>NC_142443.1:137457500-138955738 GCF_059453495.1 Arachis ipaensis
TTCTTCATATCTTTTTAATGTGTAGATTAACATTGCTGTGACTGCATTGGCTGTGCATGTGCCTGCTGAAGATTGGGGAGATGGTGGTATAGTGAAATGGCTTAGGGACGAGATGGATTCTCATCCGGAATATATACCAGGATTCTTGGAGTTACTAACAGTTTTGCCAGAGGTCATAATATGATATGTGTGATTATGTGTCATCTCTTCATTTTATTAATGAGACAAATGCCTAAAGTTTGAGTTACTAAGTGACAAGTTGTTATAATTTTCAAAGTTGCTGCCTTGTCGGATAGTATTTTATTCGACAAGTAATGTCATGCAACTCGTAGATTCTTATATAAATGGTTGTGATAAAGTCTTTTAATTATTGCAAGTTGATTAACAGTTTCTTTGGTTGTTCTGCATGCATACCTTTAATGTATTTTGTCTTTATAAACAGGAAGTATTGAACTATAAGATAGCAACTCGACCTGAAAGGCATCGTCAATTTGAAAAAGGGCTTACTTCTCAAATGGAGGTTGCTCTAAATATTTTGACAGCTTGTTTGGCTATTTCTGAGCTTAAAGAGCAGGTGGGCAATGAGTTCCTGTATTCTTTGTGTGTCCCTAAGTGGTTGGCATGACTGAGGTATTTTAAACTCAGTTTTATTGATAAATGCTCCAATAGTGATTTTTTTTTCTTGGTTATCATTCAGGTTCTTGAAGCGTTTGCTTCGTGGCTTCGCCTAAAGCATGGATACTAATTTTTTTCTACCTCTTTGCATATTGGAGTGTTCGGCTAAGTTGTTTTTATTGAATGTATTAATATATTATTCTGATCAAGATTAATTATTCAAGAACTGTTTTGTATAAATGAATCATCTGAATTGTGTAGCATATTGGAGGAAGCTTGTCAAATGAGTGTGCTTTACTGTCAAGCATTTAGTTCATTTTTTTAGGCGATCTATAGTGTTCTCATCTATATGTATATATTTGGATTTTTTAAAACTCACAAATATATAATTGACAGCATAGTTGTCAGAACCGAACCGATAATCGAACCGATCAAGTCACTGGGTCACTGGGTCAACCGGTGGGTCACTGGTTGAACCAGTTGACTCGGTACTATGCAAATAAAAAATAAAAATAGTCAAAAACCTAAAATTAAATTTTGAAAAATACATATTTTTACTAACATTTTAAGAACAATTAAGTCGAATTCTATAAATAACTAATACAAAAATAGACATATATTTAGTTCATACTACTATATAGTATCTTAATTAGACACAATAAGAATAACAATCTATGAATTATATCCAAAGAATAATTTCAAGGTCTAAATATTTTTATATAATTAAATAATTATATAAATTAATTTTTTTCTCAGAATAAATAATTTTTATTTTATTTTTATATTCATTATTATTTTTTATTTTAAAATTAATTAATTTGTACTTCAATTAAAAAATAATTAATTTAAAAAATATTGAGTTAAGTATTTCCATGTGTATATATATATATATATATATATTAGTTATAAAAAATTGAAATATATATTATAAAAAGCATTAGGAATACTAAAGAAACGAGTTAGTGCAGTGGTTGTCAACTTGGTCTGTATTTCAGGAGACCCAAGTTCGACTCTTACACACTGCAATATATATAAAGAAACGTCATCGGCACGCAGGTTGACCGTTGACTGGACCAGTTCGGTTCTGGTCCGTGTCGGTTTTGACCGGTTCATTTTCTTAAGCGGTCAATATACTAAATCGGACCGGTACAAGGTCTGGTTCACCAGTTTTCCGGTCGAACCAGCCGGTCCGGTCCGATTTTTACAACTATGATTGACAATTGGCTTTTAAACAAAAGAATGTTGAATGGAATGAGTATCTCAACTTATAGGAAATAGACTTGTCAAGTGAAACTGATGGAAAGCATAGATGCATTCCACAAATGCTGTATAATTTCAGGAAGGGTTTATAAAGTTAATGAAGAATATAGGGGAGATATGTATTTAATTTGAATATTACAACTTTATTATCTTGGTTTATGTATTTTTTTTCCATTGCCTTTACTATTTCTCTTTAAATTTTTGTTCGTTTCAGGATTCCCGGATCTGTTCTCAATACCCATCCATTAGTTCTTACGGCATTATCAAGCTTGAATTCTGAGTTTCTTTCTGAGGCATCTGTAAATGGTATATATGATAGCATGGGAAAATACTAATAATTTTCTATTTTTCGTAAATATTCATATGCTTTTTGTTGGTTGAGCAATGAAATGTAGGAAGGAAGATATCTGAGTAGCAAATTAACCAGTGTTGTTCACTATATCTGAGTAGCAAATTAACCAGTGCTGTTCACTTGCATATTTAGAAAACATCTGTAATGAAATTATAGTTTCCTCTTCGTGGTAAGTGTGTTTTATACTTTCCATATCGTAATGAAATTATAGTTTTCTCTTCATACCTTTTATCACAGCATTTATTCTGTCTTGCTTAATGCTCCTTTTCAACATTCTTGTTTGTTGACACTCCTTTTTTGCACAACGTAATTTACTAATCAATTCATTGTATTTGATAGTCTACTATGGTGTGGTGTTTTACTTTTTTGCTTTTGGCAATTGGCGGATTTCTTTTTTGTAGATGGACGATAGTCCAACCACCGGAAGTGTGAACACCATGACTGCCGAGAAGCAGCATCTAGCAAAATTACTTGTATGGGAGAAAATCACTTGTATGGATCAAATTAGTCATGTTAGTTGTATGGTAAATTATGTCTATAATCTTAATTATTAAACTACCCTTTAGCTTTTCTAATCTGTTCTCATTATGTTCTTCCTATAATATATCTTAAATCATGTAGCCAAAACAGAAAATTAAAGGGGATCTTGATCATGGTAAGAGGATATTGCAGTGCTCTTAACAAAATCCAACCTGGTGCCATACCCAAGGTATGTTTATTCTATTCTGTTTTCCATGGAATCAGTCATATTCTATGCTCATCTGGTTTCACGTTGTTCTTGTTGATTATCACGACTAATTGTTGGACTTGAACTGGTTTATTAGGTGGTTGAAGCCCCCAGTGATGTTGATGTTCTTTCCGATGGGAAAGCACTATCTGTGTATCAATACTTTGAAAATGTGAGGAACTTTCTTGTTGCTCTTGAGAGATTGGGGCTTCCCACTTTTGAAACTTCTGATTTGAAACAGGTGATTATTACTTTTTTTTATTATTATAAAAGAAATGATAAATGAAAGTATTATAAAAGAGATTGGGGCTTTCCACTTTTATTATTATTATTATTATTATTACTTAGCTGGTGGAAGAGGCATGAATTCAATTAGCAGCTTGCTAAGTGGTATTTACTAGTTTCCTCACTCTCTGATATTCTAATAACAATTAATATATTCTATACTCCCCGCATCATGCAAATTTTCTCATTGGGTAAGTTTGTGCCTTGCCTCACTTCAATGCCGTGTGTGAGTTAATCTTGGGTTTTTACTACATATTCTGCAAATGTTGATATTGCTTACTGATTGCTATGGTGAAAAGTGTATATTAGAAAAGATGTTTGTCACAGTTCCACACGTTTTTCTTTTTAATTTTTTTCACTTTCTCATTATTTTGAGCTGCTGTTATCCATGCATATCCCTATGTTTTGCAGGACCCACTGGTTACGAAGGGACCAAGATTGGTTCCATTGCTTGGCATAGATGTTTGGGAGCATGCATATTACTTACAGGTAAAATTTCGGGCTTGGTAGTTAACTGGTGATGGCATGATTGTTGTAATGACATTATTGAAGGCCTGTTTTTCTTTTCAGTGTGATGGTTATGATTTACGAAATGTTGTGTTAGCAGAATTTTCAAAGTTTCAAAGATTTCAAAATACCTTTCCTTGTATAAAAGTTGTTATTATCATTTTCCTTATGTGCTGATAAGTGGCTGAGAAAATTTGCTTCCTTTCTTAATATATTCTTGATGATTTTATTGATTGAGATGTCTCTTCATTATAAGATGAAATTAAATAAGTAAATGACCCTTTTCTCATAGGAAGCTAGAGCTTTACTAGGAAGCCTTGAATATCAGAAGAGTAATTTTGAAGCTACACTTCATGTATTTGAAGGAATAGACATTGCTGCTGTTGCTCCAAAGATGAAAATTTCTATATCACTTATTCCTGCTGCACTTTATTCTTTTTTATTATGTTTTCAAATTATATTTTGTTGTAGGAATTGAATCAAGAGAGTGAGATTTCATCGCCAAAAGAGTTAGGAAGTAGGTCTTCTGGAGCAAGCAATAGAGCAGCATGAAATATGATGGAGATTTTATGTATTAAGAGTTACATGTTATGACATTTATAGTTGAAAAATTATGTTATGTTTGATACTTTGTATAAGAGTTATTACTTTTGATTTTCAATACTAAAAAATCATATATTATGTTTAATACTTTGTTTATGAGTTATATAATATTTTGTTTATGGATTATGATTTCTAATAATAAATATTATTTGTTTAACACGATAAAAACGAGGGTAAAAAATTGTATTTTTAAACGATAAAAAAAAGTGTCACTATTAGGGTTAAAACAGCGGTTTAAAAATGACATTTTAACCAACCAAAAGCCATTCTGTAAGGGTAAAAATGGCGGTTCAAAAAATGCTGTTTTAACCGACTGAAATGCCACTATTAGGGTAAAAACGGCGGTTCAAAAAGGTAATTTTAACCGACTAAAATGCCATTCTGTGAGGGTAATAATGGCGGTTTAAACTGCCATTTTAACTAACCCTTAAACCGCCATTTTAACCCAGCAGAAAATCACCGTAATAACCAAAATGGCGCTCTGAATTACAGCTTTTTTGAAACCGCCGTACTTGGTAATAATGGTGTAACGACCCAATCCCCAGTAAGTCATGATCATACTAGAAATCAAGTGTCACCAACTTGTTCACCTGAAACTTTTACTATTTATTATTAAGCCTGTAATCAGGTTAGCGTACTATTGAGTTTTGAAAAGACTTTTACTTTATATAAAAAGATTCGCGAGAACAGCTAATTAAACATACACAAGCTAGCATTATATATACTCACAACACATAGCATAGACCATACATACGCATACAGGTACTATCGTATATATATATATATATCATAAGTTAGCATACCACCCTTAGAAACATTACTATGTACAAATCGACACTCCGGGCCCTGGTTCGTACAGAAAACCCCTAAGCTGGCGCCCGGACTAGCCTAGTCAACTATGTACACCCTACTCTCTCAGTGAGTCTAACCAAAAGTGAGAGATTAACACAAAAGCTAGGCTAATACAAAAAAACTATCAAAAGGCACAACCGCAGCTCCCAGGCCTCAGCTATCATCGTCAGAGGAGATCACAACCACATCAGAACACTCCTCAGGGTCCTCGTCCTCATCATCGGAAATCTCTATAATCTCAGGAGGGGCGCTGGCACTCGTGCTACTGGTTTAACCAGCACTCGCCGGTCCACTAATAGAGGCGATAAGTGGCTCCTCAGAAGATGGCTCGGATGAAGATACTGAGATCTGCTCCACTGGGATGTCCTCCTCCGGTACAGGCTCTGGAAAATGCTCCTCCATGGGCTCAGGCTCAGGGTCCGCCTGATCCGCAGGCTGATCGGGATGCTGGTGAGGCATCGGCCCATCATGAAACGGGTGAAAGGGAGCATCTGGGTGGAGCCACTGCAGTGGGAACTCATAGGGCATGTCGGGGTTAAACTGTGGAGTGTCAATCGGG
Organism: Arachis ipaensis; assembly: GCF_059453495.1. NCBI lineage: Eukaryota > Viridiplantae > Streptophyta > Magnoliopsida > Fabales > Fabaceae > Arachis > Arachis ipaensis. The sequence continues at coordinate 137,463,261 of NC_142443.1, forward strand.
TGATGGAAAGGATGATCACGCAGAATGTACATACGAGTCCTAATCTCCGCAGCTACTACATAAAACCTATGCTGTACAATATCCTCGTATATATAGGGAGGGTCCATCTCGTAAAATATAACTCCGGTCTCCATCTGAAGGGGAGGAAGAGAAGGGGTAAGAACTGGGGGGTTCTTAGTAGGGTCGAGGGTAGTTAGTTTAGTCAGGATTACCACAATTCAAGTAATTCACAATGAACTATACAAGAATTACAGAGAAGCATCTAATTACCACAATTCAGAGTAACAGTGAGGAATGCATAAACACAGGAAGGCAATCACAGATAATTTCACCATATCAAATAAAATGCAAATGCACAACAAGGATGATGCATGTCTGGTCCTATCGCAGGTAATGAGCTCATTTGTCGGTTTCGACCCGCGCCCGACGCAATCCGACTCGCAAGTCAGATAAGGCATTCCAGCGGCATAACCTCTGCAAGTTTCTACTTCTTGCAGGCGCTGATTCTCCAGCTGAAGTATGCCGAACATGACCTCTGCAAGTACTTGCAGGCGCTGATTCTCCAGCTGAAGCATGTGCCACTTTCTCCTGGAAGTCATTCCATATACATGGAATTCTCGTACAATTACACACACATCAAGCCCACGGCCTAACTTTTCACAACGACACTATAACTATTTACTCTCCGTCACTCTCTTGTGACCTTTTAATTATTTCATAATCACACGTGCCGGTTTGTCTTCTCTCTTTCTTTTAAAAAACAAAACTAATTCCCCTTTTTATTTTTAACACAAATTCTTTAACATTTTTCAAGATGTCGCCAAACGGAATCCTTCGACAAAACTCAATTACTTTTAAAGTTCACTAAAACTCCTCCAAATAAAATTCTTGAGTCAAATTCAAAGCTTCAGCCCCTTTTCATTTTCAAATCAAACTTAAACATAGTATTTTTCTTAAATAATTTTAAAAATATTGAATAATTCTTTTTTTTTAAATAAATCAAAAATCAAATAATACCATTTCTCAAATTCAATCTTTTTCTTCTAAATAAATTTTAAATCAATTCTTAAGGTTTATAGCAAAATTTCGGCGGCACCTCCCCTAAAATCCGGACTCTGCCACCCTTCTCGGGTTCCATCCAAACCATTTTCCACACTCTTTTCAAATCATTTCCAATAAAACAAACCGGCAACTTTTAACATTTTCAAATTATCCTTACCGTAATCCAGAAATCACAATCATCAGAATAACTCAATTCCTGGCTGCACTTAAACCCTCCAAACCTCAAACTTATCACAAACATCGATATAAATTCAACCGACAAGTAATCACGACATCAATTCACTTATCAAATATCAAATTAACCGATAAAATTTTACCAAAACCCTACCTTCGTACGAAATCAAAATATGCGAAGCTTCGGGGAAGCCTTCTGACCGAGCTGCTGAAGGGAAAAACGTCCGGAATCCTCCGTACCTCCTAGAACTCCAGTTGACCAAACTCAAGGGGTAGAGGAGCTACGTCACCGTCGACTTCCACCAGACAAATATAACGCCAACACGTAGAGGAGGAAGATACGAACACTTTTATCGGATTAGATTTTTTATTGGAGTTACGAATCACAAGAAATCAAAGCCGGAAAGTTTTGGGAAGCTCACGGTTTCTTTTCTTTCTTTTGGTTATATGTATATATACATATGCTGAAATGCATATAAGTAAGTTTCTTTTCCTTTTTCCCAAATGGCTTCGGCCACTTCCTTTTTTTTTTTTTTAAACTTTAATAATAATAATAGTAATAATAATAATAATAATAATAATAATAATAATAAAAGATCAATTTAAACTTTGTCTATTAAAATAATAATTTTTTTTTTAAATAACCAATTATTTAATTTTTTAAAAAAATCCGGAGTTTTACAAATGGCGGTTCAAACCGCCGTAATTATTCAAAAAAACCGCCGTTTTTACCCAAATTTTTTGTAGTGCATGTTGGTTTGGTAATGTGGAAGTTGATGTTCGTTGATGCCTAATTTGTATACTAGAGTAGTGGGAGCGGCTTTAGGTTTAATTTAATTCTCTGAATTAATCTTAACTTGTTAATTTTCGAGTTAATTATTGTCTTATTATTGATTATTGTTTATTTTCTGAGTTTTTTTGTTGTTTGAGTTAATTATTTTTTGACTTATTATTTATTGTTGTTAATTTTTTGAGTTTATTATTATTATCTAAGTTAATTATTTTTTGAGTTAATTAGTGTTGTATTTTCTGATTTATTAGTTTAAAAATTATTGAATTTAAATATTTAAAATTAGACATTGAATTTTTATACTAATTTTTAAAAAATTTAAAATTTAAGTTTACTGTCGGATAAATTTATCGGTAGTTATTAATTTAATTATTAATTAATAATATATTGCCATCAGATTTACCGAGAGATAAATTCAACGATAAAAATTACAAACGGAAATTTTTCAATGATAATTGATGGCGGACGAAAAAATCCATCGATAAATAATTGTCGACAAAATTTATACTATCGTATTTATTCCGACACTAAATATAATGGTAAATATATTATCGATGAATTTGTTTTATAAATCCACCGATAAATTCAACAACATCTAACAAATTTTTTATAGTAAATTATTCTATTTTAATCATTATCCACTTTCTTTTCTCGTTGTCTTTCTATAATTTTTTAAGATTAACTATTATGTATTAATAGTTAAAAACATTATACTATTTAATTAGGTGTATATATTGATTGATAATTTATAATTGATTGAAGATTAGAATCAAATATAGAAAGAGAGTAAAAATTTCGTTTAAAGAAACTTTTTTTTTTTTGAAAAAAATTACAAAAATAAAAGAAAGGAAGAAAAGAAAACATTTTATAAAAATGATCGCATTAATGGTAGTTATCTCATGAATGCACAAATATAGAAAAGTGGAGTGAAACATAATTTTAACCATAATTAATAGAAAAAATTTACATTTGATATCATACAAAAAAAATTAGACTTAATTTGAATAAATTTCTTAAATAAATTTAAAAAAAACTTAAAATATAAGAATTTTTATTAATAACAATTTATGAATAAATTATTCTGTGTTTAAATTTTTAGTTATAAAAGTATTTATTTTAAAATTATAGTGATTGAATAAATAACTCAAAAAATATAATTTTTTTACATAAAAAAATAGATATTAAAATAACAATGATAACAAATACTTTTTAATATTGAATGTTGATTTTACATTCTAATTTCATTTGTTTTTAAATTGTTTATACTCATCATTCAAACTAGTCTCTTTCAAGAACTTTGTTTTTAAATTTATCCAACCAACTTTGTTAAAATGTGTTCTAGATCTATTTTCAACCACCATTTCTTCTTTACATATTTTTATGAATATAATAATATTTTATTTATTTCAATCAGTTTTAATTTTTTTTTTCGGACTTGCCAATTTCATGAATTTATTGAGGGAGAACATAAAAAAATTAAACAAATATTCCGTACATGAAGAGATACATAAAAAAGTGGAGAGATATTGTAAAATAAAGGAATGATCCTATTGAAAAAAAATGGTAAAAAATCAGCACTTCTAACAGATGAAAGTGAAAATGGTGAAAGACTAGTACTTCTAGCAGATAGAATATTGCGTAAAAATAATGATAAATGGCCAATATTTCAAACAAAAATAAGAAACAGTTTTCACAAAGCTAAGAATGAAAATAGCACAATGGATTTTTTTTATTTTGAAGTAAAAAATTTTCCTTTTAATGAAAGTGATAAAATAATTTTTGAAAAAGAAAAAGTCATTTTTTTTACTTCTTAAAAAACTCTCAATTAACTTCTTGAAAAAATTAAAAACGTTTTTTAAAAATAGTACCAAATACGCTTAATATAACTTTTCATAATAAAAAAAAACTTTTGCTATTTTTTAAATAGATTCTTAGGCTGCGTTTGTTTATAGAGACAGGACACTGAGACAAGGACACTGATACACAAAATTGTGTTTGGCAGAGGAGATATAGAGAGAGATAGTGTGTTCAGAGACACTGAATTAGTGTATTTTGTGTCCATCTTGACAGGAAGAACACAGAGACACTAACAAAGACACAACTTATTTTTTATTTTTTCTTTCATTATTCTTGTTAATTTTTTATAATTATATTTTTTATTGTTATATTTTTCATCTCAAATTTTTTGAATGAAAAAAATGAGAATAAATTGAATTTTTATAATTTATTATAATTTATCATCAAACAAAATACAATAATACAAAATTTTGTATCTCTGTTCATCACTATCTTATCCTATCCTATTCTTTGTGTCTTCTCTTGTTAAGAACAAACGCAGGTTTAATTACTTAATAAGAAAAAGTTATGGAGTTACAAAAGTGGTTAAAAAAAAAAAAGTTATGCGGTTACAAAAATGTCTTATTCATTACCAAATCGTTAATGCCTCGTTTGATGTTTGTGTGATTTTGTTGAATAAATGTTATTCCCCAAAAATTTCTAATTATATTTCTTTGGGGAATTAAAGCTAAATTACTGTTGGCACCATAATGCTGGGAGAGAAACTAATTTAATTTGATGGTATACTCTTTTTTGAAGCGCATGTGTCGTTGCAAGAAACAACAATGCATGGATGGATATGGCAGTGGAATAGTGGATAGAGTCATCTACAGAGAGGTCACATCCTTTGACAGAAACTTATTCAGTCCCGATCTTAGGATACTTAATTGATTGATATTACTTTCACACAACAAAAATCAACTCAAAATCAAAGTTTCTTTATTTCCCATCAATCCTAATTGATGATTGATTAATGCATTTGCTTTTGTTAATATGTATTAAAATGTCATGAACACTAGACGTCTCTATATATACATGAGCTTATTTAATTATTTTTTATTGCATGTTTTACTTATTTCTACCGGCGGCAAAAATAATATATCCGCAATTTGAATTTTTTTAAAATAAATAAAAAATTATATTTACTATTTTAGACAAAAATAATATTATATAACCAATAAATATAATATTTATTATGTTAATATTTAACTAACAATAATTTTATTCATATTTATAGGTATGTGTATATAAAAAACATATAATTTATTCTTATGTTTACTAAGAATTTACACTTATATTTTTTTAAAATTTACATATATAAATTAATAAAATTTATTTATTAAAAATAATACAATATTAATATTGATTACATAATAACTAAAATTACTTAAAAACGATGACCTCCTAAAATTTCTCATAATAAATTTATAGTCACAACTTATAAACAAGAGAGAGAAAATAATTTTACACACACCACTTGTGAAATAGGAGCCATTTAAATAAAGATCCTTAAAATATTTTTTAATATTTTTTTATTAATTAAAATTCAATTACACATATTATTAAACCGTGTTATTTTATTTCTATCAAAATTAGATTAGATAAATTGATTTAGCAAAAAAATTAGTAAATTACATCTTAAATTAGTCTAAATTAATAATTTTTATAAAAAATAATTACAATATTTCTATTATAAAAAATGACAAAAATATTTTTATTATTATTATTATTATTTTGAAAATCCTAAATCATAACCTTTCTCATCTTTCTGTGCCGTTATAAGATTAGGATTTAGGGTTCTCAAATTTAACTAAATAAATAAATAAATATATCTATCTATATATATATATATATAATTGGAGTATTTTATTTATTTTTTATAATAGAGTTATTGTAGTCATTTTATATAAAAAAAATATTAATTTAGACCGATTCAATATTTGATTTACCGATTTTTTTGGCCAAATTAATTTATCTAATCTAATTTTGATAAAAGTAATACAGTTTAATTGATTATATGTATTAAATTTTAATTATTAAAAAATATCTTAAAAAAACATTTTAAACATCTTTATCTGAATAATTTCTTTGCGAAATAAGCTTGGAGATTTTTTTGCCAAAAAAAAAAATTTTTGCTAGCAAAATAGAGCTATTTTGCATTCCAAGACTGCGAAATCATGGAGAAGAGCATTGCCTTGACGAAGCCCTGCAAAATAGATAGAAAGATATGATATTTTAGAGGCAGTGACTGCAAAATCATAACGAAATACCATCCATCCCACTCTATATATATACTAGAAAATGAAAGTGGTTCAACAATCTTATTTCTTTTTTGTTTCACACAAATAAATTTAAAAAATGACTATTAAACGGGAATACAACCTGTCCCATTCTATATATTAGGCAGATTAATTTTATGTTACGTATATATAAAATTAGATTTATTATATAATAATATATAATAAAGAGTGATTTTATTTTTTTAAAGGTACAAGATCTTTGTTTTAAGATTATAAATTGTAATAATAGAGATGTAATATATATCTAGAAATATTATAATTAATCTACAAACACAACTTGATATTATCTTCCACGCTGCAAACATGATGCCCTTATATGTGGAATCAAAAGCATCCAAATATTGAGATATCTTTGTAATTTTTTTTTCAAAATATATATATATATATATATATCTTGTAAACAAATCTTTACATAACTGATCATGAAGCCCATTCTGAAAATGAAGAGGGAGCGCCTTATGCTTTGAATTGAATGTATGACAATAAAGTTTATGATATATATTGTAATGCGAGTGTCAATTAATTATTATGGCATGCATGATTAATATTTATTGACACCTATACTTATTAATTTATGAACAGCTTTAAAAAGTAGTAATTTCTAAGTATAAGGTTTTGTCTGTCCTTAAAAGGGTCGTTGATTTCATCATTCCATTAAGAGATAACATGTAGAATATTTACTAATGATATCGTACACAACAAAATGATTAATTGGGAACATACACTATCCAAAATAATCATATATGGTTTTACTTGATAAACTAATTATTAAAGTATCCTTTGGTGAATACCTTCATTGATACCCTTTTCTCTTAACTCTTCTTCAACTACTACATGTGGCTCTTGGATAGAGATGAAAGTGAGCCAATTTGTTAACAACTAAACTGAGTTTATGAACTTGTAAAGTAAACTTAAATCTAAATTTTAGCTTATATATTAAATAAGCAAAATTTAAATTTTGATAAGTTTAATATTATAATAATATATAATTTTGCACACATATATAGTTCTTATATATATAATTATGATAGAGGAAAGAAAGCTCTATGCTGACTAGTTTGATGCTTTAGGTGTTGGGTGTGATTAATTGCTGTTTTTGGGTTTTGATGTGTTGTGATGATTTCTGGGCTTGGTGTTCTTAGAATTTGTGTTGGCCGTTTTAGTTCTTATGATTCAACAACTTGATCAAATATTTTTATTGAAGGATTTGAGATCATTAAGTTAATTTTTGGGTATTGAAATTCAAAACACTAAAAATAGTATCTTGCATCTGTCACAAACTAAATACATAACAGATTTGTTGTCCAAAGTTGGCATGGGAGAGGCATCTCCAATGCCAACACTAATGATTTTTTCTCTGCGACTGTTGTCTTCAGGAGCTGAATCTTTTGAAGATCCTAAGTTATTCCGGACAGTGGTGGATTCCTTATAATATCTGACCATCATCTGTCCAGATCTCTCTTTTGCGGTCAACAAATTAAGTCAGTTTATGCATGCACCCCTTCTTCTTCATTGGAAAACAGCAAAGAGGATATTAAGATACTTGCAAGGGACAAAGGAGTTTGGATTGACATTTCACAGATGCAATGATATAAGGCTCTATGCTTTCTTAGATTCGGATTGGGCTACTGATATTGAGGATCGCAGTATCTGGATTTTGTGTGTATTTTGGCACTAATTTAGTGTCCTGGTCTTGTAGGAAGCAATCTACTGTTAGTAGGAGCTCTACTGAGACAGAATTCAAAAGTTTGGCATCCTGTGAAGCTGAGTTAGTCTGGCTTAAAAACTTTCTTCAAGAGTTAGATGTTTCCCTTCCAACTCCTCCCACTATTTACTGTGATAACCTTAGCTAGTTCTGCTTATGCACAACCCAATCTTGCATGACAAGACCAAGCATTTTCAGCTTGAAGTCCAGCTGATTCGAGACAAATTGAGGGACAACTCCCTGCATGCTGTACATATCCCATGGATTGAACAAATTGTAAACATCCTCACCAAGCGATTATCAACTGCTGCCTTTGAGAGATTACGGGTCAAATAGCGAGTAGCTTTTCGACCATACTCCAGTTTGAGGGGGAGGTGAAGGATAACAAAGATAAAGATTGTAAATCTTTATTAGAAACAGAGTATTAATTTGGTTAATTAGTGGTTTGTTATTTACTCTCTCTCTTATGCTAGTATATATATTAGTAGTTGACCCTTTAAAAAAGTGAGAGCATTGTATTCATTTTATACATCTCTAGGTATTTATAAATCAAAATTTTTTTTTCTACTTCGTTTTACTTTCCTTTCCTTTCTCTATTTTTTGATTTATTGCTAAATTAGTTAGTGTTCCAAAACTTCTTTACTTTGTAATTTGTAGCTGGTGCTTGTGTTGTGTGGTTTGTTTTGATTCTTATAGGGACTCTAAGGCTCACTCCCACATTGGAATCTAATCCAAGTGAGGACTTGTAGTATTGGAAAAAAAAAAAAGAAAAGAAAAGATATATAATTAATAGTTTTGTATACATAAATTATAATTTATTTATATAAAATTATAGATTATGCTAATGTTATTTGAATCATTTTGTGAGTTTGAATTAGCTTGTGAATTTTTTGTAAATTAAATTTAAATTTTACAAATAAGTTCAATTATTATTAATGAGTTGAGTCGTATGTCAAATTCAAATTTCATAAATTAAATTTAAGTTTATTCTAATTCGACTCAATTTGATTTATTTCTAGTCCTATTGTTAGGTAAATATACTTATTTAAAATAAAAAATTAATTAAGTGATGAAATGAGAAATAAATTATTATTATTAAATTATATTTTGTATTATGTATGACTGTAAACCCATTACCTTGACAAAAAATCATTAGTGTCTCATTCTTTTTACTCTATGAATTTATTTACTTTATTAGAAGAATTTTTTTTTTTTTGGTGTACTACTTTATTAGAGGAATTTAATTCAATAGAATTATAATAATTAATTCCTCTTTTTTTGTCGCGATTATTTTTTCATTAGTATCGTATTGCTCTATGTTTTTGGGCTTGATATCCTCATGTTTAAAAATAAAATTATTGTTGATTTCTGATGACAAAAACATTGGCCCACAAGAAAAGCCCAGACCTAATTTCAACCTAAATGATACGGTAAGAAATGTGTATTAGGGGAGCTAAAAAGTCTAGTGGTATACCAAAAAAAAAAAATGTATAGTGTGAGCATGAATCGTGGCTGAGGCATGTGATGCAGTGGCAAGAGTATTTGCCTCAAACTAAAGCCACAATGGTAAATAGAAGCATTAAAGTTTTCTCCAAAATTCGTATAATATGACAACGAACATAGAAATATTAACGTTCAAAAACTTTTTTATAAATACTAGAGTAGCGTAGCACAATTATACACCACACATCTATTTATTGTTCTTTTCATTTCTATTTCTCATTTTTCAATTTTTTCTTTTAAAGTTATCACAAAATGACAACTGAACACGTTAATGTTATTGTTTATCTTAATGCAACAATTAGGCTTAATAATAATGATAATGCATATTTCGAATGCAATTATCGAAATATAATGCAAACATGCAATTACAATCGTTGATTGAGCCGAAAAGTTTAATTCTAATAAACATAAATTTATTGGGGAGGAAATATATAAAGAAAATAGGATATTGATCTATATTTATCGATGAAAATCAAAGAGTGCTTATAAAGTGTTTTGGATTAAAGATGACGAATATGTTTGTGCTATGTTCGAAGTGCATGGGAAGATTGTGGCGTAATAAGCGATGGAGTTTTACATTGAGATCGTAGACATAGGTAAAAATTCTTCATCTTCATGTTCAGGCATGTTGAGTTATACCACTACGCTGGATGCGAGCCACACCCGAAAAACCGACACTGGAGTGCCAAAAGAAGCGTCGTTTGTACCACCTCCTCTTTCCTCTCGTTTGCAAATTCCAAGCCATCATTCCACATTAGACTTTGATGCTATGAAGGTTGATCTATTTTCTTTTGATCCTAGGGGTCCCTATGACTACAACTTAGATAGGAGTGCAGAGTTGCAACCCGAGTAGAGATTCTATAACAAAGAGTCCATGCACCTAGCCAGAAATAATTACAACCTTTGAAAAAGATAATTGAGTCTGATCGGATGAAATATCACTATCGTTGCAAGCATTATGCAGCTGATTGTAGATGGATCATTCAGGTTGCTTATTAGCAGAACCTTAGATACTAGGAGGTTCACAAGTACGAGGTAAACATATATGTTTGGCAACAACTATGTCCCAAGACTACATCCATTAAAGACTACTACATGTAATATCGACAATAAAGTAAATATAAATCATAAACATAACAACTATCTGCCACGTCCTCTACCTCGATCATCTCCTAGCACACCATAGGTCCCACATCCTGGAGGTTGTACCTCGCGCCTAGGCCGTTGGTATGGTGGAACTGGCTGTGGGAGCTTTTGCTATTATGGAATTGACTGCTGGAGATCGTGCTATGGTGGAACTGATTGTAGAAGACGTGGCTATGAGCCTGGAGTGGAAAAGCCAAATAAGCTCACATCAATTAACATCAGCATCTGGAAGTCAAAGAATGACCCAAATCCTACACGACCTGTGCCTCTTAGTGGCGACATGGACAACGATAGTGGAGTCTACTCCAATGTGATGGTTGGGATCATAGGTTGTGTAAACACCTGCTGAGCGGATTGCGAGTTTTGTCCCTAGTGATATGCTATTGCTAGTCTCTGCATCTCCTCGTCGGAAAAAGCGGGCCAAGTAAAATATCTCATACATATCGACCTTATCGTCATATGCTGCCCCTAATGATGAGACAACCTTGAAGTTAGAGTGTATTTGTCATTGATGCTGAGTCTTATGCTGGGACAGATCTAAAGTGCATACACCGTCCATCCCTCCTTCGGTTGGCTCCTGCTATCGGTGGTACTCAGAAGCTTCCTCTTACTCTACATCAAGCTACGCCCCTATCCTGCCTATGACTTGCACCGGTGTGTGCCCGTTTCTGCCTGTGCCTATGATCAGGATAGTCATCAGGAAGAATCTGAGGCACACAAGGTGGGACATGAGCTGGGCAATCCTCAAGAAGAACATGTATCAAGGCCGCATCCTGTCGAGCCAAGAGCCTACTACGACATGCACCCCTCACCAATCAAAGTACTCAACTTACGGTTGCATATCCGTCCGTCGGAATGACAATTGCTTGACGATCAGGTTCAAATTGTGCTCCCCAAGCACTATACCATATAGCAAGCTCGGTCGGCCACCACTTGTCCTCGATTCTCACATTCACACGCAACAAACCGTCGATGCTTACTGGTCACTCTAGAATGTTCTATTGTCCTACAAATTAACGCAACACTCAATCAGCATGGTAAAACTTTATGTACTGGAAGCAGACAATAAGCAGCACAACCATCCAAGTCAGCCTCTCACAATTACTCCTTATCCACATTAGTGAATGAGATTGTAATTGAGGTGAATTGTAAACCATCCACTAATATTACAATAACAAGTGTATAGATGATAAGACAATAAAGTATGATAAATAGCAATGAACAACGAATTAAAAATAAAAAACAAATTTATAACCCTGACAAAAGGAACAAAGTCCAATTGCTACTTCCAGTGTATCAATTTTTGTCCCGTGTCGTCTCTATGCTGTAACCTAAAGAATCAAAAACCATAAGCCTTTTAAGAATGGTTTTAATACAAAGAAAGGTATGATAAATACTAAATAGTTTAATATCAAATTCATACCTGGCAGCTACCAGAAATGATAACGTGTCTCTGTTCGGGAGACACCTTATAGTCTAGGAATCTGTGATATATCTAGGACATGAAAAGAGGGATATAACATGCTAAGTCGAAAATCCTTTGTTCCAAATTTAAAATCGAAAAAGTTGTTTTTCTGGCTCTTGCATTGAGATTAATTTTGTTATTAAATTTGTTAATGTGGAGGCATATGCAAGAGAACCAAATACTCTTAAATATAAAAAGTTAGGTAAGTTACGGTATAAAAGCTTATAAGAACTAGCATTATCTAGTTTAGTGCTAGACAACCTATTATTAGGTGAATAGTGTGAACAACTGCGTATTATCAAAAATAATGTGAAATTCCTGACTGAAATAACAGTGTTCTAGCAACACCTAAAATGTGCTGGTGTTTTCGCTCTACAATCCCATTTTGCTCTGTGTTTCTACACAAGAAGTTTGGTGTAAAATGGCAGTTGATGAAAAAAAGATTTTAGAGTGAATTTTGTCTCATTGTCAGTCCTTATATACTTAACTTGTTTTTCAAATTGTACTCTGACAAAATTCACAAAATTAATAACCAATTGTGATACCTTAGATTTACATTTCATAAAAAATCCAAGTAAATCTGCTCTTGCCACCCACCATAGTAAAAAAGTACTTATGTCCTTTATTAGAAGGGACAGACATTGGACTCCAGATATCCATATGAACTAAGTCAAAATAATCTTTTATTTCAGTTGTACTAAGATAAAAAAAATAATTTCTTTTGTTTTGCAAAATGACATGAGTCACAAGGGGTTTTAAAGCAATACAATCTATAAAAGGATAATATTTCTTCAGTAAAATCAGTTTATGCATGGGTATGTGTCCTAATCTAAAGATGTCAAATGTTGTTGTGCTCAGTGTGTGAAGGTGTTGTGTGATGAGTAGTAGCCGTAGTTGCCGCCAATGAAGCTTGCTTTGTTGGAGGAGGGAGAAAGTGAGAAAATTATAGTTATCTACTCATTGTGTATAATATTTCTCTACACTTAACAATGCCAATTATCTTCGATGTGGATCGATCTTGTATCTCACACCACTTATGATTGATTAACAGTTGGCAATTTAAGTTTGAAGTTAATTTTGACACAGAGATTGGTTTGAAATCAAAAGAGAGAATGTACAAAATATTTTTGAGAAAAAAAAATTAGAGAATGTGATTATGCCAATGATGATGCTGACAGTTTTGGTCTCATTTGGCAATATCACATTTATTGGAGCAATATTTTAAAGGTTTGCAAAATCTTTTAAGTCGAAAGTCACATGATTTATTGCACCAGAGTCAATGACCCATAGTGCAGATTTTGGAGTGATAATGCTCATAATTCTTGCATTAAAATGCAATGCGATGGTTGTACCTGAAGTGGAGGTCTAAATAGAATTAGTCAAAATTTGATTTGCATTATGAGGTTATTGCTGCACACTTTTGTCTTTGATAAACTCTAACAAGACAAATCTTTATTCTGGAGTGGACTCAGATCTTGATGTTCCAATGTTCTCTTGGAAACAATTGAGCTGAGATTATTTGTCATTGAGTATATTATCGTGGTCCTTAGTGATCAAGTGATTAATTGTGATGTTATGTTTCTGCCGTTGCTGAAAATGGAAAAAGTACCCATGCTTCTTATAGCACACATCTTCTGTATGGCCTTACTTGTTGCAATAAGAGTATGCCATTGTTGCAATAAGGGTTTCATTGATCTTGAATCGAACTTGTGTTACTCTTCAAAATTTGAGATTGAAGATTCATGAGTTGATGGAGGAGATTGACATTACTCTGGTTGTCAAAACCACAACTCATCTGTTCACCATGTCTACCATTTTTTAGAAATCAATGAATCACAGAGTAATAAAGATTCAGATCTTCTTCTTCTTTCCAACTCGTTGATCGGTACAGTTATGTTTACTAAAAAAGAATTTTGCGAAATAGCATCTCATCAAACTCTGTTGGATGAGTTTGAAGGAAGAGGTAAGAAAGGGAAAAAGAAAATGTAAGAAAGAAAATGACGTCATCAAACTCTATTGACAATTATTGACAATTCACAACTTAGTTGCTCTCCACACTCACCTCGCCTTCAAGTATGGCTCCAAGTGCATCTATCACCAACTCCTATGGGTCACAGCCATACTTCTAGGAAAGGGATTTTTTTTTTTCCAAAGTTAGGAGTGAGACTCGAACCCGCAATTTCTAAATGAATATGGGGAGACTATGTCATTAGCTAAAACTACATACTTTACACTAATTTAAAACAAACATATTCACTAATCTAAATAAATGAATTTCAAATTTGACTCTCTATTATCTTAACAACTAAAAATTAATACTAACATATGCAAACAAATTTATATTTATACTAAGTTAAGCAAAAAAAATTATCAAAAATTTACTTCTCATAATTAACAAAAAAAAAAAAATACACACTACAAACTTATTCGTTTAGATGTCCTACAATGTGTCTGTCTTCATTCAGTCGATTAATGTCGTTATTACGCGACATTTTCTCCCACTCCTTTTCTTTTCTCTTCTTCTTCTCCTTTCTTCATCTTATCTTTTCCACTTCTCTATTGATCTCGGTGCTCTTCTCTCCCTTTCACACAAAAGAAATTTGGCAAATGATTTTGTTTGAAAAACTCTAGCAAGGGGCACACTATTTATAGCCGCTACTGTCCCAATTTTACTAGTAATAAAAGCGCAAATTTATTCTTTTTTTCTTTCTGATTTTCATCATAAAAAAAATGAAATTAAAAAAAAATCTTTTTGCAATATTTTCGCTGCCAGTACTCACACAAATATCATAATCTACATTTTTGCCTCAGTACCAACGAAATTATAACTAAATATTTAAAATAATAAAAACTTGAAAATCGATTTATTTGAATAAATAATTAATTTATTTTGTTTAAATAAAAACCTGCATGTAATTTATCCGATATTATTATTATTTTTTATTTTGATAAAAATATTGACATCTAAGTTATATAAACCTCGTTATGAAATTTAATAAAAATGCAAGGGATTTAATATGAATTTTGAACATTTTTATTTTCTAAATTTATTCAAGAAAAACATAAAATTAAGAGATAAGATAAGATTTTATTTGATTTCTAAAGTTCCAACTGTTTCTTAAGCTTAAATCACATATTTTTTTCCCTTAATTTTATATCCATAAATTTAAATTAGTTCTTTACTGCTAATCTATGACAAATGCATTAGCACTCCAAAAAAAAAAAAAAAAAATACAACACTCTTTAAAATTTAAAACATAAATCCTCAATTTTAAAATTTAAATTATAAATTTTAAACTCTAATATTTAAATCACAATCCTAAAATCTAAACTCTAATAAAAATTTTTAAACTTTAAATTTAAACTATTGTTATAAAATATAATAAATAAATAATTAAGATTTGTCTAATTAACAAAAAATGCAATACTCCTTACTTAATAAAGACGATTTAAAAATAGACCCTAATCTAGTTAATAGAATATTTATATGAGAAATTCTTGGGACTAAAATTTTTTAGTATTTTTGGTCATTATTTGACTAACAAAAATACTAAATTATCTTTAACAAATAAATTTTATTTATTCACGTGTGTAAATCCTGTAAAATATAAATGCAAACTGTATTATTTCATGTATGCAAAACTCTAGTGAATATAGGTACAAATTATATGTTTTTTGTGTGCAAAACATATGTAAATATAAGTGTAAATTATTGTTGGTCAAGTGCTAGCCAAAAATGATAATATTTGATGGCCATGTAACATTGCTCTATTTATATATACGATTAAGAATTTAATTTTAATGCACTGATCGTGT
This sequence comes from Arachis ipaensis, assembly GCF_059453495.1. Lineage (NCBI taxonomy): Eukaryota > Viridiplantae > Streptophyta > Magnoliopsida > Fabales > Fabaceae > Arachis > Arachis ipaensis. The sequence goes on from NC_142443.1 coordinate 137,479,058, forward strand.
AAACCATTTTACACAATAAGTCAATCAAGTCTGTATCTTTAGATCACCATCACGTATTGATTATTGAAAGTAGTTTTTTTACTAATGTGATGATATGTAATTAAATGCACGTGTAAAATTCTTTCATGTTGTAAATGCATTAAAATTAAATTCTATAATTAATTATCATTGTAATAAACTAATAACTAAATCAAGTTAAATATCTTTCCTGTCATGTGTTAAAGAGTTTAATTTTGATACACTATATAAAATATTTTACACAATTATCTAACTACATTTGTATTTTGGATGATATTCATATGATTAATGTAAAAAGTAGTTATTTTTACTGACATAACAATACATAATTAATTGTATTTGTAAAATTACTTTATATTGATAGTACATCAAATTAAATTCTTAGTTATATATCTTATTAACTAGATGAATAATAAGATAATCCACATCTGGTCAACGCCCCTTGGGTTCGTCCACACTCTACTAGGATTTCACTGCGCCACCTCCATGGTTTCACCTTTCTTTGTCTTTTCTTCGTCAAAGTCTTTTTCATCTTCTTCTACTTTCTTCTCTTAATTTCTTTTCTGTTTCTAATTCACCCCCACTTGATTCCCTAATTTTTGTTTCCTCTCCCAATTCATCCCTATGCTGAATTTCTCTTTTAATTCACTTCATTTTCTAATTCACTCATTCTATATATCTTTTATCTCCAGAATAATCAAATACCAATTCTGGTTTTCTCTACACTATAAGCAATAAATCAGATACTCAAAACCCCATATAATTGACAGTGATCAGGAAGAGATCGTTTTAGCTGATGAAGATGTTTCTGAAGGAATTCAAACCTGTATACGAAGCTTGTCTGAAAGGATTTTCTCAGATCGGATCTTTTCTATAGGTACCATGGAAGGAGTCCTTTATGCAATATAGAATAAACCAGAAGGATTCAGAGTAGTTGAAAAATCCAGGAACCGGTTTCAATTTTTCTTTGAGAATGACTCGTGACTCGAAATGAGAGGGGTTCGCCTTGGTTATTCAAGAGTTTTGTTTTTCACATTCGTAGATGGAAGCAGTTAGTAAACATGGAGGATAACCACATCTCTTCTTTTTCTGCATGGACACGATTTTGGAGATTGCCTGAACAATACAAAATGCTTGAGATTGGCCAAAAATTGGGTGGGAGACTTGGTCAAATTAAAGATGTTGCTCTGTTTGAAGTTAGAGACAAAGATATACGCATAGTGAATGCTAAAGTGGAACTGAACGGTGATAAAAGAATGAGGGATACACTGAAATTGCTTGATCCTAATAAGAAAATGCTGAAAATTGGAGTACGCTATGAACGTATAGGTGTGTTCTATACTTATTGTGCGAAATTAGGGCATGAACCTAAGAACTGCCAATTTTTTATTGATGATTCTACCTGAAACAATATCAAGGAAGATAAAGTTGGTGAATGGCTTAAGGCAGATCAAATCGATAGGCGTTTAACTGAAAAGAGAGCTTCCTTCAATCCTAATCAACCTTGGGATGGTTCTGTTCCAGCTCAACCGAAGAAAAAATCTCCACCTGCTCGACTTTTTGATAGTTTCTCAAAATTGAGTGTGCAAGATGATTATATAAAATAGAACAATGAAGAAATCACTGCCAATTTAGGTTCTAGAACAGAAAATGAGGGTGAATCAGAAAATACTGGTATGGCTACTGATACTATTTCTTCTTCTAATGCTTTATTGGAGATATCCTATCGCATGAATAATGACCAACACAATAACAACATCATGTTCAAGCTTAGAAAGAAGAATAAAAAACCAAACCTGAAACAACTTGCGAGAAAGTCTGTGATAGGTTTCAAACGGAGAAGTGGAGGTAATGTTACTGAAGATATTTCAAAGAAAATTTATCTCAATGATATTGTCTCTGATGCTATGACGGTGGAGGGTGCCAGCCTTCAAGTAATACCCAAAGAAATATGAAACTGCTCTTGTAAAATTGTCGAGGTTTGGGAAGATCCCTGACAATCCACAATCTTAAAGGGATTTGCAAATCTTACTCCTCCGATGTTGAAGGAAAACTAAAATCTTGTGGTTTTAAGGAATTGTTTATTGTGGATCCAGATGGATTATCTGGGGGGGGTGGGGTTGGCAATGGCATAGAGGGATGATTGCACTGTTTAGATTTTACAGCATGGTAGATTTTTCATTGCGGCATCAATTTTGACAGCTGGTTATAATGATCCCTATGGTGTTCAAGGTATTTATCTCAGTTCAAATGATCAACATAGAATGTCTTAGTTTGCTGAATTAACTTCAGTCACCCAATAGTTCGATGGTAAGGTTGTGTTAATGGGTAATTTTAATGCCATTTCATATCAATTGGAGAAAGCAGGTGGGGGTGTTAAATCTCCTTATTTTATTGAAATTTTTAACAGTTTTATTGATGATAATTCCCTGATTGATATTGGTATGGTCGGAAGACCATTCACTTGGTCGAATAGACGGAGTGGTGATGAGTTGATATAAGAAAGACTGAACCGATTTCTGGTAGGAGTTGATTGGCAACAACTCTATCCCAATGCATCAGTTCTTAGACTGTCAGAATTAGGATCGGATCACTCCCCTCTTCTCTTAGACTCTAATCCGAGAACTGAGATATCTAAATGGTGATTCAAATTCCAAGAAAGATGGTGTTCCAATGATGAAATAAGGAAAATTATCAGAGAGGTTTGGCATGAATAGATTGATGGTTGGGCCATGTATATCCTAGCTCAAAAAATAAAGTGTTGTCAGTATAAAATTGTCAGATGGCAGTAAGAACACAGATCTAATTTTAAGGTGGAGTTTGATTTACTACAGTCTGAATTATTAGAGGAACTTCGTTTATCAGGAATTCATGGAGACGACATCATTTCAGAAATAGAGGACAAACTTGAGAAAGCATTGTAAAATGAGGAATCTTATTGGAAAGATAATTCTAGAGTCAAATGGCTCAAATCCGGTGATCAGAATACAACTTTCTTCCATCAGAAATTTAGAAATTGAACCCGAAGGACTAAAATTTGACAACTAACTGGCAGTGATAGTGAAGTGGCTATTCAAATGCTGGTATTGTTTCTGTGGCTGAATCTTATTTCAAGGACATCTTCTTCTCCTCTTGTCATGAGAACTCTGAACCTCTGTTTACTAATTTTGAACCTAAGATTACAGCTCACATGAATTGTAGGCTTCAAAGACCAGTGACTATAGAAGAAGTGAAATGTGCAACATTTAGCATTCATCCTCAAAGTGCTCCAAGAGATGATAGTATAACATCAAAAATTTTTCAAAGCTTCTGGAACATACTTAGTGGTGATGCGTTTTGAGTAGTTAAGAGCTTCTTTTCAGGGGACAGAATTTTGAAGAGTTTTAACCACACTCAGATCTGTCTTATTCCCAGTATTTTTTATGCTAAAGATATGACTCAGGTAAGACCAATAAACCTATCCTCAGTCTTTTACAAGATTATCTCTAAAGTACTTGTACATAGACTTCAGGATATGATGAATAGACTAATTAGCCATACGCAGAGTACTTTTATTAAAGATAAATTAATCTATGATAATATCCTAATTGCTCATGAGTGTATGGTGAAATGGCACTTTCTTTGGTTTATATTGGAGAAGTTTGGTTTTGACTCCTGGTGGATCATGTGCATTCGAGAATTAGTGACAAATGTTTCTTATTCTGTCATTATGGAAGGACAACCCTATGATTTCTTCAAACCAAATAGAGGTATTTGACAAGGAGATCCTCTATCTCCCTATCTTTTTCTTTTCTGTGCAAAAGGTTTCTCCTTCTTGCTAGACAAGACAGAACAAAACAGACTAATTCAGGATCTTTAGATACATAGGCGATGTTCCAAGGTCAACAATCTCCTTTTTACTGATGATTCCATCTTATTCTGTAATGCTAATCCTGAAGCATGTTCAAACATCCTGCATTTATTGAATTCTTATGAAAGCATCAGTGGCCAGAGTGTAAATCCTAATAAATCTCTGTATTCTTTAGCCACAACACTCCCTCCACTACTCTACACTACTGGCTAACTCTATGAATATTAATCATATTGGGGCCCAGGATAGATACCTTAGTTTGCCTTCTACAGTCTTTAAATCGAAAAAGGCTTCTTTTAGTATGATCAAAGAGAAGGTTCGAAAAAGAATCCAATGGTGGAAGTGCCATCTTCTATCATCGGGTGGTATTGCTTAAAGAAGTGGGAGAAGCTATTTCTATTTATACATTGTCTTGCTTCAAATTGCTTGATGGTTTAATTTTGGAAATTTACTATCTAGTTTCTTAGTTTTGGTGGGACAAAAAGGTTTTAAAAGGCAGATGGCTTGGATTAATGCTGAAGGCCAAGAGGTAGGTTTAGAATTTCACAAATAGAATTTTTTTGTTGCAAGTATAGTCCAAACGAACAATTAGCTCTCAATCAAAGTTTACTTCAAAGATGTCACAATCAACACAAAATAACCGGGAGTTTTAAATCCCTAGTCGTCTCCCTCGGACTATGCAATTTAGGTGTACACAATTTTTTCTTGTGAATTCATGGGGGTTTTTTAAGTATAAAATGGAAAATATGAAAGAGATTAACGAATAAAAGAACTAATACAAGATCAAAAAAGGAAATTAATGCAAATAAAAAGGAAACAAGGTCAAAACTAGTGAAAATGCGATAAATACATAAAAGAGTCTTAACTTGGGAATGAGAATTAAGTAATTCTATCATCGTCATAACCACAACTGTGGCAATTATGACGAGTTAATCTCACTTCGTCAATCCCTAACATCGAGGAGTAAGTCAAGCAAGCATAATTGACCTTAATCCATAAGTTCAAGCTAACTTACTAATTAACTTAGTAAAAAGCTAGCATCAATGGAAACAAGAGCCAATTAACAACCCAAGGATTACCACTAAATATCGGGTATTATGACTCTAGTATTGTAGGAACTCATTTCCTAAGTCAAGGTGTGAAAATCTACTCAAAATCTATAGTTGGCATTTTCACAAACACCTTGTGGGTATAAAAACAAAACATGGTAAATTGCAAAGGAAAGTAAAACTATAACCAAATTATTAACAATATCAACAATAGAAATCCAATCAAGCATATATAAATCATAAAAGACCAAATTGATGAGCGGATATTTTATACGCTTTTTGGCATCATTTTCATATTGTTTTAGCTATGTTTTGTTTAAGTTTTATTATATTTTCATAGGTTTTAGTACTAAATTCATATTTTTGGATTTTACTTTGAGTTGTTGTATTTTATGATGATTTTAGGTAATTTCTGGATGAAATTGAGGAGTTTTGGCAAAGTCCGATTCAGAGGCAAGGAAAGCAAAGCAGATGCTGTCAGATTCTGACCTTCATGCACTCAAATGAGCATTTCTGGAGTTACAGAGGTCCAAATGATGCGCTCTTAACGGTGTTGGAAATCTAACTTCCAGAACTTTCCAGAAATATATAATGGTCTATATTTTTCTTTGAAAGAGCTTGCCCATATTGGGCATTGAATGTCAAGGAGTTACCCCATTTCTGGCGTTCAACGCCCCAAAGGAACCTAAGCCAGCATTGAACGCCACATTCCACCCCATTCCTAGCATTCAATGCCACCAAGAGGCACAAGGCAGCGCCAATAACCTCCCAATGGGTGTTCAACGCCCATTCCTCAAGTTGGACGCCAAACTCATCCCAAGTACTCAACCAAAGTGGGCCCAAGAGTTTATTTTTTTGCACCTCTAGTATAGTCTATCATAATTCTGTACTTCTTAATTATTAGGTTATCATATATAGAAAAAAGATCACCAATGTTAGAGATCTTTGCCCTTTTTACATTTTACTATTACTTTCTGTAAGCTATGAGCAACTAAACCTCATAAGTTAGAGTTAGAAGCTATGCTGATTCTCATGGATTAATAATATTACTGTTTCTATTTCAATACACGTTTGATTCCATTCTCTTGTGCATTTTCATTCTTCATCTCATGAATTGAGGATGAACCGTGACATTCATCCTTGTTCTACATGGGATCCGTGTGAGTCTTGACCCGGATAACATTGAACCACAACTAGAAAATGCACTGCGGATTTCAAGAGAGTGCCTGGGTGACTTTGGATAAGTGACATAAAATTCCGTTGACCGTGGGTTGCTGAGGTCTCTATGGCGTTAAGGCTAGAATCTGAGAAGCAACATTCCCTGATCCGGAAGATCCGACCTTGCCTGTGGCATTTTGAGTAGGATCGCGAAGGGGAGTGGATTGCTTAGGTCTTCACCTTCGACTATAGTGGGAAGCCATGAGTTAACTTGATGAGAGGACATGAGTTGCTCGGATATGATGGACTGCTATGGTTTAGAAGAGGCTAACTTGATGAGGATGCTACATGAGTTAGTCAATTACGACTGCCATCGAATGAATCACTGATTATTGAAGTAGGTAGTAAGAAAAGTTAATCCAGAAAGAATACGCATCTTTGAAGACTTAACTGAATCTCTATCACTGTTCTTACACCAACCTGGTATTTCGTTCTTTACTATTTTATTTATGCTTTCAAACAAACAACCATCTTTTCTAATCGTTTGACTAAGATCTACAGGATAGCCATTGCTTGCTCAATCCAATAATCTCCGTGGGATTCGACCCTCACTCACCTGAGGTATTACTTGGATGACCTGGTGCACTTGCCGGTTCAGTTGTGCGGAGTTCAATTTCGTGCACCACAAATTCATCAACAAAAGATTCAAGAAATCAAAATAGAGCAAACTAACAAAATAACTTTATTATAAGAAAGCAAGAGTAAATGTGACGTAATTAAAGAGAAATTAAAGAGTACTTATAAAAGAGATGAACAAAATCCAAGATCAAAACTAATACTATAAAATTCTACAATGAAATTTAAGTAAACCCTAATAGAGAATTGAAAGAACACTACTCTACACTACTCCTACTCCTAATTATCTATCTAATGTGTGTAATGTAGCCTCCCAAAGTGTATGTTCATTTTCCTTTGATATAGCCTTCAATTTGGCTTCAGCAACTCCAAAAATTGGGCCAAAAGGCCCCCAAAATTGCGAGCCACGTGCTTCATTAATGAAGTCACGCGCTGGGACTTGTGCGTACGCACACTTGCTGATTTCTCTACTTGTGCGTACGAACAAGAGGTTGTGTGTACGCACACTTCAGTGTGTGCTTCTCCTTTGTTTTCTTCATGTGTTCTCCCTTCTTGCATGTTTCCTTCCACTTCTACCAAACCATTCTTGCTTATTGGACCTGAAATCACTCACACAACACATCACTGCATCGAATGGAATAAAAGTGAAATTAAAATGATCAATTTAAGCACAAAAATACATATTTTCACATTTAGGTTCAATTTCGGGATAAAACATAAAAGTATGCTATTTTAGTGAATAAATGTGAGTTTATGTGATGAAATCCGTCCAATTCAAACAAAAATTATCATCAAATATGGACTCATCAATTAGTTGGGATACTATAACTCACCCACGAAGAGAAGGAGGCCTTGGATTTAAAGATCTCAGAATCCAAAATCTGGCGCTTTTAGGCAAACAGTTTTGGTGGCTCGTAACACAACATACTTTCCTATTTTCCAAAATCCTAAGAGGTAAATAGTTTAGCAATGGTAATGCTATAACTACATAAATTGGAGTCTTACCTTCTTGGGGATGGAGGAGCATATTGGAAGGTCGAAAGATTGTTGAAAAAGGTCTTAATTGGGCTGTGGGTACTGGAGAGAATATCCGAACCTTTGAGGATCCTTGGCTACCTCCTCCGTATCCTTTAATGATTTTTGACATGCCAAACAGACAGATTATTTCTGAGTTTGTTCCAAGAGTTAAAGACTTAATTTCTGAAAACAGGAATTGGAATCAGAATCTCATTCAAGAATTATTTCCCCAAGACGTATTGTAATGAAATTTGAATAAATCCAAGCAATATAATACAGCTTCACGTTACAGAATTAGCTATTTATTTCACCATCCACCTTTGGAGCTTTGCCCTAATTATATGCAGCAGAAAAAGCCGTGGATTGATCTATGAAAGTTGAACTTGCCTCACAAAATTAAGCTATTTATCTGGAAAGCTCTCTATGGTTGGCTTCCGTTGCTTGCTCAAATTCACCACCGCATCCCATCTATATCGCCAATATGCCCCTGATGTCATAAAGCAACAGAAAGAATCACTCATTGTTTAATCGATTGCTCTAGAATCAAGGAAGTATGGTCTCAGAGTTATCTTTGTGACTGTGTTTCCCCTCAGAGCCCTAACGACTTTTGGACATGGTGGACTGCATCAACAGAGATGCTTAACCCGTTGAAGAATGCTGACTGTAATTCTCAATTGCTTGCCATCATTTGCTGGAACTGTTGGAAAGCTCACAGCCAGTTAATTTTTGAAGGTTCTACTTCAATGCCATCTGCCATTCTAACAAGGTTTGTCAAGTTGCTCTGTGAAATCCAAAGAACTCCCATTTTAGATCGTCATCTCCATGAGGCAATCTCTTAATTTCATTCAATTTGATTTATCATTCTTTCTTCTTTAAGATTTTTCTTCATTTTTCGACCATGCACCGTTATATGAATACTTTCAGTGTATTGTTTTGAGAAATTTTCACCTTTTATTATGCTGTCCATGCTTTTAGACATCTTTATATTATATTTTTCAATAATTAATGAAATATAATCTACTATTTTTGAAAAAAAAAACTAGATGAATAATAAAAAAAATTAATTTACAACTATAAAATTTAAAACATAACTAAATATATTTAAAGTTTACTTTTTTTTATTTTTAATGTTGACCATGTGTGTATAACAAGAAGAGAGTGTAGTGGTGTGATCATTGATATGGTATATAACAAAATTGTGGTGTGCAAAAATTGTACCCACTGATTTATGTTGTTAATTTCTTAAAAAAAAATTAGATTCTTCTATTTATATATTTTAAAAATAAAAAAATTTAAAATTAAAATTGAATCACCGAATTTCGTTTTAAAAAATTTTGAAAATTAAAATATTTTTTAAATTAAAATAAGATCCTTTAATTTATGTTTTTGAAAAATAAAAAAAATAAAATATTTTTTAAATTAAAATCGGAATTTACAATTTTATTTTCTCTAAACAATTCCTATATTTTGATAAAAAAATATAAAAAATAGTATACTTAAATCAATTCTATTAGATAGACAACGAGAGTATAAATAATGTGAACAACAGGTTGTACTTCTAGACTCAATAATTATGAAAAAACACCTCAACATAATTTCACTTTTACCTTTTCCATTACTTATTTTCACCCACATTAAACTCTAAACCCTATTTCCACTGCAGTCTCCCACCGCCGTCTCCTCTGAAATGCCATCCACTATCGTCGGTCAAAAAGCTGCAGCGTGCTATCGTCGCCACCTCGCCTAGAACAGAAATGTTGTTCCATCGCTACTCCACGCTGCACTGCTGCCTCTCCTCCATGCCGCACTGTCGCATCTCTATCTCTCCTGAAGCCTGTGAAGTGCCGTTGCTACCTCCGTCCCTGCTCCCCACAGCGGCACCTTGCCTTTGTCCCCAACAGTCGCGCATTCTCGACGAGTGAGATGGCCATTCATCGCCCCACTGCGTCGTGCACAGCCGCACCGCCCTACTATTCCCCTGCGACGCGTATTCCTTGAGGAAGAAGGCCGCCCATCATTCAGCCGCATTGCAAGGATGCGACGCGTCTCTACTTCATCCTCGTCTTCGTTCACCTACCCAAATGGTATGATCCAAATAAACATCCACATCTTAGTGAAAAGAACCATCCGTATACATAATAAAATGAACATCCGATTTAGTTGATAAGAAATAAATAACGAGACAACAGCTACGAGAGACACCAGGGTCGCAATACAACAGCGGCAGCAATGGCACAAAATTGTGAGAGAGCAGTTGCGACAAAAATAAAAAAAGATTCAAAATTATGATCAAACATAATTAATTTAAAATTTTATTTTTAAAATTAAAATTAACTTTTTTTAATCTATTGTTTATATTATTCAAAAAAAATGTTGTTCCCCTATACTTTCTCTACTTAAATATTACAAAATGTTTCCTTTAAAATTCAGATACTAAAAGTCCAAAATTAAACTAATTATTAAGTGATAATTCATTACCAAATTGTTCTTTTTCTCTAGGCTTGGCAGTGGAATAGCCAAAATGGACCGATCCAACCTATTTAAATTAGTTTTATTCTCGGATCAGAATATTTTAGTTTAAAACGTTTGTGACTAGTTTATGGGTTAAATAGAATGACCTGTTTATTTTTTTATTTTTTTTATAATATTTAACAAAAAAATCACTTTTTAATAAAAAATATCTTAAATAATTATGGTTCATTTTATTCACGGATCATAATATTTTAGTTTAAACTGTTTATAACTAGTCCGATGAATTAAATAGAATAGTTTGTTTATTTTTTTATTTTATATTTTAAAAAATATTTTAACAAAAATATTACTTTTAAATAAAAAACTTAAAATAAATAGTGAATTTTTAGTTGATAGATTGAATTTTCGAATTAAATTATAAAAAATATTAACAAAAAAGTATTAATTTTTAAAAATTATAAAAAAAATTAAACATACCACTTATTTATTGTGCAAATTAACTTATTTAATTCGTCATTTTTTTTTGGAATTAATCGAGTTCATCTCGTCAAATGGATAAACAGACTTGTGTGATGGATTTAATCCATTTTGATTGCCCTACTTGGCAGTTGGCAGTAGGCAAATTGGCATGACATGAAGCCGAAAACCCTAATTCTCCTCCCACAAACGATGACGTGGCCCCTTTGCAACGAAGGATCCAGTTCCTCCCACCATGACCACGTGCGTTCATTATTGGGCATTCGAAGCCCAATAAAAGGCGTCATGTAACCCATAACCCTATTTTCAGTCTATTCTTAACCCAACCCATTATATTGTTGAGATAATTATTTTCGTGATTAAACACTCACCGCAAATAAAATTCATGTGTAATTTTATTGTACCACATTTCTACTATCTCATCAAACATGTTAATAGGAAGGTCAACAAATTTTATGTTTTATTTATTTTATTTACTAACCAAACACACTAATAAAATAGAAATTCCCTGGACACATTTCATACATTTCATTGTTATCCACATTCCACATCCAAACAAACTTTAATTTAAATAATAAACATTCTAAATTGATCTTCAAACATTTGAAAATTAAACACAATTATATCCTTTAATTTAATCAAACACAATTATTATATTCTTTGCAAATATTTCAAAATGTATTTTATGTTGTTATACTTTTATAGGATAGGATATACCTAAAAACTAAACTTTCCAACATATTATGTACAATTTTTTTTTATATTACCATGTAAATTCAAATACTACATAATCTTTTAGTAATTAATATACAAAGAGAATAAATATATATCTTTTATTGAAGGAGAATAAACATATTAAGATTTAAAAGCTAGAGGTTAATTAAATTATTTATATTAATTAATTAATTATTAATTATAAAGTGAGTTTGAAAACAGAAAATAAATTAGAGATAGAAGCGCAAGATTGCTATCGTGCGCCACGTAACTCGTAAGCAAGATGGCTCAAGATGGCGCAAGATAACCTATGATGCGCCACCCTCCCCATTGTCCAAACCTCTCTCTCTTCTCTTCTTCTTTCACACACCAGACACCACATCCCCCCCTCTCTCTCTGCCTCCTCCTTCATCTATTCTCTCTCTGTTCGCGTTTCGTTCTCTCCGATTCTCATTTTTCATTTCATTTTTCGTTTTTCTTTTCAATTTATCGAACACGGAAAAGCAATGAAGCACACTTCCTCCGAGGCACTCCCTTCTCTCCCCTCCGCACCTCCTTCGTCCGACCAATCACAACCTGCCACGTCATCATCATCCTCCGCTTCCTCATCGGACAAACCCTCGCCTTCATCCTCCTCCGCCGCCGCTGCGGAGGACCTCGCCGTAACCACCCGTGACGGAGGCGGCGGGGCCGCCGCACAGGAGACCGTCGTCGTCGATCGCCGTGGCGAGCACGCCGCAGTGTGCCGATGGACGGTGCAAAATTTCCCGCGAGTGAAGGCACGCGCCCTTTGGAGCAAGTACTTCGAGGTAGGAGGATACGATTGCCGGTTATTGGTGTACCCTAAGGGCGATTCGCAAGCTCTTCCAGGTTACATCTCAATCTATCTTCAAATCATGGACCCTCGCGGCACCTCTTCTTCCAAATGGGACTGTTTCGCCAGTTACCGTCTCGCAATCGTTAACCTCGCCGACGATTCCAAAACCATACACCGCGATTCTTGGCATCGATTCTCCAGCAAGAAGAAATCTCACGGTTGGTGCGATTTCACGCCTTCTTCAACCGTCTTCGATCCCAAACTAGGTTACCTAAACGCCGCCAACGACGGCGTTTTGATCACGGCCGACATACTCATCCTCAACGAGTCCGTTAACTTCACGCGCGATAACAACGAGGTCCAGTCTTCGTCCTCGTTGTCGTCCGGTTCGGCCGCAAGCTCTTCCGTCGTTGCTGGGCCGGTTTCGGATGTTCTGAGTGGAAAGTTCACTTGGAAGGTTCACAATTTTAGTTTGTTTAAGGAGATGATTAAGACGCAGAAGATAATGAGCCCTGTTTTCCCTGCTGGCGAGTGTAATTTGAGGATTAGTGTGTATCAGAGTTCGGTGAATGGTGTTGAGTATTTGTCAATGTGTTTGGAGAGTAAGGACACTGATAAGACTGTGATGTTGTCTGATAGGAGTTGCTGGTGTTTGTTTAGGATGTCTGTGTTGAACCAGAAGCCCGGTTTGAATCATATGCATAGGGATTCGTATGGGAGGTTCGCTGCGGATAATAAGAGTGGCGATAACACGAGTTTGGGGTGGAATGATTATATGAAAATGTCAGATTTCATAGGGACTGAGTCAGGGTTCTTGGTTGATGATACTGCAGTGTTTAGCACCTCGTTTCATGTGATTAAGGAGTTTAGTAGCTTCTCCAAGAATGGGGCTATGATTGCTGGAAGGAGCGTGGGTGGGGCGAGGAAGTCCGATGGCCATATCGGCAAGTTCACTTGGAGGATTGAAAATTTTACCAGATTGAAGGATTTGCTGAAGAAGAGGAAGATTACTGGCCTTTGCATCAAGAGCAGGAGGTTTCAGATTGGTAACCGGGATTGTCGTCTTATTGTTTATCCCAGAGGTGTGGCATTTACTTGCTTTGCAAATCTTTTTTTAGCAATTTATCTTTTACCATTTCCGCTTATATTTAGATACCTATGATTTGATTTGATGTCTTGTGAGCATTTTGGTGCAATTCTTACCTAAATTGACACTATGCTGAAAGAGTGTACTAGGAGCACTTTATACATACACATTTTTTACTCCCCCCCACCCCCACCCCGCACGCGCGCTCTGCGCCCCGCAGCGCGTCCTCCTTTCAAATTAACTTGTGATAAATTGATACTTCATACTTGCGAAGTATATCCGCTGATACAACAAACACACCACATTTTATAGATGATTTTATGGATCTTGGTTTTCCCTGTAGAAATATAGTTCAATCCTTACATTCAGGGGTCTCCCTCCCTCCAAAAAAAAAAAAAGAAAAACATTGAAAAGATTTTTAGGTTGCTGCTTTACAAATAGTTAGAGGCTGGTCCTTAGATGAATGTAGCTTGGTAACACATTTCCATGGTTTTAATGCTATCAGGGCAGTCCCAGCCACCATGCCACCTTTCAGTGTTTCTTGAAGTTACAGATTCTAGGAATACTTCCAGTGATTGGAGTTGTTTTGTTAGTCATCGTTTGTCAGTTGTGAACCAGAGGATGGAGGAGAAGTCTGTCACCAAGGAATCTCAGAACCGCTACTCCAAAGCTGCAAAGGATTGGGGCTGGCGTGAATTTGTGACACTTACAAGTCTCTTTGATCAAGATTCTGGTTTTCTTGTCCAGGACACTGTTATATTCTCTGCTGAAGTTCTTATATTGAAAGAGACATCAATAATGCAAGATTTTACCGATAATGATTCTGAATTGAGCAATGGTGGTTCCCTTGTTGATAGTTTTGGGAAAAGAAGTTCGTTTACATGGAAAGTGGAGAATTTCCTGTCTTTTAAGGAAATCATGGAGACTCGGAAAATCTTCAGTAAATTCTTTCAGGCTGGTGGATGTGAACTTCGGATCGGTAGGTGTTTATTATGAAGATACTGTGCAATCTTTGCATTTTATTCACTGGAAGTTGTTATTGCAGATTTTGCATTTCTTTTTTTAATTAAAAGCTTATGTTTCCATGTAACAGGTGTCTACGAGTCCTTTGATACAATATGTATTTATTTAGAGAGTGACCAGGCTGTCGGTAGCGATCCTGATAAAAACTTCTGGGTCAGATACAGGATGGCTGTTGTGAATCAGAAAAATCCGGCCAAGACAGTGTGGAAAGAATCCTCTATCTGCACAAAGACGTGGAATAATTCCGTTTTACAATTCATGAAGGTCTCAGATATGCTAGAAGCAGATGCAGGGTTTCTTGTCCGTGACACCGTTGTTTTTGTATGCGAAATATTGGACTGCTGCCCTTGGTTTGATTTTGCTGATCTAGAGGTAAGTTCCTATGGGATTGCCCGGTTTATATATTACCTTTTGCACCAACTATTGTTAATGGATGGTACCAAATGTTCTCTCATCTCACAAACAGAGATTGTTTCTATGAAAGATCGTGGATCTTTATTGACTTTAGGTATAAGACTACCTTTATTTGAGTGGATGTCTATGTGATCCCGGCCCTTCTGCCCGAGGTGTTAGTAATTTAACATATAATATCTGCTCTTGCATCTAACTTATATTCTGTATGGTAAGATTGGAACAAGCAAGTTAGGAAATATGGCGTCCTCCTTGGAATTTTTGCTCGTTGTTTGCTGATACGATGCATGGAACAAGCTGATAAGTGACTCAAGTTACAGAAGTTGATTAGTGATTCAGTTCATAATTTTGCATCCCTTGAACTTCGTATTGTATATTTAAACTAGTAAGTTCACACCGAAGAAAAGAAATTGCAAGCATTTTTCTACCCCATGTATGGGCCAAATTATGATTGCAAATATTTTTCTCTCTTAAAAAAGCTTGTGATTATACATGTGTTTTTGGTAGAGAAGGAATTTGTCTCATAGGTTTACCTTCCAGCTTGTCATGTTCTGAATTGAAGTGATACTATTATAGCTACTGATTGTTTTGAATTCATGTCGCTCCCATTGAGAGGTTGCACTTGCCTCTTCTTCTAATGTGATTTTTAATATACAGGTGTTGGCATCAGAGGATGATCAGGATGCATTGACAACTGATCCTGATGAGCTCATTGACTCTGAAGACAGTGAAGGGATAAGTGGAGATGAGGAAGATATTTTCAGAAATCTTCTTTCCCGAGCTGGATTCCATCTGTCATATGGAGATAATCCTTCACAGCCACAGGTTACTTTACGAGAGAAACTTTTAATGGATGCTGGTGCAATTGCTGGGTTTCTGACTGGACTTCGGGTTTATCTTGATGATCCTGCTAAAGTAAAGCGCTTGCTTCTTCCTACCAAGCTCTCTGGTAACTGTGATGGGAATAAGACCAGCAAGGCTGATGAGTCTTCACCTAGTTTGATGAATTTGCTGATGGGAGTTAAAGTATTGCAGCAAGCAATCATTGATTTACTACTGGATATAATGGTTGAATGCTGCCAGCCTTCTGAAGGGGTTCCTGTTGCTGATTCTGTGGATGCATGCTCGAAACCTCCAGATGGCAGTGGAGCTGCTAGTCCTCTTGAGTGTGATAGAGAAAATGGAGCAATTGAGTCAATCCAAGTTCCCGTTTACGAGAGGTTGGATTCTGTTGTTGAAGAGAGTGGCGGTACATCTGCTGTGCAGAGCTCTGATTTAAATGGGAATGTTATTCAGGAAAAGGCTGTTCCTGGACAACCTATTTGTCCACCAGAAACATCTGCTGCTGGTTCAGATAATGCAACTTTACGGTCAAAGGTATAATTTGGTATTAATATGAGGGGATTTTTCTGTTAAATATTATCTATAATTTTGATTGTGTAAATTTGGAACTTCAGACAAAGTGGCCAGAACAGTCTGAGGAGCTCCTGGGATTGATTGTGAACTCACTTAGAGCTTTGGATGGAGCTGTTCCGCAAGGATGTCCAGAGCCAAGACGACGACCTCAGTCTGCACAGAAAATTGCTCTTGTATTGGACAAAGCTCCTAAGCATTTGCAAGCAGACCTTGTTGCACTGGTGCCAAAATTGGTTGAGCTGTCAGAACACCCACTGGCTGCCTGTGCACTTCTTGAGCGACTACAAAAGCCAGATGCAGAACCTTCTTTACGAATACCTGTGAGATAAACCAATATTTATTTTCTCAACACCTTATCTGTAATACGTAGTCTTATAAATTTAATGTCATGGGATTTCATTCCCCCTAGTATATATGCTTCGGCTGCATTTATCTCACTACCAACATAATGCTAAGCATGGTCACATTGTTTTTCTCTCCTATTAATGTCCTTTCTCTTTTTAACTCCTTCCTATCTTAGGTGTTTGAAGCTCTTAATCAACTGGAGTGTGGTAGTGAAGTGTGGGAACGCATTCTGTTTCAGTCGTTTGAACTTTTGACAGATTCAAATGATGAACCCCTTGCTGCGACGATAGATTTTATATTCAAAGCAGCATCTCAATGTCAACACTTACCTGAAGCAGTAAGCTTTAAGATAGTTTGAAATTGCACCATATTTGTTAATATGTTTATCCAAAATATTTTTTGAAGCACTTGTGTTTTTTTTTTTTTTACTTTTTATTTTTATCAATTATGTAGGTTAGGTCTGTTCGTGTAAGGCTGAAAAATCTTGGTCTTGATGTGTCGCCTTGTGTCCTTGACTTCTTGAGCAAGACTATAAATAGTTGGGGTGATGTTGCTGAAACCATACTTAGGGACATTGATTGTGATGATGATTATGGTGATAGTTGCTCAGCTCTGCCTTGTGGAATTTTTTTATTTGGTGAACACAGCACCACTACTGCCGGACTTCATGTGATTGATGAGCAGGCTTTTCGTGCTAGTCGTCATTTTTCTGATATATACATACTGTTTGAGATGTTATCCATTCCTTGTCTTGCTGTTGAAGCCTCTCAAACATTTGAGAAAGCTGTAGCTCGAGGTGTAATAGGGGCTCAGTCTGTAGCCTTAGTATTGGAAAGCCGCCTTTCTCAAAGATTGAGTAATGGTGCCAGATATGTTTCTGAAAATTTTCAGCATCCAGAGGGTGCATCAGAGGGAGATGTAAGTGAGCAACTTGGAGTTCAAAGGGAGGATTTTACTTCAGTTCTTGGTCTTGCTGAAACTTTGGCCCTTTCGAAAGACCAATGTGTGAGGGAATTTGTGAAGTTGCTTTACACGATATTGTTTAGATGGTATGCCAATGAATCTTACCGGGGGAGGATGCTGAAGAGGCTTGTTGACCGTGCCACTAGCACAGCAGATGCCGGTCGTGAAGTAGATTTTGATTTGGATGTCTTAGTTACTTTAGTCTGTGAGGAGCAGGAGATTATTCGACCTGTTTTGAGTATGATCCGTGAAGTTGCTGAACTTGCAAATGTTGACCGGGCTGCTCTGTGGCACCAGTTATGCGCTAGTGAAGATGAAATTATTCGTGTTCGTGAAGAAAGCAAAATTGAGATTTCTAATATGGCTAAGGAAAAAGCTATTATAGCACAAAAACTGAGTGAATCCGAGGCCACAAGCAATCGCCTCAAGGTATTTCATGTCCTAATCATTTATATACTGTGGTTATCTCTTAATTTGCTTTAATAGAATTTTTTACTGATCCAATTTATGTTTCAACAGTCTGAAATGAGGACTGAGATGGATCGGTTTTCTCGAGAAAAGAAGGAAATATTAGAACAGGTTCAAGAAGTTGAGAGTCAGCTTGAGTGGCTTCGTTCGGAGCGGGATGAAGAAATAACAAAGCTTTCTGCGGAGAAGAAAGTTCTTCAGGACCGTTTACACGATGCAGAGACACAAATTTCTCAGTTGAAATCTCGAAAACGTGATGAATTGAAGGTATTAGATATAATACACTTGTTTACATTATGAAAAGAGAAACCACTTGCTTATATCAATGTTAGTATATATTGCTGCACTACAATGACTATATGTACATAGTTAATGAGCCTGCTGCTTGAATAGAAAGTAGTAATGTTTCAGTTACGTTTGTGCGCGCGCCGTTGTATACCAAAACCCAAAATATCTTCACCTAATTTTGCCAAATATTGTCGGAAGGTAATCGGCCTTCTGTTTTCACTTCAGCTGATGTATTACTCCCCTGCTAGGAACAGTTCTGATTCTTCCTAAACTAACCACTTGATCTCTCAAAGATACACGTAGCATCAATGTGGTTCCTGAAAGTTTTTACATTAATTTAACTCTTAAAAGCTATATTGATGTCAGTTTAGTCCTTGAAAAATTTGACATCAGTTTGTCTTTAAAAAATATATGTAATGTCAGTTGTATCATTTAGGAGTGAACTGATGTAAAAATCTTTCAAGGACTAGACCAATGTGTATCTTTAAGAGACTAAATAGTTAGTTTCATGTTCAAGTAAATATTAATTTCATCACAAAGTTTGCGTGGTCTTGTGTGCTTTACCTTCAGGTCATATTTATGCTTTTGAGTGAGGGGGCATATTAAATGCCACAACTCATTTCTAGGTTTCCATTCAGCGCACGTTTTTTTCAGGAAACTTTTTTCTTGTGTTGAATCTCCTTTTCCGAATCAACCTTTGGTCCTTTCTTTTGTCATTCATCATATTACCCAATATAAATATAAATAAAATGAAGAATTACTTTATTATTCTCATTTCCTTGTTTGGATCAGTAATTTTGTTGCTGGATCTGATACATCATGACTGCCAAAACAAATAATAGAGGAATTAGAAAGCAGCTTGATCTAATCTTTTGACGTGAAAACTGTATGCTCAGGAGATTACTGTCCTCCATTTTTTGTTCTACATTTGAAATTAGTTTTCCTTTGAGAATTAATTTTAATTTGTATGATATATATAAGCATGTCAGTTGTAAATTAATTTTGATTTGTATTGTCCACAGAAAGTAGTAAAAGAGAAAAATGCACTGGCTGAAAGATTGAAGAATGCTGAAGCTGCACGCAAGAGATTTGATGAAGAACTGAAAAGATTTGCAACAGAGAATGTAACACGGGAAGAAATCCGGCAATCACTTGAGGATGAAGTCCGTAGACTGACTCAAACAGTAGGGCAAACCGAGGGAGAAAAGCGGGAGAAGGAAGAGCAGGTTGCTAGGTGTGAAGCATATATTGATGGCATGGAATCTAAGTTGCAAGCCTGCCAGGTTTGTCTTGATATGGAGATTGCACTTGTCTATTATTTATATTATATCATGGTATATATTTACACGTTTGACTTATACAATGAGGTTAAGCATATTTAAGTTTCAGTGCTACCTGTTAATTGCATGTTTTATTAACTGTAATGTTGAATTTATTGAGCAAAATAATGTATACTGTTTTTCCATGACTAGCAACATTCCATTTAGTTCTTTATCCTTAGAATCAGAAGACCAACCTTTATGCTTGTGTTGTTTGTTTTCCATGTATTCGCATACTAATTAGTCTATGCCATACACCTTGGAAATATGCAAATCGAAAGTCCTAATGTGTTTGTTTTCTTTTTGCAGCAATATATTCACACGCTAGAGGCCTCCCTCCAGGAGGAAATGTCGCGACATGCCCCTCTGTATGGTGCCGGTCTGGAAGCTCTATCAATGAAAGAGTTGGAAACACTATCACGTATTCATGAAGATGGGCTGAGGCAGATCCACGCCCTTCAACAGCGTAAAGGGAGTCCTGCCGGGAGTCCACTTATGAGCCCCCATGGCCATGGTCTCCCCCACAGCCACGGATTATATCCTGCTGCATCTCTGCCGATGGCCGTTGGGATGCCCCCACAAATCATCCCAAATGGGGTAGGGATCCATAGCAATGGCCATGTGAATGGTGCAGTTGGACCTTGGTTTAATCACACTTGAATTCTTCCCCCATAGGATCCAATTCTTTTGAGTTATTTCTTTGGCATGATAGCTGGTAGGGCTGTTGGGTAGGAAGAAAGGTTGGTTGAAATTTTGCCACAAATGTTAGGAAGTGACACCAATGGAACTATCAGTTGCAAATGCCATACTCATTTGCGCCTACTTTTTTTGGTTTAAAAAAAGAATTAATTACAGGCCTTTTAAGTTTTCATAGATATAGTATGTTTCCACATAGTTTAGTTTGGCCAAAGTGGTTGAATCCTATTTTTATTTTTGTCATGGCCAGAATTGAACCGCTGTAAGAAATCTTGATTGATAGTTTGAATACGTAATCAACATAGAGATCTGAGATCCTCTTCCCACTGACTGACACTCATTGGTGAGAAAAACAGTTATTCCTCGTCTGATCCACTTTTAATGTCTGAATAAAATCCTCTCTTGTCGGCAATCATTTTTCTGCCCTGTAGTTTGTGTTTCTCTTACAGTTTAGCCCTTTGCCCGTACGGAATGCAATGAGAATGGTATTTATTGATTGAGATCTGAGAAAAAAGTCATTGTCATAACGATGAATTATTATATTCTGGTACATATTTTCAATTTCTATTGCTCGAGAGTTGAGAATATAGAAATATATTTCAATCATAGAAATTAAAATGATATTTATTATGCAGTACTCCATAAAATAAAGGCATGCTAGTCAAATATGCTTCTTGCAGCATTTATTCCCCTGACTAAACTAAAGGACAATTTCTTCTTTCTGAAAAACAACTAATTTTGCCTTGTTATTTGTTTCTTCAAAAGGAAGCCAGCCATTTCTTAAATAATTTTTTCATCCTAGATTCTCTTGGCTCTTGCTGTTCTACTGGGGTTTCTTTTTTCTCTTTTATTTTAAGGATAAAATTAATTTTTGGTTTCTTCATTAAACCTTTATGAAGCTGAGACGTGCCCGGCGCAGCATGCATTGAGTATCTTTTTTGAAAAATAAAAGAATTCAGTGCAAAACTATAGCAGTCGAATGTACCGGGGAAAAGAAAAATAATATTAGAGGATCAATATTTTTAGCGTAAAAGAGAAAAAAGTTGATTAGTGTTTATTCAAATATAAGATAAAATAAAAAAAAAAAAGGTTAATCACCTAGAATTTCTCTACAAAAAACTATACCTGAGGAAATTAATAGGACTATGGACGAAAGTTATTTCCTCGGTTTTTGTTGTTAATTTCAATCTGCCTTACATAAAAGAATATTATTATGTTATATTTAATGTTAACAAAGTGAGATTGATTGTATCATATATATTGATATGTTGTCATTACTTCTGAAAATTTTTCCTAAAGACATTATTACCAGAAAAAAATTGATAATCTCACAAAATGCAATTATGTTATATAGATATAAAAAATTAATATGAAATCACTATATATTTATATTTATAATCAAATTTTATGATCATAATAATCAAACTTTGATTATAAATATAAATTTAATTTAAAATTTGATTATCTTACATATGAAGTTTAATTATAAATATGTATCAAGTTTGATTATATTATTTATAAAACTTGATTATATTTGTCTTCTTGTATAAGTGGTGATTTCTTGCATACATGATTGTTGGTTTATAATTTCAGAAACTCTTGGTTGGCAGTTTTTAATGATTTTGATCCGTATTTGATCAATATAAATATTAAATTATCTTCAACAAATAAATTTTATATTTAAATAAATTTAGATAAATATAGGTGTAAATAATATTAATTCATGTATGTAAATTCTGATAAATATATGTATAAATTATATATTTTTTTAATGCAAATTCTATAAATGTGGTGCAAATTATTTCTATATTAAAGAACTATTATAATTTATTATTCTTGGTCACCAGTTAGTCATTAATGTTTAAAAATATGAGATAAAATATATTATTGAATTACTAGATTATACTTTTTGTTTTTGATATTGGAGTAGCAATGGTATTTTTTTAAAATGTGGACTGCTGTCTGCTGAGGTGCTATTCTTAAATGTGGAATTATTTAATTAGAGAAACAGAAATCAGACCGTTCGATTTATGAGAGGTACAAAAATTGGACCGAGAAATTTCTATTAAGAAAAAGAGTTATTCTCCACATACAAGCATTTTCCCATACAAGTCATACAAGTCATTTATATTCATGCGTTTTTTCACGTTTTTTTCCGTGCCTTTTTTTCTTCTTCTTTCTTCGTGCATCCTCTTCTTCGTAATTTTTCTCTCTCGTTATCGTCGTCATCAATACCACATCTTTCTCCTCCTTCTCTTCCTCCTCCTTTTTTCATTGAAATTTTTTCTCCTCTTTTCGTTTTCTCTTTCTCATTCATCATCAGTTATCTCGTTGTTGAAGATAATAAATAGAGTAGACTACCATTTTTACCCATGGAAGTTGAAAACGCTGACAAATCTACCCACAAGAGACGGAAACTACCAAATGTGTCCATCAATCATGAGTTCCGTGGGACGAAACTAACCAATCCATATTTCGGTGTTGACTCCGTCAGTAACACTCCCTACGTGGCACTTCACGGCGTGACATGGCTTGGGAGGCTGCACACGTGGATATTATAATTATAATTAGTTAAAAAAATAATTGAATTTTGAATTTTTTTTTGAAAAAAAAAGGGAAATTAGAAATGAACAGTTAGCAAAGGTTTTTCATCTTCGCGCGATTCAGAAAACAAAGGGTACAGCCCTAGGAAGAAACTGTTCATCTTCAACAATTAAAGAAAACCTCCCAGGCCGACGATAATCTCCGTATTGAAGAGAGGGTGCTTGTTGGCGTGGACCGTTTGGGCGGGTGGAGTTGCGTGGTGTCATCCATAGGTAAGTAGTAACCATTCGTCTCTATGTGATGGTTTTCTTGTTTTCGGTGCATGGTTGTGGAAACTGGGTTTTTATTAGGGTGTGCTTGTATTTGCTATGATTTGGTTGTTAATTAGGGTGTGTCTGTTTGCAGATGGCAACTATCCACATTACGTTAGTGATTAGTCACAGAGAAAAATTTCAAAAGGGTGATGATGGCAGAGTGGCATACATTGGGGGTGAGAAAATAGAGATTGAACGAGTGAATGTCGATACCCTAAATAGGTTCTTCATGAATGACTTAGTAAAGGATATAGGGTACACTGATGTGAGCGAGCTTTACTGGCTTGAACCTGGGAAGGAGTTGGATGGTGGGTTGAGGTTGCTTAGACTTGACATGGATGTGGTGACTATGTACGAAGCAGCCATCGCTAATGGGAGGAGAGTGGAGGTGTTCACTAAGCATCCAGTTAACCTTCCTGAGTTTGCAGAAGAAAACAATGAACCTGAAGAGGATCTTGAGATTTTAAATGTTACGAAGACCCCAGTGAAGCACAGAACCAAACTGTGTGTTAGGAGACCCCCAACACCAAAGAAGAAGCACAAGAAAGTGGTGAAGATCAGTGAGACTGAAGGAGGTATGCCTGGACCGGATACCCAAACAGAACAACCAAAAGTAGGCAGTGACGAACCAAATCTCCCCACACACTCACCAAAGGTAACCTTCGAAGAGCCACCAAGGATCATTCAAACCCCGGATGCACCCACCGAACCCAATTTGCCTCCACATGAGCCGTTGATCAAGACTCCTCCAGAGCCTCAACAACCATGTGTTTCAGTTGGAAGTCATGAAACTGGGCACCGAAATCCAGTGTCTGCGGAGTCAGTGGCTCCCACAGTTGATAAAGGGCCTCCGGAATCTAATGAGATTTTCACACAATATATTCCACAACTTTGCAATGAACCAGAGTCTTAAGAGAAGACCATTCAGAATGAGAATAGAACACCTTGTGAAGAGAGTCAACCTAGCAGTTCACAGCCCGAACCGTCTACAAACCCAGATGTGGGTGGTGGTAGTCCAAAGAAGCGGAAGAGACGATCAACAGTCAGGCCTCCTCCATCAGGGCAAACGTTCATACCTAACCAGGATCCAAACAAGCATCCTTCAATCTTTATACCTATGGAGGGTGAAGATATGGCTGGGCCAAGTGCAGGGATGCATTGTTACGAGTCTGAAGAGCTGGATTCTGTTGCAAGTGATGATGAAGATAGTCAGCAAGCAGCATTTCCTCAAGCTAATCCCGATGCTCCAGTTAGGGAGGTAAGGCTGGAGGTTGGGATGGAATTTGAGAATCTGGAGCATTTCAAGAAGGCAGTTAGGAAGTTCAACATCAACCTAGGGCGAAGCATATTCTTTCCAAGAGTTGATTCAACTAGGTGCAAGGCCATATGTTATGACGAGGATTGCCCATGGAAGATATATTGTGTAAAACGGTCGTTTCCATTAAGCTTCCAGGTGAAGACCTTTGTCAACAAACATACCTGCAGCAGAGTTAATAAGAACAAATCTGCAGATGGAAAATGGGTTGTTGAAGAGCTTGAGGACAAGATCCGTGACCATCCAGACATGACTCAAAGGCAGGCACAGGATTTTTTCAAGAAGGAGTTTGATGTGATTGTCAATGAGAGGAAGATATACCGTGCAATGGTGAAGGCGAAAGAACTAATAGAAGGATCAGAGATAGCTCAGTATGCACTTCTACGGGATTATGCTAATGAAATTATAAGGACCAACCTTGGCTCCACCGTAAGGATTAGCACTGATTATGTCGAAGGGACTGGGTATAAATTCAAAAGAATTTACATATGCTTGGAAGGGTGTAAGAAGGGCTTCTCGGTTGGCTGCAGGCCTTTTATCAGGTTAGATGGTACTTTTTTGAAGGGATACTACCCTGGGCAGTTGTTGACTGCGATCGGCCACGATGCCAATAATCATATATACCCTATAGCCTATGCTGTGGTGGAGTGCGAATGCAAGGATAGTTGGAAGTGGTTTCTCGAACTTCTCCAACAAGACTTAGGGGACGCAGCTATCAATGGAATTAACTTCATGTCAGACATGTAGAAGGTAATGGTCTCAATTCTTAGTTACTGCTTTATATAGTTACTGCTTTCCTTCTTTATATTGTTACTGCTTTACTTTTCCCACTAGGGCCTTTATATAGTTACTGCTTTCCTTCTTCATAGGGGATAATGATTTACTTGCTTTACTTTTCCCACTAGGGCCTCATCCCAGCTATGCGTGAAGTAAACCCAGGTGCTCATCATAGATATTGTGCTATGCACATATGGCAGAACTTCAGAAAATAGTGGGGTGATACAGAGTTGAAGATGGCAATGTGGAGGTGTGCCAAGGCCACAACCTCCCAAGAGTTCAATGCTGTACTGGATCGGATCAGACGGGTTAATCCACATGCTTAGGAGTATCTGAACAGGATCCCTCCAAGTCAATGGAGTAGGTCTGGCTTTAGCGAATACCCAAAGTCTGACAATTACACGAACAACAACTGCGAATCGTTCAATTCTAGGATCAAGAAGATGAGAGGGAAGCCTATTATAACTATGCTGGAAGAGGTGAGGGTTTACATGATGAGCATAATTGCTAGAAACAAGAAGGCATTGGTGGGATATAACGGAGTTATCACTCCGGTGCAGCAGAGTAGGCTGGAAAAAGAGAAAAGGGAGAACAATAAGTGGCAGCCGTTTCCCACTGGAGATGATCCTGAAAATGTGTATGAAGTTCAGTGCTTGCCACATAAGGTTATGGTGGACTTAGGAAAGAGGACTTGCAGTTGCAGATTTTGGCAACTGATTGGCTTGCCATGCAGGCATGCATGTGCTGCCCTTGCATACCAGAATAGGCGACCAGAGGAACATGCACACAACTGGCTTTCCATGGGGGCATATAACAGCACATACCAGTTCCCCATCCAACCTGTTCCAAGTCAAGAATACTGGGAGCATGTTGACCTACCACCTGTACTGCCACCAGTATACAAGAAGCAGATTGGGAGGCCAAAGTCCAAAAGAGACAAAAGAAACGACACCCCAAAGGAACCCACCCCAGATCCACATAGGGCCCCCATAAAGTATGGCCCCATCACCTGCAAGTATTGCCTAAAGGTAAATCATACTTCATATGTTACATCACTTATGAATTCATGTTCCACGTTTTGTTTCATTCCACATGTTACTGCGGACTGGACATAACAGTCGCAGTTGTTCCAAGAAGAAGGAGGCAATGGCTTGGAGTGCTGGGGGACAAAGTGCAAGTCAACACCCACCTGCTGCGGATGACGAAGAGGAGGCGGCAAGACTGGAGGAGATGTTATGGGAGGAAACTCTTGAAGCTGTTGAAGCAGCTGAAGCAGCAGCAACTCAGCCCCCGCCTGTAACTCTATTGATTTATTTTGCAATCCCATTTTACAAGTTAGAAGTTTTATGTCATTATGTCACTCATACGTTTCTATCTGAACAGGAGACCACCCCAGTTAGGCCACCTACTGCAAAAAGGCCACCAAAGAAGAAGAAGAATGTGAGGAGACCGCCACCAACTAGTCAGCAACCACGACCTCCTCCGCCGATTGTCAGCCCAACAACACCAACTACTACTAGTTCATCACCCCCAGCCTCTGATGTGCCACCCACTGTGACACCTCAAACTATGCAAGCTGCCTCCCAGGGTACTACTTCAAGGTTCATGGAGTTCATGCCAACTCCCATAGTTAGAGTATCAACCACAAGGAGGTGGCCGCAGCCAGCCTTCCGTCCGCCAGGCAAAAAGGGGTCAACAACTGCACAGTTGAAAGAGGGGTCAAGCGGAAGCAGCAACTCCACTCCAATTCCGTGAAGCAATAGTTTTATAACTTATTTTTTTTTGTAATCCTGTTGGCAGTTTATCGTACAATTGTTGGATCAAGAAACATATTATGCCTTATTTTGTTTACGTTTTGATAACTCTTAGTACAATCTTGCACGTTTCTGTAAGCCAGTTACTACATACTTATCAGGATATTATTCCTGTCTTTGATGTTATTTTGGACCAGAAAGTAAACAAGAATTGCAATTAGTACCAGATAATTTTTTCATGTTACATAACTTATAAGGTTACATCTGACATTAATTGGATACCATGTGTGCACAAATGACATATTTCGAATCGATCATGGGTATTTTTGTCATGATCTTACACTAACAACTAATAGGGATCAAACCCTCCTAAGAATCAGATACACAGTGCACACAACATTACAAACCACAGCCATTGATATCATCAGAAGCCAAAACCTAATTTTTCTAAATTCAGCTTCAAAGCTCCCTAATCTGGTGAGCATCTTCACTTCAGCCTCAGCCTCATCAACATCTTCCTGCATCTTTCTTTCTGACAGTGCTCTCCTCAAACCCTCACCCTCCCACTGCCCTTCCATTTCATCTACCCATGCAAAGAAGTTGGAGTCCGAGTTCTATCCATGACAAAAAAAGTAAAATCAGATGCACATTCAGCTCCCACAAAATAGGATGTACAACGGGTTACCTTCCAATTGGGACAACGGACGAACCACCTCCCAGGATTCATCGCTGTCCCGGACTATAACAGCGTCACCCCCAACCCACAGAAACATCTGCCATTGAACTTCCTATCATGCACCCGTTTTGAAATTGAGCTTCCAGACACACTACCGCTGCCATTCGAAGGTAGAGTAAAGAGTCTTCGCCTTGACATTGGTATAATTTCGAAGATTATTGTGAATCTAGGGTTCGTGCTTTGGATGAAAGCATGTTTGAATTTGGGAAATTTTGAGGTTGAGGGTACATTATAATGGTCAGACATGTCAGCAATCCACGTGTGCAGCCCTCCAAGCCATGTCACGCCGTGAAGTGCCACGTAGGGAGTGTTACTGACGGAGTCAACACCGGAATATGGATTGGTTAGTTTCGTCCCACGGAACTCATGATTGATAGACACATTTGGTAGTTTCCGTCTCTTGTGGGTAGATTTATCAGCGTTTTCAACTTTCATGGGTAGAAATGGTAGTTTACTCTAATAAATAATTCAGGTTCAGATTGTCAATTGGACCAAAACGAAATTGATTATTGTTTTGAATCCAAGGCTAAGGTGTGATTTAATTTAGAAGAAAAAATATAGCATTAGAGGAAACATTTTTCTGCAGCAAATTTGGGTGTAGTACGAAGATATTTGGGTGTAACACGAAGATATTTGGGTGTATTTTAAGAATTTTTGGGTGTATTTTTATTCTGATAAGTTCTGCATAATTCAAAACTCTTCTTCTTCCTCCTTCTCATATTCTACTGTTTCTTTTTTTCTTTTTATCATCATCACCATCTTCTTCTTTTTTTTTCTTATTCATTTTTTTTATTTTACCTTATCAAGTTTCTTCTTGTTTTATTCTCTTAACAAGAATAAAAATAAAAAATCAAACAAAGAAGAAGAAAAAATACATAATGCTGCAAAATTACTTGAAAGAGAATGAATTTACATTCATTTAACTAAAAGAAAGAAAGAAATAAGGAAAAAAAGAAGAAGAAAAAAATGCAGCATTAGAGAAAATATTTTTCTGTATTTGCAGCAAATTTGGGTGTAGCACGAAGATATTTGGGTGTATTTTAAGAATTTTTGGGTGTATTTTTTATTCTGATATAAGTTCTGCATAATTCAAAACTCTTTCTCTTCCTCCTTCTCATCTTCTACTGTTTCTCCTTTTTTTTTTATCATCATCACAATCTTTTTCTTTTTTTTTCTTATTCATCTTTTCTTTTTTATTTTACCTTCTCAAGTTTCTTCTTGTTTTACTCTCTTAACAAGAATAAAAACAAAAAAAATCAAACAAAGAAGAAGAAGAAAGACATAATGCTGTAAAATTACTTGAAAGAGGATGAACTTACATTCATTTAACTAAAAGAAAGAAAGAAATAAGGAAAAAAAGAAGAAGAAAAAAAAAACGCAGCATTAGAGAAAATATTTTTCTGTATTTGCAGCAAATTTGGGTGTAACACGAAGATATTTGGGTGTAATACGAAGATATTTTGGTGTATTTTAAGAATTTTTAGGTGTATTTTTATTCTAATAAGTTCTGCATAATTCAAAATTCTTTATCTTCCTCCTCTTCCTCTTCTACTGCCTCTTCATCTTCTACTGTTTCTTCTTCCTCATCTTCTTATTTCGTTTTCTTATAATTCTTCTTGGAAAAAAATCAAACAAAGAAGAAAAAAATACATAATATTGCAAAATCAATAGAAAGAGGAGGAGGAAAAAATGTAGCAACAACAACGGTAATAAAAAAATAACAATGAAGATGAAACACGCGAAGAAAAAAGAGGAGAAACGCAAAGAAAAAGGAGAAGAAAAAGAAGAAAGAGGATGAGGAGAAGGAGGAACGCGAAGAAGAAGTATCTTCCATAACAGTGAGTGAAAACGCGCTTTGGAAAATGGTTGAGTGACGCGCATGTTATCATGCTCCGGTCAGTTAATATAGTTTTTGTTAGATTTGGCCCAACTTGTAAGACTTGTGACTTATATGTGTAGCATAGCTCTAAAAAAAAAATTAAAAAATTTGAGGTACAGAAATTGAGCTCTCCAATTTGTGTACCCTTCTACACTTTTAAAAAAATACCAAAAATTATAATATTAGAGTATATCACTACTTTTATTTTTATACCAAAAAAAAAATTAAATTAAAAAAAAATTAGATTAAAAGAATTGAGTTGATAACTAAATAATGACTAAAAAATAAAAACAATAAATTTTAATGGCCTAATATTTTTTTATGTATAATTAAAGAGAAACAAAAGAAAAAGTAAAAGAACCAATAAAGAGGACGAAATAAAGAAAAGCATATATTACTTTCTTAATTGACAATACTACTAACTCATTACTCATGAGTTCATATGGATTATTACTGCTTTATGAATGAATGAATGAATTAATTAATTAATGACCACAAGCTCATTGTATTTCCCTTTACTACAAACTTCCTCATATCACAACGTAACTAACTCATCATAACGATTAACAGAAACACTCTCTCTTCTCTCTCTTTTATTCTCTGCGTTTGAGTGACCAATGAACGTTGGCGAGTTCCAACAAACATGGCCTCAAGAGTGAAAACCTAACCATGCTTGAGCTCATCAACAAAATTATCATCATTTCAATAAGAGGTGAAGCAGAGATTATTATTGTTCATCTTCATCGCAAAATCGCGTTTCTTTTAGTAGCATTATGGGATTCATCGGCGGGATGATCATCGGCATCGCCTTCGGCGTTGGATTGATCGTTGCTTTTGCTCGCTACGAAAGCATTCGATCCAAGCGTCGTTCTGATTTGGTAAATTCAAATTCACCTCCATTTAATTTCATTTTATGAGAGATTTATTAATGAGGACAAATTAAAATGGTCATATGTATGTTAATTATGAATTAAATTCAAATCTGTTAAAGAGTCAATGAACAAAATGCGAGGTTAGTTCTCGCATTCTCACGAATTGCATTTAGGTGAAATGTATTCCATTCATTCATAGTGAGTCTTAATTAGGCATTGTGGATCTGTGGTGGCTATTTAGGCGAAGACGGTGGCGATGTTTGCGAGGATGACGGTGGAAGATTCTAGAGTACTTCTGCCTGGAAAGTTCTACCCTTCATGGGTTGTATTCACTAAGAGACAGAAGTTGAGTTTCAAGTTTCAACTCTGTTCCCTTACATTCTTCTGCCTACTCTTACAATGGCAGCATCTTCAGTCATTGATGTGGATTTTGATATTGGCTTTTTTCTTTTTATGTGCAGTTAAAATGGCTCAACACGCAACTCGACAAGATGTGGCCATTCATCAATGATGTACTATGCTTTTGTTATTGAATTTTTATCTTTCTTTCTTTCTTGTTCATAGTATCTATTAATTTAGCTATGTATACACATTTTATTGTTTATTGTGATAGATTTGTGTAAAAATAACGTTGGAAGTATCTTTATATTATATTAAATATGAAATTGAAAGTGAAAAATGTATCTAAACTAAACATTATAATGAATATAGGACACAGTATTTGTGATTACTAAGTGTGATCTGTGATGTGTATCTAATAATTTTGTTGATGAAATTAATATGGAAATCTGCTTCGGCTTAAGTAGGCAGCTTCGGAGTTGATAAAGAGTAGTGTGGAGCCAATTCTAGAGCAATATAAGCCAGTTATTTTGGCTTCTCTTACCTTCTCCAAGTTGACCCTTGGCACAGTGGCTCCACAATTTACCGGTTAGTCATATTCATTCATTGAAGTGATATATATACTCTAAACTCTTTATGCTATTATACATAATCGAGTTGATGTTCTATTTGAAATGAAAATCAGTAAACCACACTCCATCCAATAATAATAAATTGATAAATATTAAAAATATGTTATTTAAATACTTTCTTTCCTTTTTTCTTATTTATCCTTTGAAATTTGAATGTTATTATTTTATGAGTAATAATTAAGAGTTTTAATTCATTCTCTAATTATCCTCTTAACTTTTAAATGAATAATAATTTAATTATATATTTAATTTTTTTAAATATAAAAAGATAAAAAAAATTCAAAACTTTTTTTATTTAGAACTAAGAGGATAGTTTAAGGTTTTCAATTATTATTATTATTATTATTATTATTATTTGGATCTTTTACATGTATGCGTTATGTAGCAATTCTATACTATTGAATTAAATATGTTAGGACTTCGATTAATAATGTCATGATTTAAGAATTCCATGCATGCTCTTAATATACGCTGCTTTTGAAATATGGTGCTGGAAATATGTAGGAATTGCCATACTTGAAGAGGAAAGTGGGCCTAATGAATTTACCATAGAGTTAGAGATGCAGTGGGATGGTGACCCCAACATTGTTCTTGATATCAAAACCAAAGTTGGCGTCGTACTTCCCATCCAGGTGATACACATCATTGGTCACTGCCACTCCTGATTTTCCTTTCTTAGCATTATATTCTATTTTAATATATCTAAGAGAAGAAAGCAAACAAATGTTTTGATTGGTGAAAATATAATTTATTTGCATTATAAATTTTCAAGACTTGATGGCCCACCTGATTCTTGCTATTTTTTTTCCCGTTTTACTGATAATATCATTTTCAAAGTTTGTTCATTGAATTATATGACTTGTTATCCAAAACATACTTCTGCTCAGCTTCAATAATATATACTAATTATGATTGCTTTCACTGATCGTTATGTAAATGTTCTGTTTTGGAGAATATTAGCAAACTTTCATGTCAGTTTTGGGGAATGTTGGCAAATTATTCATTCAACTAGACAAATCTTTTCTGCTAATGTTAGAGAGAAATGTAATATAGTTCAGTGCATATATGTCTCTATTTTCTGATTCAAACGCTTAAACATCTTCATATAGGCTTCTATCTCTAATAGTTAAAAAGATTTACATACTTAGATCAATAAAGCCGAATTATGCAACTAAGTCTGTCAGTGGCACCAGATTAATGACTTTGAGACTCTTCATATGGAAACATTTAATTTTTTGGAGTTATTCCTTATCATTATGTTCTTTCTCTCTTCTGGCAACTTGTTTATATAGGTAAAAAATATTGGATTCACTGGGGTCTTTTGGTTGATATTCAAACCACTAGTGGATGAGTTCCCTACTTTTTCAGCTGTTTCTGTTTCATTGAGAGAAAAGGTGAGCTGTATTATCTCCTAACTTGTTCTTTTTTAAGTTTAATATATATTTTAGGGTTTATTTAGTTATATTGTCTTGTATCTTATGCCAAAGGTGAATAAACTACTCTCTTAATTTTTGAAAGATTAGTTTCTTTACAAAATAGTTTGTAAAAATTGATCATTATACTTATACACCAGAAAAATGAGTTTTAAATGAACTATTATTTTAACTCTTCAAATATAGTTGTTGACATTGCTCCTCAGTTGGGTTGATTTGTCAGAAGAAACCAATATTTTGGGTGCCGCAAAATTAATATAAAATTTTCAAGGACTATCTTATCAAGAACCGAGGTTTTTGAGAGTGAATACTAGAGTACTCTGTTTTTCTAAGTTGATAAAATATTTCAACACGTTGAAATAAGGATTACTTACATGTTGTAATAATCTATTCTCTACGATGTCATGTAAATAGAAATAAACATGGCTTCATGGATGATAGCAACGTAATGAAAGTTTGCTCAAATGTATGTAGTACGTACAATCCCGGCCACTAATTTAAATTTGTATGTTCTGTTTTTTTTTCTGCCATCAGAAAGATCTGGATTTTACTCTAAAAGTAGTCGGCGGTGATATATCAGCTTTACCGGGGGTATCTGATGCTATAGAGGTATAACCAAATTACATCATAAAAGTTTTGTTATTCCTTGATATTGTGCGATATTAATTTGCAGATACTAAACTACCACATATAAATAACTGGAATTCTTAGTTGTGTAATAA
This sequence comes from Arachis ipaensis, assembly GCF_059453495.1. Lineage (NCBI taxonomy): Eukaryota > Viridiplantae > Streptophyta > Magnoliopsida > Fabales > Fabaceae > Arachis > Arachis ipaensis. Next base: position 137,512,599 of record NC_142443.1, read on the forward strand.
AGTAATAGTCAGGCATCATATACAAAAAGTTTTCACAAATTTTCATGAGTGTCGATTCAGTTTTAATAATGGAAAATTGGAAATCTTCTCTAGTTGTTTCGAAAGGTAATTGTCTTTCTTACATTTACTCCATTCTATTCTTTCTGGAAATCTCCAATGTTGCTTCTGAAATTTTCTTAATATTTTTCAAAGGTTTGAATATAGAAGGTGCAATGCACAGTACTAATGCATCGTTGTATTTATAATCTGGAGAAATCAAATAGAAAAGGATAAGCACGTTACCCACAGCTTTGTAACTCATAAAGAACTCTCAACTCTTCTCTTTTATTCAGGAAACAATTCGGGATGCTATTGAAGACTCTATAACTTGGCCAATGCGCAAAGTCATACCAATTTTACCTGGGGATTACAGGTATGTGTAATTTTACTAACTTTATTCTTAATTCCTTCCAAAGGAGAAAAGGCGAAAAAGTGTGTTTGATATGTGAGTAAACATGATACATGGAGCTCATCTGAAATTTTATCTCCTTATTCTTTTACAAGCTCTCCAGAATCCATATAACACTGCTGGTAACGAAAATGAAATGGAGATAATATTTGGAAAAAATTGTCAAATGAATTACATTTTTTAAATAGTGCATTTCATTTAATTCTTTTAGGACTAAATTATCATGTCTCACAGTAAATATAAATATGGGATGCTGATATTGACATTAGTTCTGCACAACAGTTATGAAGTTTCCTCTTTTGTCCTCTTACAGTAATCTGGAGTTGAAACCGGTTGGAATATTAGATGTGAAACTGGTGCAAGCAAAGGACTTAACAAATAAGGATATCATTGGTAAATCCGACCCTTTTGCTGTTCTGTTTGTAAGGCCACTTCGTGATAGAACCAAAACAAGCAAAGTAATCGTAAGACAAACCTTCCTTTCTCAACGGAAAGCTTCTTTGCTTTTTTATTTATCATAGCGTCAATTACACTCACTTCCTCTCCATTTTTGTGGTGAACTTCAATTCGTCTCCTGTTTATTTACAAAAATACTTCCCAAGAAATTTAGCTAATATTGCATTTCGCACACTTGTATTTTTATAAAATGTGGTGGTAAATATAAAATTCACTACTATTTTAATTGGACAAATAGAAGGAAATCATGATAAATTTCACCAAACTTGAGAGGAGGCCAGTGTAATTTGCTTACCGTTTATTCTGCTATTGTTGAGAGGATTAGTAATCCAACTGTTTGGCACATTCAGAACAATGACTTGAATCCAATATGGAATGAGCACTTTGAGTTCATTGTTGAAGATGCGGATACACAGCACTTGACTGTAAGAGTTTTCGATGATGAAGGCATTTCTGCTGCCGAGCTTATTGGTTGTGCCCAAATGCCTCTAAAGGAACTAGAACCTGGTAAAGTCAAGATTGTGTGGTTGAAACTGGTCAAGGATTTGGAGGTCCATAGGGATAACAAATACAGGGGTGAGGTAAGATAGTGTATGCATGTTCCTTGCGTGTGCTTCCACAGTTCCACCTCCTATCATATGTGACATATCTTTCATTTTGTTGGTTGATGCTGATTGTAAAGATACGTTGAACTTGGCCCCTTAAACTTCACCTAGAATATTAATTTAAATAATAACTATTAATGTGAGATTGGTCAAAGTGTTAAACATTTTAAATTAAATAAAAAATCCTAAGACCACTATTTTTTTCATGGTACTTCAATCAGAACAAGTCGAGTTAATTGAATTCCAAGTAAAATCATAACCGGTACAAGAAAAATATTGGATTTAACTTTCAAGTACAATAACTTGTTGAACCAATCTGATCATCAGAAATATATATATGTCAGGTGTACTAGGCATAGGTTCTTTTCTTTTTTCTGAAGGTCTAGTTCACTATTTTTTTTTTTAACATCAAATCTGGCTGAGTCCGAAAAAAAAAAAAAAGCATCAAAACTGGCCTATTCACTTATCATTTGTATTCTGTTATCTCATCATATTCTACTTGTGGAAGGTTCATGTTATGGCAGTTCATAGATAGATCTTCTTGAGCTTCTTGTCATCTTGCCATAGGTGCACTTGGAGCTGTTGTACATCCCACATGGAACAGATGACAGCTTTAGGAACCCCTTCGACCCTGATTTCGCATTGACCATATTCGAGAAGACCCTCAAGAGTGGAACTGAACCAGAGGCTGAGGATATTACAGCACGAAAGAAGAACGTCATTGTAAGAGGTGTTCTCTCTGTGACGGTTATTTCAGCTGAAGACTTGCCAGTTGTGGACTTAATGGGCAAGGCTGATCCATTTGTTGTCCTGACGTTGAAGAAATCAGAGAAAAAACTCAAGACTAGGGTAAGAATCCAGGCATTTTTGAAGTTTCATTTTTCCTAATTAGAATATGCGGTAAAGTTCAATTTTGTATGAGAAATATGTTACAACACATATACAATTAAGTAATACACTGATTTCTATTTAGTTCACGATAAATTAATTATTAATGATGACTCTTGCTTTTCAGGTCGTAAATGAATCCTTAAATCCAGTTTGGAATCAAACATTTGACTTTGTTGTAGAGGACGGCTTACATGAAATGTTAATTGTTGAAGTCTGGGATCACGATACTTTTGGGAAGGTGATATATCTTTTGAACCTTGTCTCAAATGATGTTTGCTATAAGCCTATAACTAGTCTCTATTCCATCATATTTAGATACAATTCAAAGCTAAATAGATTGATCTATAAATCTATGAAGAAAAACAAAATTAAAGTGACCATCAATATGAAATGCAGAGAGTAATAGTTTAATAACTAAATACTACAATAACCTTAGACATCATCGTCTACATTTGCTTCCATCTTCTTGGTCTTATACAGAACGTTTTAAAACAATTTAATAGGTATCATTCTTAGTTTTCATAAATTGAGTAACCATTTTTTAAATAAAAAAAAAGCATCAAAGCAAAATTGGCAATTTTCTAGCATGCCTGGGTTTAGTTGTTTGTACCCCACTAATATATTATGTTCCATCACTTTTTAGTAATACCTTAAATTTCACATTTTTTTTAAATAATGCACGTTTGTTATATTTAATTTTTCTTTTCATCAGGTATACATAAAGGTGTACCACAAAAATAAATGCAAATAAATAAATAAATAAATGCAGTAACAGTACTGTAAAGTGACATGCATAAATGTATGATGTGTTGCTAACATTCAATTAGAATCTTAGAAATAAAATAAGAACTCAATTTAACTGATGCTTCTCGCATGATGTTTGATTTATGGGTTGATTAATACTGGTTTACAACAGGAAGTTAGCTGAAAAGACATATAAATTAGATTCTCCAAACTGATTCAATGATGTTATCAGTCATTTTTTTTCCTAAAGAAAAATAAGTTTGAAGTATACATACACACAACTGACCATAAGCTTGTTCTCAACTTAGATTAAGATTTTCAAACTGAATTATTACAAAAAATGTATGGATTTTTCAGGACAAAATGGGAAAAGTGATAATGACTCTAACAAAGGTGATCTTAGAAGGGGAATATCAGGAAACGTATACACTAGAGGGAGCTAAATCTGGAAGGCTTACTTTGCATCTGAGATGGACACCACAGCACAAGTACCGGGATCCTTAGATAGTTTTCACAATTGGTTGTAGCGACAACACGTTATAGACCATGGTAGCCAAGATCAACATCTATAGAGCTCAGGTTATTTTTGACAATTTTGATCTGATGTCAAAGCCACAGAAGATTTCAAGAGAAAATACTACAGTATGAACAGTTGAACACACAACAGAATGACATTTGCTATGTACATATAGGCATGTTTTTACCTCTAGCAAGAGAGACAAAAGAATTCTAATGTATTCTTTTTTATAAGTGAAAAAGAGCATCTATTCTCTTAAATTCTCATTTAAACTTCAATAAAACTATTGAGGACTATATATCCTAAACGTTCAGGACTATTCCAGAATAGTATCCATATGGAAGTGGTCAAGTGCTACCTAACAACCTACAACCTGCCCAACTAAGGATCTGTTAAAATGAGATTGTGACATGCGATGAGAAGAAGGAAGAAAGGACAAGTTGTGATAAAGATAAGAAGGCAGTTTGCTCATTTAACACCACGTTGTTCAAATTATCCATTATAAACAACAATTAGTTCTGTGAAACAGAAGGTTTTAAAGAAATAGTCGAGTAAATACCCATAGTAGTCCCTGAGATTCACGCAATTACTCATAGTAATCCCTAAGATCTCGATTTCCCTATTGTAGTCCTCCAGATAGAGCTCCGAGCACTCAAACTAGTCCCTGACCATATTTCAGGTGATGACTCATCACCGGAGCGCTGACGTGGCCTAGGATTGCCACGTGGGACATGTCCAAAACGACGTCGTTTTGGGTTTGGCGCCCTTGAAAGCCAAAAACGATGCCGTATAGTTGTTACTTGTTATGAAAAACAGTTTTCTCCACCAACACAAACACTTCGTCTCTTCTTCTTCCACCCTCTGAGTTCTTCTTCATCTCCCCATCAATGGCGTAGTCGTAGGGTTGTATTTGCTGGGTTTACAAAAATTTGAGAGAAGAAGTCATATGATCAGAAGTTGTTGTCGCTCTTCCCTTCCCTTCCTTCACCACAAAGACGAGGTTCTGACGTTGTGATCGGACTCAAGGTAACCTTTTTTTTTTACTTTGCATTTTGAATACAGTGTTAGGTTGATGATAGCATTGGTCAGTGTTGTTGAGGTTCTGGAGTTTTGGTGTCATTGTAGTGTTTAGGGTTTGAATCTTGGTTGGGGTTTGTGGGGTTGCTGTAATACCCAAATGAAACAGGGAAGAAATAGGGAGAAGTATGGAGGTTTGGAAAAAAATATTTTCTTGTGGTGATTATTTTTCCTTTTTAATGCATGAGTAAGCTTTCAAATTCTCCCTATGTATTGTAAAAATTTTAAATTTATTGCAGATGGAGGAGAAGGTGAAGAAGGTATGCAGCAAGCTTGTGAAGAAGGTGAGAAAGTATCCAAATTTTAGACACTGCGAGGCTACAACTTACTTCAAGACACGGTTTGACTTGACTCTGAATAAAAACTCAATATCCAGGGCATTAATGGATGCAAGAAGTGTAGTGTATGGGGATGAGAAAGAGCAATATAGGATGGTGCTTTCCTGAAGACCCGGTTTGGTGGACAGATTTTGTCAGTCGTGGGGTTAGATGCAAATCATCATATCTATGTCATAGCCTGGGCTATCGGTTTGGTGGACAGATTTTGTCAGTCGTGGGGTTAGATGCAAATCATCATATCTATGTCATAGCCTGGGCTATTGTCAAAGTGGAGAATACAGAGACATGGAGATGGTTTCTTGAGCTACTTCATCAGGACTTGGAGCATTATAAAGAGTATGACTGGTGCTTCATATCGGATATGCAAAAAGTGTGATTTAATTTGAATGTCTTGCTTTGATTTTATGTGATCTTATATTAAGAATTGTGTTGTTATGCTTACTGTGAATAATTGTGCTTTCATTGGATTTTGATGGTTAGTTTTTAGGGTAAGACCTTTGATGTTATGCTTGTCTGAATTAATTGTGAGATAATTGGATTTTCATGGTTAGTTATTAGGGAAAGAATTCTGCTGTTATGCTTACTTGAAGAATTGTAGCTTCCATTCGAGTATGATGGTTAGTTATTTTGTTAAGAATTTTGCTGTTTTGCTTATCTGCATTAATTGTGAGATGATTGGATCTTCATGGTTAGTTATTAGGAAAACCATTGTGCTGTTATGCTTACTTGAAGAATTGTGCTTTCATTATGCTTGTAGTGCATTTTATGGAGAACTTGTAATTAGTGGTTTTCTCATTAATCTAGCTGTCCTATTAAACGTTAGGGACTTTTATGGGTCACGACCTTCAATTGTAGGGACTATTATGGGGATAGTAACCAAATGTAAGGGACTATTATGTGTTACGATTATAATGTCAGGGACGATTATGTGTGTAACATTTACTGAATCTGGCAGGGACTGATATCAGCAGTGAAAGCGGTGATGCCTGATGTGCATCACCGTTTCTGCGTCTGGCATTTATGGAAAAATTTCAACAAGAACTGGAAGGACTTACAGTAAAGGGGACTTCTGTGGGAATGTGCAAGGGCAACAACATACCAAGAATTCAGGGATGGAATGGAGAAGATCAAAAGGTTAATACTTAATGCCACTTATTTCTCCTATAGGATCTTGCACCGAAAAGACCTTCGAAACTGTCACCACGAAGACGATCCTCTAATCAGCCAACCGCACCAACAGTGAATCCCTTGCAGGGTGCATCTTCAGCAACATCTTCAAAGTTTGCCAACTTGATGCAGTTCATCCCAACGCCAGGATTTAGGCCCCCAAGAAAGAAGAATTGAATACTTTAGATATATGTACTTAGGAGTTTCTGTTTTGTGTTTTGTTATTAGTCTTTTCCATAGTATAATGACTAGATGGTGAACTGTGATGCAAAGGTCTTTTTGGTATGCCTTGGCCTTGCTTTTGATGAAACTACAGATAGCAGCAACATGGTTTCTAGGCTGCCTTTTACAGTCAACTTTTGTTGTTTCTTGATAAACAATGGAATTTATGTTAATATACTATGCTATGTGGTTTACCATTCAAGAAGCAGGTTCTTTATTTTTTTCATACACAATGGAATTTAAATTAACAACAATTTCATAGTTAATAGCACTTTTCATTCCATCAAGAAGCAGATTTTTACAAATGTTGATAACAACGAACCCAAAACCACCAATTCATTCATCATTTACAATACAGGATCACCAACAACACTGTCAATACACACACAGCTAACACTAACAACTGGGTCATCACTTTTTGCATCTGGACATCCTCCTCCAACCTTCGAAGCCTCCAATCAACGTTGATCTTCACTTCATCACCACACGATTCTGACTTTTCAACCTGTTCCTCATTCACAGAATCTGCCCACACAAAAAGCTCGCACCATCTCTTCCCACTTGTCTGCAACCAATAAAGGATCAAAGTTTAGAGAGGAACAGCTCAAGAACAGTCAAGGGAGGCATAACAACACAAGAACAGTCAGGGGAGGAGAATAACAGCAACACAAGTGATTATTCTAACCTACATTATAATTGGGGCAGCCATAGAACGGTTTATTCGGATTCGAATCTGTGCCAGACCATATGAGAACTGGCCTACAGCCACAGCCGCACCATTCTAGCAGGGCCGATCTTCTGCTCTTCGTTTGCGTTCTACTCCGGTTCCAGCTAGATGGGAAACGAACAGAGCTTCCACCTGCAGTGCTACCTCCACCCATCATCGACATGAGTAGCAGCCCCAGAGGAGAGTGCATGAACAGGAACAAGTGTATGGAAGAAGAAGAAGAAGAGGTGAACAAGACGAAGAGGGGAGGTGTATGAGAATTTGGGGATTTAGGGTTAATTATACTAGGAGGGACCAATCTGGGTAAAAATTGGAACTTAGCCAGCTCAGCTAGCCATTGGCAGCACTCCAGCGTGGCAATCCTAGGCCACGTCAGCGCTCCGGTGATGAGTCATCACCTGAAATATGGCCAGGGACTAGTTTGAGTGCTCGGAACTCTATCTGGAGGACTACAATAGGGAAATCGGGATCTCAAGGATTACTATGAGTAATTGCGTGAATCTCAAGGACTACTATGGGTATTCTTATACATGCGTCTTTTAGTAGATGTGTCTTTAATCGGATTGAGAAGATAGAAACCAGATAGAGAGAGGACACTGCGGTGGACGACAGCAATGCAGATCGCGAGGGTAAGGGTGTCGCGGTGGTCCTGCGGAGGAGAAAATTGAATATGCAAAGCGCGCGTTGCAGCGATGGAGATTGGTTGCGAAGGGCACCGGCATTGCCCAAAGGATCGTCGGAGTGGAGACCGTGGCGGTGGCACAGACACGAACCACCGCACACATTCCGAGCAGTGCAACTAACGGCATAACGCAGGATCGGGGTAGGATGAGTTCCTCCTTCACGGAAATGGTGGTGTCATATATGGGATCGGGGTGTGGCGGGATTGTGTCGAATGGTGTGCGCGGCGTTTTGGTGAGGGCGCAAGTTCGAGGATGCTGTTGATGACCGGAGAAGGTAATAGAGGATTAGAGATAGCATGACTTTTGTTGCTTCACGTTGCAAACACTCCTAGCGGTTACAATCCTAATTTTCAAATTTATAATTAATTGATATCAATACCTTCCTAATTTTAATTTAAAAATAATAAATAATTATTGTTGTCAATAGTTGGCAGATTCATTCTTGGTTTCTTATACTTTTCTAAAAAAAAAGGTCACGGATTTTAAAGATAAACTAGTGTATGTTTCTGTACCCTGTACGAAATAATATATAAAATTATATAAAAAATTTTATTAAAAAATTAAATAAAATAAATATAGTAATTATTATAAATATTTTACAAAGTTATAATTAAAATCAAACTCTCCGGATTTTTAATATTAAAATATTAAAAATAATTAGTATTTGTTTTAATCAACTTGGGTTTGTTGAGTGATTATCTCACTCGTCCGCTTAAATAACTATTAAGAGTTAGAATCTCGCCTTATGTGTGTAGCAATCCATTGGCTAGCAGTAAACCCTTAATAAATGGAGCATCAATACGTGGTTAGACTTGGCAAGAGTATCTGAATACGTGGGTACCCGACTCGTCTATACCTGGTTGGGGAGGGTAATAACTTGACTCGAGTTGGGATAGATTTTGCTTAGGACAGGACATAGTCGGATTTAAGATTTGTCTCACATCACAAATTTAGTGATTCACAACTTCAGTCCATACTCTATAGCCGTGCAAGAGAAACTCAGTCATCCTCACCTAGAGTCTTCTTCTTCTCGGCTTCTTCATAAAAACCTCATAACTCCCGTCATCGTTGTTGCTAAGCCCATCGCCGCCTACCTCTTCACAACTCCCATCTTCTTTCACAACTCATGTCGCTATCGCTGCTTATCCCGTTACCGTCGTTGTTGAGCCTATTGGCACTTCTCTCTCTCTCTCTCTCTCTCTCTCTCTCTCTCTCTCTCTCTCTCTCTCTCTCTCTCTCTCTCTCTCTCTCTCTCTCTCTCTCTCTCCATGAGTATGTTAAGTTCTTCTCTTCTTCTTCTTCCACAACTCATCACTTAGTATGAGTCCAGGCGTTGCCGTTGCAATTTTATCTGAGTCTGTCACCGAATAAAATAAATTTTTTATTCAAGTTGGACCAGTTGAAAATAGGCATGCATAATATCATTTTTGCATATAATTTCTGAATTTTCTCCCAAATTTGATCTATGTGGTTGAGTATTTTAGTATGGCAATCATCGTGGTTTCGTTGCGACACTAATGTGATAAAAGTTGTGGTAATTTCATAACTAATATATGAGACATACCAGATTATTAAAGTAATTAGGGAAATAACATTCAGATGTGCGCATAAAATTTATAAGATGTAATTATCTCAGAAAAAATATATATGTATAGCCTGAGTGGAAAATTGTTAGGAAATTATTATTTCTTAATATATTTATGCACAATACATATATTAATTATAATTGAAAATTAAGTAATTTCACATTAAATGACTTATATGACAGTGATCTCATTTATTGTCATAAATGTTGAATTAAATAAGCTATTATTACTTTTGATTTGGATAAATGAGACTAAAACTATAGTACTAATTTATTTGAGTTTTAGGGTTTAATGAGTGTCACACTCAAATATAAATAATGACTTCAGGATTTTGGTCTCCAACACATCAAACTCGTTTCTGTAGCTCTTTTCCCACAGTGGAGTTGTGATTCAGCCCTATCAAGGATACAGAAGGTTTTGGTTGACGAAGATCAAAGAACCACAAGAGCCAAGCTCTCTGATCTCAATCATACTCTCGAATGAAGGGACGCTCCTGCGTTCTCAGTTATATTTTTTAATGATTCAACATGGATGATCTTGAGATTGAGAAATCCTAAAATTTTTAGATAAAATAAAATTTTTATTCAATCAAAATGATGATAAATAATTTTATTGAATAAAATTATATTAATATGATCATTGGATGATAAAGAATGCTAGAAAAATAAATAAATAATATTTTAAGAGTATAAAAATATTAAATTGTCATTTCAATTTACTTTTTTAATTAACGACAATAAATATCTTGAATTAATTAAATTTTTACAAAAAATTATATACCTAAAATTATTTCATTTTTTCAAAAATCTTTTAAACATACAATGGTTCAATGAGAAGTTGACTATTGAGAATTGAATATAATATTTTTAAATTCATATTTTTAATAAAAAGATGTACTTAGTTCTATCCATCCTAGATAATTCTGTATTCACTATTACTTATCTATCTAAATAATTCTAACATTGATAGAATATTGTTTTTAGATGCAAAAAATTTAAAATATATTTATTCTATTTCAAAAATCAATTTTCATTTTTAACTTAGGATTTCAAAAAAAATGGCAAAAAATATTATATTTTTTAGTTAAAAAAATAAAATATCTATAAATATATTTTTGTTCTTTAGCTTTAGATTTTTCAAAAAAATTTGGCAAGTTAATGGAATCAAATCATATTTCTATAACATATATAAGAATGTATATTACACATAAATAAAAAATATTAGGTATAATAAGAATAAATACATAAATTAAAGTAAAATTTAGAAAAATAAGAACCAATAAAATATTGAAGGAAAGAAATATAAATAGAAGAGAAACAAAATTATTAGACGGAAGAAAAATAATTTAATAAATTTTATGTGTATATAAAAGAGGAATAAAAAGAAGATATACAGTACCTTGTTTAATTTAGCAAGATTTATGAGAATAAACACATAGAATAAGAGAATAAAAATAATAATAAAAAGAAACTAAAATATCTGAATTAATATCAAAATAAAAAATAATAAAATAATGATAATCTATCATAATCTTAATCTTTTAATATAATTAATTAATAACAATATAATTAGTCTACCATAATCTTAATCTAATCTTTTAATATAATTATTTCTAATTAAGTAATCTAATAAATTGAATATAAATATGTCTAATCTAATCGTATAAAGAAATAGTAGATTTTTCACAATTACGCACGCACGCACACACGCACGCACGGACGCACATATTGGGGATAAAACGTCACTTTAAAATGAGATTATTATTAATGGCATATAAATATTAAAACTGTATTAATGCATTAATTGAAATACATTATTAGAATAAAAAATTACAAGAATTAAAATAACTAAAATTTATTAACTTTAATTAGTTAAATTAGCATAAAATAAGAAAGAGATGATTAATCAGATTAAATAAATTAAAAAATATTACTGAACAAAGCAAATGTCACAATAATTATATTACTAATTTGAAAAAATCAATTCAATATATTCAATATTTTATTTAAAATAGACAATTAAAGATCACTAATGAATAAAAATGAATGGGATATAATAAAGAATAATTTTGGTAGTATAAATAATTAATTTAAATTATTATATACAATTTTTATTTTTACCTTATTATAATTTAAGTTAACATTAATGGTAAAAAATCTAATTTTAAATAGCCTAAATTTGTATTTTACAACATAATTAAAGCACAATTCATACTTTTTTATTTTGTGATTAACCAACATTTTTTAATTTTTTTGGTTAAGTCTTTTGTATTTTATGATTGATAAATTTTCTCTACAAAACACAAATTTGTGATGAATTATTACAATCATAATTAATTAAGAAAATAAAAAAAATTATTAAAAAATCAAATAAAAGATAAAATATAGAGTAAAAAATTTATTTTAAAACTAAAAATTTGTCAATTGTGCTAGAAATTCCAAAAAGATTGTATCTTATTATATAATCAATTTTGTTACTCACTTCAACTTCATTATGTAATACCCTACCACACAGAGCTTTACGCTTAAGCCGTAAAACAGAGGTGGTGTGGTATTACAACCTCTAAAATAAAATACATATAATAATAATAGTGAAAAGGAGATAGTATACTAGGAGCCTTGAAAAACAGGTGAAACAAAAATCGCAAAAATAAAAGTGCAACGCTCAGGAAACGTTGATTATTTGCGTGCGAAGAAACCTAATGATCATAGGTATAAATAAACAAAAGTGGGAATAGAGAGTCAAGGATACAGAATAACTAGCTCCTAACTCCGCCTGCGAAGCCAAGGCTGGCCGGAGAGTATTTTTATATATACAGAATCCCAAAACCAAAATACATTGCCAAAACCCTAACTCTCCATAAACCTCTAAGAGGATCAAAATAAACAAGTCATTCGGAGAGAAAGCTAAGTATATATACATATGAACTATACAGCAAAAAAGAACCCAGAAACCACTCCACTTCAGAAGTCCAGATGCCTAGCGAGGTGCCTCTCGACCTGCATCTGAAAAATAACAACATAGTATGGGGTGAGAACCAGAGGTTCTCAGCATAGTAAAGGTGTCACGCACATAATATATAAGGTCCTGGGAATGCCAAAGGCAATCCTAGAACACCGATACTCAGATTACAAAGCTTAAAGTACTAAACAGAAACCATAAAAGGTGGTCTTCTAAGGAAATATAAGTCTAACTTAGACTTAACCTTAACTCTAAATCTTTCCTCCTTTCCTCCGTTCCTCCATCTCCAATAACATATCACAGATAGTCAAATAGATAAAGACAAACACAAGTAGAGTGCAAGTACTGCAGATAACAATTATACAATTAACATAGCAAGTACATTTAGGCACACCTAGTTAATGCACAAACAAATAACTCAAGCAATATGTACATGATGCATGCTTGTCCTATAGCTGATGAGTCTCATCTGTCAGTTATCAAGCTAACCTGACAAGTCCGGCTGCTAAACCTTTGAACTGTCCCCCGACGCGCATCCCCAAGAGTCTATGCATAGCTTTTTCTCATATTATAAATTGCTCAATGGGAGTCAACCTTCCCGGAAATTTAGAGTGCCTCGTCACATCTTACGTCGCAGGGTCAACAGAGTATCGAGTCTCAACTTGGGACACGTGGTGGCAAGCCATGGTACTTTACCCAAGGAAACTCGTATCTCAGATAAATTAAATGTGTAAGCCTAATACATTTTAGAGTAATTGTAGAAATCAATCATTCAAGCATTGGCATCATAAATCATTCAAGTATACATCTCATTCTTATATGATTCACCATTTTTAACCTTTACTTCATCCCCAAATTATCTTAATTTCCTAACTCCATCTCATTACTAAGCTTTTTAACCAAGTTTAGAACTACCAATATGAAAATAGAGGTTTAGGAAGTCAAATTGGCTTTGAAAATACAAAATAATGATTTGCTGAAAACAGGGGTATGTGTACGCATGTACGCTGGACAGAATTGAACACATGCGTATGACTTCTGTATGCGTACGCATAGGTAATAAACAGAATGTAATTAATGCGTATAAGGGTGTATGCGTACGCATGCAAGGCTTTTTAGCCAAAAATTTGGCTAAGTCTTAAATCTACAAAATTTCAATTTAAAACCTCAAATTTCCGACCCGCATAACTTTTTTGTTTTAAAACTTTTTTATCCGTTCTTCGAACGGCATAAACTTCATGGACCCAATTTTCATACAAAAAAAGTTTAAAATCATTTGGGGGTTCGAAAGCTAAGTTATGGCTCGCTGAAGTTTGGCCAAAAATCAAATTTCTCAAAAAGTTCAAACCTCACTTTCATCAAAATCAATTTCAATATCCACTTCCTATACATATATTCAGCACAACACATATCATAACATCTCCATACAACTCTACTATCTACTTACCAAATCACAACCCATCAAACATCAATTCTTTACCAATCCACACCCTAAGTTTCTTACCTCCATCAACATAATCATCAACATTTTATCATACATACGTATACAACCAATATCATCAATTTGCCAACAATATCCACACACCAAAAAATTATGGTTACCAACACATATACATAACTTATATCATCAATCAACATCATTAATGCTAAGCTTCCAACCTACATAATCATTTCAACCTATCCTATGATTCTCTAGCCTAAGTTTTCACATGACATTATATATTAAATACGCGAAACCTAAACCATACCTTGGCCAATTTCCACGTATTATCCCAAGCAATCCTCTTAGGCAAAAAGGCAAAGATTCAACACCACAATTCAGCTCTAACACCCACCAAGTTTCCAATCAAGCTTCCAATAGCTCTATATCATATATATACACATACACCTAATACATGATTCATACACCTAAATACCAAATTCAATACCCAACATATAAAATCAAGGAATTAGATAGGATTCTTCGAATTCTCACCTTACCAAAGTGTCACACAAACAAGAGTGAACGTTTTCGTCAAGCTAATCAGGTCCTATAACATCAAAGAAGCAAAATCTCACTACCACTTACATAATTTTCGAAAATAAAGAGGGTAGAGATACTGGATTGGGAGTGAATCTTACCAATGAAATTGTTCCGATAAATTCGTAGAGCTTGACGCAGTGAGCGCGTGGCCGCAAACGATGGAGCGATCGGAGCTCGGAGTGGTGAGATATGGTGGTTTGAATTGAGGTTAGGGTTTTTCTTTTCTCACCTTCTTCCTCCCTTGGCTGGAACGTGAATGAGGAATGAAGGGAGAAGAGAAGCTGCGTTCTCTTTAGGTTATTGGGCTAAATTGGGCCTTAGGCCCATTTTGGGCCAGGTTTGTCTCGTTCGACCCAATATTGGGTCAAATTTTTTGAAATTAGTGTCACAATTTTTGTTTTAATGAGCTTTATCCTAATTTAATATAATATTCATATTACTAATTTTTTCTATTAAAATTTAATTTATTGACTAATTATTTACTAATTTAACGGAGTTTACACATTATCCCTTTATATCCAAAAACGTATTTAATGTCACACTTATTTCAAAAAAGATGAAACTCTTCAAATACGTGATATAATGTATAATTTAATAACAATAAGATAAAAAATATCTAAAATTTTATAATAGTATTTGAAATTTTTAATGACTATAATACAAAGAGTTTAAATCTACCAAATGAATTTAATAGTTACCCTTTGCACATTTTATTTAAATTTAAATTTTAAAATTTAATTTGTATCTTCTTTTTTTTCCTAATATAAATTATTTTTGACAAAAATAAGAAAAAAAATCTATTAGACCAAAAAAATATTCTATCAAAGAATTATTATAAGGAGATTTATAATTAGAGAAGAAAATAATAAAAGTATTAATAATAATAAAGAAAAAAATGAAGCTTATATTAAAGAATGTTAGAAAAGAAATAATAAAGTTCATATTAATAATAATAATGCTGAAGAATGATGTTGCTGCTTTAGGCTTCTAGCCTTCGTTTTTGGCCATCGTTTTTTCCTTTCTTTACTTTTTTTTTATTTAAATTATCAAGTCATAAAAAAATAAAGAACAATTCAAGAAAACAAAAACAACTAGATCAATAGTAACTATACAAATTAAAATACATAGGAGAAAAGCAAACTATTATATGATAGAATTAACATGAGTATATTTCATCATTAAATAAACAAAATTAACACAAAACAAAATTACACGTTAAGAGAAAAAAGAATTAAAATATACAAAGTGATAAAAAGATTAATTTTACAATTTTATTCTGTCATGTTTATATAGATATAGAAGACTATAAAACAGTGAACTTCAAACTAAATTAAATTGTATTTATTATTATTAGAAGGGGTAAGAGAGAGAGCAGTAGAGAAAAAGTTTGTGTGTATTCAAGTTGTGTAGAATGATACAATATAAAAGAGAATTTATATGTGCTAAGAGAATCGAAATAATAAAAACGTAATATATAATAAATATTCAGATATATTAAATAATGCTAATTGATCTAATTGATCCTAATTATACTCTAACATCCCTCCTCAAACTCAAGTGACAACTTGAGTTTCAAACTTATTTGAAACAACTACTGGAAATGCATAAACTGATAGAATGGGTGCAGATGAAACTGCCTGAAAAAAACGCAGACAGAATTATCGGAAGGAAGCGCAGGCGGAACTGCCACAAGAAAACGCAGATGAAACTGCTGGAAGGGAACGTAGACGGAACTGCCAAAAGAGAACGCAGACGAAACAACTGCAAGAGTGGCTAATTGCCGAAAAATTGTTGAAAAGGTGACGAACTGCTAGAAAGCTGTTGAAAAGTGACAAAGTGCGAAAAGATGACAAACTATTGAAAGGTGACGAAAAGCATCTGGTTTCTCCACGAGAATAAGTAATTAATGGATGAGCTAATCAGTGAGGTCAGAAAAGCATCAAAGCACTGACAAAAGAGAAAAAAATGGCATGGAAGAAAAGTATGAAAAGTATGGTGATTTCACCAGAAGAAAATCAACTTATCCTCCTCAAGGAGGATATCATGGCTCTGATATCATGTTAGAAAGGGGAGAAGGAGCAATAGGAAAAATATTTGTTGAGTATTCAAGTTGTGTAGAATGATACAATATAGAAGGATATTTATAGGTGATAAGATAATCGAAATAATAAGGACGTAATATCCTATAATAAATATCCAGATATGTTAAATAATGCTAATTGATCTAATTGATCATAATTATACTCTAATAATTATATTCAATTAGTTGATATAATTAAGCCATCGTAATGAATTGTATTTAATAAGTTAAAAAAAATAAATTAAGAAACATTCTCAAAAGTATACCACATCAGCTTTATCATTAAGTACAAAAACTAAATTTTTATATAATAGAATAAATTGGCCATACATATTGATTTAGAAATGTCCACATATTATTTTCGTATAGCATTCCTCTTTCGGTAGACACTATCACCTTTTTTGTTCAACAAAGTTCATTCGATTTGCATAAAGCACAAGGGACGGCATAAATATGGCTTAACCCATCTACAACTACATTTGCAACAAATTATTATCTAATACACTAATAACTACCGATAACTATAAGAGAGGAGAAAAAAGGTAAAACACTAATAACTACAAGAAAAGGTTAAAAACTATGATGCACGGACACTGACACGAACATGAGACATGACACGATACGGGACACGCTAACACGCGAATTTTAAAATCTTATAAGACACGGAGACACGCATACATATAAAATATAAAGTATTTTTTGGATAAATCGTAATCATATTTTGATATTTTATTGATATTAAAATATAAATTAATTTTTTAAATTATTTTTAATGTCTTATTTTAATTATATCAAGTATTTAAAAATATTTTTTATTTTAATAAATAATAATATATACTATATCTAAATTCATTTCAAGAATATATGTTAAGAATAAGATTGGATACGCTGACACGTGATGGTATTTAGGTGTGTTCAAGCGTGTCCGGAGAAGAATTTTTTATTTTTTATTAAGACACGGTTAGACATAGCAGACACGTGTGTCGGACGAGTGTCGGTGAGTGTTGTGTCTAAAATGTATCCGACACACGAATATGGCAACTCAGCAAAGTGTTCGTACTTCATAGTTAAAAACAATCACTAAACCGTTAACCTTTTCTTTTTGTCATCTCCTAAATCTGGATTGGATCTTTTAAAATGTTTTTAGTATGTACAATTTTTTTATAACTTTTTTTCGTCTCACTTAAAAATTCATGATAAAATATCACATTAGACAAAATTGGTTTTAAAAAAAATTGGAAAATTCATTTTTCTAAACTCTTAACGCGATGTTTAGGAGAGAATTGAGTTAGGCCTTTGGTCACTTTTTTTTTTCATAACTGAGATACTTATTATTTACTAATATTTAATATAATAAATTATTTGTAACTTTTCTTGATAAATTAAAAAAAAATATTGTTCTTGTTTAATTTTAACTATTTCTCGGTAATTATATTAGATTTTTTTCCCACCGTTAAATAAACCAAAGATACTAATACATAATGATTTCAATAACTTAAATCCCAAAAACAATGCTAAATAAAGTTATTGGTTTAGAAAAAGTATAAAAAACCAACCACCCTACCAGCCAACTTGACAACTTTGTTAAAAATAAGATTGACATAACCCTTATTTTTACTGCACAATACACGTACAGTTTCGGAATGTAACTGTCATTGCTGACACTGCACTCATCGCATCGCCTGTCCATGGAGATCAACCGCCTGTCGCATGGAGCTACGCCCTTCGCCGCACCTTATTTATGCGCCGCACCAGGCCGACCGGTGTCGAATTCTCATCGCCGCGGAGTGCGCTGGCTAGGGCGGCCATCCTCCATCGGTCTGTGTTGGAGATGCTTTTGTTGCGTTGCCACTCTTCGTGCTCGCAATGTCGTTGACGCTGGAGGCCGTCAGAAGGAGCAACGTCGTCAACTCTGCAATCATTTTGAATAAGGTTTTGTGTTAATTTATTCAATTTAATTTTTGGAATGATTTTTCTACGTCGTTGGAATGAGGGATGTTTGGGTATGAAAAATGGTTTTGCATGCCAAATGTATCCATCATTTGATGATGAAGGCTCGAATGTATCAATGTTCTCTGTGAGTGATCAATCTACTAAAGGCTACACTGCCTGTGTGAACGGTATTTCAAGTGAAGATGATGACCAGGTATGTTGTTCAAGCTGTATAAACATGTATGTTATATCATACAGAATCTGAATGGTTTTTTGGTCTTATAAGTTAGATGTTTCTTGTGTTTGATATGGTGTTTTTTTAGCATGAAGGTGAAAATTCGATATGGTATTATTTTAATATAATTTTACTGCACTAACAGTGTAAATTATTTTACACATTTGTCCAATCACGTCCGTTCGTTTAGATGACTATTCATGCGTTGATTATTGAAAGCAATTATTTTATTGACGTGGCGATACATGATTAAGTGTACGTGTATAACTTCTTTACACTGTCAATTCATTAAAATTAAAAATTTATTTTTTATGTATAATAAAGAGAAACATCCACCAATCCTATTCTAAGAAACATTCATGTACAATAAAAAGAAACATTCATCTAAGAGCAAAGAAACATCCACCAATCCTATACTAAGAAACATCCATATACAGTCACAAAACATAAATATTTAATCACTTCAAAAAGTTAATTTGAACGATTTTGTACAAAAGTAAACCTAAATTATTTGGCAAATTTTAAAAATATTTTTTCCTTTGTAAATATATATATAATCAATGGCAAATGGATAAATAGATTCCAATCGAAATTCATATAAAGGTGGCACAAATATTTTCGTACCTTCTCTGATAATCTTTTCATATATCACAAGGAGATTAATTATTGATTCAAGATTTTCAAAGGTTAGTATATTTTTTTCATAAAGAAGTTTTGTATAATTTTTTGGAGGGTGATGTGTAAGCGTATGTTATATTATATGAATTTGGATGGTTTTTGGACATGTATGTTAGATGTTTGTTTTGGGCTTTATATGCTGTTTTTTTTAGCATGGGGATGAAAAGTTATTTGGGTATTGAATTGTGGATGTTTTGCCGTGATCCGGTGAGGTTTCTTGTTGGTTCACTTAATTTGTACGTGTTTGCTTTTCATTACAGGTGGAAGTAGTTACAGATGTTATTGAGTCGGGAAACGATGACATGGAATTGAGTCATGTGGTGCGAGTTGTAATTTATTATTGTGATAACACTAAGGAGTTATCGAAAACCAGTATTAAGTGTTAGTCGCATTGAATGTCATCTTTTTGAATTGCTTTACAGTTTTTCGATCACACTGCCATTTGTGATGAGAGAATCCCAAGTGTAGAATTGCATTTTGATTCGCTACAGCGGGCACATAAATTTTATGAAAATTATGCAAAGAAAGTCGGTTTTGTAACCAAAGCTAGGAACACAAATTTTGACAAAACGAGGAAGGAATTAAAGATACCGATTAACCAATCAATTCATTGCAATTAGAAAGGTTATCATGAGTATCAAGTGAAGGCAGTATTTTAGACAAATAAGATAACAGCTACGAGATGCAAAGAAAAAATATATGTGATGTTCGATAGGGAGAAGGGAAATTGGATGCTGTTGATGTTGGAATTGAGGCATTCTCATCCTTGTTTTGCTAAAAAGTCGGTCCATTACCATGAGTACAGAGAGTTGACCATGCATGCTAAGTGTGCCATTAAGGATAATGATGAGGCTGGCATATGACCTAACAAGACCTACCTTGCACTAGTTAACAAGGTGGGAAGTTTTTCGAATTTAAGTTACTCGGAAAAGGATGCGAGGAATTACAATACAAGCAAACTCCATTCTACTGACGATAATGCGGATGTTAAGAAAATGTTAAAGTATTTCATGCGAATGAAAGAGATCAACCCAAACTTTTATGCAATAGATGTTAACGAGAGTTACAAGTTCAGGAATGCATTGTGGGTAGATGCAAGGTGAAGGAATCCTATGAATATTTTGGTGACGTGGCATCGTTTGATATCACATATAGGAAAAATAAGTATGTGTGTTTATCTATCCTTAATTGTTGTGTGTTCTTACTTGTGGTTTGTGTTATCGCAGCCATGGACTACCGTTTGGATTCTTTGTCGGTGTCAACTACCATTGGAAATCTACTCTTCTTGGTTGTGCTTTGCTAGGGAATGAGGAGATCCCAAGCTTTGAATGGGTGTTTACGCAATGGGTTAAATGTATGAAAATTGCACCACAGGATATCATCACAGACTAGTGCAAGGCCATGTTTGGTGCCATTAAAAAAACCCTACCAAATGCTTGTCATCGATGGTGCATATGGCACATTATGAAGAAGATATCGCAAAAACTAATAAGTTACTCTCAGTATAAAGAATTGCATGCTGACATTAGTGACATTATATAAAATGCTCGTTCTGTGACCTCATTCAAGAGTGATTGGGCCGAGTTCATAAAAACATACAATCTAGGTCACAACAGATGGCTATCAGGTGCATTACTATTAACCTAGTGCAAGTTTAGTTATTTCTTACTTCTATGATGCATTTTCTATTTTTTGGATGTTTTTTTACTATATATTTCGCTATGATTTTCTGGTTAATTCTGACAGTGTTTTTTGTGCTTTTTTTTGTGTAGAATTTTATGACAATCGATGGATGTGGGTTCTAACATTTTTCAAAGGCGATTTCTGAGCTGGTATGAGGACTACGCAAAAGAGTGAAAGTATCCACGCATTTTATGGTGGATTTTTACACAAGAGTAGCTTAGTTTAGTTCGTCCGTTAGTATCATAATGTGCTTGGGAACAAGGAGCAAAAGGAATTGAAGGATGATGTTGTAGACTCTAAAAGAGTTATCCCTTGTGTATCTAACTCTACCATTGAGAAACAATTTCAACAGGAGTACACCAACAATATGTTTAGAAAAATCCAAGCGGAATTCATTAAAACATGTGATTGCAGTATCCGTACTATGGAACAAGATAATGATTCGACTTGTGTGAAAGTAGATGACCAGAAACTAGTTTGTGATAAAGTTTCCTACTATACTTATAACGGTTTTTTGACCCTTTGACTTAAAATGTTCGGTGCGAGTTCAACAAGTTTGAATGAGGTATACTGTGTTACTACACTCTTGCTATGGTACTCTATTTACTTTATAATATGACAACATGATAAGAGTGTGGCAATACAGTATACCTCTTGATTCAAACACGTTGCTCTCACACCGAACATTTTGAGTCAAAGGGTCAAAATGGCGCCATAAGTACAGTAGAATACCTTATCATAAGCTAGTTTCCGCTCATCCATTTTCACACCAACCGAATCACCCTATTGTGCTACAGTACAGAACTGCAATCACCTTTTTTAATGAATTATACTTGGATTTTCCTAAAGATATGGCTGGTGTACTATTGTTAAAATTGTTTTTCAATGGTAGAGCTAAATACACAAGGGATAACTCCTTTAGGGTATGGAGCATCGTCCTCCAGTTTATTTTGCTCTTTGTTCCTAAACACATTATTATACTCATGGACGAACTGAACCAAACTATTCTTGTTATGGAAAAATTCACCATAAATGCATATATACCTTCACTCATTTGCATACTCCTCATACTAGTCGAGAAATCGCCTTTGAAAAATATTGGAACCCATACCCATCGATTGTCATAAAGCTTTACACAAAACAAAAGACAAGAAACACCATCAGACTTAACCAGAGAACCACAGCGAAATATACAATAAAAAAAACATCCAAAAGAATAAAACAAATCAATGAAGTAAGCAATAACTAAACTTGAACTAGGTTAATAGTAATGCACCTCATAGCCATTTGTTGTGACCTAGATTGTATGCTTTTATGAACTCGTCCAATCACTTTCGAATGAGGCCACAGAACGAGCATTCCAAATAATGCCAGTAATGTTAGCATGCAAATCTTTGTACCAAGAGTAACTTATTAGCTTCTGCGGTATCTTCTATATGCATCATCGATAGCGAGTATTTGGTAGACCCTTTTTAATGGCATCAAACATGGCCTTGCACTGATCTGTGACGATACCTTGTGGCACACTTTCCATGCATTTCACCCATTGCGTAAACACTCATTCAAAACTTAGGATCTCCTCATTCCCTAGTAAAGCACAACTAAGGAGAGTAAACTTCCCATGGTGGTTGACACCGACAAAAAGTGCAAACAGTAGTCCATGTCTGCGACAACACCAACCACAAGTAAGAATGTACAAAAATTATAGAACAAAATGCCTTAACGAATGATAGATAAACACACATACTTATTTTTTCTGTATGTGGTGTCAAACGACACCACATCACTATAATTTTCATAGGATGTTCTGTACCTTGCATCTATGCATAGTACATTCCTAAACTTGTAACCCTCGTCAACATCTATTGCATAAAAAAAATTGGGTTGATATATTTCATTCGCATAAAATACTTTAACATCTGCATTATCGTCAGTAGAACGAAGTTTGCTTAAAATGTAATTCCTATCCTCCTTTTCCAAGTAACTCAAATTCGAAGAATCTCCCACCTCGTTAGCCAATGCAAGGTAGGTCTTGTTGGGTCGTATGTCGACTTCATCATTATCCTTAATGACACACTTAGCATGCATGGTTAGCTCTCTGTACTCATAGTAATGAAAAGATTTTTTAGTAGAACAAGGATGTAAACAACTCAATTCAAACCTCGACAATATCCAATTGCCCTTTTCCCTATTGAACATCACATCACATACATTCTTGCTTTACATCTCGTAGCTGTTATCTTATTTGTCTGAGATGCTGCCTTCACTCAAAACTCGCGATAATCATTCTGATTGCAATGAATCATTTGGTTAATCCGTATCTTTAATTTTTTCCTCTTGTTGTCAAAATTTGTGTTCTTAACTTTGGTTACGAAACCGACTTTCTTTGCATAATTTATATAAAATTATGTGCTTTGCTGTAGTCAATCAAAACGCAATTTTACACTTGAGATTTTCTCGTCACGAATGTCAATGTGATTGGACAACTATAAAGCAATTCAAAAGATGACATTCAATGTGACTAATACTTAATATTGGTTTTCAATAATTCCTTAGTGTTATCACAATAGTAAATTATAACTCGCACCTCATGACTCAATTTTGTATCATCGTTTCCCAACTCAATAACATCTGGAACTACTTCCACCTATAATCGAAAGCAAACACATACAGCTAAGCGAACTAACAAAAAATGTCACCAGATTATGGCAAAAACATCCACAACTTAATACCCAAAAAACTTTTCACCCTCCCGCTAAAAAAAATAGCATATGAACCACAAAACAAACTTGTAACTTATATGTCCAAAGACCATTCAGATTTCATATAATATAACATACACGTTTACGCTTACACTTCAAATCTCAAAAAATTATATAAAATTTATTTATGAAAAAATATACTAACCTTTGGAAATATTAAATCAACAATCAATCTCCTTGTGATATATGAGATGATCATCGGTGACGATATGAAAATATGTGTGCCACATTTATGTGAATGAATTTCGATTGAAATGACATCTTCTAACTATATATATACTTACAAAGAAAAAAATATTCTTAGAATCTGCTAAATAATGATTGGGTTTGCTTTCGTACCAAATCGTTCAAACTAATATTTTGAAGTGATTAAATATTTTTTTTTACTATACATGGATATTTCTTAGTATAGAATTGGTAGATATTTCTTTGCTCTTAGATAAATGTTCCTTAGTATATGATTGGTGGATATTTCTTTTTATTATACATAAAAAAACACCATATCAAATTTTCACCCTCATACTAAGAAAAATACCGTATCAAACACAAAAGTAACTTCTAACTTAAAAAACCAAAAAATCATCAGATTCTATATGATATAACTTACACATTTATATAGCTTGAACAACATACCTGATCATTATCTTCAGTCTTCACTTAGAACACTACTCACACACACAATGTTGCCTTCAGTAGAATGATAATTCACAAAGAACACTAATACATTCGAGCCTCCATCACCAAATGATGGATATATTTGGCCTGCAAAACCATTTTTCATAATCAAACATTCTTCATTCCAGCGATATGGAAAAAAAGTTCCAAAAATTAAATTAAATAAATTAACACAAAACCTGATTCAAAATAGTTGCAGAATTAACATCGTGGTCGCTCCCTCCGACAGCCTCTGGCATCAACAACGGTGCGAGCACGAAGAAGGGCGACACAACAAGAATAACTCTAACCGATGGAAGACAGCCGTCCCAACCAGCGCACCTTGCGACAATGAGAACTTGATGCTGGTCAATCCGGCCTGGCATACAGATGATGTGCGGCGAAGGTTGCAATTCTATGCGACAGGCGATTGATCTCCACAAGCAAATGATGTGATGAGAGCATTACATTACGAAGCTATACGTGTATTACACAGTAAAAATAAAGGTTACGTCATAATCTTATTTTTAACAAATTTAAAAATTTTAATTTTAAAAAATTGTTCAGGTTAGGCAGTAGAATAGGCGAGTTAAGCCTCACTTTAGTCTTTTAGATTAACGAGTTGTATTGATTTAGTCTTTGACTTTTCAATAGTTACAATTTGGTCTCCAGATTCTAAAAATGTATTAATGTAGTCTCTCTTGTATTTTTTGTCACTGGAGTTCAACGTCGTACATATTAAAATGACGTTGTACATGTTTTAACGCTAAAAAAGATATTAAACGACGTCGTTTGAGAATTATAACAAGAAACTTAGTTATAATTTATGACAAGATTGTTAAAACCCTCAAATAATATTGTTTAATGCCTTCTTTAATATCAAAATACGTACGATATCATTTTAATATGTCTAATATAGTAATGTTTGAGTTACATCACTAATAACACTAGCCTCAGTAATAAAAAATACACAAAAAAATTAAATTAGTAATTTTTTTTTAATTTAAGATACTAAAATATAATAATTAAAAAATTAAAGACTAAATTTTACTATAATTTATTTTGATATAAAAATAGTCAAATATAAATTACTTCAATACAAACTTACTTTTCATCAAAATCAAGTTTGTAAAATCAATTTTATATCACCTGCCATTTATAAACACACACTACATCAAGAAAAAGTCTAGGGGGCAGCAATTTTGTTAAATTCTGTCCAGTATGTAACTACAAATGAGCCATTAAAACCATTAGATGAAATCTCACACCAATCTCATACCATTAAAACCATCATTAATAACTATTTAATGACTACAAATCACAAAAATTGATGCCCTAGCATTCCTCCTACATCAATGTAGCTCGACAGTCTTACAACCAAAGTGAGACATATCTCTAGAATAGGCCTGTAATTTCTCGTTAGAAAACAAACAAATTTGAGGAAAACAAAACAAAACAAAATTTACATGGAAGAGGGGAATGGCTGGTCCACCAAAGTCTGAACAACAACTACGTGCCTATGAACGACTGGTAGTTGCATTTTGGATTCCCCCTTTACCCTCCTCATGTCCTTTTGTCTTCTTCTATCTCTTCCCTTTCTTACTTATTTTCCCACACTTTCTAGTTCTTTCTCTCCCATTTTCTCACTTTCCAAACACAACCGAAAATCCGCCACCATGGACGATGACCCTTACAGCCACAACCACCGCCTTCTAACGCTCCTTAACACTCTCAAACAAGCCTCCATGCATCTCCACACCACCACCAACCCTCTCTCCTTCTTCCTCTTCAAACCCGATCAATCCAATGCCGCCATGGAAGCTCTCCTCGAGCTCGAACCAAAGGCACAAGCGCTCTTCTCCACAGACCCTAGCCTCCGAACAATCTCCCACACTCTCTCCAACCTCAAAACTCTCATAAAAAACCACGGCGGCGATGGCGGCACCTTCCTCCGCCGCCAGATCGCTGCGTTCAAGATCTCGAAGCTCGCTCGCTCCCTCGAGTCTGAAATCCAAGCCTACGTGGACCGCGTAACCGTCATCAACCTCGTCAAAACCTTGCTCCGCGAAGACGCAAAAGAGGACGAGAAGATCAACACTCTCATCTTCTTCGAAGAGAGGCTCTCCCAGGGTTTCGATCTAGGGTTCCAGGATTTGGTACTGAGAGCGAAAATCTTCCAAATCCTCGAACAAACACTGCTCCTGGAGCCATCAAAGCGCGTTCGCGAACAATCCGCGTTCGCAATTGAAGCTCTCGTCAAGTTCAACAAGAACGTGTTCGTAGGGTTAGTCCTTATGGGCCCTACCGTGAAATCACTGTTAGATATCGCATCTAGCTCTTCGATCCGCGTCGTTACGTCACTGGTGAGGTTCATCAGAAGTCCGTTGGTGGACGAGATCCTCTGCGGCGGCGAAATAAAGAGAGTAATCGGATTCTTGAGAAGAACGACGCCGTGGTGTGAAGATGACGTGGCGGTTTGTACGGCGGCGTTGGAGTGCGTGTTGGAGATAGCGTATATTGGGAGGAGAGAAGTGGTGGAGACTATGTTGGAGGAAGGTTTGGTGAAGTTGTTGATGGAGTTGCAGAGAAAGAGTGATGACGTGGCGAGTTTTGAGGGGTGTGTTTGGAGGTTTAGCGTTCACGTTGAGGTCGGAGAAGGGTTGAGCTTTGAGGAGAAGAGGGAGGTTAAAATGGAGATTTTACGTTTGGTGAAGGAAGCTTCGGTTTCTGATGCTGAAGCTGCGTCGGTTTCTGCTGAGATACTGTGGGGTTCTTCTCCTTGATCGCGAAAAAAAGAAAGAAAATTTGTTTATTTTGTTACCTTTTTGGGAGGCTTTCTTTGCTGTTTTGTTGACCAAAAGTCAACGCTTTTTCTTTTTGGTTTAGGGTTCTTAGACCAAGCTAGTTAGTGTTTAGTGATGCTGACGATAAAGTTTAAACTTGATTTAATTAATTTGATACGTGTATATATATAATACTGGATACTGGATAAACAAGATAAGAAAGCTAGACAAAAAAGTCGGATTCGGAGGTTCTGTAATATATATATTTTTTTTGGGCAATTTACGTATCTAAATTGTTTGATCCTTAATATTACGCAAATACATTTTTTCAAATTTAATACGCAAATGCATTGTTTCACTATTTTATGTAAATCGCTACTGGCAGTAGCGGTTTACAGGTGTATAAACCGCTACAACCAGCCGCGGTTTATGTGTGTGAGTGTGTGAGTGTAAACCGCTGCTGGCAGCAGCAGTTTACGTGCGTGTGTAAACCGCTACTGGCAGTAACGGTTTACGTGCATGTGTGTGTGAGTGTAAACCGCTACTGCCAGTAGCGGTTTACGTGTATGTGTGTATACTATTTAAACAATATTATAAATAAAAAATTTAATTTATCATTTCACAATATAATTTAAAAAATATAAATATGCATGTAATAAATTTTTTATTTGTATTTATTATTAAAATGAGATTAAATAACAAATCAAAGAGTGAGTACTCACAGAGTACTAAAATATATAAACTAAGACTAAATTTTTTTTATCTTCATCCCTTCTAAAACTCATGAATGATAAAATAATTTATTTTTAGTAAAAAATTCACTAAAGCATACACTTTTTCTTTAAAAATTACTTCATTTTTTATCCATATAAATCATATGATTGCAAAAAATATATACTCCGTTTTCTTTCTCTCAATTTTTTTGTAACTTAATTTAGCGGTTTCTGTGTTCCTCTAGCGGTTTACGTTGATTAGAAAAAATGTTTATTTATGCTAAGACAACAAAGTTGCACAAATAAAAAAAATCATTTAGCTAGAACCTCAAATGCAAATCAGCAGCAAAGAACACAACCCATTTTTCAAACTCTCCAATCTCCTTTGTATGGTTGATATAAATAAAAGAGAATGAAGTGATTTTTAAAGAGTAAAATATATAATTTAGTAAACTTTTGGCTAAAAATAAATTATTTTATTATTTATAAATTTTGAAAGAGATGAGAATAAAAAAAATTAGTCTTGCTTTATATAATTCAATACTTTGAAGACTGTATTTTTTTATTTGTAATTTGGTCTCACTTCTAATAATAAATACAAATAAAAAATTTATTACATGCATATTTATATTTTTTAAATTATATTGTGAAATGATAAATTAAATTTTTTATTTATAATATTATTTAAATAGTATACACACATACACGTAAACCGCTACTGCCAGTAGCGATTTACACTCACATACACACGCACGTAAATCGATGCTGGCAGCAGCGGTTTACACTCACATACTCATACACATAAACCGCGGCTGGTTGTAGCGATTTACATAAAATAGTGAAACAATGCATTTGCGTATTAAATTTGAAAACAATGTATTTATGTAATATTGGGGTCAAATAATTTAGATGCGTAAATTGCCTTTTTTTTTTTTTTTGGATCCATGGATTCTAGAATCTGATTAGAGATTTCGGATACAAGTCAACCTATCTAAATTGCAATCTAATAAACGGTATGAATTTTTTTTATTTTTATATTAAATATTCTTAATTAACCTCATAATTTTTTAAAGGAATTAACTAACATCTATCTCAAAGAGAGATAAAAATAGGTTCGGTCAGCATTTCACTCTTGACATATTAGATTTGTAATATATCTAATTGGTCTACATTTGATTTATAGTGTAAACTTTATCTTTAAGTATTAAACTTGGTGTGTTATTGAACTTGACCTGATTTAAAATTTGATAAAAGTCTTGGTATATATTATTTTTATTAAAATAAAAAATATTTAAAAAATTAATTTAAAAAAATATTTATATACAATATATTAAATTTAATTTTTATAATAATATTTAAATTTTTAAAGTATTTAAAATATAAAAAATATTATAATAAAGTATAATAAATTTAAAATTTTTAATAAATATTTTAATTATAAAAAATATTATTTTTGTATTTATTTATATTTTAATAGGACAGATCTATTAGACTATTTTACTAGAATTAGACTTTTAAATTGATCTAAACTGAAATTATTTTATGATAGGCTAGGTGGAATGTAGGCCAAATTGCAAGTTCTTGGCAAATTCACCAGATTTATTTTCACTCCTAATCCTAAAGCACATAATAAACTTACTATTAATAAAAAAAAAATTTATTTAATAAATACAAAATAAATATTTTAAAAGCTTAAATTTTTTATATTTTTAATAAATTTTTTTTTAATATATACTTTTAACTTGTGTCTTTAGAATACAAAATAAATAAATCTTTTTTTAAATAACCTAAATCTTAACTGAAGTAATTGAATTAAAGAATTTTTTAAGTCTTTAAGATAATATTAGAAAAATAAAAATATTATTTATAAATTAAAATTAGTTATTATTTATAATTTATAATATATATATAATTTAATTTATTTTTAATGTATATTTTATTTTTTAATATATATTTTATATTAATAACTAATTTTAGTATAGAGTTAATTCGATAGTAGTATCTAATGAGTAACTAATAACAAGCATTGTTCATCCCCCCTCCCCCTCTTCTTTCTGTTCATTCCCTCCTCCTTTCTCTTGTGTGGATATGAAGCATATATTCAACCTATTAGAAACAATCTAGTTCTTTATTCTTGTACCTTCGTTGCAAATAATTTTAGCAGATATTTACGTTAACTTACCATCCCCATCTATCTATAACTCCAATTTATTATTCCTATACGAAATCATTATTATTCATTTATTTGTATTAAAAAATATAGCAATTTCTTTAATTATCATAATTTACAACAGGGTGCATTAGCTATTAAAAGCTGAGGTAAACACTGTTGACATTTGACATTGTTGTTCCTCCTTTTAATCTTGGTCTTATTATAGTCTTTATCATCACCATCAATTATTTATAATAACTCTCTTAAGAAATAATAACCAAATTAAAAAAAAAAAACTCCCAAGAAAAATTATATCACTTACATAAGAATTGAAATGTGCATCATATATCATCTAGAAGGCTATGTTCCAAAATTTAAAAGATAAATTTCACAAATTAAAGTACTAATTGGCTGTGTATAAAAAAATTCACTATACCCTTAGAAGTTCACAGGAGGTTTTAGCCTTTTAGGTTTTGTAACCTTTTTTTTTCCCAATATTTAAACCCAAAATATTTAGTTTAGCTAATAAACAAACAAATTTTGCTAGAGAGACAATTAACTATTTGTACAATGTATATAATGAGCTATTGAGTTACAAAATAAATATCCTTCATACTAATGAAAAAATGTAACACTAATGATTATATCTCTAATACTTCCTAAACCTCCATTATATATATTGTACAACTATTCCATTGGCTCCTCGTACTTTTCCTAAACAAAAATATACCTACATAACTTGGTGTCTAGATCATAAGGTATTACTGCACGTCTGCACCCACTTGCTGGCAATGAATTGTTCCCTTCTTTTCTATAAAACATTTTCGAGAATTTATCAAGGATGAACAAGTGGACGGTGGCATTATCATTATTTATCTATCTATTTATTTAATTTATAGTTATTACCACAATAGAACCTGTGTTTGTGACAGGTGAGAAAGAAAAAATTAAAATCCACACTATATTTCACTATCCCAATTGCATATATATAAATATGTAGTACTAAAATTAACAGAAAGAAACAAACCAACCAACCAATCTCTTCCTCCTTCTTTCAATTTTCCTTTGCAATAAGAAAAATCCACCCTCCCTCCACCGTGCAACCCTCGCAAGGTTTGTCATTTTAATTTTTTTTTTCTCTTGCGATGGTGATGGTGACGGGTTGGAGATACAGGGCTGGGTTGTTCCTCATTGGCACTGTTGTTATTATATGGGTTACCTCCGCAGAAGTTACCCAGGTAACATGCATCTTCCTCTTGTTGCTTCTCTTTCACGCAATCAATGTGTTTGTTAAATCTCAATGGCTTTTTTCTTTCAATTGTTGTATGTGCCTTCCTTGTGTTTGTTAATTTGCTTAGTACTTGTTGCATGGGGTTCAATTTTTTTTGTTTTTACCATAGGAACTCATGTTATTAATCATGTGTAATCCAAAATAGGATGCTGTTAATGACAGAGGAAGCTAATAAAGCTATTATTTTTAATTTAAAAAAAAAAATATGAGTTGATTGATGCCAAAGCTTCCTATATCTCAGGAAGTAGGAAGTAACATTTTTTTTTTACTTTTCTGTTTACAAATGAAGTTGAGTGAAGGAGAACCTTGGAGCAATGGTTGAGTTGTCTTTGTGTGATTTTAAGGTTATGGTTCAAGCTGATGTATCATTCACTGATGCAATTATCATGTTAGGCGGCTTACATTACAATTTTGCATCCATTTGTTCATAATCTATTAGGTTCCCTTGAAATATGGCATTTCATTTTGATTTTGTAGTAATAAAACTACTGAATCCTTATCTGCATACTGGGAGCCAATATTTTCTTGAAAACCCTGATTATGTTTTTTAAATCTTGATTAAGGGAGAAATTTTTAATGTTATCGTCAGCATATTAGTCTCCATGCATTACACCTGGAGCTTTTCTGATTAAATTTTTTTAAACAGGATATTTTTGAAGATTATAAGCAACCGTTTGCAGTGACATATCTTGGAGCTTCTCTTATGGTAGTTTACCTCCCAGTATCATACTTTAAGGACTGGTTTTGTGAATATCTTAAACGACGGTCTTCTAAAAGTGGTAAAAATGCAGAAAGTGTAGATAAATTTTTTATCAGGATTGGCCCTCCAGTCAAAGGCAGTGGAATGGAGAAAAACTTTGAACTGGAATTCGGAAGTGTGATTCGGAAAGATAGCAAATTAGGCGTTTCGACTCTTGCCGAAGTCAAGCCATTGATGGCCAAGTATAATGATAATACTCATGTGATAAAATCAGAGAAGCAACTTACCGGCAAGCAAATTGCTACTTATGGATTTTACATTGCACCTATCTGGTTTCTGACTGAGGTAAGCAACTACAGAATGTGATCATCATTTGATTTTTATTGTTAAGGACAAAAGCATGCCTTACAAGAGATATATGTTGTTAAATCCATTTTATAAAATATGACATTTGTGTTCTAAAGTTTTACAAATATGTACCTTAAATTTCAGATCAATTTTTTTATATTCTTGTGAAGAATATACATCAGTTAAAATTGTTAATTGATAATTGCCATGAGAACTAGTTTCTTATTGAATGTTCTTAGCTGTAATGATTAATTGTGTTTCCTTAAGTGGTTAAACACTTAAACATGCCATTCATTGTGGCTGTAGTTTCATTTTATAAACATGGCATACTCATACCACTATGTTATGTTTCCAAGCTTCTCATACTTGAACTTGTGATTGATACTATAAGATCATTTCTGCATTCTTATATTCTCTGTTTCTTGAATTGTGGCGCTTAACGTTGACGCTTAGTGTGGTTCTTATGTAATTCTCTTGTGTTGGTTTCAGTACTTCTCAAATGCTGCTCTTGCACGAACAAGTGTCGCAAGTTCGACAGTATTATCATCCACATCCGGGCTTTTCACTCTTTTTATTGGTGCAATTTTGGGTCAAGACTCTCTAAATGTACCAAAAGTGGTTGCTGTTTTTGTCAGCATGGCTGGGGTTCTTATGACAACTCTGGGGAAAACTTGGGCTGCAGATGATGATTTAATATCAATGTAAGGCTTTTATCTTTTTTGGTCGAATCCGTGTATTCTGGTTTTGACTAACCAACACCGGATAGAATCATAGAATTTATGCTAAATGTAGTAGGAGGTATGTCTGATTTGAAGGTGAAAATGTGATGGAAATTTTCATGGATGAACTGCATGTGTAATTTTACACAACAAACTTGTCCATGAAAATTTTCACGCGACTTTTTCCCCATCCAAACATGCCATAGGTGGAGTTTGTTGGTTACATCATGCCATTATTATATTGTAGACTACATCCATATATATGCCATTTAAATTCAAGTCAATGTTGATGGATATTGACAATTGATGTCTGTGTCCAGCAATGAAGAGCGCTCTTTCGTTGGAGATCTTTTCAGCATTCTCTCGGCCGTGTCGTATGGCCTATTTACAGGTTAAGCAACACCTTAGCCGTTTGTTCTACTTTTAATCAGATAAAAAAAATGAATCTTAACCACAACTGTTGCTACTGCTGCAGTTCTTCTTAAAAAGTTTTGTGGCGAAGAGGGAGAAAGAGTTGATGTGCAGAAGCTGTTTGGGTATATCGGACTCTTTACATTAGTCGCGCTTTGGTGGCTTAGTAAGTTTTTACTCGCATCAAGCTTCTTATCTTTCTATTACATTTGAGAATATGTTCTTTTTGGGATATATTTCTAGAATGATAGTAAGTCAAGGATGAAAAATTTAAACATTTATGTAATAAAATCATTGCTAATTATGATTTATATTGGTCTCAGTCTGGCCATTGATGGCCATGGGACTTGAGCCCAAGTTTGCTGTTCCTCAATCTGCTAAAATGGATGAAATGGTTCTTGCCAATGGATTCATCGGAAGTGTGGTTTCAGATTACTTCTGGTATGTGACAGTAACCTTATTAGTATCATATACTATTAGTACATTGGTAAAGGAATTAGAAACAGGAAATTTTTATTGAATGGAGTGAAATTTAAAGAACTTCCTAATCCTGATTCCTTACCAGGGTACCAAATAGCTAAACTCTTAAGACTATTCACACTTGCACAATCACTCAATATCTGGTGTGAGTTGTTTTTGTTTCATGTATCCAGGGCACTTTGTGTTGTATGGACAACTCCCCTTGTGGCCACTTTAGGCATGTCGCTCACCATTCCGCTTGCTATGGTGGCTGACATGATGATCCATGGTCGGCAATATTCTGTAGTGTACATTCTTGGCTCAGTTCAGGTATTGTTTAATTGTTACCTCTGGTAACTGCTTCAGTTTAATTCTTGCTCAAATTTGGCTAAGCAGAAATTTTACATAAAAATTCCTTTTTGCAACTTGGTCTTAGGGAGTTCATAAATCTAGTGTGCATCGTTCTTGCTTTAGTAGAATAAATTCTAGATAAAATGAATTTTATCAGAGTTTGTAAAAATTGATTTTAGATTATGGTCATGTGTGTCTAGTAGTTCTTAAGAGTGATTTTGATGAAGTGTTTCACTTCCCCTTGTTGGGTTACTGGAATTGACGGGACAAAATATCACAATTTGTTTACATCAGGTGATTTGTTGCAATTTCTTCTTTGACTAACTCATAGATTGCAACTAGATAAGTTATCTAATTTTGACCAAGTCAAAAATTACAACCAGCTAGCTTATCCAAATCACCTCTACAACGCTTAAATTTTTTTTATTAGAAAATCTTCTTTGTGCTTATCAAATTGTGTGTTTGGCAATCTTATTTTCTTGCACTTGTTACTACCTATAGCCACAATTTTTTACTTCAAAAACCAAAAGAAGAATCTTGCTTCTTCTCTTCACACTCCTTTTGATAGAATGGAAACTAAACTACATAAAAATAGGCACAATAAATTATGATCCAACTTACTAAAATCCAAACACACACCATGGATACCACAAATCACAATTGCCAAATCATTTTTAAATTTTGTTGACATATACTAATTGTTGGAATTGGTGTTTGGTATTGGTATTGTTTTTGTGTTGCAGGTATTTGCTGGCTTTGTATTAGCTAACCTTTCAGATTGGTTGTCAAAGAAGTGGAAATCATTCAAATTTTAGGATATAGTTTTCTAGATTAATTTTTTTGGCAAAGTATTCTTTTCATGTTAGCCATTTTCTTGTGTATACCATGGCACAATAAAAAGTTCTATTTAGCCAAGGCAAGTATCCAAGTTTTGGGTGTTTTGTTAATGAAGGCACAAAGAACATAAAAATGTATTCTTTTGTATATAGGTTTTGTAATCTTTATATATATCAGGTTGAGCAATTAGCTAGCCATATTGCACCATGAGAATAATAAAGCCTCTTTACACATTCTTCAATTTGTTTTAATTTTCTTGCAATTGTAATTCTAGTTATTTTTTCCCAGTAAATTCGTTTTTGTAATGATTAGGTTCTCACTCCACTATTAACTATTATTTTTCTCCTCCTCCCTTTAAATAACTGTGTGTTTGATTTTTTTTTTTCCCTTTATTTTCTTACTAAACTATATTTTTTGTGTTCTTTCATTTAAACATCTAATTTTTTTCTTGTATTGGACCATTAATTTTTACTTCACCTAATACTATTTATCATTTATACCAACATTTGTTTATATAAAGGATATCGCTACATGTATATTAAAGGTACATTTTAAAAATATTATAAAAAAAATATTTTATTAAAAATTATTAACACATAAAAATATTAAATATTTAAAAAAATAAAAATATTTAAAATTTAAACTCAATAAAAACATATTTTTAATGAATTTTATACTTATTTAATTTAATAATTTATTATAATATTGACTGAAATTAATGGTAATAATATTACTGTTTTAGTATTAGTGTTATTTGTTACTTCACTTATATTTAAGATTTTTTTTAAAAATAAAATTAAAAAATTATTATTTTCTAAAACCCTATTTTTCAACCTTAATTTTTTAAATATGATTTTTTTTTATTCAAAGCAAGTTCGCCGCATCCTTGGCGAACTCTATAATTTTTTATAGAGTTGTATAAATTTTATAGGGTTCGCCTAATCCCGGCAAACTCCACTTCAAATTCTAAAAAAAATTACTAACTCAAATTCTTAACCTTCACCAGCAACTATTATCATCGTCTCCAGAGTACATGAAATACATAAGAGTACATAGAAATAAGTCATATTTTTATTGGGGAAATAATGTTTTTTTTTATTTATAATGAAAAAATCCTTGTTAAATATGACTATGTATATGTATTTCTGGAGACGATGATAATAGTTGTCATTGCCATCAGTAATGTTGAAAAACTCATGCTTGTTGTCCGTGTATTTTGTGTACTCCTATATACTCTTGGATACAATGACAATGACTTAAAAATTTGAGTTTAATAGAATTTAAAAAAAAATTGAAGTGAATTTCATTGAGAATTAAAGGCTCAGTTATTTGTATATTAGAAACCAACGTGTGTTATTCAATGATATTTGGAGAGCATTGTGTATTACTCTACTATGGGCCTGCTTTAAATTTTTGAAAGAAACAAAACGTTGAAGACGTTTTGTGGCAGAGTGATTTTTCTTTTATAATAAACTAGGCAAAACGGCATCGACGAGTTGATTAAATTTCTTTTAAAATTTTGTAGGAAGAAAACGTCAGCGACGTAATGTGTAAACTTTTTTTTTTTAATTTTATTTTAAGCAAAACGTCAACGATGTGTTGTATATTAATTTTTTTTTTAAATGAAAACGTCAGTGACGTTTTATTAGAATATATATTTTTAAATTATTTTTTGGTGAAAACGTCGTTGACGTATTGCAAAAAAGTAAAAACGTTAGTAACGTTTTGTGAAAACGTCAGTGACGTTTTGTGCTGGAGGAAATAAAAAAATATAAAAATAACTATAAAAGAAGTTCTGGATTGTGTTAAAACGCAAAAATAGAGTATGAGAGTAAAGTTTAAGTGAAGTAATGAGAGCTTTGTTCTACAAAATGTGGTCAGTTTGAGAATGAAAAAAATTTGTGAGTGAGTGTGATGAGTGTATGAAATGGAGGGTTATATTAGTTTAAAAATATATTATAATAGTCAGATTTTATCTCATACACATGAAGGTGTGAGTTTTTTATGTGAGAATCCATGTGTTATTGTTGTTCCTCTGTCAATAACATATGAAGGACTTAAGAGTATACTTTCTCAAAGTGTAGATCATCAAGTGCAAAAAAGAGTCATAAATATTCTATATAGGCAGCCTGTGCTAGTATTTGGTGGTTTTGGCCAATTTCAAATAATGCATGTGACTGATGAAGATAGTATGCAAAGAATGTTTTTTACCCATCATCAAACTAGAGCACAGACCTCACTTATCGAGTTGTATGTTGAGTTCGAAGAAATCGATGATGTTGACTTTCCAGAACCCAACATAGACTGGGTGGGTTATAATACTGAAAGCGATGAAGAGTTTGAAGGTAATTATGAAGTTGTTGGTCCAACTGAAGATGTAGAGGAAGATGAGGTAATGGTTGAAAGAGATGTGGCTGATGTTGCAAATGCACTAACCGGACAACATCCATATGGAGAGCCATCTTTTATGCATGCTTTGAATCTGGATGCCATGCATGCACCAGAATTTCCTGAGTACGTCAATACAGGTAATTTTGTTGTTGTTGTTGTTATTTACTTTTTTAATATTAGTAATATTATTATTTGTTTTGCTTTTATGTTAGTATTATTTTTAATTTTTAGATTGTTATTACTATTTATTGTTCTCATTATTATTAATAATAATAGAATATTATTTAGATTTATTTTTGTTTTATTATTGGTACAGCTCCAGCTGTTGTAGCTACCGGTGAATTTGCTGTTGGAATGGAATTTAACTCTAGAGAGGCTGTTACTACATTAGTTAAAGAGTATACCATTCGAAGAGGAGTTGATTATAGGGTATATGAATCAGAACCAACAACATTCTATGCTAAATGTGTACAGTATGGAATAAGTTGTGATTGACTTATCAGAGTTAGTCTTATGAAAAGACAGTATTGTTGGGTGATAAGGAGGTACAATGGTAGTCACACGTGCACCAGAAGTACCATATCTCAGGATCATGCTAAACTGGACTCTGAAACAATTGCAGAAGCAATAAAGCCATTAGTTGAGGCTGACCCGTCCATAAAGGTAAAATCTGTCATTGCTGAAGTACAATCGAAGTTCAACTACACAATAAGTTATCGCAAAGCATGGTTGGCCAAGCAAAATGCAGTGGAAAAATTATTTGGTGGGTGGGAATCTTCATATGAAGCTTTGCCCACATGGTTTGAAGCAATGGTTGCAAAAGAACCATCAGCAGCTGTTGAGTATGAAACTGCATATGGCTATCGAGGGGATGAGTTAGTTGAAGATCTCCGGATTCTGACACAAGTCTTCTGGGCTTTCTACCCATGCATTAAAGCATTCAGAAGTTGCAAGCCAGTGGTTCAGATTGACGGCACACATTTGTATGGAAAGTATAAAGGAGCTCTTTTAGTTGCAGTATCACAAGATGGCAATGGAAATATCGTGCCGCTTGCATTTTCCATAGTCGAAGGTGAGATTGCTGATGCCTGGCACTTTTTTCTTAGCCATTTGCGAACACATGTAGTTAATCGGGATGGTGTTGCCCTTATCTCTGATCGACACGAGTCAATCATCTCAGCTGTGGGTCGTAGTAATGGAGCATGAGAATATCCGAGAGCTATTCATATGTTTTGCATCCGACATATAGCATCCAACTTTTTGAGGAGTTTCAAGGCACCACACCTGCAGAGGCTAATTGTCAACATTGGCTATTCTAGAACAATGCGTGAATTTGATACGCGTTACCAGAGATTATGTGAGCGGGGGGAGGCTTACAAGCAGTGGTTAGACCGGATCCCTCGACAGCAGTATGCCTTGGCGTATGATGGTGGACATCGTTGGGGCCATATGACAACTAACCTAGTGGAGTGCATTAATGGAGTATTGAAAGGGGCACGCAATCTTCCGGTCACAGCCCTTGTTAAGGCAACTTTTTACAGGCTAAATGCATTGTTCACAAGGAAGAGAGCTGAGGCTGAGGCTCGTATAAGTGTAGGACAACTATTCTCTGAATATGCAACTCAGAAAATTCTGTCAAATCAGCGCTCAGCGGGGAACATTCAAGTTAACCTATTTGATAGGCAGAACGAGGTATTTGAAGTGCGCGAGATGCCAAGTGGGTTGGAGTTTGCAGTAAACTTGCGCCTTCAACATTGTGATTGTGGTGAGTTTCAGGTGGATCGAATTCCATGTCGCCATGTATTTGCCTGCTGTGCAAACCAGCGCCTGGATTGGAAACAGTATGTGCACGAGGTTTATACGATGGGTGAGATCCGAAAGGTATACAAGACCCGATTCAGGCCACTAGGAAACCCAACAACATGGCCTGTGCATCAAGGACCAAGACTCGTACCCAATCCCCACCTCAAGCGAGTGGCCAAAGGTCGTCCTAAGAAAACTCGCTTCTTGAATGAGATGGATATTCGTGATCTACGTGGTCCTAGGCGTTGTAGGCTTTGTGGCGGTGAGGGTCATAGTCGAAGCAGATGCCCGCGCCGTGGTGAAACCAGTGCTAGTGGATCGGCTCCAAACTCGTAGTCTGTGACCTTAGTTGTTTCCAACATCTTAGTATGATATTCAGTTGTAGTTTGGGATCTTAGTGATTTCTGTCATTATTTGTAGTATTATGTTCAATTATAGTTTGTCATTTGGCGGTGCATCCAACACTTTATCTAGCCTTATGTTTGTATTGAGTCATGTGACACTTACTTTGCGTAAGTTAATTTACAAGTTTGCTTTGACTAGAGAATTAAATAAAACAACACAATGGGTACATAATTAAAAAAATAACATAAAATTACATTCCCTGACCCTAAACCATAAACAACCGAGCTAACTCATTTAAATATACTTTTCTTAACGGTTTTGGCCACCTTAGAGCATCCCTTTTTTACCCTCTTCTTGATCAATGACGGGCTCCATCTAGATCGACTCTTACGGGCCGGATCAATCCTAAGGTTGTAACCTTTACTTTGACCTTGGACATCTGTAGGATAACACAAATATAGTCATGCTCAACGTCAGCCACTGGCACCTGTATAGGGTCTTGGATAGAGTATAAATCATTAACCCACTGAGATGACTCAGGACCCTGTACCCAATCAATAATGTGTCTATATTGATCCTCATCCTGTGCCACTGCGCCTAGTAACTGTGTCAATGAACCTTGCGGTACCTGTGTCGGCATGTATGCCTCACAAATGGTAGATGGCTGACCATATGGTGGATGGGTGAAAGGTTGTGTATATTCTTGTGTGTATGGTGGGGGTGGATAATGTGGATATGGTTGTGAGTATGGTGGTTGTATGAAAGGTTGGGTGAAAGGGTTTGCATATTCCTGTAAATACTGTGGGTGTGGATGTTGTGGTGGGTATGGATATGGCTGTTGATATGGTAGGTATGGGTATGGTGGTCCTTATTGTTGAGGTGGTCCTTGTTGTTGAGGTGGTTGTTCTTGCTGAGTTTGTTGTTCTTGCTGATGTGGTTGCTCTTGTTGACCTTCTTCCTCATGCTCAGCAAGCTCGGATACCCGCAAGTGATCACCAAATTTACCAATATACCAGTCTATGTACTGGTCAGATGGTTGATAGTTGTCCACATGTTCACCTGTTAAGACACACATAGAACTATTTAACCATTGTGAGATCCATACTGCATGTTCTATGCCCCAGTTCTTATTCTTTGGACATGTTAGAACTATGTTATGGGACGCTCCAAGTTTCATAGCTTCGACTGGGGGGTCTTGATGAAAGCCAAACTGTCTTCTAATCCTGTCAGTCGGATGCCACTCCACAGCCTCAAAACATATCAAAGGTACAATTGCACTCCAAAAATTTGCACCGTTGTTAATGTCAAATGGAATAACTTGAAGCGCAACCCGATTAGGACTGTATGCGTCCCACACAAACTGAAAAAACAGATCAAATAGCAGAGGTATAAGTGCACCAATAATCAATTTAATTCAACATAATGAAAGGTCTTTGCAACAAAACACTTACCCCATCCAGAGGAAGATCATCCAACCTTCTCCTGACGTCAGAGGTTGTCCAATTTTTATAATGCTCAGTGGTGGGTTGATAATCATTCCACCTGCCATATCATGTTCATATTAGACCCTAATTAATACAGAAAAAAAAAAACCAAAATCGACAACTTAGTTAAATATTACCTGCGAGCGAGTGGAAAGCTGGTATCCACCGGCAGAGGCCCTATTGTCGGCATTCGTATCCAAGCCCACACAAGGAGTAACGCCAAAGGACCATCCATGTCCTTGCAATCATATCTCAATGCCCGACATAATGATCGATACATGTGCGCAAGGCAAGCAGAACCCCAACTAAACTTATGAATTTGAGAAAAGTCACGAAGCAACGGCAAATACTTCCAGTGCACAGAGATTCCAGACTTGTCACTAAATAACGTCGTACCAAATAGACACATTATGTGACATTTCACATAAATTTCCTTACT
Organism: Arachis ipaensis; assembly: GCF_059453495.1. Taxonomy (NCBI): domain Eukaryota; kingdom Viridiplantae; phylum Streptophyta; class Magnoliopsida; order Fabales; family Fabaceae; genus Arachis; species Arachis ipaensis. The sequence goes on from NC_142443.1 coordinate 137,554,294, forward strand.
TACTTGATCAGTCAAATGTTGGCGCCGCTTTAGGGTGCGGAACCATGCCAGCTTGATTCCACTTCCTTTGTGGTCGTTCGGCCCAAGAGCAACACCAAATTAGGCCAAGCACTCGTTTTCTAATCCACTTGTACTATGATCAGTTGATCCAGTCACTGGCAAACCATCAGTTCGGAGTCCAAGAATCATTGCGACGTCCTCCAAAGTGATCGTGCACTCACCATACGGAAGATGAAACGTGTGCGTTTCCGGACGCCACCTTTCAACTAGTGCGTCTACAGTCGGCCTATGAGACACGATCCTCCCAATTTGAGAAACATAATAGAACCCGCTTGCCTTCAGTTGTTCTTCCACTCTATTATCATGAGTCTATTTGGTGTAAGTGTCTCATGTGCAAATTTCTTGAACCCTGAAAACAAAATTTAATCATTAATAGTAAATTACTATAACCAGTTCATGACTACTATTATATTCAACACTTACTAAATCACTACATATTCTAATAATTGATTATTACTAAATAAACTACTAATTATTAACTACTACAGTAAACATAAAAATTACTTACATATACAGGATGTCGAAGATATTTTACAATATGATCTTCAGCACGTATGATGTCACGTTTTCCCATTTTCCTCTTTTTTAAACTCTGGATTAGAAAGGACATATTTAAATAATTAAAATATTTTTTTAAAATATATTTGAAATATATGAAAATTTATTATTAATATATCTTTAATAATTCTATTTTTTTATTAAAAACACATTCCAAAATTAATAGTAATAAAAGTAACATAACTATATAATTAATTTTATTTTTTAATAATAATTCAAATTTAACTAAAGAATATTTCAACCAAAACTAAACTAAACTAACATCACTAAAAGCATGAATTAATAATAACTGAAACTAATGTTTTATGTAAATTAAAAAAATTAAAATAATTTTTAAATTATTCTACTTTAAATACTTTTTTATAATAATTCAGAATTAATTAAATATTTCAACCAAAACTAAAATATAAATTAATAATTACTGAAACTAATATTTTACGTAAGTTAAAAAAAATTCTGAAAATTATTAACTAATTCTTTTTTAATTCTGTTTTTTAAATTAACAAAGTTATAAATCAATTATAAAGTAAAAAAATTTCTTAGATAATTCTGTTTTTCAAAACAGCTATTTCAAATTTTAAATAACAATAACCTAAATTAAAGCTAACAGCCTAACAGTAACTAAGTCACTAACTAACAATAATTAATTTACTAAAACTAATCCTAACACTAACTAACACCTATAATGCTATACTAACGCCGATAATACTACTACTAAGTACTAATAATTAATTAACTTACTATTAATTAATAGTAAAATAATCTAAAAAAATTACAAAGTCTTAGTCTATAGTTCAAAAAAATTTTGTTCATAGTTTCAGTTCAAAAAAAAAAAAAAAGCAATCACTAAATCATTTACCTGAATGGAAGAATTTGGTTTAGTTGTGGTGAATGGTCCCCAGTATAAAAGCTGCCGTTTTACTCTGTGGGTTTCTTTATTTTTGGTGGGGTAAGATTGATAAGGATGGAAGGAGACGTTTTGTGGTAGAATTGAAGAGAAGATGAAGAAATGAAAAAGAGAAGGAGTTAAAAATCTTCACGCCGGTGTGAAGGAGATATTTTCTCCCACGTGTTAACCATGCGGCGACGTTTTGTACAAAACGTGTTGAAGAATGAAACTGACGTCGCTGAGAAAATGGCAACGACGTTTTCCTGTATTCCCACAACGGCGTTAAATACGTATTTTTGGCCATTTCAGTGAATAACACTAACATAGGCCCAAATTCTATAAAAACGATAGAGTTCGGGAGACTCAGCCCTAAATCCAAAAAGAAAAATCGTATTTAAAAAATTAAAGTTAAAAAATCAGAAATTATTTTTTTATTTTATTTCTGAAAAAATCTCCTTATATTTATCTTAAATTTTGTTTTCATTTTCTCCATCAAAACGGGGATGATTAGTTGCTGTGTCCTTCACCCGAAGATCAATACACCATCACCATCATCATGTTCATCCATGGCGGAACTCAAGCAGCACCACTCCCTTCTCATCCGCCTCGGCCTCTCCTCCGACAACCACGCCATCTCCCCACTTATCACCTTCTCCTCCCTCTCTCCATACGGCGATCTCCGCTACGCTGTCACCCTCTTTTCCACCCTCTCAAACCCTGACACCTTTCTCTTCAACACTCTTATCAGAGCCTTCTCCCTCTCCCAAACCCCCTCCACTTCCCTCCTCTTCTACTCTGACATGCTCCATCGCTCTCTCTCACCCAACAACTTCACCTTCCCCTCTCTCATCAAATCATCATCACTCTCCGCTACAATTCACCATGGCAGACAGGTCCATGCCCATGTTCTCAAGTTTGGGTTTGGGTCGGATGTTTATGCTCTCAATGCCTTAGCTCACATGTATGTTGGTTTTGGTTTGTTGGGTGATGCAAGGAAGGTGTTTGATAGAATGACTGTGAGGAGTGTTGTGTCTTGGACTATTATGATTTCTGGGTATTCTCAATGGGGGCTTGTGGACGAGGCTCTCGCTGTATTCGAGCTCTTGCCACAGAAGAATTCTGTTGCTTGGAATGCTGTCATTGCGGCTTTCGTAGGCAGCAATCGGTTTCGAGAGGCTTTTGGTTTGTTTCATAGGATGAGGAAGGAGCAGGAGGTGGAGCTGGATATGTATGTAGCTGCTACCATGCTTTCTGCTTGTACTGGAGTTGGTGCTTTGGAGATGGGAGAGTGGATACATCGGTATGTTGTGAGGAGTGGGATTGATTTGGACTCGAAGCTCGCTACGACCATTATTGACATGTATTGCAAGTGTGGTTGTCTGGACAAGGCTTTTGAGGTGTTCAGTGGGTTGCAGCTGAAAGGCCTTTCTTCATGGAACTGCATGATTGGAGGGTTTGCAATGCATGGAAAAGGAAAAGATGCTATTAGGCTTTTTAGGGAGATGGAGAAAGAGATGGTTTCCCCTGACAGTGTTACCTTTGTCAATGTCCTGAGTGCTTGTGCTCATTCAGGGTTAGTTGAGGAAGGCCGCTATTACTTTCGTTACATGACAGAAGTTCATGGCATTGAGCCTGCAAAGGAGCATTATGGCTGCATGGTTGATTTGCTTGCCAGGGCTGGAAGGCTGGAGGAAGCAAGAAAGGTCATAGATGAGATGCCAATGAACCCTGATGCTGGTGCATTAGGTGCACTTCTCGGAGCTTGTAAAATCCATGGAAACCTCGAGTTAGGAGAGGAAATAGGCAAGAGGGTGATTGAGCTAGAGCCTGGAAATAGTGGCCGTTATGTACTACTAGCTAACATATATGCTGATTGTGGTAAATGGCAAGAAGTTGCTAATGTGAGGAAAGTGATGAATGATAGAGGAGTGAAGAAGGTGCCTGGCTTTTCGATGATCGAAATGGAGGGTACTGTTAACGAATTTGTTGCAGGAGAAAGGACTCATCCTCTGGCTCAAGAAGTGTATGCCAAAGTTGGTGAGATATTGGAATCAATCAAGATGGTTGGTTATGTTCCGAAAAATGAAGGTGTGTTGCATGATCTTGCTGAGGAAGAAGAGGAGAGTCCCCTGTTCTATCATAGCGAAAAGCTTGCAATTGCTTATGGGTTGTTGAAAACTAAACCAGGAGAAACCTTGAGAATCACCAAGAATCTGAGGGTTTGTAAAGACTGCCACCAAGCATGTAAATTGATCTCAAAAGTTTATGAGTGTGATATAATTCTAAGGGACAGGAATCGTTTCCACCATTTTAGCAATGGGAGTTGTTCTTGTAATGACTACTGGTGAAAATCAATTACCAGTACTCATTTTGTAATTACAAATGTTAGATGACCAATATTTTTTTTATTATATTTGAGCTAATAGTAACCAACCGTCCCTTTTTTTCACCAAAAATAATTACTCCTAGCATTTTCTATTTGTAATATGTTAAGATCCTTTTTCACATCACCTGTAACCAAAAACAGTATTCTTGTAATTATCTGATTATTATGTTCATATATATTTACCTCAGGTATAGTTAGTGTACACTGTACAGGCTAGTTAGTGCACTGGCTCCTTGCCTAATTAGTGATGTAGCCATCTATTTAATTATGATTTTGTAAATTATTTAAATAAAATTTACTATTGGTCAAATAACTTGCATTTGTTTTTTATTTAAATATGAAAAAGAAAAAAAAATTAAAGGAGAAGCAGTTAGAACTGCAAGAATATGAGATTTATTCACTTATTCAACATTAAGATTTGGAACATCACTCTTTAGATATCAACGAGTAAAAGATGAGTTTTAATCGTTTTTAAAAGATTGTTAATCATTCTATTTTAAAATTATGAATTTGTAAAAATATCTGAATTTTTATTTATTCATTTTTATTTTTTTAATATTTAATTTAAATTCAAATAGAGCTTTATTTTATTGACATATTTGTTTTAAAATTGAAAATAAAAAATTTAAATAACCTGTTGAAAGATGTAAGTTAATTTGTTCATATGAGAGTGAATTTTTTCAATTTGGTATGCTTCGAGTACGGAATTATATTTGAGTAATTTTGACCGACGAAATTATATTTTACCTTAATTTCGCATATATATGAAAATATGCTACTTCTGAAACTAAAATATAATACACAAAAATATAATTTTTTCTATTATTATCGGTAAATAAGAATTTGTTTTATTTAAATAAAAAAATCCACAACATTGCTCGTTAAGAAAATACTATGAGTGAAATAATTTAACTTTTAAGTTATATAATGTGTGTAATATTAAATTTAGGGTAATTTACATAAATAAATAATTTGGGATTAGAAATTCTACAGATGTTCTAAACCAATTTTAATTACACGTCTATTCTAAATATTTTTATATAAATTAAATCCGTTTAAATTTGATTTAGCATATTAAGTATTAAATCAATTTACTAACTAGTAATACATAGGGTTAAGTATTGTTTTCGTCCCTAACGTCTTGAGTCAAAATCAAAATCGTCTCCGACTTTTTTTCGTTATTAAAATCATCCTCAACGTTCAAAAACGCTTTAAAATCATTTTTTCTCGAATTTTTGGACCAAAATACCCTCATCATCATAAAAAAAAAAAAAGAAAACACGGGAGGGGGCAGGGGAGAGGAGAGAAGGGAAAAGGGGAAGGGCGAGGGGGCAGGGGAGAAGGGAAAAGGGAGAGGGGAAGGGGGAAGGGGGAAGGGAAGGGGGGAGAGGGGACGGCACCGGCGAAGGGGAAAAGGGGAAAGGACGCGGGGTGGGGTGGGGGGAAGGGGTGTGGAGGAGGAGGAGGGGGAAGGGGAAAGGGGGGAGGGGCCTCGCCGTTGGGGATCGCGAGGGAGAGAGGAGACGCGAGCCATTGCCGCCGCCTCGCCGCCTCGCCGCCTTGCCGCCTCATCGCCTTATCTGCATTGCTTTCTGCTTCTGCATCTTGCTTCTGCTTTTTTGCTTTCCTGCTTTTTTGTTTCAGCTTTCTAGCTTTCTGTTTCTTCTTCTTGGTTTGGTGTTGTTGCTATTGTTTGGTTTTTTGGTGTTGGTGGTGGTGTTTGTGTTGGTGTTGGTGTTGGTAGTGGTGCTGCTGGTGGTAGTTGTGGTGGTAATGTTGGTGACAGTGGAGGTGGTGGGGTGAGGAAGGTGAAGAGGAGAATGATGATGATGAGGGTATTTTGGTTAAAAAATTCGGAAAATGATGATTTTAAAGCGTTTTTGAACGTTGAAGATGATTTTAATAACGAAAAATGGTCGGAGACGATTTTGATTTTGACCCAAGATGTTAGGGACGAAAACAATACTTAATCCTAATACATACTAGTGTACATCATATACATAGAATAATAAATAGTTGGGAGCACCGAACACGGACAATAATCATCTAAGTACATATTATAATGTGATAAAAATAGTTGAACAATGTGATAAAAACTACAATGATAAAAATTGTAGCATGCTACATGATTTAGTAGGATATATAAGTAATAAATTGTTATATTTTGCAATGAAAGCAACTGAAATATTGAGTCAAATAAAGACAAAGAGTCCAACTAAAACAAAGAATAAAATTAAAATAACGAGTGCAATTAAAAAAACAAATTCAACTAAAATGAGTACAAAATTTGCATGACCAACGCTATAGCATTTGTATGAAGTTGAGGAGAGAATACGCATCTTATTTTACTCGTTTAGAGTTTAGGCTATTGTGCAGCCTGTGTCAAAATTTTATCGTGAATTATTTCATTGTAGTTGTCATTATTTTTTAAAAATATATTAATTTATTGTTAGATTTAAAGTGGGATAATATGATGTTAAATTTAGGGTGATTTTGGCCAATTGATTCACATTTACAGTAAAGAAAGTATGGAGAGTCAATAGAATACTTGTAATTTAGGGAATATTAGATATATAACTATTAGTGTTACTTTTTTTCATCAGCGTAAGCCTTTGGGATGAGTGGTATTATGACATGATATTAGAGTTCTAGATCCGAAAAGTTAAGAGTTTGATCCTTGGTGAACCCCAAAACCAGCTTAAGCTTTTGAGATAAGTGGTTTTATGACATGAGATGTTTATTATCCTTAATACCCGGATGGTTATTCTGAATATTATAGGTGATGTTTATTTTATAATGGGTGATGTTCATTTTGTAACTCATATAACTCATTGTACATATTGTACAAATAAATCATTGGCTCTCTAACAAAACTCAGTAAAAAAAAGTAAAGATACGAATAAAATTTCAAAACTTATTGGTGAATCATTTTATATTCATAAAAAATTGATTATTTTATTATAGCAAAGTTTGATTACTCAATTATAAAAAAATTAATTATTATGTTGTGAAAATTATTATTTTGGAGGTTAAATTACATGTGTAATGCATACAAGTATTTATAAATATATGATGATTAACTCTTAATATTTATAAAAATATTATAATAGAATAAAAACAAATCACTAAATCAGTGATAATATATTTGTGTGTATTTATACCTATGAATTTAAATATTTTTTCAGTTAAATAATAAACATCATCAATCTTGCATTGGACGAATAATTAAATTTGTCTATATTATTATAATAAAAAAATTATTCATAATGCAATAAATATAAATAAAGGATAAACTTTCTGGTTGAATATGCAAACAAGATATATATAAGTTGGCCATGATATATATATGACTATTGAGGAATGGATTACAAAAGATGAAAGTGACTAAGAGATTGAAAAACTTGTTTCTAAAGTCGTTTATATTGTTGCCAGATAACAGAAAACACTTTTAAAGAACTAGTAGTATCCAATCCATAGATGTAGAAGGAGATAATTTATCATTATTGTTAAGCTTAGCAGTAATATTTTTGGACTTACTTCTATATTGTTTCTTTGAATTTTTTATTCGAAACCAGTTGCGTATTCTATTCTTAATAGATTTGTCTTGATCACGGTTGAAATTTTTCATAGGATTGTATACTGCAAGATACTTTTGCTTATAAAAGTGGTAACCGCCATCCCCATAAGTGACCTTCGATATAGCTAGAGCCTCAAGTTCGCTCGGAAGAGCATAGAAAGGATCAACCCATCTTTTGTTCCGACCACCGCGCTCTTTCTTTGAATCCACGTTAATTAAGTTCTTTAAGAATGCTGCCATTAACTTCACCTCTTTACAAGACTTCTTGTAATCATCTTCTCTCTGCATGGCTTTTTTGTCTTTCTCTAAGTTCTTGTTGCAAATTTCGTTCATGGATGTTGGATCACACAGCATCTTTCTTCTTTCTAGTCAATTCAAAGTTTTACTTCTTTTTTTTTTTCACTACTAGTCAATTCAACCGTGGGTTCTTTTGATTTTCACTACTCTATATATAGAGTAATGGCTCAGAATTTTTAATAGAATAAAACACATTTAATAATCTTTTATCTTATTTTAAAATTAAATTTTAATTTATTAGATAGCACGACTTGTATTCTTTTATTTTATTTAAATCTAATTAAATATTATCTATATTTATATATAGATATAGATAAATCTCATTCAAATTTTATTTTAAAATACTTAAAGATAGATTTGTATTATAGAACAATAAAAATACTTATTGAATTAAGATTTAAAACAGTTTTGAATATGGATAGATTTTGGAAGGTACAAACTTTACTTGATTTGAGATATTAATGATATATATCTACCGTTTATTTATTAATAATATATCTTAAAAATTTGAACATTATAATGTTTTCTACTTTTCTTCTCTTAAGATAAATAACTGTGTCAAAGAACAATATAAAATAAGAGATAATTTACACGAATAAATAATTTAAAATTAAAAATTATATAAATATCTTAAATTAATTCTTGTTATACCTCTATCTTAAATATTTTTATGTAAATTAAATAAAATTGATTTAAGATATCTGTATAATTTTTAATCCCAAATTATTTATTTATATAAATGATCCTGACTTTAATTACAAAACTAATATCAATTAATTTTTTAAATTATAAATCACAAATTTTAACTATAAATCCTATATCTTAACTATAAAAAAATTAACTAATAATTTTTTAATAAAAAATTAACTAACATTAAAACTAATTAAAAATTAATAAGTTTCTATACTTATTCTGCAACACCAGATCCCACACACCCCAGTAGAGTGGCATCTTCTCCCTCTAACAGTTGAAATCAAAACCCTGTTTTTGGTTTCAGCTGACAAAAACAAAGCTTTCTAGATTCACGATGCAACCCAAATCGCCTTTGCTGCTGCTTCTTCTCTCTCTTCAATTATTCATCTGCTTCGCATTTGCTCAATCTACCACCGGGTATCAATTCTCATTTTTTCCCCTTAACCCTAATTTTCCGATTGTTCTCTCCGATTTAGAATTATGTTATGTGGATCGATTTTAATCCTAATTTTTTTTCCAGGTCCGCCGAAGGTTACACCATTTATGGTCGAGTGAAGATCCCCAGCAGTATGTTTTGTTTTTCCTTTTTGTCACTCTGATTTTTATTTTCTTACTTTTTAGTTAATTCAAAATCTAATTGTTGGATGGTAACTGATGCGAATAACAATTGCATTCGAATTGGCAGATTTTTTAATTTTGTTCAATAAACTTTAGATGAACTAAAGTTTTCAACTTTAATATGTAGATGCACTAAAGCACTTTAATATGTGAGATTGACTTTGAATTGTTGATGGGATTGGTAATGGTGCTTGGGGTCATATGTCAGTTCAAGCTGTTCATATTGTTTTGGAGTTCACACCAGAATCAAGTTTGATTTAGTCATTCAGAATTCATCTAATTTGAAGCTTCGGTTGGTTTATAGTATCAATTTTAATTTGAAATATTTAGGAAGATGGCTGTCAGAGCCTGTTAGCATCTCCGGTGTTATTTCATTTACTTAGATGTATCTGATAATGTTAATTGAGTGGAATTCAGCAAGGTTTTGCTAGAGTTAATGGCTTGCTGTTATTAGATTAGCATCGGTTTAATAGATTTTGAAAGCTGTTTCTTTGACGAGTGAGAGTTCATTGTAGTTACTAAGAGGTTGAAATGCCAAGACTTCATTGTGGCTTATTTATAATCCTTTGTGTGCATCCATTCCTTGCATCCATTTCTTGTTAATGGTGTGCATAAATTTGTTTGCAGATTTAGGAACAAAAGACTATATAATTCCCGGAAAAGTGTCGAATGTCAAAGTCATACTCAATGGTGGTCAGAGAGTTACTTTTTTGAGGCCTGATGGATATTTCTCATTGTATCCTTTAATTTACATCTTCATTTTAAACTCATTTCAATTTGCATGATAACTGCTATTGCAATACTTCATGTTATGTTTAATTTGATCTCTCTTTGCTGTCCTGATATTGCTTTCGCAAGGTTATAGTTAATGATAGTATTTCGTTGTTGAGCAACAAACTAGTTCCTTAACATGTTTGCTTTAAGCCACAACGTCCCTGCAGGGACTCATCTAATTGAAGTGGCTGCAATGGGCTATTTCTTCTCGCCGGTGGATACTCAATCTGAAAATTTCATGTTAAATTTTTTTCCCACATTTTATTCTAGATATGCTTAGTTATCAATAATTGTTGTTTATTTGTAAAGGTACGAGTTGATGTCAGCGCCAGAAACCCCGGCAAAATACAGGCAGCATTGACGGAAAGTAGGAGGGGGCTCACTGAGTTTGTATTAGAGCCATTGAAGGAGGAACAATATTATGAGGTTGTTTAAGTCTACAAACTATTTAGACATGTTCCCATCTTTCCTTCTTCATTCCTTTCAAATAGTCATATGAATGTCTTCGTATTGTTATCTTGTTTTGTTACAGATTAGGGAACCATTCTCTATTATGTCCATTGTGAAAAGTCCAATGGGTCTGATGGTGGGATTTATGCTCATTGTTGTCTTCCTCATGCCCAAATTAATGGAGAACATGGGTATGCCTCTTAAGTTTTTCTCTGAACTTTTTTCATTTCTGTGGTGGTTTATCTTTTTTGCATTTCCTTGGTTTATCTTTTTTTTCGAATTATCGTTGTTTATCTCTGCCAAATGGTAGTTGTTTCTCAGTGTATAGACTATAAAGCAGCATATTAGTATATTACGCCACACTTTGCATAATTTATGCTGATGGCTCCATTATGTTGTGATGGGAACAGATCCAGAAGAAATGAGACGTGCACAAGAAGAAATGAGAAATCAAGGAGTTCCATCTTTGGCAAGCATGTTACCTGGTGCTGCAAGAAGCAATTAGGTGTATCAGCAATAAGGAACAAGTGAGCAAGGTGATTGAACTGAACAGGAGCTCAAGATTTGTGGCATACTATGATTGCCAAAGTTTGTTATGGATGCTAAGAAAAATATCTTTGGTATTTATATTCTGGAATAGTTGAATTTGGAAAAATTCCTGATAAGATGTTAGAATGTTTGATTTAATTTAAACACTCAGTGTAGGACATCAATTATAATGCTCACCTTACAAACATGCACTCATATGGATAGGAACTTTTTGGTTTGAAAGTAGAAACTTGTATAATATTCTTCTAGTCATTCTTTTGCACGAGAAAAGAATTGAATTGTGATCTCTTTTTGCTGCATAGTGGATGAGTGGAGTTAGTTGTCTTGCTCTTCAAGCTTAGCACCTTATTGGCTTATTGATTACTATAGGTAGGAGAAACAAATTCTACTAAGTTCAGTTTTGTTAAAACTTTGGACCACATAACATGATGACACTCGAGCATTTTTGCTATGCAAAGCATGATGTTAAATTGTTAATGTTATACATACTCGCATGTTATCGAGTTCTAGATTGGTATGCTTTGCCCTTAAATTTCGGAATTTGGAGTGTTCTTAAACTTCTGGTGCTTCATACTTAGTATTTAGGCTAAATTATTAAAATGATACTGGAAAACTTGTTTATATAATTGAGAAAAATAATTTTAAAAAATTTAAATGGGATAAAAATAACAATATATATATATATATATATATATATATATTTAATAAGTAGTAAATAATTTTGTATTTGGAAAACATCTTGGCATTTGATTCAAATTTTTGTGGAAATGTTTAATAACTATTTAAAAGGTCTATGTAAAAAATCAAAACAAAAATTGAAACAAATTTTTAGATCTATTTTACTATTTTTTAAAAAAGGTTTTTCATTCACAACAAAGAGGGAAAAAACTGAAAAAGTTATTTGATGTAAAATCGTCAAATTTTAGAGTTGAGTTATGTATTTCTATTTTTAAAAAATGATTCAACAATTCTATTTTTTGATAGAATTTTAAAGTTAGGAATTGATATTTTCCCAAAAAGCTTTTTATTTAAATTTTTTGAAAAAAATTGAGAACTAACTTTTAAAAAATTTAATTATTTTATCAAATCTATTTAAATATCTTTAAATAAAAACCTAAAATATTTTTTTGCTGTAAAAAAGAAAAACTGAAACAAAGGATAATGTGTTAATCCGAAAAGGAGTATGCCATTCACTGATTTAACCATTACTCTTAAGTGGACTCAGAACTAGAATTTCAGTTTATCACTTATCAGTTTTCAGTTCACACTTTCTCTGATGAATAAACCGAGTGAACTCGCTGACTCAGTGTTTCTCAATCCTCATTAATCATTGCGTGAAGTGAACTTGTGAGGGCCAAAAAAATGGGAACACTATCTCTTCTCAAATTCTACAAACCCTTCTTCTTCTTCTCTTCGATTCCACACTCCACTCGACCCATTCTCTTCCGCAGCATTAACAACAAGAAGCAGCTTCCTTCCTCTTCTTCTTTCTCCTGCTTCAGCAGCTCTGTGGGACAATCTCAGCCGTTGACGGCGAACAGCACTTTCGCATCCAAATCGGAGGGCCAGAATCTGAAGGGTCCATCTCCCGAGGTGTGGCTGCACAACACGATGAGCAAGAAGAGAGAGCTTTTGAGACCGAAAGTGGAATCCAAGGTTGGAATGTACGTATGCGGTGTAACCGCTTATGATCTCAGCCATATTGGCCATGCTCGCGTCTACGTCAACTTCGACCTTCTTTTCAGGTTCTTCTCTCTTTCTTTCTCTCAATCACTAAATCCCTAACATGATAATCCTTGTTTTGATAGTAATTGGTTTGAATTTGTGTGGTTGGTTTTGCAATTAGGCAGGTACCTTAAGCATTTGGGATACGAAGTGTCTTATGTTCGCAATTTCACTGACGTAGATGACAAGGTGAGAGAAACTAGTTCCTTTTTCTCTTTTATTTGAATTGCCATAGTTGGTTGTATAAAATTTGGTATATATAATAGTTTTCTTTGATTCTGTTTAGATACTGAGAAAGGAACACAGACAGCAGATAAGAAAAACTCGTTTGGTTGTGTTTGCTATTCTACACAATTTTATCCAATTCTTTTGATTTCTTTTCTTACTTGTGTTTGCTTCTAAAAATGCTGTCTTTTATTCCCCAAACAAACAGATGCTTAGTAAATATTAAATATTAAATTTCAGATTATGACTCTACTCCTGTTTTTAATTTTAACTACCTCACTATGACTGTGCTTTGAGTACTTAGATTTATCACTTGTTGGAAACAACATTAATAATAGCAAAATCATTTAAGTAAGAAAATTATTTTCAAGATTCTGTTTTTTGAACTAGGCATTTGGTGTCACTTTGCGATAAGTAGAGGAGAGAAATGAGGTTCTGATGGAATATGTGATGTAAGTTCTGTCTGTGTGAACAGCTTTATTCTTTCTGCAATCATTTTATGTTTAAGATTCTAATTTATGATTAGGTTCGATGACCTTGCTTGTCTGTAATGTTGGCCATTCAAGTAGTATTCTGTTTTTATCATTTAGACCTTAAGAAATAGTAGTGATTGGATTTTGATTATATTCTTTTGTTATGCAAAGTACCCACTGCTTTTAATTGGTATGACAGGATCTGAGTCTGGAATTTTCAAATTCTGTAGATCATTGCTAGAGCAAATGAATTAGGCGAAGATCCAATCAGTTTAAGTCAACGCTACTGTGAAGAGTTCTGCCAAGACATGATAACGCTTAATTGTCTGACTCCTTCTGTGGAACCAAAAGTCTCAGAGCACATGCCCCAAATCATTGATATGATTGAGAAGGTATCGTTGCTTTCCATTTTTCTCTGTCATTCAAATGAAACATGGGAAGATTGTCAAATTCTGGGCTATTGTTTCATGTTGTGTTTATGAAAAGGCTTATATTGATAGGCTATTTGTATATGAAATGCTTCTAAGGCTATTTGTATATGAAATGCTTCTCTTTGTAGTATATTAATACCAGTTTCTTGTTTCTTAGTCTGTTTAAGAAATATGAAATATGATGCTGTCAGTTGTTCGAAAATTGTTGATCAGTTAATATGCTTGTGGACAGATACTTAATAATGGTTATGCCTACATTGTTGATGGGGATGTTTACTATAGTGTAGAAAAGTTTCCTGAATATGGAAAATTATCTGGTCGAGATCTAGAAGACAATCGAGCTGGTGAGAGGGTAGCCGTTGATTCAAGGAAGAAACATCCTGCTGATTTTGCTCTCTGGAAGGTATATATTGGTGACAAATAATAATAATAATGCTGATTGATTAAATAGTTTTCATCATTATTTATCGAAATCTGATGGATCTATACCTTGAAACTTTTTTATTGTGGATATTCAATACCATTCTGCAGTCTGCAAAGTCAGGAGAGCCATTTTGGGAGAGTCCCTGGGGTCCTGGAAGACCTGGTTGGCACATTGAATGTAGTGCTATGAGTGCAACTTATCTTGGTTACTCTTTTGACATCCATGGTGGAGGGGTTGACCTTGTGTTTCCCCACCATGAAAATGAAATAGCTCAGAGTTGTGCTGCATGTAATAAAAGCGATATAAGCCTATGGGTACACAATGGATTTGTCACTGTTGACTCTGAGAAGATGTCTAAATCTCTGGGAAACTTTTTCACAATACGGCAGGTGACACCTTACTATGGTTCATACTGAACCTGCTTAAGTATGATGTAATCTTTAAACAGACTAACGTCTAATATCTTTTACCAAGGACTTACCATTTTCTAGTACCAAATTACCAGTCTAATGTTTAAACCCTTATATACCATAAACATTCTTGGTTATCAGGTTGTAGACATTTATCATCCTCTGGCTTTGAGATATTTTTTGATGGGTGCGCATTATCGATCTCCAATTAACTACTCTATCATACAGCTTGAAAGTGCTTCAGACCGTATTTTTTATATATACGAGGTACCACTTTCTTAGGCTAAAAATTACCTCTTCTCTCCACTCAGTGTCTAAATTTGTGAATCCGCGTATCTTGCATGGTTCATCTTCTATGCATTTGCCTCTGAAGGATCTTAATTGGGCTTGCTTCTTTTATTGTTTCATTGTATTTGTTGTGTTGCTATCTTGAAACGTCGATGTATTTGCAGACATTGCATGAATGTGAAAGCTTTCTGAATCAACATGATCAGACAGTTAGGAAGGATTCCATCCCACCAGATACTGCAAACATTATTGATAACTTCCATAATGTTTTTGTAACCTCAATGTCTGATGATCTACACACCCCGGTTGTATTGTCTGGACTGGCTGATCCATTAAAATCAATCAATGATTTGCTGCATACTCGTCAGGTATGGTATTTTCTTGCGTGTGTCTTAGAAATTATGATTATTTATTTATTTATTTATTTTTTGCTGCAATAGATGTCTTTTTTAAATGTTTGATGTATTGAACTTCATCTTTGGTTATTATATAATAATGCATCTGGATTCAATCTGATTTATATTTTAATTTTGGAACTCGTTATATAATCACAATGACCTAATCCTAGAAAAAGGTTGAAAAGGGCTTTATGTTGACCTCTTACTGGTTTTGATGCAAATATTCTGAAGTGGTTGTCTCAGGTCTTTTGTTAGAGAAAATCAGTGCTAAAGAATGCCACTTTATTAAAGCTTGTGGATGATTTCATATGAATGCTTATGAAAATAAATACTACAAGATATCACATAAATGCTGCTTATGATTATCCATTTTCATAATCCTTGGTGCAGGGTAAAAAACGACAGTTCCGAATAGAATCACTTGCAGCTTTGGAGAAGAGCATCAGGAATGTCCTGACTATTTTAGGACTTTTGCCTACAAGTTATTCTAAGGTATGAATGCACTTGAAGTGGTTGGTTTCTGTCATTGTCGTCTAATAATGTTTTACATTTGAGATATCATGCCTGACCATGTTTTGTTGGGGGTACGAATCCTTAGTTTATGTGTATTTAAATTTTCTCCACATCTTAGTTCGCTCAGTCATTTTTCACCCTCCCAATTTCCATAAATTCCCATATCTGCATCAGAATCTAATGGTGAACAAGAACTAGCAATTCAAATAACATTTCCCTCTCCATATCAAATGGTGAACGTACTGGTGCTGAAGGGTGGAGTTTGTGTTTCTGAGTTACAACTTGTATCAATATCTACAGGTTCTGCAGCAGCTTAGAGAAAAAGCTTTGAAACGTGCGAACTTGACAGAAGATGAAATCTTGCAGAAAATCGAAGAACGGGCCGCTGCCAGAATACAAAAGGAGTACGCCAAATCGGACGCAATAAGAAAGGATTTGGCTGTTGTTGGGATTACTCTCATGGACAGTCCTAATGGCACAACTTGGAGGCCTACCATTCCTCTTCATCTACAAGAGCAACAAAACAATGCACCATAAGGAACTGGTGTGGTGTCAAAAAAGGATATGCTTACATCTCCAAAGACAAGAAAATGGAGAGCAAGATTTTGGTGTATTGAATTATTTAGGACCAGTGTTTTACTGTTAATACTGTTCATTATGGGTACAAGCGACCTTTCATTCTTTGCTTGAATTTTTTGTAAGGCATTACAAATGTGAATTACAAATTGGTTACTTTTATGTCACCATATTGATGAAGTTTTGTTTTGGACCAAATTGGTGATGACGAACTTTTTAAGGATAAACTTCTTTCAACTTAAAAACAATTTAATTAATTTTGGTTTGTTCCAATTTATTTTGTCCATAATTTCAAACAACTTAATACGTTTGACTTCCAACAATCATAATCTATCGTATGGATTTCTAAATCTAATACAATCCAATATTCCAACAATAAAAAATTATAAAATATTTAGTTAATATTATAAATGTTGAAAGGAGGTAGATGAAGTGTAAATCATAAATCCCAAAATATGTATAATTACAACGTTTAAGTTCTTTACAAGTATGTATAATTACAGCATTAATCACTTTTGATCTTTCTAAAGACATTTAGAATCGCTTAAAAACATATAGTCGATTAACAATTCAAATACACATTAATTGGTGACTCCACTGTTATTGACTACATTCAAATGGATTTGAGATTGAACATGTCATTCTTATTTTACCTGATTTTTCAGTCCAAGGCTTGAAATAAAAAAAAAATATTCTCTATTCAACAAAAAAAAAATTGCCATGTTTTTTCCTCCAAAAGACCTCTTTTCTTTGGTTTTTATTATGTGATCGAATATTTATAGCGGGAAAAGGATCGACATAACACGAAACATGGTAGACACATAAATTTTAAATTCTTATAAGACACGGGAACACATTATATATAAAATATAAAATACTTTTAAATAAATTGTGATGATATTTTAATATTTTATTGATATTAAAATATAAATAAATTTTTAACTATTTTAACGTTTTTTAATTATATAAAGCATTTAAAATATGCCAATGAGTTATACCTCAAATGACATAGTCTCTTTATACTTATTTAAGAAATTGCAGGACATCATTAAATTGATAAAAAAATATCTTTTTTAATAACTTTTATTTTATTTTTTAATGTATTTGGTAAATTTTTAATAATAAAAATAAAAATACTAAAAAAATAAAAAAATAATTTTTTTGAAAAATTATAATTTATATTTTTTTTATTTTTTTTAAAAAAATATTTTTATGTAATAAATAAATAAATAATATTTTTATTTAATTATATCCAAACATAATTAATAAATAAAAAATTCTCTTTGTATGAAAAATTTAAATATAAAATTATTTTTATTTTTTTATAAAATCTTTTAAAAAAATAAGATAACTAAAAAACAATCTTTTCTTAATAATTTATCCAAACAAGCGCATATATACTTCAGCTCAGCTTCTTGAAAGACGTAAACCATAATTGTGTTATGACTACGAGAAAGAAACGCCTTGAATATGAAGATAGTCTTCCAGTAGATCTGATCAGCGAAATCTTGCTGAGGGTTCCAGTGAGGCTTCTCCTACAACTGAGGATCATATGCCGTTCATGGAACTCTCTAATCTCCAGCCCTGAATTCGCCATGCTCCACCTTCAACGCTCAACCCTAACTCAGCTGCCGCCGCCATTGCTATGTTGGAAGGAATGGATACTGACGGACGACATCATGCATTGCTCTTCATCACAATCTCTTATTCTTTATCGCCGGCATCAGCCAACGACATTCGTGTCGTATCCAGCTGACGGGAAATTCATCAGGGGATCTTGCAACGGATTGCTCTGCCTGACTGAAGGTTTTTTTCCCTTTGAAACTCTGACTTTGTTAAATCCCATTACCCGTTCGGTATCCCCATCCATTCCATTCGAGTGCTCCGAGGAGTGCGGAGAACGTGTTTTTTGTGGCTTTGGCTATGATACCCTACATGACCAGTACAAGTTCGTTATGGGTTGTTGTTACTCATCTCTTATAACTGATTCCCAAGTGAGATCTGGAGCTATAGTTTTCACTTTTGGTGCAAATCCTTGTTGGAAAACTGTTGATCATCCCGTATTTCCGTACGGTCTAGTTAGCTCAGCAGATGGAATATTTGTGAGCGGCACTCTGAATTGGATTGTGTATGATCCTACTATTACTAGTGCTATAGATAATGATGAATTTGAGTGGTTCGTTCTTACCTTCGATCTGGAAACGGAGTCGTTTGGTCGAATGTGTCTGCCTATTATTGGAAGGCGCTCTCACTGCACCCAAGCGCCTCAATTGCAAGTCCACAATAACTGTCTTTCTTATTGTTTTCACACTCCGGATACGCCAATTATTTACAGTGTCTGGATAATGAAGGAGTATGGAGCTGAAGAGTCTTGGACTAAATTGTTCGCAATCCCAATCCCAGCATTCGATGTTGGAATCTTCCCAGATGTTTTGATAGCACCCTTGTATATGTATATCCCAGAAGATCATAATCTTTTAGCGCTAAATGGATCGGATGGCAGATTGTTTGTGGACAATTTACGTCAAAACCAACTAGTTTATCATGTGCCTGACGGGTATTATTGGACATCTTCATTCCTTTGCCATGAGAGCTTGGTCTCGCCGTCACATTATTGTAGTCTTAGAACTATTGATCAGAGCAATATTACATGATGAATAAAATAAAACAATTCCGCTATGTTACCAACAATGTCAACAAGATTCTACCAATTTCTGCCAACTTTTATTTATAAGTTATGTTTAATGAAAATATCTTTATAAATGTGTCTAATAAAAGTGTCTTTTTTATGACTGTATTTAATGAAAGTATCTTTATAGATATATCTCCTGGATGTATCTTTTTATACATGTGTTTAAAATATAATAATTAATTATTATTGGTAACAAATTGACAAATAGTATATTAATACTCTATACTTTTGCTAAAATTTATTATTTTTAGGGTATGTTTAAATGAATTTTTAAGGGCTTTTTTTATTTTTTTATAAAATAAAATTAATTTTATGTTTGAATATTTTTTATTTATTAAGTGAAAAATATATTTTAAAATTTTTTTTAAAAAAATATAAATTATAGTTTTCAAATAATATTTTTTATTTTACTAGTATATCTATTTTTATTATTAAAAATTTGTTAAATATATTAAAAAATAAAAAAATTCTATCAACTTAATAGTACTTAAATGAACACTTAGTCAATATTTAGTTATAATCATATTAGATGTATACTAAAATTAAGTACTAATATAAAATGTATATTGTAATATAAGATACATATTAAAAGAGTTAAATAATACATATATTTATATATGAATACATAATAACTAATTGTAGTAGTTGATTTTAGTATACAAATAATATTTTTGATTTAATTAATATTTAAAATACTAAATATACCTTCTAAATCAATAGGTAGATCATAAGGGTGTCTTATAGACCGTTGCAGTTGACAGAGCACATTTAGGAGTGTAATAGTGATGAGAAAGTCTAAGAAGGGCCCGAATTCTTTTTCGTGTGTGAGAGAAGAGTGTATCTCAAAATGGTGTGAGAAGAGAGGTGCTTTACCTTACTATGATTAAGATAAATTGGTGTCTCTGATTTGTTTTATTTTTCAAACAAACAATCACAAATCAGACGGTCTGATTTGTGTTTTCGAAAATAAAAAATTTTTAAAGTTGAAATCTGATAGTTCGATTTTTATTTTTAAAAATAAAAAAAAAATAAAAAATATAACTCGAACTCTCTGATTTGTAGTTTATTTTTTTCTTCAAAGTTTATTTTTTTTTTAAACAAATCGGACCCTCCGATTTAAACAAATACCAATAAAAAAAACACTATATAAAAAAAAATACCTAATCTTCCAATAATAATATATTATATATATATTTAATCAATATAAAAAAAATTAGCCCCAATAAGAAACACCCTTGTACTGAAAGGAAAAATAAGCATACATATTTAAGATTAAGAATGGGATTTTTACAGTAACTACTAATTGAAATAGAAGGGCAGAAAGCCAAGGTTAACAAACTCTAAAGGTGACTCATAACTCATGATTAGTTTAAGTCTCATAACAACTCTAGATATTTTAAGTCTCCAAATCATGTTTATAAAAAACGCGAACAAACGAGGATGAAGACGAAACACCGCAAAAAAATAGGTATTTATATTAAAGCGTATTAGTGGAGACTGGAGAGTTAAAGTATATCTAATATGCTCTCTCTCATTAATGAAATTAATTTTAAGTATGTCTAAGTCGTTTTCTTTAATAAAACAAATTTTTGTTAAGTTTAGACTAATTTAATAAAATTTTAAGCAGACATAGTTTTATTAATAGAATTAATTTTTGTTGAATTTAAACTAATTTAATAGAATTTTATTGTTAAAAAAATTTGAATATGTAGGAATGCTGAATCTAAATATAAGAGAGAAATTATTAGTTTAGCTGCTCATAAGTTTGGCTTTAGGGAAGGGATGCACCCTCTCCAACACCGGAATGTATCCCAATACATACAATTCTTTGAGTTAACTATGCCATGGCGGAACCTAAAACCATTAATCCATATTAGAATTTGAAGGAAATAGCAGCAATTCATGCAAATTGCCTCTACCTAACCTTCTCAGTCAAATTATTATTTTTTTCTATAATTCATTCCCTTTTTAGTTGAGACTTTCTTAGTTCGCTTCACTAACGGGCCATCAAAGAGCCCAGAGCCCAGAGAACCATATATATATATGCACGCAAAATTAGTTTCTCGAAGAAACAGAAACCCTATGTCCACTGATGAGAATGGGAAACAGACACCCTAATTCTCCAATGATGAGAATGAAACGTCATGAGTACGAAGATGAACTTCCAGAAGAGGTGATCAGGGAAATCTTGTTGAGGCTTTCAGTGAGGGTCCTCCTACGACTGAGGAGCGTGTGCCGTTCATGGAACTCCCTAATCTGCAGCCATGAATTCGCCATGATCCACGTTCAACACTCAACCCTAACTCAGCGGCCGCCATTGCTGTGTTGGGAGGAGGGATCAGGACGGAAAGATGACATCATGCATTGCTCTTCACAATCTCTTATTCTTTATCGCCAGCAGACAACATTCGTGTCGTATCCAGCTCCCGGAAAATTCATCAGGGGATCTTGCAACGGATTGCTCTGTCTGTCTCAAGGTTTTCCCTATAAAACTCTTACTCTTTTCAATCCCAGTATCCGTTCGGTATCCCCATCCGTTCCATTCGGGTGCTCCCACGAGTGCGGAAATTTTGTTTATGGTGGCTTTGGCTATGATATTCTACATGACCAGTACAAGTTTGTTATGGGTTGTGGTGCCTCGTCTCTTATAACTGATTCCAAAGTGAGATCTGGAGCTGTAGTTTTCACTTTTGGTGCAAATCCTTGTTGGAAAACTGTTGATCATCCCGTGTTTCCGTATCACGTAGCTGACAACGGATATGGAATATTTGTGAGCGGCACTCTGAATTGGCTTGTGTATGATTCTACTAGTACTAGAAATTATAAAACTGAGTGGTTCGTTCTTACTTTCGACTTGAAAACAGAGTCGTTTGGTCGAATGTGTCTGCCTATTGTTTCAAGGTGCTCTGACTACACCCAAGTGCCTCAGTTGTCACTCCACAATAACTGTCTTTGTTATTCTGTTTACACAACGTGTACACTGTTTTGCACATTCTGGATAATGAAGGAGCATGGAGTTAAAGAGTCTTGGATTAAATGGTTGGCAATCCCATTTACTACTTTAATCTCACCATATGTTTCGGTAGCACCCCTGTATGTCTCAGAAGATCATAATCTTTTGGCACTGGATAAATCTAATGACAGTTTATTTGTGTATAATTTACGTCAAAACACACTACTTTATCTTTACGGCTATTTTCCTTATCGGATGTCTTTCTTCCTTTGCCATGAGAGCTTGGTCTCACCTTCACATTATTGTGGTCTTAAAACTATTGATTAGAATAATATTAGATGATGAACAAAATATATTATTTTTAATTAATATTTAATCTTTTAATATTTTTTTATAAATTAATGCAAAAGTCTATTCTAATATTCTCTTATATTAGTTATGGTTGAATTGTAATTTACTATTTTTGGAAATTTCTTTGATATTCTAATAATCTTGCTGGAATAACTAAACAAATAAATTGCAATATTCATTTTATGGTATATATATTTATACATAAAAAAGGTGAAAATTCAGGTACAGTTTCACCTGAAGTTATACTGAAAGCCGTTAAATGATTTGACTAATTTAATTAACGGCTCTCAGGTTAAATGATTTGACTAATTTAATTAACGGCTCTCAGGTATCAACTTCACGTGAAGTCGACTTCACCTAAGTTTTTATCCATAAAAAAAATGAATTAATCAACGGTCATATATTTAAATGATTTGGGTGAGCAACATTGATTAGTTTTTTTAGCAAGTATTAGTTATTTATTTTAAATTATTTTATTTATTTTAAATTTTAGATTTTAAATCATAAATTCTAAACTCTACTTTCTAAATTATATAATCTAAATTTTTTAAGTTGACTAATATTGACCAACTAAAAATTACTTTTTATATTTTTTTCTATATACATACACTCTTGAAATGAAGTATCATGAGAATTATATATATATCAAAAATGTTATTAGTACATTAAAATCAACCGCTAAAATCAGCCATTAATATATTTATGTATAAATACATGTGTAGTTTAATTTATTTTCAATGTATATTTATATTTTAACATATATTTAATGCTAGGTAGCCAAAAAATAATTACAATATAGAAATATCATGTAAAAATTTCCATTCTCTTGATAAGCAAGTGAGATACACTTCCTTATCACTTATCCTCCTTATCACCTATCATTTTGCTGCATATTTGGAGTCATTAATGAACTCCAAAATCAATTTCAGTTTTTCTCAAATCAAATCTCTAACATCTCTCAATCACATTATTATCCGTTAAATGCAATAATTCTCTGCAAAAATTATGAAAGTTAAATAATTAAAAAATTTTAACAACTTCTACTATACAACTTATATTTTACATATAGACTATTAAAAAATAAAAAATAAAATATAAAATATAAACAAAAATTTAAAAATATTTTTTTAAAAATAATTATTAACTCGTCATATTAAAATCAATAAATAATAAGCATACATATGAATATTAAAAAAATATTAAAATAATTAAAATCACGACCTACTAGTACACATATGAGATAATTTGAAGAATATAATAAGACGTATAGTTTAAAATTTGATAATATTAATTATAAAAATTTATTAATTATAGACATCATAAGTATGAGATTATGAATATTATGAGTATAAATTATGGATGTTATTAATATGAAATTATAGATGTTATGTGGATAAATTTATGGATGTTATGAGTAAATTTATCAATTGAATAAATTAATTTAAGAATTTGACATTTTTTTAAATTCAATTATGATAAAATTTAAAAATATTTGTGTTAACTTAATAGTTACTTATGCAATAACTAAAAAATGATGCGTGTATGGTTGTAATATCTAATAAACATGAATTTAATTTTTAGATGTTAGTTGTATGTAATTATGGATGTTATGTATACAAACGTATGAATGTTATGTGTATGAATATAGCAGTACAATATAATTATAAATACACATAAAAAAAAAAAATCGGTTTATTACCATACCTCATCAAAACTAGTTAAAAATAATTTCTTGTAAAATTTCTTGGCTTATACACTATTGTACTTACAATGGTGTTATTCTTGTAATTTTTGAATGAATATGATTGAATTATCATAAAGTATATATTAGGATAGGTTTCATGTTTCATATCTCCAATAATTGATGATAAATACCATAACGGACAAAGAATTAATTGCAATTATTTAATGTAATTGATATTATAATTACCGTTCTTAAATATAATTATTATTAATTTTTATTGTATTTTTATATATAAAAATCAAATTATGAAAAGGAATATTAAGTATTGATTATAATAATGCCTAATAACAAGGGATATGATTTTATAATTAATATCATTAATAAGTAGATTTGATAAGAACGGTGATAGGTAGAATGATAAGAGAGTGGAATAAAAAATAAAACTGATATTAAATGATATAAATGAAGTGAATTATGGAAAGTTTTGACTAATTATGGCTGAAAAATTTTTGTTACTAAACTTTTTCCATATTTAATATATGAGAAGTGCTAGGGGCAGCAGATTTTGTGAGTTATAGCCATCACTTAGCCATCAATAGTATATTTAATGGTGTGAGATTTCATCTAATGGTGGAGAATCACTCATTTTCCTTTTGTTGGCTAAATGCTGGCCAAATTTTAATAAATCTGCTGGTCCCGTAAACTTTCCCTTAATATATTAGTGGCTGATTTTGGTGTATATATGCAGGCCAAATTAGGTTCTCGAAGAAACAGAAACCCCTATGCAAATCATGAGAATGGAAAACAGAAACCCTAATTCTCCAATGACGAGAATGAAACGTCATGAGTACGAAGATGAACCTCCAGAAGAGGTGATTAGAGAAATCTTGTAGAGGCTTTCAGTGAGGGTGGTCCTCCTACAACTGAGGAGCATGTGCTGTTCATGGAACTCCCTCATCTATCTTTAGCCATGAATTCGCCATGCACCACCTTCGAAGCTCAACCCTAACTCAGCCACCGCACTGGTGTGCTGGAATCGGGGAAGGGACGCCATCATGCGTTCACAACCTTCTGTTCTTTATCACCAGCTTCAGCCAATTACACTATTCACGCCCTTTTCGATTGACCGAAGTCGCATCATCAAACTGAAGGTTTTCCCTTTGAAACTCTGACATTGTTCAATCCCAGTACCCGTTCGGTATCGCCATCCGTTCCATTCAAATGGCCTTTTCAACGATTTCATAGTAAAACGTGGAGTATATTATGGCTTTGGCTATGATACCGTACATGAAAAGTATAAGTTTGTTATGGGTTGTTTTACGCTGAGACCTCCTGGAGCTATAGTTTTCACTTTTGATGCAAATCCTAGTTGGAAAACGGTTCATCATCCCGTGTTTTCGTTTCATCTAGCTCACAAAAAAGATGGAATAATATTATTGCGGCCACAACTAAAAATATATATATTAAATAAAGTGAAAACTCAGGTACGGACTTATGGTCGACTTCACGTGAAATTAAAGTTGATAACTGAGAGCGATTGGATGATATGGCTTATTTGATTAGAAAGAGTAGCCTAATGTTAATGGTTAGAAAGCTGGAAATTGGCAACATATGAGGGGGCGGAGGAAACAATAGCAAAAGCTAAGTATCAGTCTCAAACTCATCGTCATCAGGAATCTTTGAACAACGCTTCAAGTTTTATTGCCGTCAAATAAAAAAATCTGGAATAAGAATAATTTTTAAAATATAAATAGCATAAGAGAATATGGAGAATGCAGAGGAAGAAATGTCAACAGTTATGGAGAAAGAGAATGGAAAGGAGGAAGAAGGAGGAGAAGAGGTGTCACCAATTGAGCAAGTGAGACTGACAGTTAGCAACAGTGATGACCCAAGCCAACCAGTTTGGACATTCCGAATGTGGTTCCTTGGCCTCTTTTCTTGCTGCCTCCTATCATTCCTCAACCAGTTCTTTTCTTACCGGACGGAGCCACTCATCATATCGCAGATCACCATCCAGGTAGCCACCCTCCCCATCGGTCAATTCATGGCCGCGGTTCTCCCCACCACCGAGTTCGGCATTGGCTCCTGGAAGTTCTCCTTCAACCCTGGACCGTTCAACATGAAGGAGCATGTCCTCATTACCATCTTTGCCAACGCTGGTAGCGCCTTCGGCTCCGGCTCACCCTATGCCGTCGCAATTGTCACCATCATCAAAGTATTTTATGAAAGGAAGATCTCCTTCTTTGCTTCATGGCTTCTCATCATCTCCACTCAGGCACCACCACCACCATCTTACTACTCTATATTATTCTATTACACTTTTCATTTGCTTTTTGGTTTCTGACAAGTTACAACAATCTTTCATTTATTTTTTATTTATGTTAATGACATAGTTGTTAGAACTCGAAATGTAATGTTTGCAGCTTTCTTTTTGCATGCATGGCCTTTTTAATTTCGAGTATTCCAAACTAATTTAGGTTGTTTAATAGTTAATTATTTAAGCGTTGAGATTTAAATTCTGCGCATGCAATAATTTATTAACCAATAACAATAAATCTATAAATGAAGTTCACATTTACAGTAGATTAGTTATTGTCATTATCTCACAGAAACAAAACAAAAAAAATAAAAAATAATTGATTTGAGATACCAAAGCATGGGTTTTTGCAATTTGGCGTTCAAGCTAAGGTAAATATAATAGTGGAGACTCAAAGTGCTATATATCATTTAACAGGTTTCACCTATTAATTTTAGGTGCATACTGTTATAAAGATTTTATAATTCTCTTCATATAAAAATATATCTTTTTTACTATTAGATAATGAATTGTAGAATTGAATGTGATATACTATAAAAAATTAAAAATATTATTTTTTTAAGTGTAACTAAACAAATAAAATATATTTTTAATACAAAACTCTTTATAAAAAAATATTTTTAATATCTTCATTTAAGTAGGTGTCTTAATTTTATATAAAATAATTGCATTTGAGTTTTTATTAAATAAATGGATAGATAATTTGGTGTCCACGATATAATATTTATATATTTTTGTACATATTTTATATGGTATAAAAATAAATTTTTAATTTATTCTTACTTCTTATAAGCACTTTAAATACTAAAAAAAATACACAAAATAATATATGTAATCATTTCTATTATTTTATATATTTTTAGTATAAACTTAACAATGCACTAGACAAGGAAGACGCTTACTGGCATGCTTCGCGATCAGCACATAAATACAAATTTGTTTCCTAGTTCAATCCGGATATATTTATATGTTTTCTTATAGAAAAATTAGTTTTTTGTGAATTGTGATAATAAATTTAAGAGAGATAACAAATTAAAATAAGTCTCCAATGGTGCAGGTGTTAGGATATGGCTGGGCAGGGTTGCTAAGGAAATACGTGGTAGAGCCCGCTCAAATGTGGTGGCCTAGTACCCTCGTCCAGGTTTCTCTTTTCCGGTATTGTTATCTAAATTATTTTTTTATTAATTTAATATTAATAATAATTAATTAAAATAAAAATACATAAATTTTTTTATTTTTTATTTATTAAAAATTTTTAAAATGAAAAAAACTAATTTTTCTATATCTATAGCTTCTCTAATTGATTGCTATGCATACATAATGTAATTGATGTAACGCATGCATGTGCAGAGCTTTGCATGAGAAAGACGATCGCAGAGTTTCACGGGCAAAGTTCTTCTTTATAGCAATGGTGTGCAGCTTTGCATGGTACATTGTCCCCGGCTACCTGTTCTCCACACTCTCAAGCATTTCATGGATGTGCTGGGCATTTCCCAAGTCGATCACCGCCCAGCAGATTGGCTCAGGGATGAATGGCTTAGGACTTGGAGTCTTTACTCTTGACTGGACTGTCATCGCCTCCTTCTTGTACAGTCCTCTCATCTCTCCCTTCTTCGCCATTGTCAACGTCTTCATCGGCTATTCGCTCATTGTCTACGGTGTCATCCCTATTGCTTACTGGGCCTTCAATGTCTACAATGCACACAACTTCCCCATCTTCTCCTCTGACTTGTTCACCACTCAAGGCCAAGAATATGACATACGTGCCATTGTCAATGACAAGTTTCAGATCGATTATGAAAAGTATTACAAGCAAGGTCCTATTCAATTAAGTGTCTTTTTTTCTCTTACTTATGGATTTGGATTTGCTACTATAGCCGCCACCCTTACTCATGTCGTTTGCTTCTATGGAAGGTACATACATACACATATGTGTCTTAGTTGCTAATTATCTATCATGTGTTATAAATTTCACATCATATATATTATATATGTTGCACTGCTCTTTCCGTTAGTGAGATTATGGAGCAATATCGTGCTTCTTCCAAGGGTAAAGAAGATATCCACACAAGACTGATGAAAAGATACAAAGACATACCTTCATGGTGGTTCTATGTGTTGCTGGCTGTGACGCTTCTGGCTTCTCTCTTACTATGCATCTTAGGGAAAGAACAGGTTCAGATGCCCTGGTGGGGACTTGTATTTGCTTCTGCCTTGGCCTTTATTTTTACTCTCCCAATCAGCATCATAACTGCCACCACAAACCAGGTAATCTATTTTCATGCTTTTTATGCAAGGACAAACTTGTTAAAGATCTTTGATGGCATCCACATGCAAAGCTTTTTTATCCATTCAATTTCATGAATCTGAAGCACTTGCATGCCTTATGAATTTAGAAAAAGTCTGTGAATGTTGCTTTTTTGATGTAATAATTGAGAGTGAGAATGTTAAAGTCGTTTCTAAGCCTTAAAAAAAAAGTTCATAAAATTTATTTTGGTTCATTTATTAGTAATTGTTTAAGTTTAGCTAATAGTCTTAGATTAGTAAAGTACTCTCATATAAAAAGAAATGATAATAGAATAGCTCATGAATTAGTTCAAATAGCTCTTACTAATCCAAATACAATGTGGATAGAAAAGAAGATGCACCTCCCTTTATATTCCTTTATATGTAATTTGGCCTATTTAGATATCATAAATAAATTCTACTTCTTTACTTTATCCAAAACTTGTTAAAGATCTTAATTAAAGAAGTGTTAAGAATCAGTAGATTTTGTGATTTATAACTATCATTAATATTTTAAATAGTATAAAATTATATTTAATGATGTAAAATTACTCACTTTTCTTTTACTAGTTAAGCACACTGAATATTAATAAAAATGCTGATGTCCTAAATTTTTTCTCTTAAATTATTCTTACATGCTCTTTCTCTCTCTACACAGACACCAGGGTTGAATATTATTACTGAGTATATATTTGGACTTATTTACACTGGAAGACCAATAGCAAATGTGTGTTTCAAAACCTACGGTTATATTAGCATGGCTCAGGCTGTCTCTTTCCTTGCTGATTTCAAGCTTGGCCACTACATGAAAATCCCTCCAAGATCAATGTTCTTAGTTCAGGTATTCCTTCACCTTCAATTCGGTTAGTTCCTCAGCATTTTGTTCTATAGTAACTAATGCAATTCACTTGTCAAAACATGTGTATGTACATAGTTCATTGGTACAATTCTTGCTGGAACCATCAACATTGGTGTAGCATGGTGGTTACTGACTTCAGTGGACGGTATATGTCATCCTGAAAAGCTTCCCCTCGGCAGTCCATGGACATGTCCTGGTGACCGTGTTTTCTTCGATGCATCGGTTATCTGGGGTTTAGTTGGACCTAAGAAGATCTTTGGTTCCAAATCAGACTACCATGCACTGAATTGGTTTTTCTTTGGAGGTGCAATGGGCCCTATAATTCTTTGGCTATTGTATAAGGTGTTCCCCAAGTATTCATGGATTCCCTTGATTAACCTTCCAGTCCTCTTGGGATCAACTGCGGTGATGCCACCCGCAACAGCAGTGAACTTCAATTCCTGGATTGTTATTGGAACAATCTTCAACTACTTCATCTTCCGCTATAGAAAGAAATGGTGGCAGAGATACAACTATGTCCTGTCAGCAGCACTTGATGCTGGAGTTGCCTTCATGGCTGTGCTTCTTTACTTTGCATTAGGCCTGGAGAACAAGAGTATTTCATGGTGGGGAACACAGGGTGAGCATTGTCCACTGGCAACTTGCCCAACAGCTAAGGGCATAGTGGTGGAGGGTTGCCCTGTACACTGATTAGCATTGTAAGTATAGCATTTAATTTTCTACAAAAGAGAAAAGGTGATGCTCAATTCAAATTCCAAGTAAATTCTGTACTGCTATGTGGGCTGGTTCAATCCTGTCAGATACTGGAAATGTTAAATTTTTGTGTGGTCGGCAACTTCATTTTCATGTAAACTTTCAAATAAAAATATAAGTTTCAATAAAAATTAAGTGATGATTTGCATATGGTAAAACTTTTACTGCAAGGTTTACCAATAAGTGTTTCTTTATATTTTACAAAATATGAATTTATAAAATTAAAAGAATATGATATTGGTAATCAAACATAACACAAGAGACAGAAACCACAGAAAGTAATGCCAGGGAAGTTTAATTTGGCCAGAAAACAACCATATACTAATAACTAATAAGTGGAGGAATTGAGCAAAGAATCCAATATTCTTGAAACAAAAATTAGTACACATGGAAGGGAGAAAAGATTGGCAGAACTTAAAGGAGAAAAGATAAGATTACATACTTCTCTAAATACTTTTAATCACAGACTTGGCTGCAGTAAAGCCAAAAACTTAAAATAAAAGTTGTAGAGGTAGCAACAACTGGTGATGGAAGAAACAATAGTAGATGCACTATAAATATCAAGGCCATTTTTACGGTGTCTTTTGTTTGGTACTTAACTTTTGCCTAAATTACTTTTTATAGTAACTTTAAAATATTTAAAAATTTTTAATTTTTATACTTTTAAATTTAGAATTGATTATTTTACCTATTTTAGTAATTAGGCAATATTTTTTAGGCAACATAGCAAACACCAAATATCAAACTCAATAGATATGGTTATCTTTTCAAAACCTGAATCTTAAACTTCTTTAACACCTTCTGTCCTTCAATCAGCAGCAACACTTTTCTTGATGAATGACCTCACCTCAAACCATCAGCAGCACATTTCAAACTAAGGAGACCGCCAATTTCATCACTTATGTTTGAGTTCTCACCTACCCAAACACCATAAAACAAAAACAATAAGAATTTTAACATAAAAACTCAGTGGCAACAAGAAATTCTTTACAGTGAACATTGAAATAAACTGCAGTAAGATATCAAATTTCATATGCTTCTAATTTAAATTTCTTGAACCGAAAGAAAAAGCAAAAAGAAAAGAAGAATAAATACTTTGTCATTATTTTTTTTTAACCAAAGATAGAAAAACTCGAACCCACGTCCTCTTAGATGAGTGTAGGAAGATTATGTCATTTGAGCTATAACTTATTGGCAAATACTTCACCATTACGAATGAAGCAAGGATTGTTGTTAATATTACTCTTCATTTTAAAAAAAAAATTGAAAATTAATAAAAATCATTGTAAAATAGTTTAATTTTTTATTTTGTATTTATTAATTATTACTAAAATAAATAAATAATTTCAAATATAATAGACATATAATTATAGATGTAACATATATAAAATTATAAATATTAAATTAAATAAACTAATTTTATATTATTATCTTTCTAGCATTTTTTTATGTTTAGAGAAAATGACACTTTTTTTTAAGAGATATTTAAATAAATTTTTTTATTCTATTTAAAAAATATTAAACCACTCTTCCACCTTACAGTTAGAAGATTGAATCAAATCAGGGAGATATTTTAGGATCACAAAAAATATTAAGAAATCAGTGTTATCAATTTAGAATATTTTCATAAATAGATCCCTAGCTATCTATAAATTAGAAGAATTGTTGTAAATCAAAAATGAATTAGAAAGAAAATAACATTTTTCAATCTCCTCTTATTCTTCCTACCTCTTAATTATTCTTTCTTTTTCCCTTAAACCCTCGATACCATCGTAAGATGGTATCAGAGCGATGTTAGGTGCTGGAAACTCAGAATTGGATTATCGTTTCTATACTCTCTCAGTCAAATTAGTCAAAAAAAAATGTCAACATCTGACGAAGGTACCAGTGTTAATACGGGTAATAATTCAAACAAACCCGATGAGCTGACGCTGCAGATCGCAAAGCTGCTGTGGAGCAATCTTGGAATGCAATCTTCACAAACCAACTCTGACAGTCTATCAATTGGTTTCCAATTGAATGGGGATAATTATTTTCTGTGGGTAACCCTAATGAGAAAAGCAATCGGTGGGAGAGGAAAGAAGGCTCACCTGACAGGGATACCCCCAGCACCAGCAGAAACAGAACCGACATATGAACAATCGGAGCAAGGAGACCAAACCATTTTTACTTGGATCATCCTGAACATCGAAGCAAGCCTAATGAATAATGTCTCTCAATTTCCAACGGCAAAAGCTTTGTGGGATGGCTTGGCAACCACATACGGAAGCGGGACGGATCCAATACAAATATACGACCTGCATCGACAAGCAAACACGCGAAAACAAGGACAAGGTACCCTAGAGGATTTCTGGAACAAACTACAAGCCATTTAGATGGCAATAGAAAGAAAACAACCAAATCCCATGAAATGTCCAGAAGATATTACGACTTTCAATCGGTTAAAACAGGAACAGAGACTATACCAATTTCTAACTGGTGTAGATGACAAATTTGACACTGTTAGAAGAGATCTATTAAAACAAGAACCTACTCCTTCAGTAAAATCTGCCTACGCCACTATCCGGAGGGAGGCGGCCTGACTTCAAATTCTGAAGCTTACCACCGATGACGTAGGAGAAGCATCACAAGGAGAGATCGGGACAGGCCTCGCTGCGAAAAATAGAACCAATCAAGGCAGTCAAGGGCGTGGTCGCTCAGACACTATTGGACGGTGGTCATCATCGCGGGGGAAAGAGAGAGAAGACAAAAGCCATCTTTACTGTACTCACTGCGGAATGAACAAACACACCAAGGAAACATGCTTCAGAATCATAGGATATCTAGAATGGTGGGAGGATAATCACAAGAAATCAAAGAACAAGTCCGGTCAAGAGAGAGGCGCCACCGCCGTAGGCATCCTGGAGGTTACCAGCAGCAGTGGCACCGGAGAAGAAGAAGGAGAAAACCGTAGGACACAACACGGTAAGGCTTCGGTGGCCGCAACGCAACAAGGTAAGAGAGAAAAAGAGGGCGGTAACAGGCTCTACCAAGATGGGTCATATAATGGCCTTGGTTTAATTGCTGGGAATGGGCCCATAACCAAGGTCCTATAAAAAAATCAAAAGAGTAGATCTTCGATTGTGGGGTCACTGACACCATGACCTATGAACTCGAGGATTTTGATAGCTTGACCAAGCCCTCAAAGGCCCACATTGAGACTGCTAGTGGTGATTTAATTGAAGTTAAAGGGGGAGGCTCTATTGTTTTTTCAAAAAATTTAAAATTGGAAAAATGTCTCTATGTTCCTGATTTGTCTTCTAAACTGTTATCTGTTAGCCAAGTAACCAAGGAGTTAAATTGTGTGGTACTCATGTATTTCAATTTTTGCCTTTTGCATGACATTCTTATGAAGGTGATAATTGGGCATGGTACTGAGCGAGATGGGCTTTACTACGTTGATGAGGTAGCACACCAGGGACATGCCATACTTGCTCATGGAACAGTTATCAGGCAACTTTGGTTATAGCACAGACGTTTGGGACACCCCTCATTTGGGTACCTTAAGATTTTATTTCCTAGTCTTTTTTTGAAAAACACTGAAATCATTAAATGTGAGACTTGTATTCGTGCAAAAAATCATAGAGTTACTTTTTCTCCAAGCAATACAAGAGTCAATTTTTTTTTTCTTATCTATTCTGATGTGTGGAGTCCCGCACCGAAGTCCCAAAATAATTCCTTTCAATATTTTGTGTTATTTGTGAATGATTTTTCTCGCATGACTTAGATATATTGTGTGAAACATAAATCTAAAGTTCCTGATCGGTTCTTTGATTTTTACCAAATAATTCATACCCAATTCAATGAAAAAATTCAAATACTCCGGTCAGATAATGATGGGGAATTCATATATCAATCAATGAAAGACTTCTTCCAAAAGAATGGGCTTATCCACCAAACATTCTGTCTAAACACCCCCTAACAAAATGGTATCGCTGAGAGAAAAAATCGTAAAATTCTTGAGATGACTCGAGCCATGCTTTTTGATGCACATATGTCAAGTTCTTTTTGGTCTGAAGCTGTTGCAACCTCAGCCTACCTTCTCAATCGCCTACCCACTCAAGCCCTCGGCAACAAAACACCCCTCCAAATCTTGGCCACTCAGACTAAGATTCTCCCCATTCTTACCTTGCCACCTTGAGTTTTTGGGTGCTCTGTGTTTGTCCATATCCCGAAAACAAATAGAAATAAACTCGAACCTTGTGCAAAAAAGTGTGTCTTTGTTGGGTATGCTACACACCAAAAGGGGTATCGATGCTATAATCCTGTCACTCGTCGCATTCATGTAATAATAGATTGTGATTTCTTAGAGTCTGAATTTTACTACCATCGCCAACATGGTGTTCAGGGGGAAGAATTTAGTGGATCGCCAAGTTGGCCAGATAACCTTTGTTGCCTTGAAACTGTTCAAACAGAGCGAGTAGATGGAGCCACCGAGCATACCTTACTCAATGAAGAAAACCACTCAATACACACAACCAGTGAAACTCCTTCTGAGAATGTTATACAAGAGGTAAGTGAATCCCACTCTGATAATTTACTCCATACTTTTAATGAAGCTGCTAACAATGACAGTATAGCTCTGGAACTTGAAGAATCAGAACGAGAACCCTTTACACTTCCTCCAAGAAGAAACATAGGTGTTCCACCCAACCGATACTCTCCAGAACATGTCTCCCGCAACTCAAAGTACTCGATAAAGACAACCAGAGAAGGAGTGACAGAGGTTGCAAAGGCCTTTTCTAGCACCCTCCTAACTGAAGACATCCCCAGAACGGTCCAAGAAGCAAGTAAAAGGACTGAATGGCAAGAAGCTATGAAGACAGAAATGGAAGTCCTGGAGAAGAACAAAACCTGGGAAAAATGTATTCTACCGGCCGGGAAGAAACCAATTTGGTGTCGATGGGTATTCATCATTAAATACAAGATAGATGGCACTGTAGAACGTTACAAGACAAGGCTGGTCGCCAAAAGGTACACACAAACTTATGGCATTGATTATTCAGAAACCTTCTCACCAGTAGCAAAAATTGATACCATCAGAGTCCTCTTCTCAGTAGCCGCAAATGAAAATTTGGCCTCTCCACCAATTTGATGTAAAAAATGCTTTCCTTCATGGAGAGTTGAAAGAAGAGGTATATATGAAAGCTCCACCAGGATTCTCTGAAGGATTTGAGAAGAATGAAGTGTGTAGATTGAAGAAGGCTCTCTATAGCTTGAAACAATCACCGCGGGCTTGGTTTGGAAGGTTCACGGTTGCCATGAAAGAATACGGGTACAAGCAGAGTAACTCAGATCACACCTTATTCCTGAAAAGGAGAGGGAATTTAATAACATGCCTAATAATTTATGTGGATGATATGATCATAACAGGGAGTGACAATGAAGAAATTGCAAGGCTAAGGAGGAATTTCTTCACAGAATTTGAAATGAAGGACTTGGGTGGATTAAAGTACTTCTTGGGAATAGAGGTTCTACGCTCCAATAAAAAAATATTTATCTCTCAGAGGAAATACATCCTAGACCTCCTTGCAGAGACAGAAATGGTTGACTGTAAACCTGCAGACACTCCTATGCAAGTTAATCATAGCTTGAGACTAGAGGAAGACTCTAAACTGACAGATAAGGAGCGATACCAACGCTTGGTTGACAAACTAATCTACTTGTCACACACCCGACCAGATATATAGCCTATGCAGTAGGGTAGTTAGCCAATTTATGCACCAACCACAGGAGAATAGTATGGAAGCTGTCATGAGAATAGTCAGGTACTTGAAAGGAACTCCAGGAAGTGGGATCTGGTTCAAAAGAAATGGGCACCTTAACATTGAAGCACACATAGATGCTGATTGGGCCGATAACCCAAATGATAGAAGATCTACATCAGGCTACTTTACATTGGTGGGAGGTAACTTAGTCACCTGGAGAAGTAAGAAACAGAAGGTTGTTGCCCTCTCAATTGCTGAAGCAGAATTCTGAGAAATTGCTACGGACATAACTGAAATCCTTTGGATTAAGAAACTCATATCTAAAATTGGGTTTTCACCTCAATTGCCAAGCAAATTAAAATGTGACAATAAAGTAGCAATAAGCATCTCAGAGAATCCTGTACAACATGACAGAACTAAACATGTTGAGGTAGATCGGCACTTTATCAAAGAAAAAATTGAAGAAAGTACTGTGGAACTCCCTTTTGTTAGATCAGAAGACCAATTGGCAGATGTCCTTACGAAAGCAGTCTCAGGCAGAATTTTGGCCGAAATTCTCAGCAAATTTAGCATTGGTGACCCCACTACTCATCTTGAGGGGGAGTGTTAGAAGACTGAATCAAATCAGGGAGATATTTTAGGATCACAAGAAATATTAAAAAAAATCAATGTTATCAATTTAGAATATTTCCATAAATAGATCCCTAGCTATCTATAAATTAGAATAATTGTTGTAAATCAAAAATGAATTAGAAAGAAAATAACATTTTCCAATCTCCTCTTATTCTTTCTACCTCCTAATTATTCTTTTTTTTTTCCTTAAACCCTCGATACCATCGTAAGACTTACCCCATGACAATAATAAAAGAGTCTTGCGACCCACAAATTCAACCCAACAGAATACATAAATTCAGTTACAATTTTAACTTTTATTATTTTATCTTATCTTATCTTTATTTATTCTCATCTTTCTTAGGCCAATGCTTTATATATATTTAGTTTTACCTTCATAATTTACAATTCAATCAATCAAAAAATACAAAATATAATATTTTTCATCTTTTCTTTTCTTATTCTTGCATAATTTTATTAAAAAATGTACACTCTTGTCCAAAGTAGTGAACTCATAGTTTATACATTAACTCGAAAGATTATTGCAACACCGTAATTCGTAAGATGTAAAACAAAAAATAGATGTGACTCATAAGTTAAAAAAATATAAACATAAAATTTTTAAAATATAAAATTAAATTAAATTTTTTACATATCTATTTATTATCAATATTCTTATTTTAGTTATGTCACCAAAAATTCTTATTTTAGTTATTTGTGCAATATATTAATATATATTAATAACTACCACAATATATTTTTTTTTCGAAAAAAGATAATTTTATTAGATGTGAATAAAATTATAAGTGTTCATAGATACGACTATTAGCAAAAACAAAAAAAAGGGCCTCTCACACTCTAAGCAAGTGAGTAAAGTAGCAACAAAAATAAACTAAAAAATAAAAAATAAACTAAAGAAGAAGAGAATATTGCATAAAAAAGAGAGAGAAATAAAAACTATCATTCAAAATATAACAAAAAAAATTTTAATGCTAATTCTAACATTTTAAAAAAAAAAAAAAATCTACAATGAAGATGGTAAAAATATCTTCTCATGAAGATGCTTTGGTTAAAAGTGTGGTTTATTTATTTAGCTACACTTTAAACAAAAATAACACTTTTATAAATATTAAAATCTAACCATACAATCTATCATTTAAGGATAAAAAAAATATATATATTCATATAAAGACAATTATAAAATCTTTATTGTAGTAAAACCCTTTTTTTTTTGGGTATTGAAACGGGAGTGCTAACCTTATCTAGCAAAACCCTAGATTTAGTAATAAAAAAAAAAAAAGATCATTTCCAAGTTCCGATTGATTCGGAGAGAGGATCTGGATTACAAGAAAGAGGAAGAGGATCAGTGTTGGCCTTTTTGGTAAATTAAAGGGGCTGAAGTCCAACAGAAATAACAAGCACAAACTGCTCCACTAAGATTCTGGAATAACATAAGGACATTGGGCTTAGGCCCCTCTCGAGTACCAAAAAGTAAAAAAATTAAGGACCTTAGGGTCGTCAAGGATTTGGGCTTGGACGAATGTTTTGTGTGTAGTTTTTTTGCAATTTGCAATAAATTTATCGGCTTATCGTAACACTATCTAATGCCAAATCCCAAAGCCAAATGACAACTAATTGCGAGTATTATATGGTCGAGTAATTATTACATATCTAATTCTTTTTATGTATCAAATTCAACCAAGTTAAATAATAAAATTTAGAATAATATTAATTATAATTAATTTTTATTATATTAGACCAATTTGATTAGATTTAATTAACAAAAAGACTTGAATGTATAACTATTCCATACAAAAAAGAAGACCAAATGATTAAGATCATAACTGCAGCGAAGCTGAAATGGAGACTAATGCAGATGAAACGTTACTAGAGCAAGACAAGCCAATCTCAGCTATGACTTCACGGAATATACCACAACACAACAAATACGCCCCTTAATTTTATTTAACAATTGAGTGAGTAAAAGCTGAAAATTAAAGGATACTTAAAATTTAAAAATACAAAGACAAGACACCCCATAATTTTCCCCTTAATTTTCTTTAATAATTGAGTGAGGCTGAAAATTAAAGGATACTTAAAATCTAAAAATTAAAAGATACCATTTTTATTTATGTAACTTGCCCGAAAAAAAATATAAAAATCTGAAGACACATAGCATTTTTCTTTATTTATGTAACTTGCGGGGAAAAAATGTCTGAAAAAAGTATAGGAACCGAGTAATGCGCCAGAACGTATATTAATATAAATCGAACCAACGTGGTTCGAACTGCATTTGTTAGTAATTCGTACCAGTGTAGTTCGAATTACATGTAACCAAGATGGTTCGAACTTCAAGTGCATATAATTCGAACCAGGGTGGTTCGAATTATAGAGAGAGAAAGTTGACAAAGTAATTCGAACCATCCTGGTTCAAATTAAACCAACCATAATTCGAGAAAAAATTAATAATTTAAAAATTAAAAAAATATATATTTTTATTTCATACGTTAAAAAAAAGTTAACAAAATATTTAATTACGAGACTTCTTTAAAATATTAATGAGCTATCAATTCGAATTCCATACAATACTTTTCTGTCCATTTTTAATAGTTCATGAATATTTTTTAATAAATTTTTTTAATAAATTTTTTTAAATTATACTACAAAAAATATTTTATCCTATGCAAAATAATTTAAAAAAATAGCTTAAAAAATGTTAGGAGTACTATAAAAATTTGTAATGTTATAATAACTTAGGTAAATACATGCATGTACTCAAATTTTAAATAAAATACTCTACATAGTCAATAATAATTTAGAAATGAAAGAAAATATTTTATTCCATACAAAATAATTAAAAATATATTTTATTCTATACAAAATAATTTTAAAAAATGGCTTAAAAGATGTTATGAGTACTATAAAAGTTTGTAATATTCTAGTGATTTAGGTAAATACATGATAAAAATATTTTTTCTTTAATTTCTAAATTATTAGTGACTATGTGGAGTATTTCTTTAATGTCCTAAGTCATTAGGACATTACAAATTTTTATAGTACTTCTAACAGCTTTTAAGCCATTTTTTAAATTATTTTGCATAGAATAAAATATTTTTTTGTGGTATAATTTAAATAAATTTATTAAAAAATATTCATGATAATTTTTTAATAAAATTATTTAAATTATATGGTGAGATATTACATGATTCGAATTACGCATAGGGAAGTTCGAATTACTCTGATTCAAATTATATGGTGAGCAATTCGAATTCTATACAATACTCTTCTGCCCATTCTTGATAGTTCATGAATATTTTTTAATAAATTTATTTAAATTATACCACAAAAAAATATTTTATTCTATGCAAAATAATTTAAAAAATGGCTTAAAGGATGTTAGAAGTAATATAAAAATTTGTAATGTCCTAATGACTTAGGACATTAAAGAAATACTCCACATAGTCACTAATAATTTAGAAATTAAAGAAAAAATATTTTTATCATGTATTTACCTAAATCACTAGAATATTACAAACTTTTATAGTACTCATAACATCTTTTAAGCCATTTTTTAAAATTATTTTGTATAGAATAAAATATATTTTTTAATTATTTTGTATAGAATAAAATATTTTCTTTCATTTTTAAATTATTATTGACTATGTAGAGTATTTTATTTAAAATTTGAGTACATGCATGTATTTACCTAAGTTATTATAACATTACAAATTTGTATAGTACTCCTAACATTTTTAAGCCATTTTTTTTAAATTGTTTTGCATAGGATAAAATATTTTTTGTAGTATAATTTAAAAAAATTTATTAAAAAATATTCATGAACTATTAAAAATGGACAGAGAAAAGTATTGTATGGAATTCAAATTGATAGCTCATTAATATTTTAAAGAAGTCTCGTAATTAAATATTTTGTTAGCTTTAATTAAATATTTTGTTAGCTTTTTTTTAACGTATGAAATAAAAATATATATTTTTTAATTTTTAAATT
Organism: Arachis ipaensis; assembly: GCF_059453495.1. Lineage (NCBI taxonomy): Eukaryota > Viridiplantae > Streptophyta > Magnoliopsida > Fabales > Fabaceae > Arachis > Arachis ipaensis. Next base: position 137,594,868 of record NC_142443.1, read on the forward strand.
ATTAATTTTTTCTCGAATTATAGTTGGTTTAATTCGAACCAGGATGGTTCGAATTACTTTGTCAACTGCACTGGTTCGAATTACTAACAAATACAGAACCACATTGGTTCGATTTATATGACTTATATACTAAAATTCTAAATGGCGCTTATAATGATTTTTTGCCCTTTAATTAATTAAAATTTTATTTATGTATTTTGGCCCAAAAACTTTCTGAGAAAAGTATAGGAACCGAGTAATTAAACCATTAAAAAACTTTAATTTACATAAAGAACCCCTAATAGGGTGTTACTTGGGGCTGCTTGCTCTAGTGCGCAAGGCCCTTAAAAGATAACGTAAAAGAAAGTGCTAAATCATTTAATTAATTGAAAATGACAAAAATATTTTAGACTTTATTTGGTGGGGTGCGCCAGGCCCATGCAGCAGTGTAAGGCTTGGGCGACGCTCGACAGGCCCAGTAGCAAGCTACTGCATTGGCCCATCCCCCTCAAAAAATAAATTTAATATCGTGTGGACCAATGGCCCACATATCAGATATTAAACTGATAAGAACAGATACTACACTTGATCTTAGCCAAAAGGCCGAGAAAGGTATGCTTCATTACGTTGCTTACTTAGCCTTTTATACTCAGTTTGCGCAACACTGCTTGGTTGACCTAACGATGTGGGACTCTATTATTGAACTAACTTGAAAACTTATTTCATTATATTATCCTTTCAAAACTTCAACACTGCTTACTTAGCCTTTGAATGACCTCACCTCAAACCAAGCAGCAGCACTTTTCAAACTAAGAAGACTGCACTAATGTTTTAGTTCTCACCTACCCAAGCACCATAAAACAAGAACAATAAGAATTTCAACATAAAAAATCAGGGCAACAAGAAGTGAACATTGAAATAAACTGCAGTAAAATATCAAATTTCATATGCCTCTAATTTAAATTTCTTTTTGTAGTTACGAGATAAGGTGGAAAATTAGGAGAACAAAAAATTTGCAGAAGCTGAACCACAATGGAAATGAAGCAATTATGTCCTGAAATATTGTAGTGAACTGAAAGAAAAAGCAAAAAAGAAAAGAAGAATAAATACTTCATTATTATGAATGAAGCAAGGATTGTTGTTAATATTACTCTTCATTTTTTTAAAATATTTGAAAAATAATAAAAATCATTGTAAAATAGTTTAATTTTTTATTTTGTATTTATTAATTATTACTAAAATAAATAAATAATTTCAAATATAATAGACATATAATTATAGATGTAAGTATATAAAATTATAAATATTAAATTAAATAAACTAATTTTGTATTATTATCTTTCTAGTACTTTTTATTTTTAGAAAAAATGACACTTTTTTCTTTTACGATATACTTAAATAAAAAAAATATTCTATTTGAAAAATGTATATTCTTCTTTAAGATAGTGAACTTGTAGTTTATATACCTTAATTCAAAAGATTGTTATAAAATCGTAATTCGTGAGATTATAAAACAAAACATAGATGTAACTTATAAATTAAAAAAAATATATAAACATATGAAATTTTTAAAATATAAAATTAAATTCAATTTTTTACATATCTATTTATTATCAATTTTCTTATTTTAGTTATTTGTGCAATATATACTATATATAATAACTACCACAATATAGTCCTTTTTTTTTCCAAAAAAAGATAATTTTATTAGATGTGAATAAAATTATGAGTGTTCATAGATAGGACTATTAGCAAAAACAAAAAAAGGGCCTCCCACGCTCAAAGCAAGTGAGTAAAGTAGCAATAAAAATAAACTAAAAAAGAAGAGAAATTTGCATAAAGATGAGAGAGAAATAAAAACTACCATTCAAAATATAACAAAACAAATTTAATGCTAATTCTAACGTTTAACAAAAAAAAAAAGCAAAATTCAAAATTCACACACTAGAATTTTTCTATTTCTATTCTTATATTTTTCTTCTGTCCGCCGTGTGATTCAAATATTTCATTCTCTTCTTCTTAACAATAAAATGATAAATTAATAACATCTTTGCTCCACTAAATATTTAACAAAAGAGAAAAATTATCACTTTCTCATAAATTTTATAATGTCTAATAAATTTGTGCTTAATTTGCTTAAAAAAGTGAGAAGAGAAAAGAGAAATCCCACTTTTTATATTTGTATCATGTAGTTAAAATTAGGCATTGCAGAAGACACTATTTTTGTTTGAGTTCAGAATTCTTATGAAATCTTATACTGCTGCAACACTGAATTATATATGTTAAATTCTTCGTTACCTTTGAGAGACCAAACCCTAATAAAACAACAGCAGACAATACTGATGAGTTATGTTCTGGCAAAAATATTTCTTTTTGTGCTATAGATCGGCTTCGCGCTACTCGAAACTCCAGCGGCTCAGTTCGGTAATGAAGTACTCTTGTAAACTCGAACTCAAGCGTGGTACCTACAAAAAGGACTCCGACATAGGGGTGTCAAAATTTCTAAGAAGTGGGAATTCCCGTAGGGAGCGCCCTGAATGGGGTTTCGATGGCGGAAAATTTTCCCTGCAGGGATGGAGATGGGGGACAAAATTTCTCCGAAGCAAATGCGGAGACCCGAGCGAGGATTTCCGTCCCCGTCTCCGTATTTTTCACAATTTTTCATAATCTCTGGATATATTAAATTACTTAAACACGCTTAATAATTTATTTTTTCTTTGGTTTTTTAGTCATTTCACCTTATATATATATATATATATATATATAGAGAGAGAGAGAGAAAAGTTAGAAATCCTAATTCCTTTTCCCACACACTAGCGCTGCATTCCAATCCCTAGTCACCCTCACCCTCCTCGCGAAACCCCTCCCCTTCTGCGTTCTCTCCCTCGTCTTTGCACCCAGCGTCCCAGCCAGCCACCTCCGACCACCTCCGTCGCGGCCTCTTCCTTCGCCAACGTCGCTGCTCTGTTGAGTCTGTTCAACTCCTGCGCCGCCACCGTCTTGCATTGCTACTCTGTGTCTTTGCTCTTCTCTTCACCAGCGTCTTTGACCTCTTCGGCCATTTCTCCTTTATCCCTGGTAAGATTCACTGCTATTTCTTTTTTTTTTCTTGGATTTTGGTATTTTACTTCATTAATTTGAATGCATACTATTTAATAATTAGTTTCATGAATTTGATGTTGATTTTGATTTTTTTATGTTGGTGGCTGTTGTTTTTGTTAATGAATGCTTTGTTCCATGAATTTTCTGATAATTGGTGGCTGTTTTTTTTTATTTTTTCATACTTTAATTTTTTGATTTTTCATTAATTCTGAATTCTAATTTTGTTGGTTGTAAGTTGTTTATGACATTATGCTATGCTGTGTTTTATTTATGATATTGGCTGTTCTGTTTATGATTTTATGTTATACTGTGTTCTGTTTATAAATATATTTTTTAAATTTTTAAACGTAAGACTCTATTCTCCAATTTGGCTTATGTGATCCATTATGAAATTAAATTGGAACCAATTGATGACTAAACATTAAAGAAAGCCTAATGAGGTGTAAAGTTTGTGCCTGCTACATAATATTGGCAATATAATGTAAGTGATGATTTTCTTTTAGGAGGGAGCAAATAGATGAAAAGTGAAAGGCAATATGTAAATACTGCGAAAGAAAGATTGGAGGTGACACGAAGCAAGGAACTAAGCATTTGTATGATCACATTAGAATTTGCCTGATTCGTATCGTTAGGGGGCCAAAGCAATTAATATTGAAAACAGTGCAACAATCATCAGGTTCGACAGGAACGAGAAGACCAACGAATTCACTTTTGGTTGGAAATTTCACATTTAGTCAAGAGACAGCACGACGAGCACTTACAAGATGAGTTATTAGGAGAAGGCACCCTATATCATTTGTTGAGCAAGAGGGTTTTCATGAGTTTATGGCTGAGACTCAACCTTTGTTCAAATTTTATACAAAAAATATACTGAGAAGTGATGTTGAGAATATGTATGAAGCTGAAAAAGCAAAGCTATTGAAATTGTTGGAAAAAAATCCAAGCCGCATTGCCATAACTACTGACATGTGGAGTGCTGATTGTCAAAACAAAGGTTACATGTCAATTACAGCTCACTTTATTGATGATGATTGGAACTTGCAATGTCGGCTTGTGAGGTATTATTCTAATTCATTTGTGCTTTTAGTATCTTTTATATATTTAAATTTTAATGTCATGAGTATTTATTATATTTACATTACTTTAGGTTTGCATATGTGTTTGCACCCCATACTGCTGAGGTTTTTAGTGATGTTTTGGTGAATTTCTTGTATGATTGGAACATAGATAGAAAGTTGTCAATTTTAACGGTTGATAATTGTAGTACAAATGATGCCATAGTTCATCTTGTGCTTGATAAGATTTCACCATCTAACTTTATTAAGAGAGGAAAATTTGTTCACATGCGTTGTTGTGCTCATATTGTTAATTTGATTGTGAAAGATGGCATGAATATAATATATGTTTTCATTGAAAAAATTAGAGAGAGTGTTTCATTTTGGGTTGCAACACAGAAGAGGGAAGAAAATTTTGAAGAAACTTGTAGGCAATTGAATATTAATTATAGAAAAAAGCTTGCATTTGATTGTAGAACTAGATAGAATTCAACTTATCTAATGCTTGCTTCTATATTGCCATATAGAGAAGTTTTTGAGCGTTTAAGACACTGTGAATCTCTGTATAAATATGTACAATCTGATGATGAGTGAAAAATAGCAAATGAACTTGTTGATAAATTAGAAGTCTTTTATAGCGTGACTGAATTGTTCTCTAGCACTTTATATCCAACCACAAATTTATACTTCCCTAAGGTGTATGAAATGAGATTGACATTGAATGAATGGCTGGTTAGTTTCAATGACATGATTCATAAAATGTCAACAAATATGATTAGTAAGTTTGAAAAGTATTGGGATCAAATTAATGAAGTCATGGCTGTGGGAGCTATCTTAGACCTTAGATATAAGATGAAGTTGTTAAAGGTTTTTTTTTTTTCCTAAAATATATGGATCTCAAAGTGAGTTTCGATTGAGCAAGGTCAAGAAAATGATGAAAGAATTAGTATGTGAATATCAACTCAAGACTAGGATTAAAAGAAGAGCTCCAAATGATAATAGTTCAGCTTCTACTTTGAATGTTGGTGATGATGATGGATCTTCAAAGAGAAAATTTAGTTCTATTTACTTGCAATTTATGGAAGATACATCTGAAAAATGTGTTGCAAAAACTGAGTTGGATTTTTATTTGGAAGAGAGTGTTATGGTAGATAAAACAAATTTAAAAAAATTTGATATTTTGGGCTATTGAAAAATATTGGAGTGAAATATCCAACCTTACAAAAGATTGCAAGAGATTTTTTTACCATTCCCATTTCTACTGTTGCCTCAGAGTCCGCTTTTAGTACCGGTGGTCGAGTTTTACATTCACATTGCAATAAATTGCATTATGAACTTGTTGAGGCGTTAATTTGCACTCAGCATTAAATACACTCTTTAGGTAAAAATACTAATAATTCAAATTTTTATCTGGTATTAAAGTTCAATCTCATGTTAAATTTAACTCTCGTATCTTGTTGATTGATATAATATAGATAAATTAGGGTCGAAAATTTCAATTCCTTTGGACTATAAGATGTATATGGGGGATTTAGGAATTTAGGTAATTATTTTTTTATTATGTTAAATTTTTATTTAATGTATGAAATTCTTATTTATAATGTATGTTAAAATATTTATGTTTGTCTTGTTTTAATAAACCCGCAAGATATCGCAAGACCCTTTTCACGATAGACAAGTGAGATTGAAGAGGGCAAGGCTTATATTGGCTTATTTTGTTTTTGAAGTATGCAACTTCGAGTTGAGTAACCGTAGCATATTGAAGACCCCTAACGATGGAACGATATAGAGTTGGATCTTCGAAGAGATCATCACCTTGATTTAATAATTTTAGGTTGATGGCCATAAGTGTGGGTATGGATTTTGTATGTATCATCTTTGTCCAATTAAGAAGCTCCCTAGTGTACTTAGTTTTAGATAAGACAACATGATGATTAGTTAAAAATGTAAATTTAATACCAAAAAATAATTCAAAATTCTTAAATTCTTGAGTGAAAAAACATCATTGAGTTGTGAAATTAATAAAAAAATTGTAACTAAATCAGTGCAAGTCAAAAGGATATCATCAATATAAACTAATATATAAGTAGTAGAAAATGAATTAGTACGGATAAAGAGTGAGTGATCAGACTTAGTGTGATGGAATCCAAATTTATTTAAAGATTGTGTTAGAGTAATAAATCAGGCATAAGGTGTCTGTTTAAAGCCATACAACGCCTTATAAAACTTACACACAGAAAAAGTAGATGAAGATGAGAATTCGAGTGGTTGAATCATGTAAATGTCTATCTAAAATGTCATTAAGAAAGGCATTATTAAAGTTATATTAGCAAACTTGCCAACCTTTTGAGTGAGAGAACTAAATTAAAGTGAGAAGGACAAAATAGTTGCGGATTTCACGACAAAACTGAAAACTTAGTTAAAATCTAGGCCCTCCTTTTGGTGGAAGCCTTTTACAACTCGACGTGCCTTATATTTTTTTATCGAGCCATCTAGATTTTGTTTCACCGTGAAGATTCAACGGTAGCCAATGATAGTGGCTACTATGAAATATTCTTGCATAATATTTAAAACTCTATTTTGTTACGACGCATGACACACACATATAGTCACGTATACGTATAGAGAAAGAGTAAAAAAAGTTTTAAAATCAACTACAATATAAAATCAATTAAAGTTGAGTTTGTGTAAACAAGTTAAATAAGCTTTTTTGAAAAAAGAGTTTAAAGTATAAGAACTTTTATTAATTGTAACTTATAAATAAATTATTTTGTATTTAGATTTTTAGTTATAGAAAGTAGAAACACCATTTTACTCAAATTTTTGTTCCATTGTTAACAACATATAAATCAACAATTTTCGAGTTTTGTTTCGCAATCTTAATTCAAAGAGTAGAAACGACTCCTTTTGTAGATGTCTCAAGGTCTCAAGTGTAGTTTCGAAAGTAAAATTAAAGATAAAAAGAAAACATACAAGGTGCTGCAGGCAAAGTAAAATGCAGAAAATCAGAAATTAAAAGAGAATGGAAGAAGAAGATGAAGACGAACAAATAAAAATAAAGAACTTTGATTAAAAATAGAAAATAAAGTACAAGTTTGAGTTCAGACTACAAATAAATTATTTAAGATTCTCAGTTTTACTCTGTGATGCCAATGAGGCTGGGAGCGTTTTTGAGTTTTCAAGTATTTTCCAAAAAGAATTGAACTCATTACAATGTTTGCCCAAAACTCTATGTATAGACTAATCTAATGTCGACTGACAGTTACTCCTATAATGATCTGCGTCAGTTTTTAAATTTGAATAACCGTATGCACTTATTTTCTTGACGACCATTCTGCACTCTACTTTAACGCTCTATGTTGATAAATTGCTCCCGCACATAGCACGTCCTATTCAAATTTTGAATAAAAACTGCTAATGAATTAGAAGCTTCTCCTAATATACTGAATTTGGTTTCATAAATTAATAATAATATTATCTTATATTTATTTACTTAAAACAACTCTTTTTTTTCTTAAATGATAATAATTTTTTGCTTAACAAATACTTATTGTAAAGTTGTAGTATTTGGATAAATAACTCACAAAATACTATTTTTTTACACAAGAGAATGGATATTAAAATAACGATGATAACAGATATTTTTTAATATTAAATGTTGATTTTACATAATCTAATCACTAAAATTACAATCGATTAGTCAATTGATTCTTTATTTTCTCTTTTATTAGTTACATTTTTCTAGCGTTTTCAGCATTCAGTTCTTCCTATGTAATATCATTAGAAACTAGTTCTTCTACTTCACCTTCACCCATAAGATCAAAATTTTCATGAAAATTTTTAAACTGTTCATCGTTTGTGTCATTCCGTGGAATAAAATTGTGTAAAGTCATACAAGTACCAATGATTCTAACTTGTGTGTCCAAGAAAAACGATGGCATGTAGGGATGGCAACACCATCCGAACTCGCGGGTACCCACCCCGTCCCTACCCACTCGAAGCGGGTTTTTAGCGGGGCGGGTTCTTGGGAGGGGCGGGGCGGGGTCGGGTTTAGGTAATACCTGCCCCTACTTGCCCCGCTATATATATATAATATATATAATTTTAATATATAATATGTATAATATATGTAAAATAATTAATAAATGATTAATAATATTATATCATATTTAAATTTTTACTTTAATTTATGTTATGTATGTGATGATAATTATACAAATTTTGAAATTGGATTTTAATAATTATAGGGGCGGGTAGGGGTGGGGCGGATACCCGCAGGGTGGGGTTAGGGTTCAACGTTTTACTACTCGCGGGTAGAAGCGGAGCGGGTTCTATGCGAGTTTTTGTACTGCGGGGCGGGGTCGGATAGAGCAAAAACCTGCCCCTACCCGCCCCGTTGCCACCCCTAATGGCATGGCACCCAAGATTTTCCATCTTACTTTGCAACATCCAAATGAGCGTTCAATTGTACATATAAGGGAATGACTCTATAATTGTTTTTTTTTTTTTTTTACCAAAGATAGGAGACTCGAACCCGCAACCTCTTAATTGAGTATGGGGAGACTATGCCATTTGAGCTATTACTCTTGGCAATGACTCTATAATTGTTACAAGTGAATAACGGTGTTATTGTATGTGGTGAATAGTAATTAAATTCTAATTCACAATAATCCTAATAACAATGCCAAAAAAATTATTATGTAGTTGTGTTGTTTTATTATGTATGATATAATAGGTAAAAATAAAAAATAAATATAAAATGTGTATCAATGTATATTTTGTTGTTTTTTTTTTACTCCTATATATTAGAATTTTTTTATTTTTTATTGGGTCAAGAACTTGCTATAACTAACTATAAAAATAATAGTAAACTATATAAATATAAAATTAAAATTGAGATTTCATATCACAAAATGTTAAATACAAATTTAATAATAAAAACAGAATGATAAAATAAAAAAAAATACTGAAAAAAATATATGCGGTGAACTTTCCATAATTCAAAAAAAAAAAAAAAGGTTCTGCTATTTTTTGAACGCACTCTGAGTTAATTTTTTTATTTTTATTTTAAAATTCAAAAACAAGACTCTAACTAATAGAAGCAGACTCTAACGACTATAAAAGAAAAAATGTAACTATCTCCTAATAACACTACTTTATAATACAAATTAAATGAAATTGAAACTTCTACTTTTAAAGGCCAATTTGGATAGGTTTATAAGTGACTTTTTTTTTTTTTAACTTATGAAAATGTGTAATATTAACATCTGATACAATTTTTAAAATAAAATTACAACTTTCTAAAAAATTATTTTGGTGTTTAAGGAGAAGTTAAAAAAAAATGATTTATCTCATGCTTTTTATTACTTTTCTCTTAAATTAAATACTTTTAGAACTAAAAAATCAAATACAAAATAACTTATTTATAAATTACTTTTAATACAAATATTTATTGTTTAAACTATTTCTTCAAAAATAACTTAATTAAGTTGTTTACCCAAATTAGGCATAAATAAAAGACGTTCTATTTGTGAACAAATAAAAAATATTCTATAAACCATAAAAGCAAAGAAATTAAATTCGCACAATTTTTTGGTATATAACTATAGATATATACATCTCTTTTTATAGTAAAAAATAATAATTTTTTATTTTCTCATTTCTTATCAACAATTTTAATATCAAAAGTAAAAAAAATGTATATAAAGGTACACAATATAACATTTCTCGAAAATAAATTATCAAAATCCAATAGAGAGAGAGAGATTTTATCTTAAACAGTATTCAAATACAAAATTGATTTGTTCAATTTCAGATAACCAAATAAAAAGGTTTGTATTTTAGATTAATAATTTCACTTTCTCTTAATTATACGTTCATATCTTTTTCTAAATTATTTTTAATTCTTATTTTTATTTATCTTTTTATCATATAAAAAAGAGAAGTACTATGAGATCAGTAATTTTTGTGATTTGTAGCCATCAAATAGTTATTAATGATATTTTTAATGGTGTGAGATTTCATTCAATGATATAGGATTTTTTTTCAAAGATATATTTTTTATCGCATAAAAGAACTTTATACCTGGAGTACATTATGTTCTCCTGCAGTACATTATGTCAAGACAAATGAATTTTCCAATCGAGATGTTAAATAAAAATTATCTAATGGGTAAAGGAGAGAAAGAAAATAATTAAGAAAGGAAGAAGTTCCAAAGTGCTAGTTATTACTGTTCATAGAGAAGGTGGTCTGAGAAAATGATGTCGCCAGTATTCCTCCTCCAACAATATCGCCTGAGACAGAATTTTCCCAGGTTCCAAATAATTGTTAGGGTCTCTGACCTAGAAGATATCCTCATTGAAGAGGACAAGCCCATCACTAAAAAGAGGATGGAGCAAACAAGAGAGCCCACTCATGGACCTCAACAAGAGCATGAGGAAGTTCCTCATCATGAAATCCCTGAAATGCCTCAAGGATGCACTTTCCTCCACAAAACTATTAGGAGCAAATCAATACCTCCCTAGGAGAATTGAGTTCTAACATGGGACAACTAAGGATGGAGCACCAAGAGCACTCCATCCTCCTCCATGAAATTAGAGAAGACCAAAGAGCCATGAGGGAGGAGCAACAAAGGCAAGGAAGAGACATAGAGGAGCTCAAGCACTTCATGAGATCTTCAAGAGGAAGAACTAGCCGCCATCACTAAGGTGGACCCGTTCTTTAATTTCCTTGTTCTTATTTTTTCTGTTTTTCGAATTATGCTTTATGTTTTGTCTATGTTTGTGTCTTTATTACATGATCATTAGTGTCTAGTGTCTATGTCTTAAAGCTATGAATGTCCTATAAATCCTTCACCTTTCTTAAAATGAAAAATGTTTTTAATTGCAAAAGAACAAGAAGTACATGATTTCGAATTATATCTTGAAATTAATTTAATTATTTTGATGTGGTGGCAATACTTTTTGTTTTCTGAATGAATGCTTAAATAGTGCATATTTTTGAATTTGTTGTTTATGAATGTTAAAATTGTTGGCTCTTGAAAGAATAAAGAAAAAAAGACAAATGTTATTGATAATCTGAAAAATCATAAAATTGATTCTTGAAGCAAGAAAAAGAAGTGAATAGGAAAACCTTGCGAAAAAAATATGAAAAAAGGGAAATAGCGAAAAAAAAAAGCAAGTAGAAAAAGCCAGTAACCCTTTAATCCAAAAGGCAAGGGTAGAAAAAGGATCCAAGACTTTGAGCATTAATGGATAGGAGGGCCCAAAGGAATAAAATCCTGGCCTAAGCGGTTAAACCAAGCTGTCCCTAACCATGTGCTTGTGGCGTGATGGTGTCAAGTGAAAGCCTGAGATTGAGCGGTTAAAGTCATGGTCCAAAGCAAAAAGAGTGTGCTTAAGAGCTCTGGACACCTCTAACTGGGGACTCTAGCAAAGTTGAGTCACAATCTGAAAAGGTTCACCCAGTAATGTGTCTGTGACATTTCTGTATCCGGTGGTAATATTGGAAAACAAAATGCTTAGGGTCACGGCCAAGACTCATAAAGTAGCTGTGTTCAAGAATCAACATACTGAACTAGGAGAATCAATAACACTATCTGAATTCTGAGTTCCTATAGAAGCCAATCATTCTGAACTTCAAAGGATAAAGTGAGATGCCAAAATTATTCAGAAGCAAAAAGGCTACAAGTCCCGCTCATCTAATTGAAGCTAATCTTCATTGATAAGTTTGGAATTCATTGTATATTCTCTTCTTTTTATCCTATTTTGTTTTTAGTTGCTTGGGGACAAGCAACAATTTAAGTTTGGTGTTGTGATGAGCGGATAATTTATACCCTTTTTGGCATTGTTTTTACATAGTTTTTAGTATATTTTAATTACTTTTTATTATATTTTTATTAGTTTTTATTCAAAAATAACATTTCTGGACTTTACTATGAGTTTGTGTGTTTTTCTCTTATTTCAGGTATTTTCTGGCTGAAATTGAGGGACCTGAGCAAAAATCTGATTTAGAGGTTGAAAAAGGACTGCAGATGCTGTTGGATTCTGACCCTCCTGCACTCGAAGTAGATTTTTTGGAGTTACAGAAGCCCAATTGGCGTGCTTTGAATTGCGTTGGAAAGTAGACATCTTGGGCGTTCCAGAAATATATAATAGTTCATACTTTGTCCGAGATTTGATGGCCCAAAATGGCCTTTAAAGTCAGCCTAAAATATCTTGGCGTAAAATGCCTAAACTGGCACCAGAATTGGAGTTAAACGCCCAAACTGGCACCAAAGCTGGAGTTTAACTCCAGAAATAGCCTAAGCATGAAAAAGCTTCAATGCTCAGCCCAAGCACACACCAAGTGGGCCCCAGAAGTGGATTTCTGCACTATCTGTACTTAGTTACTCATTTTCTGTAACCCTAGGCTACTAGTATAGTATAAAAACTACTTTTAAGGATCTTTTTGATTTTTAGAACGTTTAGTCCTGAGACAATGGATGCTGGCCTCACGGCCATGCCTAGAACTTTTTCATTTATATATTTTCAACGGTGGAGTTTCTACACCCCATAGATTAAGGTTTGGAGCTCTGCTGTTCTTCATGAATTAATGCAATTACTACTGTTTTCTATTCAATTCAAGCCTACTTCTTCTCTAAGATATACTCTCGTACTTAATTTAGTTAAGTTAGTATGAAGGGGTGACCCGTGACAATCACCCAATCTTCGTTACTCGCTTAGCCAAGATCGCGTGCCTGACAACCACAAAGCAATCTACACGATGTTCAACGTAGTCATTGGACGACAGCTGAAGTATACTCTCTTGGATATCTAATACACGGACCGAGTCCGTGAGATTAGTATCTTCATGGTATAGGCTAGATCCATTGGCAGCATTCCTGAGATCCGGAAAGTCTAAACCTTGTCTGTGGTATTCCGAGTAGGATCTGGGAAGGGGTGACTGTGACGAGCTTCAAACTTGCGAATATTGGGCACAATGACAGTGTGCAAAAGGACAATGGTCCTATTCTGACGCTAGCGGGAACCGACAGATGATTAGCCATGCGGTGACAGCGCATATGGATTTGTTTTCATCTGAGAGGATCATACAGCTTGCCATGGAAGGAGGTAATGCATGGTTGGAAGAAAGCAATAGGAAAGCAGAAGTTCAGAAGCAACAAAGCATCTCCAGATGCTTATCTGAAATTCCCACCAATGAATTACATAAGTATCTCTATTTTATTTTCTGTTTTATTTATATTTTAATAATCAAAACCCCACAACCATTTGAGTCCGCCTGACTGAGATTTACAAGGATGACCATAGCTTGCTTCAAGCCAACAATCTCCGTGGGATCGACCCTTACTCACGTAAGGTTTATTACTTGGACGATCCAATGCACTTGCTGGTCAGTTACACGGAATTGTGAAGAAGTCTTGAAATCACGTTCTCCCACACCAAGTTTTTGGCACTATAGCCAGGGAACGAATAATCACGATTTCGCGTACCATTTCATCATGTACCCTTAGGGTCAGTTCTCCTTGTGGATTGGATTAGGAAGTTGGAATATGGTTGATGCTAAATTGGTAAGGTTTTGGTTAGGTTTAAAGGGGTTTGCAAGTGTATGTTTGAAAATTGAGACTTGTTGGTTTTTGGTAAAAATTGTGATTTTGGCCTAACTTTGACGGAGCATAAATTGGTCTCCAGAGTTTCGATTTGTGCCAAACTTATTTAGAAATAAAATTGGGTCCGAGATGTTTATGTCGTTCAAAGAACGGAGGAAAAATACTTTAAAATGAGGAAGTTATGCTCGATCAAAGTTTGGTGTACAAGCTGAAAATTCTGGACTTAGCAGCTTTTGAGGTTGCTGCATTGTATGCGTATGCGTACACTCCCATACGCATACATGCGCTTCGGGCTGGCCCATATGCGTACGCGAAAAGAAGCAATGCATACGCGAAATGGGCCAACATGCACGCTCACGCGTTCGCATGGCCCAGGAATTTTGCGTATGCGAAAATCCTCATGCGCGGCCAGTCGTTTCGGGTTGGTGCAAATGCATACGCATGCATGGCAATGCGTACGTGACATGGTCCAGATGCACGCTCATGCATACGCGTGATCTACACGTACGCGTGACCCTATTTTCAGAAAATATGACTTTTTTGTTTTTAAAACCGAATTTTAAACTTCTGAGCCTCCATTTGCATCATTAAGTCCTAAATCTTAATAGTATACCTAGTAGTGAGAAGAAACTAGGAAATGTGATAACTTAGCTTGTGGATGAAGTAAGGAGAGAATTATCAATGAATGATGAGTAATGATGATTGTATGAGTTGCATAGTATGATGGTGGAATTGTTGTGTGTGTTATGAGCCAGATGGCTGTGATAAACATTGAATTATGATTGGGTATGTATATGCATACGATTAATGATTAAATGATTATAATTGATTGAGGAAGCTTGAACATGTGGCGAGTATGCGGGGGTTGCCTATATGATTAACGAATGAATGTGGTGAATGAATTATGATAGAAAGTGTTGGATGTTAGTATGCTTGTGTTTTTTCTCTGGTTGTAAGGGTGACAGGGCACCGATACCCTCTAATGGTGACAGGGCACAGATACCCTCTAATGGTGACAGGGCACAGATACTCTCTAATGGTGACAGGACACAGATACCCTCTAATGGTGACAAGGCACGGATTCCTTCTAATGGTAATAAGGCGCAACAGAGAGACTGTGCCCGGGTTAGCTACCGACACGTCGGGTTGGCTTAATAACTAACAGATAAGACTCATCAGCTATTAGGACAGGCACGCATGCATTTATATGTTTGTTTGGTGTGATTTTTTTGGAATTCCTAATTGACTGCATAATTACTTGCTACTTGTTTATCTGTTGTATCTGCTTCCTATTTGTGATTTCCTTGCTTGACATAATTGTGTTTGCAATATCAAATTATCGGTGGCGGTTGGGAGGTTCGGAGGAGTTAGAAAGGGGAGTTTTAGTTAGACTGAAGGTCCTTAGTTAGTTGCCTATTTTCATTTCTCATGGTTTAGTTATGTTTATAAGCATTAATTATATATCAGAAGTTCTAGGATTGCCTTCGCCTTTCCCTGGATATTATATGTTAGATATGTGGGTACTGTTACCATACTGAGAATCTTCGGTTCTCACCCATGCGAATTTTGTGGTTTTCAGATGCAGGATGTGAGCTCCTCGCTGAGGCATGCTGAAAGCTTCTGATTTGGCAAAGATCTTTATCTTTTGGGCTTTATTTTGGTTATATGTACTTGCATAGATATTTATTATCTCCACTATTTATATATATACTATATTAACTCCTCTTAGAGGTTATTTTGAAAAAACAGGTTCTGTAATTCTGTCTTTTGGGTTCATTTTGGGTAGATTATATATATATATATAATTTTCTTTTTAAAGGTCGTAATACCTCGCCACCTCTATCTTATGACTTAAGCATAAGGCTCTGTATGGTAGGGTGTTACACATAGACTCATTTTAAGGAATAAATATATTAATCTTTTAAACAGAATTTTTAAATTAAATTTTGATAATAAAATAATATTTTCTATATCTTTGTTAGAAATTCCACTTAGTTTATTTTAGGTAGTATTTTAAATTTTTTTTTGAAATATTGTGTATAATTTTATTTTGATACTATTTTTTTTATGCATGAGTGTTTTGAGAGCGTACAACTATTAAAAAAAAGAATATTTTTAATAATATTAAATATTTTTAAAATTTATTTTATATAAAATCCTAAATAGAATAACACAAATAATGAAAAAAATATAATAAAAGAATCATTGAATAGAACGTGTATTAATTGAATTGTTACAATCCGGATAAAATTTTATAACACATATAAGACATTCAAAGTACAATCAATATATTATTATTGTTGTTGTTAATTTTTTATTTTATACCATTGTTTGATATTTATATAAATTACAAAAAAAAAATATAAATTATTTTATATCAGTAAAATATATTCATAATAATTTTTTTAAAACATATTTTAGATATAAATATATACAAGAAAATAAATATTTTTCATACACTGCATAAATACATATACTAATTAATTGATATAAATAATTAGAATAATTTATTTGATTTAATAAATTAAATGAAATAAATTAAAAAATATTTTTACCAGAATGCCATGTTAATTTTATTATTAACTGCAATAATCTAATTTTAATAGAGTATAATATAATATAATATAATATGATAGATTGATAGATAGATAAATAGATAAATTAATAGAAAGATAGATATTACTAGTTCATTATGCAACTTTTTTTTAAGCAATTACCAAGTAAATCCAAAGAATCGTAAAATTGGATTTATAATATAATTTATAAATCCTTTATTAGATTGTATAAAAGAATTGAAGGGATAAAACGTATCTAATCTTTAATTTTTAGTAGTATTGTAATTTTTGAGAAACTTATTTAATGTCAAAATTTGCGTATATAAAGTTGATAATTAAAAATTTTTAGATAATTAATTATTTTGATGTGATATTAATAGTTAAAAATTAAATTATTAGATGTTAATTTATTTAAATTTATCAAATAATTTAATGGTTCTCAACTATTTACTTCAAATCATATAATAATTTTTATCTATAAAATTTATAAAGATAATTGCATATAAATTTTCACTTTATTTAATATTTTTTTTCCTCATGGATATCTATAAACTCATCACAATTTAAAAAAAAATATTTAATACTTTTTTTCTTTAATTAGGACTTATAAATTCATCAAGAAATGTTTCATAAGTTACTTATTCTATTACTCTATATATAATTACGTACTATATGTAAAAGACATTAGAAAGAATTTTATTTCATAATTTTTTTTATTACTGTGTATTTTCATCATAATTTTTCTTTTATTAAAAACACAAAAAGAAAAGAAAGGAGAAAAAAAGACATTAGTCTAAACCATAAATTTAGAGTATAATTTAAATTCCAAACATGCTAAAATTAAACTTGACTCATTTTATTTTATTTTAAAACAAAATAAATAATAATCAACCGAGCCAAGAACCAATCTGTATCACTATTCATATAGGTTTACGAGTATTCCAGTGTATTTTTATAGAGTATGCAGCACATATGCTTCCACATAATTGTCTTCAATTCATAAATTTGTGCACTATTGTTCAAATATAGTGGACTTCTAGTTCTTCAAGCTGAGATACTTGAATCTATCTTTTGGTGGAGTGTTAGAAAACTTCCATGTAACTTTTCCATAAGTTTCATTAAAGTGATGAGTACCTGCTACATCCTCAATTGGAACTGCATCAGAAATTTCTTTTAAGACCCTTTCTTCAAGTCTCAATGCTAAGGCACCAACGTTTTGATCCAGATTCTTAATCTTGGTTGTTCCTGTAAAGGTGAACACAAATTTCAGCAAATAACTAAGAATATTATGTATAATATTTTTCATACATTATATATTAGGTAATGTCTAATTTGTACTCTAAAATTTTAACGTCTATCAAAATAATCTTTGACTTTTAGAAAGGATCGAATTGGTTTCTAAATTTATAAATTATGAATTTTGTTTGTCTTTAATTTAAGCGTCGTTAACACTGATATGGAAGTGTGGCATCTCTGACTGTAAGGAGACGTGGTTAAGACTTTAATATAATTAAATAGGTGTATTAAATTAGTTAATTAAACTCATTTTGATTAATTGATTTTATATTGGTATAGATATTAAAATGAACCTAATTAATAAATTTGAGATACATATTTGACCATATTAAAATTTTAATCATGTTATCTTCTGTTAAAAATGCCACATGAATATTATAACGCTCCAAGTCAATTGTATATTAACACTAGTTAAATTAAAGATGAATACAATTTATAAAATTTAAAGATCAATTTGGTTATTTTAAAAAATTAAAGACTATTTGAATGAGTGCTTAGAATTTTCAAAAACCAAATTTGATATTACATCTTATATATATACTTGAAAATGAAGAAAAATAAAAAGACATGTATAGTAATATTTTGTTATGTTACTGACCAGGGATAGGCGCAACATCATTGCCTTGTTGGAAAATCCATGCTAATGCCAGTTGGACAGGACTGCATTGGTGCTTCTTAGCAAGGTTTTCTATTCGCTCATATATCTTCTTGTTCTTCTCCAAGTTCTGTGCTTGGTAGCGAGGATGAGTATTCTAGTAAATAAAAAAGTAACCATCTATTAGACATTCATAATTTACTAGTCATGGAGTAAAAAGATAAGGATCAGATAAAACTTTAATTAATTTGTTTCATAAATATACATACCAAAAGACTATCAGCTGGAAGGTTTTCCACAACTCCTTTGCCACCAAAAAAGCCACGACCAAGAGGACTGTATGGTACAATTCCAATACCAAGCTCTCTGAAAAAAATAAAAATATTAGAAAAACTCAATCTCACATCATCACAAATAAATGAAATACACATTTAAAAACAACAGGTCCATGTTTTCCCTCTCTATCTTAAATTATAAGAAGTCATAAAAGTCCCATACCTACCTACTTCTATGAAATTAAGTAACTAAAATTAATCTGCAAAGAGGAATTATCTCTTCTTCAATATCACGAGTCCAAAGTGACCATTCCATTTGTACAGCAGTAATTGGATGAACTGCATGTGCTCTCTTTATTGTATCCGAGCTAGCTTCAGATAATCCAATGTATTTAACTTTTCCCTCTTTCACCAATTTCTTAAGTTCACCCATCTATTATAATACAACAAACTAGTTATTAATAATGCACCTAATAAGATAAAATAAGTCAAAAAGTTTTAGAATGTCATCCTTTTCTATTTCATAATATATAATTTTAACAAATTTTAAAAGTAAAGATATTATAAAACACAAAAAAAAGGTATTAAAAAGATTTCACAAGTATAGAATAATTTGTCCTATGTTCCAATTCATTTAATTTGTAAAACTATCAAAAGAAGTTCTTAACTGTGTCTTCTATAGAGACTGTTGTGTCCACTCTATGCTGATAATAGAGATCAATGTATTCAACTCCAAGACGTTTCAAACTAGCTTCGCAACATGAGCGTACATAGCTTGGTGTACCATTGATCTTCATATCAAAAGTATTCATATCTAACTTTTCAACACCAAACTTTGTAGCTATCTGGATCTTTTTCCTAGGGAGTTGCTTTAAAGCCTGGAAAAAAAATTTCAATATTTTACATAAGAAAACCTACAGAAACAATCAATTTTTAATTAGTAAAAACTTTGCTAACAAGAGCAATAAAAAAATGTAAAAATTCTTTGGGTAAGTTCCAGCCATACTTCTTGAATTTTACGCTATAGCATAGTTGTTAAAATTGGATCAAACCGATTAGTTCGATTAAAAAATCGATGAACTAGATTTTGAACTGGATTTTGTATTGGTCCGATTTAGTATACTGACCGCTTAAAGAAATAAACCAGTTAAAATCGATATGAGTCGATCAAACCAACATAAACTAGTCAAAATCGACATGAATTAGAACCGAATCGGTCTAGTCAATAACACAGTCAACGGTCAACTTGCACGTTAATGTGCGTCAGCAGCGTGCAGGGTTGAGAAATTTTAAAAATTGTATTGTAAGAGGTGGAAGTCAATCTTAGCTCTTCTCATATAAAGACCAAATTGATAACTATTGCACTAATATATTTTTTTGGTATCATTAATGCTTTTTATAGTATAAATTTTATTTTATATAATATCTTAACTAATACACATATATATACATGGAAATCCTTAACTCAATATTTTTTATATTCAACATTGTTTAAATTAATTATTTTTTAATTGAAGTACAAATTAATTAATTTTAAAATAAAAAAATATAATAATGAATATAAAAATAAAATAAAAATTACTTATTCTGAGAAGAAAAATAAATTTATATAATTATTTAATTATATAAAGATATTCAGACTTTAAAATTACTCTTTGAATATAATTCATAAATTGTTATTCTTATCGTGTCTAACTAAGATACTATTATAGTAGTACAGATTAATTTTATATCTATCTTTGTATTAGTTATTTATAGAATTCGAGACTTAATTATTTTTAAAATGTTAGTAAAAATACGTATTTCAAAATTTAATTTTAGGTTTTTGACTATTTTATATTTTTTATTTACGTGAGACTGGTTTTACCGGTTGGACCAGTAACCCATCGGTTAAACTAATAAACTAGTAAATTAGTAACCTGACCAGTTCGATCACCGGTTCGGTTTTGATAACTATGCGCTATAGTTTAAAAAACCGGACCGACCTGAACGATCGAGACGAAAAACAGGCGATCCCACTTCACGACCAATCCAAATTGGATATTGGATCAAGTAAAAAACAAAACCGATGAAAATCAGTTTGACTCAGCCTATCTTTACAAAAGCTTATGAATTGGCGAATTTGAAAAACCTATACTGGATCGGATTTTATTTTTTTTAAAAACTCTCCACCCCGAAAGGCCGACGTTGCTTTCATTTAAAAAGAAAAAAAACATTATAATGATCGAACCAACCCCAAGCTTTCTCTCACTCTCACTCTCACTCTCAAATGGCAAATCATAGAGCTAAGAGCTCATCTCACCTCACCTCCATTTTGTAAAACAGTAGCAGTTACCGGCTTACTGCCAGTCTGCCACTACAAGATCACATACCATACTTTCAGTTTTTAGTTCTTTGAATAAACATTACACTATATATTTTTATACTAAAATATTTAGATTTTTTTTTAAATCTTTATACATGTATCTCTCATATCACATGTGTTCTAATGTTTCTTTTATTCTTTTACATTTTTCTTTGTTCAATTAAAATGGCTAAATTACTCTCCATAATAAAGTCAAAATGCAAAGTATTGTCGTCACAATCAGACTAGACCAATCGATTCGACCCAAAAACTAATAATCAAGTCAATTTGGTACACTCTGAGAATTGGACATACTATTAATTCGGTCAACAGTAGTTAAATTTGCTAAAAATCGAGCGGTTCGCACAAACTTGATGGGGTTCAGGCGCAAGAATTGGACATTATACTCCACTGTACACTAGTACTGTTGGTGGATCATGCAAAGTATCTATTCTCACAACCAACTAAACCATCCAATTCGACCGAAAAATCGATAATCAAGTCAGTTTAGTTCATTTTACAAACCGAACTTACTATTAATCCGGTCAACAGCGGTCAACCTCACTAAAAATCAATGATTGGCACAAACCCAGTGCGGTTCAAGTGTAAGAACCATGCATGTCCACTGTACACCAGCAGTGCTGGTGGATGACATAAAATAGCTATTGTTTTGGAAATTAATTCCAAAAATAGCACTATGGGAATCGAATATGGGATCCTTTCTATGTTTGGTTGAAAAAAAAAAGAAATAAAGAGAAAGGAAATAGAAAGAAAAAAAAAAGAAAAAAATTGAATGAATTTTTATTTTTCTTAGAAGTATTTGGATAGAAGAAAAATATGAAGGAGAGAAATGTTATAAAAAGATAATTTTATTTTTATATTATAAAATATATTAAAAAAAATGAAGGAATAATATTAAAAATAAAAAAAAATAGTTTTTTCCTCATTTTCTTTTTAATATTTAAAAAACAATTAATAAGTCCCACCAATTTTTTTCTATTCTTTTTTTTTTCTTTAACTTTTTTCTTCAACCAAAAAATAAAAAATAATTTTTTTTATTTTTTTTCTCTTTTTTTTTTTTATTTTCCCTTCCAACAAACATAGTCTTAATGCCTAATCTTTAAGCAGTCGCACAAAGCGTCAAACCCCCGTGGGATTCAGACGCAAGAACTGCGCATGTGCACTGTGTGGATCACGCACAATTGTTGTTCTGGAAATTATTTAAGCACTCCACCTTTTCCACTAAGCCCCTGTCTCTTCTCATTATATAGTGCAATAATAATTTTATATATTTCAAAAGCTCTGTCCAAATTGTAGTTGTGTAGTTCATATAGAGCGTGGCTCTTGTTATATATATTGGAATAACTTTTCTTTTCTAAAATTTTTTTATTGCATATAATATGTTTTATTAATTTTAAAAATTGATTTTATAATCTTTTAATTTAAGTGAAAGATACTTACTACATTAAAAAATTTTAAATTCATTATATTATTATCTATATATAATTTATAAAAAACTGAATTTATTTAGATATTATTAGATTTGAGAAATGTGAAATATTATTTTTATCACTCAAATATTTAATAATAAATATTATATTTATTTTATTATTTAATTTTAATATATTATAATTTTATATATTCATTTAATTATTATTGGATTAATAGTTCAACCTGTGATTTATGGATTAAACTAATAACCTAATAATTTAGTCAAATCAATTATCGATTTGATTTTGATAACTATAATCCAAAGAGAATTTCATTATTATTGTTCTATTTTAATGAGTGAAGAGCTTGAGGGGTTAAAAATAACTTTGGATAACTTATTTTAACTTAATGTGGCAATAGAAACTCCATGTGCAATTGATGCAATACAATATAGAAAAGGTAAGAATGTATTTGGTATATGTTTTTAGTTTTTGTTTTATTTTTATTGTTTTCTGTTTTTAAAATTTTGTGGGAAAAAAAAGATAAAAACAAAAAAATTAAAAAACAAAAATAAAAAATAAAAATACATACCAAATATAGCTAAATATCCAAATTTCTTTTATTAAAAATGTAAGAGATTATATATATAATAATCTCAATGATGCCGAATGCGTAATTTTTTTAGAAAAAAACAAATTTATATCCTTAAAAATTGTAATTGCAAGCGAAACCTAAATAAATTTATGAAGAAGTATTAATTTACCTTTCCGACCAAAATTTCATTAGCATTGAGTCCATAAATATCAGAAGTATCAAAGAAGGTGATTCCTTTATTAAAAGCATGCTTAATAATAGAAATGCCTTCCTCTTCAGAAACACCAGCAGCATAGGCTCCAGTAAGGTTCGCGCATCCAAATCCCAACTTTGAAACCTTGCAAATATATGAGAGTAAATAATTGAATCATAAATTAATATATAAATGTTTCATAATATCCAAGTTAAAATATTTAAAAAGACAAAACTACAACAGTTATCTTTGACTGCAAATCCTTATATTAATTTGTATAAGATACATAATGCTTGCTGCACAATACCAATAAAATTATTAATTTATTATTATTAAAATTTCCACTTTCAAGATATACTTTGATTTGAATATAAGCCCCAGTAGATTAGAAAAATTGTTAGGTATTTTCGATCGGTGTAAATTAATCACTTTTGTACTGATATATTAATTAAGTGACAAATGATTAACGAATATTTATAACAAAATCACTTTAGTTTATATTCATAAATTGATTGAAAAGAATAATTTTTTTTTTTATTTTACTTTGAGAGCATCTAATAAATAATAATAACTAACTCAGTAGATTGATAGGTTATTCTTATCTTTTAAACTTTTAGAGTTTGAATTAGAATATAGAGTTTAATACCTCAAAGCCTTGGTTACCAAGTTTCACACGAGGAATATGGATGCTCTGAACTTCGGCCATTGTCTCTGTATTTACGTTACACAAAACAGAATCCAAATGGAGTCTTGACGATTATGTTTGAAATATGAACTTGTATATGTATGTATTTATGTAATACTTGTTATTAGTTTGGGATGCATGCACTTCATATATATGCTTTAATTTTGTTACTTCAATTTCTTATCTGACGTATGTGACTTTGATAACGACATTGTGTGTGTCAGCATTGGCGTTGATTTCATCACTCAGTATGTCACCATGAATTAGAAAAGTAAAACATTGCTCTTGGTTGATCAATGACTTGATCTTCTTTTATTTATTTATTTATTTTTCTCTCTCTCGCGCTCTCTATTTTTTTCCTTTTCTTTTTTAAGAATAATCAATCAATATATAATCCTTAGTGGAGAAAATCATGAAAGATTAAGTAGAATAAATACTAACCAACACAGGACGCTAGCACCAGGGGCCGAACTAGAAAAATAACTAAGTGGGGCCATAAATTTTCAAGTACGAGATTATTGAAGTTGTGTTTAATGTTTTAAAAATAAAATTATAAACTTGTTACTGGTACCATAAATTTGCAAGTAATTTCTTGGTTGTCATAATTTTTTATTTATTACACATTCAAAAGTTATCTTGCTTAAAAAATTTAGTATTACAAGTGCTTTTTTTTTAAGAATTAATTTAAACGAAAGCATCAATTCAGATTTTAAAAGTTATGACTTTTATATTTGGATTAGTTGCCATAATGAATTTTATTGTGACAGAATAAAATTTTAAAATTGGATTTTTTTTTCCTTTTTTCAAATGTTCATTATGATC
Source organism: Arachis ipaensis (assembly GCF_059453495.1). Classification (NCBI taxonomy): domain Eukaryota; kingdom Viridiplantae; phylum Streptophyta; class Magnoliopsida; order Fabales; family Fabaceae; genus Arachis; species Arachis ipaensis. Next base: position 137,619,401 of record NC_142443.1, read on the forward strand.
ACGACAATTTTTTTAGTATTTTGTTAGTAAAATAAAAACTACAAATATCGTGACATACGAATAGAAAGAGAACTATCTATATATGTATCATTAGTTTTAATCTAATGCATCTATCAAATATTAATATTTAAGGATGGGATTAAGTCATTAATAATTTATGAATAATTACAATTAGATCACAATTAAAATTTATATATAATAAACTTCCAACATTCTAGCTCCCATTTGGCCTTGGCCTAAGTGTATTCACATTTTCACATATTACATACTTGTTTTAATATAGTAAAATACTTTATGTGAGTTATAGCGGTCATGTAATTAAATATGAAATGCATTTTCTTCCATATACTATAACCACTAGCATTTTACTACACAAATTACATAAATAAAAAATAAAATTTTATATCGGTCCAATAAAATTTATAGATCATTATGTTATAACTCATAAGATAATATTATTTTAATTAAAAATAACAAGTTATTAATGTTCAAAAAATATATAAATAAACATAATAAGCTCAAAGTGTTAAGATCATTCAAAAGAACTAAGACTCATTCTATGTACATGTTCTTTAAATATCTTTGATCACAATCCTTTAGTTAATAGATTAGCAATCATAAGTTCTGTTCTAACATGTTCTATGGACATTTTTTGTTTTGGAACTTTCTTCTTAATGCCAAAGTACTTTATTTTCATATGTTTGGCACTTTTAGAGTATCTATCATTTTTAGAGAAAAATACTACTGTAGAGTTATCACAATAAATTTTAAATAGCCTAGCAATTGAGTCAACAATGCCAAGTCCTGAAATAAAATTTTGCAGCCATAAAACTTGATTTGTAGCTGATGCACCACTATTTAGTGGTGCATTTTATGCTGAATTGAGTGGATTTTATCAACTTTTCTCACATTTATTCAATGAAATGGCATGGTTTCATGACTTTCTCCTAATTTGTGCTTAAGAGTGAAAACATACTTTTTAGGCCTTTAATTTGCTAGTTTTAGTTCACCTTTGATTCCACTAGATGCCTTGATGTGTTTGTTAGTGAATTCATGTTGAAAAGGCTAGGAATGGATCAAAGGAGCGAAGAGAAAAGCATGCAAAGTGGATAACTCATGGAAAATCAAGGATTTGGAGTGCATTCATCGATGCGCACGGGTGGAACTACGCACACACGTGAATATGAAGTCGCATGGCGACGCGTACGCGTGACATGACGCGTACGCGGGGGAAGCAAAAATGCCAAGCGACGCGTACGCGTGACCCATGCGTACGCGTCGCAGCTTGCACATGACCTTATTAAAGTGAAAATGCTGAGGGCGATTTCTGAGCTTCGCAGGCCCAAATCCAACTCATTTTTTGAGCCTATTACATGCAGAATTCAAGAGGAGTGAAGGGGGAAAGTGATGACATGTCATCATGTCATGTTTTTCTATGCTTTTTTCATACAAGAAATTGATGATTAGTGCTTAAATATTGAATGCTTTTGTGCTTAAATGGTATATTTCTTTGATCTTTTAATTTTATAAATTTTGTAGGAAATAAATGAAAAAAGAAGCAAAATAGCACAAAATCAGCTCAAAATAAAAAAAGAAGAATTTTAGAGCACGCTTTGAAAATTGAGAACACTTTAGAACCTTAAGCCACACTTTTAAAAGCGTGGCCCATGACCATGAAACTTTGGCATATGCATTAATACTTATGCATGCATTAATAATTAATAACCAAGCTATTTCATGCATTAATGCTTATGTATGCATGCATTTAATTATGCAATGCATGAACGCATTAGCATTATTAAACAACTAAAAGCATGCATGCATGAAACATTCAATCAATAATGCCAATGAAATGAACACTAAATGAATGAATGAAATGCATGCATTATTAATTAAAGCCAATGGAAGAATGCATGTAAATTACAAAAACGCTAATGCATTGACTTTATTAATTATATTAATTAAAGTAAAGAATGCATTTAATTAATACCACCATGCATTAGCATTATTTAGAAATGAATGGAATAAGAGCTTAAAGCAGAACACTAGCGTTCATTAAAGCAACGGAACGCTACAAGCATGGGAATATTAAGTAAGGAAGAGTGTTCATTTATTTAAACGCTAGCGTTCACACAAGCAATGTTTTCGGGCCCTCATGCAAGGAAAAACAAGGCGCGGCACCCCCAAAGTGAAACAGCCAAGGTTCGAAGAGGGAACCTCACATCAAGGGAGTGCTACGTTGCAACTTCCAACTGAGCGCTATGGGCAAAAGAAAATTGGCACAAAGTGGAGTAGCCAAGGCTCGAAGAGGGAAACCAAGGCATCAAAGGAGCGCTACATTCAAAGACCAAACTGAGCGCTACACCAAGAATTGCTAGGCCCGGGAAGGAAGCATACAAGGCAAGTGAGTGCAATGCTTACTAACTCAACGGAGCGCTCCACTGGAGCATGGCTCCAACCCATTTTAAACCAAATGCACCCTGACTCAATTGAACTAAACCAATCCGGATCCACTCTTCTTCAAACCCAAAGCAAGCAAAATCCATGGACATCACTCAAAGGCACAAGGATCAGTTAGATTAGGAATTTCATTTAATTGTAATTTATTTTTAATTTCAATTTTATCTTCATTTTTGTAAAGCCTATATAAAGGCATCAATTCCATTTCATTGGAAAGGCTGGCTCTGCTAGAGAGCATTAGGAGTAGGTTAGAATAGAAAGCTTTCTTTGAAACACTTTTAATTTTCTGCACTCTTTACATTTCAAAAATCAATTCAGCTTTATGCAAATTTCCTTTCCTGAAATTTTGTTCTTCTACAATTTCACTTTTCCATTCACACTGAGCTTGATTTACATTTCCTGCACAATTTAATTCCTCTGCAATTGCTCTAAGCTTTGATCTACTGCTTCTTTTACTTTTCAGCACCCAGCCCCCTTTACATTTTGCTGCAATTTATTTTTTCTTGCTCTTTAAGCTTTTGTCCAATCTACATTCTGCTTATTTACATTTGATGCAATTTATATTTCTTGTTCTTTAAGCTTCTGTCAATTTAACTCCTGCAAGTGAGATCTGCTGAAATTTTACATTTATTGTCATTTAAGCTTCAGCTAATTTACATTCTGTTCTTTACTTTCACTGCAATTTATATTCTGCAACTTTAAATTCCCTGCACTTTACATTCTGTTATCAAATTTTCACTCAATTCACCAATGTTAGCTTAACTAAATTAATCACCCACTAAAGTTGCTTGATCCATCAATCCCTGTGGGATCGACCTCACTCTAAGTGAGTTTTACTACTTAATACGACCCAGTACACTTGCCAGTGAGTTTTGGTGTGGAATCTGATTTCCACCCATCAAGTTTTTGGCGCCGTTGTCTGGGATTGATTTAGATCAACAATGATTTAGTGGGTGAGAAGTCTAGATTAAGCATTTTCTTTGTTTTTGTTCTCTGTTTTAAAGTGACACCAAGGTGTTTGAGTTATTGCCTCACTAAGAAATTCTTCTCTGTGACATGAATTTCAATTTTCAATAGTGTTGTGTTTTACAAAATTTAAATGGAGTTCAACTCATCTTGTGATCAAACAACTTTTATGGGATATTACCTACCATCACCAATTTCTAATGGTGGCTGGGAATGTCACCAACAAATTACAGATCATGAGCACTCTAATTCATGGAGATATGTCTCAGAACCACAAGATGAGCAAGAGAATCATATGGGATACCAACCACCACCACAAAATGATTCATATCATTATCCTCATGGTGTATGGGAGTATCAACAAGGAATGAGGGAGTATGAACAATCAAGTGAAATGAACTATTTCTCAGAGCCACAAAGTGACTCATACTATTATGACACATACACAAATGATGGCTGGGAAGGAAAATGCAATGATTCACATTCTAATTATTCAAAGACATTATCACTTGATTATGCTGTCAGTACATACATGGAAGATTGTTCCCCCATGCCACAAAATAATCCACACTGTGATGAGTTCAATAATCACTCAAATTGTGGGTGGGAGGATCAAAACCAAACAGCATTCAACAGTTCATCTTCCACTCATCAAGAAACATAATCACTGGAGTATGCTTTCAATGAGTTCATGCAAGATTGTCCCCCAAGGCAACAAAATGATTCATACTGTGATGAATTCGGCAATGATTTAAGTTGTGCTTGGGAGAATCAAAATCAGAGAGCATTTGACAATTCATACTCTACTTATCAAGAGCTATCATCACTTGAGTAAACCTTCGATTCATTCATGGAAAGCTGTCAAACCTCACCTCCCAGTTTTTCATCTGAAAATTCTTTATCACTTAACTATCTCTTGACACAAAATCCCTTCCAAAACTCACAGTCCACACAAACTTCCATGAACCAAAGCCTCTTAAGGCTTGAAACCATGCTTGAAAGATATGAAAGGAAAGTATAGAGATCCTGGAATGACTAAGAGAACTCCTTCAAAAGCATGGAAGTGATGGTAAACCAATTGTTAAGTGTGAAGAAGGAAGTGGAAGAGCAAGAAGAAGAGGCCCTGGTGTCAAGCAAATTTTCAGTGAAGAATAAGGTGGTTGAAACTGAAACTGCACTTGAGATGACAAGAGAACATGAACCCTCACAAATTTTCCTGAACCAAAGACTCTCAACACTTGGATTTGTGATTGAAAAATATGAAGAGGAGATGAAGAAATCTTGGGAAGAACAACAAACCTCCTCCATGAAAGTGCTACTAAGTCAAATGTTGAGTACAAAAGAGGAAGTGGAAGAACAAGAAAGTGAGGAAGTCAATCAAGAGAATTCACAATCAAGTGAAGCAGAGAAGTACATAGAGGATGAGCTTATGGAGCCAGCAATTCAAAAGGCTCTGGATGAAGATAAAACTCCAATAATCACACAGCAACCAAGTCTTGAATCCAAAGAAGTGAAGGCAACTAACAAGAGCCCCAATCTTGTCCCTGATCCAGCAAGCAAGCTCAATCAAGCCATTTACAAAAGGAAACTTGCTGAGGAGAGGCTAAGACAAGGGACAATAGCTGAGTCTTCTCCCCTTTAAGGTCATTCCTCTTAACAAACTGGAAGAAGAGGAAGAAAGTGAAGAACATGTCAACCGTAGGTAACATTTCTTTTCTTTGCTTTGTTTATTTCCTTTCTCTGCTTTGTTTAGATTTCATTAAATTGGCATATGATTACATCCTAATTTTGGTGTTGCCCTGCAATAATTTGTTTTCAAATCTTTCTGGATGATTGCATCAAAAATGAAAATATCACACTAAGATTCTAAGTTTGGTGTGCCACTTAATTTTTTATGCAATTTATTCAGCAACACCACTTGTCTACATAATCATAATGCCCTTTGCAGTGTTATTTTTTTTCTTAGTTAGAAAATTTTAGTTTTCTCTTTGTTTTAGTTATTTACTTGTTTTTAATGCTTTCTTTCATTAACAGTTTTTGTTAATACATCACCAAGAGATCCTTATTCATGACAGATTCTTGGCTTGGTGATTGTACTTAACATATAACAGTTTCATTTGCTTAGTTTTAGTTTAAATAAATTGACATATGATTGCATTCTAAGTTTGGTGTTTCTATGCAACAAAATTTGTTTCCAATCCATACTGGATACTTGCATCAACTCCAAGTGAAAGTGTCACACTAAGTTTGGTGTGCCACTTATTTTCTTTATGCAATGTATCATGCACACCTTCTATGTTTGCAATCACAATGTCTCTGTCTCTCGTGCCTTGATTGTTATCCTTAATTTTTCTTGCTTAAAACACATGTACTACTAACATTTCATTGTGTAAGACATTCATGATCCATTTTAGCCCCATAGCCATTGTTTTAATTGTTGCTTGAGGATGAGCAAGCACTTTGAGTTTGGCAAGGAAAGAGGAAGAATGGGAGGAAAATGACAACAAGAGAGAAGATGAATTACAAGGTTGTAAAGTTTCTTTTCCTCTCATTTGTTTCCAGCACTTTAAATTGTATGATTATCTTTATCTTCTCTGTATGCATGTGTGGTATGAATAAGCATAGCCTGAATTTTGATTGTAACATGGTGCTGTGCCATTATGACTACCAACTTGAGTTTTGTGAGTTCAAAGCAGTAAAATATCACGATCATAAACAAACAAGGAATTTAAGAAGAATTTAGCATGTGCATACAAGTATTGGAAGGCTAGTATGGTTAATTGTTGCTCAATTGCATTAGATTTTATTTAATTGAAGTTTTCATCTAGGACATTTTGTGAAATCTTTTGAAATCATGAAAACCTTGAAGAAGCAAATACAATTAAAGCAAGAAAGAAAAAGGGAAAGAATGAGAAAGCTGAAGGCTCTGAGTACCAATGACAATTTCATTGTTAAGTACTTGTGGTGTTTATGTATCAAGCCAAATGCTTGAAAACAAAACACTTAGAAGTCAAGGCTAGGCTCAAGTGCAAAAGCACTCCCTCAAAGCTCAAGGTTCTGAGCATCAATGATTAGAGAGTTAAGAAAAGAAACAAATGAGCTTAATAAAGTTCTCTAATTAAATGCTTGTGGTGCTTATGTATCAAGTGGTAATAACTGCAAAAGAATACATGTCGCACGAGTATTTTGTGAGTTTCCTTGTCCACAACAATAGATCTTTGCCACCGTATTTCTACTAATTGCTTAAAAGAGCCAGTTTTTCAATTTCTTTAGGTGTTGTAAAGAATTCAGAAGAAAAACAAAAAAGAAAAGAATGAGAACGAGAATTCGAAGAAGAAAGAAGAGAATTAGACCCTCCAAAATAACGTAGTTTTATAACAGGGTTCAAGGACTAATTTATTTTGTTTTTCCACTCTGACCGCCATGTGTACTAGTTTAAGCCTTCATGTCAGTATTTTTTGTTTGTTATTGAAAAAAAACAAGATTAAGAACTGATTTATCTATCGAAATTAAGAGTTGAGGGATTTTATATATATATATATTTCAAAAGTTAAAAGATTAAATGTTCAATTCTAAAATTCTCATAAATTTGAGTAATTACTCTTAAAAATATATTTTAAATTTTATTTTATTATTAAAATTATTTTATTAATTTAATTTCTGTAATAGTAAAAATTATTTTATTAAATTTAATTTGATAGTAACAATAAATAACAAATAAAATCTAAACTTATTATTTTACTCTATCTAAAAAGCCTTTAGAAATCATACTAATATTATGATATTATTCTATCTCTCTACCTTTTTACTTTTGACAGCTAAATCCTAATTTTTCAATTCACGCTCCTTTTTCACCTTAGTATCACTTTATTCTCTTATTTCTCTCTATCTTTGGCGGGCACGGATTCGATACGCTTAGTATATTTACGCACCGAAATGCCAAAAAATTGTGTAGTGCACCGGTCAACCAAGCAGGCCTAAAATAAAAATGTTCATTTTAGTGAAGTTTTGTTTGCAATTACTTAGAAAATAGAGGGGTTATTTATTAATTTTTTAAATAAATATATTTAGTTTAGTTGTTAAAATTAGTTGGACCATTAAGTAATTATTACTGTCGCCTGCCTCCTCCTCCTCTTGGTTTTCTTTCTCTTCTTCCTCCGCCGTCACAAGCCACCCTTTTTATTATCTCCACCGCCAACAACGACTCAAACCTTTCCACTGCCTCTCCTACTGGCTCCCTCGTTGCACTACCAACTCTTCTCCTCCCCATTCAGACATGGTGGCTTCGGCATCGTCTTCTCCGGCACGCCCAAAGTTCATTGCCCACACTCCTTGGTTTCGTCTTAACAACCTTCTGCCGCGAAGGGCTAGTGTTCATCGAGCTGGCGCAATCGATAGGACTAGTATTCCTTGATCCACCACCACACCTTGGAGGGGAAGCTTGCTTATAGCATCTCCCGTCTCCATAAAAATCTCTATTTTCTACTAATTGACCACTATATATTCACCAGAATCTGCTTCAGAAGAATGCTCAATACAATTCATATTACTCCAATTTTTTAAAATTCCTAAAAATTTCAATACCCGAAATCAAACAAGATTTCAGATTCAGATTACTGTTCCAGCACCACAACGACCAAAATATATACAGATACGATTTCAATTTCAAATCACTACTAACTCCAAAGTTCAAAATTCTGAAACAATTCCAGTGATAACCATAAAATGCGTTGTGCGATTCAACTCTTCGACGAACATCACCAAACAGGGGAGAATGTGGTGGGTCATCACAATAGAAACCAACCAAAATGCCTCCCACCCTTGCTGTAGCAAATGGGCAGATTTCATTTATTATATTCATTTTATTAACTATAGTAATATACTTTGGAAAATTAGGTTTTTTAGACTAATTATATTTATGATAGTTAAATGATATAGAGAATAATTTTATTAATTATAGTAAAATGTCATGTGAAATTAATAATTTTTTAGAATAATTTTATAAGTTATAGTAACATAATTTAAGAAATTAATTATTGTTTTGAGTAATTTTATTAATGAGAAATTAATAATTATGTTAGATTATTTTTATTAATTATATTAATATGTCATGAAAAATTATTAATTGTTTAGAGTATTAATCATAGTAAGATGTTGTAAAAAAAATAATATTTTTATTAATTAAGATGTTATAAAAAATTAATATTTTATTAATTATTTAAGGTTTATTATTTAGACTTTAGGGTTTAGGGTAGGATTTTTTTTTCTTCTTATCCTTGATATGCGTCAATCTTTTTTTTTGAACCTTAAAATTTATTACATATTAATTTTCCATAGTATATTATCATGATTAATAAAATTACTTTAAAATTGGCATGAAGCAAAAGATGCTGCAAGCAATTGGACAAAAAAAATAAGGATAAGTCACCCAAGACAAAGAGGGAATCTGGAGATACAAGGGGAGGATCTGTGTGCCAAACGTAGGAGATATGACAAAAGCTCATAAGAGCAGATTCTCAATTTACCCTGGAACTACCAAGAGGTACAATTACTTGAAAGAGATGTTCTGGTAGCCAAGAATGAAAAATGACATAGCAGTACATGTATCCAAGTACCTAAGGTGCCAGAAAATGAAAATAGAGCATCAAAGGTCATTTGAAATGCTGTAACCCCTTGAGATTCCATAGTGGAAGTGGGAAGATATTGCCATGGATTTTGTGTCAAGCTTGCCAAGAACTAGAGCATGATTTGATACGGTATAGGTAATTATAGATCGACTGATGAAGTATACTCATTTCTTGCCTATTTGTATGAACTATTCCTCAGAGGAACTGACGAGACTATATATCAAGCAGATTATGAGGTTACATGCAGTGCCCATGACCATAGTATCAGACAGAGGATTCCCAGTTTACTTCAAGATTTTGGGGAGACTTTCAGAGGCGTTTGGGACACAATGTGTTTGAGCACAGCATGCCATCCACAAATTGATAGCCAATTAGAGAAGACGATTCAAACTTTAGAGGATATGCTGAGGGCATTTTTGTTAGATCAACCAACCAGTTGGGATCGTTATATGCCTTTAGTGGAATTTGCGCATAATAATAGTTACCATGCAAGCATCGGAATAGCTCTGTACGGGAAGAAGTGTCAATCTTTGTTGTGTTGGTATGAGGCTGGAGAATCAAGCATCTTAGGTCCCGAACTACTGGCAGAGACAACAGAACAGATCAAGAAAATCTGAGCTAGAATCCTTACTGCTCAGAGTCATTATAAGAGTTATGCGAATAAGAGGCATAAGCCTTTGGAATTTAAAGAGGGTGATAATGTGTTTTTTAGAGTTACTCTGACTATGGGTATTGGAAGAGCTATAAAGACTAAGAAGCTGAATCTCTATTATATCGGTCCATTCCAAATCTTGAAGAGGATTGTGCCAGTGGCATACCAGATAGCTTTACCGCCACATCTTTCGAATTTGCACGATGTGTTTCACATTGTTCAGCTTCGAAAGTATATCCCCAATATGACTTACGTGTTAGAACAGGAATAAGTTCAACTAAAAGAAAATTGATATTTCAAGTTGCTCCGGTCAAAATTTTTGATGTTAGTGTCAAGAGGCTTCGTAGAAAAGAAGTCCCGTTGGTAAAAGTAGCTTGGAGTCGAGCTAGAGTAGAAGAACATACGTGGGAACTTGAATCAGACATGAGGAAGGACTATCCCATGTCATTACAGGTAACTGAATTTTGAGGACAAAATTTCTTTTAAGGTAGGTAGGATGTTAAACCCAAAAAATATTAACTAGTTAATTATGTAATTAAAATTTAGTTAAAATGGGGGGGGTTTAAACCGTCCGGTCTAGGTTAAAAATTAAAATTTCATAATTTGAAAATTTATCGATAAAAGGTTAGCTCAAAAAATTATTTGGTGTGTAAAAATGTAATCAATTATAGAAAAAAGCATATCGGCGTTATAAAAATGTAGAAATAACTAGAAAAATATTGAGAATACAAATCAGAACACTTATTTTTAAAAAAATTTAGCCGTAGGCAGGGCCAACGGACGAAAGGACAAAAATGTCCTTCGTTTAAAAGAGTCAAAACGTGACTCTCTCCCCAAAATCACATTCAATTTGCAAATTAAGAGAGTGAGGGTTTGAGACATTGAAAAGAGAAGAGCCATAACCCCAAAAATACTATTCGCCTTCCACCTTCTAATCCAATTTTCTCACAAACCAGAGCTCCGATCGACAACCTGTTTGCGACTATGCATTGCTCTTAACTCCGTCTACGTTTTTATACCACTTTTGCGGTGAGTAATCACAAGAACCTTATTCTATTTCTCTATTTTCCTCTGTTTTTGCATTTTAGGTAGTGTGGTTGTTGAAATTGGTGATTTTGATACTTTAGGGGAAGTTCAAGCTCAATTTCTAGCAGAGTTTTGGCCCATGATCATGTAGAGTAAGGTAAGGAAACTCTTTTCCTTTATTTCTCCCTAATTTTTATGAAAATCTAGTTTGAACAATGTGAAAATTTGAATGAAACTAGATTGAGTAGAGTTGCTTGGATGCTTAGCTTGGTTGGTGTTAATTGAGGCTTGACTTGGCCGGAAAAGAAGGTTCAAGAGGTTGGAACTGCCGTCAATTAAGGTATGGATTTTGCTTTCAAGTAATCACTATGTAATGCTATGTGAAATCTTAGGCTAGTTGACTTTAAGATATTGTAGGATTGGTGTTGTTGATGATAAAGGTTTAGCTTGAAGCTGTGAAATTGAATGATTGGTTGAATGCATTTTAGGCCAGAGGCCGTGATTGGATGAGTTACATCCCTTAGTAAATTTGGTGAAATTGTTGTGTTGTAAAGATGGATTGAGTATATGAGTTGAGTTAGGCATTGTATGTTGTGACATATTGGGTGAGATTGAAATTCTTGAAAATGATATGTAAAAATGGACTTTAGATGGTTAATGGGTGTTTGTTGGAAAAATGTGTACAAGTTTGGGGTGAAGGAAAGTTAATTGATGATTTGGATAAAAATTTAGTGTTTGATGGGTTGTTGGAAATGTAAATGATTGATGACATTTGATTGACATTGTTTTTAAAAGAGGAAGATTGAAGAAATGGTAAATTTTAATGATGCAGAAAATTTGTATAAATTGGTGATTTTTGGTCAACTTTGGAGGGCCATAACTTGTTCCCAGAAATTTGAAAATCAATGAAATTTATTTTGAATTAAAACTGAAAATGTCTACTTTAATACCGTCAAAGAATGGAAGGAAAACAATTTTAGTAGAAAAAGTTATGAGTTTTTGAAAATTAGGGTTTAAAACTGAATTATGCAGATTTTGCAGAATGGGTGGTAGAACCGTCAGGTTCCCTGTGTACGCACAAGGCATGCATACGCATCATACTGGGATCGAACCAAGTTCTCCATGTATGCACCTTGCGTGCATATGCATCATGGGACTTTTGTGCATACGCACGATGCATTTGTATGCATGATACCAAAGTTTTGCGAGAATCGTGCTAGGTTCCGTGCGTACGCACAAGCCATGCATACACACCATTCCCTAATTTTGCTAAAAATTCTATTTTGAACTATTTAGCTTTTCCAGTGAGCTCATAACTCCCTGTAACCTCCGTATGGAGTCTGATAACCATTTTTAAAGCTTTGAATGTATTGTGGGTGAATATAAAGATTTGAATTTAGTAATTTTTGGATGAAAACTTGTTAAACGGGGTATAAATGTTATGGGAATGGTGGTTCGTCCCGCCCACGATGAGGATGATGGCTTGGTCCCTTTCATAGATTGATAAACTATAAATTACTAAATCGGTTAAAATTGTGAATAATGATTGAATGTGATTATAACTATGATGTGATAACTGAATTGGTAAGGACGTTGGTTTCGTTCTGCTTGCGTATTGATGAGGCACATGCACCGGACAAGGATGGTGGCTTTATTCCACTTGTTCATAGTTGCGGTGTGATGTGAGGATGGTGGTTTTGTCCCGTCCACGTTCTCTCTGGTTGCAAGGTGAGAAGGCACCCTCCTTTGAGTGAGGTGGCACTCTCTGTTGTTATATTTGGCACGACCTATACCTCCAGGAGAAGGTGAGAAAGCACTCTCCTTTCTTTCATATGGTACCTCTATTTTATTTAAAATTTACTTTTCTGGACTTTACTATGAGTTTGTATTTTTCTGTGATTTCAGGTTTTTTCTGGCTTAAATTGAGGGACCTGAGCAAAAATCTGATTCAGAGGCTGAAAAAGGATTGCAGATGCTGTTGGATTCTGACCTCTCTTCACTCGAAGTAGATTTTCTGGAGCTACAAAAGCCCAATTGGCACGATCTCAATTGTGTTGAAAAGTAGACATCCTGGGCTTTCCAGAAATATATAATAGTCCATACTTTGCCCAAGATTTGATGGCCCAAACCGGCGTTCCAAGTCAGCTTAAGAATTCTGGCGTTTAACGCCAGAACTGGCATAAAAGCTGGAGTTAAACGCCCAAACTGGCACAAAAACTGGCATTTAACTCCAAGAAAAGTCTCTACACATGAAAGCTTCAATGCTCAGCTCAATCACACACCAAGTGGGTCCCGGAAGTGGATTTTTACACTAAACACCCTAGCTTACTCATTTTCTGTAACCCTAGGTCACTAGTTTACTATAAAAACTACTTTTAGTAATTCATCTTGTACCTCATGACATTCTACACGTTTCATATTGTATCTTCTATGGCATGAGTCTCTAAACCCCATTGTTGGGGGTGAGGAGCTCTGCTGTGTTTCGATGAATTAATGCAATTACTACTGTTTTCCATTCTATCACGCTTGCTTCTATTCTAAGATATTCATTCGCACTTCAACCTGATGAATGTGATGATTCATGACAATCATCATCATTCTCACCTATGAACGCGTGCCTGATAACCACTTCCGTTCTACATGCAATCAAGCTTGAATGTGTATCTCTTGGGTTTCTAATCTAAGATTAGAACCTTCGTGGTATAGGCTAGAATTATTGGCGGCCATTCCTGAGATCCGAAACGTCTAAACCTTGTCTGTGGTATTCTGAGTAGGATCTGGGAAGGGATGACTGTGACGAGCTTCAAACTCGCGAGTGTTGGGCGTGTGACAGACGCAAAAGGATCAATGGATCCTATTCCAACATGATCGAGAACCGACAGATGATTAGCCGTGCGGTGACAGCATGCGTAGAACATTTTCACTGAGAGGACGGGAAGTAGCCATTGACAACGGTGATGCCCAACATAAAGCTTACCATGGAAGGAGCCTTGCGTGTGTGAAGAAGAAGATAGTAGGAAAGCAGAGATTCAGGGGACAGAGCATCTCCAAAACCTCAACCTATTCTTCATTACTGCATAACAAGTATTTATTCATGTTCTTTTACTTTTTACAATTAAATCTGAGAATTATTGATATCCTGACTAAGAGTTACAAGATAACCATAGCTTGCTTCAAGCCGAAAATCTCCGTGGGATCGACCCTTACTCACGTAAGGTATTACTTGGACGACCCAGTGCACTTGCTGGTTAGTTGTACGGAGTTGCAAAAGTGTGATTGTAACAATAACCAATGAAAATTGAAATTCATGTCACAGATGAGAATTTCTTAGTGAGGCAATAACTCAAACACCTTGGTATCAGCCTAAAACAGAAAATTAAAAGAACAAAAATAAGGAAAATGCTTAATCTAGACTTATTACCTACTTAATCATTGTCAATTTAAATCAATCCCCGGCAGCAGCGCCAAAAACTTGATGAGGGAAAATCGATTCCACACAAACTCACCGGCAAGTGTACTGGGTTGCATCAAGTAGTAAAACTCACAGAAGTGAGGTTGATCCCACAGGGATTGATGGATCAAGCAACTTTAGTGGGGTGATTAGTCTAATTAAGCTAACAGTGGTGAATTGGATGAAATTGTATTGACAGAATGTAAATTGCAGAAGGTATAAAGTGCAGAAGGTAAATTGGCAGAAACTTAAAGAGCAATAAACATAAATTGTAGCAAAAGTAAAGGGAATTGTGTGCTGAAAAATTAAATGAAGTAGTAAATCAGAACTCAGAACAATTGCAGAAGATTAAAATTGCATGAAAGTAATTTGAAAGAAATAGGAACAAAAAGGTAAAATTGGCAGAAATGAAAATTGCAGAAGAGTAGAGATGCAGGAAATTAAAATTGCAATAAAAGTGAACTGAATTCAATATAGCTGAAATATGAAAATGCAGAAAAGGAAAAAGTGTATCAGAGAGCCTTCTAATATTCTACTCCTACTCCTACTCCTACTGCTGCCTACTACTAATGCAGCCTACTGTCCGTGGAAGCCTTCAAATGAAATGAAACTGATGCCTTTATATAGGCTTGCCGAAATTACAAATTGAAATGAAATTCAAAACAAATTACAATTAAATGAAAATCCTATTCTAGAAGCTCCTTGTGCATTTGCTTGAGTGATCTGAGTGGGCGTTGCTTGCTGTAGTTCAAATGGGCTCAAAATGAAATTAATTGAGCAGAAATGCACTTCTAGGAGAGAGTAGCATTCATTTGGAGAACGGAGCGTTTTTACACCCACGCGTACGCGTCCCATATGCTCGCGCGTCATTTTGCTTTTTGGCCCATCCACGCGTACGCGTGCTATACGCTTGCGTGTCCCTCGTAGCGCTCTCCAAATGAGCGTAGTGCTCTTGCAAACAACGCTACCTGCGTGGCCCTTCAAACATGCCACTTCCATGCGTACGCGTCAACCATGCGTATGCGTGGTTCTTCAGAGATGCTCCATCGATGCGTGGGCATCATGTACGTGTGCGCGTCGATACCAAATCTTCAATCCCAAATTCGAAACTTGCTCGAAGGCGCTTACTCAGACAACATAGCGCTCTCTTTGCAAATGAGCACTAATCACATCCACGCGTACGCCTCATGCACGCGTACGCGTGGGTCTTCAAAAATCCTTGCCCGACGTGTAAGCATCTTGGACGCGTGCACATCGCAAGAGAACGTAGCGTTCTCGCACCAAGAGCACTCTCTTTGTTTAAATCATGGGCCACGCTTTTAAAAGCATGGCCTAAGGTTCCAAAGCGTGTTCAAACTTCAAATTATGTCCAGAATTCTTCTTTTGAGCTTATTTTGTGCTTTCTGCTTCTTTTCCTTCATCTTTTCACCTGTCATCAACCAAACAAATACATCAAAGCCTTGGCATAATCATCAAATCTTGCATCATTCATATTATCAACTAAATCTTGCAAGAAATCTAATGAAAATGAAAAAAATTAACAATGTTTGATTGAATCAAGACAAGCATGAAATTCTCACTCAAACACTTACTTATTGCCTAAAAATGCATGAAAACCAAGTAAAAACCAATGAAAAAAGCTTGTGAAACTAGCTAAGATGACTTGTTATCACATATTCAACCAATTACTTGCTTATTGCCTAAGAAAATGCATGAAACTACCTAAAACATACAAAAAATGGCTAGTAAAACTAGCCAAGATGCCCTGACATCATAACTTGAAACTTAGATCTTGTTTGTCCTCAAGCAAGTAATAGAATATAATAAGAATGAATGCAAATACAAGAGATGCAAGTCCTTATTCAGAGAATTCAAATCCTTGGTTCATGGGGTTTCATGCATAGCAACTTAGGTTCATGTTCTTGCTAGTTTCTATGCTATAACATACTCTTGAACACTCACTCTATTGCCTTCTATGAGACCTTTGTTCATTGATCCTTATTTTGGCTTTGTTTTTGCTTTTTCTTTTTCTTTAGAGCTTATTGCTTTCTTAGGCTAAGTGCTCTGTGTTGAGACAACTCTTTAGGGTAGGCTTTCAGCCAACACTCTTGAACCAGTTGGTTTAAGGTGCTAGGTGTTGAAACACCCCTAAGGACTTAATCACTGGTGTACGAATTGTAAATCACACTTTTCACAACTCGTACCACTAACCAGCAAGTGCACTGGGTCGTCCAAGTAATACCTTACGTGAGTAAGGGTCGAATCCCACGGAGATTGTTGGCTTGAAGCAATCTATGGTTATCTTGTAATTCTTAGTCAGGATATCAATTATAATTATCAGTTTGGATTGCGAAAAATAAAAGAGCATGAATTAAATACTTGTTATGTAGTAATGGAGAATATGTTGGAGTTTTGGAGATGCTTTGTCTTCTGAATCTCTGCTTTCCCCTGTCTTCTTCTTCACGCATGCAAGGTTCCTCCTATGGCAAGCTGTGTGTTGGTGGATCACCGTTGTCAATGGCTACCATCTGTCCTCTCAGTGAAAATGGTCCAGGTGCGCTGTCACCGCATGGCTAATCATCTGTCGGTTCTCACTCATGCTGGAATAGGATCTATTGATCCTTTTGCGTCTGTCACTACGCCCAACCCTTGTGAGTTTGAAGCTCATCATAGTCATTCAATCCCTGAATCCTACTCGGAATACCACAGACAAGGTTTAGACTTTCTGGATTCTCAAGAATGCTGCCAATGGATTCTAGCTTATACCACGAAGATTCTGATTAAGGAATCCAAGAGATACTCATTCAATCGAAGGTAGAACGGAGGTGGTTGTCAGGCACACGTTCATAGGTTGAGAATGGTGATGAGTGTCATGGATCATCACATTCATCATATTGAAGTGCGAATGAACATCTTAGATAGAAATAAGCGTGTTTGAATAGAAAACAGAAATAATTGCATTAATTCATCAAGACACAGCAGAGCTCCTCACCCCCAACAATGGAGTTTAGAGACTCATGCCGTCAAAGAGTACAAAGTTCAGATCTAAAATTGTCATGAGATACAAAATAAATCTCTAAAAGTTGTTTAAATACTAAACTAGTAACCTAGGTTTACAGAAAATGAGTAAACTAAGATAGATAGTGCAGAAATCTACTTCTGGGGCCCAGTTGGTGTGTGCTGGGGCTGAGACTTGAGCTTTACACGTGCCTAGGTTGTTTCTAGAGTTAAACGCCAGGTTGTAACCTGTTTCTGGCGTTTAACTCCAACTTGTAACCTGTTTCTGGCGTTTAACGCCAGAATGCAACATGGAACTGGCGTTGAACGCCAGTTTACGTCATTTATCTTTGAGCAAAGTATGGACTATTATATATTGCTGGAAAGCCCTGGATGTCTACGTTTCAACGCAATTGAGATCGCGCCATTTGGACTCCTGTAGCTCCAGAAAATCCATTTCGAGTGCAGGGAGATTAGAATCCAACAGCATCTGCAGTCATTTTTTAGCCTGAATCAGATTTTTGCTCAGCTCCCTCAATTTCAGCCAGAAAATACCTGAAATCATAGAAAAGTACACAAACTCATAATAAAGTACAGAAATATGAATTTTGCCTAGAAACTAATAAAAATATACTAAAAACTAACTAAAAACATGCTAAAAACTACATGAAATTACCCCCAAAAAGCGTATAAAATATCCGCTCATCACAACACCAAACTTAAACTGTTGCTTATCCCCAAGCAACTAGACAAATAAAATAGGATAAAAATAAATCGAGAAGCAATAATATCTCAGAGTTTTAAGTGAAGCTCAGATTCTAATTAGATGAGCGGGACTAGTAGCTTTTTGTTTCCAAACAGTTTTGGCATCTCACTTTATCCTTTGAAATTCGGAATGATTGGCGTCCATAGGAACTCAGAATTCAGATAGTATTATTAATTCTCCTAGTTTAGTATGTTGATTCTTGAACACAGCTACTTTATGAGTCTTGATCGTGGCCCTAAGCACTTTGTTTTCCGGTATTACCACCGGATACATAAATGCCACAGACATATAACTGGGTGAACCTTTTTAGATTGTGACTTAGCTTTGCTAAAGTCCCCAATTAGAGGTATCCAGAGTTCTTAAGCACACTCTGTTTTTGCTTTGGACCTCGACTTTAACCGCTCAGTCTCAAGTTTTCACTTGACACCTTCACGTAGGGCCGTCAAACGGGCTGGCCCGTTTACCCGTTTAAATGGGCGGGCTTTTGCCTCTAATTTAGGCCCATTTAAATTTCGGGTAAACGGTTTGAGCCCGATTAACCCGAAAAAAATTGCGGGTTAAATGGGCTAGCCCGCGGGCTAAATGGGGGCCCGCATAAAATTTAGTTTTTTTTTTAACCAAAATTTCAGATTTTGGCCAAGCATCATTGAAAAAAAAAAATTACCCGACCCGTACAAAAATAACAAAAAGACCAATAGTCCAATATTATGAAGATAAAAAAACCCTTGAACCCAACCCAAAATATAACCCAACCCATATACAATATAAGACTAAGAGTACAAAATAAAAAAAACTCTCAACACTCACTAGAAATTGTAACGTACAAAGGATGAAAGGAAAAAGAAAAATCACCCAAGAGTAACCATAGCCCATGCCTATATACCCATCAGCCCATAATCCAATAATCCATATCACCATATGCCCTAATACTAAATCAGTAAATCCCTAATTCTTCAATCTCCGTTTCTTGTACACAGCAAGTGAGCAAACGTTCAAAGGAAAAAGAGAAAGCACACTAAAGTAGCATAAATCCCTAATTCTTCTGCACAGCACCACAGCTTCACAAATTTATTTTTTATGCATGTGTTCATCCTTCTTCGGCGGCAGTAACTTCTTTGTCGGTGTCATCGATGAGCATCCCCACCATTAAAGCCTTGCGAGGCTCTCATCACCGTTAGCCCTTCAGTTTTCATTACCTCATCCATTCTTCAGTCAGCTTCTACTCTTCGTTAGTTTTCATAGCCTTCAGTCATCACACTCATCAATTTTCAACCAACTATTGTAAGATTACTTTCTTCAGTTCTTGTCTTAATAATAAAATATGCATGTTATTTCTTTTCTCACAAATCTTAGGTTCTCAACATTTAGATGAATAGTACGACACTAACATCAATTATTTATTTATTTATGTATTCTGTTTTGTTCTGGGTTATTTTGGGTTATAATAATGATTAATCTGATTCTGTGTTTTTATTTTTTGTTAGTGATTTAATTTGGAGTTATGGATGACTATGCAAGAGATATTGTTGATCCAAATGCTGAGGTAGAACAAATTTTTTTGGACTCAGACTCAGACTCTGATGATGACTTTGATGATCTTGTTGACGACAAAGTCTCGCCCGAAGTAACTCAAGCGACACCTCTTGTAAGTATTCCACCTGCTGCTATTGATGAGTCAAATGCTAAAAAGAGAAAACGGTTAACTACATCTAATGTCTGGGATAGCTTTATAAAAATAGTTGGGGAAGATGGAAAAACAAGGTGCAAATGTAAAGGGTGTGGAAAAGAATACAAAGGTGGGGATAGTACTCATGGTACCTCTACATTGAGACGGCATATTCCTGTGTGTCGTGAACTTCCCAAATTTCATGATTTGGGAAAAATGATGCTTGATGAAGCTGGGAGGTTAAGGGCTAGACAAGTTGATCCTATGGTTTTTCATGAAAAAATTGCAATAGCAATCATAGAACATGATTTGCCTTTCTCATTTTTTGAGTATAGAAGAATTAGGGATGTTTTTAAGTACTTGAATCCTGATGCTAAGATGTTTTCTCGAAACACTGCTGTAGCTGATATTTTTAAATTTTATATTGCTGAAAAAGAAAAATTAAAATGTCAGTTAGGGAAACTTCGAAGTAGGATATGTTTAACTACTGATCTTTGGACTTCATGCACAACAGAGGGTTATATGACTTTGACTGCCCATTATGTTGATTCACGATGGAAATTAAATTCTAAGATACTCTCATTTTCTCACTTGCCCCCTCCACATACGGGACATCAATTAGCAAATAAAGTACTTGAGTTGTTATCTGAATGGGGAATAGAGAAGAAAATATTTTCAATAACCTTAGACAATGCTTCATCTAATGATAGCATGCAAACTTTACTCAAGCGAAACCTCCTTTTAAGTGATGGGTTATTGTGTAATGGGGACTTTTTTCATGTGAGGTGTTGTGCTCATATCTTAAACTTGATAGTTCAAGATGGGTTGAAGGTTGCTAGTTCTACTTTTCATAATATCAGAGAGAGTATCAAGTATGTGAGAGCATCGGAGGCACGGGCTATCCAATTTAGAGATGTTCTTAAGTCACTTGAAATTTCTGACATTAGAGTGAACTTAGATGTGCCTACTAGATGGAATTCTACTTTCTTGATGTTGGAGAGTGCTTTGAGATGTGAGCGTGGTTTTGTTAGACTCTCTTTGAAGGATAACAATTTCAGAGATTGTCCGTCGGAAGAAGAGTGGAAAAGAGGAAGAGAAATCTGTAAATTTCTAAATCCATTTTATAAAATTACTACCTTGATGTCTGGTCAATCTTATCCTACTTCAAATTTATATTTTATGCAAATTTGGAGGATTGAATGTTTGCTGAAAGAATTCTCCATTAGTGAGGATGAGGTCATAAGAAAAATGGTGCAACCAATGAAAGCCAAATTTGATAAGTATTGGAGCGATTATTCCATAATTCTCTCTCTAGGGGCTATTCTTGATCCTCGAATGAAATTTCATGTTTTGGAATATTGTTTGAATAAAGTGGATCCATGTACTGCTAATGAGAAATTGACCATCATCAAGAAAAAGCTGTATTTGTTGTTTGAAGCATATTCAGAAACTTTGTCACATAATGCCTCTTCTAATGCTTCTGGTGGTCAAATAAGAATTCCAACTTCTAGAGAAGATGATTCACTTTCATTTGATGTGCCTGATGTAAGTTTTATCTCTGTTGTGCATTATGTTAATATAATTTTCTTTTATATGTTTATGTCAATATGTTACTTTTTTTAATTGTTTTATTATTTTTTTTGAATATTGTAGGAGTTGAGAAATATAAATTTTCAAACTAATGCTTCACAAAGAAAGTCTTCGTTAGATATCTATTTGGAAGAGTCAACTCTTGATATGAACTCTAAAATAGATGTCTTGCAATATTGGAGGTCTCAAGCCCATCGCTTTTCTGATTTAGCTTCCATGGCTTGTGATGTGCTTAGTATTCCAATAACTACGGTAGCTTCAGAGTCAGCCTTTTCTATTGGTGCACATGTCCTAAATAAATATAGAAATTCTATTTTGGATAAGAATGTGCAAGCTCTTATTTGTGCTCGTAATTGGATACATGGATTTGAAGATGATGGTAATTCACTTTTTAAATTTATTTTGTTAACTTCTATTGGCAATAAATAATGAATGACTTGCATATTGTATTTATTTAGTTTTCTACTAACTAACTTTAAATTGTAGATGCTGAATTTGAGTGTCAAAATGAAAGTGACAAAGAACATTATAAAGATAAAGTGGATTCAATTAATATGATGCCTGGTATTTTATTAGTATTGTCTAATTGTTTCAAACCATGCATTTTTTAATTCAATTCTATGAAAATTCTTTTTCTGCCACTAAGTCACTAACTTTTATTTGATAATTTATTTTTCTTTCTATTGCAGGTGTTGACTAAATTGGTGGATGGGATAAAAGATTTTGGGGATTACATTGCTTGCTGCTTTTGTAAAATATTTGCATGCCATGTAATCTGTTAAATACTTTCTTTTTACCTTTGTGTGGCTTTTTGGTAGAATTATGATGTTGCTATGTTGGTTTATAATAGTCTATTAACTATATGAGGGGAATTACAAATACCCCTTTAATTAGAAATATTAGAATTAGAAATATAGAATCACTAATTGGATGTGAATGTGGTTCTGTTTTGAGTTAAAACAACAAATTTAGAATATAATAGTTACTAAAATTAAATGTATTTAATTGTTTACTAGAACTTTAATTTTATTTGTGCCAAACAGGATTTTTTTTTGTCCAAATATGTACACCAATTTTTCTCCTCAAAATTGGATTTTTTTAGCTTTTTTTTCAAAAAAATTTCAAAAAAAAAATTTCAACAGATAAACGGGCCAGCCCATTTAACCCGTTGGGCTGGCCATAAACGGTCCGGGCTATAAAATTTAGGCCCGCAAACAAAGTGGGTTTAAATGGGCTAGCCCGTTTAACCCGTGGGCTAATCGGTCTGGGCTTAAATGGGCTGGGTTGGCCCATTTGACAGCCCTACCTTCACGCCACAAGCACATGGTTAGTTACAGTTTAGTTTAGCCGCTTAGGCCAGGATTTCCTATCCATTAATGCTCAAAGCCTTGGATCCTTTTTACCCTTGCCTTTTGGTTTTAAGGGCTACTGGCTTTTTCTACTGCTCCTTCTTCTTCTTTTTTTTTTGCTGCTTTTTCTTGCTTCAAGAATCAATTTCATGATTTTTCAGATCATCAATAACATTTCTCTTGTTCATCATTCTTTCAGGAGCCAACAATTTTAACGTTCATAAAATTCAATATAAAAAACATGCACTGTTTAGGCATTCATTCAAAACAATTTTAACATTTATAAAATTCATTCAATTTGAGGGATTTCCGGGAGGAACTCCTGTGCTCTCCTCTTGATCAGTT
The DNA here is from genome assembly GCF_059453495.1 of Arachis ipaensis. Classification (NCBI taxonomy): domain Eukaryota; kingdom Viridiplantae; phylum Streptophyta; class Magnoliopsida; order Fabales; family Fabaceae; genus Arachis; species Arachis ipaensis. Next base: position 137,642,296 of record NC_142443.1, read on the forward strand.
CGTCCTGCACTTGTTGTCCTTTCATAGACTTTTTGGTGATTGGTAGCTCAACTGGGATGTACTCATCTACTCCCATTTTTATCCCAGCATCTTTACATGACACAGAGACCAAGCTTGGATAAGCCAATCTAGCATCTTTGGAGTTCTTGTTTGCAATCTTGTAAAGCTCACAAGCAATCAGCTGATGAACTTCCACTTCTTTTTCCAGCATAATGCAATGAATCATCACTGCTCTTCTGATGGTGACCTCAGAGCAGTTGCTAGTGGGCAATATAGAGCACCCAATAAGGTCCAGCCAGCCTCTGGCGACTGCTTTGAGATCTCCTCTTTTGAGTTGGTTCGGGGCACCCTTTGTGTTGGTTGTCCATTTAGCTCCAGGAAGACATATGTCCTCTAGGATCTTGTCCAAGTTCAGGTTTGATCTCATCATTCTCCTATTAAAGGAGTCTGGGTCATCTTGCAGTTGAGGCAGCTTGAAGATCTCCCTTATTTTGTCAAGGTGGGTGTGAACAATCTTCCCTCTGACCAGAGTTCTATAGTAATAGAATGCGGTTCCCGCTATTCTCTGCCTGTCCATCTGCCACATATTTACATAGAATTCCTGAACCATGTTTCTTTCCACCTTTGTTTCAGGATTAGCTAGGACTTCCCAGCTCCTGTTTCGAATTTGCTCTTGGATCTCCAGATATTCGTCTTCTTTCATATCGAATTTAGCTTCCGGGATCACTGACCTTAGACCCATTATTTTGTAGTAATGGTCTGAATGTTCTTTGGTTAAGAACTTCCCTTGATTCCAAAGTGGTTTTGGAATATTCTCTTTCTTGCCTCTTGAGTTGGTTTATTTTCCCTTAGGAGCCATGATCTTCGTGGGTATTGGCTTAGTGATCACGGATAAACACACAAAACTTAGAGGTTTGCTTATCCTCAAGCAAAAGAAAAGAAAGGAGAGGGATATGAGGAGAGCCAAGTCCGAATTGTGGAGGTAGGGGGGAGGCCGAACTAGGATTTAAAGGGAAGGGGGTGAGTTTTCGAAAATTTTGAAGAAGATATGATAAATGATATGATTTGTAAAAGAAAAGTATGATAGGAAAAGGATGCACTTTAAAATTTAAAAGATATGAATAATATGGAAGATATTTGAAAAAGATAGCTTTGTTTTGAAAAAGATGTTGTGAAGATTTGAAAAAGATATTGATGAGTTGAAAAGATTGTAGAAGGAAAAGAGATAGATTTGGTTTGAAAAGGATTTGAAAATAATTTGAAGATGATAAAAAAAAGGGTTTATGAATTAAGATACATTTGATATCTTTTGAAAAAGGATTTGAAAAATTAGGATTTGTAACATGTTTGTGCAAGAAATCATGAATTGAAACATAAAAAATGGAAAAAATTTGAATTGAAAACGAAATTGCCTACTCCCCACAATCCTGGCGTTAAACACCCAACTGCTGCATGTTTTGGGCGTTTAGTGCCCAATTGGTGCTTGGTCTGGGCGTTTAACGCCAGAAACTCCTTTGTCACTGGGCGTTTTTCTGAACGCCCAGGATGATGTAAATCTGGCGTTAAACGCCCAGAAGCTGCTTCTTTCTGGCGTTTCGCCCAGATGGCTATCTCTACTGGCGTTAAACGCCCAGTAGATGCTCCTTTTGGGCGTTTAACGCCCAATTGTGCCTCTTACTGGCGTTTTCTTGCCAGTGAGCTCCTTTTTCCTGTTGTGTGCTCGGAATCCTTTTGTAGCCATGTGAATTTATGCAATTGATTCTTTACCTTGTTAATATTGAACTTAAATGCTTTAAAAATAAATAAAATAAAGAATATAATAAAATAAAATAACAGAAAGAGTTTTGCTAATGGCTGGGTTGCCTCCTAGCAAGCGCTTCTTTATTGTCTTTAGCTGGACCTTGCTGAGCTTTTTATTCTAGCCTCAGCCTTGAGCATTCTTGCTCAACATTGCCTTCAAGATAATGATTGATTCTCTGTCCATTAACAATGAACTTCTTATTAGAATCAATGTCTTGAAGCTCCACATAGCCATATGGTGATACACTTGTAATCACATATGGTCTCCTCCACCGGGATTTCAGTTTTCCGGGGAATAGCCTGAGCCTAGAGTTAAACAGTAGAACCTTCTGTCCTGGTTCAAAGACTCTAGATGACAGCTTTCTGTCATGCCACCTTTTTGCTTTCTCTTTGTAAAGCTTGGCATTTTCGAAAGCAGTGAGTCTGGATTCCTCTAGCTCATTCAGCTGGAGCAATCTTTTTTCTCCAGCTAATTTGGCATCAAAGTTTAGGAATCTGGTTGCCCAGTAGGCTTTGTATTCCAGTTCCATAGACAGATGACAGGCCTTACCATACACAAGCTGGTATGGAGAGGTCCCTATAGGAGTATTGAATGCTGTTCTGTAAGCTCACAGAGCATCATCCAAGCTTCTTGCCCAATCCTTTCTACGGGTTCTTACAGTCCGTTCCAGGATTTTTTTAGTTCTCTGTTAGAGACTTCAGCTTGCCCATTTTTTTGTGGATGATATGGGGTTGCCACTTTGTGGCTAATTCCATACCGGACTATGGCAGAGTAAAGCTGTTTGTTGCAGAAGTGAGTGCCCCCATCACTGATTAGTACTCTAGGGACACCAAACCTGCTGAAGATATGTTTCTGGAGGAACTTCAGCACTGTCTTAGTATCATTAGTGGGTGTGGCAATGGCTTCTACCCATTTAGATACATAGTCGACTGCAACCAGAATATAAGTGTTTGAGTATGATGGTGGGAAAGGCCCCATGAAGTCAATACCCCATACATCAAACAACTCTATCTCTAAGATTCCTTGTTGAGGTATGGCATAACCATGAGCAGATTACCAGCTCTCTGGAAACTATCACAGTTACGTACAAACTCTCGGGAATCTCTATAGAGGGTAGGCCAGTAGAAGCTCCAAAAACATGTCACGCGTTCACCGCGAAGAGCTCTACAAAACCCATACCATCAATCTTGAGGTAAGCCAGGTTTTGCTCTTCGAAATTCCAGCCTTGATTTCGTGTTTTATGAGCAAAAATGTTGAGATTTTGGGCTCTTTGATGTTATAGGACCCAACTCTCTTGAAGGAGAAGATTAATCTTGTCTCCTTGGACCTTGAGTAAGGTAAGATATCTCAAACCCTAGTGAGAATGTTGAACTTATGGTTGTGGGTGTTGAGCTCTTGTGTTTTGGTATGATGATTGTGGCTTAGGTTGTGTATATGTGATATTGGAGCTTGATTGGTGATTTTGGAAAGCTTGGGAGAGGGCTTTGTGTGATAAAAATCTGTTCTTGGAGGTGTTGAGACCTTGAGAGCTCGAGGAAAAGTGGTTTGGAAGTGCTCCGGTTGAGCTTGGGAAATCGGCTAAGGTATGGTTTCGGTTTCCCGTATCTAATATGTAATGTGGTAGGAAATACTTAGGCTAGAGGCCCTAAGATAGGCATTGAATTGATGATGTTGTTGAATGATTGAGATATATGATGTGATCATATATGTGATTATGAATATTGATGCCTTGATTGTGTGATATATGAGAAAATGCATGTTGTGATATATGCTTGATGAACGATTGAGGTTGAATTGATGGGTGGTACTATGTTGATGGTGAGTATGATGATGATTATGTATAATGATGGTTGATTGGAAATGGAATTATTGGAAATTGGGATGAGGAAGGATGTATGACATGATATTGTGTTTGTCCTTTAGCCATTTGATTGAGAAGTGTTAAAATGGTTGGATGTGATTTTGGAAATTTTGGTAAAATGTCAATGTGTGAGTTGAGGATGGCTTGTTGTTGATTTTGGTACATTTTGAATGCTTTCAAAGAGAAGGGTTGAAATTGGCATGTTTTGATTGATTTTGAAAAGAGTTGAAAGTGGCTTGTTTTGAAAATGGCACTTTGTGGTTTTGTATGAAAATATGGTTTTTGGGCATACTTTGACGGGACATAACTTGGACTACGGATCTCTGATTTGTGCCAAGTCGGTTTAGAAATGAAATTGGATCCGGGATGTCCATGCCGTTCGAAGAACGGGTGAAAAATGATTTAAAATGAGAGAGTTATGACCGTCGAAAGATTGGGGTTTGAATCTGTGAATTCTGCAGCTTTTAACTTAGAAAATTTTTTAGCAGAATGACCCCTCGCGCGTAGGCACACTTGGCACGTACGCGCGGTTCTTCCAGAAAGCGCCATCCATGCGTGCGCGTGATGTGCGCGGGCGTTAGCTTATCCCTGTTCGTTACGTTATCGATCGGAGTGTTGCGTTTTTGAGTTACGGTTTTTGTTTACCCCTCTTTCTACAAGGCTCCTAGTTATAATCAATTATTCATACTACTATACGTACTAAATTTTTGTTTTAGAGGTCGTAATACCTTGTCATCTCTGAATTATGACTTAAGCATAAGACGTTGTATGGTAGGGTGTTACATTATGGTATCAGAGCAGTTCGTTCCTGTAGAGCCTGAGGAATGGACTGACTATGCTTCTGTGCATTCTCTGTATGTGTGTTATGTGCTGTTAGTATATCTACTTGATATAGTTGGCATGAACGTTCATGAGCATGCATTTGGGACTTTGAAGCACTAAACTTCCGATATTGAGACTGATCAACTTAATATCGATTGTTTGGTGTGTATAGGAACCAGATGGCGCCTTGTGGATGCGGTAGAGGCCGTGAGAGAGGTCGTACTAATACTCGTGTGCCGGATACTAACACTAATGACCCGGTGAACTTTATGACTGCGTTGGAGAACATGGCTGCTGCTATGCAAGCCACTGCTGAGGCTCTTGGTCAACAGATGAACAACCATGGCAACGATAGAAATGGAGCTCAGAGACCAATGGAGATCAGAACTTTCGTTGTGTTGGTGAACAAGTGTGGGGTTGCCGAAGAGTGTGTGAAGAGGGCAGCCGCTAAGAAGGGAAGTCACAAAGGATCGTTTCCACAGAACCGAGGGAAGAGTTTTGCACCTAGAGGTCTGCCTTTCAAGAGGGGAGGTTCTTTTAGGAGGCCCAACAATAACAACTCCCAAGGGAAAAGGTTTGGGAAGCAGCCTCAAAATGATCAAGCTTGTACTAGGTGTGGAAGTCACCATCCGGGTGTACCATGCAAGGCCGGATGGGGTTTGTGCTACAATTGTGGAAAGGCGGGGCATAAAGCCGCAAGTTGTCCGGAGCGGCAGAAGCAAGGTGCTAGGAAAGCACAACAAACTGGTCGGGTGTTCACCACCTCAGCTGAGGGTGCAGAGGGATCCGAGACACTCATTCGAGGTAACTGTGAAATGGCTGGTCAAACTTTAAATGCTTTATTTGATTCGGGAGCATCGCATTCATTCATTGCATTTGAGAAAGCCCATGAGTTAGGATTGAAGATCGTAACCTTAGGTTATGACTTAAAAGTGTATAATGCTACCCATGAAGCCATGGTAACTAGGCTAGGATGCCCGAAAGTTTTGTTTAGGTTCAAGCAGCGTGATTTTGTCCATAATTTAATCTGCTTACCGATGATTAGTCTTGATCTTATCTTGGGATTGGACTGGTTATCTGAGAATCATGTCCTGCTTGATTACTCTACAAAGTCGGTGTACTTTATGCCGGAAGATACAGAAGGGCCGGTAGTGGTGAATAATTATTACTTGAATTCGATGATGGTGAACTATTCGGGAATCGAATGTCAGGGTATCCTGTTGTTAACCGCTGGTGTTTCGGGTGATGATCAGAGGTTGGATCAGATCCCGGTAGTGTGTGAGTTTCCGGAAGTGTTTCCCGATGATATTGAGGAATTTTAACCTAACCGAGAGGTCAAGTTTGCTATTGAGTTGGTGCCTGGGGCGGGACCAATCTCAAGTGCTCCTTATAGAATGTCACCATTAGAGATGGCCGAGCTAAAGTCTCAGTTAGAGGAATTGTTGGGTAAGAATTTTATCCGACCGAGTGTTTCCCCGTGGGGTGCTCCAGTGTTACTGGTAAAGAAGAAAGATGGAAGTATGCGGCTCTGTGTGGATTACAGGCAGCTGAACAAGGTCACCATAAAGAATAAGTACCCATTGCCGAGAATTGATGATCTCATGGATCAGTTACAAGGAGCTGGGGTTTTCTCTAAGATCGATTTGCGATCCGGTTATCACCAGATAAGGGTGAGGGGTGAGGACATCCCTAAGACCACTTTTAGGACTCGTTATGGTCATTACGAGTACACTGTAATGTCTTTTGGGTTGACGAACGCTCCTGCAGTGTTTATGGATTACATGAATAGAGTATTCCGTCTGTTTCTGGATAAATTCGTTGTTGTCTTTATTGACGACATACTGATTTACTCCAAGACTGAAGAAGAGCATGCAGAACACTTGAGGACCGTGTTGCAAATTCTAAAGGAGAAGAAACTCTATGCAAAACTGTCTAAGTGTGAGTTTTGGAAGAGTGAGGTGAAGTTTTTGGGTCACGTGGTGAGTAAGAAGGGAATAGCCGTAGATCCAACTAAGGTAGAAGCTGTGATGGATTGGAAGCAACCAACCATAGTAACTGAGATAAGGAGTTTTCTGGGTTTAGCTGGCTATTACCGAAGGTTCATCAAAGGCTTTTCGCAATTAGCTTTACCGTTGACAAAGTTAACCCGCAAAGACACTCCATTTGTTTAGACTCCTGAGTGCAAGGAGAGCTTTCAGGCATTGAAGAAAAAGTTGACCACTGCACCTGTGTTAGTGTTACCTGAGCCGAACGAGCCTTTTGAGGTGTAATGTGATGCCTCATTAAAGGGTCTAGGATGCGTGCTAATGCAGCATCATAATGTGGTGGCGTATGCCTCACAACAGTTGAGACCTCACGAAGTTAGTTACCCTACGCACGATTTGGAACTCGGTGCGGTTGTGTTTGCCTTGAAGGTGTGGAGGCATTATCTCTATGGGGTTAAGTTCCAAGTCTTCTCCGATCATAAGAGCTTGAAATATCTCTTTGATCAGAAAGAGCTTAATATGAGGCAAAGGAGGTGGATGGAATTATTGAAGGACTACGACTTTGAGTTGAATTACCATCTGGGAAAGGCAAATGTAGTGGCGGATGCGTTAAGTCAGAAGTCGTTATATACGGCTTGGATGATGCTTCAAGAGGAGAAGTTGCTCAAGGGATTCGAGAGTCTAAAAATTGGTGTTCGAGAAGTATCTGGAACCTTGTGTTTGAGCCGATTAGAAATCTCGAGTGACTTTAAGTCCGAACTCCTAAAGGCTCATGAAAATGATGAAGCGTTATGGAAGGTGTTACCGGCTATCGAGCAAGGAAAACAGTGGAGAGTGTCGGAAGAAAAAGATGGGTTATGGAGATTCAAGGGTAGGATCATTGTGCCAGATGTTGGCACTTTGAGGCAAGATATCTTAAAGGAGGCACACAAAAGCGGATTCTCCATTCACTCGGGGAGTACTAAGATGTACCATGATTTAAAGGCGATGTTTTGGTGGCCGGGTATGAAGAATGATGTGGCAGAATATGTTTCAAAGTGCTTAACTTGTCAAAAGGTAAAGATTGAACATCAAAGACCTTCTGGGATGTTGCAACCTTTAGAGGTTCCGCAATGGAAGTGGGAAAGTATTGCAATGGACTTTGTGTCGAGATTGCCAAGGACTAGGACTGGTTTTGATGCTATCTGGGTGATTGTGGACCGACTGACGAAGTCAGCTCACTTTTTGCCCATTCGGATGACTTACACCCTTGAGGAGCTAGCACGGTTATACATAAAGGAGATTGTGAGACTTCATGGTGTACCTGCTACTATAATCTCTGATAGAGATCCTCGTTTCACTTCGAGGTTCTGGGGTGCATTTCAGAAAGCTTTTGGAACCCGATTAAGCTTGGGTACAGCTTACCATCCTCAAACAGATGGTCAATCCGAGAGGACGATCCAAACCCTAGAGGATATGTTGAGAGCTTGTGTTTTGGACTAACCGGTGAGTTGGGATCGGTATATGCCGTTAGTAGAGTTTGCATACAATAATAGTTACCATGCAAGCATCGGAATGGCTCCGTATGAGGCATTGTATGGGAGGAAATGTCAATCTCCGCTATGTTGGTATGAAGCTAGAGAGAAAGGCTTGTTGGGACCGGAAATGATAGCTGAGACCACTGAACAAGTTAAGAAAATCCGAGATAGGATGCTTACGGCGCAGAGTCACCAGAAGAGTTACGCCGATCAGAGGCGGAAGCCCTTGGAATTTGAGGAAGGAGATCATGTTTTCCTTAAGGTTACTCCGACCATAGGAATAGGTAGAGCGATTAAAGCAAAGAAGTTGAATCCTCGATACATTGGTCCATTTCAGATCCTGGAGAGGATTGGACCGGTGGCGTATCGGATGGCTCTACCACCTCATCTTTCGAACCTGCACGACGTGTTTCACGTGTCGCAGCTTCGGAAGTACACTCCTGATGCTAGCCATGTATTAGAACCTGAATCGGTTCAGTTAAGGGAAGATTTGACGCTTCCAGTGGCTCCAGTCAGAATTGATGATACTAGTATCAAACGGTTGCATGGAAAAGAGGTTTCATTAGTCAAAGTGGCTTGGAGTCGAGGCGGTGTTGAGGAACACACTTGGGAACTTGAGTCGGAGATGCAAACGGATTATCCGCACTTATTCTCAGGTAATTGAATTTGAATTTTGTGGGCAAAATTCCCAATTAGGTGGGTAGAATGTAAGACCCGGTTAATTAACGGCTAATTAACCCATAAAATGAGAATTTATTCTAGAAAAGCCAAAAATGTTATTTTTATGGCTTAATATGATAGAGGAGACTGGGACGAGAATTTTGGTACCAATTTTATAGAAAACGGACCAAGATTGGACCGAACGGGCCAAACCGGTCCAACCGGATCCAAAGTGGGCCCTTGGCCCAACTAAACTAAACCAAAACCCTAGTTTTCAGCACTCTCTCTCCTCACAACACACTCAAACACGCTGAAATGGTGGAGAGGAAGGGAAGAACACTCTCTCAACTTCTTTCTCTCACTTGATCTTCAAACCACCATAACTTTTGATCTAGAGCTCCGATTGCCGCTTCGTTTGTGGCCACGCGTTCATTGCGAAGAGCTCTACAAAACACATACCATCAATCTTGAGGTAAGCCACGTTTTGCTCTTCGAAATTCCAGCCTTGATTTCGTGTTTCATGAGCAAAAATGTTGAGATTTTGGGCTCTTTGATGTTATAGGACCCAACTCTCTTGAAGGAGAAGATTAATCTTGTCTCCTTGGACCTTGAGTAAGGTAAGATATCTCAAACCCTAGTGAGAATGTTGAACTTGTGGTTGTGGGTGTTGAGCTCTTGTGTTTTGGTATGATGATTGTGGCTTAGGTTGTGTATATGTGATATTGGAGCTTGATTGGTGATTTTGGAAAGCTTGGGAGAGGGCTTTGTGTGATAAAAATCTGTTCTTGGAGGTGTTGAGACCTTGAGAGCTTGAGAAAAAGTGGTTTGGAAGTGCTCCGGTTGAGCTTGGGAAATCGGCTAAGGTATGGTTTCGGTTTCCCGTATCTAATATGTAATGTGGTAGGAAATACTTAGGCTAGAGACCCTAAGATAGGCATTGAATTGATGATGTTGTTGAATGATTGAGATATATGATGTGATCATATATGTGATTATGAATATTGATGCCTTGATTGTGTGATATATGAGAAAATGCATGTTGTGATATATGCTTGATGAACGATTGAGGTTGAATTGATGGGTGGTACTATGTTGATGGTGAGTATGATGATGATTATGTATAATGATGGTTGATTGGAAATGGAATTATTGGAAATTGGGATGAGGAAGGATGTATGACATGATATTGTGTTTATCCTTTAGCCATTTGATTGAGAAGTGTTAAAATGGTTGGATGTGATTTTGGGAATTTTGGTAAAATGTCAATGTGTGAGTTGAGGATGGTTTGTTGTTGATTTTGGTACATTTTGAATGCTTTCAAAGAGAAGGGTTGAAATTGGCATGTTTTGATTGATTTTGAAAAGAGTTGAAAGTGGCTTGTTTTGAAAATGGCACTTTGTGGTTTTGTATGAAAACATAGTTTTTGGGCATACTTTGATGGGAGATAACTTGGACTACGGATCTCTGATTTGTGCCAAATCAGTTTAGAAATAAAATTGGATCCGGGATGTCCATGTCGTTCGAAGAACGGGTGAAAAATGATTTAAAATGAGAGAGTTATGACCGTCAGAAGATTGGGGTTTGAATTTGTGAATTCTGCAGCTTTTAACTTAGAAAATTTTTTAGCAGAATGACCCCTCGCGCGTAGGCGCACTTGGCGCGTACGCGCCGTTCTTCTAGAAAGCGCCATCCACGCGTGTGCGCGATGTGCGCGGACGCGCCGAATGTGCTGCACCCAATGCCCAGCCATTTTCCAGAGAGTTATGCCAGAGTTGTGCCAGTTTTGTGCCTGGGGCGCAAGAGTACCCACGCGTACGCGTGGCTGACGCTTGCGCGTCGTTTGGCTAATTTTTAATCCGCGCGTTCGCGCGTATGACGCTTGCGCGTCGAGAAGTTTTTAAGGCCATCCACGCGTGCGCGTGGAGTGCGCGTACGCATGGCCCTGTTTTCATCCCAAAGTTGATGTTTGAGTTCTAAAAGCCAAATTTCATACTTCTAAGCCTCCGATCTCACCACTTATGTCTTGAATCATTATAACATGCCTAGCATGAGGAAAAGGGCTAGTGAATGTGGTAACTTGCGAGTGAAGCAAGGGAAAATGGATGATCAATGAGGATCAAAGATGATTATGTGAGATGCGGAGAATGGCGGTGGATGTGCTTGTTGTGCCATGGGCCAAAAGGCCGTAATTGTTAATGAAATAGCTGGTTATGGATTTAACCGTGAGCCGGATGGCTAGATTATTGCCGTGTTACGGCGGAGCCATGATTATGGCCAAGTATAAATGCATATATACTGTTGAATGAATTGTGAATGTTTTCACTTCCACCATCGGAGATGAGGGTTTCCCTGGGTAGTAGCAGTGGCTAGCCACCACGTGCTCCAGGTTGAGACTCGAAGCTCTGTTAACCCAATGTCGTAAGTGTGGCCGGGCACTGTGAAAGGCCCGGATGAGCTCGCCCCCGTAAATATTCACCAGTGAGGGTGATGGATATGGATCATGATTATGATCAAGTTTATGATGAGTATAACTCGAGTTGGGGATGCGCGACAGAGGGACAGTCCAAGGTTAGCTACCAGGACTTGTCGGGTTGGCTCTATAACCGACAGATGATATCATCAGCCACTAGGGACAGGCATGCATCATAAGCATACTACATGAATTGTTTGAGATTGCCTATTTGACTGCATATTACTTGCTAATTGTCTAAATGCCTTATCTGTTTCTATTTGTAAATCTCTTGTCTGATATAACTGTGTTTGCTATATTATACTCCTGCTGGTGGTTGGGAGGTCTGAAGGAATTGGAAAGGGAAGTATTAGTTAGACTGAAGGATCTTTAGTCAGTTGCCACTTATGGTTTAGCTTGTTTATAAGCTTTGATATTATCTGGAGGAAGTTCTAGGATTGCCTTCGGCTTTCCTCTATTATTATGTATTATATATGTGGAAGCTGTTACCATGCTGGGGACCTCTGGTTCTCACCCATGCGGATTTTGTGGTTTTCAGATGCAGGACGCGAGGCTTCTCGTTGAGGCATGCTGGAGACTTCTGGATTAGCGAAGATCCTTGTTCTCGGGACTCTGTTTTGGTTTATATATCTTGATTAGATACTTTTATCTCCATTAAATAATACAAACTGTGATGACTCCTCTTATAGGAGGTTTTTGGAGATTAGGTTTCTGTATTTGTGTCCCTTTGGGTTTCCTTTGGGGTTTTCTTATTTTATTATATGTATATATTGCTATGCTCGGACCGGTTATCTTCGCATCCGGGTTTTGAGTCTTGATATTCCTGTTTTTGACACTCTTTTGTATATATATAATCTCGCGTTAGCTTATCCCTGTTCGTTACGTTATCGATCGGAGTGTTGCGTTTTCGAGTTACGGTTTTTGTTTACCCCTCTTTCTACAAGGCTCCTAGTTATAATCAATTATTCATACTACTATACGTACTAAATTTTTGTTTTAGAGGTCGTAATACCTTGCCATCTCTGAATTATGACTTAAGCATAAGACGTTGTATGGTAGGGTGTTACAACTGGAGCTTCTAACCAACAATCAAATTCAAATATCTCCCTTATCTTAACCAGATAAGATAAGATAAGATAATTACCATCACCTATATAAAGGGGAGCCTAGGCCCCCTCAAGTATGTCATTCACTCTACACACCTTATACCTCTCAGATCCATTCTGACTTGAGCGTCGGAGTGTCTTTGTAGGTACCACCCCCATTGCTCCAGTCAAATAATCCGGCATCCGCCTCGACTCGCAAGTTCCCGATCTATCTCTCCACATCCAAATAAGTAAACGGATACCCGGAAATTGATCACCCCGAAGCCAACAAAACGGATATCTAAATAATAAAACTGATATCCAAATAGGTAAACTGCTACCCGAGAATCGATCACTCCGAGACCCACAAAATGGATATCTAAATAATAAAATGGATATCCAAATAAGTAAACGGATACCCGGGAATCAATCACCTCGAAGCCAATAAAACGGATATCCAAATAACAAAATGGATATCCAAATAATAAAACGGATATCCAAATAAGTAAACGGCTACCCGGGAATCGATCACCCCGAAGCCAACAAAATGAATATCCAAATAATAAAACAGATATCCAAATAAGTAAACGGCTATCTGGGAATCGATCACCTTGAAGCCAATAAAACGGATATCCAAATAACAAAATGGATATCCAAATAATAAAACGGATATCCAAATAAATAAGCAGCTATCCGGGAATCAATCACCCCGAAGCCAATAAAACGGATATCCAAATAGGTAAACAGCTACCTGGGAATCGATCACCCCGAGGCCCACAAAACGGATATCCAAATAATAAAACAGATATCCAAATAAGTAAACGGCTACCCGGGAATCGATCAACTCGAAGCCAATAAAACGGATATCCAAATAACAAAACGGATATTCAAATAAGTAAACGGCTACATGGAAATCGATTACCCCGAGGCCAACAAAACGGATATCCAAATAATAAAATAGATATCCAAATAGGTAAACGGCTACCCGGAAATCGATCACCCAGAGGCCAGCAAAATGAATATCCAAACAACAAAAAATGACGGCTCGGGGATCGATCACCGCGAGGCAAACAAAACGGAAATCTAAATAAGCTAAATAAATAAAGTATTGAAATTGGCCCATCAAGAGGCCTAAAATAAGTTCACAATAACGGCCCAAAACAACAAGCATGAGCTGATGGTCTTCCAACTCGCGGAAAGCCGGACTGACCAACATCCTGCCAATCGGTGCAGGATGACGTCACGCCCTTTCCAGGCCCTTCACAGTCTCCCGAACTACAGAGAATCGGACTCTCCAAACAACTTAGCATTGAGACCAAGCAAGCATGCTCTCATGCTCTGGGGGCAACTGTTCCAGACCCGATCTCCAGGCCCTTCCTCGAAACGGTCATCAAACCCGGCATGTGATGAGATGCCCAAACAACGCGCTCGTCGCCTGACCATGAAATGGCCAGGAACTCCCTGAATCCCCGACCGCGATCGGAAAAACCAAACAACGATCTCCTTGCCAAACCACAACGGCGAGGAAAAGGTTCCTCTAGCGATGAGACTGAGCACCCTCACTCTCTCGCTCCGGGAGCAACTGTTATGGATTTGGCCCACGACTTCCACACCTGGAACAGTCTCCAAACCCGTTTACCCGGATCCAAACTGCTTCACCCTTCTAGAAGGCCCGGAACCAGCCCACTAGAGCTTCTAACCAACAATCAAATTCAAATATCTCCCTTATCTTAACCAGATAAGATAAGATAAGATAATTACCATCACCTATATAAAGGGGAGCCTAGGCCCCCTCAGGTATGTCATTCACTCTACACACCTTATACCTCTCAGATCCATTCTGACTTGAGCGTCGGAGTGTCTTTATAGGTACCACCCCCATTGCTCCAGTCAAATAATCCGGCATCCGCCTCGACTCGCAAGTTCCCGATCTATCTCTCCACCCGTATCGGAGACATCCAGTACAATATACATCTTGGATTATTAAGTTTAAAACATCAAAAGCTTTAGTTATTAACACACTACTATTTTGATAACAAATTCCATATATAACTAATGCTCACGTATCTAATCCAGTACTTTTCTTACAAATTTGGAAGGCATTGTTGCTAGCAAAGTGTTCAAGGAACAAAGTGTTGAAGCAACTTGGTCTTGCTGAGTGCAGCTGCAGCAGCTCTATAAACAGGGGTCTCACCAAGGTGGTTCCTTATTATATCTTCAATTTTGCTCTCTGATTTAAGTTTGGAGATAAATTGTTTATTATACCTTTGTTTTTGCTCTCTGATTTAATCTATTAAGAATTAAGATGAGCTTTTGGATCAGCAGTGATTCAATTGCTTCTCTCCAACTGTTTGAAGTCCTGAGTTGAAGTGATGCATTCAAAACTGATTTATATATCCCTGTACTAGAACTAAATGGTGGTGTCTAATTTCTTTCATAAAATTAGAATTTTTTTTACCATGTATGGCAAGGAATATCATGTGATTTTTCTAATGGTGCACCTGTTATCACTAAGTTGTAAGTCCTTTTATTCTTCTTGAAAATATGTTGCTAAGTTCATCAAACTGAGAGCAAGAATTACATGCACTGAACTGTGACTTTTTAATGATTTGATAACCGTATGAGATGTATATTATTGTTAGTTTTGCAAGGATCTTTCCTTAAGTAATCTGAAAGGACCACTTCCATCCAGTGTCATAGAGTTGACTAACTTGCAAATAATGTATTGCTTCCTTATAATAAGCCTTTGTTAAGTTGCTAGCATATGTTTGTATTTTGGGACTCATTCCATTGGTGTATGTGCAGGAACCTTAGCCACAACAACTTCAATGGCTATATCCCCTCATTTCCAAGTTCCTCAATGCTCACTTCACTGTAATGACTCTTTCCTCAATGAATTTTAAAACCCAATTTTATAGTTTTGTTTGCTCTTACCGCTTATTAGATATCGATACTTCAATAGACACCTACTTTCAAATGTTGAAAAATAACACACCAAAGACCATCAAGGGGCCAAAAGCCCAAGCCCAAGCCCAAGGATGAACAACACACCAAGATTATCAAAGAAGCCAAGGTAAGTCCCCCTATTCAGTGTTTGTTTAATGTGCTTCTTGTGCATGTTGTTGTGTGCTGCTGAAAGGAAATTAATGTTGTAAGAGAAATTATACCTTTTCTAAGTAATGGGCATTTGACGATCTTGATGTGTATTTCATAATAACTGTAATGTGTCTATGTTCTTCTGTGCTGAAAGAAAAGAAGAAACGACTCAGTGTTTTTTTTTGTATGTTGGTAGATTGATGGAAGTGTTACAAATACACTGGTCATTGCAAATTGTGAGCTTTATTAAGCCTAGGTTGCAACTGCAGAGCACATTTCACAAGTTTATTAATCTTATGTGAATGTGATATCTAGCTTATTATCTTTGAATGGTTTTACTTTGGCGTTTGAAATTCAATTAAGCATTTGGGAATGCCTTTTGGTACTAGTTTAATGAAGAGGTATGCTCTCAATTCGTCAAGAAGTACAAGACCATTATACATCCATGAGAGGTACATATTCACCTTTCATATCGATAGAAATTCAAAAGTGGATCCTTTATTTTCTACAAGAAGTTACAAGCTTATGCAATTTTGTCCGGCTTTTCTTTTTGCCTTGATTTTCTTTAGTTATGGTCATTGTTATATTTTGACTTGAACTTGATTATGTTGATAATGATGAGATAGTGGGGGTTGATCTGATCTATGATGCATTTTATAGATGAATAGAATTACGGAATTGTCGCAGAACTTTGAGATAGTGGCTACTCATACAGACAACCCTGACGTGAGAACTTTACCTTTTGCTTTTGTGCATATTCTTCAGAGCTGGTTTTATTTCTTGGTTCATGGTATGTTTTTAATTGGCCGAATTTCAGATCCTCATTTGGGATGTTGAAAGTCAACCTAATCGTCATGCTATCCTTGGAGTTATGAATTCTCACCCATATTTGGAAAATTTTAATGGTTATCCATTAATATTCTAGATTATCCCATCTTTAAGTGCTAAGTGTAATTTGTTACATTAGTTAATGAAGGAGATCCATGTAACATTGGGATGGTCATCTTTTTTTATGGTATTTTTTTATTGAGACAGAATGAGATATTGGCCAATGATGTTGAAAAATAACACCCAATTTTATAGGTATGATGTAATAAATATTATGTTTATTTATGTGATTTTTGACTTTCTTTTTTTCAATTCGCAGTGTGTTTGATAGAGTACATTTAGAAAACAAACTTAAAAATATTCATTTTGCAATGAAAAATCTAAAAAAATTATGTTTTACCTTATTGATGGATTTACAGATGAAAAATCCATATGTATTAAAAGTTGTGAATGCTTTTCCAGGCACCAATTACCAACAGAAAATTTGACGCTAGTTACATACGAAAAATTTGCTAGAAAATCTGACGTTTTAAGCGAAATGGAGGGGATGATTACCGAGAAAAAAAATTGTCGATAAATTACCAACGGAAAATCTGACATTTTTAGTGAAATGGAGGGGACGATTACAGAGAAAAAATTTGTCGGTAACGGAAAAAATCTGTTGGTAAATTACCGACGAAAAATTCTGTCGGTAAATAATTTCTGACGAGACTTCTATAGAGGGACAAAATTCGTCAATAACCAAAAATCTGTCTGTAATAAATTAAAGACCAAATCTATCTATAAATCGTTTGTAATAAGTAATTTTTTAGTTGTAGCAGAAGCGTACCTTAATTCGTGAGCATGATTGAAAGAGTTTGGTTCTTTGTTCTTCCTCAACCAAAGCCTTCTGTATCCCTAATAGGACTAAATCACAACTCCTTTGATGAGAAAATAAGTACGAAGGCAGCGTTGATGTGTTGGGGACCAAAATTCTGAAATCACTATTTATATTTGAGTGTGACACCCATTAAACCCTAAAATCTAAATAAAATAGTATCTATAATTTTATTCTCATTTAATTTCAAATCAAAAGTAATAATGACTTATTTTATTAGTATTTATAACAATAAATGAGATCACTTATATAAGTCTTATAATATAAAATTGCTAATATGATTATGATCAATTATATGTATTGCCCGTAAATAGATTAGGAAATTATAATTTTCTAACAGAAATTCTAGCTAAGTGGTGAATCAACGCTTAGAATATAAACTATTAAAATTAACCATGTTAGGTATATACTAAAATTAACTATTAAAATTAGTCATTGATATAAAATATATGTTAGAATATAAATATACATTAAAAATAAATTAAACAATATATATATATATAGTAATAACTGATTTTAGTAGTTATTTTTAATTTTTAATGTACAAATATAAATATGGACTACAAATTCTAAATAAATATAGGGTTTATAAAGAAAAACTTTTGCTTTTTTTTTAATAAGTAACACCATCTCAAAATATATGACTGCTCACTTGTTCAATATGTATTTCGATGAGTTTAATTTTAATATATTTATGTATAATACATTTTTATATAATAATACAATGTATTTATTATGATATGCTACTTTCATATTATTTTTATTATTTATCTTATTTGTAATATAAATAAAATATGTGTATTATAATAAGATGTGTTATGGATAATTTCTTTTATTAGGTAAATGGAATTGTGACGGTAAAAAAATTGATGCTACATAAGTAGATCATTCACTTAAACAACACACCAATTTCTTTTTTTTATTCTCTTATTCTTCTTATAAATTCAATGATTAGTAGTAAATATATCTTTGCTATAGTATTTATCTAAATACAAGTATAAGAGATAATAAGGACGGTTTCGTTTAAATGCGTATCCTACATTTTTACGTACTATGTACGTTTATCGTGTGGAGTTTTTGGCTAAAATTAAAAAAAAAAAACTCTCATTGATAAATATGTAAGAATTTAGTTTGAAAGAAACTGAGAACGTTGGATACAAATTTTTAATAGTATATAAAAATTGATGATTTCGATATAATAATTTTTAGGGTAAAAAATTTTAATAAACCAAGGAGTCACTAATATTACACAATAATCCCAAATCAAAAAACGTTATGTATATGTCTTTAAACATAAATCTATGCAAATTCAATTTAGCTTCTCTAGTACTATATCGAATTAGTTTGATTCGAATTTATAGGAATAAAGACAAATCGAAATGGGTAGCTTCGATTTAGGATAAATAGCAGTATTAAACCAGTTTGCATCAGAATTTACGTGATTAAGTCAAACGAAAAAATGAGACATGGATCAACCAAAAGCATGTCTCTATATAATTCGAATCAAAGGAATTCGAACTAAAAAGCTTAGTAATTCGAATCAACCCTGTTTGAATTAGTGAGGGAGTTTGCAGTGTGAATAATTCAAATCAACCTGTTCAAATTAGCGAGGGAGTTTACAGTGTGAATAGTTCGAATCACACTTATTCGAATCATGTAAGGTGAAGTTCGAATCAAAACGATTCGAATTATTGATGGGGAGTTCGAATCTATCTGATTCGAATTATGTGTATGTAATTTGAATTAAACCAATTCGAATAATAATAATAATAATAATAATAATAATAATAATAATAATAATAATAATAATAATAATAATAATAATAATAAGGTTTAAACATACTTTATTATATTAGGTTAGATAAAAATTAAACTATTTAAATAAATAATTCAGTTTTAAAAGTCAAGTATTAGAATAACTTTTTGGGAAGTATTTATCATGTTATAAATTCATAATTATGTAAGTATGCGAAGGATTTATTTTTTAAATTACGTTTTTAAATTAAATGGCTTTCAATGTTATTAGATTGTCTTATTTTTAAATCGGTCAATTCATTTTATATTTATATATTGTAATTATTTATTTTGTAACAAGTACAACTAAAATTTTAATAACAATTATTAAATTAAACATTGTTACGATGAAATATTTGTTAGGATCGCGGGAAATAGTGCTAGCTACTGGGGAGCGGTTCCAAATTTGAAAAACTTCTGGACAGAAGATAATGTCATGCATCGGTGTCTCCGGCGCCGATTGACAGCGGGGACAAAGGCTGCTAACATGTGGTAATTTCTCGTTCAATTTTGCTTTAACTGCAATGCCTTCATGAACTAATCTCCAAGCAAATAATTTGACCTTTGGTGTTACTCTCATTTTCCATAAGGTCTTCCACATTTCTGAGTCTGCATATCGGGGATGGAGTGAATTCACTGGAGGGTGAAAGAATTGGTATGTTATACTATACCCAGATTTTACCGAGTACTCCCCTGAGTTGTTATTGCACCATATAATCGAGTCTTCCTCTTCTGTAATAGGAATTTGTTGAATTTGCTGAGCTGTGTCTAGTGGGAAGGCTTCCATAAGGAGTTGTTGATTCCATTCTCCCTCGGGTGTGATTAGCTGTCTAACCCAAGTAAGCGATTCATCTCTGCATTCATTAACTGCAATGCGAAATGGTGGTTGGTCCCCAAACCATGGGTCTTCTCTATTCTGACAGATCCCTGAATTGAAACTTTGCACTTAACTCCTTTCTCCAGAATTTTCCTTCCTTCCAAAAGACTCTGCCAAGTCCAGGATGGTCGATTTTCTGGTTTGGCTTCTAGATAAGAACTGTATCTGAAGTACTTATTCCTGAAGATTTTGTAGAAAAAAGAATGTGGTTTAGTCATCAGCCTCCATCCTTGTTTAGCTAACATAGCTAGATTGAATGCCTTTAGGTCCTTAAACTCCATAGCCCCGAAATTCTTTTCTCTGGTCATAGTGTCCCAACTGATCCATTGCATCTTCTTGTCATTCTGTTTCTGTCCCCACCAAAATTGCATCATCATTCGGTGCAGTTCATCCAAGAGGGTATCTGGGAGTTTGAAACAGCCCAGAGTATAATTGGTATAGCTGAACTCACTGCTTTGATCAACACCTCCCTTCCACTAGCAGATAGAAATGATTTCTTCCAATGCGAGAGCTTCTTCGCCACCTTTTCTTTTATAAAAGTAAATGTTTCTTTTTTGGATCTGTGTACTATGGAGGATAGCCCCAAATATTTATCCTGCGTCCCAATATTTGGGACTTCCAAAGATGCCGCTAGTTCAGTTCTGATGGGTAAAGGGGTGTTTTTGCTGAAAAACACAGCAGACTTGGAGAAATTAATTTGTTGTCCACTTAGTCTACCATATAGTTGGAGAATTCGTGATAGATTAGAGCAGTTGTATTGGGTAGCTTTACAAAATAAGAGTGAATCGCCGGCAAATAGGAGATGATGAATAGTCGAACATCTACTGTTCAATCCCAGTCCTTGAAAGAGGTTATTCTGTTCTCCTTTGTGGAGCAGATATGATAGACCCTCTGCGCAGAAAAGAAATAGATATGGTGAGAGGGGGTCTCCTTGTCTGAGACCCCTACTTGATTTGAAAAAAACAGTTGGTGTACCATCTACAATAACAGAATATGATATAGTAGAGACACAAGCCTTCATCCATTCAATCCACTTTGAGCAAAAATCCAACTTCTTCGTAATAAACCACACAAAACTCCATTCCACCCTATCATATGCCTTACTCATATCAACCTTTATCGCCATGTCGTTTCCCCCATGGGTTTTATTCTTTAGAAAATGCATGCATTCATGAGCCACAAGAATGTTGTCGCTAATGAGTCTTCCCCGAATAAAAGCACTTTGATTGTCGCTTATTAACATACTCATAAAAGGTTGAAGTCGATGAACTAGAACTTTCGAGATAATTTTGTAGAAGACTGTGCTGAGACTGATTGGTCGAATTTGATTCATAGAAGTAGCTTGAGTCACTTTAGGTATCAAACAAATTTGGGTGTAGTTAAATCCCTTTAGAATATTGCTGCCACTAAAAAAACTTCTCACAGCCTTTCATACATCCCCTCTAATCCTGCCCTAATAGAACTGATAAAATTTTGCGGTGAATCCGTCGTCTCCTGGGGCGGCTTCTACATTAATGGAAAATGTAGCCCTTTTAATTTCATCATCTGAGACTGGTTTAGTTAGACTCCTATTCATTTCAAAAGAAACTTTGAGTCTAAGTTTGGTGAAAAATTGAGAGGGATCTTCTGGATTATTGCTTTCAAATAGATCAACAAAAAACCTCTGTGCCCTGTAGCCAATTGCCTCGGGTGTGGTACACCAATTTCCCTCTTTATCCTCTAATTTTCATATCTTGTTTCTTCTATTTCTGGACTGATTTTTTGCATGAAAAAACTTGGTATTTTGATCTCCCCATTTTAGCCAGCTCACTCTTGATTTTTCTTTCCAGTAGCGTTCCTCACTAATGTGGGCGGCAGCTAGTTCATCTTCTAATAATAGAATCTGTTCTTTGTCTGCTGCTGTTGGGTCTGTCTTGGCCACTGATAATAGTGCTTTCAGCTCGTCTATCTTCTTTTTAGAGTTACTTGTTCCAGCTGATTGCCATTTAACCAGTTCATGTCTACACTTCTTTAATTTCTGAAACAGTTGATACATTGATGAACCTGGAAAAGAAGTCAGCCATGCCTCAGATACAATTTTATCAACCTCTGCCATTCCACACCATCTCTCTTGAAATCTGAAGCGCCTCTTGCCCTTATGTGTTGTCTGATTAGTGCACATCAGGAGCGGTCTGTGGTCTGATCCTGTGTCTTCTAAGTGAGTAACATTGGCCAAGGATACTCCTCTCTTAGTTTAGGAGATAGGAGTCCTCGGTCTAGTCTTTCTCGAATAGCACTATCTTGACAACTTCGATTCCACCAGGTAAACTTATCACCATTAAAACTCATATCTATCAATTGTCCTCTGTTGATAAAGTCTTGAAAAGATTGGATTGATTGAGCTGATTTCTTCCTTCCTCCCTGTTTTTCTTGATTAGACAAAATTGCATTGAAATCACCAATTATTAAGTGCCATTCTCCCCTATTCTCCATAAGATTTAGCAGCACCTCATATTGGTTATTGTGAATGTGATCAGAGCTGTGTAAATGTACTGTAAAGACTTCCCAAATCAGCTGTCTTTCTTGATCCTCTATGGAAAAAAGGATGAAAAACTCCTCAGCTTTTACCACTTCCACCTTTACACCCTCTTTCCATGCAAGCGCTAGTCCACTAGCCGTTCCATTAGGATTCACAGTGAAGATTTCCTGATAACCACAATTTCTCAACTGCCTTTCAACATAAGAGGGTTGTTGTTTAGTTTCACACAAAAACAACACCTTTGGAGAATGGAAATTCTTAATCCCTTTGATGTTGTGAATTGTCAGGGGTTTCTCCAAACTCCGACAATTCCACATGAGCATCTTCATGGCCCTTGGAGTGCCGCTTTTGGGATGGCACCCTGTAACCCTTCAGAAACCTCAATTGCATAACCAGTTCCTTCATGGTCTGTCTCATTTTCTCTTTGCTCAGAGCTCATTTTTATTCCAATGATTGGTTCAATAGAATCCCTCACCTCTGTCCTTCTTGCTAACTGTTTGATTTTCTGTTTCTTCTTGCACCTTTCTAAACTTTTGTCATTGGTTCCCAGTTGAAAGCCTCCTATTCCTCCTATATTCAACTGATATGAAATTATTCACTTTTATTTTACTAATTATATACTGGCCAAAATAAAGTTACTGTCCTAGACTTTATAAAAAAAACCGTCGAATTCTTCATGTTTTTTAAAAAATAGTCCGTATAATTTGTTTCTGATCATTTTTTATGTCACGCGAATAATTTTTTAAACCTAGACATAATAACTCCTCAAATTCATCACTTATGAATGCTTTTAATACCTCACTCTCATATGAGTTATTGATCCACCCAAGTATATGGTCTTGAATTTATTTTGAGAATGGTCGAATTCTTAGCTGGTATCCACTCCCTTAATCTAATGATCTAGATTTATTTTCATATCTTTTATTTTTTATACTATTTAAAAAAGTTAACTTCCTTTTATTAATTGGTTTTAGAAATAGTTTAATCCAAACATGTTTGTTGTGAGAATAATATTAATTATACAAAAAATATTATATACACAAAAAAATTAATTATTATTTAATTATAAATATATATTATTTAATTTATTTTTAATATATATTTTATATTTCAATATATAATTAATTATTTATATACACATAACATAATTGAATGGTATATAACTATATATAGATAATAGATAATTATGATAGATCCAAATAGGTAAAATATTTAAGTGACCAGCTATCTTTTCTTTTGTTGGTAAAAGAATCATAGCAATTTGATTGAACTGTTTTTATCTCAGCGAGATCAAAATCAAATAAATTTTTAATTATAATTTTAAAATTCAAATTTTGAATTAATTAAATATCATCCTACTTAGTAGAACATTACTGGCATCTCTCATCTTTCGGGATTGTTCCAATAAATATATGTAACTGACTGAGTATACATCTTATCTCTAGTATACACTCCTTCAACGCAGTTCAAATCAGAAGGAGTGAACGCACATTATGGCAGCGGAGACCATGAAGAACGTCAACGCAGACCCAGAGATGGCGAAATCAGACGAGGAACTGAAACAAGATGAAGAAGAAGTATCTCCAATTGAGGAAGTGAGACTCACTGTATCCAACATGGACGACCCAACCCAGCCAGTTTGGACCTTCCGTATGTGGTTCCTGGGGCTTATCTCTTGCTGCCTCCTCTCCTTCCTGAACCAGTTCTTCGCCTACAGGGCGGAGCCTCTCGTCATTACGCAGATCACGGTGCAGGTGGCCACACTGCCGATAGGGCGATTCATGGCCAGAGTCCTCCCCACCACGAAGTTCGGGATAGGGTCAAAGAAATTCTCGTTGAATCCGGGACCTTTCAACATGAAGGAGCACGTGCTGATTACCATATTTGCGAACGCCGGCACCGCCTTCGGGTCGGGGTCGCCGTATGCGGTGGGGATCGTGAACATCATCAAGGCGTTCTACGGAAGGTCGATCTCGTTCTTGGTTGCATGGCTGCTGATCATCACTACTCAGGTGTTAGGATACGGGTGGGCAGGGTTGCTGAGGAAGTATGTGGTGGAGCCAGCTCATATGTGGTGGCCCGGCAACCTTGTCCAAGTCTCTCTTTTCCGGTACCTATCTCTTTCATTCACGATTTCTCTTAGCTAGCATTAATGGATTATACTTTCTTTCCAATCCACTCTGAAAACCCTAAACTTCTCTACTGTTCACTGGTAGTGGTACCTGTTAGCTGTTAGGGCCAGGGGTAGCTATTCGTAATTTTCATTAACACTGAAATTTGAATTTATTCAAATAATATAGCAATTTTTATTATCTCATAACTTTGACTGGTTTTTAATGAAAAAAAATTCGTTTCAACTCATAATATTATAAAATATAAATTAATTAATTAAATTAATTGAAATAAAAATATCTGTTTCTATATTATAGAAAATAAATTCATCAAATATAATTATCTTTGATATTTATCACCAAAATGAATATGATTGAGTGATCAGTTAGATTTTTTTCACTAACTAACTTTATCTAATATTAACAAAAGAGGAATGTTAGGGACGGCAATTTTTGTGATTTGTAACTATTAAATAGCTATTAAG
Organism: Arachis ipaensis; assembly: GCF_059453495.1. NCBI lineage: Eukaryota > Viridiplantae > Streptophyta > Magnoliopsida > Fabales > Fabaceae > Arachis > Arachis ipaensis. The sequence goes on from NC_142443.1 coordinate 137,667,083, forward strand.
ATGATTTTAATTGTGTGAGATTGGTGTAAAATTTCATTCAATAGCTCACTTTTCTTTGCTGATTACATGCTAGTCAAAATTTAACAAAGTTGCTGGCCCCTAGACTTTTCCTTAACAAAAATCATTTTTTTTACTTTCACTCACTCACTCACTTAAATCTTATTATTTAACTTAGTTAGATTTTGCTCATAAAAAATTTATGTGTATAGTATTTCTATATTATAAATTCTCTTTTATAGATAATAATAATAGTCACATATATATATAAACATATGCTATATTTGTTTCTTTCCTTCTTTAGTCACCAAAAAAAAAATATGCTATATTTGTTTGAAGAAAAAAAGATATTTTAGGCTGATATATTTGGATAATCATCTACTAATTCATAAAAGTACAGATTTTTTATATGAATTAGTGTGTACATCAAAAAGTACTCAAATTATTAGTATATCATTTCTTCTATTTTTTTTTCTTTGGGGAACAAGTAATTGAATTTATTTTATAGATAAATTTAATTTTTATACACTTAACATCATAAAAAGAATTTAATCATATATTATATTAAAATAATAAAAACTCAATTGATAATTGAGAATGGTTTGATTAAATTTTAAACATACTCTTAAGGAAAAGTATAGTTAAACAATGAAAATATTAAACAATATAAACAATAGATATATCGGATGTTCATTTTACTAGTGTACGGATGGTTATTTTAATATTAAAATTTAGAGAGTTAAATTAGAGGTGTAGTGTGTTTTGATTTGATTGGTGATTGTTAATATTGTTCAATAAAATCATTGTCCTCCTAGCATTCCCCTACTCTTAATTATGAATTTGTGTATAATGTGCTTACAGTGTATCAGATACTAACACATGATTAAACTAACACAGAGCTCTGCATGAGAAAGAAGATGGAGGCAGAACTTCAAGGGCAAAGTTCTTCTTCATTGCTCTACTCTGCAGCTTCTTATGGGCCGTGGTCCCTGGATACTTGTTCCAGACCCTCACAAGCATTTCATGGCTCTGCTGGGTGTTCTCCAAGTCAGTCACCGCTCAACAGATTGGCTCAGGCATGAACGGTTTGGGCTTGGGAGCCCTCACTCTGGATTGGTCCGCCGTTGCTTCCTTCTTGTTCAGCCCTCTCGTCTCACCATTCTTCGCCATTGTCAACGTCTTTGTGGGCTATGCATTAATCGTCTATGCCGTCATCCCTATTACTTATTGGGGCTTCAACGTCTATGGTGCAAATAAGTTCCCCATTTTCTCCTCCTCCTTGTTCACAGCACAGGGCCAAGAATACGATATACGCTCCATTGTAAATAACAAATTTGAATTGGATGTTGCAAAGTATCTCAAGACGGGTCCAATTCATCTTAGCGTCTTCTTTTCTCTTACTTACGGTTTTGGATTTGCCACTATTGCCGCCACCCTTACCCATGTTGTTTGCTTCTACGGAAAGGAGATTATGGAGCGGTATCGTGCTTCGAGCAACGGCAAAGAAGATATCCACACGAAACTGATGAAGAAATACAAAGACATACCATCTTGGTGGTTTTATGTGATGCTGTTTGTAACGCTTGTGGCTTCTCTCTTACTATGCATCTTAGGGAAAGAACAGGTTCAGATGCCATGGTGGGGACTTGTGTTTGCCTGTGCCTTAGCCTTTGCTTTTACTCTCCCAATCAGCATCATTACTGCCACCACAAACCAGACACCCGGGTTGAATATCATTACTGAGTATATCTTTGGACTCATTTACCCCGGAAGACCAATAGCAAATGTGTGCTTCAAAACATACGGTTATATAAGCATGTCTCAAGCAGTCTCCTTCCTTAGTGATTTCAAGCTTGGCCACTACATGAAAATCCCTCCGAGATCAATGTTCTTAGTTCAGGTATGTATGTCATTATTTCTTTTCTTTTTTGTTGTATTTTAATGCGCTTAATTCATTGACTTGTGAAAACTCTGTACAGTTCATTGGAACAGTTCTTGCTGGAACCATCAACATTGGTGTGGCATGGTGGTTGCTAACTTCTGTTGAGAACATATGTCACAAGGATCTACTTCCCAAAGACAGTCCCTGGACATGTCCCAGTGACAAGGTTTTCTTTGATGCATCAGTTATTTGGGGTCTAGTTGGACCTAAGAAGATATTCGGTTCCAAAGCAGAATACTTTGCAATGAATTGGTTCTTCCTTGGAGGTGCAATTGGCCCCATCATAGTTTGGTTATTGCACAAGGCATTCCCCAAGCAGTCATGGATTCCCTTGATCAACCTCCCAGTTCTCCTTGGGGCAACGGGGATGATGCCGCCGGCCACGCCAGTGAACTACAATGCATGGGTTTTGGTTGGAACGGTGTTCAACTTCTTTGTGTTCCGTTACAGGAAGAAGTGGTGGCAGAGGTACAACTATGTTCTATCAGCAGCGCTTGATGCCGGGGTTGCCTTTATGACTGTGCTGCTTTACTTTGCTCTCAACATGGAGAATAGGAAATTGGATTGGTGGGGAAATGGTGGGGAGCACTGTGACTTGGCAACATGTCCCACTGCTAAGGGCATAGTCGTTGATGGTTGCCCTGTCTTTTAATTTTCACCCTCTCTGTTAGTTTCCATTTCAAATTCAAGTTTCCATTAGGACCTGGTTTTTAGTTTGCATTTAAGTTTTGTATAGTTTCTATTGTGTTTCTCTCTGTCTTTCTAATGAAATTAAATTATGGATTGTTTAACTCTGATCTTGTTATATTGTGCGGCTCTAATATTATTGCGGACACAACTAAAAATGTATATATTAAATAAAGGAATCCATGTAAAAATTACATGGATGGTATTCAAGTAACTTTCACTCTACGTTCCACACCCCTGTTTGTTTTACACGCGCTTCTTATAATTTATATAACGAATCCTTATTTTGCGTTATCAACGTTTTTTAATGTAAACTTTTTCATACAACTTAAACCCCTTTCTTCTTCTCCTTCTCCATCTTCTTCAACCTAATTAAATTCGTTGTTCTCCTCTTTCACGTTTTTTTCTTTGCATTATGGATCTGGATTGATTCAATGCAATTATCTTCGTCGTTCATCTTCTTCGTTTTTTTCTTCGATCTGCACTTTTGAATTGGAACAATGAATGAATCAACTTCAAATCAGTTGAATGAGTGCGATTTTGATGATTCTTCTCAAACGCATCAATTTGATGAGGTTTGGATTATTGAATTCTGAATCGAATTTAATGGAATGAAATTTTTAATTTTATTTGAAGTGAATTGAATGGACTGAGATGATCTACATCTGAATTGAATTCAATTGAATTGATAATATGTAACTGTGAGTAATTGTGAGTATCAGTAATTGTGAGTAACTCTGAGTAAATGTGAGTAACTTTTCGGTTCGATAAGTACTAAAGAGGTGGTTCATCACTTTTATGTTTTCGGTTCGGTCCACAGAAAGGAGTCTAACAAAAATTAGACCAATATGTTCTGTTTTCTTCCCTAAGCACTATATAATTGTTTCACCGTAATTAAGATTTCGGTTCACCATGAGTACTGTATTCGGTTCATTCTGCACTATTCAAAACTCTTCTTCCTCACCTTCTACTGCTTCTTCACCAGAGAGAAGGAGGAAAAGATAAAAAAATACAGCAGCAACAACAACAAAAGAATGACGATAGGGTTTCAGGGTTTAGAGTTTTAGGGTTTAGGGTTTATGGGTTCAGGGTTCAGTATACAGGGGTTCAGTGTGTTTCAAACTTTCGATTCACTCCGTATATTAATTTTGGTTCACCGTGTTCATGGTTGAGGGTTTAGGGTTTAGGGGTCTAGAGTTTAGGATTCAGAGTTTAGCATTTAGGGTTCAGAGTTCAGTGTTCAGGGTTTAGGGTTTAGCGTTCAGGGTTCAGAGTTCAAAGTTCAGGGTTCGAGTTCAGGGTTTAGGGTTTAGGTTTTAGGGGGTAGGATTTAGGGTTTAGGTTTTAGGGTTTTAGGGATTTAGGATTTATGGGTTCAGGGTTTTGGTTTTAGTGTTTAGGGTTCAGTGTTTAGGGGTTCATAATTTTTTGGTAAACAGGAGAGCGATTTGGATTACTCTTCTGAAACGAATCAAATTGACAAAGTTTGGATTATTCAATTTTGAATCGAATTGAATGGAATGCAATTGCTAATTTGAATTAAATTAAATGGACAAAGGTGTACTGAATTGAATTGAATTGAATTGAATTGATAATATGTAAATTGTAGGCAGAGTTATTTGAATTTGATTTTATATAATGGATTATGTTTCGTTCACTCAGTACTATACAATTGTATTGTTTTCGGTTCACCATGAGTACTATGTTCGGTTCACCATGAGTACTGTGTTCGGTTCATTCTGCAGAAAGCTGTTTGAATTTGATTTTATATAAAGGATTATGTTTCGTTCACTCAGTACTATACAATTGTATTATTTTCGGTTCACCATGAGTATTATGTTCGGTTCATTCTGCATTATTCAAAACTCTTCTTCTTCACTTTCTACTGCTTCTTCACCAGAGAGAAGGAGAAAAAGACAAAAATACAGCAGCAACAACAACAAAAGAATGACGATAACGAAAACACACGTGAAGAAGAAGGAACGTAAAAAAGGAGGAGAAGGAGGAACGCGAAGAAGAAGGCGAAGAAGAAGAAGACGCTCCATGCGTAAACGACCGTGAAAAGAAGAAGAAGAAGAAGCGCGGGAGAAGAAGAAGCGTGGAGGAGAAGAAGCGTTGGGCGATTTCGTGTGTATTGGGCGCGCGTATTTCACGTTTCATTTAATGGTATTGGGTTTTTTTGGTGTTGGGCTAACTTGGTTACATGGATGTGTAGCATCTCCGTGAAATAAATGGTGACCTAATGTTAATGGTTAGAAAGCTAGAAATTGGCAACATATACGAAGAACTCACAATCACAGCACATATTATTCTCTGAGCAATTTGTTTTCGGACTTGATTAATTAGTTTAAGACCACAATAATGCGACCGGGAGACCAAGCTTTCGTGGGAAACATTAAAAATCCTCGGATAATGCACGTCAAGCATACGATAAACCAGTTCTTTTATTGTAAATTATAGATAAATAAATAAATAGCCTTGGATCCATCTTGTGCCAAAAGATGATCTCCTGAGATATACAAGAATGCCAGTAATTGAGACTCAATCGACCAAACAACTCTGTTTCCAAGTCGAAGGAAAGAGCAAACCACTCACAATAATCATCCCCTTAATACTGCTAGGATCATAAGCAATCCAATTCAGAGTGCAGCTCATAAAAACCCCATTTTTGGGTTTACAATATATGGTAGCTTAAGATGATAAATTTATACAGTATCATACCAAATCTTTCTAAATCACCAATTTCCATTGCCAAAGAGTGTATCCTTTCCCATTTTTACACACTTTCCATCAGTTATTATTCATTGGCATTAGAAGACGTAACAAATTATTATTAAGTTTTGTAACTAAATAACAACCGTCATTGGAAAAATAATCATGACAGGCTAATAATCCACGTGTTGATGATGATTATGATGACGATAATAATGACCACAATTGCCATTAAGCCAATTATGTATACAGAAACAGCCAGCCATATAAACAAGTTGCCTAATATCATGTTTGCATATTAAATAACGTGTAAATAGTCAATTTAGAGAAAAATAACATTGATAAATAACCCAACATCAAAGGAGAAGGTAAAGTGGCTTTTTTTCATTCGGAGCTTGAACCATTAACCTTTGTTGCTGCCGCAGATGCATAACTGACACTGCTATCCCTTGTACTTTTGCACTGACTTGACTGCTCGTAGCGAAGAAATTTTATCGTTATACTCGTGGAGCAGTTCCTCAGCATCTGATACAATAGCACAATGATGAAATATAGCAAAGGCTTTGAGCAGAAAAAACTCCTTTAATGTGATAAGCTATAACATGTAAGGGATCACAAAGACCATATACAGATCACTAAGGATCTTAAGACCATAGAAACAGTGATGAAACAATTTCGTTGTTCTTTTGTTTGGAGTGAGACTCAAATTTAACGAGGACATCCATTAAGATAAACTGAAATTATCTAAGGCACTTACATGGAGAAAAACACTGATTGGATGACGCCCACAAATTGTATTATCAAACTCCAATAGGTATTTTTTGAAAGCATCTGGATCTCCTGTTTCTATGATATCCATTCCCATCTTGTCTAAGGCTTCAATAGATTTGTATATAGGCCCATGCTTCTTGTCGTAGTGCATGAAATTGAATCTGACACAATAAAAGCAGTCAGCACCCCTAACATTATAGGAATAAAGAATGAGCAACACTGGCTCCAATATAGCAAGAAACATGAGGCGTACATCAATAGAGTTGTGATAGGATGACTCGATGAAAGTGTAGTCACTTAGGACTCATCACTTCAAAATCATCGATGAAGTATGGCTCTCATTTTAAGTGTTCAACCTATGGTGATGAAGTAATGAGTCCGAGTACACACAAGATGAGAAACAAAAAACAGAAACATTGAACAATGAACCCAACTATATATCAGAAGTAACTAGCCTATACATGAACGATGAACCCAACTTCAAATATTTACTCCCTGTTGTCCCTTGTTTAAACAGAACAGATTTGTAAACGCATTGAGAAAGTGTACCAGTATAAAATTACATACCGGGATCCCCAGTGACAAAAATCTGATGACACTGAGAAAAAATTATTTGGATCATCCACATATTTGGAAAGTAACTGTCCATATACAGCTTCATTTTCAGCGCTAAGAGCTCCAACCAAAATAGGAACAATTTTTACAGGTCGCCTACAACAATATTTCAAACTTAGTCTCTGTTTCAGAATATGAAACTAAAATCACTATAATTGCAAAATTACCCCTCAAATACTTTAGCAAGATATGGCAAGTGCATTTCCATGCTATGTTCGGCCTCATCAACACGCATATCCATCAGTTCAAATCTCCCCGTAGCCTTAAGCTCCTCATTTACTGGTAAGACAACACAGAATTAAATATGGGGCAACAACATGTAATAGAATGTGAAGCCAATATCAAAGTGAAAGTTTTAATAAATTTAGCTTTACAACTAAAGTTCCAATTATCCAAGTATCTTCACCACTCAAAAGATAAATACAATTTGAAACTACTTATGCCGCAATGCCAATCATTATTTCTGTTTCCAACATAGATTACTGTTTCTTATCGTGATCAATATTCTACAAAGGAAAGCCTAATCTCATAGTATAATGGCAAGGATCACCAATTCTTAGAATTCAATATGCCTAACTCAACCTCAAAAAATAGCTTCACAAATAGAGTTATCCAACACATATAGAGGCTATCTAGGCCTTAGCACATGCCTAGGACCACAAATATGGAAAGTGAAATTTTCAGGATTTGACATCTTTAGATGACTCAAAATAAAATGTAGGAAGACTCTAATGCCAGCTAATGTGGAAAGAATAATTCTAATACTATCTTATGACTGAGTATGTTTAACTCAACCTCCAAAATTAGCTTGTATGGAGAAAATTGTCCAACAACTTATCAAAGCTATCAAAGTCTTATCTCAACACAGTATGAGACTCTTAACATCAGCTAAGTATACATATTACCATATTTGTACCTTCTAAATCAATAGGTAGATCCCCTATGGGTGTCTTGTAGACCGTTGCAGTTGACAGAGCACATTTAGGAGTGTAATAGTGATGAGAAGGCCCAAGAAGGAACACCCTTGTACTGAAACAAAAAATAAGCATACATATTTACGATTAAGAATGGGATTTTACAATAAATACTAATTGAAATATATGGGCAAAAAACCAAGGCTACCAAACTTTACAGGTAAATCGATAAAAAAGAGCTTTTTTCAATGAAAAAATATATTTTTTATATATATTTTAGTGTGTTAAGTAAATTTCTAATAGTAAAAGTAAAAGCACTAGGAAAAAAATATATTTTTTTTTAGAAGCTACAATTTACATGTTTTCTTAAAAGATATTTTTTCCTTAAAAAAAAAAGATGTTTTTCACATAATAAATGAACAAACAAGTTAGTTTAAGTCTCATAACAAGTATAGATATTTTAAGTCCCCAAATCATGTTTATGAGTTCAGTTTAAGTTTGAGCTTTCCTATTAAGTTTATTTCAGCACTAGAAGTTTTGGTAAACTCTAAGTTTGATAACCTTCCGGAACAAAGAAAAAAAATGGAAATACAGAAAGACGGTAAAAAGATAAACAGACATGGTAGTTGGATCAATGTTTCCAAATGCATATGCAGCAGCTCGTCCAGAATATGAATAACCTGCATGCCTAACACAAAAGCATTCCAAATTAACACCACAATTAGCACAATTTCATCAAAATCATCACAAATCACAAAGAAAAAAAATAACAAAAAACAGAATTAACAAATAAAAAAGGCTTAAATTGATTCAACTCACGGTGCTATTACTCCTCGCACATTAGGGGACTTGGTGAGACCACATGATTTGAGCCATCCTTCGAGTTCATCTGACAGCTGCGTAGCTGAAAATATATAATATTCATATTTAAGTCAAAAACAGAACATATTTTGGGAAATTAAATCAAAAGTTCTATTTTGAAAGAATAAAAGGAAATAAACTTTATGATCATGTAGAAGTTGAGTGTTACTACTTTCTTATTAATAGAAAAAAAAATAGGATTGGGAATTGAGAGTAAGAGAAAAGACTTACGATTGTCGGTGTACCAAGAACCAGCATGCGAAGCTCTCCGTGCCTTCTCCATGAATGATGGGTGATGATGAAACCCTAATAAGAGTAGAACACAACAATCGTTCGTTAGTGTTAGTGTTACACTAACACCACTTTACCACTTCGTCTTTGATTCTACTTTGCCTTCCTCACAAACTCTGTTTGAAACTCTTTTTTTAATAATATCCGAGGCTATTGATGTTCTTCTTTTACTCTCTTTTAATCCTTCCCTATTAAAAATATACCGCTATACCAAAATTAATCACTAAAATTTATTGAGAGTGAAGGTGAATCGGGTCAAATTAAATATGGCCAAAATTTTAATTTGATCTGCAAATTAGATTAGCTTGGATTCGATCCAATCCAATCTTGTAAAATATAAAGATATTTTTAAATTTTTATTTTATTAAAAATATCAATAAAAATTATTTTTTATTTTTTTAAATATATTTACTTTTAAAATAATATTAAACATATTTTTTTAATAATAAATTAAAATAATACAATATATATGATAATTAGTTGAAATAAAATATAAAAAATATTTACTTATTTATTTTTTTATTTTTACAGATATGCAGATTAGATATGGAGTACCTACACAACATCTGCAATTGAATTTTATTAGTGTGCATCTGATAGTCTTACGGATCAGATCTATATCCACAATTTTTTAATCATATTCGGATAAATACCACGGATATACATATCAGATCCGATCTATAAATATTCCTAAAATTAATCACCAATATATTTATATATAAATATATATATAATTTAATTTATTTTTAATATATATTTATATTTTAATATGTATGTTATACTGATGACTAATTTTAATAATTAATTTTAATATACAAATAGCATAATCATCTCTTTTTATACATGAATTAGATTAAAATTTGCAGAACACTAAATTAATTATATTATACAGTATAAATTTAAAATATTATATATATTACTTAAAAATATATTAGATCATATGTAAATTAATATTAAATTTGAAGTTAATTTATAATAGATAGATATATGATACAACTTATGATATGAAATTAATTTATTTAAGATTATTTAAAATTTTATTTTAATATATTACTAATAAATAAATTTATGATATATGATATGACTTATGAGCCTATTTAATAAAACAAATTTAACTGAATATAAAGATCTTTTAGAATCACAACAAAACAAATTAAAACAATTTCTTTAAAATTATTGCTGTTATTTTTAAAAGAATCTGTTTTATAAGATAAACAAGATCTTCAAAAATAAAATAAGATCTTTTAATTCAAACATAAGTTTTAAAAAAGGATATGTTTTTAAAATTAATTATTACTGTTATTTTTAAAAGAATATTTTTTATAAGATAAACAATATCTTCAAAAGTAAAATAAGATCTTTTAAAACATCTGTATTTTTAGAAGAACTAGTATATTCTCCTATCCTGTATAAGATAATACATAAAATTATATAAAATTTTTTTATTAAAATTTAAATAAAAATATATATAGTAATTATTATTATAAATATTTTATAACTTAAAAATATTAAAAATAATTAATATTTGTTTTAATAAATTTGGATTAGTTGAATGATCATCTTATTTGTCTAGTTAAGCAAGTATTTAATTAATAGAAATGATGACATTAATATTTTTTTATAAGTCTTGTTATTATTTATAATTAGGAAATAGTCATAAATAAATTTATTTCCTTAATGAATGTTAATTTTGTTGTCAAATTCTATATTACCTTCAAAATTTTAGCGTAACTGAGTCTAACTTCTACATTTAATTTTGAAATGAATTTACTCGAAAAAATTAATATGTAAATCACGTTATTATTATAAAATTATTTTTTTAACATAATTAGTGGTGCTTATTTGATCTATTAAATTTAGCTTCTAATGATATTAAAGTCAACCTATTTTATTATCTGGTGCCTTTAAAAAATTTACACGACTGACATAAAAATATAACAATTGAAAAAAAATCATTACAATGAGTATATTCATTTTAACAAATATTCTTCTATCTAATACTATAAAAAAAATACATTTGCCATTTTGAATTGCTACAGGTCAACTTCCATCCACAGTAGTAGAATGCCTAAATTGAGATATATTCATCAAACAAATAATCAATAAAATACTCATCCGTACTTTCTCATTTTATGTACATTTATACATAAAAAAAAGTATACATAAAAAAAACAGAAGAAGAAAAGAAGAGTTGAAATAGTAAGAGCGATAAAAATCAGGATTCTTATAATTTTGTGTTGTCATCTGTACATAGTAGACCAGACAACTATGATTATATAACAAAATTAATTTGTATTTATTGCACTCAACTTGAATAAATAAGAAATTATCTCATTTTAATTTAGTTCTTAAAATCAACATATATGATATGATTTGATTTGATTCAATTATTAGTTAAAAATATTTCAATTGCTTATTTTATTCATAGATTTATTATTTTAATAACTAATAAATTAATCAAATTAATTAATAGTACATATAATAAATTAAAAAATATTACTAAATTAAATTGATATAAATTATAATAAATTAAATGATATTTAAATATCTAATCAAATCAATTAATTGATATAGTTAGTTTATCGTAATAACTTGTATTTAATGAGTTAAAAGAAATAAATCGAAAAACACTCTCAGAAGCATGCCACGTCAGTTCTATCACTAAGTGCAGAAATCTGATTTTTATATAATAGAATAGATAGATAAAACAAGATCTTCAAAAGTCTTTTAATTCAAACAGAAGTTTAAAAAAAAAAAAAGATAATTTTGATCTAAACATAAAACAATTTTTAAATTTTAAAAGGTTCATTTAAAATGAGAACTTCTTAGATAAACTCATTTAAATAAATCTGAACTATTCTCGTTTAGCTAACAAATACCTAAAACCCATAGTTTAGAAGAGTTCTAGACTAATCTGTTGGGATGATAATAATTTTTATGGAGTCTATTTCCGTTTTATTAATGTCTTTCGTTATATTTTCGTCACGATTTTTTTTTTTCGTAATAGAGGCAGAATATTCATCGATATCCATAAATATTAAAATTTAAAAAATAAAAAAATTAATACAACTATAATAAAATTTAATATAATTCAATTAAATATATCAAATTAAAACAATATCTAAATATAAATTTAATATAATCAACGTGCACATAAAATATCTGTATATAAATTTTTATCGCCCTATTTCCATTTATTCGCACAACGGATCTCCATCCTGAAACGGATCCAAGCATAAAAAAAGGGGGCGTTTGCCGAGTTAAACCACAAAGTGGTCTATGAGATTCACGGTTTGTACCAATTTAGTCTCTGACTTACCAATTGCACCATTTATGGCCCCGACTTTGTAAAAATTGCACCAAGGTCGTCCCTAGCCATATTTCCAGGCAAATTAATGAACGCCGCCAGTGACCTGACACTGAGAAGTCACGCTGGCGTAGATAACGGCAAGCTGAGGTGGCAATTGAAACTGTTTGACCCAATGTAGTTCCTATACCTAGTTTTAATCCCAATTTCTAGCATGGCATCGTCACCTTCGTGTGATTGTGTATATGATCATTTATGTTCAACAACTACATGGATATGCAATATCATTAATTCACTTGCTAACTCTGTATGCACTTAACATATAACACCAAACAAGGAATGAATTCTAAAATTTCAGTTCAATTTGGTGTTAAGCAAGAACATTCACCAAGTGCATAACCAAAATTCAATCTCAATCATCATAAAAACTTATAGAAAACTGCACAATATGATTTACAATGCCTAATGAAAACAAAATTTGAAACCTATGATGATCAGACATAAGATTTAACTTTCGGATAATTTATCGAACAGGTTGTATGCAGGATTCATAAACAGCAATTTCAGTTTAATGTAAGCATCAATCAACCCAAAAATTTCAACCAGCCAATACACATTCAGTCCAGAAACACAAATAATCAACTATCCTAAGTCTAACAAGATCAGTAAAAGAAGAATCAAAAGGCACTGAAATAAAAAAATAATTAGAAAAAAAAGAAACAGACACAGAGGATGGAATGGAACCTGCGTTGAGGAGTGAAAAAAGAAGATAGCGTAAGGAGTGGAGGTAGTGTCGTAGCGGCACAGAGTTTCGCCGCCGCTGGTGGTTTTCACCGGAACTGGAAGGTGCAGACAGAGGTGGCGCCACGAACATGGGTGTTGCGTACAGGAGGAAAGAAATGGAGAAATAGGGAAGAAAGAAAAGAAAAAAGGGAAGAGGAAGGGTTAGCGACGGTAGTTGCCGGCATAAGGGACGGACGGACGGAAGGTTGGTGTGGAGGTCTGTGGGCTGGGCTGGGTTTCAGAGAAGAAGAGAAGAAAGAAAGAAGGTTGGGCGGGCGTGGCTTCTCAGTGCCAGATCACTCCGGCGTTCATTAATTTGACCGGAGATGTGGCTAGGGACGACTTTGATGCAATTTTTACAAAGTTGGGGACATAAATGGTGCAATTGATAAGTCAGGGACTAAATTGGTGCAAACCGTGAATCTCAGGGACCACTTTAGAGTTTAACTCGCATTTACCTCCATAAAGATTTTGAAAAAAATATTAATAATTTTATATTAATATATATATTTATCTCCTTATTATATTATGTTTTCTCCCAACATAAAATATAAGTTATTTTTGTGTGTTTTATATTAAAAAATATTTTATTAAATTTAGCATACAATAATAATTATTTTATTAAATTTAATTTAGTATAAAAATTAAAAATAAATAAATAAACCAACTTATGAAAATAGTAATAATTAACTTCATGATACTAATTAATTAGTTAATAATTAAATTAAAAATTAATTTTCTAATTAAATAAAACTTAAATTATTAGTAATTTTTTTAAAAATTATTTAAGATAAAAATATATTATCTATATATTAATATAATGTATTAATATTTTTTATTAAAATGATTTTGAATATAGTAATTATTACTTTAGTTAAAAAATTAATTTATACCATAAATACTATAATAAATAGATTTCATAATTGAATAGGAAATAATAAATAATTAAATAATTTTTTAAAATATTTAATTATATAAAAAATAAATAAGATATCGTTATAAATGATATTTTCATTATTTTGAATACTAAAAGTCTATAATGTGTGTAATTATTTTTTGGGCAATTTACGCAACTAAATTGTTTGATCCTCAATATTACGCAAATACATTGTTTCAGTTTTTAATACGCAAATGCATTGTTTCTATATTTTATGTAAACCGCTACTGCCAGTAGCGGTTTACGTGTGAGTGTGTGTGTGTGTAAACCGCTACTGGCAGTAGCGGTTTACGTGTAAGTGAGTGTGTGTAAACCGCTGCTGGCAGCAGCGGTTTACGTGAGTGTGTGCGTGTGTGTAAACCGCTACTGGCAGTAGCGGTTTACGTGTGTGTGTGCGTGTGTGTAAACCGCTACTGCCAGTAGCGGTTTACGTGTGTGTGTGCGTGTGTGTAAACCGCTACTGCCAGTAGCAGTTTACGTGTGATGGTTTGCCTATATAAACCGTGGTTGCAGCCGCGGATTATGTGTTTAGAAGGTTTGAGGAGTTTTCTAGAGAGAGGAAATTGTAGAGAGAAGTCAGAGCAAGTTGTGAGCGGGTCCGAGGTTCCTCAGCGGCGACTTCTGGCGAGTTATCATGGCAGGCAGGAACCTGTACCGACTGAACGGCGTTGCGCATATTGCCGGTTCTATTGGTGACGAGGTTAGTTAATATTTATTTTTTTTTGTAGTCTTTGCATATCTTAGTTAGAAAAACGGTAGGTTAGGTAGAGGAATTAGATTTTATAGATTAGTCGTTGTATCCTGAATTTAGGGTTCGCATGCTAGGATGTTAGTTCACTAATCTTGGTTTAGTGTTTTTAGTTTTTCTTGGTTAGTTATAGATATGCCTAGTTACCTGAAATTTAATTCCATTCAATGAATGTTATGCCCGCTAATTAATGTTGGTTTAGTTTAGGGAACGGGATAGTTGACATTAGTGAATTATTATAGTTTGTTTAGGATATTTGTATGATATGAAGGTTTAAATTTAAAATCTTTACAATATTTTAAAATTTCTGGATGTTAATAAGTAAATTTTTTGTGTTGTCATTTTCCCTATCGTGAGTAGGAAATTTTTTTAAAATATTATATAGGAGAATTTGCTGATGGTTTAAGGTATTCGTATTCGGTTAGATATTGAAATCTGTTTAAGGTTAGGAGAATTTAATTGGACTCTGTTTTCGTTTGTTGTTCTCTGCAGCCCAATAGGTGTATATACAGTGTGAGGCGGCAACAGAATATGCCCATGCATGAAAGGATCATCCCGTATTTAGAGCGGGCTGGATTGTACCATTTGGCTAGGCTAAATAGCCAATGGTTCTGGTTGGATGAGCCACTCGTTAGTGCGTTCGTTGAGAGGTGGCGTCTTGAGACGCATACGTTCCACATGCCTTTCGGAGAATGCACAGTGACATTGCAGGATGTGGCATTTCAGCTAGGGCTTCCTGTGGATGGGGAGGCTGTGAGTGGTTGCCTTGGTGAGTTTGAGACATACATGGAGGGTGGCCGACCAGCTTGGGAGTGGTTTGAGGACCTATTCGGTGAGCGGCCCCCACCGAATAAGGTCAAGCAGATGACAGTACACTTTACATGGTTCCACGAGAGGTTTAGGGTGCTACCACCAGATGCGAGCGAGGAGACTGTCCGCATATACGCACGGGCCTACATCATGATGCTGTTATCGACTCAGTTATTTGGGGACAAGAGTGCGAACCGGGTTCATATACGATGGTTGCCATTTGTGGCAAACCTTGATGGCATGGGGAGGTATAGCTGGGGTTCGGCCGCTTTGACGTGGCTGTACCGATGTATGTGTCGGGTAGCAAACAGAAATGTGACTAATCTTGCGGGCCAGCTCCAGTTACTTCAGAGTTGGATATTCTGGCGGTTTCCGTCTCTTAGGCCGGCCGGGTTTGAGGTTTTCTCTTTCCCGCTGGCATCAAGGTTTGGGTTATGCTTTTTTAAGTTTAACAAATTTATTGGGCGTATTTTAAATTTGGTTTCTCATATGACTTAAATTTAGGTGGTCTGCCTACTTACCTCCTAATGATGGAAAGGAGCAGAGGGTCATTAGGTATCGG
The DNA here is from genome assembly GCF_059453495.1 of Arachis ipaensis. Classification (NCBI taxonomy): domain Eukaryota; kingdom Viridiplantae; phylum Streptophyta; class Magnoliopsida; order Fabales; family Fabaceae; genus Arachis; species Arachis ipaensis. Next base: position 137,683,020 of record NC_142443.1, read on the forward strand.
CTTGCATTGGATCGACTGACCGCTCGTGATGTAAGTTTTATAGCAGCAAGAGTTTTACTTTTTGTTTGATCTCTATTCGTGACTAGATATATACTTGTTATTGTAGTCCTTGATGAGTTCTTAAATTTCAGATTGTGTGGGAGCCCTACTCCGCGCTTGATGTACTTGCCGTGGTCCATCCAGAGATACTTACAGAGGAGCACAGCCGCATGTGGCGAGCCGTGACTGCCTTGATATACTTTGCGGTCATCGAGTGGCATCAGGTTGACAGGGTTGTTCCACAGCTGGGTGGAGTACAACATACCCCCGAGTGTGCCGTCGATGCTTATCAGCGGCTTACAGTGGCGGAAAGCCTCAATACACGGAGGAAACGTCCAGAACATCCGATGAAAGAAAACTCTATCCTCGTCAACTTGGTCACCCACCCTAACCGGGGACGTCTTCAATAGAGCAATCGAACCTTCCATCGTGCATGTGACTCCAAGGATCCACCGAGGCAGATCTGCATATGACTCCTCCCAATCACCATATATTTGCGCTACTGCCTTCTGCTTCGCCAACCACACCTTCCGATAACTAGGCATGAATCCATAAGTCGCCTCCGTGGCCTCTTGCAACACCTTAATAGACACCGACGCATCAGCTCGAACCAATGGATAGATCCTCGCACAGATAACATGATAATCAAGCTGCTTGTGGTCGCTTGATATCGATGTGGCCATACACGTGTGCGGACCGTTGTACCTCCTAACCTCCCATGTGCCCTTCCTTTTCCGCATGACTATCCGAATCAACCACGTGCACCCGTTACCAAACTCCTTGCATCTCCCTTGGTATTTCAGGTTGTCGGACTCCATAACCTTGTACTCAACTCCACGCCGAATACTGTAATCCTTCACACTCAACACGGCTTCCTCTTTACTCTGGAAGGATTGGCCAATCTGAAATTCAGACATATTTGTCCCATCATGCATCCCCTGCCCCTCGAATGTTGCATCTGCATTCTGCTGTTGGCCGATGGCTTCCAAGTTCAAAGAAGAGAGGTGGGGAGGGTACTCCTGTGTTGCAGAACCGGAACATCTATGGGCTGAACGTCCGCCTCTTGGAATATCATCATCACTGTCCCCACCAATATCAACAGGCTCCACATCCAAATCATCGTCAAACAGTGCATTCTCAACCCGATCCGGTCCGGCATCGCATTCAAAATCAGGAACAACAGGACCAACATATGCATGAACAGCCCCAGCACGTTCGGGCTCCGGATTCGGAACTGCCACTGCTACCACAGGCATCGATGTTGAGGCACCACCGGCTGGGATCGACTGAGGATTAGGGGCCGATGCCCCTGAGCTATCCACACCATCTTCCAACTTTGCAAACAGCTCAGTTACCCTCACCTCCGGAAAACTACGCCTGCAGTGAAACAAGACATGCAAGTCTTCATCCGACCCGATCACGAAGGTCTCATATCTCACACCAGTTGACACAACATCAATGGGAATCTTGTAAAATAATTTTTTTACCCACTTCGTCCCACACACACCGAGCTTCCGTAATATGCTTTGCTTAATCTCCGCCAACGTATTCGAAGATCGAATAAAAACACTAAGCGGTTCTCTATCTGTGAATTTTACACCATGCCTTTTGCTCTTTTGAATTTTTCCAGAGCAGTGAACCAGAGCCACAAAACTATCCTCTCCCTCCATTTGTGAATAACACTCTACTTCTTCACATTAGGTCCCTCTATGGTTTATATAGGCAGCCCCATTCAGACACACACACGTAAACCGCTACTGGCAGTAGCGGTTTACACACACGCACACACTCACGTAAACCGCTGCTGCCAGCAGCGGTTTACACACACACACACACTCACACGTAAACCGCTACTGGCAGTAGCGGTTTACATAAAATATAGAAACAATGCATTTGCGTATTAAAAACTGAAACAATGTATTTGCGTAATATTGGAGATCAAACAATTTAGATGCGTAAATTGCCCTTATTTTTTCATCATTTAAATACTATAATAAATGTGTAGAGACGTTTACATATGTAGTTTTAGTTTTTTCAATACATATTTTAATTTAAAGTTTAAATATATCTAAAGAAACTTGAGATAATCGAGTGATTAGTTTAGTCATTCACTTTGAGTTTAAATTTTATCTTGTGTATGTAACAACTCATTATCTCGCGATAAACTCTTAAATAGAGTTTAAATCTACGATAAATTAGTTCTTGACCAGTAAAATATCATAAAAAACAAAAAAAAAATATATCTATATCTAAAATTTACTTTATATATTTTTGTCTCAATTAATACAATTTTTTGAATCCGTCATGGAGTCCATCCTATGAAAATTTTTCGAAATTCCCTTAGCTTCTCCGTCGCAGGTATCCTTCGGTACGAGTTTCTTTGTCAATTCCACTAATTTGACCAATTTAATGAATTTTACTTGAATAAATGTAACTAGAGTAAATTGATTTGGAGGATTGGGTCGATTAATTTGAATATAGGTAGAATCCATATAATATTTTACACGTCAAATTGTTATTAAAAAAAAAACACAAATTCAACATGAACCACCTAAATTATTAACTAAATACATAGATAGATTAATGATTAAATTAATTTCTAAAAAATTAGTCATTCTCTAAATTTGTTTTTAAAAGATTTTTTTAATTAAATTAATCTTTTAAATATTATAAATTAATTAAATTTATTCTTCTGTCACTTTATTAACAGGTAATTAATTACAATTGTTCTTCTGTCACTCTATTAATGATTGATGAGTTAAAATGTTAACTGATAACATATATATTTATAAAATTTTATCAATTTAGTTTATTTCTCTAATTACATAAATCTTAATCTCAATATAACCTAAAGACTAAATTAATAAATTTTTATAAATATATCTAATTAATATCTAATAGTAATTAGACATACTAGGTGTTATATATGCTGTTAATTAACATTCTACATCAATTGTTGATAGAAATTATCAATAGAGTGACAAAAGAACAAATATAATTAATTTGTAATATTTAAAATACTAATTTAATTAAAAAAATTGAATTGAACAATGACTCATCTTGGATAAAGGTTCAGTGATAACAAGGACAGAAACAAGTTAGGCTAGAACAGGCCTACAATATAACTAATTAACTTGAGTTTACTTGCAATTTGTTATAAGCTATTTGATAAAGAAAAGTACCAAGTGAATAAGTATCTTGGTAATAACTAATAAGTTTTCACCAACGAAGAGAAAGAAGGAAAAAAAATTGAAAAAATATACGGAGGAAGGAGGGGATAGAGGGGGTAAAAAAGGAGAGGGGAAGGGGAATTAGAATATGAAAGATGAATAATGCAATCTGCTATATAGTACCCATGAAATGTTACACTTATAAACAATAATTTGACAACATTCACTCGACTAATTTAACTAGAAGACTTACAATTCTCACTTTTTTCCCTCTGTTTTTGTTCCTCCCTCCTAAAAAAAGAGGGTGCAAACTGAACAAATCAAATTGCTCACTATCATTAAACAACATATGGAATCATCACATATAATTGTTACAACACAAAAGAATGAGAACCTCACATCAAATCACTCCTAACAGAAAATAAATATGACCAGCCTTTCTGGCATAAAACCCCAACCTTTGCAAAACTGGCATCAGAAAAAATAGTACCATCAATCAGCTAAATCAAAGCAGTATGGAGAGAAAAAAATATCCCTGCAAAGAAGTCAAGAAATTGTTCGGTTCAACCACAGATATCAACACTGATAAAGATACTCTGAAAGTAATTAAAAATTATTCAAAAATTTCAAATGAAATAAACAAGAGACTACAAAACTAGTTATCGAAGGCTACGATCGCCACTTATTTCAATCTGGTGGCGATTGCATAGAGAGTATGCACAATTTAACAAATAGCCGAACACAAATAAACATTCAAATTAATCTTTCAAAGATACAGGGACGCAGAGAGATCAAACTAGTACTCTCAGGTTTTGAACATTAACGTGTATGCTCAATATTTAAAAATGAACACCAATTCAGTACTCCTCTATACGTTTTGATTCCAATTTGATCCTTTAGTTATGATGTTTATTTTGTTAGTTATTTCACATTATGAAGGACCAAACTGATATAGCAAATCTTTGAAGCACCCACATCTCTTTCAACGGGTATTTGAAGATTTACTCAACATTCAATAAGTTTCAATTCCAAGCCTACCACCCCAACATTAGCACCCTTCTGACACCATTTTATCCAGAAAAAAGTCAGTGCCAATTGGCCTTCATAAATCATGAAATCAATCAAATACACTAACTCAAATCCTCTGACTTGATAAATTCCAAAACCGTGTGAAAATACAAAAAGCAAAATAGCAAATATACACTGGTATTAGGCTATAAGTTTTAGCATGGTCCTTATCAAATGCCAATCAACACAAGTCACTGCCTTCTACTAGTTTTAGGGTTTGTGGTTTGATATTCTCTCTCTAATGTGTACTCTTTCTGAATGTGAATGACGTTCTTTCTTTCATACAGCGTCGTTCCATCTTGTGAAAATGTAGTACCATAAAAAAATTGGGAATGTCTTTAGTGAAGAGTGAAGTTGGGTGAATAGCAAAGATTGTAACTAAATTTTTAAGCGGAGGGTGCATTGCACATGATGTTTTTCTTTTAATGTTTTTTCTATTATAGAACAAACAATCTTCACTCTTCATTGTAACCCAAAAAATTCTTTTGACAATGTCATTCAATGACCATCTACCAGAATATTATAGGACAAACTATTCGACCCCCACAAGTCTCTCATCTTAATGTTTACACAAAACTATCTAATACAAGATGCAGTTCTAATCGTCTCCCTAGAAATCTGACAAAAAGTGAAACTTAGCATATACTTTTTTCCCCGCAATTAAATGCATATCATGTCTTAGCAACCTGACCACTCTATATCAAAACTTTCTCCCCCCCCCCCCCCCTCTCTTTTAAAAAAGACTTTATATTTATGTAGGCCATTACTAATATCGTACAGCAGTACATTCCTAATAAATACACTAGCATCACACTCGTAAAGAACTAAAGATATAATCAAGCAGCTATCTTTATCTATTACTCCCAGTTGTCGATATTGGCATCCTTTACGTTTGTTGCTAATAATGAAAGGCAGCTTGGCATATATAAAAATTTGTATAGATAAAAAAGACTTCCACTGAGGTGTTTTCTACCACTGTTATAACAATCAACAACAAAACCTTACCCCACTAAGTGGAATTGGCGACATAGATCAAACAGATGTTATTGTGTCATGTATTATGTGTGCAGAGATTGCTCACACAGATCTCGCTTAACCAAAGGTATAAATACTCTAAAATAAAATCCTAGTAGTACTCAAAGAACACAATGATTTCAACTTCGTAATTGTGTCAGGGTGAGTAAAGATTTCGGAGTAGACTAAAGAGTTAGTACTAGTATAATCTTGCTTACCTGTCTTAGAATGTGATGAAGCAGCCTTCACAATTATGAAGATAATGGAAGCACTAATGATGCCTCTAAAGAATAGAAAACCGAAGAAGAAAACTTAAAGTTGCTCCAAGATGTAATGTAGTTTAGGAATGCGCCGACGAAACAATGCTTCAAGTCGAAATGATGGAGCACGAAACAGCCAGCCTTGAGCATCATACATTTCATTCCATGCCTGTACTATCTCATCAATTTTGAACCCTGCAGTTATGTTAATTGGTTTGTTAGTTCTCTATAATCAAGAAATATATGAAATGTTAATAAAAATCCAAGAAATACACAAAACAGATCATATTTTTCCAGCCCATACCTTCAAGTGCTGTTTCATGAGAGCAGTGATTCTTTATAATGACAGCTACATCCGTTGCTGAAGCTCCAGCTAGCTCAAACTTTTCGACTGCAACCTCCAAACATTCCTCCCATGTTGGTAGGCCTAGCTTATATTCCACAACAGAACGTTCATACAATAGGGTACCCCAATAAAGATATATTTGTGACTTCATCTTTGTTGCCTTCTTTGAAGCTTCATCCGACGAGATATCCTTGAGAAGCCTATCCATGCCCATTTTCTCTAATTGTGCTCTATATTTATCGGATTTGGATAGTCCATTTAAACGCTGCTCCTCAATCTCCTCCCACATCAAGATCCCTTTCTCCATGCTGTCCTCTGCCTTGTTGTAGAGCTGAAGAACCTCCTCGGAAGGACCAGCTTCTAAATCCACTTTGCATGCCAACGCATAACACCAGCATAGCCTTGCTTGCTCAAACTGCTGATGTCCAAGAGCAAGATATCCTTCAAAAAAATCCGGTTTGATCTTCAAGGCCTCCTCATACCTCATCTCAGCTTTCTTGTACTCATTTAGGGCCCACTCGTATGCAGCTTTAACATGCTCGAAAGAAGGTTCTCTTGACCCATCCTCTGCAAAGAAAGCCCTGTTCCTTGCCTTGGACATGTGAACATTCCCCCAATTAAACATTGCCAACGCTGACATCTCTTGAAATTTGTCTGCAGCAATCTCAAATAATTCTTGAGCTTCATCGCCTGTTACCGTATCCTCCATTGCCTCTGCATAGAGACTCATTGCCAGCTCATGAAAATCTAGATAAGAATCTGAATCAAACCCAACATGGTTCTTGAACAGCCGTGCAAACTGCAAAATCCATTCCTCCATAACAGTCATCTTGTTATTATTATTTTCCAAAACCGTATCTTGTCCCACACCCCCATTCTGAACACCATCGCCCAGATTCCTCTTACTACCGTCTTCTTGGGTGTCACCCTCATTGGTTACTCGATCATAACAAGGCTCTTGGTCCAAATCAACCTCACTAATATAAAACCGAATTGAGCCATTCTCATGAACAGCAGATTCAGCTAACCTCAGCTCATCAGTGGTAGTAATCGTAACCAAATCACCCTCCTCATCCCTATACTTCACAAGAACACCCTTCAAACCCGGAAACCGATCCCTAACTATATCCCTCACCAACCTCACACTACAATTGGCAGGAAGCTGTGCCCATCTAATATCCTCTCCAAACACCAACTTCACCGTCCTTGCGACGCCCTTTTCTTCCTCCACAAGCCTCTCCTCTTTCACAACCTTTTCTTCCTCAACCAGCTTCTCCTCTTTCACAACCTTCTCTTCCTCAACCTCAACCATCCTGCTAACCACTTCCTTGTCCTGCACGGCATCACCATCCGCACTCTCCTCAACAACAACCACCTTATCCTTATCCGCAACGGCCTTATCCTCATCATCAACCCTCTTTCCCTTCTTCTTCTTCTGTGATTTCTCTCTCGGAACTTTCTTCAAACACGTAGCAGGCGTCTCCTTGGCACCACCACCAGAATCAAAATCTACCTCCTCTTCTTCCTCAAGAACCAACCCTTTCTCTTCCATGACCTTCCTCAATCCCTCCATGAACTCCAAGGCGGCAAGGTTATTGGGCTCGAGGCCCAACACAGCCCGAACATCCCTCAACGCCAAGTCCAACCGATTCAAAGCCTGATAGCACTTGGCACGCTTCAACACAGCCCTAGTGTACTTAGGTGAGACCTGAAGAGCGAGGTTACACTGGTGGATGGCGCGTGGGTACTCGCCGAGGCCGAGGCGCGTGTAGCATCGGGCCATGCTGGTGCGGAGGTTTGCGACGTCGATGTGGTTGCGTGGGAGAAGATTGAGGGCTTTTTCGTACTTTAACATGGCTCCCTCGTGGTCCTGCTTTTGGAAGAGGCGGTTGCCTTCTTCACGAAGCTCCTGAGACATGGTTATGAACATCGCTGTGTCTTCGTCGAAGGCGGCAGGTTTGGGCTTCGGCGTGGGCTTGGAAGTTGGGCCGGCGGCCCGTGAAGTCGCCGAGGGAGGATTCTGCTGATTCTGATGCTGATGCTTCTTCCCTGTCGGCTTCCCCATCGGTGATAATATAATAATAATAACAATAATTAAAGAAATGAATGGTTATTGTTGAAGTTGAAGAGATTGAGAAGAGTATTGACGAGAGAGAGAGAGAGAGAGAATGGGAAATGAATGTAAGTTGCTTATGAAGAAGGAAAGGAAAAGAAAAGAAAAGAAAAAAAAAGGAACGGGTCATGTTTTTGTTTGGGTAGCTTTTGGGCTAGGGTACCCATGGTCCCAAGTCAACCCTGGCACCAACAGTTTCTGTTTCACTGCAACCGCCAACGCGCCTGAAAAGTTAGGTAAAATTATAGTTTGAGGGTAGAGGCGTACAGCATTACATATCAATTTTTTTTTGTTTTTTTAACGTAAAAACTTAACACAACAAGTGGAGTAAAGAAATCATAACCAAAAAAAAAAAAAACAGAATTAAACAATAAACATAACACATTATTATCATCAATAACAAATTTACTTTTTTATGAAAAATTTTTACCAATTTTTACTTGTCTAGCTAACCATGGAATTAGAGTAACGAAATTTGAGCATCATAAATTAGATTTTCTTTTTAAGTAAAATCGGTGTTTTTATTTGATATGGTAGATATAAGTTCAGAGTAAACATCACTTCAAAAGAAAATAATAAAAGAGAGTAGTTTGTATTCTTAAGTGATTATACCCAAACAATTTGGTTGAATGTTGCTACAACATGGAGAAGTTCAAACTTTTAACACTATAAACTCATCGTAATTTGGATTTTTTTTTTAAATAATAAATTCAAATAGTGCTATTTATGAATTTGTGTTTTTTAAAGTTGTGTTTATTTTTAAAAACAGAATAGAACAAGACACTGAGAACAAAACAGGATAAGATACTGATGGACAGTGACACAAAATTTTATGTTCTTGTATTCTGTTTGGTGATAAATTAGAACAAATTATGAAAATCCAATTTATTCTTATTTTTTTCATTCAAAAAATTTGAGATGAAAAATATAATAATAAAAAATATAATTATGAAAAATTAACAAAAATAATGAAAAAAATAAAAAATAAGTTTGTGTCTTTGTGTCCTTGTCTCAGTGTCCTGTCTCTGTAAATAAACGCAGCTTAACTTATTTTATTTACTCTTTAAACAACGAGATAAAACATGGAATTTTTAGACTTAATTTAAATGTAAACAAAATTTTTAAAATTTTTTACAAATATACATATCTCATTTATATTATAAATGAAATAAGCATGCAGTTATCTTGGACTATATAACTATAAATAGAAAAAGAAAAAAGATTATTTCATTTTAAATGTAAATGAGATATAAAACGACAACATTTTTCAATTATATAAAAAAGTATTTTTTAGTGAGTTTGTTTTTGTGAGTGTGTATAAATATTCCTAATTCTCACATTAGGAATTGTGAAAAAATGGGTTGTATTTGAGTGTGAAAATTTAATTTTTTTTTTTGGACACTTGTCATTTGATTTTTTGTCTGAGTTAAAGAGTTTAATATTGACGAACATATATGTACATAAGACAAAAGAAATTGGTAAAGTTAGATATAAGTTGTTGGCAACTATGAAAAATAGAGTATTATGCTTTCAGGTTTTCTAGCTTTATAATAATGATCATGTGTGCCTAATATTTTACATCCACGAAAAAATCATGACTCAACAAGTGATGAAACTTTTTACAGAAGTTGATAATGTAAGTGGTGGTGGTTATGGATATTCTAACTTTGTCTAAGATAATCCACTGGCACCACCCTGTCTGCACTATGCCCAGGGGCGGTGCTAGGTACAAGGAAAGGGGGGCAATGGCCCTCTAATTTTAATTTTTTACATGTAAATTATATGTAAATTTTAGTTTAGCCCCCTCTTAAAATTTTATTTTAGTCTTATTTTATTGTGTAAATATTTTTTGTCCTCTCTAATATTTCTTCTAGCTCCGCCCCTGACTGTGCCAATCTATGGGAGCACATGGACAAGAATGTTGATGAGTCGGACAAAAAATACGTCATGGACAACAACAAAAGTAGTTCAATTGAGGATAAAGAGGAGTTTATGCCGGAGACCGCGGTGGGAGAATCAACTTGGTACCTTCTACCTCTCCCACAATCGGTTTGGGAATTGTCAGCTATATAACCACTATCACACGCTGAATCTTGACGCCGTGAAAAGAATATTTCCTTTTTTAATATTAGGAGATGATTACAATACAAATAGTAGAATCGAGTTTTGCATTGTTCATGGATCCAAGAATAGTATAATAAAGTAATCGAAATTTATTGTTGATGGCAATGTCGAAAATAACAATAGAGATTGTGTTCGGGCTGTTTTTATTGCTTTTGTTGTTTGAGTTCTTTTGTTTCTGTCGCTCCACTTTATTATATTGAGCTCGTTTGTTCAAAAAAAAAATTTATTATGAAGACTACAAGTTTTTTTTATTTTTTTTAAATTTACACATAAAAACAACTACTTTATTCACAATAAATTCTAAAAAATGGCCACCAACAATTACAAAATTAAACTAGGTGCTAAGCTAAATTATATTCTTAACACAACAATCACCCTAGTAGTACATATACTAAAATAAAATCAATAAAACATACTTAATAATTTGCTTTTATATTAAACAAAAATAATAACACTGATCTTGAAGTTAAGGCCTCAACAATATGCTATGTAACGTTCAATCTGTTGATATCCTTCAAATGTGTATCTAAACACACCATAATATCCAAAGCACTTAATTATCGCAAAAAAAAAAAAAAAAAAAAAAAAAAAAAAAAAAAAACTCAAAAGTGGTCTAAAAAGATAAAAAATCTCTAAAATGTGTGATTCTTATTAATAATGCCAACGAATTGTTTATATAAGCATTGTCAAAGAAATAAAAAAAATGTATATCATTTATACTATAAACGAAATATATTGTGTTACATATTTCGATTATACTTAAAATATATAAATATTTTAAGAGTGAACACCCAACTCTCTCTGTCCTTTTCTTCGATGGACATCGCGACCCTTGTCCAAAAAAAAAAAAGGGACAAATCAATCCTTGTCTCATACTTTCGTGAGACGTCGCGGTCTTTTCGTCATCTCCCCTGATTAAAATAGACGAAAATTGCCTACGTGTCAGTTAAAATTGCTGATATAGAGATTAACACTCTGTTAAGTTTCATGTTGGCCATTAAAAAATGGACAGGAGTCGATCTGTCCCACTATAGAAACAAAAAATACGTCATTTTTTGGGTCTGAGACATTGCGTTTCGATTAAATAAGGGAACGTGACATTGGGGTTTCCATATAATCCCCCCTGTGTTGCTCTGGTAATTACTAGAAAACCCTAGTAGAGAAAGAGTCATCCCCTTGAAGTGATCGTTGACCTCTCGAAGTTGGAGCGACGTGCTGATAGTGTTGCTGACAAGGTTACTGACTGACCTCCACATATTGTTGTTGACGGTGGTTGGATAGCGTGGTTGACGGAGCTTTGTTGAAGCCTGGACGGAGATTGCATGGCATTTGCGACGTGCCAGGTTAGTGTGTGTCCTTCCCTTGCCTTTTCGAATGTGTGTTGTCGTTTTCAATAGTTCTGACATGCTTTGGCATGTACATTGTGTATGTGATCCAAGAAGAAGAGAAATAATAAACAATGTGATTGGAGCTGCAGTTGAGGCCACTAATGTGGCTGGAGCTGTAGCTGACCCTAAAGTTATTTTGTTAGTTTTGTCATAGCTGAATAGACTTTGTTATATGTATTTAACTCTGGGTGGTGCTATTGTGATCATTATTAGGCAAAGCTAAGAAAAATAAGAAAAAACTACCAAGAGGAGAGAAAAAAACAAGTGGCGTAGGTCCAGAAGGTCAACCACAAGAGATTTCTTTATCACATAATGCCCCACAATCAAAGGTAAAGTTACTCTATATAACTTTAAAGCTAGTTACTTAACTTCATAAATTTTCTGAGACATCATCGAAAAATCTTTGTAGGTCCAGCATGTTACAAATTCCTACAACATTCAAGAAGGTCTATCTGATGTAGCCTTCACAACTCAATCCAATCAAACCCGAAGGTTAAAGAACCCTGTTGTCAGGCCCCACCTTCACCGACCCAGTATGTGCAATTCAGGCGTCCAAGACTTAAGCCACCTAGAAAGACATGAAATTGGACTACCTTTCGTTACTAATTTATATCTTGGCTACAAGCCTTTAGGACACATGTTTTGGTTCAAAAAACTACTATATTTTGTTACTTAATACTACTGGTTTTAGGTTTAGGGAGTATGGTTGAGATCCCTATATTTTGGTTATCTGACTTAGGGTCATGTTGCTGCCCATATTTTGAATGGACATATTATGTGTTAAGTTGTTTCAATAACTAGATTGCTCCTTTATTATCAATATATGAACATGCATCTTTCTTTGAGTTTAGATACTTACTGCTACATGTATTGCTTAGCTAGCATGTATATTTGTTAACTTTATTTCATGACATATATGCTATTATTTATCAATATAGGGATGAAATTTAACACAACTATCACAGGCCATGGTTCAAATTTTTCAAATTCACTACAATAATTCATATTTCATTCATCATCAAAAGTGTTATCTTACACACTAGGAAATAACAAAATTCAGCTATCAAAAATCTTACACACTTGCTCTGAACAAGCTTGCAATTACAACCCCACCAAGAAATGCTAACAAATTAAACACATACCTAATACATCTACTTTCACCCATTTTCAATCTACACTTATCTAACTGATCTTCCAAACCAATTAATCTTTCCTCCAACTCATTAACTTTGTTATCCACCACATAACCGTGGCCTTCCAATCGATTCTGCTTCTGCTTTGATGCCCCAACTGAGACAGCCTTGCTAGCATCCTCACCACATGAAGAAATATAATCATCTAACCATGCAAAGAAGTTGCAATGTCATTTTCTAGTCTACAAAAATATTTACCATTTGTTAGCATCTTTGGAATAGAAATTGAAAACAAAAAATTAGTTAAACCCAAAACAACTACCTTGAAGTATGGACAGTGAAAGAATAATCTGTATGGATTCTTCACCGTCCCTGACATGAACAAAATTGCATGAAAACCACAATAACAAATTGGGGCAACCCATTTCTTCTTCCTCAGAGTTCCAACACTCCCACTAGAATTCAAGCTCTAGCCTGAATCGTCTCTACTTCGTCGGTTTGATGATGAACAACGCTCTCCAGTACCAATCATGGTCTCCTAGGATTTGTATTTGGGTTGGGAGAAGAGTAAAAGATTAGCTGCGTGGAATCACTTTCAAAACATTCTGTTTCAGTGAAGACCAAAAACGACGTAATTTTGGTTTCTAAAGCGGGACAGATCGACCCATGTCCATTCCCTACTGGAACGTGGAGTGAAACCCAAAAAATGACGTAGTTTTAGGTTTCTAAAGCGGAACAGATCGACCCATGTCCATTTCCTAATGGCCAACATGAAATTTAACAGAGTGTTAACCTCTACATCAGCAACATTAACTGACACGTAGGCAATTTTCATCTGTTTTGGTCAGGGGAGATGACGGAAGGATCGCGACGTCTCACGGAAGTATGGGACAGGGACCGATTTGTCTCTCTTTTTTTTTTGGACAAAGATCGCGATGTCCATCAAAAAAAGAACAGAGACCGAATTGGGTGTTCACTCATATTTTAACGTGTCTTATTTTATTTAAGTATGAACAAAATACATTTTTATTTATTTCATTTATAGCATAAAAGATATAAATAATAGAATACAAATTCATAAATAACACTCAAATTATTTTTACATATAAATAAAATTTTTAAATTATTTATTTAAAAAAAATCTTCGTAACTTTTGATTTTTATATTTTATTTTTTCCTTCATATTTCTACTAATAAAAACTAGGAGTGAAGTTTTGTGGAGAAATTTTTCCTTCAAAACAGCATGAAGAGAGCTTTTTTTTTCTTTGGAAATAAAAAAATCCTCTCATGGTAAGAGATAATTTTTTTTATTTTAAATAAACCAAAATAAATTTATAAAAAAATCTAAATTTTAAAATGTGTGTTCAATTAATTTTTTTTAAATAACTTTTAAAAAAGTTTTAACTTTATCATGTTTGGTTTTAAAAAATTATTTAATTAATTGAGCCAACAAAACCGAAAGACATGTGCATACCATCTTATGCTTTAATTTTAGGATTTTTTAAAATAAATAAAATATTTTTTTTATAATTTGTAACGTTTTCATTAATTTATATTCTATTACTTATCTCATTTACAGTGTAAACGAAATAACAATGTGTGTAAATGAGATAAGACAAGATATGTGTAAATAATAATATACGCATTGTTATTTCGTTTATATTGTAAACGAGATAAATAATAAGTTATGACGTTTACACTGTAGATGAGATACGGTACGACAAATTTTCAATAGTTATAAAAGGACTTGCAACTATTTGTATTTTCTACAAACATCTCACTTTTTCTTCTCTTTTATTTTTTTTCCAAAAATTAAGAAAAAAATATCTAGTAGTAGTGGATATGTGATTGTAAGTGTATATCCCAATTGTCATATGAGAAATAGTGACATTGTGGTGATATTTGAGTGTGATAATCCCATTCTATTGCGCACTTAGCGAATAAGTTCGTTGTCTGAGCTAAAGAGTCTGATATTAAGGAACATTGGTTCTAGCGAGAGAAAACAGGTTGGAAGGGTTGGGTATAGATTGTTAGCACCGATGAAAAATAGAGTTTTTCGGTTTCATTTGTTTTGCCTCTATGGTGACAAGCATGTGCGTCTCATGTTTGACATCTATGGGAGAATCATGGCAGAACAAGTGATGGAACTTTCTGTGGAAATTGGTGATGTCGATGGTGGTAGATCTGTCCACTCGAATTTTGTGCAAGATGATCTACCTCTTGCACCACTACCGCTACACTATGCTTGTCCAGTAGAAGACATGAACGTGGATGGTGAGGAACCCGATGAGGAGTATGTAGCCGATAGCAACGATAGTGGTTCTTCTAAAGATGATGAGGAGGAAGAGTTTGTACCAAAGGCGTCGGTCGAAGCATCAGTTCAGTATCTTCTGCCTGCTCCGCACCCGATTCCGGCCTTATTAGCTGTACCCAGTCACTATCATACATTGGATCTGGACGCAATGCACGAGAAAACTCCGTTTTTAATATCGGTGAAGACGATTACAACATAGACAGTGGGGGTTGGCCACAGATTCAAAAGCAGAGCGGTAGTAATGTAAGGTATGAAGAATTATAGAATTCGCAGAAGTGTTGAGTACCAAATTGTGGAGTCGGACCGATTAAAGTACCATCTGTATTGCCGATAATTTGTAACAGGATGTCATTGAAGTCTCCGTGTTGTCATCTGACAGAATCTCGGATATTGACGAGTTTAAGTTTAACTGTGGTGTAGTTTCTTATTTATCATGATTATATTTGTTATAAATGTCTACCATGTATATTTTATAAATGCCTCTCATCTGTAGTGTTATCATGCCCTTGATATAGTCCAGCTCATCCGTCGTCAATATCTCTGTTCTACAAGATGCAGTTAGCCAAAGTTATCACTTTAAATATCATACAGAAAGGTTTGGATGGCGAATCAAAAGGCAATTACGCAGATATATGGTGATTGAAAAGAGTCATATGATAAGGTGCCGAGGTTGCTCCAAACATTACAGAGTTTTGTCTCGAAACAATATGTTATTTCAGGGTCGTACCATACTATTACTTAGGGTTAAGTACTGTTTTCGTCCCTAAGGTTTGGGGTGAAAATCAAATTCGTCCCCGACCTTTTTTTGTTATTAAAATCATCCTTAATGTTACAAAACGTTATAAAATCATCCTTTTATCCATAAATAATAATTTTCGAACAAAATTACCCTTAAACAAAAAAGTTATTAAAAAAGAAAAACCACCCCACCCCACCCCTTATCCCCATCCCTCCCACCTAAATCAGAAAACAAAAAGAAAATAAACAAAAGACACATAACAAAAGAAGAGAGAAACAGAGAAGAAGAAGAAGAAAGAAAAGGAAAGGAAGAAGAGGGAGGTGATCGTCGTCTTCAGCTTCGAATCCCCCGACATGGCGGTGCTGTGACGTGTTCTGGGAAGGGAGAGGTGACACTTGTAGTGGTTATTGGCTTTCGACAGATGGTGATCGTGGGTGGCAGTTGGAAGGAAGAGGAAGAAGAATAGGAAGAAGAAGGAAGGGCACACTGAGGGCGGCGGCGGCCAGAGGTTGATTATGGCAGTAGGTTCCCGCACCGCACCGTCACTTCCTTCCTCCTCTTTCTGTTCTTCATTTTTTTATTTTTTTATTTTTGAAGAATTTGAAGATCTTTTTTTTATTTTTTTTTAATTTCTATCGTTGTTGATTTTGGATCTGAGGTTACGGTGATGATTGTTAAATTGTTGTTAAATCTAAAATTTCTGTTAATTTATTTTGTGAATGTTGTTGCTGTTGATTCATTTTGATTTTGGTGTTACTGAAAGTATGTTGTTGTTGCTGAATTTGTTGAATTTGTTATTGAATTTAGTTGCTGCTGTTGCTTAATTTGTTTGTTAACTTGAACAAAAGTTTGTTGTTAATGGAGTTTGAGGAGAGAGAAAATGGAGGTTGATGTAGAGAGAGAAAGGTAGGTGAAGAAGAAGCTTAGGTTGGGAGTTTGAGTTTACTGGGTTGTTGGGGAGAAAACAAAGTTTGGTCTTTGATTGGAGGAAGAAATGGGTTGGGAGGATTGATGGAGAAAGAGAGAGATAATGAAACTGCTGCAAATGGGTTGAGAGGATGATGAACAAAGTTAATTTATTTTATAATTTATTTTTTATACGGGAAAATTTGTCTTTTTAGAGTGAAAAGGATAATTTTAAAGCGTTTTTAAACGTTGAGGATGATTTTAATAAGAAAAAAAGGTTGGGGACGATTTTGATTTTCACCCTAAACCTTAGGGATGAAAACAGTACTTAACCCTATTACGTAATAAATTAATTTAACTAATAACTAAAATCATACCTATCCATTAACACGGACTAAAAAAAAAGGCATCTACCATATTATCGAAATTAAAATTAAAAATATAGAAACTAAATTAAATAAATAACAAAATACAATAAACATTTACTTAATAAAATAATTTATCTAATAAGTTAAGTTAAATCCTATCAATTAGCACTAACTGACAATACATTCTACCACCTAACATATATTACATCTATAAAAGTATCCTAACCATGACTATAAATATATGCTTATTTAACTTAAACATGAAAATAACAATACTAATATGGAAGTTGATTGCCCCAACGATATACCATGTCGTATTTAGGCGGCTGATGTCCTTATCCCATGCATTTGAGCACGCTATAATTTCCGAGTACCTCGATAATATGATTAGAAAAGTCTAAAAATGGAAGAAAAGTATAAGAAACAGATGAAAAGTGACTTCAAAAAGTGCAATAAACGACTTCAATATATAGGCACACTTCGTGCTTATCTCGTTTACAGTGTAAACGAAATAACAATGTGTGTATATCGTTTAACAGTGTAAACGAGATAAGCACGTTACATACTACGTGCGTAAACGTCATACGATTGCGTCGTAATATATCCTATCTCGTTTATCATGTAAACGAGATATACACATTGTTATTTCGATTATAATGTAAATAAGATAAATAATAAAGTGTAAATTTGTAAAAATGTTATAAATGACCTATATCTGTAAATAAAATATTTATTTTATTTATTTAAAAAATTTTAATTCTAAAATAATTTGTAAACAAAATTTGTATAATAATATTATTTAGAGTAAAGTATTGTTTTTGTCCCCAACGTTTGGTGTAAGTCCTATTTGTGTCCCTAACGTTTAAATCGTCCTATTTGTATCCTTAACGTTTATAAAAGTGATTCAATGTTATCCTACTATCAATTATACTAACAAATCAGATTATATTTTTTTAATTATTCTCACTTGGATGCATTCATTCTCAATTAGGTCTCATTTAGATGTGTTCGATTTTAATATTATACCCACTATTTGTGTTTAAATTCAATTATATCCCTAGAAAAGTGAATTATGTAAATGTTGTAGGAATTAGTTTCAACATTTGATGAGCTATTTTTCGGAGTAGATCATCGATTCTATCCCAAACATTTGTATTCTAACTTCAAGAAGAGATTTTTAAAACTCAAACTAAAGCGCTCGTGATGTGTAATTGATGGCAGGATAACATTGAATCACTTTTACAAACGTTAGGAATACAAATAGGACGATTTAAACATTAGGAACACAAATAGAATTTACCCCAAACGTTAAGAACCTTAATTTGAGGCGTGTTATGTAACTGTAAATGTCACCCACGCCCCATGCAAAAACCAGCAACTGAGGTTTGAGGGTTTGCAAGTTAGACAAAAGGAGTGAAATGATTAGTTTGTCCAACTGGGATGGAGCTATTAAGAAATTATTATATACGGTGTATATTAAAAATTAATGATTAAATTAATTATTTGTATAAAATTTATATTAAAATATAAAATATAAATTAAAAATATATAAACTAATACATATAAATATATGTCGAGTATTTTTAATGTCTATATATATTTTTTAGTAATAAAAATAATATTTATATTATGTATATATTAAAATTAATTATTAACGTTAATTAATAATATAAAATATATATTAAAAATATATTTATATAAATATATAATAATTAATTTTAATATATAAATAATATTTTTGTAAAAATAATTTGGACCCACTTTTGTGATATATTCCCCACCAAAGTATGGATCATCCATGATTCGATGTACTTTCCCATTCATTTACTTGCATTCATCTATGTTGATCTCTAACACGTGCGCTGTTTTTTCTTTTCTCCACTCGTTTATTCTTTCTAGTTTCTACTACTTGGAAACTTGAGTTGGACTCCTTTTGTAACAAGACAACACATTAACACAAGACATGATATGATTGGATATGATCACACTGACACAGTTTTTATTGACTTTGTTGTCAACAATGCGTTTGTTTGATCTCACTTCTCAGCTAGTGATTTTAGAGAAATCACAGTAAATTCAAAAATTTGTATATGGAATTATTGATAATGCAAAAATTGATTTTTTTTAAAAAAATAAAAAATTACATAGTTAAATAATAAAAAATAAAAAAATAGCCAGTTCGTTTAGTTATGTTATTTTTTCTTAAATAGGTCGAACTTTTATTTTGATGGACGGTATATACATGATATATAATTAACCCTTTTGTAAGTTTTGTTTAATCCAAAAACTCAAAGGGGTGGACCTAAACGAGTTGGACCAATTTCTTTGACTGTCCTAATTAAAAAAAATTTTGGGCCATTAATAAGTTTAGAAAAAAAATATACAGAAAGTGCAATATTTTTTATATAATATCGTTAAATGTTTTTAATATTTATATGTTAAATTAAATATAAAAAAATATTATGTATATCTAAAGATTAATCACTATATATTTTTAAATATATACATGTCTTGTTTTATATATTTTTAATATATATTTTATATAGGTATCGATTTAGTAGTTTATTTTTAGTATACGTATAATATAATTAATTAAATATTCAAGTTTTAATATGTGTCAAAATAATTTATGTCAAAATTACTAGTGGTGAACTTACGATAGACAGCAAAAGAATAAATAACTAAATAAAGAAGACAATGAAAGTGTAAAAAGTAAAATAATAACAAAATTCAAAGGAATAAAAGAAAATGAATCAAATAAACAAAAGAAAACAAATTAAAAGTTGACTTCTAACACTCACATGCACTTGCACTCCATGTTCTTCCGTTGCATCGCGCAGACTGAAAATTTTATGAGTTTATGTGATGATTTAGTATTCTTGAAGAAGTCCCATAATTCTTCTGAATTTCTACTATTTATAGACTATGGAGATCGACTAACCTTAGAGCATATTGTCCACTACCTTATTTCCTCTTTTTTCTCAGCCATGACCTTGCTTTGACCATAAAGAATTTTGATCCTAAATTTTGACACCCATATCTTGTCGGGTCTTCAAGTCCCACGTTTTCTCCAGCTTGCACATCAGAGTTCGCACCTATGTTCTCTATTTCAGCTTGAAGGTCGAGTAGCAAGTCTTGATTCTCAAAGAAAGCTACAAACTACCTTTTGCCTTCGACATTCTTTGTACCATCTTTCTTCGACTTCAACTTACCTGTTTTCGCTTCTTGTAGTCGAAATCATTGTTTCTGTAGTCGTAATCATTGGCAATCGAAATGCCCTCTTGTCAAAAAAAAAATTACTTTTTGTAACAACAAATTGTCCCTTTAAAACTTCTTATTTTGTTCAAAAATACAAGTTTTAACACTCCTCGTGCTAGACACGTGCAACCTTTTCAAACTCTAAAAATTTGAAAGGACAATTACGCATTATTTAAAACAACGCACACTTTTCTGGGAATACATAACGTCCTGTGTTTCAATGGGCATTTCTTGAATAGAGTGCTCCATCATTACTCCTCAAATCAAATCATCCCCAATTTTCGAGAACCTGACTGCTTGAAAACCATAATCCTTTTCTTTCTGAGCAACACGCTTTCCACAGTTTTTCAGTCAATTTTCCATTCTACTCTATGCCAATCGTTATCGCCGTGTTCTCTTCTTCAGTAACCATGGCCGCTGCTTCTCATTCTCGCGAAGAAGGAGATAAAGCCTTCCTCTTCCTCCATTAGTGGCTGTAGTGGCGCAGTTCCACAATGAAGATGAAGCTTTGAGAGCTCCAAATCCAAATGCAGAAACCTCTAATCTCTAGTGCCATCAAGTATTCCTACCATTCTTAGTTAATAGAGTGTTGTATTATTTCTTAAGTCCTTTGGCAACCCAAGAACAACTTGATTCTATTTCTTCTCTCTTTCCATTACCACCAGAGCAGTTACCATTGATTTTTTGCAAGAATGTCAAGTCTTCATACTTTGCTGGTCGAGTCTTTAGAACTGTTCTCCCTAGGAATTTAAGTCCCCTTTTTTCGACCTAGATGTCTCGACTTGCACCTACATGTAAACCAATTTGAGAATCTCTAAATATTGTGCATGCCTTAGAATTGGCTACCTATGATATCTCTTATATTGCTCCTTTACTAGGGGCCAATTTGTATTTCTAGTGTCCTGCCACCAATAACTTTTATTTTCCTTATAGAATGATGGGTTCAACTCTTATGGACATTTCGGCTCTGACCAATTTACCTATTGATAGTGAATTCATGTCATGGTTGACCAATTATTCTGAGGATGATTTTGACATCAATTTCAACTCGAATTTCATATCGACCTTCATTTAAAACAACATGGATTCCGATTGAGACCCTATTTTTTATAGTGAGCACGTAACTTTCCTCTTGTTTTGGCTCAATTCTTTTGTTTCTTGCTCAAAGTCAATCCAAATTCGAAAAAATAACTACTTGCCTCCTGGCCATCATGATTCATCACCAAAAAACTCATCAACCTTCTTGCCTTGATTCTGAGTCAAATTTCTGAAATGCTTTCCTTGATTGTTGGTGAAATTTGCCAAGGAAATCCTTCGATTAACCCCTTTTGTCCCCTTTGGGTTGCACATTTATGGCTCAAAGCTCGAATCACAACTTCTGAATCGGAAATCCCCAACACTCTAATTGATGGCATTCGTCTTTTCCAGCTTTCTTCGACGAAACCAAAAATCATGTCTCCTATTGGTGCTTTTTGACACTTTGTCAGAATTCTGTTTGATATTAATAAAGACAATAATATTTTCTATTTTCCAAACCTATTCTCATTTCGAACCAGTTCTATTTCAAGCCTCAACTCTTTTACCAGCTCTCAACTAGAAAATCAAGCGCTAGTCGATGATATGTGGGTTAGGATCTTAACACCTCAAATTCTTTTCGTCGGCTTACCGCATGAATCAATCTGGACTCTCAAGAAGAAACTAATCGTTTATTCACCCCAGTATATGGCTTGACAATTTGGCTTAACCCAAGCCTAACCTTCTACTTTGTCCCTCGATCCTAAGGCTCAAAAGATTCACTATGAGTTGTCGAGGACACAAGAATTTGATAAGATGCTAGAGATGAACCACCAAAGGATGATGTCGACTCAATACTAGCATCTGAATATCACTCGTTGTTTTCTGTCGACTCCTAACTTTCATAAATGGTGGTCAAAGTACTTTTTTGCTCATTGTATATCTATCGATCAAGTCCTCTTAAATCTGGCCTTTTCTCCTGTGCAAATATCGTTAAAAAAAAAAAAAAACCAAAGATGAACAAAAGAAATCTTTCTCCCAAGTATTTTTTTAGGCATAATTTCGATACTTAACTCACCTTATCTTTTACTTTCTCCAGTTACTTGACATACACCCATCATTCAGGTTGCTGTTGGCTCACGACCAGTTGAGGAAAGGTGGGATACACCTTTTTTAATATAAAATTTATTTAAACTCGCAAAATTGACAACTTTACAAGTTGCAACTAGTGAGATTAAAGTTAGTTAAAATTGATCTATTATCTTTTTGTCAATTGATAGAAAATAATTACAATTCTAAATTAATATTAGAATCTATGTTTACACGTGAATGTTAATTAAAAAAAAATAAATCAACTTGCATTACATCGCCACATTAGAATTATCATAAATGATGACTAATTAAGCAAGTAGCCAGAGGTGTATGAATACAAACATCAAAAAATAACTAGAATACACGAGCCAAAAGCAACTTGGTTAATAGTTCAATTTTAATTGGTTGATATATGTGTTGAAAAGTTTGAAAAGTCAAAGAAGGTAGAAGAAATCATGTAAGAGGTACATCCACAAGCTTCTTACCACCAATATTTAGGAATAGTTTATTATTGACAAGGTTTTAGAAAGTGTTTTAGCTACTAGTTGTAATGTAAATCACCACCTATGACATTTATAAATAAGTGGTAGTTATATGTTTGAAAAGTATGTTTCATGAAATGAAAATGTGTTTTGAAAATTGAGAAGTGTTCCTTTGTTTTTTTTTTTTTTTTAGTATTAGTGAGTTAAAGAGATAAAAAATATGATAGTGTTATTTATGTGAGTGAGTGATCTTGGGATCAATTTAAAATGGGTATCATATTTACATTTGGCATCAAAGTTGGTTTAATCCAGCACTGAGTGTTTGAAGAGTTTGTGAAGTGTGAGAGAGTTCTCACATAGTTATTTGTTCATAGAATCATTATAGCAAACACTTTTAATATTGTCTGATTTAGTCCCAAATTAGATGAAAAATTCGATTATAGTTATTAGAAGACTTTGATATCTATCCATTTGAAGGCTCAACACCTGTGTAATTTCATTGAATCGGGTTTACAATAAGGAGCAAATGCTGCCCAATAGAGGAGAGATCAATTAGCGCTATCTCAAATTCATCAAGGTGTAGCTTATACTGTGTTTGGCAAAATAGCAAATGCCAAAAGTGTAAAAGAGGCATAGAACAAGTTGAAACTCTCGTACAAAGCCGTACATATAGCCCACAAAGCAAAGCTACAATCTTTAAGAAGAGAATATGAAAGGTACAAGATATCTAGCTCAGAAAGTGTTAAGCAATATTTTTCTCGTGTTACAGATCTTGTCAATAAGATGAGAGCCTATGGAGAAGATATGTCTGATAGCAAAGTGGTGAAAAAAATTCTTTGCACCATGCTGATGATATGAATACCATGACGATTGCAGAGTTTCAAAGAACCATGGAAAGCCACATTAGCAAAATATTGGAGAAGTAAAAAAAATCAACTAAAAAAGCCTGAAAAACCGAGTGAATTTAAATAATGTTGCATAATTAAGCTGTACAGAAGAAGGACGACGTCGTAATTTCAATTTTCAAAGTAGAAGCAGAAGAAATTTCAGAGGAAGGGGTTGCAAAAATTATAACTATGAAAGTTATAATGATTTTACACCGCCTAATCAAGAAAAGAGATGGAACAAATTTTAGGCCTGTCAATTAAGGAAGAGGCTGAGGTAATTTTTTTCAAGAAAGAATCAATTTCAACTGCTTTTATTGTGGAAAGTATGAACACAAAGCAGCAAATTTTAAATTCAAAATGATGTAACAATCAAGCACATATTGCAAAAAATCAGCATCAAAATACTGATGATAATTCAGGTACTCAAACTTTTATTTTTACATGTAATTCATGTGTTAAATATGAAAAGATATAGTACTTGAATAGTACTTGTAGTAATCATATGTCTCGTAGAAAAGAGTTATTTTTCACTAGATGATTTAGTTAAATTATTATTGTAGTTTGGTAATAGTATAAAGATCCCATTGAAAGAAAAGAGCAAATACCAATTAGATTGAAGGATGGTTCTCTGTGTTATATTTCTAACTTTTTCTATGCTCCTGAACTTGATTATAATTTACTGAGTATGGGACAGTTATTTGAGAAGGGATATAAAATGATAACTTATCGTGGATATTGCACTGTGTTTGACAACAACAAAAGGTTCATAGATAAAGTAAAGATTACTTCAAACAAAATGTTTTCATTGAAAATTCAACATGTTAATCCCTCTTGCATGTGTTCTATGATACTTGATGATAGTTGGCTGTGGCACATGCAGTTTGGGCATTTTTATTTTTCTAGCCTAAACTGTCTGTCAAGAAAAGGGCTTGTTTCTTATCTACCACGAGTTCATATTCCTAATTGCATTTGTGAGATTTGTCAACTGGAAAAGAAGTACAGAGATCTATTACCTATAGAAAAATAATAGAGAGCCAGAAGATTACTTGAAATTGTGCATTCAGATCTTTGTTCTGTAGAAGTTCCAAGTTATAGAGGCAGCATGTACTTTATTACTTTTATTGATAATTTTAGTATGCAATTACATGGTATACTTTCTAAAGCAGAAATCAGAAGCATGTGATACCTTCAAAACATTCAAGGCGTCTGTCGAAAAATAAAGTGGCTGTAAAATCAAAATTTTCATGACAGACAGAAGGACAGAATATTTTGCATGTTCAAATTACTTTAAGCAACATGAAATTCAACACCAACTAACAACCAGATATACTTCTCAACAAAATAGAATTACTGAAAGGAAAAACATAACCATCATGGATATGGTCAGATGCATGCTCACGTCAAAAGAAATGCTTAAAGAGTTTTGGGCAGAAGTACTCACAAAAGCAGTTCATATTTTGAACAGGTGTCCAACAAAGAGTGTTCGTGATAAAACTCTAGAGGAAGCTTGGAGTGAAAAGCGGCCTTCCATTCATCATTTCACATTCTTTAGGTGTATTGCTTATGCCCGTATTCCAAATCAATTAAGGAAGAAGTTAGACAGCAAAGACGAAAAGTATATCTTTATTGGCTATAACATAGACTCCAAAGCATACAAGCTGTATAATCCAGAATCAAAGAAGGTGATTATCAGCAGAGATGTGACGTTTGACGAGAAAGACATGTGGGACTGGATCACAAAGATAGAAAAGCAGCCGATTGTAATTCCAAACACGTGTGATGAAGAAGAAAGGCAACCTGACAACGATCCATCTGATGAAGACCTCAAAGAGAGCAAAGACTTCCTGCTAAATTAGCAGATTATGAAGTTGTCAATGACAACGATCCATCTGATGAAGAAATCATAAATTTTGCTCTATTTTCAGATTGTGAGCTGTTGAACTTTGAAGAAGCCTCTAGAGACAACAATTAGAAGAAAGCAATGGACGAGGAGATTTATGCCATTAAGAAGAATGACACATGAGAGCTGATAGATTTACCAGTAGATAAGAAGCCAATTGGGGTAAAATGGGTTTACAAAACTAAGTACAAACACACGGTGAAGTTGGCCGTTTCAAAGCAAGATTTTGTTGTTAAGGGATACAAACAAAAGTCAAGTATCGATTACTTTGAAGTATTTGCTTTTGTTTTTAGATTAGACATTATTCGTATAATTATTTCACTCTCAACCTAAAACAAGTGGAAGATACATCAGATGGATGTTAATTCAGCATTTCTAAATGGTACTTTAGAAGAAGAAGTCTATATTGAATAACTTGCGGGATATAAAATTCCTGGAGAAGAAGATAAAGTTTACAAGTTGAAGAAAGTCTTGTATTGGTTAAAACAAGCACCAAGAGGGTCATAATTGATTCTTATTTCACTGAGAATAGTTTTAGAAGATGTCCGTTTGAACATATTCTTTACATCAAGTTTATTCAACTTGGAGAAATCTTGGTCGTGTACCTTTATGTTGAATATTTAATTTTTACCAGCAACAATCTAGATATAATTGCAGAATTCAGGGAGGCTATGATAAAGCACTTTGAAATGACGGATATGGGCTTGATGTCTTACTTTCTTGGCACTGAAGTAGTTCAAAAAGATGATAGAATTATCATTTCTCAGATAAAATATGCAAATGACATTTTGAAGAAATTTTAGATGGAGCACTCAAAACTAGTTCCTACTCTAATCGAAGAGAAGTTTAAGTTGTTGAGAGAAGATAAAGGAAGATCAGTAAATCCTACATATTATAAAAGCTTGATTGGAAGTCTGAGGTACTTAACTACAACCAAACTAGATAATGTGTTTGGAGTTGGTTGGCTTAGTAGATTTATTAAGGAGCCTTGTACCAACCATTTGCAATCGGTGAAAAAGATTCTTCGATATATCAAAGATACTTTATATGATTGTATTTTTTTATGAAAATACTAATAAAGTAAATCTTGTCGGTTACACTGATAGTGATTGGGGAAGAGATATAGAAACAAGAAAAAGTACTTCAGAATTTGTATTTCATCTTGGTTCTAGTGCAATTTCATGGTCATCGAAAAAATAACTAGTAGTAGTACTCTCTACAGCAAAAACAGAATATATAGCCGCAGCAAGTTGTGCAACACAAGCAGTTTAGTTAAGAAGAATTCTTGAAGAATTAAACGAGAAACAAAGGTTTCCAACAACAATATTTTGTGAT
The DNA here is from genome assembly GCF_059453495.1 of Arachis ipaensis. Classification (NCBI taxonomy): domain Eukaryota; kingdom Viridiplantae; phylum Streptophyta; class Magnoliopsida; order Fabales; family Fabaceae; genus Arachis; species Arachis ipaensis. Next base: position 137,709,970 of record NC_142443.1, read on the forward strand.
AACAAGTCAATTATTGCACTTTGTAAAAATCCAGTGTTTCATGGGAGATCAAAGTATATTGATATTCGATTTCACAAAATTAGAGAGTTGGTAAATGAAAAAAAAGTTTTGATCGAATACTGACCTACTGAAGACCAGGTTGCAAATATATTTACAAAGTCGTTGAAAACTGAATTATTTTACAAGTTAAAGAAAATGCTTGGAATAATCAATTATGCAAGTCTGATTTAAGAGAGGTAATGTTGATTAAAAAATTTAAATCAACTTGCATTACACCGCCACATTAGAATTATCATGAATGATGACTAATTAAGCCACATTAGAATTATCATGAATGATGACTAATTAAGCAAGTAATTAGATATGTATGAATACAAAGATTAAGAAATAACTAAAATATATTAGCCAAAAGCAACTTGGTTAATAGTTCAATTTTAATTGGTTGATATATGTGTTGAAATGGAGACTCTCTTCCGCTCTCAAAAATTGAACGTTACTTTCTTAGAATCCTAAACCACCCTCAATGTTCTCATAACATAATTTATGTCTAATGCAAGGCGGGATAAAGTTAGATAACTCCATGTTAGGAAAGATCTACGAGTTTGGAATTGGGAAGCGTATCTCCGATTGGAAAGTAAATCATTCACAATTTTTGTGGATAATTTACCCTGTAATATTTCGAAGAATGAATTTTTTCATATGTTCAAGTGGACAGGAAGGATAAATAAAATTTATTTGGCATGTAAAGAGAAATATGGCCAGATCCATCTGTTTGCTTTCATCAGGTATACTACAAAAGGAGGGGTATTAAAGGCCATCAAGGAGATGAATGGAATGTGATTAAGGAGCAAAGAGATCTTTGTGGGTGAGGCTATGTATAGGAGGAGGATTGATGTCCGGGAAAAAACACTACGCACGATGAAGATGTCAGGGAGTCTCCTGATGAAAAACAGGAAAAAATTAAAGGAAAGGATATTGAGGTGAATTAGAAAGAGAGAGTTGTATTGAAACACCATGGAAGTGAAGAACTAAAAGTTCAGAGGGAACCGTTAGAGTTGGAATGGGATGCGGTGGTAATAATGCCACAAGGGCTACGGGAGGCAGAGCATGACAAGGATAGAAAGGTAATTGTCGTTGAGGATTTGGATGAGTGGCACGAGGATTTTTTGAAAACACGAATAGATAATCCTTTGGTGTATCTGGCAATTATGGTGAGTGCGAAATTTATGGGATCTCAAACAATTAGTAACGAAGAAATCTCTGAAAGAACAGAGACTTGGAAATATGGGGATAAACAGAAAGAAGAGTTGATTTGGTGTCGAACAAAAGTTCAGTTGGGGCTGGGTTGAAGCATATAAGGCCCAATATGTTAGTAGGGTGTGGCAGCGAAGTGGCTGTGTGGTGCGATAAAGAGTACGTCATTGTGCATTTTAAAAGGGCCTCCTTGCTAGCTGCTGCGGGCGACGGTGAAGAGAGGAGAGTGGCTGGTCATGGAGTTCGCGAAGGGGTTGATGCCACAGTGAATAGTGCTGACGAGGCAGATCTGGGAGCAGCGTGGAAGTCAGCTGCTGTTGGCGGAGGTGATAATGTTCGTGCTGAGCTTGATGGAGTGGAGGGCAGGGAGGAGTGTGAAGTCCTTGATGTATCTTACGAGCAGAATCAAGCCGGAAAGGAGATTGGCGAAGGTGTGAAAAATTGTTTGAATAGCACAGCGGAGGAAAACATTCCACCAAGTGTAGTTAATGAGATCCACGCTAGTTTAGACGGGAGTGGTAAGCAGCATGTTGGCATATGTCTTATGAGGGGTGATGCAGTGCAGGATTCACATTTAGAGGATGAGAATACAGTGGTGCAGGAAACTGGGTTGGATGATGAAGGGGTTATAAGGAACTTGGAAGATTCGGGAGACTCAGAGCAGGATGCAAACGGTGAAACTAATCAAGATGAGCACGGAGAAAGTTTGGATAAAGATATAGCTGAAAATAGGGCTGTTTAGGATCTGGCTGTCGAATTAGGAGCTGTTTTATATAACGAGGATGAGGACATTATAGCTATTCTCTAAGCTCAAAATGAAGTATTGGCACAAAAAAGAAGGCAAGCAAAACCGAAAGAGAAAGCAAGAAGGAGCCGCCCAAAAATCGAAATAAGGTGTGTAATAAAGTTTTTAAATGATTTTAGTACGTGGAATATGCGGGGTTTAGGGGTGTTGGAAAGTGGAAAATGGTAAAAAAATTTAAATGTAAGAATAATATGAATATGTTAGGATTAATAGAGACAAAGAAGGAGGTACTAAGTTTGATGTAGTGCAATTTTGGAGTAATGATGCGGTGGGTTTAGAATTTATGGGATCGGAAGGTGTGCTTCTGGATGTTTATTAATAATGTAGGATGATATGATGTTTAGGTTGAGTAATTGTTACAAAGGAGAGAGATTGTTGTGTATAGAAGAAGAATTGACAAACAATAATTTTTATTTGTTCAGTTTGCTTGGTGTATGTGCGCATACAAGGGAAGAGAAGCTTGCTGTGTGGGAATAATTGAGCTTTTTTATCGGGAATATGTCGAGTTCCTCTTTACTACATGGGTGTCTTCAATGAGGTTGTGCAGTTGGAAGAAAGGAAATGCGCTAGTGTGTCAGCATTATGAAACTGGTAGATATAGAGCTGAATGACCGTAAGTTTACGTGGTTCAGAGGTCAATCGTGCAGTTGAATTGATAGAATGTTAGTGAGTTTGGTTTCATTGTTATCATTTGGAGCACTTGGTTGAAAAAAATGATAGAATCTTCAGGAATTAAGAATCAGATATTGCAGAGGTAGTCAATAAGTCGATTAAGAGTTACAAAAAGTGGAGTGATATTTGATCTTTTATATTGTTGATGACTTTTGCTAAAGATAATTAGAAATTAGTTTATTTTATCTATTTAGTATTTTTTTCGTTGATACTCCACTTTATTGTGTTGAACTTGTTGTTTTAAAAAAATATATATATGTGCTGAAAAGTTTGAAAAGCCAAAAAAGGTAGAAGAAATTATGAAAAAATTATGCAAGAGGTACATCCACAAACTTCTTACCGCGAAGGCGCCAATCCTTAGGAATAGTATATTATTTACAAGGTTTTAGAAAGTATTTTACTTACAATTTTTTTTTTTTACCAAAGATAGAAAGATTCGAATTCGCAACCTCTTAGAAGAGTATGGAAAAATTATGATATTTAAGTTATTACTCATTGGCTATTTTAGTTACAAGTTGTATTGCAAATTACCACCTATGACATTTATAAATAAATGGTAGTTATATATTTAAAAGGAGTGTTTTATGAAATGAAAACATGTTTTGAAAATTGAGAAGTGTTTTTTTATTTTATAAATGTTAGTGAGTTAGAGAAATAAAAAATATAATAATATTATTTATATAAGTGAATGATCTTAAGACTAATTTAAAATGGGTATTATATTTACATATGACAAACCAAATACATGAATATCACAATATTATTCTTGAAACAGAAATATAGAAACCAAACAAATTTCTATTTCTACTATCTCAGAAATAGTATGAACCTAAGAAAACAAGCGCGAGTATGGGAAGCTATGCTTACAGTTCCAACAGCAAGACAAGAAACGCAAGATCCCTGTCTCCATAGGTTGAGCGATATCATTTTCTTTGTTGTGTAGCACTCTTACAAACTCATCTGAACTTAAGTGTCCATCCCCATTTGTGTCAAACAAATGGTAAACAATCTTAACCACGTTATCAGAAAGTGATAATCCACAAACCTGAAATTGGAAATCAATCAGTCAAACAAATTACAGAATTAAAATTATTTTTTATTAAATTGCCAACAATAAAATTTAAATTCAAAATTTGTTTTATGTAATTTTCGTGTAAAAAACTTTTATGCTGATATTTTATTAGGCCTGATCATGTAATGTAAATATAAGTAATTTTCTTTTTTTTTTTAAGAAGAATGTTAGAGATCATCAAAGTTTATTTTTTTTTGCCATTAACGTTTAAAAGTATAGTTTAAAGTATATTGTTGGATTACTAAATTAAAAAAATTAGATTGATGGTTAAAATTTAAAAATAATGATAAAAAATAATAAATTATGATGATCCTCTAACATTTCTAGCATAAAAAAAATCTAAAGATGGATTGGCCTCTGTTTTGATTTTTAATAGCTTTTTTGTTTTTTGAATTTTATAAAAAAAATAATAAAAGAATGAAATAAAATTTATTATCTTCATTTTTGAAACTTTTATTTAAAAAATACTAAATTAAGAAAATAAAAAATAAAACCAGTTAGACCATAACTTTAAGACTTTCATTTTCACCAAAATCAAAATTTTGCCACCATGGTGTGGTCACAGAATTGATTAGCATGATATATCAACAACTCAATTAAAGTGTTATTATTGACAATTAAAAATAACAAAAGACATTGTTTGGTCTATTCCAACACATGTGATGTGATTCACTTCTCTTCTTTTTTTTTTTTTTTTTTTTTTTAATTGTCTACTGTATTTATTATATTGGTTTGTTAATATAACATTATTATATCACTATCAAGATGAGCAAGAAAAATCAAAATTATATAATAATCATCCCAAAATGTAAAATAAAATTCAAAACTTTTTATTTATCTGCTGCTGTTTTTAGAATTAATTATCAAGTTATCACTCTGTTAAAATAATAATTTAGTAATTAGTTCTAGAAATAATTGCAGATAGATTTAAAAAAAAAAAAAAAAACCTAAAATCCAACAAAGATCCCTAAATGTCTTACATGTGATGCAGCTCGCTGAAAATCTTCTCTTCTTAACAAGCCATTCACTTTTGCAAAACCAATAATGGCCAATGAAAATGGAAGCAATTTTTTCCTTAGCTCTGCAAAATTGTTGAACTCTTCAAATGTGATGCGTACATCCTTAAAGCTTGGATCATTGTTCATTTCTTCAACCAAATCTAGCAACCTACCCAGATGACTCAGATCAGCAGATGCAACTATTGAGAGAGCAAAGTCCTTGGCAGATATAGTTTTTCTTGATTTGTAGTCATAATGATCAAACTCCAGCCTTAGTATCTACACATAGTCAAATATTGTAATTAGCTAGCTGTTACATAATATATATAACCACTTCTAATAATATAAGGTCCCTAAAGTAAATTTATTAATTCACTTTTTTATTGTTGTTAATATGTGTGATACTTATTAAGATAATAAGTTCTATAAGGCTGGGTTTGTTTACTAGCACGGGATACTGAGACTAAGATATAAAATTATATTTGGCAATAAGACATGGATACATTGTGTTCAATGACATTAAATTAGTATGTTTTGTAAAGACACAGAGACACTAACAAGAGATATAATTTATTTTTTAATTTTTTTATTATTTTTATTAATTTTTCGTAATTATATTTTTTATTATTATATTTTTCTTCTCAAATTTTTTGAATGAAAAAAATTAGAATAAATTAGACTTTTATAATTTGTTCTAGTTTATTACCAAACACAATATAAAAATACTAATTTTTGTATTTCTATTATTTGTATCTTATTTTCAGTATCTTATCTTATCCTGTTTTTAGAATTAAATGCAGTCTATTAACTATTGGTTCAAATTTTATGAAAAAATAAAAAAGAAAAATCAAATCATAAATGAGAGATAAAGAAACAAAAGTAATCATCATAATTTTATATAAATGACTAATTATGTATTACAATATTAGTAAAAATAAATAATTTTAAAATTTATTAACATTATTTAAATTATTAGATAATTGTATCAAAATTAAATTCATATGAGATGATAAATTTATAAATAGAGTAACTAACAAAATTTATGTACACTCCAACTGACAAGCAAGAAATGATAGATGTGGCAATTAGAGACATATTCTTACTTCATGATGCAAGTCTCTCATAAATTGCAAGAATCTATGAATGCTAAGGCGTCCCTTTCCATCTTTGCCAAAAAAATATTCCAAAACACCTCCATTTTCTACACAATCATCATTGACCTTTGAGCCTTTTCTCATTCCATCCCTATGGTGATGAGCACCTTGTCTATAACTATTATGAGATCGCATCAATTCCATCACTTTCTTGAATTCTTCCTTATCTATCTCCCTTTAGGATCCAATAACAAGAAGTTGGTGATGACATGTAATTAATTAAGTGTTTATACAAATTAAACACCCTAACTCATCATGTGTTTATTACTATAATCAAAGCAATTAGTAGCATAATCAGCATACTAACCCATCGTTATCCATGTCAAACATTTTAAATGCCGCAGAAAAACTTGATTCTGGTATGCTAAGTAGTGTTACCAAAAAGATATACCTGTTTCAGAGTAAAAATAATAATCAATATGCACTCAAACGCTACAAAAAGAAAGAGAATTATAGCTCGTAAAATATTTTATATTGTCAGTGTAATCACAATCGTTGGATTACTATTCACACAGTTAATATGGCGTTATGTGATTGAATGCACGTATAAGATAATTTTATACAGAGAGTATATTAAAATTACCAATCTCGTTATGTTACTAACAACATTTTTGTCAACTTCTGCCAACTTTTATTTATGATTGTGTTTAATAAAAGTAATGAAAGTGTCTTTATATATATATATATATATATTTTTTAGATGTGTCTCCTTATACATATATTTAAAATATAATAATTAATTATTGTTGGTAATAAGTTGGCAGAGAGTATATTGGTACCCTATACTTTCTATAATACAATATTAATGAATAATGATAAGGAACTAATTCTTTTCAGATTTAAGATTTATCTTAAATTATAAACTTTAAATCATAAATTATAAATCTAAACTCTAAAGTGAATTAATGTTAACTAACTAAAAATTTAGTTTCCAATATTTTTTTATAGTTAATTAATAAGTTCACAAATATTTTACAAAATAAGAATATAGAGAAGTGACACACTCACTCGTTGAAAGATATAAGGCCATCATTGTTGACATCAAAGAGCATGAAAAACAGAGAAGGGGGACAACGAAGGTGGCCTGGACTTCTTCTTTCACCTTTCAAGTATCCTTCCCTCACAACATTCGACTCCGACGGCGGGAACACCGCAACCACTGCTCTCATTAGGTCTGCTGCCTCCATCAGCACCTCTCCTTCCGGACTCCGGCATGATGCAAAGTATTCAAATACCTGCATATATTCAATTACATATACTCACCATCATATTCCTTCCAAAAGGGTTTCACGTCTTTCATATATGCAAATCCTAATAATATAGGTGTAAATTATGTATTTTTCACTTTTTTGTGTATAAATTTTTATAAATATAAGTATAAATTATTCTGACTAAATACTAATCTAAAATGATAATATTTGTTAATCATATAATATTGTTAATAATTAAAAAACATTACTTAGTTTGACATATTTAATTAATTTATTTAATGTAATATATATAATATTTTAATTATTTTTTGATATCTTTATGTGAGTTAACCGTCATACTGTACAATTAACAGTTTTGTACTAAATAAGCAGTTATAATTAAAAAAAAAAGGAGTATTGATCATATATTTGCCAAAAAACTACTGTTTTTAATTTAGAGTCTAGACTTTTGTGTTATATTATGTTTAACTGATATCCAAATATCCAACACTATTAGTAGCCCTAGTGTGTATATATATCAGAAGCAATTTGGCTTAAAATATTATTTTTAAAATTAAATATATTCGATTTCGTGTCAACTAAAGATAACTAGTTGAAAAATAAAAAATTTGTTATAAAAAAGAAAAAACAACCTTTTATTATTCTAATTTTTCGAATTTCAAAATAAAAAATACAAAAAATTAGCTTGGGTTAATCAAGATTGTAGTTGGCTTTCTAAACATTTTCATATTAATATATAGAATAATGAATACACCTAATATGATATAACTACGAAATAACCTTCTCGGGAGGACTATGCAAACGCATGCGCTTCTCATAGTTGAAGAAAACTTTCCTCCTGTACACATCTGCAACAAAATTCTTTTTATAAATTTAATTATTCATAAAAACAAAAGTTGAAAACTCAAGTACAGTTCCATTTAACCAATTTTCAACTATCAATTTCATATGAAGTTAACCGCGTCTGACTTTCTACCTGCTAAACAAAATTATTAAGGTCGGTTGTCAACAATAACATTGAAAAAAAAGTACACAGGCACTTGCCTCCAAAGAGCAACCTGTGTGTGTTGTGTGGAAGTGAGAGTTTTCTAAACAAAGAATGTGAAGAAAAAGTTGAAGTGTTTGCATCATCATCATGACTAGATGAAGGGGAGTTGGATTTGTTGGTAGTGATGGGAACGAAGAAGGAACAACACACAAAAATTCCAACCACAATCCCCAAACAACCCAGCTTCTTCTTTTGATTATTATTATTATTGGGTTGGATTATTGGTGTGCATGTTTGTGAAGAGTGGTGCAGGCGTTGGGTTATTAACAGTGAGGGCCTCCTCAGAGTAGAAAACGTAGACATTTGCGTCCTCACTCACACAATGTGTAAAATTCTCAAACCACTTCACAACAAAATTTATCAACACCAATACCATACCTAGCAAGGAACTTTATATGAATTATTTTTCATATTTTTTTAATAATATCCAAATCAATAAAAAAAACTTTAGTCAAATAATTTAATTTTTAACATTTTATTTGATATTCATCCTTGCATCAAAATATCAAATTTTAATAAAAGATTAGATTAAATTGTTTCTGTCGTCTTTTATTAAGGATATAACAGTCTATAAAATTTTTTAAAAATTCAATTTCTCTCTATATATAAATAAACAATCTGATATAAACATTAATTTATTTAACAAAATAAAAGTTTTGACATGAATTATTTATTGAGAACTAAAATTTCTGTCTAAAAATTTTAAGAAATTTACTTGAGAAATTATTCCTTTTTGCTTTAATATTAGAAGTGAATGATAAAAAATCGTTGATTATAAAGAATTTATTTTTTCTACTAAAACATAAAAAAATATATATTTAATAAAAAAATTAATTTTAATTTATTATCAGTATAAAATAATTTTATACGTAAATTTAATTAAATAATATTATAATAAAAATATTATTTTTTACATTAATTACAAAAATAATTATTAAAAAAGTGAATATTAATTACCACATAATTGTTTAAAACGATTTGTGAATCTGTATATTAAAATTAAATTCTTAATAGTATACTAAAATATAGTGCATATATAATTTTCTTTTATTAAATTTAATGAATAAAGCTACCAAGACTCGTTGTAATAAATCAAGTGTCAGTGGACAGTATCTCATATTGTATAGATGCAATGAACTGAGATGCTGATTGTTGAGTATTGAAAAAAATCAAGCAAGAATATATTTTCTTTCTTCCTTGCTTTCAGGATACTTCAAGAATATTTTAACAGCGTTATGTTTCAGTTGGAGTTACTTTACTCTGAAGTATAGTCTTAACAATGACGTTCAATTTCAGTTTCAAAAAAATGATATTCAAACAAATGAAAAATTAATTTCGAAATTATTTATGTTATTAAAGAATGTAATTAACTTTAATTAATAATACCCTCAAACACGCTTGCGAACACACAAGTATTATATGATTAGATATTAGTTAATACTCGAAAAGAATTTACTTTCACAATATATTAAATCTATTAAATAACATTATTAATATTTTTATAAATTAATTGTGAATAAAAATTTAATTATTATATATAATTATTAAATATTAATCTGACAAAATTAAGCATTATTGCATAATTATTATTTTTATTAAAATATGTATTGATACGTATTTCAAATGTTCGTAATACGAAAAGATAAAGTATTATTTAAAAGTTATTAATTTATATTTTTAGAATGTTTAATTTAGTTTGATGTATTTTGATTTTGTTTATTTAGTTGTTAAATTGGACTTTACATTATAGGTTTAGATTTTTTTTTATTTTAACTTAATAAGAGGTTATAAATACCTCATAAATTATGCTAGTCGTCATTCAGATATTAGAGGTGTGAAAACTCACTGATGAACTCGAATCTTAGGGTTCACTTTGTGTAGAATTTAGAGGGTTTTATCAACGTTTTGTTACACTTATCTATATAAAATGCATGGTTTTATGTCTCCTTCCTAATTTTGCTTGATGATTGAAAACATGCTTTTTTAGTCCTAAATGAGCTGTATTTTTATCTCCCTCCATTACCATTTGATGCCGTGATCCGTTTGTTGAGTGATTTCAGATTTTATAGGGGCAAGAATAGTCTAGAAGAGAGGAAAGAAGCATGCATAAGTGGAAAGAGAATGAAAAATGGAGCTTTGAAGTATTGACATCGACGTGCACGCGTAGCCGACGACGCGCACGCGTGGAAGCTGGAATCTGGGATACGCGCGCAAACATGGACGCACACGCGTGGCTGGGCAGAATCTTCATCGACGCGTATGCACGCCTGACGCGTACGCGTGGATCACAAAACCCAGACGACCCGTACGCGTGACCCACGCGTACGCGTGACGCCCGGCACGTGACTTCTTCAGTGAAAACGTGCCTAGCAATTTCAGAGGGTCTCCAAGGTCAGTTTTGAGCAGAATTCTGGCGGAAAAAGACATAAAGGACCAAGAATTGAAGGGGATTGACATCTTTTACACATTTTTTAGTTAGTTTTGGGAAGTTATATTTTTTTAGAGAGAGAAACTCCAACTTCTCTTTAGGTTTTTGGCTTTATCAATTCCAATTGCACTTGGATCCTTTGGTGAGATCTGAATTTGATTTAATTTTACATTGTTCTAGATTGTAGATCTTCTTCTTCTACTCTCAATTTAGTGTTTTTGTTACTCTAGCATTGTAGATCTTGGATTTGGATATTGTTACTTTGATTTCTATTAATGCATTGAGGAATTTCATGTCATTGTTGTTAATTGTTTGATTGTTGTTAATTGTTTGTAATAGAAAGCTTCAATTCATATTCTCTTTTCAATTTTATGATGTCTTCCATTGTTACTCACCAAATGCTTGAGAAAATGTCAACTATAGCTATAGAGTAGATCTTCACTCTTGGCTTAGGGGTTGGGTAATTGGAGACACTTGAATTATCAAGGTCTTTTGTTGATTGACAATTGGAAATTGCTAATTGATTTGAATGACACTAACTCTAGTCTTTCCTTAGGATTAGACTAGGACTTGTGGACTCAAATTGATTATCTTCACTTGACTTTCCTTCATAGTTAGAGGTTAATTAAGTGGAGCAATAACCAATTGATATCACAATTGATAGAGATAATGATGATAGGACTTCAAATTCTCAACCCTAGCCAAGGCTTTTATATATTGATTGTCATTCACTCTTGCTTGATTTCAAATTCTTGTGTCCCTTGGTTTCGTTGTTATTTGTTCATTACTTTTATGCAAGCTTGTTTAGATTTCTCGTATTCAACCTCAAACACCAAGAGACTCCTAGCCAATTATGTGCACCTTCGGACAACTCTTAGGGAGAACGACTCGAGACTAATACTCTCGGTTATTGATTTGAATTGTGGACACACATTTTCTATGTTTGACGTGTTATAGCTTGTTGATTTAGACTATACTCACGACATAACTCTTTTGAAAAATTCTATACCGACAAAATATAGCTCATCACTCACCTCTTTCAGTTCCGTGATGAAACCATAAAGTGGATAAATAAGGTTGAGTGAGTCTTGTTGCATCGAAAAATTGGATAGAAGGTTGAGTGAGTCCTTTTGATTCAATTCCCAAATTATGTCATTGACAAGTTAGGTTGAGAAGTCTTTTTCTTATTGCACCAAGAAATTGGGTAAAAAGTAGAGTGATTCTTTTTATATTCATTTTCAATCTATCCCTTTTATTTTTTTATTTCAATTTCAATGTATTTTTTTATTCTATTTGAATTATTATCTTCTTATTTACCTCTTTTTCATATTTCAGGTTATTAATTTATATTTATTCTTCTTGTGTTTTAAAATAATAAAAAAAGAATTCTAGTATTTTTCACATCTTTTTTTATGTTCTTTGTCATTTTTATTTTCCTTGTTTGTGTTTTATTATTGTTTTGTCGTCTTGTTGATTTTATTATTTAAAAAAAATAAAAAATATACAGTACAAAAAAAACAAAAAAAAACAGAAATGATTTTTTTATATTTGTTCTTTTCATATGCTAATTGTCTAATGATAAGATTCGAGAACGAATTTTTTTAAAAATAATGAGAATGATACATGTTTTAAATGTTCTTGATATGAAGAGATCAAATATTATTTAGAAGTTATTAGTTTATATTTTTAAAATGTTCAATTTAATTTGATGTATTTTTATTTTATTTATTTAGTTACTAAATTGAGTTTTATATTATGAACTTAGAGTTTTTTTTTAAGGTAAAAAACTCAAATGAGCCAAGGGCTCATCAAAATTACCCATATCCGCCAAATCAAAAATTGATACCACATTCCACCAGAACGTATTTTTATGTAATTCGAAACAATAGGTTTCGAACTAGATATGTATGTAATTCGAATTGATTGAATTCGAATTACTCCAACTCACTAAACCCACGTAATTCGAATCAATTCGTGTCGAATTAGAAGCGAAAATTTTCAAGTAATTCGAGTCAACTTAACTCGAATTATGAGAGAGAAGTTCGAATCCTATTAATTCGAATTACTAGGAGAAGGAGTAGGGAGAGGAGTTCGAATCTTATTGATTCGAATTATGTGATTTTGGCTAGTCTAAGTAATTCGAATTGATTCGTTTCGAATTACATTGAACTCGCCTATATAAGGGGTTCGAACCAAGTTCATTCGAATCACTTTCTCATTCTCATACCCCACCAAATCCCAGAGAAAACGACCAATATTTGGGCCGAGATTCACCGGATTGGCATATTCAGGCGATGGGAGACGATCCGGGGAGGCTTTACCGTCTGGATGGAGTTGCTCATATCGCCGGGGTGATCAACGACGAGGTTAGTGGTCTATGATGTTGCGCTGTTCATAGTGTTTTATGTTATGAAAGTGGTTTTATGATAGTGGTTTATGTTATAGCGGGTTTATGGCAGTGGTTTTATGAAAGTGGTTTTATGTTAGTGGTTTATGTTATAGTGGGTTTATGGTAGTGGTTTTTGTTAACAGTTTAGGATGGTGGTTTATGTTGTTGTTAGTGGTTTAGGATAGTGGTTTAGTGTAGTGGTTTAGTAAAGTGGTGTGGGCCAGTGGTTTTTGTTAATGGTTTTTGATAGTGGGTTATGTTAGTGCTAGCGGTTTATGATAGTGGTATAGGCAAGTGGTTTTTGTTAACGGTTTTTGATAGTGGGTTATGTTAGTGCTAGCGGTTTATGATAGTGGTATAGGCAAGCGGTTTTTGTCAGTGGTTTTTGTCACCAGTTTTTGTCACCGGTTTTTGTCACTGGTTTTTGTCACCGATTTTTATTTTACCCGTTTTGGAGGTCGGTTTTTTTTAATGGTTTTGGATAGTGGTTTTAGCGTATGATAGCGGTTTGGGGAAGTGGTTTTTGTTCTTTGTGATATGAGTTGCATATGTCAATGGTTTCTGAAAATGTTCTAATTATGCGGTTCATCTTCTGTCCAGCCTCAGCGTTGCATATCCAGCATTAGGCGGCAGCAGGGGATGCGGCTTGATGAGAGGTACGTTCCGTATCTGCAGATGGCCGGTTTGTACCATCTAGCGAGGTTGAACGACAGATGGTTCCGACTAGACGAGCCTTTAGTCAGTGCATTCATCGAGAGGTGGCGTCCAGAGACGCATACCTTCCACATGCCGTTTGGAGAGTGCACCATCACCCTTCAGGACGTCGCATACCAGCTGGGGTTGCCGGTGGACGGTCATTACGTTAGTGGTTGCCTGACAGACTTCCACCTATACATTGAGGGTGGTAGGCCAGCTGATCCGGAGAGGTCATAGGACACGGGTTCCGCGCCGTTGTTTCACTGGTTCACACCTATTTCGATTATTCTGGGTTCTACTTGTATTTGTTCTTGCCATGTAGTCAGCTTGTGTATTTTTACTTGGTTATTAATGTTATGTATGGCTTCCTTTATGTATTTGTGCACCCGGCAGTTAATTTCATGTTATTTAGTGTTTTATCAGACACCTAGAGATAAGGTGTAGTTTGGTTATGTGACGTAACGCCATAATAAGAAACACAATTGAAAGATATGTATCGTACGAAAAAAACTTTTTGGAAATGTAGAATAAATTACTTAGTTTCACGAAGTTCATTGGTTGCTAAGTTAAATAACATACATGTGCTGATGGTAATAAAAATAAAAAACATACAGACAAACATTACTAATCATTGCTTGATCCGTTAAATAACATACATGTGATGATGGTAAATAGAAACAAAAACATTCAAACTAACATTCCTAGTTATTACCCTCCGTGACTGTGGGTCGTCCGGCCTGCGGACAACCTCGCCGAGTATGTCCTGGTTGCCTGCAGAGGCCACATCTCTTTGGGCAGTTCGGATCTGCATCATCCATGTTGGTTCGTATACGAGTAGACCTCGGCCGACCCTCCCTCGCACGCCTCATGTTCGGATCCGGTATAACGGTGGGCCCCGCATATGGGGGCCAGAAACCCTCCGAAATGGGAGGTGTGAATCCCATCTGATAGACACCGAAAACAGAACTCATGCGATAAACTTCGTGGACGTAAGGCTGCCAAGTTAGTCGTGAGTACGCACAGCATGCCAGTGCGTGAGGACACGGGTAATGAAGTGCCTGGAAGTATCCACAATCACAAGTCTGAGACCCTAGTGAGACCCTGTACGTACCAAGAGAGAACGAACCTGTTGGAGTCGTTTCAGCCACGGTGTACTCCGAGTTATCCCTGTCATAAACAGTCACCGTGAAGCACCTGGCCGTCTTCAGGTTTGCCTCGATACACTTGACCAGGTACTGGCTAAATTGTTGTCCGGTTGCCATCTGAGCCTGGGCCTCCGAACCCTTACGGACAAATAGTTCCGCAAGCCTTCCATATGTGGCCTTGACCAGCGAGCACACGGGGAGGTTCCTTACCCCCTTCAGGATAGAATTCACACACTCAGAAATATTGGTCGTCATGTGCCCGAATCTTCGACCCTCATCACAGTACTGTGTCCACAAGGAGTACTCAATTCGGTTCGCCCAGTCACACATTGCCGGGTTCTCGGACCGCATAATGTCGAACCAGTAATCAAACTCTACCTCGGTCTTCGCATATGCGGCGTTCACAAGAAGCCTGCGGGCATCTTTGCCCTTGAAGGTGAGGGCGAAATTCGCTGCAACGTGTCGAATGCAGAATGCCCGGTATGCAGCTGGGGGTAGCCATCCCCCATCGGGCGCCTCAAGTGCTGCCTTGATGCCGTTATGCCTATCTGAAATAACCAACAATCCCGGCTGAGGTGTCACGTGCTGACGGAGGTGGGTGAGAAAGAAGGACCATGACTCAGCATTCTCACCCTCAACCAGTGCGAATGCCACAGGGAGTATGTTGGAATTCCCGTCCTGTGCAATTGCCACAAGCAACGTTCCCCCATACTTGCCATATAGATGGGTGCCGTCAATACTCACCAACGGCTTACAATGACGAAATGCCTCGATACAAGGGGGAAAAGTCCAAAACAATCTATGAAAATAAGCCCGAGACTCGTCCTCCTGTCCCCCCACTATAACAGGGCAAGTCTTGAGGACGGCTACAGTACCAGGCATCGTCAACTGAACTCCTAACACCCACCGAGGGAGCTCGTTGTACGACTCATCCCAGTCCCCATAGACGATTGCAACAGCCTTCTGCTTCGCCATCCACACCCTCCTATACGTAGGCCTGAATCCAAAGTGAGCTGTCGTGGCATTCAGAAGCACCTTGATGTTGACGGATGCGTCAGCCCTAACCATTGGCATAATGAACGTCGCTATCACATGGTAGTCCAAACTCCTATGGTCGCTGGAGATGGAGGTGGCGAGACAGGTGTGCGGTCCGTTGTACCGCTTGACTTCCCAGATACCCTTACATTGCCGGAGACTCAACCGAATCAACCATGTGCACCCATTCCCAAACTCTGAACACTTTTCCACGTACCTTCGATAGTCAGACTCAACTACCTTGTACTGTACCCCTCGGCGGATGCTGTACGTCTTCACACTCAACAGCGCCTCATCTTTGTCCTGAAATTGTTGACCAACCTGGAACTCTGTCATACCGGCGGACCCTTCCGTATCCCGAGCGCCAAATCCAGCAAGCTGCCCAGGATATTCATCCTGTCTCATGGCTTCCAGGTCCAAAGATGAAAAATGGGGTGGATACTGCTGTGTGCCAGAACTAGTTCCACCAGTAGCCCTAATCGGATCGCTCGCTCCAACATCATCGCCGCTTTCATCGGCGATAAGATCTGGCTCGAGATCATCGTCATCTGCATCATCAAACAAGCCCTCTCCCACTCTAGCCGGTGTAGGACACCGTACATCGGTCGGAAGATGTTCCCCATATCCAACCTCGTCTCCAACATTGCCGCTAAGATCAACAGCAAACGATGGGGAGGCGACAGGCTGGACCTCTGGCACATACACTGGAATGGAGGAGGAAGCAACCGCAGGTCTCGAGCTTGAACCGGCCACCGTGGCTATAGTGTTGGCATTGCGGTTCGACCCCCCCGAGCTTGATACCACGTCAACGAACTTTGCCAACAGCTCTGGTGTCCTCACCTCGGGAAACTGCCTACGAGAAAGAAACATGACCTGCAAGTCCTCGTCACTCCCAATGGTGAAACAGTCATACTTCACCGTATCATGGAGAACAGTGGTTGGAATGCGATAGTAAAACTTCTTAACCCTTTTCACTCCTTCCAAACCAAGCTTGACAAGCACGGAGCTAACGAGAGCATCGTAGCTGGTGGTGGGACTCACGACAATACATAGAGGATCCTTATCAGTGAACTTCACGCCAGAGCGAGTTTTTCTCTTAACCGATCCTCTATGGTGTACTAGCACTAGAAAACTATCCTCACTAGCCATCTCACTTCTTTGTTCACAGCTCCATGAGTTCGCTGCATATATATAGAGCTCCACTCCACACTAATTCGAAACAACTTGATTCTCCCCATATAAATATAATTCGAATCCAATCAATTCAAATTACGAAGGAGTAGTAATTCGAATCATTTAGTCTCGAAAAACGTCATTCGTCACAATTTCTTAGTAATTCGAATTGATATGATTCGATTTACCTTTAGCTAGTTCGAATCTTATTGATTCGAATTACGTATGACTCTGCATGGTAGTAATTCGACACGAATTGATTCGAATTACGTGGGTTTAGTGAGTTGGAGTAATTCGAATTCAATCAATTCGAATTACATACATATCTAGTTCGAAACCTATTGTTTCGAATTACATAAAAATACGTTCTGGTGGAATGTGGTATCAATTTTTGATTTGGCGGATATGGGTAATTTTGATGAGCCCTTGGCTCATTTGAGTTTTTTACCCTTTTCTTTATTTTAACCTAAGAAGAGATTATAAATATCTCATAAACTATGGTAGTTTGTCATTCAGAGATTAAAAGTGTGAAAATTCTTTCTTTTTAATTTCGTGATGAAATCATAATATGAACAAATTAAATTGAGTGAGTCTTTCTCTTATTACATCAAAAAATTAAATAGAAAGTTAAAGAATTTTTTCGATTTAATTCTCAAATTATGACATAGACAAGTTAAATTGACGAGTTTCTTTTTTTTATCATCAAAAAATTAAATAAAAAGTAAAGTTCAATTTTAATTTATCTCTTTTAATTATTTTATTTTAATTTTAATGTATCTTCTTATTTTATTTGAGTTCTTATCTTATTTACTCTCTTTCTCCGTAGCGTGTATGGTGTCAACTGTCAAGTGTCGACTAATATAGATTATAGACAGTGATTTTTTTTCTGGGTTCGGGAGTGAAAAAGAAGTTAAAAACTAGAACAAAAAAAGACCATACGTGTTTGCTTATGAAATCCTCTGTTTCTCTATCCACTTTAAGGACCCAATAATAACACATATGACCCATATGTAGTGTTCTTTTTTTTTGTTTTTTCGCATTAGGCAGATCTATAGGAAACTGACTTCCAAAAATTATGACATGCTGACCCCAAAACTAAACAAAGATGAAATACTATCATGACCATTTTTTTTAAAATTTCCTTCTTTATAGTTTATAATTTGAAATACTATCATTTTTCGTGGAATTTGTGAGGAATTGGTTAAGTGTGACCAAATCAATTTTAATTTGTGTATGATCCAAATAGAATAACTGTTTTTCGAATAAACACCGAAACCGATTTTTGTCCACTTTTACGAAGTACAAAGCGATTTTTGTAAAAAAAAAAAAAAACACTTTGACCCTCAATTTTTATATTTTGAGATAATACAATTTTTCTGTTAAAAAGTCCGTTAAATAATAACAAAAATTAGTTTTGTGGGAGTTTTATTTGTATTTTGTGGAGGTTTTAGACCTCTACAAAATTCTTTTCAACAATTTAACCAATTACTATCATTATTTTTTTCATCCTCATTATTATCATTCCTACCTCTATTATTTTTATTGCTTTATCATCATTATTATCTTCTCTACCGTCATCATCACCAATACCAATATTATCAACATTAAGGTTCTCTTCTTTCATTTTTTATTTGATGTTATTTTTTTCCTTTAAAAGGTATTTTTATTACAATTACTTTTTTTGCAGTATCATTTTTATTAATGATTTTTCTTCACTTAATCACCATTAGTAAAAGAATTTCTCAAAAACAAATTTATTAATAGTTTGTAAAAATTTAAAATCCTTGTTATTATTTAACGGATTTTTTAATAGAGGGATTGTACTATTCCAAAATAAAAAAATTGAGAGTCGTTTTATTTTGGACAGATATCGCTTTAATCAAATCAAAATATATTTAGTAATTCACTTAATGCACAATTTTTATTAACAAATCAAATTAAATAATATTAACTCAATTTTAACTGACTCGTTTTTTTCATCCACAGAATATAAAAGGATTCATTTTTTTATTTTTTTAAGATGAATATTATGATGCTTAAAAAGTGATGTCTGTTTACTAAAAAAAAGTTAAAAATTAATATTTAATTTAAAAGATATAAAAATAAATTATTTTTAAAAATTCAAAATTTATGACAAAAGATAAATTAAATAAAAGTTAGACAACAATTGATAAGCACCATAGAATTAGTATTTTTTTAATTCCAAACACAAAGAGGGCCTATGATGGAATGGGAAGCATTTATGGTGCAACTATTACGTGTGTGTTTGGATTACAGTTTGTAAACGGGAGTTTGCATAAAATTGATTTTGATGAAAAGTAAGTTTTTTTTTTGTGACTTGATGAAAAATAAGTTTGGATTAACGTGATTTATGTTTAGTAATATTTGACTCTTTGTATCAAAATTGATTGTAGTAAAACAAATGTTGTTTGGATTATACTACTCAAAATCACTTTTAGATGAAAAATTACTAAAAGAGACATCAATTTAAATAATTTTTTTATATATATGCAAAATCAGAACACTAACAAAAATAACATAAAAAATATTTATCATATAAATAAAATAAATACAATAAAAAATAAACGTAGTATATGATCATAATTTATATTATACAAAATTTTGATAATAAACGTAGTATATAATAATTATAATTATAAATTTTACAAAGTTAGAATAAAAAAAATTAATACAAAACAAAAATAGAATACATCAAAAAATAGAAAAAAATTATACAGATAAGAAATAATAAAAATTTCATAAAATCAACAACATGATATATGAACAAAAAAATACAATAAAAAGTAAATAAAATTCGTATGAATAAAATCAAATAAAAAAATAAAAAATTTTCATACACAACATAAATATAATGCATAAAAAGTAAATAAAATTCGTATGAATAAAATCAAATAAAAAAATAAAAAATTTCATACACAACATAAATATAATGCAGTAAAGAATAGAAAAAAAAATTCATATGAAAAATAATAATAAAAATATCATAAAAAAAAGTCAACAACATTTGTTATATGAATAAAAGGAATACAATAAAATAAATAAAAAAATCATATGAACAAAGTCAAACAAAAAAAAATTTCATAAAAAATATACATATAAAAATAGTATAGTAAATGATAAAAAAAAACTTATAAAAATATAACATGAGAAATAAGAATACTATACAAATAATATAAAAATATTTATCATATAAATAAAAAATATAATAAAAAATATAAGTAAAAAATACAATAAAAAATATAAAAACTAAAATATGAAAATGAGTATTAAAAATAATAAAAAAATTAAAATATTCAATTTGCTAGTGATTAAAACAAATCTGAACTATTTTAATGAAAAAAAAAATTGTAACTAAAAACTATGAAGAAGTAGGAAGAACTACAAAGAATTATTGTGAAGGTAATAGTTATTGGTATCCTTTTTATAGAAGAAAATAAAGGGTATAGGGTTGGTTAAAAAGAAATAAATTTTTCACCTAATTTTTTAAAGACAATAAGCAACCATGAACGTGAAATGCAGAAACTATAAATTTTAGCTTCTCTTAAACGTGCGTTTAGAAGCAGAATCAATTCTGCGTTCAGGAAGATAAAAATGGCCAA
Source organism: Arachis ipaensis (assembly GCF_059453495.1). Classification (NCBI taxonomy): domain Eukaryota; kingdom Viridiplantae; phylum Streptophyta; class Magnoliopsida; order Fabales; family Fabaceae; genus Arachis; species Arachis ipaensis. The sequence goes on from NC_142443.1 coordinate 137,730,670, forward strand.
ACATAATAGTGAAACTTTCAAGAAGCTCAAACGTAATTCTCTCCTCTCCAACGTGTTTGCCAAACACACCCGTAATTGACGTAGATTTTGCCTGTGGTGCTTTCTGTCGTCTTCTTTATACTTTTATAGTTTCAATTTTCCGATTTTAAGAGAGTTTGATATCAAATTTGTAGAACCTTTTGCATAAACTAACTTGATTCTTGATATATATTATTATTTACCAAAAAAATTATTTTGTTCTTATATTTTCTTTCTTACCTTATAAATTGTCCACAATTTTCAAAAGAAAAAAAATTATTTTTGTTTTGAATCCCACACTACACACTTATCACACAATATTTAAAGGGTCATATTCAATACTTAGTACACTCACTAAGATTTGAATCTGGATGTAGTATATTAAAAGACATATAATTTAACCAGTTAAACTAGACCTCAGTTGCAAGTAAAATTTGAACTTCCAACACTCAACTGAATTAATGAATTATTTATTAGACCAAACTAATTTTTTTTAATTTTTTTTTTTTTTTTGGTTGGTGGATTGGACAACCCCCAATCCTAGGTACTCCAATAAATTAGACAATCCCTAATTCTAGATACACAATATACACCCACAAACTTTTCATATACTTATCAATTTTTTTTCTTCTCGATTGCAAATTGGTCCATTCCATTTTTTGGTTTGGGTTGGCAAACAAAAATAGAAAGACTCCATTCAAAATGGTAACAAGTCAAATTTGAAATAAATGTGGGCTACGATAATGGGATTTGTCAACTTGCGGCAACTTGGACAAATATGTTTGGCCATTGGTGCCAATTACCTTAGGCACATTCGTTGCTTTTGAATTTGTCCTGTTGGTTATTCACATGTCAAATATTCCAGTCTTCTTAATTTTAGGTTAGTTCTTTATCCTTGATATAAAAAGGATTATGCAAGTATTCAGATTACTAATAAAAAAAATTATATAAAAAACTATAAAATTTTACTAATTATAAGTTTAATATGTATCCTAAAAATATAAGTTAACAAAATTTATATAAAAATTCCTCATGGTACAAAGTTGTGGAGTATGTCCCGTCCAAGAATAGTGCGGTCATCTAAATTTTTGGTCATATTTTCCCACCACTAGTTTCAAAACTATTTAATAATAATATGGAGACTAAGATACACAATTTTGTTGGTTTTTTTTTTCTTCTAAGCTATATTGGTTGTAAATACGTAAAAGCTAAACTCTTTCCTAGATAGCAATCAAAAAATTAATGAGAAGTTAAAACGTGTTTCTCTCATGATCATGACAAACAAATCCCATCATAATTCAAACCTAATCAGATTCGACTCGGCTTTCACAATTCCAACTCGCAAACAAACCAAGGCTGTATTTAGTTTTGAAAATAGATAAGATAAAATACTGATAACAAGATATATAGAATAGAGATACAAAAATTAATAATTTTATATTTTATTTAATGATAAATTAAAACAAACTATAAAAATTTAATTTATTTTTATTTTTTATTTAAAAATAAAAAAAAATAATTATAAAAAATTAATAAAAATAATAAAAAAATAAAAATAACTTATCTTTTTGTTAGTGTCTTTGGATTTATTTGGGTGAGTTTTTAATAAAAGATCTTTTTTAAATGGATCCCGCTAGGGAGACAATGGACAATTTATACAATGTGTACAATGGGACACAATGGGCTATTGAGTTACAAAATGAACATCTCCCATACTATCTAGAATAACCATGACCTTGCGGATCTAACGCTCTAATACCATGCATGATACCACTCATCCCAAAAGCTTCAGCTGATAGGAAAAGATAACACTAATGATTATATCTCTAATACTCTCTAAACTTCCATTGTACACATTGTATAAATATTCCATTGGCTCCTCATACTTTTCCTTTTTAAATTATCTTTTTTTAAAAGATCTTATGAAAACGTAAAAATAATTTTATGTTTGAATATCTCATGTAAAAAGATCTTTTTATTTATCAATTATGTTTGGGTATAATAATATAAAAGTAATTTTCTGCTTATTTATTATATGAAAAATATATTTTTTTAAAAAAAAATAAATTACAGCTTATCAAAAAAAGATGTTTTTATTTTTTATTTTTTTAGTACTTTTACTTTTATTACTAATAATTTGCTAACATACTAAAAATTTTTTTCATCAACATAATGGTACTCAAACAAACTGCTTTGTGTCTTTCCCTTTAGTTACGAGGGCAGCATGGTGTCAGTGTTTGATGAAAAAACTGCAGCACCTTCCCAAGCTCAGTTTCATCATATTAGAAGGCTTGTCAACACAGATGCTATAGTAGAGGCATTCACAATTCAGCTTTAGAAATCGGAAGAAATTACTGTCCCTGCACTACAATTTCTAGACAACATGCCAACCATGGTGGATCTTCTCCATTCTTATGGGAAGGTCTTTCAACAACCTAAAGGCTTACCTCCGCAGCGAGTACATGATCACTGCATTCCTCTTATCAAGGATTCTGAACCGGTTAAAGTAAGACCTTATCGGTATCCGCTTAGTCAAAAAACCCAAATAGAGTTTATGGTACAACAAATGCTTGAGGAGGGTATCATTCGACTAAGAGTGAGTCCTTACTCTTCTCCAATTTTATTAGTAAAAAAAGAAAAGATGGTACATGGAGATTCTGTACAGGCTATAGGGCTTTGAATAATATTACAATCAAAGACAGTCTTTCGATTCCCACTGTTGATGAGTTACTTTATGAGTTATTCAGTGCTAGTGTCTTTTCCAAACTTGACTTGAGATCAGGGTACTATCAAATATTGATTTAACCTGAAGACAGACCCAAATCAATTTTTCGCACCCATTAAGGACTATATGAATGGCTTGCCATGCCATTCGGTTTGATGAATGATGTGATTCGGTGTTATTTAAGTTTGTGCTTGTATTTTTTTATGACATATTAGTTTATAGTTCATCTTGGCCTCTACACTTGCAAGACTTTGAGACTGTTTTACAGGTGTTACAAAGAGAGGCTCTATATGCTAAGCTATCCAAGTGCCACTTTGGAACCTCTGAAATTGGTTACTTGGACAATGGTGTTCACATGGAGCGAGACAAAGTGAAGGCAGTGCTAGAATGGCTGCAGCCTGAAACTATTAAGCAGCTTAGAGGATTTCTTGGCCTCACGAGTTATTATAGTCCTTGAATGCTTTATTGCATCAGTGCAGTAGCAACACACAAGGCGATGGCAATTATTTACCAGATCAATTGTCTTTTATCGAGATCAGATTTTTACCAGCAAATTCTGGCAGTAGTTTTTCAAATTGCAAGGACTACTACAAACATGAGAACAAGGTCCTATCTTTCTAACCCATGAAGTCATTGCTAGCAGAACGATTTTGAAAAATGGAAAGAAAGAGAAGCAATTCAAAGTATGGTGGGGACAAAGCCAAGCAACTGAGGTGACTTGGGAATCAGTTGAAGAATTTGCTAATGCATATCCAGAATTCAATCTTGAGGACAAGGTTGTTCTCAAAAAAGGGGATAATGTAAGGGAAAAAATGATGAAAAAAGGACTGAAGTAAGCAATACAGTAACAAACCTCCAAAATGAAGAACCATTAGCACATAATGAGGAGTTAGTTACAAGGAGAGGACAGGTGGCAAACGATCCGCCTCTTCAGGGATTTAGAAAAAGCATGAGAGAAAGAATCTTAAATAAAAAGAAAGTACGAGGAGCCAATGGAATATTTGTACAATGTGTACAATGGAGGTTTAGAGAGTATTAGAGATATAACAATTAGTGTTACATTTTTCCATCAGCTAAAACTTTTGGATGAGTGGTATCATGACATGGTATTCACAGCATTGAGTGGTTTTGCATGAATGTGGATGAGCTTAGGATTTTTCTCTTCATCTCCTCATTTCATCTCTTATTCTTTTTTGTCCTTTTAATTTTAACCTTTCTAATATTTCTGTTAATATCTCATCTTCCAAATATAATTTTGTATTTCAGGATCTATATCTCAATGTCCTATGCTAATAAACAAACGGAGTCTAAATATGTTTACTATTTAGTTTGTCTCCCTATGGTTGTGATCACACTTTTAACAGTAGTTTAGTTTATCATTTTTTTAATTTTCTTGTTTAATAAAAATATAATGGGCAGACCAGATATCCAACTCCGAAGGAATCTGAAAATATTTGTAAGGCTCAAGGTGGGATTGTGAAGATTTTGTTTTTATTCTATTACATTGTTCATCATTGCATTTTATTTTTATATAGGATATCATTAGATTTTAAAATATTTAAGATCATCAGGCTTATCTGGGTTAGGTACTTAGTGTTAAACTTTAAACCAAGAATGTGCCTTACAATGGACCTAGTATAAATGATATCCTCAACCATGTGGAAAGGGAATATTTTGCTGATAAATTAAGTGGTATATTAATCGGTACTAATTAATAATATTAGACATCTTTAAGGTTTCTACTTTATCCGACCAAAGTATATCAGAGATTGTTTATTGTTTTAATCTTATTTAATTTTAAGTTTTCTTTTACCCTTCCCTAATTTAATCTTGGATAAAGAAATTCAAGCTTGATATATTTTACTCTCAAGTTCATGTCTAGTAGTCCAAGCTTTTTGGGAAACTCTTAGGCTCTTAGCTTGTTGAATTTGACAGCATGCCTTTGGAAATATAATATTGTCTTGCTCATTTTTTTACTTTTATTATATTGTAAAATAAATATTCTAATTTAATATATTTATCATGTAAAAATTTTTACCCTATAATTCAATTACATTCGTTTCTCAAATGAAAAAATAATGTTTACTGTGGACGATACATAATTAAATATAATATACTATGATATATAGACACTGACACGGATAAGGGACACGACACGACACGAACACGCCAAAACGCAAATTTTAAAATCTTACATGACATGGGACACGCATACATATAAAATATAAAGTATTTTTAAGATAAATCGTAATGATATTTTGATATTTTATTGATATTAAAATATAAATTAATTTTTTAATTATTTTTAATATCTTATTTTAATTGTATCAAGTATTTAAAATATTTTTTGTTTTAATAAATAATAATATATACTATATCTAAATTTATTTTAAAAATATATATTAAAAATAAGACTGGATGTGTTGATACGTGATGGTATTTAGGTTTGTCCAGACGTGTCTAGTAAAAAATTTTTTATTTTTTATTAAGACATAGTTGAACACAATAAACTTACGTGTCATTGAATATCATATCTGAAATATATCCGATATACGGATACGACAATTTAACAAAATATCCGTGTTTCATAAATAATATATAAGATTTTAAGGCTCGACTAATGATTTTATTATTGTACCAATATGCAGGGATTGGAAGCCTCTAGAATTCTTAAGAGTAATTTTTCCATATGAATATATATGTATCAAGATCAATAAACTGGTACATCAATTTAATCACTGATCTAATCGTATCGTATTGGATCACATATATTTAAAAAATAATAATCAATTAAAATTAATTTAATGATTAATTTATTCATTTATTTAAATAAATATCAAAATTTAAAAATTTAAATTTTATTTTATATATATAGTAATTTAATGGCTACAGCAAATTTTTAAATAAAATTTTGATTTATAATAAATTAATTTTTAACTTACCAACATCAAACTAAGAAATATCGGGTAAAAAAATATCATAAATAGGGTAAAAAAAATTCTCTTAACAGATTTATCTACCAATCTACTAATTCAATATTAAACAAAGTTGTGTAAATTAAACTCGTTATTAAACCAATAGAACTAAAAATTTAAATATTTAAAAATTTAGTTGAAGTCTAATTAAAACTAAATCGAATATAATAATAATAATAATAATAATAATAATAATAATAATAATGTATTAAATATATATTTTTAAAATAATATTTTTTATATTTTATTATTTTAAATTAATTAATCACTCAAAAATCTAACTAAGTCGACTAATTTATCAATTTTTTTACTGAATCGCTGACAATAAATTTTTATCTTAAATCGAATTAATTAATGATTGATTGTCGGTTAATCTAATCAAACCGACTAATTATGTTCAGTTTTAAAAATCATGATATTAATATCTTATGTTAAATATATAATCAATCATGTTACATTTTTTTATCAGCTTAAATTTTTAAGATGAGTAATTTCATAACATATTATTAAAAATTATAGAGCTCGATATTTAGTGAATTCAAAATTAAAAAAAAAAACATAAAACAAAAAAAAGAATCATACTAGAGAGTCAATAGAATATTTGTACAATGTGTACAATAAACTATATGTCTATATGAGTTAAAAAATGAACATTACCCATTTTGGAGTTCACAAAGAATTGAACTCTTGACTTTGATACCATGTCATGATACCACTCATTTTAAAAATTTCAGCTGATGAAAAAAGATAATATTAATTGTTATATCTCTAATATTTCTCTAAACTTCTATTGTACACATTGTATAAATATTCTATGGATTTCCTATACTTTTTCAAAAAAAATCTTATATAAAAACTAAACAAACCCAAAAAGAGTATTCCTTAAAGGAGAGTGTTAGAGATTGTTATGCAAATTATTTAACAATCAAATATAAAAAATGACTTTGACAATTGTAAACAATAAAAGTAGTTCGAAATCTAATATCTATAACTAAAACTTACTCCTCTTGCAAAAAAGGAAATAAAATCAAGAAATTGACTTGACTTGATAAACTTAGCATAAAGAACACTTTACAAAATTTTAAAATGTTTGAATATACCAACAAATTTTTTTACAGGGGTTTTAAAAAACATGAAAGTAATTAAAATAAAGCTTGACGAAATAAAGAGATTACAGTGAATGAAACTGAAATAAATAAAAGTTGCACAAATATAAAGTGCATAATTATAAATGATAAAACTGTTTGAATTTGAGAAGATGGTTGAATCAAATTAACTCATAATTTAATTTAAACTCTGTTTTAGTGGAAATAAAATATGCAGGAGATTATTTTCGTTTTGTCTCATACATCAGATAGAATCAGAGAAGAAAAGAAGAGAAAGAGATCAGTATGTATCCTGATTCGGTTTTTAAATGCCATAAAACCTATGTCCAGTTTCCACCACGATCATGGTGAAATTTTTATTATAATCAAACTAATTACAATCACCAATATTAATAAATTACAACCTAATTCATCTAGTATTTTCTATCAAGCTTTCTACCCTAAAGCTCAGCTTTCTAAGTGCTGTCCCAACTTAAAAAGAGAACCCAACCAAATTCAACATACCACCAAGTGCTATCCCAACTTAATAAGAAAAACTAATCCTAGTTCACAGAAAATAAATTACATAGAAATAATTCTTTGACTTTTTCATGGATTTCACTTGCCTCTTCTCTCATGGCTTTTTCAACTCATATTATTAGCCTTTTTTTCAAATTGTTTCACTCAAATTTTTGTTCCATTATTAACAACAAATAAATCAACAATTTTCGAGTTTTGTTTCACAATCTTAATTTAAGGAGCGGAAACGACTCCTTTTGTGGGTGTCTCAAGGTCTCAATTGTAGTTTCGAAAGTAAAATTAAAGATGAAAAGAAAACATGCAAAGTGTCGGAGGCAAAGTAAAATGCAGAAATTAAAAGTGAAAGAAAGAAGAAGATGAAGAAGAACAAATAAAAAGTAAAGAACTTTGATTAAAAATAGAAAATAAAGTACAAGTTTGAGTTCAGACTTCAGAGGAATTACTTAAGATTCCCAGTTTTACTCTATAATGCCAGGGAGGCTAAGAGCGTTTTTGAGTCTCCAAGTGTTTTCCAAGAAGAACTAAACTGATTACAATGTTTTCCTAAAGCTCTATTTATAGACTAGCCTAATGTCAGCTAACAGTTACTCTTTGTACACCACTTGCGGAAATTTTGAGTTGCACTCGTAACTGTTCCCGCACTTGTTTCATTGACGACTGTCCTATACCCTATTTTGACGCTCCATGTTAATAAATGCTCCTGCATATAGCACGTCCTATAATTCAGGTTTAATTCAAATTTTGAATAAAAACTGCTTCTTTGCTAGTGAATTAGAAGCTTTCCCTAATATATTGAATCTGGCTTCATAAGTTAATAATAATATTATCTTATATTTATTTACTTAAAACAAATTATTTTTTACCTAAGTGATAATAATTTTTTGCCTAACACAAATACAGAAAGATGACATTAGATAGTCATAACAAAGAAAATCTAAAATAAAACACAAATAGAAGAAAAAAAATTCAGCTCAAGTATGTTGAGATAATACTCTTAATTTGTTCTCTTTTTCTTGCTTTCAATTGTTGAAGTGAGGCCTCTTTTTTAGAATCAACTTACTCTTCTTATTTATTTTTCATTGCCTCTTCCAATACCTTGTATCATCAACCCGTTAGAGCTGTCTCCAATAATATGTAATCTTTTTCCACTACCTCTACTGTCTTTATGTTGCTTTGTTGCTCTTGCATGTTGCATTTTGTTTTTTTTTTTTTTTTGTTTTTTGTTGAATGTTAATTTTCTGATGTCCTTGTAGTGGTGGCATTGTCCTTATGTTTTATTTCTTTTCTAGAGCCCCAACTATCCAATAATAATACCATGTGTTCCTTTACATTTTCTTTTTTTATTTCAAGCATGATTGTAGGGGTGCTCTTTTCCTTTACTTGTTTTACTGAACGGTGTTTGCTAAAGGCATTATGAGATGGGCCTGCATCATAAGTACATACATTAAATTAAAATTGGATTTTTAACCCAATAAATACTTCTTATCATAATTGTTTATCAAGACTAAGTCTCAGAAAATCGTTGGAGATATGAGTGTGCTTTTAAAAAGAATTTCTAACCCTTTGTTCACCGTTTGCCATGCTATTTATAGGCATTTTTAACTAATTATACTTTGTCATGTGTCTGACTTCAAAATGGATTTAAAGACAATTATTCCTGTCAAATACATGTCTGATAAGCATCTTATGTACTGCTTCACCAACTTCTGAAACTAACCTCACCTTCATTGAAACGACTACTGTCGAACTTTCTCAATTGAACGCATCACTCTCGAGATCACTTTATGCTCAACAAAGATATAATTATTGTTATCTTTTTTTATTAGTTTAAACTTTTGTGATGAGTAATTTTATAATACCTTATAAAATATAAATAAAAAAAAATTTGGGACTAATAATTTTTAATATTTTTTGTTATTATTTAACTAATATAAATACTAAATTATTTTTAATAAATAAATTTTATTAATTTATATATGTAAACTTTAAAAGATATATGTGTAAACTCTATAAACTATATGTTTTTGTAGGTAAAATTTTTATAAATATAAATATAAATTATTATTGATTAAGTATTAATTAAAAATAATAATATTATTGATTATGTAATATTGTTTAATAAATAAATGTTTCACGAAGATTGCACGACACAAATGCCGGTTAATGAGCTTCTCAAAGCCTTTGAAGAAAAGAAAGAAGCCTTCTCTTTGAGGATGTTACATGTTTGAAGCCAAGATAGTAGTTCACCAACTTGGCCACCGGCGTGTAGAAATTTTCTCAATTGTTAAGCGGCACAAATAACGTGACTTGATTTTTTGTCATTTCTTTCTAGAATTTGCACACCCTACAATAATAATTTCTACCCTCTAATAGTATAACTATATTAATGAATTAATGAATAAAATCCAAAATAATCTCTGACAATTACTTCGAAAGATAACGAGGTCCTTAACAAAAAAAAAATTTAATCCGACCACTGACACTTGTCTCAAAAGGACAATGAAATTCCTGTACCAAAAAAATTAATGTTGTTTTTTTTTTGCACAGAGACTAATCAATCGAAAAAAATATCAGAAGTCAAATTTGGTATTTTTTTTTTCTTGGAGACCTCGTTGTTCTTTCGAAATAATTGTCAGGAGTCGAGTGGGGTATTCACTCATGATTAATTGATTATGGCCCTCCATACCCCCATAAAACCCATACCCATATCCATATCCACACCTCGCCCCTTCAAAATGTGGCTGAAACAAAAGCCGAAAAGCCGAAAACCATAGTTGTATTTGGACTTTTGTGGGTAGCAAGCACAAAAACTAGATAAACTTTGTTGAGAAACGGTTATTTAGTTTAGTGGGCCACAACACATATCAGGTTGAAACATTAAGAAAATGATACATATATATATGATTTTTACATTTTTATATAAAAAATAATAATAATTGTGTATATAAAATTATGAATATTAAAATGGTGCGGAGAGAGTGAGTCCAAAAGTGCCACGATGTGGGTAACTGGGTATGAATGGAATCGAAGGTGTGACGCGTTGCGCGTGGGTGTTACAAGTCCACTTTGTGTGATCCAACCATGCGTCCGCTCCAAGCAACCTTACTTCTTGTGGGGTTCTGCTTCTTGTGCTTCAAGTGCCCTTATTAAACATTTAATCAATGTTTGTAATCTCTTTTTCATAAATAATTTAGAGAGCTAATTTAAGATAAGTCAATTTAAGTTAAATTTTTGTATTTTTAATTTTAAAATTTAAAATATTAAAATAAAAAATGTTTTTTATTTTTTAATTAATTTATTTTAGTTAACTATACCCCTAATTAATTTTCTAACAAAACCGTTTTCATAAATAAATACTTAAATAGGTTTCGTTACCGAATGTATATATTGATTATGTGAGTTTATATCGATCTATTCTCGAACTATCGAATGATAATAGTTCTATCTATTATAATAAAACGTGAGAGTTGTCTTTTTATTTTTAATAAAGGAGAATACGTAAAAATAATAAAATTAAAATTAATTAAAATAATAAATTACTGATATTTTTTAAGCTTCTTAGATTATTAGACAATTTTTAATGTCTTTTAGAAAAATCATACTCGTATTTGACATAGTCAAATTAATTTTCTAATTAAAAAATGGGAATTTGCTGGCAATTCTTGTTACTAACCCCACTTAACGAACAATTTATTCATTTGGAAAAGTACCAACTCTTTGGAACTATTTTTCCTTAGTCATCATAAAGTACAACCGAAGAGCGCAATGAGCACATTATAACGACACAAGACAGTTGTAAATTACTAAATTTAGTGCGAAGTTAAATTGTTAAATTAATAAATCAAAGATTTAGCTAATCTATATTTTTATAATAAAAATATGAAACTAATGTGTACAACTTTGGTCAATAAGTAATAGCTCAAATGGCATAGTCTCTCATACTCAATTAAGAAGTTGCGGATTCGAGTCTTATATCTTTGGTAAAAAAAAAAATGTGTACAACTTTAAAAAATACTTTTTTACTTTAATATTTAAATCAAAATCTCTGAATTAAATTATAAATTGTCAACTCAATTAATTTTATTTTTTATTTTTTATGAATTTCATAAATAAAAAATAAATCAATAAACACATTAACATCCATTATTATATTAGTATATTCTAAAAATACATCTTAATATAATTAATTAAAAATTTTACAAAAATTTAAAATTTAAAATTTTAATGTAGATATTATGTATTTATTAAAATATAAAAGTTTAACAATAACCCATAAATCAATTGCTATTATAATACTTGAAAACCGTGCCCAAAAATGGGAAAACTTCAAAATTATGCGATTCAAGTAACTAGAATTATATAGTGTATTATTGGTCTGAATGTATATTAATCAGTCATAAAAGCACATGGCCAGCTAGCAGGCAACAAATGTCCCGAGAAAGGAGAACAAGTTTCCATTATCTTCACTATTTTCTCACCCAATTTTAAATGATTGTTTTTTTTTTTTTCTTTTTCACCCAATTTTAAATGATTTAATTTCCCACTTTGATTCTTTTTTTTTCCCCTTCCGTGATTGGGCGATCCAAGATTTTCAATTTTCTAATATAATTCCTCTACTCTTTCTTTTACCTCATCATGAAAATCTTAAAAATTCAAACACCGCCTCCTCCCTCCATTTCTGTCCTCTGTAAATATTCGAAATTACCTTCCACAATTCCTTTCCGAAATTTCTTTTGCTTCCCCTTTTCTAACGATAGAGTCCATTAGATGTTCTTAACTTATTAATAATTTTTCTTCTAATGTGAAGGTCAAATGATTTTTTGCTATAATTAATTATATCTCCGATTATATTATATTCTTTTTCCTGTCCACTACAAATCTTCAAACCATCAACCATTGACTCCTTCCCACCATTTTTTTTCATAACACCAGTTCCTCCATTTCTGTCCTTGGGTGAATCTCCAAACTTCCAATCTACCATGTCATTTATCAGTTCATATCAAAGCACCGGTTTCGGTTTTTCTTAAGTTAAATTTTTAATCTTAAGACTCTTTATTATTTAATTATCTTTCTCGCTACGCGAAATTAATTCTTCTATTATGTTTTTTTGTTCCAATTATTTCTTCCATTGTAACCATCAACCAAGAGGGGAGGGGGTGCGTTCAAATGTCGACTTCATAATGATATTCAAGGTTGAGAATACGACATCCGAAATTCGTCTCCCACAACAACCAGCTGCAACCAACCTGCAATTAAACAAAAACCAACCTAGCATACAAAAAGGAAAAATGTTAAAAGTAAAATAACTAATAAAATTAATAAATAATAAATACTCAAAAAATAAAAGTACCTGGCACCAAAGGCAAAGCAACTTGACGAACATAACGGCGGCACGGATAACGGAACGGTCCCAACGACAGAACCAAACCACACGTAAACGAAGCCAACGACGGAAAGCATAACGGGACGAATGAACACAACGCTGCGAATACCCGGTTCACGCAAATCATGTCAATGGAGTGCACAGATGCCAACTCAAGATTCTTAGGGTTTTTAATTTTGATTTTAATTTAAGTTCGAATTAGGTCAGAATTTGGCCCCAATTTAAATCCTGAGAACTGGATTCAACTTAAATTTTATGTAATTTTCTTTTTTTTTTTTCGGTCCAGAGAAAAAAAAATGTCCAAGACTCTGCCTTCCATAGCAAATGTTATGTACAAAATAAAAAACCAATTCCCTGTATCTCATAAGATCTACGCAGGAAAATCTTCTTTCCAACGACACCTCAAAACTCGCCGGAAGAGATCTACATCACCACCGCAACCGCTCCGCCGCCACCACCTCTGGCGCCAGATCGTGGCCTAAGAAAACGTAGCAGGATCATAAACAGCAACAGCAACGAACCTGTAAAAGAAAACTTGAAAATCAAATATCCTCAGCCTTGGACATGACGGAGAGCCGACTCGGTCTAGGTTCAAATCCCGCTCTCCTCCTCTGTTGGTGCGACGACGGACGAATAAGCGCCGTGAGAGCACGTTTCACCCACTCGCCTTCAACTCCTCCGATCCGAACCAACGAGTTCTTCATAGCAGATCTGCGCATGTTAAGGTGATGATTTCCTCCTCCGTGATGATGATTCCCTCCGCCGTTCGCGGCGGCGTTCTTGTGCAAACTACACCGGAATGATCCAGGATGTGACGTCGGCGAGCACATACATGATTTCTTCTGGATCGAGATCGGACGGTTACTCTTCGTTATGATTTGATTCGATATCGACCGGTTGGGTGAAATAGAACGCGCATCGATGGAGAACCGGACTCCGGAAGACAACGGACCTGGACCGCACAAATTGACACGTGTCGGAGAAGCAGAACGGTGATGACTATGATGGTGGAAACTGGACGAAGGCGTTGAAAAGCTAGAGCTAGTAGAAGACGCAAAAGCCGAAGAAGGCGTGGAGAACGGGGTCTTGGATGTGGTGTATGAACAGAACCTACTAGAAGATGACGGTGAGAGCGACCGAAGAACTGGTCCACTCGATTTGGTTCTTGAAGATGTGTGAGCCATAAATTTTTTTTTTTTTTTTGGGTTCAGAACAGAGAAAGAGCTTTGAATTGAAGAAAGAGAAATCGGAATCTATAGGAAAAGAAAGGAAAGAGAGAGAAGAGATGGTGTTTTTTCCCCTTTTTTTCTTGCAAGGTCCCCTTTGGGGCGTTGGTTCGGCAAACCTAGCGAGTCTCTGAGGGTGGTTATATAGATGGGAATGGTGAGCGCCTCTTGACCTAAGTTGGGTTAGTTAACTTAACCATGGTGGAATGTGGGTTAGGGTTAAGGATTCCAATCAGATGGGTATTACTATTACCTATTACGGGTGCGGGTTGTGGACCTTGTGCGTTGTGGCAAGTGATGGAAAGGTAGAGCCGTTGGTTTAACAGCTTTATTTCCTGGGAAACCGTAAAGGCTGCCACGTATGTGGGTTTTTTGGGGAAATGGTAGATTGTGAATGTACAATAATACCCACTTCATTTTGTCGGTATTGAACATGACCCCATGCAAAACCCATTCCTGTTCTGACTTTTTCAGTTTTTCTCTCTTTTGCTTTGTTGTGCCTGGATATTTTCCAAAAATGACTATCATGTCCCTCCGGCTTGCGGAATAAATACGTGGTAACCTTCCTAGTCCGCGCCGCTTCTAAAGAATTCTGAAATCAGAGTAAGATAAAGAAACTAAAAATAAGATATAAAAAAAAATATAAATAAAAAATTAATATTTTTATATTTTATTTAATAATAAATTAAAATATTATAAAATTTTAATTTATTTATATTTTTATTTAAAAATATATATTAATAAAAAATATAATTTTAAAAAATTAACAAAAATAATAAATAAAAATAAATTATATCTTTTATTAATATTTTTTATTAAAATATTATAAAATATATTAATTTAATATCTTTAAATATAATGTATCTCTATCTATATTAAATATGCTAAACACAATTATGTATTTCTGTACTATCCGAGTGTCTTGTAAAAAAAACTCGGCCAAAGTTCTTTCTTGCTTTTTTTTCATTACTGTTTTTTCTAATCTTTAATACAGTACTAAAGATTTGTTTGAGCGAGCGTTTAAAATTTTTTTTTAAAAGAACTTATAAAAAAATAAAATTAATTTTATATTTAGATATTTTATATAAATTTGTTTAATTATCAATTATATTTGAATATAATAATATAAAAATATTTTTATTTATTATGTAAAAATATTTTTTTTTAAATTATGTAAATTATAATTTTTGAAAAATTATTTTTTTTAATATTTTTATTTTTATTATTAAAAATTTATTAAATACGTTAAAAAATAAAAAATATTAAAAAATATTTTTTATTAATTTAATGACCCTTAAACAAGTATTAATAATATACTAATTAATGATAATAATAGTGATTTTCTGTTTTAATACTCTTAAATATTAAAATATGAATATAATATGATTTTGCACCATACTTATGTAGGTAATCTATTGAATACTAATGAATTTGTTCAAATAGAAACATTTGTACATATCATTTAAAAAAAATCAAGGAATATTTATCAATTGACAGAATATAAATAAGATTCTCCATTAAATTATATCCTTACATCAAAATAAACAAAATTGTTACTACATATAATATACGTTTTACGTTGAAGGTATACCCATGTATAAGGTATAAACATCTATAAGTCATTTTAAAATTTAAAAGCATTTAAAGTTTTAAATGCAAAATGTGTGACATCTGTTATATTATATTTAAGTGACAGGTTGGGTAACTACGACCTCAACCTTTCATATCTTCGAAATAATTGCGTTACTAAATAGTGTTTGGAACTTCTGTATTCAGAAAAGGAAATGGATTTTCATACTGAGTATACAATGTTAATGCTTTTATTGTTCAGGCCAATGGGGTAAATTCCAGACCAAAAAATATCTATATTCTATATTATATGGATCACAAATTTGTTTTAAAAATATTTATTCTTCAAACTATTAAAAGATACTAATAAATGAATTGTAACATAAAAATGTTAAAACCAAAATTAAAAACAAATATAAATACGTTGACCTAAAAATCTAAAATTATATATAAAAAAAGTTACAAACATAAAAGAAAATTGAAGAGTGTGATAAATTGTTGACCAACTTTATAAGGTGCATTTGGAACAAAAAATTAATTTGATATTATCTACTATCAAATAAATTCATGAAATTGACAAATAAAATTAATTTATCTTTTATCTATTATGAATAAAAGATTTTATTTCTAAATTAATTCAATTCTAGTTTCAAAGGGTTCTAAACACACCCATTGTTTTTAATTGGCAAAAATAAAAAGAATTTAATTGACAAGTGCTTATAATTTACACGGCCATGTATATTTAATTTTGCTTAATTACTTATTGCTTTTATCTCAAGAACTAGCAAACAGAATAATCTTCATTTAGCATGAGTGTTTCAAGCTAAGAGAGAACATGTAAAAGCAATCTATTGCTTAACCCAATAGAAAAGATACGAGAAATAATGCCATAAGGATAAATAATATGCTCTTTCTAAAAATTGAATCTAATTAATCCGGCTTTCCTTGTATAAGAATAAGAACATATATGTATGTATGTATGCGTGGGCTAATTTTTTTTATATTGCACGAGTGTGTGAGTTGTGTTTGGTTATGATGTATACAAATGTTAGATACAGATGTTAAATATCTAGAAATCGGATCGTCTGAGTTTTTTGTTAAAAAATTTGTTGACCACAAATCAAATCGTCCGATTAGTTTTTTTTTTTTCTTCTTAAAATTAAATCGGACTCTCCGTTTACACTTCTTTTTTTTCTTAAACTGAAAACGGACCCTCCATTTACAATTTTTATTTTTTAAATTTTTTCTTAAAATGAAAATAGATCCTCCGTTTTTAGATTTTTTTTAAAATCAAAACGGACCCTCCGAATTTTGTTAAAAATATATTTTTTTTGTAAATCTCCTCTAATCGAAACGTTCGAGTTTCTTGCTCTAAATTTTTCGGTCCGATTTCAGCTCCCTCACACCACATGCAGAGAAAGTACCCATATTCTCCATAACGCTATATCACCACACACTTTCCTCCATATTAAAAATAAAAAGCAGTATATGTGTGTGCGTGTGTGTGATAGATGAATAATTTTTTATTTTATATATGGTGGTGGCCTAATCTAAATAGTTTGGCCTAAGCTCTTCTTGAAACCCTTAAAAAGTGGGTATAAATTAAGTTTGAAAAATACAAATCAATAATTGAGTCAACTCTTGAGTGGTTAGCATTTGATACCAATATTTATTTTTTACAATAAATTTATTTTAATAATATTTTTTTCTCTTTACAACTATAATTGAAAGAAAATTGAAAAGATCTATTTGTTTTTATATTTTTGAAAAAGTCTGCGTTTGTATGATATGATGTTAATAATTATAGTTGTGGTTAATCAATTTGAGTTAATTTAGTGATTAGTTCACTTACCTGTTTAAATAAATATTGAAATTCAAATTCTATTTTGTATATGTAAAATTTATTGATCAATAACAAATATTTAAATAGGATTCAGATCTGCGATAAATTAGTTCTTAACATATTAAAATAGGAGATATAAAGCTCAATTTGAGTAAACAGCTTAATTAAGTTTCTTTTGATAAAATAGCTTAAACAATAAATAACTATATTAAAAGTAACTTATAAATAAGTTATTTTGTATTTGGATTTTTAACTCTAAAAATATTTATTTTATAGAAATGTGATAAAAAATAGTAACATTATAAGAGAAGTCATTTTTTTTTAATTTTTCTATAACCTCTAAATAACTTTTTAAAAAATTACAATTTAATTTTAAAAATTACATCAAATATTAATACTATTACCTTTTATAAGTCAAAAATTAAAAAAAAATATTTTTAAAATTTTTCAAACAGAACATATACCAATACCATGCAACGGAAAAAAACTATGCCTATAGGTATTAAAAAAAAAAGTAGTAGTGGTTAATATTCAGTTAACAATGGCATCAAAATAATAATAACAGTTGAAAAAAGATGCAGCAACTTTTTCAGTTTTTAATAGGTGATGTTATTAGCTATACATTAAAAAGTCAGCAACTCAAACAGCGTAGTTTGAATTCAATTGGAGAATAGTAAAGTGTTGATGATGATTGAATGTATGACCTCAAATTTTAACTACAAGTAAGTGTGGGGGCCATGACCAAAAAAAATGTATAGTTATATTAGAGAATGATTCAAGGCTAATTCAATTTCGGTAGTCTTGGAATACCATTATTCAAATATTTGGTTTCTTATTTGTATTTTTATTTGTATTAAATTTTAGTAGTTCGTTATCTTTCACTTTGTCTCTGTTTAGATTTGAAATTTTCATTAGTATATTTGATTGAAAAGAAAACAAGATAGAATAAAAAAATTGTTAACATTTCTTTATTGTTATTTGGTTGACGGAAAAAGTTGGAAAAAAAAATCGAATAATTTATAAATATGAGTGTAAATTATGTTAATTTATGTATGTAAATTTTAATAAATATAAATATAAATTATGTATTTTATATGTGAAAATTCTTATAAACGTAGGTGTAAATTATTATAAATTAAATATTAATCTAAAATAATAATATTTATTTGTTATGTAGTATTACCATAAAAAAAACTAATATGAACTAAATACTAGTCCAAAATAATAATTTTCATGTATTTTGAAAAGAAGTGCAACTTCAAGTCCTCAACGGTTGAATGTGTACACATTTTCATTATGTTTGTTTGAAAGAAAAATGAAAGAAAAGAAAATGATGGGAAAAAAATGGAAAGAAAAATGATTATTTTTTTTGTTTGGTTAAAAAAGAAAATTAGAGAAAAAAAAATAAATGGTCCACTAATTTTTTTCTCTCAAACATTGGAAAAAAAATAGAGAGAAAATTAATGTTTTTCTCTCTACTTCTAATACTACCCCTTCACTTTTTCAATATATTTTATAATATAAGAATAAAATTGTCTTTTTATAACATTTCTTTTCTTTTTATTTTCCTTCTATCCAAGCACATCTAAAAAAATAAAAATCCACTCAATTTCTTTTCTTTCCTTTCTATTTCCTTCCTCTCTATTTCTTTCCTTCTAATGAGTCATTGCTTCTTCGGCATTATGTAAGGTTGCTTGCTCTTAATGAAATGCAGTATGTTAAACAAAAAACCAAAACACTTCACATGTATGGTATTTAATAAAAAGAAAAAAAAAAAAAGAAAAAAGAAAAAAAGGGTCTTAAATATGCGTGCTCATATTCATAACAATACATTTACGTGAATAATAATAGCAGTATTACGTAGTAATGTGTTTCTATACAGCCTCTACTAGTAATGAACATCGAACAAAACCGCGGCTTTCGTGTTTTCTGTGGGCCAAATGAAAAAAATTACATTAATTATTTTTATTACTAAAAATTACGGGTATATATAAACAGGTCTGAATAATTAAATTACTCTATTAGATATGCTAGATCAAATATCAAATATCAAATATCAGATATCAAGTCAATCACTCTATCTATTTAATTTGTAGTTTTAATATATTATATTATAAAAGTAATTGTTACAATATTGATCTATCATGGCAATTTATTGTTTTAATATATTTTTTAAATATTTACAGCATCTTTTCATTAGTTTTCTATAATTTTTTTATTTGTCTATTATGATATCGAATCTAAATAAAAAAATATTAATCCTCCAAATCAATTCCTAAAAATTTTTGGTCGAATCCTTCGTATGGTTCTGAAGATGAACATCTAACAGGCTTAGGATTTTGTTTTAGTTAGAAATTTTGTATTAAGTTAAATGAAGAAAGTTGAGACGTTAATGTTCCACTTATTGCGTTGAACTTTTTATTTAAAAAAAATAAATAGATGAAAAAAAAAAGGTTCTTCTCTTAAGTCTCGATTATACCCTTTACTTGAAAAAAAGGTGGGAGAATAGTGATCGGCTGCATTTTAACCAAGCCTTCTTAATCAAGGTCCTTGGGCAATACACTAAACACAATAATCCCAGTTTATTGAATTAGGTTGCATTATTTTAAGATTTTAACCAACAATACCTCAACTTCTTAAAGGTAAAAAGAGATATTTTGGTTAAAAACAACGACCTGAAAGTGACACCCTAACTTCCTGATCTTCCAAATGAAGTCTCTAACCAAATTTAAAAGTTTTAGTCCCCCTGATGAAAGTGTTTATTTAATAACTAAGTTCTAATTGTATTGCATTCAAAGGCCAAAAAATGATTCGTTGGGGAATTTTTTCTAGTAAGTAGAAAATCGTTAGAATATCTATACATAGTTGTTGCCGTAAAATATACAGGTGTGAATCCTTCTTGCCGTTACTGTTTCTGCAATTGCTCATTAAAATTAAGGACATTCATTTAATGAGTTTGAAGTGAAAACCCATTTTCATTTAATTTTCTGCCGTAATTTCTTACTACTAATATCTTCATTGATGAGACTGACACAATTCAAAGCAGAATAATGAAAATAGTAATCTTAGTTAGAGACTCGGTGAAAGTTATCTTAGAATGTAACAAAAAAATATAGATAAATAACTTTTAATCAATTAATTTTAAATAATTATAATTAATAATTAATAAATATAAAGTGTAATTTAAAAATATTTGTTGATTTATTATAAACTATTGGTTACAAAAATATTGGGGGTAATTAAAGAGAAGGGTGGATTGTATATCTCAATCTTCTGTTGTCCTTCATGCAATTCATCTTTGTAAATGTATGATATTGGTGCAGTAATGTGGGGGCATTCTTATCCAAATCTACACCATCCAGGTTGGTTTTTGTATTTAGTATTTACTTTTAGTTCTTTGGTCCCACTGTCCTATACTCCTATGTACCAAATTAAAATAATTTAGATTTGGGCAGTGCCACTGGGCTTTCTATTTAGAAAGGTAGATAGATACATAGATGCAGTTATGTGATTAGTTGAAATATTGTACCTTCATCTGAACTAAACATCAAGGAAGCACCTAATTAATTACCTAAACCCACCTTTCCTTAAATCATCATCATCACCATCATCCATTTTATGTAAAATATTAAACTTGGAGGAAAACTGGATCTCTCTGATCATCTATGTTCGTGCCACTATTTCACAAGCCTAGGGGTTGAAAAAGAAATGTCAGAGGATCATAGAAATTTATTTTTTTAGTTATTAATATTTAAAAATATAAAATAAAATATGTTATTAAATTATTAGATTAAAAAAATTAAATTAAAGATTAAATAATAATCTAAAATAATAAATTTTAATAATTCCTACCATTTTTTGAAGCTGAAATGCTATTTTGCGTGCAGCTTGAGCGGATTGATAATAGGCGCTACAATTTGATATAAAATACTTAACTCAGCAGGAAGATTGGGTTCACTTTGGTTTGCTGGAACATAGAGAGTAAGGTTGATTCAATATGCTACATAATATAATTAGGAGTATATTGCTTTTAAATTAGTGTGAGTGTGATAATTTTTTTGTTTTATTTTAAAATAACATTTTTAGACAAAGCCATACATATTAAAAAAATAATAATAAATAAAATTTTGATAATCTTTAATATTAAATGAGCTAATAATGTAAAAATAAAGAATTGGTCAAAATATCAATCGATTAAACCAAATTAAAATTAGCAGAAATCTGACAAATTTTTAAAATTTTAGATATAGTACATTATTAAAATTGGATGTATTTTAAGTATTTTTTCTTAAAATAAAATAAATTAAAATATTAACATTACGAATAAAAATGTACAACATTTATACCAAAAAAAAAGTGTACCAAATGATACAAAAATAATACTAAGGGTCTTTATAATTATTTACATTATCTTCTTGGGCGTCTTTTTACTCTTGTACTGGTGTTACCGATACAAATGACAGTGAGCACCCTCTAGGTTGCAGATCTGCTCTTTATCTCACAAGATCTTAGCACGAGCCGCTATGATGGCTTGTCTGGCCTCTTCTACAATTGACCCTCATTCGTCTAAGCGAGTAAACAGGGCTCCCATATGCTCTGAGACTTGTGTTTGGTAAATAAAATAATTCATGTATTTATGTTTATAGTTTTTAAAAGATTGGGTATTTTTGAAAGTATATAAAATATAATTTTTTAAAATTGATTTGTACTTTTTAAAATTTAAAAGTCTAATATAATCTTATATGTTAACTAATTTTTAAATTGAATACTTACATTTATGTCTATTATAGTATTTTTAAATGAGGAGTGTTAGGGAGCCAGCAAATTTTGTGGAGGTAAGCATCAAAGTAGTCCATGAAGTTACCCTCGAGGCTCAAAGTAATCCCTGAACTTAAAAATTTGTCGAGATCGTCCCTGAAGTTGATCTCCGGTATTCATAGTGGTCCTTTCGGTGAATTTCGTCCAGCTGACGCAACCGAAAAGCTGACCTGGCGTCGTTGGTGACACGTTAGCAGCGCAACGGCTAGCTGACGTGGCGCAGTAAACATTTTGGACTCAATTTGGTCCCTAATTTTAGGTTAAAAACCCTAACCCCCAATTGACTCTCTTCTCCTTTCTTCTCCATCGCACACGCTGTTCTCCTCTACTCTCCGTCGCACCAGAGGTGAGTCTTCAGTGTCTTCTTCATCTTCGAAAACCACACGTTATGACTAGCGCTAGCAACGCAGCTGGGAGCTCTAACAACCCATGATCATTTGGAAGCATCATGAGGACACATTTGTATGATATATCTATGAATATTACAATATGAAAGTTTCACCTTTTTCCACAAATTACTTCTCCTCCCATATAACAGTGCAGATAGTACCTCAAGGACATCACCAGAATACTCAGACAGTATTGCTCTGAATTAGTAAGAAAGAGAATAACTATGTTAAGTTCATTAAAAAAAATTAAAAATCTGATTTCAAGCATCACTCAATATGCGCAATACTAATATAATGAAGAAATAACTATATAATGATGGCAGCGGACAACAATTGGTCAATGACAAACTGTAAATCAGTTATCAGGGTTCTATGCGAATGAATTTCATTCAAGATGCTGCATGAGTAAAAAGACATAGTTAAAGACTAATAATATGGCACACTAATTTTACAAACTAAAATTTTCTACAAGCATACTAAAACCAACCTAACTGGTCCACATGATCTCAGTCCCTTTTCCCACAAGACAAAATACAGTGCTGTTATAGCACCATTTATTATGGATGGCACAACCTGAAAAACAAATGGTACTAGTCAAGGACTGTTCATATCACTAAAACCTTTGGATATGAATGTATTGGTTTGTATATAACACTCTGTCCTAAGATGAAAACAATTAAATTTACCTGTGTATTAGAAAGTAGCCTGCCCTTTCAAGGCTTTTGCAAAATCAAAAAGAGAATTGCTGCAGGAGCTATGCAGGCAAACAAGAAAAGAACAACCAAAGCTCCACTTTGGGTTAAGTAGCGATACATGGAGTATATCGACCATATCCTCATGAAATTTGCAGCAACATGAATAATTTGCAATGGTGTTTGTCTATAAACGGAAGATTATGATCAGCACGCTAAGAACAAACCTAATCACTAATCAGTATGGCATAGTAGAATGTCAGGAGACTCAGAAATTCCTGAGTACAATAAAGCTTTTCTCTACTGCACCACATCAACTACATAAATCAAACAATATCTTTGTATCTTACCAGAAACCATATCCACAAACACTGAAACACACCATCTAAATCCAAGCTCTTCTTACTAATATTGTCTACAAGTTAGAACCGCCCATTTTTAAATATTTTCCTACCAAACATCCAATATAATCTTCTTAATCTAGCATCCACTATCTTATTCTCCCAAGACCAGACCACCCAAGACTTTCTTATATTATCATTATTAATTGATAAGTCACATAAAACTAGATAGTCATGTCTTTCCTATAGTAAATGATACACTAAATTTGTCCACAATCCACACTGATTCCTAATATTATCTTGTCTACTGTGTCAATGTGTCACAGTAACATACTAGCACGGAACCAACTACAAACACAAATCAAACTAATCTAGTACATATTAGACAGCATGGTAAGGTAGGAATAATCATCATAAAAATTTTGAACCAGTGGCTACAACCGAGTTCTTAAAACAACTGAAACATTAAGATAATGACTACAATCAAATGCTAAAACATTGGCACACTAAAAAATACCATAAAGCAGAAATCTCCTATTCCATTGTCACAGGATAAAACCCAATAATAATAAATATTGCCACAAATTAGAAATAACCGTTTAATAATGTGCATATCCAAAAGCAAAATATTAGAGAAATGGGGAGAATTTTAGGTTTTTCTCACCTTAGAGGTTGAGGAGGAGAGCCTCGATCCGCCGGGAATTTGTTCGGGGACATCATCATTTACGGAATCCAATAGACGCAGAGAAGATGACGATCGAAGGGAGAAATGAAGAGTGAAGAGTGTGATGGAGAGTAGAGGAGAACAGCGTGTGCGATGGAGAAGAAAGGAGAAGAGTGCGATGGAGAAGAGAGGAGAAGAGAGTCAATTGGGGGTTAGGGTTTTTAACCTAAAATTAGGGACCAAATTGAGTCCAAAATATTTACTGCGCCACATCAGCTAGCCGTTGCGCTGCTAACGTGTCACCAACGACGCCATGTCAGCTTTTCGTTTGCGCCAGCTGGACGAAATTCACTAGAAGGACCACTATGAGTACCGGAGATCAACTTCAGGGACGGTTACGACTAATTTTTAACTTCAGGGATTACTTTGAGGCTCGAGGATAACTTCAGGGACTACTGTGATACTTACCTCAATTTTGTGATTTGTAGTCATCAATTAGTTATCATTGGTGTTTTTAATAGTGTGATATTTCATCCAATAGTGTGAAATTACTCGCTTTTCTTTTGTTGGTTAAGTGCTGGCCAAATTTTAATAAAAGTGCTGACCCCTAAACTTTTTTTTTAATTTTAAAAGCTATTTTACTAAATACAATTGTTGTTTGTGTTTATTAAAAACTATTTTTAATTTGATTTAACAAACATAATGCTACCATTTTTAAAAAATCATCTTTTAAAAATTAATTTTTATAAGCTACTTTTGAAAAATAAAAACTTTACCAAATTAAATCTCATATAGGCGTTGACATTGATCATGTAGGCCTTGTGTGCGTGAGATTGTGGACTCACTCACACAACTCCGTGATCATCTTTTAGGAAGGTTGGAGGTGTATTGGTAGCTAATGTGGAGACCCTGTCAAAGGGTTTGAGCTAATAGTGCTTATCAATACTATAAGAAAAATGTTGAAAATCATCGGATTTACTATTGAATTTAGCGTCGAAAGTTAGCAGCGATTTTACCGACATATTTATTGACAAATTTGATAATAAATTCATCAGGTAAAAAAAGTTACTGTTGGATTCGGATTTCCGACAATAAATTCATAGGTTATTGGAGGAAAAAAAAGAAAAATTGGTACGATCATTACGGTTGGATTTAGGGAGAATTCGACGATAAAGTAATTAAATGAAACGCACTGTTTTGGTCATAGGCCGTGTGTTACCGATGGATTTTTTCGACGATAAATTCATCGGTAAAATTGACCCTAAATTCAAATTTACAAACCCTTCCTTTCTATTTCTATAACATCATTAACCTCACTTCTCTCCCCTTTCTCTTTCTCTCTCGCCGTTAGCCCCCCATCGCCATAAGCACTTATGCTGACCTTGTTATTAAGTATTTCATTTGTAGAATCATCTTGTATGAAAGTTTTCTTATATACATGGTCTGCAGTTAAATGAACAGTTAATATCATAAATGGAATCATATACCACTAAAGGTAGACATAATGTGAACCAGTAATAATAAGTAATAATAAGTAACATGCAGCAAGTAAAAGTCATTTATTTGTGGGAGCTTTTTATGTTATTTATTGACAGATATATGCTTTGTAACGGAAGCTTTTTTTTAACTTATTCATTGATAGATGTATGTTTTATACTTCGATTTAAAATCCAGCATGTTGAATATTTGTATCTACCTACTATGGATTAGTTTTTTTTCCTCATATTTGTTTTGTGGCTTGCATTTTTTGCCTTTGCATTGTGCTCTCTATTGTTGTGCATTTTGAATTTCTCATTGTGCTCTTTTTTTGCTTTTGCATTGTGATTTGAATTTCTAATTGAGTTGCATTACTGAACTAACGGTCTCTTATGGCTGGTTTATTTAACTTATTTTAGTCTTAGTTTATTATCTTGATCTATATCTACAATTTTAATTTAGATTGATTTTCAAAATACAAGCAACATTTTTCGTTTAATAGTCACCTGTGCATCTTCTCATTGTCATAGCTCATTAAAGATTTTTTTTCCTAATTTATTTCTTAAACTATATTACTAGGTAGTATAAGAATCTTTTGAGAAAGAAGAATTACAAAAGAGTGGTATTTTTAGTGGAAGACCTTGAGACTGAAGATGAAATCCTTATTAGATATATTTAAAATTATATATTGAATTTTTATTTTTTTTTAAAATTAATGTTTAAGTTTACCGTCGGATTTATCGAAAAAAATTTAACGGTAACAAGCTCCAAAATTTCGCCAATTAAAAGTTTATATCCGCCGGTAATTAGCAGCGGACAAAAAAAATCGCTGATAAACAGTTACAAGTGAAATTTATACCGTTGGATTTATTCTATGCTAAACCTGTCGATAAATCCGACAGTATCTAACAACTTTCTTATAGAATAAGAAGGATCATTTATTATAAATGTTGTTCTTATATGGCTTTCCACATGTTTATTCGAGCCACACCATATTTGGATCCACTTGTATAAAAAGGTTTGACTCATGCCCTCCCTTCACACTTTGCTGGGATTGCTAAGTCCTGGCCTAAGTGGTCAACTATACATGCAGAGTGCTTCAAAAAGGGGATGGGATGGGATGGGATGGAGATGGCAGAGGAAGAAAATGAAAGGACGAAGGAAGTTGCAAATAGGAGGACGATGACGAAATGGGGGTTGGGGCATGATGGTAACGAGAAACGACGACAAACCAATGGAAGTAGTGGGATGGCAAAGAGTGGAGGAGATCGAGAAAGGAAGATGGTGAGGGAAAGGGGGCGCTGCGCATAAATGAAGGAGGAGCTTCGAATTTTAATTTAGTTAAACATTATGTCGGATCCAAATGGTTTGTTTTTGTTTGCATTATTGTTGAAAATTCTAACACAGTATTCAATGGTAATGTTCACGCTAATTAAGTTTTCGATTGGCGCCAAATTTTGTTAGGGATTTGCCGTCGAATTTTCATATATTTGACGTTAATAAGATCTTAAATTCAATTTTCAAACGGTGACCATCAGAATTTTTTACGATAAATTCGACGTTGATTATTGTTGGATATTTTTGACAAAAATACGATAATAATAAGGTGAATTTTATCGTACCCTCTCTAAAATAAAGGGTAAATTACCCCTTGTGATATATATATTGAAAGTGATTCACCAGATGAGTTTTATGAAGTGGAAGATATCTTTACAAATGCAATTGATGGACTTGAAGGTAGAGGAGAGATTATGGTCCGTGATGACAGAAGTCATAAAGACATTTGAAAAGATTCTTCAAATCCTCAAGTCATAAACACAGTTAAAGATATTGTTGTTGATGATGTCAAATACAAGTTTCAAGGGATGGTAGATTTGGATCCTCATGAGATTAAAGACATTGTTGTCGATGAGGTGGAGATCAAGTCGAATTCAATTGCAGACAATATAGGATTTGCAAGATGAGGTGACAATTATGCACAAGAATTTAATCACTTTCATAGGACAAAAATTTTGCAGATAGTGAACTCCGAAGATGTTATCACCATACAGAAGAGAGTGGAGGAGGCGCAGTGGGTGTATGCTGAGGTTGGGAAGGAGTGGCGCCTATGTAGCAGAAATTTTTCGTACCACGATAGCACAAATGTTACCACGTATAACGAGATGAATACGTATTTACACCTTGTTGATGGATTTGTGAGTTCATCGCAAAGAGATTTCTTCGGTGGTGACAACCACCACCACCACCATAGACGGGCGGTACTAAACTAAATTTAAATAATTACAAAAAAGAGAAAGAAAAGTAGAGAATATATACCTAATTATTATGATTAACATTCAACTTAATTATAATTATAAGCACTATATATATCAGGAGGTAATTTATCCTTTATTTTAGAGAAGGTATGGTAGCATTCGCCTAATAATAAATACGTTTCTGATATAGTATTACAAGAAAAAATTATTGTCCATATTACAACTTTAATTGTTAATTCGTAGTTTCGTACAAATAATTTGTAATTCTAATTTCAAAATTTTAAAGCCGTTAAAAGAATTGTACTATTAAATAGAAAAGAAAATTAAGGGAAAAAAAGGGTGTGAAATTCACCCCATGACCAAAACCCTAATAACAACAGTAATATCTTTCTTCATTTATTGGTGAAATAAGAAATAGTTACACCATCGCGATTTCATTATTTATTTGCGTTATCAACAAGTGAAAACCAAAGTTGAAAGCAGCATTCTTTTATTTGTCATACCCTACCATTTGATATTAAGGTGCTTTAAGCATAATTAGTATTTTAAAGGTGGTTGGCAGCTTTTACCTTAAATAATTGATAGAAAACCTGATGTTGCAAAGAAGCAATAACTATAAATGAGCTTTATTGCTCTTTGCATTTGTTGTGTCCTCAACCATATTTTCAATTTTTTTTATTATTATTTGGCATTATTAGGATTAGAGATTATTCTTTAACATATTGAAGGAGGAGCAAAAATCCAACAGGCGATATACATTTTAGACTCAAAAAAAAAAAGAAAAAAAAGATAAATAGATCCTTGATTTTTTATTCGCAGATATTTAAGTCTTTTACACTTTTAAAACTTAGACATATCGATCTTTTATATTCAATTAAATCTGTCAGGTCTAACAAAACAATCAAACATAATTTTTATTGTACATACTGATTTGGTTGATACGGATGCACACGTAAGAATGTTTTTAAAATGGAATAAATTAAACTCAGAGATCGATATGTCTAAATTTTAAAAAGATAAAAAATTTAAATATATTTTTAAATTCTCAAATACTTAGATATTTGTGGATCAAAAAGTCAGAGAGAAATATGTTCTTTTCTTAAAAAAAAATAACGGAGAGAATAATTGTTAATTGTTGATGTGTTTTAGTACATGTACGATACAAATTTATGTTAGCTAAATTTTATTTTTAGAAATTTCCATGCATGTATGTCCACAAAAATTGGGGGAATATTGTGATGGATCATAGAATAATGGATTAATAATAAAGAAAGACATATATACATACAGCTGTGATGATAGTATAAATGGGATTTGAAATACAACAGGAATTGTCAAATTAAGTCGGCTGTTTTTAGTTTGAAGGGATAATAATTGAGAGTGATTGATTGTTGACCTAATTAACAATAATGATAATAACCACCCAACTATATTATTGGAGCCTTCTTTTTTTATTTAGTTTCGTGTATTATTATTCATTAATAATCTATAGTTCCCAAACAGTTTCGTTACATAAGCTATAAATGTCAATGAGTAAAGAGACAAATAAATTTATAAAGATTTACACTTTTAGATAAATTAATTTTTAAAAAATATTAATAAAGTCTTTTAAAATAACAAATATAGATATATTATTTTTAAATTAATCCATATGATTAGAGTAAAAAATCTTAATTTAAACTAATTTATTCACATTTGCTATCGTAAAAAATTTTATTAGTATTTTTTAAGAATTAATCTTTTGTCCGAAGTATAAATTTCATGAATTTATTTGTCACCTTATTTTATATAAAATTTTTTTAATTTATACATGTTCGGTAGGTCGGTTACCGGACGGTTCGGATCGAGGTTCAGAGTGATAGAAGGGGGCTCGTCTGGTCACGGTCTTCTAGTCTGAGAGGCACGAGGTCCCGAGTACTTTGTGTGAAGGGGGTGCCACCTGCAAAGACACTCCGGGTCGGCTGGAGGGTGCGCAACCGGGCTGGGTGGAGCTCGGGTCGAATTGACCCGCGAGAGTCCTGGGCCGGGCCGTAACAGTGCCCCCGACGCGCCAGTGAGGGTCGTGAGGGCGATCGGTGACGCGTGATGTCCTTGATCGTGCGTTGTCGTTGAGTCGGCTGACCGTAAGAGAGGCGCGTCTCTTGTGCGCGTGTCCCTTGGTCTGCTGAGGCGTTCGTTCGTCGCTTCGATCTTCGCGCTGAACATTAAATGCTCATAATGGTTTTGAAAAAACCCCGCGCGTAAAGACCGTTTCGCCCCTGTTTTCTTTCGCGCTTCTCGTGGTGGTTTTTAAACAGTTTCTTTTTTCTTTTTCTCCCACTCTTGCCATTTTCATCCTCTTTTCTCCCTGACATCCAAATTTTCTCGCCCGAGCTATCTTGTGCTTCTCTTTCACACTCCAGTTCCTACAGCCATTTCAGATAACTTCTTGTTTCTTACTCTCTTGTGTTTATACTGTGCCTTATTGTTGCGTAGTTGCTGTTTCTGTTTACCTTTGCCTGATGGCTTTCCAACGTTGGGGTAGATGAATTATGGGAGGGGTACCATTCCGGGGTAGGTTTTCAGGTGACTTGTGCGATAGGCTTAGGTTTTAACCGTATTTGGTCGTGACAAAGTTGAAAGGGTGTAGCTCTTGAGTTTTTATGGACTCCCGACCTCATAGACTAACGGATTGGTACCCCGCTGTAGGTATGCCTCGCATCGTCTCCCGATCTTCCGGATCTGGCGCGGCCTACGACCTGTACGCCTGGGTGACTAACGATATAAAGGCATCGCCCAACCAAATGGATTTGGAGGAGTTGAATGAGTTCCGGCGAGCCGGTCACTTGTGTGGGGGGACGGACGAGGAGGCCAATTATGAGACCGTTGTTCCTGCCCCCCACGAGCGTATTTATGAGCTCAACTTCCATTCTCCTCGCGTCCCTAATTGGATTTGGTTTTACAAGTCCATGTTCACGCAAGTTGGCGTCCGGATACCGTTCTCTGAGTTTCAAATGGCACTCCTAAACCGGATATCCGTCTCCCCCTCTCAGCTTCATCCGAACAGTTGGGCCTCGATCCGCTGTTTCGAAATGGTTTGCGAGTATCTAGAGCTGCCGGTGTCAGTGGACGTCTTCCTCTTTTACTTCAACCTCACCAACCCTTCCAAGCAGGGGAAGGCGAGGAAAGGATTTCTCTCTTTCCGTTCTGGCCAGGGTAGGAGAATATTTGGCCTCTTCGAGGACTCCTACCATGGTTTCAAAGATAAGTATTTCAAAGTCCGTCCCGTCAGAGGTCGTCATCCCTTTTGGTTGTCGTTAGAGGGGGAGCGGCTTATCCCGACTTACTGGAGTTTCGGGGCGGGGTCGAATCCCTTTATCAAGGTGACGTACAAAAGGTTGTCACCTGTAGATAAGCAAATAGCTGACGTTCTTTTTGCTATTTTTGAAAAGAACCCCGTGAACCCTCATCTTCTTATGGGTGAACGGGAGGCCGGCAGGAGCTATATCCGTGAGTTGTCTTGTTTGCTTGTCTTTGCGTTTACTGTTGTTTCGTTTATCCGTTTTGACGACTAACGCGTTTGTTGTTTGTTGTAGTGGAAATGTCTGCCACTGTGGTCGGACTTGAAAACTTGATGAAGAACTTTTTTGAGGATAGTGACGACGAGAAAGCGGAGAAGGATGCTGGGGAGGCGGAGGATCAGACCGGGAAGTTAGAGGGTCCGGCCGTGGAGGTTGAAGGTCAGGGTGAGGCTTCTTCTCGGGAGGCCGTTAAGGCGGGGAAAAGGCCTATCGGGGATTAGGGTTCCCCTGTTCCCGAGGAGGCAACTGGCGGGCACTCAACCGCTTATCACCAAGAAGATGATGACGTGGAGCTTATTCACACCCCCAAGAGGCGGAGGTCGTCAGCCAGCCCGGAGGGGGCCCTTAGTATCATGGAGAGAAATTTTGATGCAATAAGGTTTATAGATTCCCAATTGATCCCCGGGACGGAGGAACATTTCCTTGGCACTAAACTGGCTGGGCAGGCTAGATGGATGTATCGGACTTTGCTCCGGGGGGCCGTAATAGCTCGAAAGGCTGAGTTCGAGTTGTCGGGGATGCAAGCTCTCCGTAGGAAGCTCGAGTCCTCCGTTAAAGCCAATAATGATTTCAAAGTCCAAGTTGAGCAGCTCCAAGGTCAGTTGTCCGAAATGACGGAGAAGCTCAAGGTTTCGGAGGAGAAGGCGGCGTCCGCTGCCGAGAAGTTGAAAGTTTCGGACGAGTCGGTGGCCCGCCTAATCGAGCGGGAGATGACCTTGGAGAGCCAGCTGAACTCTGCCCAGGGTCGGGTGGCGGCCTTGGAGAAAGAGCGTGACGAAGCTGTCTCGTTGGCCGAGGTCGCTAGGTCGGAAGTTGAGGGGCTCAAAAAGAAGCTAAAAGCGACCAAGGATCAGGGAAAGAATGCAATTACTATGACTGAGGATGCCTTGAAGGCTCAAATGAAGATTGTGGCTCCCGACTTCGACACCTCTGCTATTGGGGTCTTCAAAATGATTCAAGATGGCAAGGTTGTAGATATGCCGAGGAAGTGATTCCTTGTAATTTTGTGTATTTGTCGTTTGTTTGTTTTGAACAATTTGCTTGTCCGTCCCATGTTTTGACACTTTATAAGTTATCCTCATTTGGTTGCTTTATGATTTACGCTCGTTTCGTTGTCTGGTCGTGTTGCCGTTATTGTCTTACCGTTTATTCTGGGCGGGCTTATTTCTTGTGCCCGTCTCGCCGTTTTTACGTTGGCAACGGTTCGGACCGATTTGGTCGCGTCGTCGCCGAATTGGTTAAGGCTTATGACCCGTCTGGCTCCCGGGGTGATCAATCCCGGGGTGCCGTTTTAGGTATCAGTCGTGTGAAACACATGTGAAGTAAGAAAATTTTAACAAGTAAAAAATTTGAACAAGTGAAAATTAATCGTCAGCTGGGCAAGTATTTGTCAAAGTAAGTAAACAAGATGAATTAACATGTGGATAGGGCAAATATCAACTATCTGGTTAGGCTCCCTGGTCGGTGAGCCGGTGGATCATGAGTAGAACCTCTTTAGGTTACTTGCGTTCCATGTTCTGGGTATTTCCTTGCCGTCGAGTCTTTCGAGTTTGTAAGCGCCTTTGCCGAGTGCCTCCCTTACCCTGTAGGGACCTTCCCAATTTACCGCCAGCTTACCTTCCCCTGGGATCGGGACGCCGATGTCGTTGCGTCGCAGGACGAGGTCCCTTTCCTCGAAATCTCGTTTGAGGACTTTTGCGTTGTAATGCAGGGCTATTCTTTGTTTCAGCGCCGTTTCTGTTAGGTGAGCCATCTCCCTTGTTTCCTCAATCAGGTCTTTCTCGACCGCTTCGCTCATGCCCGCGAGTAGTAGTCGGGGGCTCGGTTCGCCGATTTCAACTGGTATCACCGCAACGACCCCGTATGTTAGGCGAAAGGGAGTTTCCCCCGTAGCGCTTTGCTCGGTTGTCCGGTAAGACCATAAGACGGAGGAGAGTTCGTCAGCCCAGCTTCCTTTCTTATTGTCTAGGCGCTTCTTTAGACCAAGAAGGACGACTTTGTTTGCGGCCTCTACCTGCCCGTTTGTTTGGGGATGTTCTACTGAGGAGAACTTTTGCTTTATCCCTAGGCCAGAGAGGAATTCCATGAACTTCTTGTCTGTGAACTGGGTCCCGTTGTCTGAGATAACGACCTCCGGGATACCGAAACGGGTTATCACCTGCCTCCACATGAACTTCCGGCAGTTGGAGGATGATATCGTGGCTAGTGGTTCAGCCTCCACCCATTTGGTATAGTAGTCAATGGCGACAATGAGGTATTTGACTTGTCCTGGGCCGACCGGGAAAGGTCCCAGGAGGTCGATTCCCCATTGTGCAAAAGGTCGTGTAGTCGTTAGCGAGCTTAGCTCGGAGGCCGGCGCCCTGTGGAAGTTGGCGTTTTGTTGACACTTTGTGCATTTTCTGACAAATTCCTTTGAGTCCTTCATCATTGTTGGCCAGTAGTATCCTGCTCGGATGAGCTTCCTTGCTAGGGCTTTGCCCCCGATGTGGTGTCCGTAACACCCCTCATGGACTTCTCTAAGCACGTAATCCGTTTGGTCGGGATGCAAACACTTCAATAGGGGCTGGCTGAGTCCCTTTTTGAATAGTTGTCCCTGTATGATTGCATATTTGGCCGCCCCCCTTCTTAAAGCTTTGGCTGCTTTCTCATCTTCGGGCAACTTGCCGAGTTCCAGGAAGTTGGTGATGGGGTCCAGCCATGAGGGGCTCGACTTCGTCAAGTGGAGGGCGACCGTTGGTTCCTTCACCATGCCTTGGATGAGCGACCGGTTACCCGATCCTGGCTTTGTGCTCGCCAGCTTCGACAGGAGGTCTGCCCGTGTGTTCCTTTCTCTTGGAACGTGCTGGACGATGACCTCCTGGAACTGGCTTGTCATTTCCTTAACCTTTTCCAAGTATTTTTGGAGGAGGGGGTCCCGGGCTTGGTAGCTTCCGTTTACCTGCGAGGTGACGACTTGGGAGTCGCTGCATACTTCGACCTTTGTCGCCCCGACTTCCCGAGCTAGCATTAGTCCGCCCAAGAGAGCCTCATATTCTGCTTGGTTGTTCGACACTGGGAACTCGAACTTGGTTGATTGCTCATAGGTGACCCCTGCTGGGCTTTCTAAGATGACCCCTGCTCCTCCGGATGTTTGGTTGGAGGCTCCGTCCACATGAAGCCTCCACCGTGTGCCCGTTTCTTCGGGAGGGTCCCCTGTTACCTCAACCAAAAAGTCTGCCATTGCCTGGGTTTTGATTGCATGTCGGGGCTCATACTGTAGGTCATATTGTGAGAGCTCGATGGCCCAGGTCATCATCCTACCAACCAAGTCAGGTTTTTGCAGTACTTGTCGAATCTCCTGATCCGTCCTCACGACTATACGGTGACTTTGGAAGTATTGTCTTAACCTTCGGGAGGACACTAAGAGCGCCAGCGCCAGTCTTTCCAATTTGCTGTACCTCAGCTCTGGTCCTTGGAGTGCCCTGCTCACGAAGTAAACGGGCTGTTGGGTCTTCGCTTCTTCTGTAACGAGGACTGCCGCAAGCGCTTCCTCGGTTACTGACAGGTAGAGATAGAGCGGTTCTCCGGCCCTGGGTTTCCCGAGAACTGGTGGTGCTGCCAAGATCTCCTTGAAGTGGTTGAATGCCTCTTCGCACGCTGGGGTCCATTCGAACGTCATTCCCTTTCTCATTAGATTGAAGAAGGGTAGGGCTCTTGCTGCCGATGCGCCGAGGAAACGGGATAAAGCTGTCAATCTTCCGGCAAGTCGCTGGACGTCTTTGATGCAACCCGGACTCTTCATCTGAAGGACCGCTTGGCACTTCTCGGGATTGGCTTCCACTCCTCTTTGAGTGATCATGAAACCCAGGAACTTTCCGGCCTCCATGGCGAACGCGCATTTGAGCGGATTAAGCCTCATGCCGTGTTGCCGGAGGGACGAGAAAACGCCGTTAAGGTCGCTCAGGAGATCGTCGGGTCGTTCGGTCTTTGCGAGTATGTCATCCACGTAGACTTCTACCGTTTTGCCCATGAGTTCGCTGAATATCCTATTCATCAACCTTTGGTATGTGGCCCCAGCATTTTTTAAACCAAAGGGCATTACCTTGTAACAATAGATGCCCCCTGGCATTATGAACGCCGTTTTTTCCTCGTCGGGTCGGTGCATCGGTATCTGATTGTACCCCGAGTAGGCATCCATGAAGCTTAGATACCTGTACCCCGCCGCTGCGTCCACGAGTGCGTCAATATTAGGCAGGGGGTAGCAGTCCTTGGGACAAGCCTTGTTGAGGTCAGAGTAGTCCACACACATTCTCCATCTCCCATTGTGTTTTTTAACCAGAACTACATTCGACAACCAAGTCGAGTAGTCCAGTTCCCGGATGAACCCCTCTTCTAGGAGGCTGGCCGTTTGCTTGGCCACCTCTTCCGCCCTTTCCTGCAACATTTTTCTCCTTCTCTGGGCCACTGGTTTGGCTCCGCCTTAATGGCCAGGTGATGCGACATGAGCTGGGGATCTATCCCGGGCATGTCAGCAGGTGTCCAGGCAAAGAGGTCGGCATTGGCCCTGATCATTTCCATCAAAGGCTCCTTTATCTCATGGGGGAGGTTTCTGTTTATGAATGTGAATTTATCGTCCTCCTCGCTGACTCTGAACTTTTCCAAGTCTCCTTCTGGCTCTGGTCTGGGTTTGTCGTCCACCCTGGCATCCAGGTCGGCCAGGAAGACCCCTGATGCTTCTTTGGATTTTTTTCTGAGAGAAAGGCTGGCGTGGTCGCAAGCGACCGCCGTTTCCAAGTCGCCCTTGAGGGATCCCACGGATCCGTCATCGGTGATGAACTTCATCACCAGTAGTTTCGTACTAATAGCTGCCCCCAGGTCGTTAATGGTCTTTCTCCCTAGGATGATGTTATAAGCCGTGGAATCTCGTAATATTACAAAGTCTGCCATGACTGTTCTCCGTCTCTGCCCTTGTCCCACAGAGGTCGGGAGTGTGATGATTCCGTCCGGCTTGATGAAGTGGTCCCCTAACCCTACCACACCGTGCTGGTGGGTCGTCAGGTCGGAATCTCTCAATCCCAGGGCATCAAAAACGTTTCGAAACATGATATTTGAGTCTGCCCCCGTGTCTACCAGGATTCGTTTGACGAGGCCAGTTCCGACCCTAGCCGTGATGACCATGGGCGGACTTTCCGGCACCTCGTCAAACCATTGGTCCTCCGGCCCGAAAGAGATAGGTGGGAGACCCTTGAGACTTCTAACAGATGAGGTGGAGACCGCTAGGACCTTGGCATCTTTTTTCTGCGCCGATTTTGACCTCGGGGCGGTATTCCTGGCCGTCACCACGTTTACCACCGTGAGACCGTGGTCATCACCCTCTGGTTCTTGTCGTCGCGTTGTGGGTCGGGATCTGTCTTCGCCATCGTGGTCCCGGTTGCGTCTCCTTGGTTCCCTTATAAGGTGGGAGAAGTCGGCGAGTTTGCCGTCCCTGATAGCTTGCTCGAGGGCGTCCTTTAGGTCGAAGCAGTCTTGGGTCTTGTGCCCGTAACCCTTGTGATACTCGCAGTAGAGGTTCTTGTTTCCTCCCGTCCTGTCTTTCAGTGGTCGGGGCTTCGACAGTATCCCCTTTTCTGCTATCTGTTGGTAAACTTCAGTGATTGATGCCGTGAGGGGGGTATAGTTGGTGAACTTCCCAACTCGGGAGAACGGTTTGGGTGGTTTACTCGGACCGCCGTCCCTGGCGTGCTCCTTTGGTCTTTCTCTGTCTTCAAAGTGCCGGGCTTGGTTGTAGGCGGGCTGCTGTTTATTGGCAGCCACAACCCGGCTGACTTCCTCGTCATTGATGTATTCTTTGGCCACGCACTGGATCTCTTGCATTGTCCAGACGGGCTTTGTGGTGAGGTGTTTCCTGAAGTCCTCATTCGAGAGCCCGTTCGTCAAGCACAAACTTGCCACCGAGTCCGTCAGACCGTCAATTTCCAAGCACTCGTCATTAAAACGGTCCAGGTACTTCCTGGTCGGTTCCCCGGGTCTCTGTGTCACTCCTAGCAAATTGATTGGGTGTTTGGCTTTGACAATCCTAGTCGTGAACTGAGCCAAGAAGGCGTGGCTGATGTCGGAGAATTGGGTCACCGATCCTTGCGGGAGGTTGTTGAACCACCGTATTGCCGGGCCCGCTAAGGTGACCGGGAAAGCGCGACATCTGACCTCGTCTCCCACTCCTTCTAGGTTCATCCTGGCCTCAAAGGCCGTCAAGTGTTCCAGGGGGTCTTGCGTTCCGTCATACTTCATGTCTGTCGGCTTGTCGAAGTGTTTCGGTAGCCGGACCTCGAGTACGGAACGGTGGAAAGGAGTCGCTCCTATTATGACGGGTCCTCGGGCAGTTCTTCTCGACTCGTCGTTCTCGCGGCGCACCTCCTCGTCGCCCCTGTTCGACGCACGCCGCCTTTCGTGTCGGGCGTAGATGATGGGGTCCCGACTTCTTCTTCTGGGGCGTACCCGTCCCCCAGTGCTCTCCGACTCGTATTGGGGGCTGGGCGTGCGCCTCGAGCGGCTCCTTGAACGGGAACGGGTGGGGCTCTGCTCTGGGGTGCGTTGGTTGCGCTCTCTCTCTGCTAGCCTGCGCTCTAAGTCCTGCATTCTGTGGCGTAGCTCTTGCATTATCCTGGCGTGGTTGTCACCTGTCCCCCCGAAGGGGCGTCTCTCGTAAGTTTGCGTCGCATCCCTTGGGGCGACCTCTGTTGTTGCCGGGTTTCCGCCGCAACGGCGCCTCCCCCGAGCACGGGAGGCGCTGCCTCGGAGCCTGTCCCAGTTTGGACCAGTACGAAATCCATGGACGAGTGTTTTCCCCACAGACGGCGCCAATGTTCGGTAGGTCGGTTACCGGACGGTTCGGATCGAGGTTCAGAGTGATAGAAGGGGGCTCGTCTGGTCACGGTCTTCTAGTCTGAGAGGCACGAGGTCCCGAGTACTTTGTGTGAAGGGGGGTGCCACCTGCAAAGACACTCCGACGCTCTTGTCAGAATATGTGCAGGCGGAACAAGGGTGTGTAAGAATGTGACATACCTCGGGGGAAGAGCCAATCTTCCCCTTATATACATGTCAGCAGTGGGCTCCCCTGGAGGGTAAGCCCATATTCTCAAGGACGCTGTCCCATAGCTGCGGGTGAGCCGTACGGGACGCGTGTCCGGGTCGGCTGGAGGGTGCGCGACCGGGTCGGGTGGAGCTCGGGTCGGATTGACCCGCGAGAGTCCTGGGCCGGGCCGTAACAATACATTTTCTAACAAAATAGTATACTACTAATTTAATCAAATTTTCATAATGAAATAGTAGTTAAACATATCATAATAGAATAATTGAATTTTCTTTTCAACGATATAATAATTAACTTTTATATTTTATAAATACCAAATGTACATCCTTCTATAATTGATAAGAGAGTAAATTTTGTTATTCATGTAACATGGTTATTCACGATATAATGATGCATATTCAAATCCTCTTTAACAAATTATGAACAAATTGATACCATACATTACAACGATTCATACGCATTTTTATTTTATTCGAGTGAAAAACATCTATAATATATTAAATTGGACTCAATTCATATTCTATCCAAAAACATTAAACTAATTAGCCCTATCTACTATTTAGTATTAGACTTGCTGACAAACACAAAAGGCTATATTTTGGGCATGAAATTAAACAACCAAAACTTTGGAGGTCTAATTTGTCTTTTCTCTTCAGTTAGTGTGCTTTGGCAAATACCAAAGGCCAATTATATTTGGCAACTGTCTCATAACTGTTTCTAGTTGGTAAAAGAAAATGAAAATCTTTTTTAAAAATGTATTCCCTCACAATGACTCTACCAATTTAAATATAATATAGAATAAGTAATCAAATTAATCTATAAAAAATTACTTATTTTTTAAATTAGTCCCTGAAAATTTTTTTAATTAAATTCGTTTTTTTAAGATTTTAAATTAGTCATTTTAGTTAGGGATAAGTATGGTTTTGGTCTCAAAAGTTTTCAGCCAGAATCGTAATCGTCTCTCGTCTAATTTTCGATTTAAAATCATCTCTAACGTTTTTTTTCGTATTAAAATCACCTTTTTAAATAAAATTTTTAATTTAATTCCTAAACTACCCTTATTTTAATAAAAAAATTTTAAAATAAAATAAATATAAAAAAAGAAAGAAAGAAAGGGGGATACAGAGAAGCGAGGTGGGTGGGGAGAGAAAGAAAGAAGGGGAGGGGGGAAGAAAGGGGGGGGGGCGAAGGGTGGAGGGGGGAGAGAAGGGGACGCCATGCCGCTGCACCGTTGCCCGCCGCCCACCGCTTCTTCTTCTTCTTCTTCCCGCCGCCACACACACTGCCGCCCGTTTCTTCTTCTTCTTCTTCCCGCCGCCACACCGCCGCCCGTTTCTTCTTCTTCCTGCCACCGCACCGCCGCCCGTTTCTGATTTGTTGTAGAATATTATTGTTGCTGATTTGTTGATTTGTTGCTTTCTGTTTCTGCTTGTGTTAAATTTGTGCTTGAATTTGTTGATTTTCTGTTTCTGCTTCTCTGTGTGGAGGTGGAGGTGGAGGTGGGGGGTGGGGGGAAGGGAAGACGGGGAGGGGGAGGGGGAGGGGACGTGGGGGTGGGGGGAAGGGAACGGGGAGGGGGAGGGGACGGGTGGGGACGCGGGGTGGGGGGAAGGGGGAGACGGGGAGGGGGAGGGGACGCGGGGTGGGGGTGGGAGTGGGGGATACAGAGGAAGGCAGGGAGGGGGGAGGGGGACGGCGGCGACGTTGATGGTGGTGTTGGTGGTGCTGGTGGTGGTGTTGGTGGTGCTGTTGATGGAGGTTGTGGCGGTGGTGTTGGTGTTGGTGGTGGTGGTGGAGGAGGATGTAATTGTGTTGGTAGTGGTGAGGGTATTTTTGTCCAAAAAAAATAAAAAGGACGATTTTAATACGAAAAAAACGTTAAAGATGATTTTAAATCGAAAATTAGACGAGGGACGATTTCGATTCTGGCTGAAAACCTTTGGGACCAAAACCATACCTATCCCTTTTAGTTATTTGGTTACTTTTTTTGCTAATGACATCAAAATTTATTGATGTAACACATATATTAAGTGAGACCACAACATACACATACCTAATAGTTTTTGAAAATTAGTCATTTTAGTCATTTTTTTAAATCAAATTCATCTTTTAAAGATTTTAAGTTAATCACTTTAATTTTTTCGTACTTTTATTATTGACGACGTCAAAATTTGCTGAAGTTACACCTTAAATAATACTACAACACTATCTGATATTTTTAATTTATTAATATAATAAATTTATGAAATTAGATCTAATTAACTTTAAATTAAAATATTTTAATGTCTCAATTTTTTTTTTCAAAATAATTTTATCTAATTTTATAAATTTACCATATTATTAGCTAATTAAAACTGTCAAATGTGTATTGTAGTCAAAATAATGTCATTTAATATATTATATTAATAAATTTTGATACTATCAATGATAGAAGTGATGGATAGAATAATGTGACTAACTTAAAATTAAAAAAAAATAATTAAAAATTATTTGATGACCAATTTAAAAAATAAATAATTTTTTGAGGATAAATTTAATTACTTATTTAATAAAATAAAGTACGTATATATGGTAATATTTAATGAGTTATTTTATCTTAGAGGAGGGTAAGCTCTGAAATAAGAAATCTTTTACCTAAAGATAATGAAAGAATTAATTAAAATATTAGCCACATGTTAGAAGAATAGTCTAGATAACCATAGATGGTAATTGATCATAGCCACTCACCAAAAGAAAAGTAAATTAAATCATAGGTGGCTATAGTTAGTGGAACAACCTATGTGGTTGACAGTTGTGAAGACTAAATTGGTTGGTTGAAAGGGAAACATGGTAGTTCATGAGATTGGGGATGACTCAAGTTTTGGGTGCAAAGCTACACAGCATGCGTATGTGTATAATTCATTCTTGTAGGAATCAATGGTGAGCAAACTTTCATTATAATATTAACGAATTTTGTTTACAATTGTTTTAAAAATATTAATTTTCAAGTTTATTTGAATAGTAATAAATTAAATTGTCGCTAGGAAGCAATAACTCAAATGACATAGTTTTTCTATACTCACTTAGAGGTCGCGGGTTCAAGTTTCTCTATCTTTGAAAAAAAAAATTAAATTGCCAAAAACTAATTTAATAGATGCATTGTTTTATTTTATTTTATTTATTTATTTATTTATAAAATTTTCTTTTATAAAAATTTATCAATTTATTGATTAATAGAAAATGAATATTATATACTTTTACTTTGATAAAAAAAATAAATTTATGCAAATATATAGTATAAAAATACTATGTATGAAATAATATTATAAAAAAATAGAGACAAAATTATTGCCTACTAATAATCTTAATATATAACAAATGCTATTAAGATATTTTTTAGGGGTAAGTATTGTTTTGGTCCCTAACGTTTAGGATCAGAATCGAAACTAT
Organism: Arachis ipaensis; assembly: GCF_059453495.1. Lineage (NCBI taxonomy): Eukaryota > Viridiplantae > Streptophyta > Magnoliopsida > Fabales > Fabaceae > Arachis > Arachis ipaensis. The sequence goes on from NC_142443.1 coordinate 137,772,727, forward strand.
TTCCAACGTAATTTTTTATTTAGAATCGTTCTTAACGTTTTTTTTCGTATTACAATTGTCATTTTTAATAAAATTTTTAATTTTATTACTAAATTACCCCTATCCTAACTAATAAAATAAAAAATTATGAAATTAAAAAAAAAAAGAGAAAAGGACGCGAGGGGGGAGGGGAGAAAGGAAAGGGGAAAAAACGCGCGCGCGCGGGGGGGAGGAAAAGGGGAAGTGTGGGGGGGAGGGGGGACGGCGCCGGCTGCTCCTTGCTACTGCTCTTCGCCGCCTCGCCGCTGCACCTCCCCGCTTCTGCTTCTTGCTTCGGCCTCTGTTTCTGCTTCGGCTTCTGATCTGCTTCTTGCTTCGGTTTCTACTTCTTGCTTCTGATATGCACCTTGTCGCCTCGCCGCCTAGCCGTTGCACCTCCCCGCTTCTACTTCTTGCTTCGGCCTCTGTTTCTGTTTCGACTTCTGATTTGCTTCTTACTTCTGATCTGCACCTCGCCGCCTCGCTGCTGCACTTTTTCATTTTTGCTTATGCTTCTACTTCTTGCTTCTGCTTCTGCTTGAGCTTCTACTTGAGATTTTCCTTCTGTTTCTGTGTCTGTTTCTGATTGTGTTTTTGCTTCTAATTCTGATTTTGATTTGTTATTTTTTTATTTTATTGTTGTTGTGTTGATTTTATTGTTCAATTTGATATTGTTATTTCTGAATTTGAATAATGTGTTATTCAATTCGATGTTGTTATTGTTGTGTGTTGATTTTATTAATATTTGATGGGAGGAAGGGAGGTGGTGGTGGTGGAGTAAGGGAGGTGCTGGTAGTGGTAAAGGTGCTGGTGGTAGAGGAGAATATTTTTGTCCGTAAAAAGTTAAAAGGACGATTTTAATACGAAAAAAAACGTTAAGGATTATTCTAAATTAAAAATTACGTTAGGACGGTTTCGATTCAGACCCTCTACGTTAGGGATAAAAATAATACTTACCCCTATTTTTTATTAACATATATTCTATTTTAATTAGCTCTATAATTGAACTATCTAATCTATTTTAGAGTTTAATTTAATATTTTGATAGTATAAATTTTTTTACACAATTATTTAATTATATTTTTTTAATAACTATATATAAGATAAAAGTAAAAAGTTATTTAATTAGTTTTGCTTAAGTACAATACGTAATTAATGGTATTAAAATTATTATTTTTCATTTTATTCTTATCCTGCCTTATTACTTTAACGCCCATGTAGATATAGATATAAATATAAGAATAATTAAGACTGAAACTGAATAAAGTTATGAGCCAATTCGAATTCGACTCATTAACAGTTCGATAATATAAGTTTATGAATTTGTAAGTCAAACTTGAGCCTGAATTTGAACTCATATATTAAATAAGTCGAACTTAAACTTTAATAATGAACTAACTCGAATATATATATATATATTATAGTTTTACAGCTAGTTTGAAAAAAATTATTTATATTAATATATTTTGTATTTTATATATAATTATGATAGAATCATATATTTTTATTTATATAAAATTCTAAATTATGTTCTTGTTAGTTGTTAGCGCATGAATTCAAATCAGCTCGTAAATTTTTGGTAAGTTAGGTTTACACTACAAAAAAATATTGAATACCGTCAGATTGTATCCGATAATATAAAATACTTAACAAAATCCTAAACTAAAAAAATATAAAACAAAATAAAAAAACTATAACAAAATTATCTCTGATGGTAGCTGCAGGATGATGGAAGCATGGTGGTGACAGAAAGCAGCAGTGATAGCAACAAAGTGAGAACCTCCGACAGAAACGGACACCAACAGTGGCGGCAACGGCGACAGCTCCAGGTAGTGGTGGTGATGGCAGCAGCTTCAACGGAGCATAAACATAGGGATGAGAGACAAAGAGGCGAGAAAGAAGAGAAGCGAAGAGAGAAAGAGTTCATAGAAGTGAGAGAAAAGAATTTCGTGTTTGAATTTTACTCCAATTTTACCGTCGAATTTACACCGATAAGATATTCGTTGTTGCCTAAACGCCTTGTTTCACTAAAACCTGTTGTTGTCGGAAAATTTCTCCCGTAAAATTCGACGGTAATATTGGTGCTAATAATTTAAAATTTTGCGCGACTATTTGCCATCAGATTTAGTAACGGAATTTTTACTCCGACGGTAAATTTTTTGAGAGACGAAATTTCACTCGTAACCATAAAAAAATCCGATGCTATATCTACTGCTATGTCTACCACTATATCTACCGATAATATCCGACACTAAATCTAATAATAAATCCAACGATATTTAATATTTTTTATAGTATTAAATTTTACAAATAGACTCCTCAATTTTGGTAGACCAAACTTAAATTTTCTTAGCTCTCTCTCTCTCTCTCTCTCTCTCTCTCTCTCTCTCTCTCTCTCTCTCTCTCTCTCTCTCTGATGCACTTCCGTGGTTGCACTACAAGAAAATATAGCGACCGATATAGAATTTCTAGGACCAAATCAATATGGTCGCTAAATTACATTCAGCGACCGATTTTAGCGACCAATAATGTCTTTGGAACTGTTGGTCACAAAGGCGGTCACTATTTTTATTTTAACGACCGATTTTGCAACTGATAGTGAAAAATAGGGTGAACAACTGTTTGGTCACTAATTTAGCCGCTAAATTACTGGTTGCTAAATCGATTGCTAATTGTTAATTTAGTGAGTCATTTTAGTGACTAATATAATCAGCCACTAATAGCCACCAAATTAGCAACCGACTAATTTTATACAACTAGAATATGCTCATTTTTTATGTATATTTTTTCATGCGGAAAATTCAAGAGCAGCAGAAGATGCTGTTGTGGAGTCAAGCCATGGAAAGTAAAAGGGAACGGTTCTTCCCTTTGAACCATATGCTATCACCTTCGATGAAGTCATATACTCTGTTGACATGCTACAGGTAAGTCACATTTCACTAACATTGTTTTTATATTTAGTTACTTTTCTTTATCAAAAAGCAAATGAAATCATTACTCTTGATTTCAACTTTCAGAAAATGAAAGAACAAGGTGTACAAGAGGACAAGTTGATGCTTCTGAAGGGTGTTAGTGGTGCATTCAGGCCTGGTGTTCTCACTGCTCTTATGGGTGTAAGTGGAGCCGGTAAAACTACCTTGATGGATGTTCTTGCTGGTAGAAAAACCAGTGGATATATTGAAGGAAGCATAAAAGTTTCTAGATACCCTAAGAAGCAAGAAACATTCGCTCGAGTCTCGGATTACTGTGAACAGAATGATATGCATTCACCTCACGTTACAGTCTATGAGTCCTTGCTCTACTCCGCATGGCTTCGTTTATCTTCAAGTGTTGATTCCAAAACTAGAAAGGTTTGTAACTGCGGCATAATACACCACTATGGCTAAAATCTAAGATGTTTATTATGACAAACTAGTTATCATATTTTAGATACTAATTGCTTAAAACTTTTTAGCAAATGGTTACAGATGTTCATTGAGGAAGTCATGGAACTTGTGGAGCTAACCCCATTGAGGAAAACAGGTGTAGTGTGTTTTTACTTTTTGTTATTATATCTTACGTGATACAACTTTAGATGAAGTCATGCATATGCTAAAATTTTTCATTGAGATCTGATATATAATTTGCCTTTAACCTGGAACTATCATTTTCATTGCTGTTTTATTTTCCTATGCAGTGTGTTCATAACGGAAGGTGATCCCCATCCAGGGGCAGCAAGAGGTCGTATGTCATTTCAAAGTTTTAATCCTTCTGTTGATGTGAGTGTGAATGATCAATAGTTTCAAAGCTTTTTTCGTGTTCTCAATATTGTGCTCTTTCTTGTGATCATGTTTTAATGACAAAGCAATGCCTCTGTAGAATTTAAATGAGGAAGAAGCTAAACTTCAGCAGCCAGTTGCTGAAACTAATATTTCTAGAAGAGGAGTGCTAGGGGCAGTAACTTTTGTGATTTGTAGCTATCAAATAGTCATCAATGATGATTTTAATGGTGTGAGATTGGTGTGAGATTTCATCCAATGACTCATTTTTTTTTACTAGTTACATGCTGGCTAGAATTTGAAAAAATTGTTGGCCTCGTAGACTTTTCCTTTCTAAAAATCAAAGTGGAAATGAGTCTTTTAGGTGGGTTTATTTGTCTAAACTTCCAAGTTTTTTTTTTAATTTATTTCCCTTTTTTTCCCTTGCAGCTGAGGTAATGCTACTATAGAATTTTTATTTTTATTTTTTTATTTTTTTTTTTTGCTTTTTATGTTGGTTTAAAGTGGATTAATATATTAAGCTATTAATATTTCCAGGATTTTCTTACAAGCCAGAAACAACCAAAATCTACAAGAATAACCAGGATCATTCAAGGTTATGAACCACATTCATTTAAATCTAACTTTGACTCTTGGCCATCAGGATCTTCTAATACTGGTGCTGAGGATGGAAGAGAAAAAGTTGCAGGTGGACATTGTTTCTTCTGAAGTATCAAGGAATTGGTGTCAAAGGAATGACAAAGAGTGCCCCAATAAACGAGGAAATTCCACCTTTGCTTGAAGGAGGTGGAAAGTTAGAGGTGAGTTAATAGATGGTTTTAATGGGTATCTTGGCTTAATTTAATTAATACCAGAAAATAATATATATTGGCATAATTTAATCAATATCAGAAAACACCCACTGTTGTGTAATTTCAGGTTTGGCAAATCAATATAATTTTTAAGCATTTAGCATTTAAAAAATATATATATACATGATTTAAGCATTTAGCAATAGCATTGTTCACCAAAATTCTACTAACTTGCAAATTAAAAACTACAACTAAGTCTTGATTAGAAAAATGTTTGTTTATGAAATATAATATAATTAAACTTGGATGGTTAGTTTGCTATTGTTATAGCTACTTCATTGTTTAGTTTTGGAACCAATCCAAGAGATAATTTTCTGTTTTTACTTCTTAGCTTTTTCTCTATCTTTTTTAGGAAACAAGAAGAAAAAAGTGTTGACAAAGAGAACTAGTTGAAGTGAAATGAGATATATATGGTGTAGCAACTTCAAGCTTCCAAAGTCAAAAGATCAATGTAGATTTTAAGGTTTAGTATTGTAAGATATGAGTAGTAAATGTACCATGAACCATGAATTTAGACTGTGGATTGTAAGCCATTAATGTATATTTGGATTGTGGATCATAAAATTTGATATATTTATAAATTTTGTCTCTTTTAATTTCTATATTTCAATATAGATATTGTGGATATTTATGAATTTTGTCTATTTTAATTTCTATATTTTTATATAGATATTGTGAAAAACTAGTAAAAATATGTAATTAGAAAATTAGTAATAGTGACCGATTTTAGATTTTCAGATCAGACATCAGCGACCGATTTATTCAAAGACCGATTTAGCGACCGATATTATTTGGTTAGGGGTTGGTGACCTTTTTAACAAATTGGTCGCTAAAATCGGTCGCTAACGTTTAGCGACCGAAATTGGTCGCTATTTTCTGATTAGCGATCATGGTTTTAGTGACTACCGAAATGGGTCACTAATCTGGTAATTTCTTGTAGTGTTGCCAATAATAATACATGTGTATGCATGTGAATTTATGTACCTATACATACATATAACAAAAAGTATTATAAGGGTATAACATATTGTCATATTTTTTAACTTTTTACATTATAGTGTTAAAAAATTTAAAATTTTTGTGGGGCACGAATCCCACGCTTGTCAATGTGTATTCATTCATGTTTATAACAAATCTAATTTAAAAATTTATATTATTAAAAGAATAGTAAATTAATAGACTTTTTAGAGTGTCTATTAATTTATTATTTTATTTATTAAATATATACAATACATAGTAATAATTGTGAGATTAATCAAAATAAATAATATTTTAATTTTGTTCTCTTAATGCAAATATATTTTTTTAAATTAAAACTTTAAAAAACTATGTATTATAGATGATGTATGTGTCAAATTCTGACGGACTAAAAATATAAAAATATATTTACACTAAAAATTTAATAATTAAAAAATTAATAAAAAATAATCAGAATTTATTTTATTTAATATTTATTAATTATTAATAAATTAATAAATATTAAATAAAAAAATTATTTTTTTAATCTTCTTAACATTATCGTTTTATTTTAATTTCTTCTTCCTTCACACATTATTCAAGCACATAACAAAGCATTATTACTATTATTGTTATCTTATTTTTTTTGAAAAATAAAATGAGACCACATTACTATCATAAAATCATATGTCGGATATTATTAAGAAAAAGTTGTAAATTAACAAGAGTCTCCAGTTAAACAGACGAAAGTTTCTGTATATAAAAAATTAAATAATAATTTTTTTACTTATTATCTTTAACGAAAAAGGTTTAATTTTTTATTAGCCCTTAATTTTATCATTCGTTATCTAAAATTTGAAAAAAATTTACCATGCATACCATTATATTTAACTAGATATAAAATATGTTGCACAAATAAAAACAATTAATTCTTATATATCATGATTCAAAAAAATATATTTCTTCTCTATGTATATAAAAATATAATTACATATTAGCGTAAAAAATATCATTAAATAAAAACTAATTTACAAAGTACAACGACTTGAGGGTATGATATTAAATTAGTTAAGTTAAAATTTTTAATGAATTACACAATTAAGACATAAATCCACCACATAGTAAAAAATAATACATATAAAACTAATAAATTACATAATATTTTTTTTTTGTTTTTTAAACACATATTGTATGTAAGTTTAGTTTCTTAAAATTTGAGTGGAGGGGGAGGGGGGGAGGGGGCGAGGCCACTACTCGCCGCCCTCTAGGTCCATCCCTGCACCCAAGAGACATTCTTCACACACATTAAGCCCTAAATCCTCAACTAACCATTCTCATTTCCAACCCATAATCTCGAGAACGTACACCCTAAACCCCAGTACATATGAACCCTCGTTTTCTCAAATTATGTATAAAACATTCTAAACCATTAAATACTACTCTTTTATAAAATCAAATTATTTACAAACCATAAACCCTTAAAATCCTAAATTCTCAAAAATATATACTAAATATTCGTCAATTTTAAATTAATATTTACTATTTTTAAAATTATAAACTAATTTAAAACAAAAACTAAATATACCTCACTAGATCTTAAACACTAAACTAAAAACCTTACACCTTTAACCTCTAAATCCTAACTTCTAAATATTAAACTCTCAAGAACATATCCTAAACCCAAATTCTAAATTTAAAATACCCCAACTCTAACCTAATCCTAAATTACAAACTTCAAACACTCAATCCCAAAAAAAAAAAAAACACTACGTAAAAATCCATTCAACCTTAGCAGTGCCTTTGTTTAACTTGTTTAATTAGCATGACTTATTTTAAAATATATTATGTAACATTAATTACTAATAGTTTTAAATTTAAAAATTTTAAATTATTCTTTTATTTAGTATTATTCTAAGATAAAATTTTTTGTTATTCATGACTCCATTGTTATGTTTATCTATATATATAAAAGGTTTTAATCTATGGGCCAATGTATACATATATAATAAGGCAAAACACGCATATAAACCAAGTGGATCAAGATTTTACGTAATTCTATCAAAGAGAAAAATATGACAAGGATCTACCAGGACGTTTCTATGTAGTTCGAATTAGGTACATTCGAATTTCAACAATCAATAGTAATTCGAATCACTCTTGTTCGAATTACACCAAAAGTGTAAGACATACTAGTTCGAATTGGGGTGATTCGAACTAGCAACCGGTTTCAGCACTCCTAATAATTCGAAGCATACTGATTCGAATTACTATCGAATTACATGTCCATGGTAATTCAAAATGCACCAATTTGAATTATAAGTGTTGTGTCTATAAATAGAGTTCGAAACAACCTCATTCGAACCACTATTCGAAACCCCTGTCCCACCAAATTCCAGAAAAAAATATTTCCAAACGACTCCAACAAAGGGTTGAACAGAATATTCAACTGATGGGGGATAATCTGGACCGGCTTTATCATTTGGATGGAGTCGTCCATATAGCCGGAGTTATCAACGAAGAGGTTAGTGCGAAAAACCCTTTAAGATAGGAATTAATGTGTTTTTGTTTAGATATTCTTGCCTTTCATATGTTAGAATGGTAGTCATTATTTAGCGTTGCTAAGTTAGATAGGATTGTTATATAAGTGGTTTTTGCTAGTGATTTATTAGTGATCACAAATAAATAAGATAGTGTGAGAAGTAAGGACAACAACGGGTGAAACCTTTTAAAAGTATGATTTTTTTTAACCATGAATAGTAATCAGTAATCTAAATTTTTATATGGTAATGTTGTTCTTTTTTTTAAGAAATATGACTTAAAGATATTTGCTCAATAGACCAAGATCGAAATGCGATAGAAGAACTTCTCTACCCATTTCATGCCTTGCAGTCCAAGTTTCTGTATTATAAAATTCAGGAACTCATCGAAACTTGTTGTGGGTCTCAAAAAAAATACTCAGGGGATCCTTATCAGTGAACTTCACATCAGAGCATGTTTTTTTCTTGATGGACCCTCTATAATACACCAACACTAAAACACTCTTCTCACTAGCCATTGTGTTTCACTCTAATGAGAAGAATTCACGTTTATACCATACTTATACACATCTGGTTTTTCATAATTCGAAACAGCTAATTTCGAATTATATGTATATAATTCGAATAAACTATATTCGAAATACATTTCGAACTGCTTCCCTTATAATTCGAATCGGTTTGATTCGAACTGCTCCATAATTCGAATTAGTTGAATTCGAACTACCTTGGATTCCATACATGCATAGTTCGAATGAGATAAATTCGAATTACATCCCTAGTAATTCGAATTGACTTGGTTCGAATTACTTGTGGTTTCCTAGTTCGATTTACTTGTGGTTTCCTAGTTCGATTTAGGCTGATTCGAATTACATAGAAACATGCTTTTGGGTGATCCCTATTACGTTTTTTGCTTTGGTAGATTTCTGTAATTTCTTCTTCCATTTAGTTTAATATTGTGATTTGCCTTATATAACATAATATGAATTTTTAAAATACATATATAATTTAGTGTAATTACATATATTAATATAACATATATCAAATAAATCTCAAATGATTAATTTAATGTATGAAAATGACAACTGCTATAATATAATTACAAAAATTATTCATAATTTTATTCTCCACTTTATTATATTATTAAGATATTAAATAATCATTTTAATATTATTGTTTATAGAAGTCTAAAAATAATAAATTGTATTTTTTTTATCATGTATAATATTAGAAACGATTTTTTTGATGATTCATTTTTTTAAATCTCATTCGACTATTTGAATTTCAGGATACTGTATATATCTAATATCTTTTTTTTTTAACCCTTCTTAATTAAAAAAGACAATCAACTAACTAACTGTAAGATCACTTTATCTTTTGTTAAAAATATAGTTAAAAAGACAAGAAAATAACCCCTTAAACTGATCTAGACATTTTAAAACATAAAAAATTTGACATAGAGAAAAACACAAACTACTTCTAACAATGTACTCAAATATTAAAGATAATGAGGCATGCATTATTTATACCCATATGTCCAATCCTTTTTTTTCCTCCACACCATTGGATCTTTTACTCACAGCTCAACCAAACATGATCCCATTCTTTTTAGAAGATTATCATTTTGACCAGACTACCACATCTACATGTCCATTATCAAAGGCCCATCTAGGTAATTATTTAATGGCCCCGCCTATTTAATAAAAAATATTATTAATTACACCAGTTATATTATCGTTAACTGTATTCATTATCATCTGTAAATCTTTTGCTAAGCACGAACAACTAGCACAAACTCTGCTAAGTGCGGGGTTTACGATGACTTTTCTTAGCATCATCATCCAGTATTTTGAGAACGACAATACTTCTTTTTAGACACGTGTTCTAACTATAGACAATACACGTATCATCAGCGAGTGCGGATGGATCTTACATTCAGTACAATCAAATTTTTCTTAAATATATTGTGACAAAAATTTGCATATAGCTTAGACCTTAGGGTGTATCATTATGAACATTTTGATAACTACAAAATAATTTTTATTTTTGGAACTAATAATTTTTAATATTGAATTAGGCTTATTCAATTTTTTTTACTAGTGTTGGAATCTATCCTTTTATATTTTTAAGAGATACCATCATAATACTAATATACATAGATGTGAGAAGTCTCGTTAATTGCTAGCCAATTTTTAAGATTAAATTATATTTATATTTTTTGATATAGTTATAGAGTTTCTTAAGAACATTGGTTAAGAGAATAAAAGAAACCAAATTGAATAAATTGAATAATTAACTTATTCATCTATTTAAATAAGTATTAAAAATTCGAATGTTGTCTTATATGTAATAATTTATTGATTATTTTTAAATAAAATTCAGATTTACAGTAGATTAATTCTTGACCAATTAGACTAGAAAATACTATAAATAACCAAAAGAAAGTGAAAGAAATTTTTTTTTTTGATGCATTGAATAAATAAAAAATTTAAAATATTAGTATTTATTTTATATTTTTAATAATTTTTTTTAATAGTATCTTGTCTATAAGACACTCGTTAGAAAGATCCATATAATTAGCATTAAGCATATAAAATTCAACATTAGGATAGGGATGATTATAGTGCGCTTTAAGCTAAAAGTGCTGCTAATAATTAGCCATAACACCACAAAATAATTAAGTAGCTAAAATAATTAACTGTTTATTATTATTATTATCACATCATACAATGCAAAGAGAGAATCCAAGAGTTTGACCGAGAGATACATATATAAATTATTGTTTCTTGGATGTGAAGTATTCGTCATTATTGTTTCTTGGGCAACATTTACATATTCATTAGAGACTCACAAAAATAAAATGAGATGGTATAAAATGTCAATTTTGACAAACAGCTTCAACCAAATTCACATGCAGCCTGTAAAATGTCACAAGTGAACTATGCATACAAAGGATCACAATCTCATTCCCTTATATAGGTATCTACTCATATTTATTGCAGCTACTAAAAAGAAAATATTAACAAAATTTGCTCAATTTCCCCCTCTGAAACTATGGTGTTATTCAACATAGCCGGTGCACAAATATAGTGCCTGAGATAGATATGTATCTAAATGAAACTATTTTTTATTTGAAAGATAAGATTGAAGCATGCATTAGAGACTATGTTACATATTTAAGTTTTTTATTAACTAAATTTAATTAAATTGATCTAACATAACAAAAATTAATTATGACTTATATTATTTTAAAAGAAGGTAAGAAATTTGAAAAAGGAAACAAAATTAATTATGAAACGCACAAACAAGATCGAACAAAAAAGGCAAAAAATTCGAAAAAGGAAACAAAATCCTATGAAAAAAGGAAGTTATATATTCGCGTGTTGATTGATTTAAAAGTCTGTTAAAGAAGCGCGTGAAACACACATGTCATAAGAGGCGCGTTTAAGGGTAAAGGACTTGTAACACTTGTAAGTGTTAATCGCTTGTACACGGAGATTATTCCTTATTATTATTCACTACAAGAAATTACCATAATAGTAACCGATTTAGCAACCGATTCTGGCGGTCGCTAAATCCTTGGTTGCTAATTTAAAAATAGCGACCAACTTCGGTCGCTAACCGTTAGCGACCGATATTAGCGACCGATTTTCAACTAATGCTACCAAACTAGTACCAAACGATATTGATCACTAAATCGGTCGCTAATAAAATCGATCACTAAATGGCGACCACTTTTTTGGTCGCTAAGTTGGTTGCTGAGAAAATCGATCGCTAAATCGGTTGCTAAAATTATCGGTCGCTGATGTCTGACCTGAAAATCTAAAATCGGTCGCTAAATTGGTCATTGTTACTGATTTTCTAATTATAGATTTTTACTAATTATTCCTAATATCTATATCGAAATATAGAAATTAAAAGGGACAAAATTCATAAATATTCACAATATCTATATTAAAATATAGAAATTAAAAGAGACAAATTCATAAATACATCAAATTTTATGATCCACAATCTAAATATACATTGATGGCTTACAATCCACAATCCAAATTCATGGTTCATAGTATATTTAATACTCATATGTTACAACACTAAACCTGTAAATCTACATTGATCTTCTAATTTTGAAAGCTTGAAGTTGCTGCACCATATATATCTTGTTTCATTTCAACTAGTCCTCTTTGTTAACACTATCTTCTCCTTGTTTCCTAAAAAAGATAGAAAAGAAAGATTTCCTCCACGGTTATTTATTTAAAAAATATGTTACTTTTTTCACACGGTTATTTATTTAAAAAATTCATAACTATTCAATAAAGATTTCCTCCACAGTTACACAGCATCAATCAAGACCAACACTACTCAAATTCATTATTGATCTCTTGAAAAATCACATTAAACCACAACTCTTTAATTTAAACTTAACTCAAACCTCAATCCAGATAACACCATAACATTTAAGTGTGACTTTGAAATGTTTTTTGAGTGCTGTCAATGTCATTAATTAATTTAAAGAAAGAAAACTCATTAAAGATATTCCCAGTTGCAAGCATGAGAGGGTAATGATATCATACCTCAAGAGGAGACAGATCTTCCAATCAAAATTGTTGCACCCTCACTCTTGGTAGTTGAAATAAACTTGCGAACTTTGGGATACTGAAACAACCAAACAGTTCAAAATTTAGATTTTTGCTAAATGCTTAAATCATTCATATAGATTTTCAAGTTACAAAACAAGAAAGAGTGATAGTTTGACTTGTTGATTTTGAAATCTATTCTTAATATATAAAGGTAAATACATAAATTTATCCACATTACTTTTAAACTATTTCTCTTATTTTACTCACGCCATGTCAGTAATATCGCTTACTTGGCAAAATTTTAGAATCAACTACTCAATTTTTGCCAAATCATCTATTATTTCCAAATCAGCAAAAAAATAAAATATACAAAACCAATACAATAATTACCAACGACAATAATTAGAAATTAATAGTGTCTAACCAAATTTGTAACTTACAAAGACATTAAATTCATCTTCCTATATTTATTTTATTTTACGGTTGTAAATAATACAAGAAATTTATAACTCCAATAATTAATATATTAATTTCTATAAAAAAACTCATTCAATGTAATAAACATCCATATTACAAATATCATAATAATATTATTAATCATAATAAATTTTTCGTTATAAATATTCAAATTTCATACTATTTGAACTACTTATATAAGTCTCTTATCACTATTCTTTCAAATTACATCAAATTTAGCACAAAAAATCTATTTCTCAACTACACAACATCTCAAACTTAATGTAGATAACTATGTTGAATGTGAAAAGTGTATGAAAAAAGCATATAAAAATAGAGATAACTACATTGTGGCACATGTAATCAAACACCACAATATCCAACAATAAGGTAACTCTATATACTTTTCATAATTCCATGTATCAAATTATTAGTTACTAACCCAATACTTATTTTAGGTTCAAAATTCAATTAAAGGTTTCTGATCAAAGTGGTACAACAACTTTTGTACTATTTGATGGCGAAACAAAAAAATTATTGGGTACAAGTGCTTCAAATCTAATGGCACTCCAAAAAAGTAATGACATTAAAGCACCACCCCAATTGAAAAATGTGTGCAACATCACTTATATTTGAAGTCAATGTAAATGTTTTTAATCTTAAAGAAAGTTCTTCTCAATAATACACTGTTACCAAGACATTTGTTCTAACCAAAAACACTAAATTTCAACCCTCATTTGTTACCAAGACATTTGTTCCAACCAAAAACACTAAATTTCAACAAATAAAACAGGTAATACTAAAAAAAATCACTTATTTTAGTTATTTTAGACATCATTTTTATTTCTAATTTAAATTATTCATTGATTATGGGAACCAACTTCATCAACACTCACATACCCATCAAGAGATTAAGGAGAAACAAAACTATACAAATTCAAGACACAATTTCGGAAGAAGAACATATTTGCAAAGATGGAACAAACAACACAATAGAAAGTGCAGATAACTTAATAATTCATAGAGAACATGCATTTACAAGAACTTACATAGAAAGAAGAAAGTAACAACTCTAACAATAACCAATAAAAAAAAAGGAGAAAGAGCGCCACATAAGAAGACATGCAAAAATCAAATCACCAAATAAAAATGTCATTTTGTACATACAACTCTAATATCCAAATCTTTTGTACTACAAATTATTTTAAATAAAATACCTTTTAAATTTAACTTTAGTTTACACATTTAATTTAATTTTACAAAACATAACAATTTTTAATATTTATTATATACTATCATTAATTTACTGCTCCGCGCATCGCGCGAGTCTCATTCTAGTTTATAATAACAAAGGAAGATAAAAAAATAATTTAGAGGGAAAAATAAAAAAGAAAACGAATTTTTTTACTAAAGATAAATAGAAAAATAATCAAATAATAATTAATTCCAAAATCTATCTAACACTAAAGTATCTCTAATAGATCTAATAGTATCTACTATCTAGCTGCATATGCTACAAAGTAGACAAGGTAGCAGGGAAAGGTGTGAGTAAATAATCATAATATGTTGCCATTTATATATATCAAGTGCATGCAGTCGCTAATTTCTCATAAGAAGAAAGAGAAATTGAAATTGATTTTTATTTGGGAATTGAGAATACACTATGATTAGTAAGGAGACTCTCCAATGACATTTTCAGGGGGTCATAGAAACAAATGGTCAAGCTAGCTTATTCACTTTTACTTTCAGCTGAAAATTTCAACAAAACGAAAAACAAAATCAGTAATTGTGGTAGAAAATTGAGATAAGGATCAAGCTAATTCAAAATCATATATATTTGATTGAATTAAAATTGAGACATATGATAGAAAATATATACCAACATAATAATAATGGAGGGGTTAATACTCAAATTCGTCCCCGAAAGATTACGCGATCTTCATTTTCGTCCCCGAATGATTTTTTTAATCAAATTAGTCCCTGAAAGATAAAAAATAAGTCAAATTAGTCCTCTTGTCAGTTGGGCGATGACGTGGCACGTTAAGTGCCACGTGGCATGATGACTTGGCACGCCACGTGGCAGGTCAATGCCACGGTCAACGCCACGTGGCATGTCAGCGACACGTGGCACGCCACGTGGCATGTCAGTGCCACGTGGCAGGTCAGTGACACGTGGCATACCCAGGTCAACGCCACGTGTCACTTGACATGTAAAAAAGATTTTTATAGTCAAAATAGTCCTTGAAAGTTCAGAAATAAGTCATTTTCCTCCCTCAAATTTTAAAAATTAGTCAAACTAGTCCTTATATAATTTTTTTTTATTTTTTCTTCATAATATTAAATTTGAAATATTTTTTGATACTACTAATTTTAATAGAAATGTAATTGACAAACAAAACATTAGTAATTGTATCTTTTCTTCTTAAAAAATTTTTCCAATAAAATTATCTATCTCCTTTAATTCTTCTCAAAATCTCTCTTATTCTTTTCTATTCTAAAACATTTTTCTTACATACATTTTGCTGGAATATATATATATACTCAAAATTGAAATGTATGTATTTATTAACCTAAACAAAGTTATATGCTCGAAATCAAAATTTATGTATGTTAACCTAAAAAAATAGTGGTATAACTTTGTTTAGCTTAACATACATGTACAAGATGTCTCTGGTACGGGTTGAAGGATGGATCGGGAACCTGCGGGTCGAGGCGAAGACCGGATCGCGTGACTGGAGCGATGGGGGGAGGTACCTGTAAAGACACTTCGACGCTCCAGTCAGAATGGATCTGAGAGGTGTAAAGTGTATGGAATGAATGAATACCTGGAGGGACCTGGGTCCTCTATTTATAGGTGATGGTGAATATCTTATCTTATCTTATTTGGCTAAGATAAGGGAGACGTTTGAATTCGAAAGTCGGTTAGGAGTTCTAGAGGGCCGTTTCCGGGCCTTCCGGAAGAAGGAGATGGGTCAGACCCGAGGAACCGGGTTCGGGTTTAACCTTGGGTCCGGGATCCGTGGGCCGAATCCGTAACAATACATAAATTTTGATTTCGAGCATATAACTTTGTTTAGATTAATAAATACATACATTTTAATTTTGAGTATATATATATATATATATATATTCCAGC
This sequence comes from Arachis ipaensis, assembly GCF_059453495.1. Classification (NCBI taxonomy): domain Eukaryota; kingdom Viridiplantae; phylum Streptophyta; class Magnoliopsida; order Fabales; family Fabaceae; genus Arachis; species Arachis ipaensis. Next base: position 137,789,017 of record NC_142443.1, read on the forward strand.
AAAATGTATGTAAGAAAAATGTTTTATAATAGAAAAGAATAAGAGAGATTTTGAGAAGAATTAAAGGAGAGAGATAATTTTATTGGAAAAATTTTTTAAGAAGAAAAGATACAATTACTAATGTTTTGTTTGTCAATTACATTTCTATTAAAATTAGTAGTATCAAAAAATATTTCAAATTTAATATTATGAAGAAAAAATTTAAAAAAAAAATTATATAAGGACTAGTTTGACTAATTTTTAAAATTTGAGGGATGAAAATGACTTATTTCTAGACTTTCAAGGACTATTTTGACTATAAAAATCTTTTTTACATGTCAAGTGACACGTGGCGTTGACATGGGTATGCCACGTGTCACTGGCCTGTCACGTGGCACTGACATGCCACGTGGCGTTGACCGTGGCATTGACCTGCCACGTGGCGTGCCAAGTCATCATGCCACGTGGCACTTAACGTGCCACGTCATCGCCCAACTGACAAGAGGACTAATTTGACTTATTTTTTATCTTTCAAGGACTAATTTGATTAAAAAAATCGTTCGGGGACGAAAATGAAGATCGCGTAATCTTTCGGGGACGAATTTTAGTATTAACCCAATAATGGAGGCAACAGAAAGAAGGAGCTCCCCTTCAGTCCAAGAACAGAGAAAGGGGATAATGCAAAATATCTCCCGCTTCATTCACACTTAAATATTTCAGCAACCCTTTAATCCCTTCTCCATGAAAGGACTGAAAGAAGCCCCTTCATTTTCTTTCCCTCTGTTTCATCATCTGCTCATAGCTTTCAAGTGATATATTCTCCATGAGTGTAAACAGATTTTGAGATGAATTAAACTAAAACTTTGAATAGTCTATTGATCCAAGTTTTAAAGAAATAAGGAAACCTAATGCAAATATAGAGAAGCTAATTAAGTTACAGGTTTCAAAATGATGATAATAATTTATTGAGGCTTCAGTATTATAATGCTTTCAAAGAGGTAATAATAATAATGCTTTCTTTGAAGTGAAACAAGCTATCAGTATTGTAATATCAGCATTTAGCAGCAAAAATTGAAAAAATATACAAGAAAGAAGTGAGGTATGCGGGAGCTTACATGTTCATGACACCACTGAAAATGCCACCTTTGCTTATTTCAATGACTGTACATGATTGCATGAATCAAAAGCAAACGCAAGTCCTATAGATGAATGTAATGCTAGTTGGAAAAGTCCAAGAAAGGCTATTATAAAGGCTATTACAAAATTAGGCTATTATCAACGGATTACACAAATTAAAGCACACTACACTACAATTCAAGTAAGTATTTCACACCTCATTGAGTGACAACTTATTATTGTTTAAACCTTCGGTATGCTAAAAAGCAAGTTATTATTAAAGGCCTCATTTCACTTGAAAATACATCGTACAACTTTACTACTTTTCTTCAAAAGTGAACTGTTCCCAAGCAGGTTAATCTCTTTCAAAGTTTTACTACTTTTCTGTCACATTCAATAATTAATTTTACTTATAATCAGTTTCACATTTTGTAATTAGATTAATAATTCCACACAAGATGTTGAACTAAACCAAAAATCAGTCTTAATCAACCAACCATACTGCAAAACAAAATAATTCCACATCTTTAAAAATATATTGACAATTGATGGGATTAGGCAGCAGTTAGGGCCTAAAAACTTTTGAAGGTCAACATATTTTGAATTTGAGAACTGTCAAATATAGAGATTTGAGGGGAAAAAGAGGAAAAAAGGGAACCTGTGAAAGTGGTCAACAAGTTAGTGCAATCAATGCCTGGTTTTTTGCACATGTCCTTAAGAAACTGTATTACAGCATCCCTCTTTCAAACATGAAAAAATTATGAAGTGGAGCCAATCGTGTTCTCATGTATATATATATTGCCATCACAGCTGATTCATATGCTCTATTATTCTAAGAAAACTGAAGCAAAAAAGTATTAGAATTAATGACATGTGTTTGCATCAGTTTGGGTGATTCTGATCTAAATCCAACAACTAAGATAAAGCAAGAACAATACAAAAAGAGATAATAGGAGGAACTTACCCTCTCAGATACTGTTTGGTGAAAAAAGCATCATAGCTCCTGCCAAAATGTGATATTTGTTAAAAGAGTTAAATTGAAAAAATAAAATTAAAGGAGATTAATAATGGAAATGGAATTGCAACCTGAAAAAATAACATGAGCACAGATTTGTCCTATAATGCTATCAAATTAGTATGAAATGAAGAATAAGAAGTCTTTATTTCATGCCTTTTTTCCAGCATTCCTCCTTAGCTTTTTGTCCTGCAGAAAGGACAAACTCAAAAGGAAGAAGGGCTAATAATGACCAAAGTTCATAATTTAAAACTGCAACATCTGCACAGATGCCTATAATCCATAGCAAATGTTATACAAGATAAAATTTAGCAATAATGACTTATTAAAATCAACTAATTCATATTCATGCTAGAATAATGCATAAACACCCAACACATATACTATGACCAAAGATTAACATATTGAACAATTGATATTAAAATGGCTTCTAGGTCATGTCAGGAATGGATGTCATAATCCCACATCCCCAGAAGAAAATAAATTAAAAATAAAGCTAAACCAAACAGCAGCTTACCATATTTTGCAGTTAAACCCCAACTGCAGCCTCAACTGCAGCCTGGAGAGATGTGATTTCCTTACCAATTCCATCCTTAGAGTCTTTGGCATTTTTAAGTGCAGCCTGTATCCAACAACAACAGATGGTACATGCTACTATTTGGTGAACACTAGCTCCATTCTCTATTGAAGCATACATACTTCTTTTATGATACACACATCTACACTTCAAGTTATTCCCACATTACCTCTCTTTGGCGCAATGCTGCTTCCTTCCTGCAATGTCATAATGCAGTTGTGTCATATATACTATTAAACCTCAATCATATACCAAGAAAGAAATAAAGCAAGTACTTATTTTTCAAGCTCAACTCTGGCCTTGGCTTCCTTGCATCTCTCTTCCTCAACTCTGAGCTGTGTGTATCAGTTTCAACTAAGGTTAGTACTATCAGCATCAAGAGGGAGAAAGAGATAATATTAAAATACCTTGTCAAGTATGCTTTCATTCTTTTCCTGGAGCATATCAACCTGCAGACAGAGAAGATACCTCAATTCAAAACATACAAATCCTCTTTTATGGGAAATGCATACCAAAGGTGTGGTATTTGCCACATTATTAGCAATTTTTCCCAATTCAGGTAGAGGATCAATAGCAGTTGATGAAGTTGTACCAACCTGCATTTGTAGATGAAGAGTGTATATCACATATGTTAAGAAATCAAATCTACTAAAAATAATTTCCTAAAACTGATATTATAAGCCTTAGTTCTTACAGTAGCACATAAGAAAAATGGTATAAGACCACTAGCAATGTCTCTTGAAACTGCTTCAAAAAATACTTCAGGAGAAAGCACATAATTTGTTGAAGCATCAGATTTAGTGACCTGCAAAGCTCAGGATTAAGTCCACCTATCTGCCAATGCAAAGTAAAAACTGGTTAACAATAATCATAAAACGGTATCCTTCAAGGTTCAATGCTAGGACTTATAGAGGATCCTTATGAGAGGCCTTCTCAAATTTTATGTTTCATTGAAGGTACCTGGCAGGCTTTTAGTAGAGAAGAGTGTGTTTGATCAGATGCATATGTCACAAGCTTAGGAAGAGCGTCTTTTCCAACCGTCCTTAAGATCTTGTCGCGAGCAGCCAACAAGACAACTAGTACTGCTTCACTCGCTGTTCCTTAAATAACTCCACCACCTTGCCCTGCAATACAATTTCTAAAATGAATTCCCATTTAGGGGAATGGCAAGTACTTGAAAGTGTCCTAATCCCTTAAATTTACAGACCACGACCTCACCAGTAGAATGGAAATCATGAGGCAGCTTAAGTGCCTTAGCAAGCAAATTGAGAACAATGGTTTCGAGTTCTGTTGCGGCAGGAGAAGTTATCCAGCCGAAACCGACAATGTTGAAACCAGCACTGAGAAGGAAAAAAAAAACTAAAATAAGAAGCATTTTACTAAACTATTGTTGCATTAGATTTTATTAGAATATGATGGGTATGTCTAAAATGAGCACAACAATTATGTGTTTATTGGATGTGCCATGTTTATATAGACCATTAGATTTTATTAGATGAAAATCAAAGGCTAATATAAAAGAAGAGCATTGATGGACTCTAATAAATACAAAATATCCTAATACATAAATAAATATTTTAAATGACAATATTTTAATACACAAGACTTTAAATGACAACAAAATCTTTTATTCTTAAATAATTAAATATAAAATATATAAATACAAAATCTTTTATTCACGGATATACCATTGATGATCACATCCTTTGTTCAAGGCAAACTTAGCCTTTGATTCTGTTCATTGTTGACATTGGCACTCCAATCATGAACATCTGGCTCTGGAGGACGAATACTTCGAGGCACAATGCCAGGATCCCTTCCTGAGGTCAGTAGAAGGGTGGTCAAAACCTGGGAATACATTTTAAGACTTTTAAGAGAACAATGGTCTATGAGAAAAGAAACATAGTGCTTTTACATATTTGAATAATCTTTTTTTGAATAGCTATCTACTTGTAACTTTGAAATTGATATACATTTGAGTATGGAAAATAGAAGTCTTGGGCTACATTTTTTTTTCTTGGATCAGATTAATTTAAAAAAATGGTGTGAATAATAACTATAATCATTATTGAATATCCTGAGTGATGAGAAAAATCGTCCAACAATTTTCTAGCCACAAAAGCACAGAATGAGAATACAGCAACAGGGGCCACAATAAGAAATATCGTCAGAAATATAGACTTTATATCTGGTCCAAATATAAACCTCCCGCAGCATAAAAACTCCTGAAAAATAGAAAAGCCATGAATCAAAACACAAGCTAGTAAGTAAAAACAAGAAAACAAAAACTTGATCCTTGTACAATACAGATAAATACATGTTAAAGATGTGAGTTTTCATGATAAGTGAACTCCATGAATGAATTTTAATAATCGACACTCAACAACGAATAGAAGCTTGACAAGAAAAATATGCATTCAATACCTTTTCTTCTGCTGAGACAACATGACTGTCACAAACCAACTCTCCCAAAAACTTAAGCTATTACATAAAGGCACATGAATGGTTCATAACTTGGACAATGCACAGACTCATCCTAACTTGTGCTGAAATTCAATTCGAGGTAACAAAAGTCGAACTCTAGAGTCTAGATCTTATGATCATAGAAGTTCTGATGATAGTACAATACCATATCAGGATTCATCTCTAACCAAAGCTTAAGCTAAGATGAATGATTAATTAACATTTGAACTTAAAACATGGTATGATGCTATATATCAATATAAACACCTTGCTCCTAGAACTCAAATTTCTAACTGTATCAACTATCACTCTTCATTAACACACACAAACACACATTGATGATTATTCAAAATGATTACTGTTGATCTAACTCATAAAATCAATCCAAAAGATAAATTCTCAAACAACTGATTTCACCTCACAAAAAAAAAGGGTTTAATTACTCTGTTGGTCCCTGTAGTTTCACCAAATTTTTAATTAGGTCCCTATACTTTTTTTTCTTTCAATTGGGTCTTTACACTGCTTTAATTTTATAATTAAGTCCTTTCTAGTATAAAAATTATTAGAGTTAAATGAATATTTCTTTGCAAATTGAAGGTATTTATAATTAAAAACTTAATTAAATCTTTGATCGCATGTATTTTGGTAAAAATATTATGTTAATTTTATCATTTTTAACATGAAAAGGACGTGATTACAAAATTAAAAGTAGTATAGGGACCCAATTGAAAGGAAAAAAAGTATAAGGACCTAATTAAAAATTTGGTGAAACTATAGGGACCAACAGAGTAATTAAACAAAAAAAAAAATTATTGTGTTAATTAACAATAAGAGTCAACGAACAATAAAGTGAGAAAATTCAATTCAGAAATGGAAAATGCAAAAGGCTAATTGTAATTGAACTGAAAAGAAAGTGATTGCTGAAGAGGAACACAAAAGAACGAAAGATGCAGATGTTGCTAGTCTTCATATCACCGAAAGATGTTGCTCTTCTTCATATCACGTTAATGAGAAGAAAATAGGTTTAATTACTCTGTTGGTCCCTATAGTTTCGCGAAATTTTCAATTAGGTCCCTATACTTTTTTTCCTTTTAATTGAGTCCCTATACGTTAATTTTTTTTTCAATTTAGTCCCTGTCGTGACAAAATCGTTTGATATAACGGAATATTCTGTTCAAAAATGGAATATTCTCTTAATTAAATTAAAACAGCTAATTGAACCACATCCATTTTTTCAAAATACCAAAATTACCCTTGACATTTTGTCCCAAAAGTAAAAACCCTACCTGGCGATTGTTCTTTGAAGTCAGTGGCGTTTTTTCTCCCTTTGTTGGTGTCGTCGTCGTCATTGTCCATCGTCCTTGGTCTACGCTGCACTGCTCTGCGCTGATCGTCCGTCTGCTCTGCTCAATGCTGATGGTGTGTCGCTTAAATCGCGTTCCCTCGCCGTCGATCGCCGCGCCATGCCTCGCGTCGCCGCACCACGCCTCGCCTGGCCGCACCTCGCCTTGTTGCCTGAGGTTCTCGGTCGCAATTGGTCAGTTTCACCTTCAATTGCACTTTTCTTTTTAGCTTTTTGCCTCAGTTTGGTTATGCTCTTTTCATGTGGAACGGATTTTTTGTGGTAGCTTTAGGTTTTTAGAGGGAAGGAGAAGGAATCAAACATAAAAGGAGGGTTTAGAGAGGGAACTACTCTGTTTTCCCATTACAATTTGGGTTAATAATATTTTAGAAAAAAATATGAGGGGGATTAGGATATCTATAATATTTGTAAGTAACAGCAAAAATTGATGAATATATAAGGCTCTGCCTCCGAGTCTGACCTTGATTGCAGCAGTTGGGCTTATTGGTGTCCTTTAGAAGGAAATTAACATTACATGCTACTAACATTTAGCATTTAGGCAGGTTTTGACGGGTAAATAGTCTTGAAACTTTAGTGTATATATAAACTAGGAGTGGAAGGTTTTGATTTTTGACTTCTGACTGGTAACTTATAATTGATACTGAATCTGGCCATACATGAATGTTGCTATGAAAAATTGTGTTGACTTAATATATTATGGATATCTTGTTACTGCTTTGTGCTGGCTGTAAATAGTTAAAAATCTGGATGCTTTTGATATTGAAGGTGTCCAGATGGCTTATTTGCTATATATATCATTCTATCATTCAAAGGCATGGCAAAGGTTCGGTAAATGGTTAAGTCTTTTAGGATAGGGCCATTTCATTTTGAGGGTCCATAGTTTAATGAATTGTTAAATCTTTTTATGGTTGATGTTGTATGCAATGCAAAGGACTTAGTTTATGATATGTTAGTATTAATACATGGGAGAGATTAAGAGAAACTTATTGAAAACTTTTGTTATGGATTCATAAAGTCTACTATGACTGATGGTGTAAAGGATGACCAATTGTATTACCATGATGATACATATCCTTTAAATTTAAAGTAATCATGAACATGATAACAAAACAAACTACGTCTCTTTCTTGGTATATGTCTTTAGATTTAGAGGCATCTTGATTGATACAAAATCCTAAAACTTTTCTGTCTATAAACCATGAATAATTTTGAGTTTGATTTAAGATGAGATATTTGTTATTAGAAATGTGGTAATTCTTGATAGCTTTGTTCAAATAATAAGTTCATTATGATTTTATATGTTGATATATTCTCATTGATCTTTTGGATCAAGATGAGTATTCTTTTACTGCTTTTGGGAAGGAAAGGAAAGAGAAGAAAGCTAGAGTGTGTTCTATAAGTTAACAAACTATATATGCTGACTTTGTAGCATGTATTGCTGAAAGCAGGCTACTAAAGCTTTTGATGGAGATGACTATCTTATTGGGACATCTGCTGAACTCAAATATGCTCTTTTAGAATTCTTCTCGGCTTGGAAACCAGCCGTTATCAATGTTATTATTGATTCTCATGCTGGTTCAAAGAGTGGGAGGCGGCAACACAAGAACTAATTTCTACATTATTTGTATTACACTAAAATTACGTTTTCTATTGTTTTCATTTTTAGATTTTAAATTTCAATAACACAAATTCCCTAGCTCTATGGTTTTCTATAGTGTACCATGATATGATAAAGACACAAACTATATTCCATGAATCCACACAAATATAAAATGTTACATGATCGTAATGAATACTTGAATGATGGAAACTGAATTTTATATATACTTATTACTACTATTTCTGTTTTATTTTATCCATTCTTTTTTTAAGATAAGGTATTTTTAAAGTTATAAAAAAAAAAGAGAAGGTATTTTTGGTACAATTTGTATATAAATAAGCAAAAGAATGATAGTGACAAAATAAAATGGATTATAAGAATATTTTTCATGTCTTAGAATCATTGAATATGGATTATAGGAATATCTTTCATTTAATATTTATAATTTTACTGAAATTTTTAATTAAGTCCCTATATTTTTTTTCTTTTTAATTAGGTCTCTAAGGGTATAAAAGTAATTTATTAATTCACTAATATTTTTTTGACGTTTAACGTTAATAGGGACTAAATTGAAAAAAAAATAACGTATAGGGACCAATTAAAAGGAAAAAAAAGTATAAGGACCTAGTTAAAAATTTCGCGAAACTATAGGACCAACAGAGTAATTAAACCAAGAAAATACATTGTAATTCATTCCAAGCTAATTCATTGAGAGATGGCCATGACCCGTGAATCTTGGGCTTTTGTGTTTGGCCTCATAGGTATCACTCTTTTTAATGAATAGCTTGGAATGAATTAAAATGTGTTTTCTTCTCTGCAGATCATTACCTGTAACATTTTGCTAACGTTGCTAGCACCAAAGACCTTGTGAACAATGGCGAACTTTTGAGGGTCATCGGAAGGGAAATAAGGTGCGAAGATGCAATCCTTGGCACACCTCCGTCTAAGAAGCTTGCATGAAGCACATGGCGAGTTTCCACTTCCCATTTCTATTTTCTTATGATCAGAAAATACTAACTAAAAAAAAGACGAAAAAAACTAGTGATGATTAGAAGGGACTAGTTACTAAAAGCAACATACGGAGCATGATTGACAAAATGAGAGTTAGGTGTGTGTATTTATAATGGGGCGGTTTAGCCGCTACCTTAGTAATAATATCCATGTCAACAAGGCTCATTTCGGTACCCAAGATTTATTTTATTTTCTTATTAATTAATTTTGGTATTTGTTAAATTAATCCCGTGTCTTAATTATTTAGTTTATCATTTTTTTTTGTACTTGCGGATATTTCACTCACGGAAAAGTATAGGTAACCAACAAGATTTTTGAATAATGTGTAAACAATGTGAATTAATAGGGTTAAAAAGTAAATTTAATCAGTAGCATTAAATTAGGGTGAAGTGTATTTTCATTTGATTGGTGGTTGTTCATATTGTTCAAAATTTTCATTGTTCCCCTAACACTCCCCTTCACTCACATGAGATAATAATTAAGGCGCATAGGGGTACCAATGGGAGGGGCACTTGTGCAATTTGGGGGAACGTTTCAGTGGTGATTGGTTGTTTACTTGTCAAAGCTATTAATTCTCTTTGTGTATGTATTAAATCCCACGAATATAAATGAAAGAGTTTACGACCTATTTATATATGAGATAAGCCTTAAAGTGGTCTCTAAAGTTGCACTCGAGTCTCATAGTAGTCCCTGAACTTAAAAGTTATCCATATTCATCCCTAAAGTTGCACTTCGGAACTCAAACTCGTCCTTCCGGCAATTTCTGCCCACCTAACGCTACCGAAAAGGTGAGTTGGCCTCTTTCTTGACACGTTGGCATAACAGAAACGACGTAGTATTTGCTGTGGCGCCAAAATGACATGAAACGACGTCGTTTCACGCTAACCCCCTCCCTTCCTCAACGTTACCCTAACGAATTGTCTCCCCTCTCAAATCACAACACAAACATAGAGGTCTCTTCTTCTCCACTATACTTATCAATGGCGTCTGTGCGATTGTCGTTCACGCCACCTTCCTCTCTTCCGGCTACCTTCTCACCGCCACCGGCCCCCAAGCCCTCTTCGATGACGCCCTCTCACATCCCTCCACTGGTAACACTTTCACTAATTTCCCATTTTGTTCTCTTTTTTTCTTTAACGAAATCATTTAATTTTGATATATTTTATGTGAAATATACAAATATCATTAATTATCACTCTTCTTTAGTGAAAACAATTGAAAATTCTGTTTTCTGTTTTCACTTCTTTCTTTGCAAGAACCAGAAAACATAGAAAGTAAAAAGGGAAACGAAACGTGCCCTAAGTTTGTAGCACTAGCTATGTAGAACAATTTTTATCTAATCGGTGTAAGAGAGTTTTATAGGATTATTTGTTCTTGAGTTGATGATTTATTGAAAACCATCAAATACTGATATGTGATTGATTGAGTGAATTACAGAGGTTCATTATTTAGATTATAAAATAAATTTGAGCTTTCTAAGGTGGTAGCTGTCAATGAACCATGATAACCACAAATAATGGCAATTCATGCCGAAAAATTGCACTATCCTTGGGCTTCTATACTAGACGAAGGATTAGGCTATGCAATCTAATATGAGGATCAAGTCAATTAAGCTAAAGTTAGAAGATACCTTGTGGTATCAAGAGAAGATGTAGCAAATTGATATATGCAGCCTGAAGCTTATAATTAGTATTTACTGATCATTTTTAATACGTGGTTTGTGATTGTGTGTAGAGGAGGTGTCTGTAGAGAACTGAAACCAACTTAACCAAGAATATGTCTTTGTTTATGTCAATCCAAAAAAGATTTCGAATAAAGTGCTGGTAAAGTGCCTCGTCATGAATGAGAAGTTACTCATTGATGCCTTGAAGGAAGGGTCTTCTGACCCTGCACACCTTGAGATTTGGTAAGCCTCTTTTTCCCCTTCAAGCTATAAATTCTTCAAGATTTTTCTTTTATTTGCTGCATTGCAAAATTAAAATTTTTGTAACTCATCAACCTAGTTTTCTTTGTTCATGTTGAATTGGGCTGCGTTGGAGTTTGGAGCTTCTATTTGTTGATGACTTATTTTATTACTCTTTTTAATTAAATAGAATTTCCATTCTTGATAGAATAAGACCAGATACCAAAATATAATGGTATGGTGGGGGCAAAAAATCATACATGATTTTTAGTAAAAACTGAAGTACTGAATTGTGATTTGAAAACCTTTTGAAATTAGAGTTTGTACTCTGTATTGTCAACTTTTACCCTTTTCCCCCATTCCTTTCTTTGTCACATCAAATATTAAGATAGAATAGTTAAGGGAATAAAAAAACCACCAGAAATATTTTGTATATTCATTCTATGCTACAAATTTTAAGCTTGTGTGTATTGAGTTTTGTTGCTCAAAGGTTATCAGCTTTTCTTTCTGGGTGAAGTCGGATATGTTGTGAAAATTAAAATTTTCTATGGTTAATCGTACTTCTTGTGAATTTATGGTTATGTCATGATCTGGTGCTTTGATTTTTCTACATACAGTGTTAGGGATTATACTATAGCAAATGAAAACAGCAATTATTCTGAGCAGAGCGCTGTGGGGAAGACAAGAACAGAGAAACGAAGAGAAGAGAAGACAGAGCGCTGTGGGCTTTAAAATTGGGAATTAGGGTTTTAACTTGATTTGAGGGACCAAATTGATTCCGGACAGTTTACTCTGCCACATTAGCTAGCCGTTGTAATGTCCACGTGTCACGAAGCCTGCCAATTCAGCTTTCTGGTAGCGCCAGGTGGGCAGAAATTACCGGAAGGACAAGTTTGAGTCCCAGAGTGCAATTTCAGGGATGAATATGAGTAACTTTTAAGTTCAGGGACTACTATAAGGCTCGAGTGCAACTTCAAGAACTACATTGAGGCTTATCTCATTTATATACACAAGAAAAGTCTTTGAGGCATTTCATCAAACATCATGTGAATATAGATGGACATAAATGAACTATAAAATTATGCTATTCTCAAGCTAACCTATAGACAGAAATAATTTTAGATGTGGAAAGTTGCATTGAAGCCGGACATATCCCTAAAGGCTTTACATACTTTTACTAAAAATGTTATTTGTATACTAAAATCAGTCACTAATATATTTGTGTATAAATATATGTGTGATTTAATTTATTTTATTTATATTCCAACATATATTTTATACGAGTGACTAATTTTAGTAACTAATTTTAATGGACACGTAACATAACTCTATTTTTATTTATTTAATTTTTGTTTTTTTCCATATTACTTTATATTTCTCATTCACAGCTCAAAAAGACCTGTGTAAGCGTAATATTCAATGAATTCACACAACCACCCTTTACTAACAAAATCCACGACAGACGTACTTCCTCGTTAGTGATAACTAGCGGCTTAACAGGTGTTTAGTCACTTTTTTTATGGGATTTAATGTTAATTATTTTAATAAATTTTAAAATTTTAAATTCGAATAACATAAAAATAATAATATAGAATAGTCAATGATAATATAAAAATGTTTAAATTAAAATAATAATATATTATCTATCTATAAACAATAATAATAATATAAAAATAATTTAATTATAATAAACACATACATCACTTACCTACAAATAACATAATCCATAAAATAGTTATTACAATAATATTTTATCTTCTTCTATCTAACTCAAAGTCATAAAAATAAATAGAAAAATACGATTGTTTACAAAAAATAGCCATATTTAAAAGTTATATTCTTTTTCTTTGTTTAGGGACTTTTTTTTAATGGTAAGTCAAAGTACAGATCTGTATTTGAAGAATCTTTCTTATGCCTACAAAAAGTGTAAAGAAGAAAAATAATTGTCTTTTTTTTTTGTGATTATAGAACAAACTATAAATAAAAACGTTAAGATAAACCTAAAGTAATTTCTGAATTTGTAACCGAGTAAAAATCTTTAGCAATTCCTCATACATCTCCTTATCAATAAATTCTTTAGCCTTGAAGAACTACAAAATTTAGAAATCAATAAAATATACCATATGCCAATACAAATTTCATTATATTTGAACGACAATTTAACAATAAAAAAATAAAACCTGTAAAATTGAAAATTTTTGTTTGAGATTGGATTTCCTACACATACACAACAAAAGAAGCCATTAAACCCTCTGTAGAGCATTCAAATCTATAATTATTCGATATTACCTCTATTTTGTCAGTTTCTTAATCTATAATAAGGTACCTGCAATATTCTTCTTTACTAACATGAGTTGGTTCCGCTTCTGTGAGTTTGTTGCTGGAAAAAGAAAAATGTTTAATTTATTATCATTGATTTAAAATTATTTTTTGCAACTTTTTTTCAACATGGGAAACATAATTTCCGTTGCAATTTCAGAGTAACTTTTTAATATTTTAGGCATAAACTCTTTCCATTTATTTAATGAAACATGAAGAATATAGAAAGGAGATAGATAATAGGCATATCAATAACATTCTGATTACGATGATTGCATTACCTTGTATGTTATTGAAAAGTATTTCCTTTTTTATCATCTTCCAGAATTGGGTCTTGTCTGTTTTAACTTATCCTCCCCAACCAATAGAATAAATTTAAGGGAATGAACCTATTAGATAACATATGATTATGATTACTAACATAGAAATAGAAGTATGTATATTTAATGCAATTTTGACAGTAATTAATTTAAAAAATTACTTTATTGTCCATTGGTTCGATTGATGCAATTGCTTGCTCATCTTTCCATGCACTCCAGAGACTTTGAAATCCTTCTTACTGTAATTGATATTTGTTAATATATTTCTAGTATATCTAGTATGTCTCAGTTAATGATAATTAATACGTACCTGTTGCATAAAACAGATGTTCAAGTTCGTTGTCTTTATCTTCTGGCATATATTGATGAGCTCCTTTGAAATCAAATTGTCTATTAAAAAATTATAAGTTGTTAGTCGTCAATAAATTGAAGTTTGTAAACAAAAATATTTATATCAATGAAAAAGATTTAAAGATTAAAATTATATCCATATTAAAAAGTCATAATTTTTTTTATATAAAGTTCTCTGTTGCATCAGTTGTCTTATAGCATTTTTTAATTAATTATCTTATATAGGGTATGACGATTTTTGTCTTTGGCTAAATTTTTTAGTTTGTATGTTTTGTTTCATGTTTTTTAAATGTTTAAATATTACTGATCGAAATAATACAATACATAACGATAATATTGGTTCATATTTTATTTGTTCTATTACTTCTAATAATTTTTATTTTGTATGCTTTCGCCTAGAGTTATCATTTTAATTTTTACTATTTATTTTATTTCTTAAAATATATTTTATTTAATAATTTTATTTTGTCTTATTTGTATGAATTATAACAAAATGATTAAACAAAATATAAATTTTTTTAAATTAACTATTTTTTTTGTTTTTGTTAAAATTTACATATTTTTCATTGGAAAATAAATATTTTAAGTATTATTTTGATTTTTATAAAATTTTTTGTATATAGATTTTAATTTTTTTTATAGACACTGGCAATCTTTTTTATAATTGGTTCTTGTAATGATCTTAAATAAATAAATTTTTTAACATTTTATTTAATTATTTTATTTTGTCATATTTGTGTGAATTATAACAAAATAATTCAACAAAATATAAAATTTTTTAAATTAACTATTTTTTATTTTCGCTAAAGTTTACATATTTTTTATTTTAATTGGCAAATAAATATTTTAAGTATTATATTGGTTTTTATAAAATTTTTTGTGTATAGATTTTAATTTTTTTGTTAGGCATTGGCACTCTTTTTTTATAATTGGTTCTTGTAATGATCTTAAATAAATAAAATTTTTAACATCAATTATATTCACACTTAATGTTTACTATGAATACATTAATATGCTAACATATAAGGATAAAATAATAATTTTTTATAAATTTATTTACCTATTAAAATTATGTCACAATACTAAATATATAAAGAAAAAAAAAGTAGAATACTAATCAGTTATATTTTTTTCACGTCTACTGTTTTGATCAGATCTATTTCCATAAATTTCTGATAGAATGTAAAAAGAACACATTAACAAAATTATAAAATTGTTCATTGAATTAAGTTTGTACAGTATCAGTGGTAATTGAGAGGTTACTTTATAACAAAACAAATCATACCCATTAATATCATAATTATTCAAATTTTGAATAACTAAAAAAAATAGATAGTGACCGAAAAATACAAATACATGATAGGCAGTAAAAAGTTACCATTTGAAAAATGATTCAAGTGTAATCATATAATAAATTTATTAAGTGAAAAAATTATCATTTATTTTTTATAATGTTATATATATTTATTAAAAATATTTAAACCTTTTTTGTGTATTAAATAAAACGTTTAAAAGAATTGTAGAATATTAAAAAAGATATGAAATGTAAAATTCTATTAGATATTAATTGGACCACTATTATTATGAGTATCTGAATAATAGTAATCATATTATTGGAACGACAATAATGTATTTTAAAAGTACATTCGTAGATAAATTACGGATAAATAGTACTAAGAGTACATTAACATAAAGATATTGTAGAAATAATTCAAATTAAATGGTAAATTAAATTGTAGAAAAAAGATTAAAAAATATATACCAGAATTATCTACTATATTTTTTTGCTACAGAGTCAAAAAATTTAATAACAAATATATTATTAAACATTGAACATATATATTTTTCTTATAATAATACAGTTATAAAAATTTTATATCTATATAATATTATATTAAAAAATTATTAAATTATTTAATAATTGAGATTATAATTCTGTACAGACAATATAATAATATCTAGAGTAATTACCCAAATCAGTCCCCGAGAATTTTAGAATCGGACATTTTAATCCCCAAGAAAAATTAATAGACAGATCAGTCCCCAAGGTTTTATTCCGGCAGACAAATCAATCCCCAGTTCATTTTCCGACAGAGTAATTACCCAGATCAGTCCCCAAAGATTTTAAAAACGGACATTTTAGTCCCCAAGAAAAACTAATGTACAAATCAATCCCCAACGTTTCTCTCTGTTAGACATAATAGTCTCCCATCCAAAAAATAAAATAAAATAATAATTATTATTAATTGGACAATAATATTGTACTATATTTTTTGTATTTTTTAGATAAAAATAATGATAAATTTATTCATTAAATTCTTATATTATATATATATATAATAAATTATTAGATAATAATAATAATAATAATAATAATAATAATAATAATAATAAATTATTAGATATTATTTTACAAGAAATTCAAAGTTAAAATCATTTGATATTTTTGTATTTAATATAATCAAAAGATGTCCTATGTAAAAAAAATTATATATGTTTATATTAAAAAATATGTATTAAAATAAAATATTTTAATTTGAATTTATATTAAATACATATTTTTTTAATACAAACATATTTTTTAAAATGGTACATCTTTTGATTATATTAAATACAAAAATATCAAATGGTTTTAACCTTAAATTTCTTATAAAATAATCTCTAATAATTTTATTATTATTATTATTATTATTATTATTATTATTATTATTATTATTATTATTGAGTGACTATATATATATATATATATATATATATATATATATATATATATAAATACATATATAAGAATTTAATGAATAAATTTATCATTATTTTTATCTAGAAAATACAAAAAATTATGGTATAATATTATTATGTAATTAATAATAATAATAATAAATAAAATTATTAGAGATTATTTTACAAAAAAAATTAAGGTTAAAATCATTTGATATTTTTGTATTTAATATAATCAAAGGATGTACTATTTTAAAAAATATGTTTGTATTAAAAAAATATGTATTTAATATAAATTTAAATTAAAATATTTGTTTTAATACATATTTTTTAATATCAACATATATAATTTTTTTTACACAGGACATCTTTTGATTATATTAAATACAAAAATATCAAATGATTTTAACTTTGAATTTCTTGTAAAATAATCTCTAATAATTTTTTATTATTATTATTATTATTATTATTATTATTATTATTATTATTATTATTATTATTATTGAGTGACTATATATATATCTAATGAATAAATTTATCATTATTTTTGTCTGAAAAATACAAAAAATATAGTACAATATTATTGTGCAATTAATAATAATAATTATTTTATTTTATTTTATTTTTGGACGGGGGACTATTATGTCTAATAGAGAGAAAAGTTGGGGATTGATTTGTACATTAGTTTTTCTTGGGGACTAAAATGTCCGTTTTTAAAATATTTGGGGACTGATCTGGGTAATTACTCTGCCGGAAAATGAATTGGGGACTGATTTGTCTGCCGGAGTAAAACCTTGGGGACTGATCCGTGTATTAATTTTTCTTGGGGACTAAAATGTCCGATTCTAAAATCCTCGGGGATTGATTTGGGTAATTACTCTAATATCTATAATAATATTATTTAGGCCAATAATAAAAAATTTATTGAATCAAAATTTAAGAAAAATAAATTATTATTAATTAAATAAATATAAATATATAGGATTCCTATCCATATTTGGACCATTCGGTATATTACTTGAACCAGCTCCACTATTATTGTGAGTATCTGTATATGTAGAAAATTTATTATTAAGATAAAAATAATGTAATTTGATAATTTAAGGGTACACTCAAGAAATAAATTATACATAATTGGTACTAAGAGTCTCGTAACATAGATATATCGTAAAAAATAATTCATATTAAATGATAAATTAACAACATAAATTTATTAATGAAGTATAAGCGGGTATATTTGTGATATCTTATAATGGTGTTTTCATGTTAGTTGGTCCTCTTGGTGTATCGATTTGTTTTCTTCGTCTAATACTCTCTCGGTAACTGGCACGTTTTACATTATATTTAGGTGAAGTGAGAAGGATGCGAAGAAGATGGAGGAGAAATAAAGGAAATTTTTTTCTATTATGGAGTAACCAGTAATGTGAAGTGAGAGAGATTAAGAGGAGAAACTGACATCCTATTAGTTATTATAGATGAAAATAAAGTAGTGAAAATTCTGTAACCGACCTGTACTAATGGAGTATTATGCACGTGATGTAAGAAAAATTAACGAAAGAAACGGGTATCCTATTAATGAAATAATTATAGAAGTTATATTGAGGTGAACATGAATAAAAATAAAGTATTGGGAATTCTGTAACTGAGAATAAGTTATTAGAAAGAATAAAAATGAAAAAAAATTTGGACACCAAAATAAATTTTCTCATTATATATTGTTATAGATATATCATATATCATCTAATTAGAATGATTTTTACATACCATGTATTTTTCTATTTGTTATATTAAAGTTTGTATTAATTCACACACAATAACCCTTAATTAATGCAAATGTGCTAACACGGTTCACGGATGTACTTCCTCGTTAGTTCTCAGAGGGCTTGTTGGACAGTTTGTTGCAAAATGCCAAGAAAATCCCCATAGTTGTAGCAGTAGCAGCTTCCGCCGCCACACACGTTGCCGTACCTACCTCGGCATCCGCCTCCTCCCTGGTTGCAATCCTTGACCCAGACCACCATGGCTGTAGTATGCACGACCGTCATCGCATCCTCCACCTTATCCCATCACCATGTCAACTATCACCACGAACTCCACCGTGACCACTGGGTCCACGGCTGCCTTAGACTCCTCGTCCACCATAACTGCCGCCGCAACCTCTTCTACTGCCGTAACCCTACCATCACTGCTGTTGTCCCTTTCACCGTGACAGGAAATAAATATATCTCACCGCTCTGTTCTTGTGGCCGCCGCTGCTGTGCTCCCCGCTTGCCTAGTCTCGCTGCATGTGCTTTCTATGGCAGCCGCCCAGTTCTTTCCATCGATCTACTCTTTTTCACCGCTTCCTCCTCTGTATCCACCACCACGACATTGGTGACCACCATGCTCTTGGCACGGCATCACCAAATGACAGAAAAGCTATCCGGTGATAAAGAGATCTGAAGAAGAAGAAGAAGAAGAATGAGAGAAAAATAAAGTGACCCAGAGATACATATATAAATTATTGTTTCTTGGGCAACATTTACATATTCATTAGAGACTCACAAAAATAAAATGAGATGGTATAAAATGTCAATTTTGACAAACAGTTTCAACCAAATTCACATGCAGCCTGTAAAATGTCACAAGTGAACTATGCATACAAAGGATCACAATCTCATTCCCTTATATAGGTATCTACTCATATTTATTGCAGCTACTAAAAAGAAAATATTAACAAAATTTGCTCAATTTCCCTCCTCTGAAACTATGGTGTTATTCAACATGGCCGGTGCACAAATATAGTGCCCGAGATAGATATGTATCCAAATGAAACTATTTTTTATTTGAAAGATAAGATTGAAGCACGCATTAGAGACTATGTTACATATTTAAGTTTTTTTATTAACTAAATTTAATTAAATTGAATAGGCAATAATTTGAATTTTTAAAATTAAATTTTAGTGTAAATTACTATTTAACCCCTCAAAATACATATATCAACTTTTTATACATACGCATAGCTATAGCATCCTTGAAGACATGTAAAATAATGGCGTTTCATTACAAATTCTTACTAGTGTCAGTGTCATACAAAGATGTTACAAAATTACAAACAATACACAAAAAGTAGCTAAAACAAGTTCTTGCACCTAATTCTAGGACATGGCAGTAACATAGTTTTTTTCTTAATCATCCTTGTCCCCATGCAGGGACTTGAGCAAGCTCAAGCGCATGTACTGATGGTGCCGGTAGTGCAGGTCGCTGTGGTGGTGCTGGCAACGATCTTCGTGGCGCTGGTGCTGGCAGCGATCTTCTAGCCGGTCGTGGTGGTGGTGGCGGTGGTGGTTGTGCTCGTCCTGGTATCCATCCCCGTGCTGGTGTTCGCGGAGGAGTATATCCTTTAGATTCTTTTGCATACAAACGGTGTCTTCGCTCTCTTACATATACAAACCAAAAGATCAAAGAGAACATAACGGAGAAAGAGATCATAACCAATCCAATGTAGATCCATTTGGAGTAACGGCTTAGATCAGGACAATGGTTGGTTGATATCTCGGTAAGAGTTTCGAGAACGAAGGTGCAGTCTTGTAGCTGAACAAGGGAAGGAGCATTGTTGTTCAAGGCGTTTGCGACGGTTATTGCAGAGGTAACTTGGTTGGAGAATGTAGGGGTTAATCGTCCTTGGGTTATGCATATCTCAGATGGTGAAACTTGGCACACAAAGTTGCTATAAACCTGCATCATAATGCAAACTTCAACACAATATGTCTCGTATATTCATCAGATAGTCTTAATTACTGTTTTCTAATCTGTACATCTTAATTAGTCATTTGTACAGGATGAAAAACAGAGTTGAGAAAGAAAATGAATATATTAGAGATATAACCATTCGTCACTTTTTTTTCTTATCAGCTTAAACTTTTAGAAGAACTAATATCATGAAATAGTATCAGGATTTTTATGACTAAAAGGTCTAAAGTTCGATACTTGTTGAACCCCAAAAGAAAAAAAAATTCATCATAAAGCAAAAACAAATAGAGAAAGAAAATCTATGGATTTTTGGAGGTTGGGTGCTCATTATGATCACTTTCTAGATTTCGAGAGGTTTTTAATGTTATATTTTATAAACAATTTTTTCAAGGAACCAACGTTTTTTAACCAACAATCAGCTAATAAAATAGTGAATGAGCAAAGATTAATAATTTGAGTTGTTAGTGCAGAGAAAAAATGAAAAATACTAGCTGATTGTTGACTGAGAAATGTTAATGTGCACTCTTTTACAAAAGAGGAATGCTAAAGGGTCATCAGAATTTATTGTTTAGTCATCAATGTTTAAAAGCATAGGATAAAGTATGTTGTTGGATTACTGTACTAGAAAAACTAGACTAAAAGAATTGAGTTGATGGCTAAATAGTGGCCGAAAACAATAAATTTTGATGAAGGTTCTGTTAATGTACCTCTGTGGCATTGCTTACGCTCACTTCACGAGGATCACACTGTCTATCAGTCAGATCAGGCCGGAACGGATCGCAAAGGAGCGGCATCAACGGACCGGATTGATTATAGTACAGAGGCGTGAAATTTGGGGCGAAATTTATGTTGGAAACATTTGTGATGATCTGGTTGACCAAATTGACTAGCTCAGAAGTGACTTCTTTGCTTCTTAGCAATGTTTCTTTTGCAGTGGCTTTGTCCAAGCATGGCATAATCTCATCCATGGCTGTGCTTTCAGTGGCACTGGGAAGCATGTTCCACTGATTTATCGCTACACAAGTGTCTGTTGTCACACTATCAAATGCAAGATATTTAAAGGTTAGAATTTAAATAAGCTTCACACTGTTAATATAAACATCACATGTAGATTACACGGATCTCTGATAAGTATCTAAGGAAAGTGGGAAACTACAGCTTAAAGGATTTGGATCCTCTAAAGTTTTAATTTCACTTTAGAGAGTAAAGTGTGATCTCTCACCATTTATTTCATAAGTGGGACCAAGAATAAATATGAAAGAAAAACTATTCAAGAATAGAAGATCACACTTTAGTCTCTAAAATAAAATTCAAACTTTAAAGGATCCAAATCCCAGCTTAAAAGCTAGCTATTAAAGGGAAAGAACTGCTCTCCTTAAATACAATATTAAGCATCCAGGCTACTTGATGTAAGACTTTAGACACCCATAATGCCCAATTCCCTAACAATCTACTTTGAAGTTAGGTAATATTACACATGATACTTCTCCATTTGTACTGCATTTGGTTTTGAGAACAAGTCATTTAGAACCGGATACAAAAGACAAAGACACAAAAATGAGTGTTTTTATATTTTGTTTAGTGGTAAACCGAATATAAGATAGAAAAAATAATAAAAAGTCTAATTTACCTTATTTTTTTCACACACAAGTTAGAATAAAAAATAAATTAATAAAAATATAATTATAAAAATTTGATAATGATAATAAAAGAAAAAGTATCTGCATTCAGTATCTGTCTCTTTCCTGCATTCAGTATCTGTCTCTTTCCTGTCAGAAAGGACACAAAATAGTCTGTCCATGTCCCTTTTGACCATTTTAGGGAGGGAGAAGGAGACTTACGTGTGGAGAGCGAGGGACAAGCCACATAATATAAAGGTACCGGTAACAAGAATCCATCCTGCGATTATCAAGCTGCAATTATTTATGTCAAAGAATTTCATGAGAATAGAATATGATGCAAGAAGTGAAGTTTAAGTTTGCTAGAAAATAAATCACAGAACTGATATGATATGATAGTATATCTTACTTACATATACACAAGGAGCTGTTGGCCAAATATTGAGAACACTGAAGTAGAAACAACAAATCAGAACATCAATTTAATACCACTAGGAATCAAGAAACTCTCCATCTAAATTGAGTGATAGAAAGGGACTCACAAAATCCAAGAAATGTCAAGACTATCATAACAGCAGCTATGATGATAAGTGCCATCCTCCTGTATCAATTTCAAGGAATTAGGGGCATGTCTGTTTCAGTTTTTATGTAAAAGTGATTACACAAAAAATTTCAGACAAAGTCCTAATACTAAAATCATTACACAGAATCTAAGAGATCTTGTATGTTGTCGGAGTTCTCCTTTGTTTGCTCAGCAAGTGTGCCAGCTGCAGCATTGATCTTTGTTTGCGCCGCATCAATATCGGTTTGAACATTAGCCGGGAGAAAAACTCTATCAATTCCAACCTGCTTTGCTTGAACAAGATTATCCGAGACACTCCTGAGTTTATCCTGGGCAGAATTGGCTTGATCTACGACATATTGCAATGTTTTCGTTGTACTACGATGAAAACTTCCCTGTCCAATGTAGAGGACCGCACATCCGATCCTGTAAATACATCGAGACAAGTAAGTAACTTGTAATACACGTCAAAATAAACCTGAAACCAGAAAACCAAATGAGAAAGAGGGAGGAGAGATTTGTACATTGCTATAATTGTGAATAATATCAGGAGAATAAGGGAGAGAACATAGCATGTTGGAGAGTAACCATAAGGCTCACGCTTACGACACAAGTAAGAAGAGACGAAGAGCAACAAGCACAAGCCAAATCCCAAGAACCAGATTGCTGCAATGACGAATATCGGAACTGCAGTATATGTTGCAGACTGCATTTTATGGTGAAAAAATAGTAGTGAGTAGAATTGGTTTGTAAAGTACTAAAGACAGAAAGAAACAAAAATTTAAAATAACCATAAAAGAGAAACTAAAGAATGATACAAACAACTAAATTTGAAGTATCATAATACAGGGTTCTTAAAAAAAAGCGAAAATGAAGGTGGACAAGTTCAGTACTCACTTAATTGTGTTTCCCTTTCATAGTGATTGACTTGCATTGCCATCTTGCTTTCTTATGTGACATGCATATGTTTGAAGTTATGTACAAAGCAAATTATATAAGGATTGGTTATCATTTACTAGAAATCTGAAACCAGATTTTAACACAGTAGAACTTGTTTCTTATCTTCAACTATTGTTAATGAAGATTTTACATAAACCTTCCAAAACACTGCCATGTCTATGAGAAATGATTTTTAGTGTGAGTGATTTTGTTATGAGTAGTGTTAATCTCACCTCTCCTTGTGATTTTCCTTCTCTGCCTCTTGTGAATTCTATGGAATGCTATAATTATATGGGGAGTGCTAGGGGAACAATGAAAATTTTGAACAACATGAACAACCACCAATCAAATGAAAATACACTACACTCTAATTTAATGCTACTAATCAAATTTACTCTTTTAACCCTATTAATTCATATTGTTTACACATTGTTCAAAAACTTTGTTGGTTACCTATACTTTTTCTAATTATATTTTAGCCTTGTCCCAAATAGGGAGCTTTAGGTGATCAAAACATAAAATTACAGTTCTATCCTTGCTGAAATACTAAAATAAAAATTTTATCTCTCCCTTTACCTTTCTTTCCTAGCTCCCATAACCATCACAAAAAAAAAAAAATTTTAATGTTCATTCTTTTGATAAAAGCTTATCTAGGCATTCACATTTTGCATAAAGCTACAAAAGGCCCCAAAGAAAACACGGTTATCATCATAACATGTAACACTTTCAAAGACAAGAATGATCCTTTCTTACTCACTTTACCTAAAAAGCTCCACCCTTTTGGCAAATAATCCAAAACTGAAAAATCATATGCAAGTCCAAGAACAAGAAATTTAAGTAGCAATGCTTAGCAGACACAGAAAGAAAAAAACTACTAGTAAGGGTTTTGATGAACTTACAGCCCAATAATGGTGGTCAGTGATATTCCATCCATTTGTATAGACTTTGAAGCCATCAAGAGGGTCTTTTCTTCTTGTTCTCTCTGCAGCTAAGGGAAATGGAGGGCTCTCAAATGGTTCTGCTGCAATTTCAAACCCAATATACCTCTCTGGCTTTAACCCCTTAGAAGAAAGCCTTAAAACATTTCCTCCATTTTCTTGCCCTACAAAAACTAAACAAAGCTTCCATAAGTACAAGTGAACTAACTCACTCACCCCTTCACCTTAGCAAGAAAATTAACAGCCTTTTAGGTTTGAGTGAGTATATCACCCTACATTGTCATAGTTGTAAGCAAAAACGTTGGTTCTTTAAAACTTTTGGTTAGGTTCCAAAGAGTAAAGAGAGTATGAAAAAGGAAACAATATATACCTGAAGTTGGAAAGTAAAGGCCTTTTTGTGAGAGAACAAAGGAAGTAGAAGAGTGGAAAATGAAGAATGTGAGGAGAACACAACAATGCAGGTGGTGGTTGTGGTAGCTTGATGACATCATGTGTGTTAGTGAGTGAGATCAAGGAAGAAAACAACAACAAAGTGGCTTGTGAGTTGAAGAGAGCTAAGAAGAGTTTGTGTCTAGTTGGTACTCACTTCAGTGCCAGTGGGAAATGGCAATGTGTGCCTGTGAGTGTGGGACACAGTTGCGAGAGAGAGAGAGAGAGAGATTAATGGTGGGAAAATGGGAAAATCTTGGGTTGGGAAACATGTTCCACATTAAACCTCGTTACTGTTAGCTTGAATGATATTTCTAATATTTATTTTTTGTCTCACTTATAAAATAAATAATGAGAGATCACATTTTATTTTTAAAGTAAAATTTAAACTTTAGAGGATCCAAATCTCTGTTAAGTGTTAAGACTACCTCACCTTTTTTTTGTTAATTAAAGATAAAAAGATTCGAACTCATAACCTCTAAATAAATATGAAGAGATTATACCATTTAATATTACCTCACCTTTATTATGCCGGAAAAAACCAATTAAAACCATATTAGGTTAAAGATTAATATTTTAATATTGTGGCTTTGTCCTTAGCAGGGTACATATAATAATGAAAAGAGAATTTACTATATAACCAATGAATTATAATTCAAATTCATCTAAGAAGCTACGGGTTCGAGTCTCTTATCTTTAGTAAAAAAAAAAAAAGTTGTTTACTATATATTATCGTTATATTATTTTGTAACGAATTACATTCAAACACCAAATCTGTTTACGTTATATATTCTGATATCAGTTTCCATACATTTTCTTTTTCAATTATCATTTAAAAAAATATTATATAATCAATTATATGTAAATTAATATTTAATAATTATTTATGTTAAAATAATTCTTTCTTATTATTATTATTATAATTTTTTTATGTTTTAGTGAAACAATCATTAATCAATGATTCAATAATTTTAATTTTATAATAAATTATATTCTATATCAAATATACTAATGTGGCACATTTTAGTACCAATTTAAATATTTTTCTTTTCTCAATTATTTTATAAAAAAATATTATATAATCAATCATAGATAAATTAACAGAGTTAAATCCCATTTTAGTCCTTGAGATTGGCAGGTTGTATTAATTTGGTCCCTGACTTTTCAATTGCTACAATTTGATCCTCGAGATTCAAAAAAATGTACCAATATAGTCTCTTGTGTATCTTCCGTCGCTGGAATTCAACACTGTTAGTGGCATAGCTCAAGTCTTGTCACGCTAGACATATTAAAACGACGTGGTATGCGTTTTGGCGCTAAAGAAGGCACTAAATGACGTCGTTTGAGGGTTTAAACAATACTAAAACGTTATATCCCTCCCTTTTGATATTGTTCAAACCCTGAAATGACATTATTTAGTGCTCTTTTAACGTCAAAATATGTACAACGTCGTTTTAATATGTCTAACATGGTAAGACTTGAGTTATCTCACTAAAAGCGTTGAACTACATTGGTGCACTTTTTTAAATTTGGAGGACCAAAGTATAGCAATTGAAAAGTTAGGAACTAAATTAGTGCAACTCGTCAATTTCAGGGACCAAAATAGGGTTTAACTCTAAATTAACATTACATGATTAGGTATGTGAAGATTTATTAGTAATTCTATTATTTTATTTCATATATTTTTTATAATCATCGTGACTTTTTTTATATTACGGTGATCAATAATTTTAATATTTTATTTTATATTTTTTTAAAAATTATTACTATTCTTTCTTATATTTATGTGCATATTATATATAGTATTTTTTTTCTTATTATTCATAAGCGTAAATTTTAGAGTCAAATATGCTGTCGTGGCGCATTCTGGTATCGTCTACAAGTTGATGCTATTTTTAGAAAATATCATGTATTAAATAATTAGATTTATTAATATTTAATTATTAATTATTGTGAAATTTGTCAATAATTATAATATATTATTATTTTTTACTACTCAAATAAATAATTTTATTATTATTATTATTATTATTATTATTATTATTATTATTTTGACAACATTTAGCGAATACATAATAAATCCAGTTTAAAATATTTTAGTTCATTTTTCTTATAGATATTGAGTTATTTGTTTACTACATACGACACTTTTTCTTTTTTAAATATAAATACTTTGTGATTTTTTTATTTTATTGATTATTATTTGATGTTAGTATAAATAACAAAAAATATATGAAGTTATTTTATATAAGGTAAATATATTTATGAATAACTTATTTTAGAAACATATTTCCGACATAAATATAAAGAAATAGATTTTTTTTTGTACATTGTACAAGTATATACACTAGTATAATTAAAATGAGATTTTTTCAATTAATAGTATAGTTAACTGTGTGACATACTTTTAAAAGTATTTTTTGATTTATTTGATTTAATTAAGATAAATATTAAATTATTTAATAAATTATTTGACTATATTAACTATTAAATTATTTAAATATCAAATATTTTATATATCGTTATATATTATTCCGTATATAGTACGAATAATAATAATAATAATAATAATAATAATAATAATAATAATAATAATAATATTACAAAGTCATTCTAATTTATTCTTTTTTATCAGCATTTAGCTATTAGCTTATTTTTAATTATAAGTTTATGTTAAAAAAAAAGTTCTAAAGAAATTAATAAAATGTGTATACTAACTAACATTACTAATCAATATAAATAAGAATGGCTGCTTCTGAAGTTTGCTCTAGTAATAATAGGCAAAGTGGCAAAGTCATAAAAATAGGTTTGCATATAAATATCACATTTTCTCAAGGTTTGCTTCATACTCCATATTTTGAGTTCAAATTCTATTAACTGGATAAAGTGTAATAAGATTCCGTTGATTCTTGGCAGGATATGTAATCTCGCGTGAAAATATTTATAATTTTACATAGACTACCAATATTCCCTAAGCTTCACAGGGAAACCATGTTCATATGATCATATCCATCGAGAGGGTTAGTGTGACAATAGTCAAAAGTTGAAGATGGTTAAGAGTTTGATGGAAATTGGAAACCTAAAGAGATATAAGGAGAGAATGTGGGACCCAGAAAATATGAGTAAATTTTTTTTTTATAATAATCAAATAAAAAATTAGTCTGTGGCAGATAAGTTTTATTTAAAAATTTGTTGTTAGTTAATAAATTATTATATACAAAAAATAAAATTTAAATTATACATATTTATTTAAATAAATTAGCGAGCTAACTGTTAAACTAATCCTACTTATTTAATAGGAATAAAAGTGGCTCATATCCCAATGTAATTTCCAACACTTACTGTGTGGCTTTTGACTTTAATACAAGTATCCAACTGTGGACCACTATCACAGCCGGTTTTCCTGCTCTTGCAATTTTTTTTTTTTATATTTAATTATTTTTTTCCCCTCACCTATTCAAGGGTTTTGTTTTTTGGACTTGCCTAACCTTTTGAAGCTTTCACAGAAACACTGTGGCCAGTAATAAATAATTGGGTCTGGCCTATTTACGCATTTAAAAAACGCAGGCTCATTAAAATAAGCGACATAAAAAAAAACGGACTAACTTGTAGTAGATTAAACGGATTTATTCGGCTAATGAATCTTAACTCACACGGCATTTCGCCTCCTCCTTTAAAATTGAGGTTATCTAATCTACCTAACAGAAAAAAAAAAAAAACGGATTTACTCACACATTTGAACAAAAAAACGGATTTACTCGTACGGTCTTTTTTAAGAGCATAAGAGGAAGGAAACAGAATCGCAAGGCAATTACTGAATGGCAAAGTCTCTGATATAGATATATCAAAATATCTATACTTCTGGATCATACGTGTGTGAGTCTAACAAGAGATGCGTGTTCGCTATTGATAATCTGCAAAATCAATCCTTTAAAAAAGTGCCATTGCAATAGCAGTGGGTCAGAAACTTTGTTTAGAAGTGGTCTTGTGAGGGTAGGAGGATTATTTGCTGAGTAAATTCCCAAAATGGTCTCTCAGATTGAGCCCGTACACCAATGTTACCCCTGACTTTTAAAATGCTCTAATTGCACCCTTCAAATTGAGCTCCGTGCAAAATCCTGGTCCTTCCATCCATTTCCAGCGTGACTCAGCAGCCGGAGCGCTGAGCTAGCGGTTTGTGATCCACGTAGGCAGCCTCGAGGGTACTTCCATTGCTTGTTAAGAAGAGGACAGTACTACCTACCGCAAGGTTTCTTCTTCTACTTCTCTTCTTCTCATATCTACTTGCTCTTTCTTGCTTGCTTTGTTGATCCACTTTCTAATCTTGCTAAAAAGTTGATTTGATTTTGGAGGCTTGCGATCTAACTAGCTTTTGTAGTGTTAATCTGAGATCAGGTGTCATTGTGATAGTTCTAGATGATTGATTATGTTCCGTTAGTTTCACTCTAGAAATCTTGATTGAGATCTGTGTTTTGATGACAGGGATGCAAGAGGCCGCAAGGTGAGATTGGAGGAACTCCAGCGAACATGAGTGGTTGTTCTTCACTACAGCCAAGCCCACAGTCATCAGCGTTCCCAAGCCCTGTTCCTTCCTACCATGCTAGCCCAACTTCCTCATCATTCCCCAACTTCCTCATCATTCCCCAGCCCCTCTCGCATTGATCCCAACCTTCAAAACCCCTCTTCATTCCTCCTACCATTCATTCATAACATCACCTCCATCCCCACAAACCTTCCTCCTCTTAGAATATCCAATAGTGCCCATGTTACCCCTCTTCTTTCTTCCCCAACCTCCAGGGGTTCTAAAAGGAAGGCGGATTTCGAATCCCTCTCCAATGTCTCCTCTCTTAATTCGTTCCGCCATCCTCTCTTCACGGTATCCGCCCCATCCAGCCCCTCCTGCCACCACCAATTGGCTACTTTCACCATTCCTGAGTGTGATGAATCTGATGCTTCCACTGTGGACTCCGGTCGCTGGGTTAGTTTTCAGACAACGACTGCCTCGGCTGCTCCTCCATCGCCTACCTTTAACCTTGGAAAACCAGCAATGCAGCAGATCACTCCCCAGAGTTCCATGGATATAAATGAAGGCATGCAATGGGGCCAGGCTGCAGAGAGAGGAAGACCATCGGATTTTGACTTTGAGAATGGTAGAGTGAAGCCATGGGAGGGTGAGAGGATACATGAGGTGGGAGTGGATGAGTTGGAACTTACTCTAGGCTGTGGAAAGGCCAGATGTTGAAAACAATGTTTAGGGCTACCTCCAGGCAAAACGGCGTCGTTTAAGGCTGCCTACGTGGACCACAAACCGCTAGTTCAGCGCTCCGGCTGCTGAGTCACGCCGAAAATGGGTAGAAGGACCAGGATTTCGCACGGAGCTCAATCTAAAAGGTGCAATTAGAGCATTTTAAAAGTCAGAGGTAACATTGGTGCATGAGCTCAATCTGAAGGACTATTTTGAGATTTACTCATTATTTGCTAATGTGATATTATTAATGAAATGTTAGGGATAAAATTTTTTGGGCATGGATTTCGCGGGCTTAATGAAATTTCGGCCAGATTGTTGGGCGTAAAGAATATAGGAGGAGAACTGTCTATGTTTTAAAATCCATAAAGAAAGGAGAAAAAATATTTTAATGAAATAGGAAAAAAAAAAAACAAGAGTAGCGTGAAGATCCAATAAAATTAAAAAACAGTGGCTGGTGCTACATTAAAAATATGTGAACATTAAAAAAAAATTAATAATTATAAATTTTATGTTTCTTAAGTATTTCATAATGTATTGGTGTCATATCTAAATTTTAATATTTTTATTTATTTTATTAAAAATTGAATGGACTAGAAGATCAAAAATCTAATTAAATATTATTCATCAATTATATATATATATATATATATATATATATATATATATATATATATATATAACATTCTTATTCTCACTTAACAAAATTATTAAAAAATGTTAACATATAAAATAAGAAGTTATTAAACTACTCTTCTACCTTAGCCTTTCGGATATATATATCTAAACACTTGACAAGTTAAAAACCAAAAATGAATTAAAATTGACCAAATCATTTGTTAACACAACCTTAACCAAATTATTGATTCTGATACTGCTGCATTACCAAGACGGATGCTATTGTCGGGCAATCTTGAGATACCAGCAAAGAACCAATTGGTCCAAGTTCTGGGTATTCATTTCTCTTGAGAGCGTATGCCAATTCACCTTGTGGCCTTCGACCCACAAGAACCAAATTGCAATGAGTGAACTCGCAGATCACAGCAACTGTTTCTGCTGCATCCTTTACTGCTTTCTCTTCGTATGTCACAAAATCATCGTTAGCTACTTTCGCCTTGAATTCATTAAGGAACTCCTCATCCTCAGAGATTAATTTGGTGCTGAAAGAGGATTCTCCCACATCCACTCTAACGATATCTCCTGTGGTACTTGGTTTCACGACAAAGCGAAGAACCACCAATCTTATGCCAGGGTGCTCGGCCATTCGAGCACCATAAGCAAGGGCCTCGCGATCATCACTTCCACCAAAGAAAAGCACTGTAATGGAATAAGAAACATTGCTTGCAGATATATGGGATGTACCACCAAGGCCACGATCAACGAGAATTCCAACTGAGCATGGAGCATTCTCAAGGACCCTTCTGTTAACATATTTAAAATCACTTCTTGTTGTCTTTAATGAGACATCCAATCCTTGGTGCTTATGAAACGGAAGAATGATTACTGCAGCTTTCTTTCCCCCCAGCAGTTGCACAAATGTCTACGTGCATGTCTGCCATAGATGAGATTTCGGTCATTGGTTTGATAGACACTTGACTCAGTTGATGATAAGCCTCAAATGCCACAATTAAGTGATCAGCATCAGAGGGACGATCCTTATTCCAAAATGACAACCCATTTTTCCTTGCCTTATGTACCATTAATATTGTTGATGACCTCTCAGAAAATTCTCTGAGGTGCATTGTATACACACAAATTCCACCGGACTTCTGGATTCCTCTTGAGGCTTCAATCAAGTTTATCATTGATAGAATATTTCTTGCATTATGGAAACAACAAAGAATCCTCAATTGGCTGTTTGTGTTCTTCCTTGCAATTGTTTTGTATTTGTAATCATCTATTTTTCCCCTTCTTGCAGGCTTATACACAGCCATGACAAGAGGAGTGGTAATGAATGTGGTATACTGCCATAAGAACCATAATGGCAAAGGTTTGATCATTTAAAACCTTCCTATCTTTGCCAATGTTGAGAACAATCAATTCAACCAAGCCCTTACTGTTCATTAGGAATCCCAGAGCTAAAGCCTCTTTCAAGGGTACTTTACAGAAGAGTGATACAACAATGGTTCCAACAATCTTCCCAAAACAAGCAGTGAAAATAACTAAGGCCAGAATACCCCATGACTGCAGGCCGTGAATGGTGAATACGTTGGTCTTCAATCCACTTGACACAAAAAAGAGTGGGAGGAAAATGCCCGAAACAAGATCCTCTACTTTCTCCACAAGAGCACTGGTAAATGGTCCATCTTTTGGAATCATCACGCCAACAACAAATGCACCAAACATGGCATGGATTCCAATAGCATCTGTAACAAAACCCGCGGCCAAAACAACAACTAATGTAGCACATATATATATCTCATCCACCGGCTCGCCTTCATTACATCGTTGTGTAATCCTTTTAAAAATCGGAGGGACAATGATGATTGAACAAATAACAAAACCACATCCACATAAGAAGACCCACAATGACACTAGTGGAGACTCGCTATCGCTTGACAAGGCAACAGCAAGTGCAAGCAGAATCCAAGCAGCAATATCATTTACTGCTGCGGCTGACATAGCCATTCTACCAACATTGGTGGTTAGAAGTTTTAACTCGGCCAAAATACGAGCCAACACAGGGAAAGCAGTTATGGATAGAGCTACACCCATAAACACAAGAAATGCAGTACCATTTACACCTTTGGCAATTGTTTCTTTAAGAGCAAATGACGAACCAATTCCCAAGGCAAAAGGTATATTTATTCCAGCAATAGCAATGGCAAGGGTCTGTTTTCCTGTTTGACGCAAAGATCTAGGATCTAACTCTAGGCCTGCAAGGAATAGAAAGAACAAAAGGCCAATATTTGCCAGAGTATCCAGTACTATAAGACTTTTGGAGGGGAAAACAGCATTCAAATAGCTTTTATTTCGTCCTAATGCTGATGGCCCAAGTAATATTCCTCCCACAATCTCTGCAATGACTCTTGGCTGCCTCAAAGGCCTTATAATATATGCCAATCCTCTTGTGACTACAAATACTAGGCATATCTGTAAAATAGCCATCGAGAGTGCAAAATCAAGAGGGTTATCTCCTTGAAACACACCATTTGATGTTGGTTTCATGGGTGGGGGGCAAGCACTTGCAGAAGTAGCATTGGTAACCATTTTCACCCTGCAAAGTCCAAAGCTACACCAGACTCTCACTTAAATTTATTGCACGTTACTCCAACAGCAGGAAGGCCTAGTGTGGAAAGAGCGCAGTAGTTAATAGATCATGAAGTGATTCCTAACCCGCGCTTTACTTGATAAAATTGTGAAAGAATAAGAAAAGAAGAGATGAAGAATATTATACTTTGTATTTCTTGATTGATTGAATTGAATTGAATTGAAGTGTGTTGTAAACTATGAGGGTAAAACTAAATATATATAGAACATTGTCCTATGAAAGATAAAAGCAAATAAAGATAAGATAAAAACAATTAAAGAGAAGATAAAGATAAGATAATAAAGACTAAAATTGTAATTGAATTTATGTATTCTGTTGGGTTGAATTTGTGGGCCACGAGACTTCTTTATTGTTGTCATGGACTAAGGTAGAAGAGTAGTTTAATAGAAGTATTTTCAGTTTCTTATTATCTATTTATTCTCAATATATTATTCTTGCTCGGACAAAATTTATAAAAAAATAATTCTATTAATTATGCCCATTAACATTGTTATTACAATAACAAATATTTTCGTTATCTTTAATAATAAGGTTTATTAAATTTGTTGGTAACTCCTAAAGTCCATATTTATTTGAATAATGCTATAAGTCTTTTTATAAATTAAGTCTAACTAAATTAAACAATAAGATAAAATAAAATTTGTTAGTAACTCTTAAGGTCCATTATTCAATATTAAAATAAAATAATGCTTATTGTAAATGATATATTTTTTAATCAACGCGGTAATTATTGAAACATGAAAGCAAAATTCTCTGTAAAAAAAATATAATATAATTGAATGGTATTTAAGCCATCCATTTTGAATGAATTTTTTAAGTAATATATTAAATTAGGTATTTATTTCGGTATCATGATAAAGTTATATGAATTAGTACGATAAAAATATTGACGAATAAAAAAACGACATATAACCTATAATTCTATAATCTTATATGGACTATAAATATAAAAATATTTCAGTATCATGATAAATTTATATGAATAAGTACGATAAAAATATTGACGAATAAAAAGACGACATGTAGCCTATAATCTTATAATTCTATATGGACTATAAATACCTCTCTTAATTGATGAATAATATTTAATTAGGTTTTTGACATTCTAATCCATTTAATTTTTAATAAAATAAATAAAAATATTAAAATTTAGATATGACACCAATGCATTATGAAATACTTAAGAAACATAAAATTTATAATTATTAATTTTTTTATTTTTTTAATGTTCACATATTTTTAATGTACCACTACTGTTTTTCAATTTTATTGGATCTTCACGCCACTCTTATTTTTTCTTTTTTCTTTTTTTCTTTGTTCTTCTTATTTCATTAAAATGTTTTTTTTCTTTTTCTTATGGATTTCAAAACATAGATGAAAATGGATCCTCTCTATTTTTTTTTGTCACCGGAGAGAATAAAGTGTAATCTCCCATCTTTAATTCTACAAGTGGGATTAGAAATAAATGTAAGAGAGAATGCAATGAAGAGTGAGATTTTTCACTGGATACCCTCCAGTTTTTTTTTCCACTAGAGATGATCCACTCCCAAACATAGATAGTTCTCCTCCTATATTTTTTACACCTAGGCCAAAATTTCGTTAAGCCCACGAAGTCTATGACCCAAAAAATTTTATCTCTAACATTCCATAATAATATCACATTAGCAAATAATCCTTCTGCCCTCACAAGATCACTTCTGAACAAAATTTCTGACCCACTTTTATTGCAATGACACTTTTTTAAAGGACTGATTTTGCAGGTTATCGATAGCGAACACGCGTCTCTTATTGGACTCACACACGTATGATCCAAAAGTATAGATATTTTGATATATCTATACCAAAAACTTCGCCTTACTAAATTACCTCAATTTAAACATTGTTATTCTTTTCCTCTTCTTTCGTAACTAACACTATGTTTGATTTAAGGAAAAACAAAAAAAAAAAATGAATAATTTTTTTTATTTAAATGTTAAAAAAATGGAAAAGAAACAAAATTTTGGGATGGATGTTACTAAAAAAAATTTTCATCCATTACAAACAAAAAAATAAAAAAAATTATTTTTTGTGTATTTACAATATTATCTATAATTCTATTATTATTAATAATTATCAATATAAAGTTAGTTTTAATATATTATCATCATGGAGATTCACATTTAAACATTATATATGTATTAGATAAATAATTTAAATTAAATATATAAAATTATAATATTTTATAATATTTATAAAATATAATAAAATATAAATAAATAAAAATATTTATACTTTATTTTATTATAAGAATATTAATATAATTTTATATTATTATGATTTTTTTTATTTTTTTAATCCAAAAATATTTTTTTAATTTTTTTTATCTATTTTCTCTTCATCTAAACTATACACAAATAATTCTATTTTTTTTTATTTTTTTTTCTATATCCAAACAAGAGTAAGTATAAACTAAAAAAAAAAACTTTGAAAATAAAAAATCTCAAAATAACTCAAGTTTTAAATCAAAAATATTTTTTTTAAATATAAAGTACATACAAATATCTTAAAAATCTCAACCAACCGTTTCTAAAAAAAAAAATCAACGATAAAATTGTTAATCTTAAACGCGATAAATTTGACTATTTCTTCTGTCTTGTACACATTAATCATTCGTTCACTCACTCCAATTCTTCTATCTTAATTAAGCTTCCTCCATCTCTCTCATACTCTCTCATAGGTCATAGATCAATGCACTACAACAAAATCTAGAACTGATGAAGTTCAAGGTAGCGAATGCATCGGAATACCTGGTAATAACAGGTGCAGGGATCAAAGACGTGAAGCTTGCGAAGAAAGCATGGGTATTGCCATGGCAATCATGCACCACCTTGGACCTTTCTCCGGTAAACTACACGTTCGAGCTCCAAGCCATGAGCGCCGAGAAGCTCCCTTTCAAGCTTCCTTCGGTGTTCACAATTGGTCCACGTGTTGACGATCACGAGTGTCTCCTAAAGTACGCCAAGCTCCTCTCGTCCCATGATAAGCTCTCCAACGACGTTAATGATCTGGTCCAAGGAGTCATTGAGGGCGAGACGCGTGTTCTCGCAGCTTCTATGACTATGGATCAGATCTTCAGGGGAACCAAGGAGTTCAAGCAAGGTATGCAATATCAATAACCAACTTTTTTTTTCCCCTTCTCTGCCTTTCAACTTACTTTCTTAAATCAACAATGTATCTAAATTTAAATTATATTTAGATAGTTAGATATGTATCAATGTATCATAGTATCATACTTCATAGAGTTGATTTATGATTATAGTAGAAAAAAAAAGTGGGGTTAAAAGGCCTTATTAAGGTAGAAACTCAGGTGCAGTCAACTTCACGTAAAGTTGATAGCTAAGAGCTGTTAGATGATTTGACTGATTTGACTAAATTTTCATCTAACAGCTTCGAGATATCAATTTCACGTGAAGTCGACCTAAGTTTAGTTTTCACCTTTTTAAAAGTAATGCTAGAGAACTAATGTTTTGGCCAATATCTATTACCTTGGAACTTCTGAAAAATTATGATTGCACCTTATTGTGAACTTCTAAAAACTTATGAGTAATAGAAATAACATACATCAACTAGTTGAAACTAACATACATGTAACCGTTACTTGAAGGTGTGTTCGAGAAGGTTCAGCTGGAACTGAATCAGTTTGGGCTGCTGATCTACAATGCCAATGTGAAGCAACTGGTGGACGTGCCGGGACATGAGTACTTCTCTTACTTGGGCAAGAAGACTCAGATGGAGGCCGCAAATCAGGCCAAGGTTGATGTTGCTGAGGCCAAGAAGAAGGGTGAGGTTGGTGCCAAGCTCAGGGAAGGCGAGACGCTCCAGAATGCGGCCAAGATCGATGCTGAGACGAAGATCATTGCCACTCAGAAGAAAGGCGAGGGCGATAAGGAGGAGATCAACGTAATTAAATAATGTTTTGTATTTTCATTATTCTTTAATGAAAGAAATACATAGTTTAAATTGATATAGTTTTGAAACATGTTTATTTGAGTGTTGTAGGTGAGGACATCAGTGAAGGTGTTCGAGAACTTGAAGGAAGCAGAGGTGGCAGAGGCAAATGCAGAGCTGGCAAGAAAGAAGGCGGAGTGGTCGAAGGTGGCTAAGTTGGCGGAAATGGAGACTACAAAGGCAGTGTCTTTGAGGGAGGCAGAGCTGCAGGGCGAGGTTGAGAGGATGAATGCTAAGGCGAAGACTGAGAAACTTAGAGCTGATTACCTTACCAAGGCAAGCGTTGAGTAT
This sequence comes from Arachis ipaensis, assembly GCF_059453495.1. Lineage (NCBI taxonomy): Eukaryota > Viridiplantae > Streptophyta > Magnoliopsida > Fabales > Fabaceae > Arachis > Arachis ipaensis. Next base: position 137,826,765 of record NC_142443.1, read on the forward strand.
GAGACCAAGGTTAGTGCCTTCAGAACTTTTTTTAAATTATTTTTTATATAAAATTTAAATTCTAACTCTAAACCCTAAGCCTTCTATAAAAAGTAATGATATTAACTAACTAAAAAATAATTATCTATAATTATACTATACAACTTATTAATTAGTATCCTTGTATACTATTTCTACTCATGAAGTATGTAATCTCACTGAATTTCTAAGATTGGCCATTGGACAAAGTAAAATAATGCAACTTATCATCAATTCTTGAATTTTGCAATAATAACTGCATGATAACATTTTGAATTTATCAAATACTTTTTGTTTTCTGTGAATTTTGCGATATTAGATAGTTGATTCAAACACTTTTGCTCATGATGTGTCAATATACAAATGCGGAATGAAATCCTAGTTACTTTTACTCTTTATGGATCCATAACAAGTAAAATTATTTGATAGGCACAAGAGGCCAACTGGGAACTATACAAGAAACAAAAAGAAGCAGAAGCAGTTCTTTTCCAGAAGGAGAAAGAAGCTGAAGCACAAAAGAAATTAGCAGAGGCACAGTTTTTCGCTCGCCAACAAACCGCCGATGCACAGCTATACGCGAAGAAGAAGGAGGCAGAGGGGCTTATGGCATTAGGGAAAGCCCAAGGTGCATATCTAAAGACACTCCATGAAGCAGTTGGAGGAAACTATGCAGCTCTAAGGGACTACTTGATGATAGAGGGTGGAATGTATCAAGAGATTGCTAAGATTAATGGCGACGCAGTACGTGGACTCAAGCCGAATATCAGCATTTGGACTAATGGCAATGACGAAGGCAGTGATGGCGGTAGTGCTTTGAAGGAGGTTGCCGGTCTGTATAAGATGCTGCCACCTTTGTTTAAGACAGTTGAAGAACAAACTGGTATGCTGCCTCCAGCTTGGATGGGAACCTTGACTCAAAAGAATGTGGATCAAACTTCTCTAAAGTGAAAAGATTAATAAAATGATAGTCCGAATCAAATATATATCATTTCAGTATTTTACCAATCTCTTTAGTTTAGGAGATTTTCTTCAAAAGAATGTTTATATTATGTGTTAACTCATCTACCATTAATATGACATGATTAAGTATTAGTTCTCCTCAATAAATTTGCTTAGTTTCTTTTGTTATTAGGCTATTTCTACATTCAATATATAGTATTAACTTCATAATTTCTTTTTTTTTTTTAAAATCACTCATTGAGGTACACTTGAAAAATGTAGCAAAAAAAAAATGATATCTTAAGCTAAGGCTACATTTTTTAGACTTTGGAGACGCTTTAGTGAAAATGCCTATATTAGCATTGCCTATTTTAAAAGAATACGCTTTTTTGTATCAAGGGCTACGTTTTTTATATTTGAAAATAAGGTGCGCTTTTGAAGTGATGCTCTTCAGAACCAAAGACTACACTTTTCAACACTAATGATTACCAGAATTCAAAAGAATAAGCTACACTTTTCTTTGTTATGACATCACTTTAGAAACGTAACAACATTATATACCTATAACTATTCTATATAAGTGTAGCCTTAGATTCCTTACTCTTTTTTTTTTTTTTTTAATTTCTGTCTCTCTATATATATATATATTAAATTAGTCAAATATTATAAAATAAAAATAAGAGTAAAAGACAAATAGGTCTCTGACCTTTTTTTTGCGGACATTTTGGTCCCTGACCATTGAAAATACTTTTTAAGTTCCTGACATTCTTAAAAGTTGGACGGATCGGTTCCTCCGTCAGACCCAACGGAAAAGTCTGACGTGGCTCCCGTAATGCTTGTCACCGTATACGCGTCGCCTAGTAGACTTTCCTCTCACGCTGGTAGACTTCCCTCTCACGCTTACGCGTCGCCATGAATTCTCCACTTTGCATTTTTTTTTTTTCATTTCTTTCAAGTCATTCTTACCTTCAAAACTTTAAATACTAATAAAACACTAATAAAATACATAAAAAATAATAAGAAATTTCATAAAAAATTTCATATAATAAAAAAAATTTAGATGACCTAAAAAATAATAAAAAAATAATAATATACATGAAAAAATAAAACATTAAAAAAATATAAAAAATATTTATCACATAAATAAAATAAATACAATAAAAATAAAAATATGAAAAAGAGTACTATATATTTTATAATATCAAACAAAAAGAAAATGTTCTATAATTTTTTTAGTACGGTTAGTACTCTTTAATTTAGTATCATTTTGAACTATAAATTTTTATTATTTATGAATATTTTATTACTTATCATTAGTATATAATAAAAACAAAAATAAAGTACAGAGAAGTACAATAAAAACAAAAAAAAAAAGAAAAAAATTTCATACAAACATAATATATAATAATTACAACCAACAACATATATCATATGAACAAAAAAATTATAATAAGTAAATAAAATTTATATGAATAAAACCAAATAAAAAAATAAAAAAAATTTATACACAACATAAATATAGTATAATAAATGATAAAAAAAGAATTTATATAAACAAAAAAATAATAAAAATATCATAAAAATTAATAAAAATAAGAATTTATATTAACAATAGTTGTCATATGAATAAAAAAATACAATAAAAATATAACATTAGAACACTAAAAAAATAATATTAAAATATTTATCATATAAATAAAAAAATACAATAAAAAACATAAAAATCAAAATATGAAAGAGAGTACTAAAAATAATAAAAAAATTAAAATATTTACATTAGCGTGATTGAAACAAATCTAAAAGATTTTGATGAAAAAAAAAGGGTTAAGTACGATCTTGGTCCCCAACTTAGAGGCTGAAAATCGATTTCGTTCCCGACCATTTTTTCGCTACAAAATGATCCCCCAAGGTTTCAATTTGTTTTAAAATCGTCATTTTTACCAATTTTATTTTTTTATTACCAAATTACCCTTCATTAAAAAATTATAAAAAAAAAGAAAGAAAGACATCAAAGGGACCGAGAGAGAAAGAGAATAGGGAGATGGGGGAGCGAGAAAGAGAAGGGGGGAGAAAGAGAATCCGGGGGAAAGGGGAGGGAAGGCCGCACCGTCGCACCGCTGCACCCTGTGATCGGAAGGGAAAACAGAGAGCAAGAGAGGAGAAAGCTAAGGGAGAAGAGAGAGATCGGAAGGGAGAAAGCTAAGGGCCACCGCTGCTGCCCCTCGCCGTCTGTAACACCCTACTATCAAAATGCCACGCTTCCGACTACGTCACTCTGATAGTTCGGATATTACGACGAGTCTTAAAATATCTAATACTAAAATATGGGACTGTTTAAAATTGAAACCGAATATTCAAAACATACATCCATACTTTTCAATACAATTTACAATACTTACAAATAATACATACATATATACATCATGCCAATATATAAACTTCACATAACAAAACTCCTATCCTTCTTGCAAAAGTTATAATATTAATGGCAAGGGAAGAGTAATAATAACTAAACTAAAACATCTTCTATCGTATAAGCTAAACTCAACTACTCTTCATAAGCTTCTTCGTCCGTTTCCTGAAAAGAGAAGTCTGTAGGGGGGTGAGAACCTAACCACATGGTCTCACCACATATTTTCAGAGTTTGTTATAAGATGTTTAGCAGGTAAATTGTTTTTCAAACTCAGTGATTAAGTATCCAGAAATCCAAAATACAGTTTTTCCTATAAAAGAAAATTAAAAGTTTTCTAACATTATGAATGACCAATCTGTTCCAAACATAGGTTCATTAAGTCTATGCTGAACCAGCTTGATTTTTTATACTTTACTAATAAATCAATCAGAAACCAATCACAAACTTCAACTCAGCGACTCAACCAATTCCACAACCAAATCATCATCTCATCATCAATATCCAAACTCAAAGGTACCACGACAGAAACAAACATAGGCAAAACATACAAGGAAAACACAGGTATAAATTACAATTACAGCAATTAGCTCAGATAACAATTAATAACAGTTAAGCAATTAGGCAGACCCAAACAAATTCAAACTCAAGCAAAGCATACAAGTGCATATGATGAATGCCTATCCTATGACTGTTGATATCAACTGTCGGTTACGTAGCCATCCCGACATGTTCTCAAGCTCAAAAAAATACACCATGGGAAAAATCCCCAAGCTGACATGGGGAAAGAACACCCCAACCTCAATAATATCCATGGGACGAATCCCAAGCTGACATGGGGAGAAGAGACAACACCCCAAGCTGACATGGGGAAAATAATACCCCAAGCTGACATGAGAGAAATAACACCCCAAGCTCAATATATTCAATCATTTCTCATAATTATCAGTTTCATTTTCGATACTAATTCATATCTCATTTTCACATTCATCCTCATTGTCATTCAATTATTCAAAAATCATACTAAAAAAAATCAATCTTCACTCTCATACTCATTCTCACCATACCACTTGTTACTTTCTTCAATAATTCAGATTCAAAATATAATTCATTCTTTTCTAAATAAATCAAGCACCAAACGTAAACTTTTTCTTCATAATTCCCAAAAATCAAATTATAAAATCCTTGAAAATCTAAATCTTTCTAAATAACCATTTATAAACAAAGGCTTCAATTTTTATAAAAATTTGGACAGCATTTCCTCTAAAATTCGAACTATGTCACCTTTGCGGGTCCCATCAAAACCACATTTTTCAACCCATTCTCACTAGTTTTCAATATCAAATCCTTTCCAAAATCAAACTGAATTCCAACATTAAACATCTTCCAGTAATTCAAAGAAAATCAATTCAATAACGACCAACTTAACAAACCAAAATAGTGAATCAAAATAACTAGCTTCCTCAATAATTCAGCAAACCAGTCAAATAAATAATCACAACCATCTAAATAGTTCAATTCAATTCATAAAACTCATGTAATTATAAACATATATTTTTCATACTATTATCGACTTATAACAACTCTTAAAAATAAAATGAATTTAAGAAAACGCCCCTACCTCGACACGTTCAAACCACAATCCAAAGAAATTCCTTTCCTCTCGACCCGAAATCAATGGCAACTGAAACCTCAGCTCTGCTTGCTTCCTCAAACGTGACGTGCGACCTCGGTTTCTAATTCCTAAAACATCAATATCGTGGAAACCTCAAAACACACAACAGAAAACCAAAGGTGAGGATTTCGGGGTAGGGTACTGGAACAAAAGAATGACACGCTAGCCACCCCAAACTTAACTGGCAGTAGCTCCGACAGCGGCCAGGAGCTTCAGTGGCTCAGCAACAACCTTAATTTTTGACATGCAAACCCATAAAATTAACCCTACAACATCTATACATCAGAATCCTTAACCACAGGTAGCTAGAATAATTACAGAAAGAGCTTCAAGGCGCGGGCAACTCACTGTAAAAAGAAGAATGACAAAAGTGGAGCGGCTGCTCCGATGGCGACCTCCGGCAGCGGCGACGGAGACAGCTTCACGGACGGCAACGTGGTTTGGTGATGGGTGGACCGGTAGCGACAGATCCGATGCGCGTCTCCTCTCTCCGTGGCTGAGCTCCCTCGCGGTTCTGTTTCCTCCCTCGCACGTCCTTCTCTTGTGACGGAACAGTGGCGGCGATGGCATGAAGCACGGCGCGACGGTGGTGACAAGGCGTGGTGAAAACCGGCGACGGCATTAATGACGCGGCTGACGGCGATGGCTTTATGGACGGCGACGCGGCTGACGGCGCGACTCCCTCTCCTTGCGACGGCGCAGCTGGCAGTGGCAAGGACAGACGGCGGCGACGGGGTTGACGAGCTCAGCAACGACGACCAGGAGTGGCAGCTCCCTGGATGACGACGGCAGCGAGGTAGACGGCGGCGAGCTTCTCCTCCCCTGGCGCTCCCTTCCTCTCTCTCGGATTTCCCTCTCCTCTCATCCCTTTCTTCTCCCTCGGTCCCCCTTCCCAGATCCCCTATGAAGCATGGACATTTCGCTGAGTTATCGTGTCCGCGTGTCGGACACATTTCGGACATGACACTCACCGACACTCGTCTGACACGCGTGTCTGCTGTGTCCAACCGTGTCTTAGTAAAAAATAAAATATTCTTTTCCGGACACGCCTGGACACACCTAAATACAATCACGTATCCGCGTGTCCAGTCTTATTCTTAACATATATTCTTAAAATAAATTTAGATATAGTATATATTATTATTTATTAAAACAAAAAATATTTTAAATATTTGATATAATTAAAATAAGACATTAAAAATAATTAAAAATTTTAATTTATATTTTGATATCATAAAATATCAAAATATCATTACAATTTATCTAAAAAATAATTTATATTTTATATATATGCGTGTTCCCGTGTCATGTAAGATTTTAAAATTCGCGTGTCGACGTGTCCCGTATCGTATCGTGTCCCGTGTCCGTGCATCATAACAGATCCCTTTGTTTTTTTTTTCTTTTCCTTTTCTTCTTTCTTCCTTTGAACTGCTAGGTTAGGTTTGTGTTTAGTGTGTGTGTTGTGTGTAGGTCTGACTGAGTGAGTGAGGGGTTGGATTCAGCGTGTGTGTGGGTCAGAGTGAGAGAAGGTGAGTGAGTGTAATTAGGGTTTGGGGTAGTGTAGATTATTTTAGGTATTTTTATTAAAATTTTAGGTATAATAATGTAATTTTATAAAATAAATAAAAAGATAGAATAATAATTAAAAATCAAATTAGATTTAAAGCAGGGGCGGAGCTACCTATAATAAAAAGGGGGTAATGGCCCCTCCCAAACTTCAAATTTTCTTTATAAATTGTGTACAAATTTTATTTTACCCTCCTTAAAAATTTTATTTTATTTTTTTTATTACAAGATTAATTTTTAGCCCCTCCTTCAACTTCAACCTAGTTTCGCCCCTGATTTAAAGTAGTCATCCTTAAAATACTTTTTAATTACCAATTTATAAATTATTGTTAGTTAAAAGCTAATTTAATAAAAATCGAAGATAAGTAAATTAATTCTTTATTATTTATAAAATAAAGTTAAAAATATAAATATTTAAAATTAATGCATATAAAATACTCACTATTTTTCAATTATAAGAACTCTAAATAATAAATAAGAATATACTTAACTTATATATAAAAATTTCTAAAAATATAATATTAAACAAATATAATAGATAGTAAATAATTTATTAATAACTTTTTAAAATTGTGTGTCTTACACCGTCGCGCCGCCGCTCCTGCTCCTCATCGTTCAGTCCTCGCCGCTGAATCTCACCGTGTGCTGCGAGCCGTTTCTGCTCCTACTCCTCGCCCTCGTCCTCGTCGTCGTGTCGCCACACCTCCTCCTCACCGTCGCACCTCGTCTCGTCATTTGTTTTGGTAATTATATTTATGAATTTTTGGTTCTTGTAATTGAAGATGAAATTGGGGATTTTTTGAGTTCTGGATTCTGATGATGATGACGATGATGATAATGATTTTCTGAGTTTTGAGTTTTTATTTTTTTGAATTTGAGTTCTGGATTTTTTTTTCTGAGTTTGAGTTATGGATCCTGAGTTCTGGGTTCTGATGATGATGTCGATGATGATGATGATTTTCTGAATTGTGGTTGATGTGATGCAAATGGTGATGGAGTAGCAGTGGGTGGGGGTGGTGGTGGTGGGTTCTGATTTTGAGTTCTTATGATTCTATTATCTATTGTTCTTATGATGATGGTGGTGGTGGTGGTGGTGGTTCAGCTTCGCTTCTGGTTAATTTTGGAGAAGAAGGGGGAAGGGTATAAATGTCCGAATGACGATTTTAAAATTACATTAAACCTTAGGGACCATTTTGTAGCGAAAAAAGGGTGGGGACGAAATCGATTTTCGGCCTCTACGTTGAGACTAAAATTGTACTTAACCCAAAAAAAAATTAGAACGAAGAACATACAGAAAAAATTACTGTAAAAGTTATATGCTTACTTGCATCTTTTTTATAGAAGAAAATGAAAGGTAGAGTTGGTAAAAAAGGAATAAATTTCTCATCTAATTTCTCAACTGTAATCAACATTCCCCAATGTAAATGCAGAAGCTAGAATTTTTTGCTTCACATGAACGTACGTTCAGAGGTGAAAGCAATTCTGGGTTCAGAGTTTCAGAAAGTTGCCAAACATAAAAATGAGACGTTCAAGACACTCAAACGGACTTCTCTTTCCCAACGTGAATCCTAAACACACCCTAAATTGCTAGATTTAATTTACTTTTCTCTCATTCGATGCCTTGATATGTTTGTTTGAGTGATTTAAAGTTTTGAAGGCAAGAATAGCTTGAAAGAAATGAAAAAAAAAAACATGCAAAGTGAAGAATTCATAGCAAAGTGGAGAATTCATGGCGACGCGTATGTGACCCACGCGTACGCATGACAAGCATTACGGGAGCCACGTCAAACTTTTTCGTTGGGTCTGACGGAGGGACTGATCCGTCCAACTTTTAAGAATGTCAGGGACTTAAAAGTATTTTTCAATGGTCAGAGACAAAAATGTCCGCAAAAAAAATGTCAGAGACCTATTTATCTTTTACTCTAAAAATAAATACATAATAATAATATACAATAATCTTTAAATAATAAAATTTATCCTTAAACTAACAAAATATATTTATAATAAACCAAAAGTATTAGGATCACATAAATGTTACACCTTCAATTGTATGAGAAATTTCTCCATTCGAATATAAGATCACATATATGTGTTCAGAAGCCATTTCCACAACAGAAGTTGATGAATCTAAAATTTATGGAAATGGGATTCATGGAGAGGAAGAAAAAGTAGAAGAAGGGTGAATTGGAGATGTGGCATCACTTCTGCTGGAGCGGGGTTTTTATAGCCTAACTTTGGTTCCAATTCGTGTGCAGTACACACTAAGTTGCCTCATCTCATGTGTGCTACAAACAAAATCTGCTGCCCATTGTGTGTGTTCCCCCACCTGAGTTGTTTACTTCGTGTGCAGTATCCGCAATTTTAGGATTGCACACGGATCGGATCGGATCGGATATAACCTAAAATTCTATCCGATCCGCACTGCACTTATCGGATCAGATCGAATACGATATCCGTAATTTTTCAAGCTGGTGCGGTATTTTTATAACCACACTTACTAACCGGCAAGTGCACCGAGTCGTACTAAGTAATACCTTACGTGAGTAAGGGTCGATCCCACGAGGATTGATGGACTAAGCAACAATAGTGTTTGATAGGCTTAGTTAGACAAACAAAAATTGGTGTTGAGATGTAATATAAAAGACATTAAACAATATCAAAAATATTGAAGAAAGGCAAGTAATTAAGATGGGAATAATATATGGAGAAGATAGTTAAGGTTTCAGAGTTATCTATTTGTCCGGATTAAATTTTCTTACTAACTAATTTAATCATGTAGGATTTAGTTTATGGCAAACTATATGTGACTAGACCCTAATTCCTTAGACCTTCCTAGTCTCCTCTAAAATTCATCAACAGCCAATTCCTTGGTCAATTAATTCTAATTAGAGTGTGATAATCAAATTCCAGTTTATATGCCACAAAAACTCTAATTACCCAAAAATAAAAGGATTATATGTCACGTATCCCGTTAAGTCCAAATAATTAAAATTTAGGAGAAAATATTTTCAAGCTGTTGTTCAAGTAAAGAGCTTTTCCAAGTTTTACAGGAACTCAAATAGAAAGAGGGTCATACTTCCGTTCCACCCAAATTCATAAAATAAAGAGCGGAAACAATTCTTAAATATAAATCCATACATAAATTAAAATAGAAAAAGCAATAAAATCAATCCATAGAAATAGACAGAGCTCCTAACCTTAACAGTAGAGGCTTAGTTGCTCATGGAATGTAGAATGTAAATTTGTATAGAATTCCCTAATGGAATCCCCCTAATGGTATATTCTACTAGGAGAGAAGTCTCCCCTTTTTATAACTAATCCTAATTTATTTGAAATCTAATATCTAAAACTAAAAATTAAAATAATATCTTTTCCTAGAATTAAAATTTGAATTTAAATTTGAATTAATTTAAATAATCAAATCTTCAATGGATGGATGGGGACCACTTGAATTGTCCATGCTGCAGCTTCTAATCTGTGTTTTCTGGGCTGGAAACTGGGTCAAAATAGCCCAGAAATCGCCCCCAGCGTTTTTTTCTGCATTTTCTGCATGTGACGCATGTGACGCGTCCGCGTCGTCAACGCGTTCGTGTCATTTGTGCAGATTCCAGTCCACGCATTCGCGTCAGGCACGCAATCGCGTCATTGCGATTTCCTCTATTCCGCGCGGTCGCGTGAGTCATGCGTCCGCGTCGGTATTCGCTGGTCATCTCCTTGGCTTCTTCTCTTTCTCTGCAGAAACTTCATCAAATCCATCCGAATGCTACCTAAAATAAATAAAATTGCACAAAACTCAAAATAGCATCCATAGTGGCTAAAATATAATTAATTCTTAATTAAATTCAATAATTTAGGTGCAAATTCACTAGGAAAATATAGGAAAGATGCTCACGCATCACAACACCAAACTTAAACTGTTGCTTGTCCTCAAGCAACCAAAACTAATATAAGCTTAGGATGTGAATTTGTATGAGAATGAGAGTTCGATTAAGCCCATGTCTCTTCTTACAGTGGGGTTTACAACTGCAATCTTGAATAGTTTTGGCATCTCACTTTATCCTTTGAAGTTCAGAATGATTGGCATCCTTAGAAACTTAGAATTCAGATAGTGTTATTGACTCTCCTAGTTCAGTATGTTGATTCTTGAACACAGCTACTTTATGAGTCTTGGCTGTGACCCTAAGCATTTTGTTTTCCAGTATTACCACCGGATACATAAATGCCACAGACACATAACTGGGTGAACCTTTTCAGATTGTGACTCAGCTTTGCTAGAGTCCCCAGTTAGAGGTGCCCAGAGCTCTTAAGCACACTCTTTTTGCTTTGGATCACGACTTTAACCGCTCAGTCTCAAGCTTTTCACTTGACACCTTCACGCCACAAGCACATGGTTAGGGACAGCTTGATTTAGCCGCTTAGGCCAGGATTTTATTCCTTAGGGCCCTCCTATCCATTAATGCTCAAAGTCTTGGATCCTTTTTACCCTTTGCCTTTTAGTTTAAAGAGTTATTGGCTTTTTCTGCTTGCTTTTTTTCTTTATTTTATTTATTTATTTATTTATTTATTTTTAGCTTTGTGTTTTTCACTGCTTTTTCTTACTTCAAGAATCAATTTTATGATTTTTCAGATTATCAATAACATTTCTCTTTTTCATCATTCTTTCAAGAGCCAACAATTTTAACATTCATAAACTTCACTATAAAAAATATGCACTGTTCAAGCATGCATTCAGAGTCACAGAAAATACCACCATATTTAAGTAAATAAGACTATTCTTCAATATAGACCAACTTTCTCATGCAATATATCACTCCTATATATTATTTATTTAATTTTTTTTTTTTGAATTCAAGTTCAGTGAGTAATACATGAGACATCTTTTTAGAATTAAAGCAATTACGAGAAAACTAAACTAGTTCTAGGATTCTAACTAATAAAAGATCATGCAACAAACAAAGCAAAATAACAGGAAACCGGAACATAACATAAAAAAAAGAGGGGAGGAATAAAAAATGAAAGGAACTCAACCACCTTAATTATCCTAGCGGTCGCTTTATTCTTCAGGTTGTGCTCCTTCGCGAAGATGATTCGCCTCCCTTTGTACTAGAAAACTTATAAGCGCAGCGTCAACACCAAACTTAAAGGTTTGCTTGTCCTCAAGCAAAGAAGAATTGAAAATAGAAGAGACAAATATTAAAAATGAAAGAAAAATTAAAAGGATAAGAGAATAAGAGAGAATTAGGATTGGGAGAGAGAGAAAGAAACTGGGCGGCGCAAGCGACGCGTTCGCGTCAATGACGCGATCGCGTACGTCACGCATCCTTCATAATGACGCGTTAGCGTCAGGCACGCGTCCGCGTGGATGGCCATGTATGCAAATGACGCGGACGCATCGGGCACGCATCCGCGTGACCGAATTTGTGCTTTTAGCATACATCTTGCCTCAAGCCATCACAACTCTCTGCCCAGACACCTTTTATGTCGATTCTTCATGTCACGCGTCCGCGTGAAGTGGCAAAAATCATGAATGACGCAGTCGCGTGAGCCATGCGTCCGCGCGGGCTTGTTTGTGCTAGAGGCATAATTCTTGCGCCACTCCCGCGCAACTCTCTGTTCAAATTTATTTTTCACGCACTCATGATTGACCCGTTCGCATCAATGACGCGATCGCGTCATGTGCCTCTCTTTTTTTTTTTTTAGCCTGAGGTGTTCGGTTCCTGTGATAAAATAGCTGCATGATCAGAAAATTAGTAAGAACTTAATAAAAAAAAATAAAATAAAATAACTAAGAAAACTACTACTACGAAAAATAGCTAAAGATGAAAAAGAATGATCATACCACGGTGGGTTGTCTCCCACCAAGCACTTTTAGTTAAAGTCCTTAAGTTGGACATGTTGTGAGCTTCCTTGTCATGGTGGCTTGTGCTTGTACTGATCCAGGAATCTCCACCAATGTTTGTTAATCCAATGGCTACCGGGATCCCAAACTAGGCGCATAAAGCCTTTGAGCAAGTTGAAGCAAGTGACAAGGCCCCAAGAGTGTTGATTGTGGGAATGAATTTCAGGGTCCCAAACCTTGCTTTTACACCCGTCTTCTTGTGGATCACCATTGTTCCTACCGGGTGGCAAGCGATCTGAATTCTCACAGAGACATCCAAACATCCTTCTAGACCCATTCAGATTAGCTCTACACCAATTCTTGCACTTCAATTCGGAGCATGCAACCATATTGAACCTTACTTGACGACTCTTACCACTAACCATCTTCCTCTTACTCTTAATGCCACAAAGAGCTCTAAGTTGACCATCCGTCTCCAGTAGTCCATATTCAAGTGAAAAAGTAAAGGTTAAGGGTAGAAATTTTACCCACTTGAATGTTGTATTGGATGGTGATGGCTTTGGAAGAGGTCTTGCAAGCTCTACTCCCTTGTGTTCTACTTTGAATTCTACCACCTCCTTGCAAGCTTCCTCAATTTCAACATCTTCTTCTTGGTAGCTTTCTTTTTTGACTGACTCTTCATTGACCTTGGTCTCAGCGCCAGCTACTTTACCACTTCTCAGTTGAATAACCTTGCAGTCTTCTCTTGGGTTCACCACTGTATCACTTGGAAATGTACTTGCAGACTTCTCAGGTAATTGCTTGCTCATTTGGCCCATTTGCACTTCCAAGTTTCTAATGGAGGCTCTGGTTTCCTGCATAAAACTTATCATCATCTCCCAATTAGAATCTTCCTGGGATTTAGAGTTTGCCTGCTGAGTTGATTGAAACTGGTGGTTATTAAAATTATTCTGTTGAGAACCATCTTGAGAATTATGATTAAAATCTTGTGGCCTCTGAAGTTGCTCTCTCCACCCAAAAATTGGGTGATTTCTCCACCCCTGATTGTAAGTCTTAGAATAGGGATCATTGTTGGGGTTTCTAGGAGCACTCCCCACGTAATTGACTTCTTGAAGAGGATTTTGGGTGTTGATAGCTGAGACTTGCATGCCACCCATCTGTTGAGTAAGTAGATTTAATTGCTGAGTCATAAGCTTGTTTTGGGTAAGAATAGCATTAAAAATTTCTACTTCCATAACACCCTTCTTCTGAGGAGCTTCAATATCTGATGGTGGCTCTTGATATGGGTAGAAATATGATGGTTCTTGGTAGTTGGAACATGGAGCATTGAAGTTTCTTTGGTTTGGACCTTGCCAATCAAAATTTGGGTAGTTTCCCCATTCATAAGGATATGAATCACTACTCGGGTGTGAGTAGTAACCCATATGATCTCTCTCCATTATTTTTTTCTCAGCACAACACACCAAACAGAATTAAACGCACCATGTGGTAAATAGGAAAACAAAGAAGACAGAATAAAATTCTAAAAATTAAAATAAAAAAAATTAAAATAAAACTAACTAGAAAACACCAAACTTAATTTCAGAAATTAAAAAAATATTAGTGCTATTGTAAATATATATATATATATATAATAAATTTTTTTTAGGTTAAAAATAGAAATAAAATAAAATTTATAAAATATTAAAAAATAAGAAAAATAAAGGGAAGAAACGGAATGAAATTAAAAAGAAAATAAAAATAAAAAAGGAAAATAAAATATAAAAAATAGACGCAGGTTTTGAAAACAAATTTCGAAAGTTAAATGAAGCAGGAAAAATGAAAACGGGGATAGGGGGGGGGGACGAACGAAAAAAAAATGAAAACAAGGGATTTTTTTTTTTTTCGAAAAATAATAAAACAATATTTAAATAAAATTAAATTTAAAACGCCTAATTTAAACAATCAAACTAGGGATGTCAGTGGGGCGGAGGCGGGGGATGCCTCCCTGCTCCCCATCCCCGCCCTCATATTTGCTCCCCATTCCCGCCCCATTCTCCGCCGTGGGGGAATATTGCTCCCCATCCCCATTCCCCACGGGGCCCCATTCCCTGCGGGGACCCCATTCCCCATGTACATAATAGTTCTAACTAATTATTAATTTCCATATGAATAGAGCTACAAGTATCTATCTTATACAAAAACTGCAAGATTTTATACAAAAAGTTTAAATGACACGATGGTGACTTCTTTCGAAATAACGCAATGGGGATGCAACGACGAGCCAAAGGACAAAGTAGTAGACGAGGTGGGAGACGCGGCAACAGAGAGGAGAATGGACACGACGGCAGAGTTACAAAAAGGAACGCCGCAAAAAGAAATTACGACGCGGTAAGGGTGATGGCACAGTGAGGTGTGACGATGCGGTGAGAAGGGTGACGAGGGAGTGGCTGCAGAGAGGTTGGATGAAGTATGTACTGCCTTAGGAATCTCTGAATTGAAGAAGGGTTATGCAAATAAAGATTAGGAGTTTTGGATTTCTATATATATGTGTGTGAGAAATGTCTAAAAAACATATATGAGAAATAAACTATTAAAAATAATTCAAGGAATTCATAAATTTCGGGGAATAGCGGGGACGGGGCGGGATCCCCGCTCGGGTCCCCGCGCCTGCTTCGGGGGAATTTTGTCCCCCATCCCCATCCCCGCAGGGAAAATTCTCCACAATCGGATCCCCATTCGGGGCAATCCCCGCAGGGATCCCCGCGTCTCGGAGAATTTTGCCATCCCTATAATCAAACAACTAATAGTTGTTAGTCACAAAAAAAAACAACTAATAGTTGTTAATCACAGTCAATCCCCGGCAATGGCGCCAAAAACTTGGTGCGGTATTTTTATAACCACACTTACTAACCGGCAAGTGCACCGGGTCGTACCAAGTAATACCTTACGTGAGTAAGGGTCGATCCCACGAGGATTGATGGACTAAGCAACAATAGTGTTTGATAGGCTTAGTTAGACAAACAAAAATTGGTGTTGAGATGTAATATAAAAGACATTAAATAATATAAAAAATATTAAAGAAAGGCAAGTAATTAAGATGGGAATAATATATGGAGAAGATAGTTAAGGTTTCAGAGTTATCTATTTGTCCGGATTAAATTTTCTTACTAACTAATTTAATCATGTAGGATTTAATTTATGGCAAACTATATGTGACTAGACCCTAATTCCTTAGACCTTTCTAGTCTCCTCTAAAATTCATCAATAGCCAATTCCTTGGTCAATTAATTCCAATTAGAGTGTGATAATCAAATTCCAGTTTATATGCCACAAAAACTCTAATTACCCAAAAATAAAAGGATTATATGTCACGTATTCCGTTAAGTCCAAATAATTAAAATTTAGGAGAAAATGTTTTCAAGCTGTTGTTCAAGTAAAGAGCTTTTCCAAGTTTTACAGGAACTCAAATAGAAAGAGGGTCATACTTCCGTTCCACCCAAATTCATAAAATAAAGAGCGAAAACAATTCTTAAATATAAATCCATACATAAATTAAAATAGAAAAAGCAATAAAATCAATCCATAGAAATAGACAGAGCTCCTAACCTTAACAGTAGAGGCTTAGTTGCTCATGGAATGTAGAATGTAAATTTGTATAGAATTCCCTAATGGAATCCCCCTAATGGTATATTCTACTAGGAGAGAAGTCTCCCCTTTTTATAACTAATCCTAATTGATTTGAAATCTAATATCTAAAACTAAAAATTAAAATAATATCTTTTCCTAGAATTAAAATTTGAATTAATTTAAATAATCAAATCTTCAATGGATGGATGGGACCACTTGAATTGTCCATGCTGCAGCTTCTAATCTGTGTTTTCTGGGCTGGAAACTGGGTCAAAATAGCCCAGAAATCGCCCCCAGCGTTTTTTTCTGCATTTTCTGCACGTGACGCATGTGACGCGTCCACGTCGTCCACGCGTTCGCGTCATTTGTGCAGATTCCAGTCCACGCATTCGCGTCAGGCACGCGATCGCGTCATTGCGATTTCCTCTATTCCGCGCGGTCGCGTGAGCCATGCGTCCGCGTCGGTATTCGCTGGTCATCTCCTTGGCTTCTTCTCTTTCTCTGCAGAAACTTCATCAAATCCATCCGAATGCTACCTAAAATAAATAAAATTGCACAAAACTCAAAATAGCATCCATAGTGGCTAAAATATAATTAATTCTTAATTAAATTCAACAATTTAGGTGCAAATTCACTAGGAAAATATAGGAAAGATGCTCACGCATCACAAGCCAGATCCGATCCGATCCGCAAGTATGCGGATCGGATCGAATCGGATATCGGGTATATCCGCATAATTAAAAAAAATGTTTTCAAATTCCATTTGGCTATTTTTACAAAAAAAAAAATTCATTTTTCCACCTGTTTAAGCATATTTAATTCTAAAATATTATCAATAAAAGTTCTCTTGAATAACAAAAAAAATAATAACACAAGATTTAAACTTAATTATTCTAAGTCGAAGTACAACATAAAAAATAAAAAACAAGATATCATAAAATTCATAAAACAACACATTAAAATTCATATCACATTAGGATTTATTTTCTTAAACTATGCTATTTATATATGATGTGCGGATATGCGAATTTGCGGATCGAATCTGCGGATATCACTGCCAAATCCGCAATCCGATCCTACCATAATGCGGATCGGATCCAATCTGATCCAATGGCTTTGTGGATCGAATAATATCCGCAAAATTCGAATCGGATGCGGATAATTACCGCGAATATGCGGATATTATCCAATTCATGTGCAGCCCTACGCAAATTGGAGGGAGTCCTGACACGACCCATTTTGCAACTGCCGTGCCTTCATTTTGCGTCTGCCCTGGCTAATGTGGTTGCTCCAATTCGTGGCTGCCGAAGGTGAAATGGAGTCTTTATTTCGTGGACACCTTACATAAAATGGAGAGTAATTCTATTTCATGGATGATGAACCTGAAATGACAATGCGCAATTTGAGCACAGTTTTAATCTATGCGCATTATGAAAAATAATGAATTTCTCGTACATATATAAATAAAAAAGTCCTAATATAATTAAAATAAAATTTTCTCAATTAATAGTATAATTGATGTGACATACTTTTTAAGGTATTTTTTAATTTATTTAATTTAATTAAGATAAATATTAAATTATTTAATAAATTGTTTGACTATATTAACTAGTAAATTATTTAAATATCAAATATTTTATATATTGTTATATATTATTCCGTATATAATACGAATACATATACTAATAATAACATTAGTATTACAAAGTCATTCTAATTTATTATTTTTTTTTAATCATCATTTAGCTATTAGCTTATTTTTAATTATAAGCTTATGTTAAAAAAAAGTTCTAAATACATTAATAAAATGTGTATACTAACTAAAATTACTAATCAATATAAATAAGAATGGCTGCTTCTGAAGTTTGCTCTAGTGATAATAGGCAAAGTGGCAAAGTCATAAAAATAGGTTTGCATATAAATATCACATTTTCTTAAGGTTTGCTTCATACTCCATATTTTGAGTTCAAATTCTATTAACTGGATAAAAGTCTAATAAGATTCCGTTGATGCTTAGCAGGATGTGTGATCTCGAGAAAATATCTATAATTTTACATAGACTACCAATATTTCCAAAGCTTCACAGGGAAACCATGTTCATATGATCATATCCATCGAGAGGGTTAGTGTGACAATAGTCAAAAGTTGAAGATGGTTAAGAGTGCAAGGTTTGAATCCTAGTGTAGTTGTTAGGTTTGTGTGTGTGAGAGTATGTTGTATAACCCAAAAAAAAAAAAAAAACGAATTTACTCGTACGCTTTTCTTTAACCAAAAAAAAAAGATTTACCACAATTGTTAGGTTTACTCGTTTGCTAGTTGTTAGGTTTTTTTTTAACATTGTTACCATTTGTTCCTTCCCTCTTCTACAGTTCTTCGTCACTAAGTATAGGCTAAAAATGGAAAAAAAAAATTTAAATAAAAAATCTCAAAATAACTCATGTTTTGCATCTATATAAGCTTACAGTCTTCTGTATTCTACACACATCTAATCACTCGTTCACTCACTCCAATTCTTCTATCTTAATTAAGCTTCTTCCATCTCCCTCATACTCTTTCATAAGTAATAGATCACTGCATTACCAGAAAATCCAGAACTGATGAAGTTCAAGGTAGCGAATGCATCGGAATACCTGGTAATAACAGGTGCAGGGATCAAAGACGTAAAGCTTGCGAAGAAAGCATGGGTGTTTCCATGGCAATCATGCACCACCTTGGACCTTTCTCCGGTAAACTACACGTTCGAGCTCCAAGCCATGAGTGCCGAGAAGCTCCCTTTCAAGCTTCCTTCGGTGTTCACAATTGGTCCACGTGTCGACGATCACGAGTGTCTCCTAAAGTACGCCAAGCTCCTCTCATTCACATGATAAGCTCTCCAACCACGTTAATGATCTCGTCCAAGGAGTCATTGAGGGCGAGACGCGTGTTCTCGCAGCCTCTATGACCATGGACGAGATCTTCAGGGGAACCAGGGAGTTCAAGCAAGGTATGCAATAACAATAACTTCACCTTTTTTTTTCTTCTCTGCCTTTTAACTTACTTTCTTAAATCAACAATATATTTAAATTTAAATTGTACTTAGATAGTTAGATATGTATCAATGTATCGTAATACCATACTTCTTACAGTTGATTTATGAATATACTAGAAAAAAAGTGGGGTTAAAAGGCCTTATTTAAAGGTTGTCAATGGTAAAAGTCCTAAAATATTAGGTATTATCAATTAGAAAGAATGCATCATAAATCCTCTTTACTTGTTTTACAATCAACTTTTGTTTTTCTTAGTTGTATGCAAACCTATTTAAAATACGATTGAATTGATTTTTAAAAGTAATGCTAGAGAACTGATGTTTTGGTCAATATCTATTACCTTGGAACTTCTAAAAAATTATGATTGCACCTTATTGTGAACTTCTAAAAAATTATGAGTAATAGAAATAACAGACATCAATTAATTGAAACTAACATACATGTAACTGTTGCTTGAAGGTGTGTTCGAGAAGGTTCAGATGGAACTGAATCAGTTTGGGCTGCTGATCTACAATGCCAATGTGAAGCAACTGGTGGACGTGCCGGGACATGAGTACTTCTCTTACTTGGGCAAGAAGACTCAGATGGAGGCCGCAAATCAGGCCAAGGTGGATGTTGCTGAGGCCAAGAAGAAGGGTGAGGTTGGTGCCAAGCTCAGGGAAGGCGAGACGCTCCAGAATGCCGCCAAGATCGATGCTGAGACGAAGATCATTGCCACTCAGAAGAAAGGCGAGGGCGATAAGGAGGAGATCAAAGTAATTAAATAATGTTTTGTATTTTCATTATTCTTTAATGAAAGAAATACATAGTTTATACTGATATAGTCTTGAAACATGTTTATTTGAGTGTTGTAGGTGAGGACATCAGTGAAGGTGTTTGAGAATTCGAAGGAAGCAGAGGTGGCAGAGGCAAATGCAGAGCTGGCAAGGAAGAAGGCGGAGTGGTCGAAGGTGGCGAAGTTGGCAGAGATGGAGGCTACAAAGGCAGTGTCTTTGAGGGAGGCAGAGCTGCAGGGGGAGGTTGAGAGGATGAATGCTAAGGCCAGGACTGAGAAACTTAGAGCTGATTACCTTACCAAGGCAAGCGTTGAGTATGAGACCAAGGTTAGTGCCTTCACAACTTTTTTTTAAATTATTTTTCATATAAATTTTAATTTCTAAATTTTAAATTCTAACTCTAAACCCTAAACCTTCTATAAAAATTAATGATATTAACTAACTAAAAATTAATTATCTATTATTATACTATACAACTCATTAATTAGTATCCTTCCTTGTATACTATTTCTACTCATGAAGTATGTAATCTCACTGAATTTCTGAGATTGGCCATTGGACAAAGTAAAATAATGCAACTTATCATCAATTCTTGAATTGTGCAATAATAACTGCATGATAACATTTTGAATTTATCAGATACTTTTTGTTTTCTGTAAATTTTGCGATATTAGATAGTTGATTCAAACACGTTTGCTCATGATGTGTCAATATATAAATGCGGAATGAAATCCTAGTTACTTTTACTTTTTATGGATCCATAACAAGTAGAATTATTTGATAGGCACAAGAGGCCAACTGGGAACTATACAAGAAACAAAAAGAAGCAGAAGCAGTTCTTTTCAAGAAGGAGAAAGAAGCTGAAGCACAAAAGAAATTAGCAGAGGCAGAGTTTTTTGCTCGCCAACAAGCCACCGATGCGCAGCTATACGCGAAGAAGAAGGAGGCAGAGGGGCTTATGGCTTCAGGGAAAGCCCAAGGTGCATATCTAAAGACACTCCATGAAGCACTTGGAGGAAACTATGCAGCTCTGAGGGACTACTTGATGATAGAGGGTGGAATGTATCAAGAGATTGCTAAGATTAATGGCGACGCAGTACGTGGACTCAAGCCGAATATCAGCATTTGGACGAACGGCAATGGCAAAGGCAGTGACGGCGGTAGTGCTTTGAAGGAGGTTGCCGGTGTGTATAAGATGTTGCCACCTTTTTTTAAGACAGTTGAAGAACAAACTGGTATGCTGCCTCCAGCTTGGATGGGAATCTTGACTCAAAAGAATGCGGATCAAACTTTTCTAAAGTGAAAAGATCAATGTTCTGAAAATCGGACCAGATTGATCGGTTTAATCGGGTTAATCGAAAATCGATTATCTAATCGGTCCAATTTACCTATAAAATCACTCTGCAAAAAACTGGCGAAAAAATCGGGCGAACCGACCAAATTTCAGCAGGATTTGGATATCACAAGGCTTACTATCTTCCAGACAGCATTCAAAAGTTAAAATCTCTCACAGTTTGAATCTTTCTTGCTGCCTAAATCTCCTTCGGTCTTTGCATTCTCTGTCTAGTCTGACATCATTGAGCATACTTTATTTAGCGGGGTTCTCACATCTCAAGAGTCACGATCTTACAATCTTGGCAACCTAGCGTCTTTGACGGATTTGGATTTATCAGAAAACAATTTTTTAAGGATTCCAATAAATATCCATGAACTCCCGAGGCTTAGACGTTTGAATCTAGACTACTGCCCTAATCTTAAGGTTTTACCAGAGATTCCGTCAAGATTTCACAATCTTGTGCAATATAACTCTTGATTGTGAAATCTTGACGGAAGTTCTGGTAAAACCTTTAGCTTAGGGCAGTAGTCTAGATTCAGACGTCTAGGCCTCGGGACTTCATGGATATTTATTGGAACCCTTACAAAATAGTTTTCTAATAAATCCAAATCCGTCAAAGACGCTAAGTTGCAAAGATTGTAAGACCGTGACTCTTGAGATGTGAGAAAACACCCTGCTAAATAAAGTGTGCTCAATGATGTCAGACTAGACAGATAATGCAAAGACTGAAGGAGATTTGGGCAGTAAGAAAGATTCAAAATTGTGAGGGATTTTAACTTTTGAATGCTGTCTGGAAGGTGAGTAAGCCTTGTGATATCAAAGGTGTGTTTATTGTGTTCATGTATAATGGATTTTTCATGTTTTCAATACATATTTTATATTTCAACATGTATTTTATATTAGTGACTAATTTTAATATATTCCTAGAATGGTTATTTCATTATATACAAGAATATTGAAATTCTTAAGTCTCGTGCAAATAGAAAACATAAGGATCCTCCATTATTTAGGGTCAATTTTGACACACACAAAAAAGAACATGTAAAAGAAACAAAAACAAAGGAGCCAACCCTCACATTTAGGATCTGAGTTTACTTATTACTTGCTCTCAGAAAAGTATAAAGGGTTAAATACTGTAACAATGTAGAATCATGGAACTATAAATAAACCAATACTCTCGCATAATGTTATTCAAACCAAATTATATCCAACTGTCTTAGTTTTGTAAGCCACTTATGTGTATCTTGATATATACATGGTTTAGATGGTGTTTCCAAATCACCATCATCTACATTTGATGATGACTCTACATTATCAACTCTTTTACCCTTCTCAACAAGGCTGTCATCCTGTCGGCTTCGATGTTGTCTCACTTTCAGGGACAGAAGCCGAGAAACCTCGTGAAGTCCACCCATTTTTCCAGTGCACGAGCAATAATGTACCGACCTGCAGCAAATTCCATAAATAACTCATTTTTCAAGGTTGTGTCGATTTTCACCTTGTTTGGTAGGTCGGGTATCGGACGGATCGGATTAATATTCTGGTTGATGATGAGATGGGGGCTCGCCTAGTCGTAAGCTGCCGGGAAGGAATGGACGATGTTCCGAGCACTTCGTGTGAGGGGGGTGTCACCTGCAAAGACACTCCGACGCTCTAGTCAGCAATGAATGCAGGTGAAAAAAGGATGGTGGTATGTGACGTACCTTGGAGGAAGGGTAGGACCTTCTCCATATATACCGTGTTAGAGGTGGGCCCATCAAGGACAGGCCCACCTTCCTTGATACTTCCTTCTCACAGCTATAGCGTAGCTGTCAGGGACGCGTGTCCGGGTTGGCGACTGACCCCATCGCACCTGACCGTTCGGGTCGGGTGGTGCTCAGGTCGGGCCGGCCCGCTAGTGGTTTGGGTCAGGCCGTAACAGTGCCCCCAACGTGCCAGCAATGATCGTGAAGGTGGTTGGTGGCGCGCTATCTCTTATTCCGTGTGTTGTCGCCAGGTCGGCCGCCCGTGGAGGGGACGTGCCTCTTGCGCGCGTGTCTGTTTGTTGCTGAGGTGACCGTTCGTCGCCTCGTTCCTCGTGCGGAGCATTAAATGCTCATAATGGGTTGGAAAATCCTGTGCGCAAAGACCATTTTTCCCCCAGGCTTTTCGCGCTTCTTGAGTGGCAGTTTTAAACAGTTTTGCATTTGTTTTCCTCTCCCACTCTTACTTCTCCTATCTTCATCTTCTTCACTCCCAAATATCCCAAAGCATTGTTCCTGCATCCTTGTGCATCTCTTTTTCTTTCAAGTTTTCGCAACCAACCCAGGTAAACATCGATCCCTTCTCTTTTCTGCTTCAAGGTTCTCTTATCCTAATTATTGGATTTTCTGCGTGTTTGCTGTTTGTGCTTGCTGCTTGTTTGATTTGTATGCTAGATGGTCTTAGTGTTGAATAGGTGCGTTAGGGGGTTACCATTCTAGGGTGTCATCTTTCTTTACTTGGATTGTGCTTTAGCCATTCTTGCTTTTAGTCATTTGGATAGGTTAAGTGTAGTTTCTGGGTTTTTCCGAGCTCCCGACCTGGTAGACTAACCGAGTGGTAACCCCACTGTAGGTATGCCTCGCGTCGTCTCACGGACTTCTACCTTCGCCGCGAGCTACGATCCTTATGCTTGGGTCGTTTCCGACTTAAAAGACTCTCCTAATCAAATGGGTCTGGAGGAGCTAACGGAGTTCCGCCAAGGCAAGTACTTGTGCGGGGGGACAGACGAGGAAGCCAATTACGATGTCTTCGTTCCTGCCCCCAGTGAACGGCTATACGAGATTAATTTTCACTCCCCCCGGGTTTCCGAATGGATCTGGTTTTACAAAGGCATGTTCACCCAGGTGGGGTTCGCATTCCATTTTCCGCGTTTCAAATGGAGCTCCTTGGCCGAATATCCGTGTCACCGTCGCAGCTGCATCCAAACAGTTGGGCTTTCATCCGCTGTTTCGAGATGGTGTGTGAATACCTGGAGCTGCCGGTGTCTTTCAATGTCTTCCTCTTTTTCTTCAACCTCACGAACCCTTCAAAGGAGGGGAAAGCGAGAAAATGGTTCATGTTCTTCCGCTCTACCCAGGGGCGGAGGATCTTTGGTTTGTTCGAGGACTCTTACCATGGGTTTAAAGATAAATACTTTAAGGTGCGTCCGGTCAAGGGTCGTCACCCCTTTTGGTTGTCGTTAGAAGGGGAGCGCCTCATTCCGACGTACTGGAGCTTTGGGACAGGGTCTAACACATTCATTAAGGTGTCTTATAAGGGGCTGTCCGCTATGGACAAAAAGGTTGCCGACGTACTGTTGGCGGTTTTTGGGAAGAATCACGTGAACCCCCACCTTTTGATGGGTGACCGGGAGGTCGCCAGGAATTATATTTGTGAGCTGTTTTACCTTGTTTTTTATTGTTCTTTTGCATTGCTACTGCTTCACTTGATTGTGCCGGTTTCACGACTGACTTGTTTACTTGCTTGTTGTAGTGGAGATGTCTGCTTCGGTGACAGGGCTTGAGGGTTTGTTCAAGACCTTCTTGGCAGACAGTGACGAGGAGAAAGCCGATGAGAAGGTTGACGGGAAGCCGGAGGGCCATTCTGAGAACAAGGATCAGGCGCCGCCGTCTCCTCGGGATACCGAGATGACGGAGAAGAATTCGGACGGGGCGCACATTTCTCCCATTCGCGAGGAAGCGGCCGGCCCCGAGCACTCGTCCTCTGCTCAACAAGAAGATGACGATTTGAAGCTTAACCCCACCCCCAAAAGGCAGAGGGCTTCCTCCAGCCCCGAGGGGGTTCTCACCATGATGGAGCGGAACTTTGATGCCGGGACCTTCATAGATTCGCAGCTGCTTCCCGGCACAGAGGATCATTTCCTTAGCACCGAGCTTTCGGGGCAGGCGAGGTGGATGTACCGTACCCTTCTCCGCGGTGCCGCGATAGATCGGAAGGCTGAATTCGAGTTGTCGGGGATGCAGTCGCTGCGCAGGAAGCTCGAGTCTGCTGTCCAGGCCATCAACGAATTCAAAACTCAAGTTGAAACTCTTCAGGAGCAATTGTCTGAGACGGGGAAGAAACTGAAAATTGCTGAGGAGAAGGCCGCGTCTGCCGATGAGAAGTTGAAGACCTCCGATGAGACCGTTTCCCGTTTAACCGAGCGGGAGATGACTCTGGAGATCCAACTTAATGCCACACAAGGTCGGGTGGTGGCCTTGGAGGAAGAGCGTGATGTGGCCGTTTCGTCGGCTAAGGCCGCTGAAGCTGAGGTTGAGGAGCTTAAGAAGAAACATAAGGCGACTAGGGAGCAGGGGAGGAACGCGATCTTCATGACTGAGGAGGCCCTTAAGGCCCAGGTGAAGATCGTGGCTCCCGACTTTGACACATCAGCGATTGGAGTTTTCAAGACGATCAAGGATGGCAAGATTATTGACATGCCGAAGAAATGAGCTCTTGTTCCTTGTGTTTTTGTATGGATTTTTGGTTTTTGTTGTAGAACTTTGTTTATATTGTTATACTTTAAAAGTCGCTTGGTCGGCTTATTGTTATCGTCGTCTTTGCCTCTGGTAGCGTTTTCGCTTTGTCGTGTTACCGTTTTGTTGGTGTGAGCTTTGCGCTCGTGTTTGTTTACCATTGTGTTGGTAGTTCGGTGAAGCCAGGTCGTGGTCTCTTGCTATCGTTGTAGCCGTTTGTAATGGCTTTGGTTTAGGTGGCCCCTGGGGTGATCAGTCCCGGGATGCCGTATCGTGGTTCCGTTTAACGCGTCGTGGAAGTTGTTGTCGCGTGGTGCGTAAGTAGGAAAAGAGAACAAATAGGAGTAAAATTGGTAAAAATGACAAGTAAACATTAACCGGAAATTAAATAAGTCTGTTACCATGGTAGATACAAAGGTAAGTGATTAAGTTCGTTAGGTCGCCTGGCCGGCCTGCTTGATCTAGGGGTAAAACCTTCTCAGGTTACCCGTATTCCAAGTTCTCGGGACCTCCCTTCCATCGAGCCTCTCCAATTTGTAGGCGCCATTGCCAATCACTTCTCTGACCCTGTAGGGGCCTTCCCAGTTTGCCGCCAGTTTCCCTTCTCCCTGGGTTGGTAGGCCGATGTCATTGCGCCGACGAGGTCGTTTTGCTCGAAATCCCTCTTGAGAACTTTGGTGTTGTATCGCAGGGCGATTCTTTGCTTTAGTGCTACTTTTGACAGGTGGGCCTTCTCTCTGATCTCATCTACTAGGTCCTTCTCTACAACTTCTTCCACCCCCTTGAGAAGTAACCGTGGGCTCGGTTCGCCGATTTCTACGGGTATCATTGCGTCTACCCCGTATGTTAGGCGGTAGGACCAGAGGACTGAGGCAAGCTCGTCAGCCCATGCTCCTTTCTTGTTATCTAGCCGCTTTTTGAGGCACAGCAAGATGACCTTGTTTGCGGACTCAACTTGTCCGTTTGCCTGGGGGTGTTCTACCGAAGAGAATTTCTGTTTGATGCCCAAGCCGGCGAGGAATTCTACGAACTTCTTATCGGTAAATTGCGTCCCGTTGTCTGAGATGACGACCTCCAGGATGCCGAACCGAGTTATCACCTGCCTCCACATGAACTTTCTACAATTGGACGAGGAAATAATGGCTAGTGGCTCGGCCTCTATCCATTTGGTGTAATAGTCGACAGCGACTATGAGATATTTGACTTGACCTGGGCCAACTGGGAAAGGTCCTAAGAGGTCGACTCCCCATTGTGCAAAGGG
Organism: Arachis ipaensis; assembly: GCF_059453495.1. Lineage (NCBI taxonomy): Eukaryota > Viridiplantae > Streptophyta > Magnoliopsida > Fabales > Fabaceae > Arachis > Arachis ipaensis. The sequence goes on from NC_142443.1 coordinate 137,853,698, forward strand.
CCGGGAGGACGTCATCAAGCTCAGTTCGGTGGCCGGTGCTCTGTGGAAGTTAGCGTTCTCTTGGCACTTAACGCATTTTCTCACGAACTCCTTGGAGTCCTCCATTATTGACGGCCAGTAGTATCCAGCTCGAATGAGCTCCTTGCTAGGGATTTGCCCCCGATGTGGTGACCACAGCATCCCTCGTGGACTTCTCTGAGCACGTAGTCCGTCTGGTCGGGGTGCAGGCACTTCAGGAAGGGTTGGCTGAGTCCCTTTTTGAACAATTGGCCTTGTATGTCTGTGTATTTGGCAGCCTCGCTTCTCAACGCTTTAGCTTCCTTCTCACCTACGGGGAGTTTGCCGTTCTGCAAAAAATCAGTGATGGAGTCCATCCAGGAGGGGCTTATTCTGGTCAGGTAGAGGGCAACTTCAGGTTCTTTTGAGATGCCTTGAATGAGGGATCAGTTGCCGGTTCCAGGTTTCGTACTCACTAGCTTGGATAGGAGGTATGCCCGTGTGTTCCTCTCCCTTGGAACGTGTTGGACCGTGACCTCTTCAAACTGTTTACTCAGTTCTTTGACCATCTCCAGGTACTTCTGTAGTAGCGAGTCTCTGGCTTGGTAGCTTCCATTTACTTGCGACGTGACGATCTGCGAGTCACTGCTTACTTCTAGCCTCGTGGCCCCGACTTCCCTGGCTAAGATCAAGCCACCCAGAAGTGCTTCATATTCTGCTTGGTTGTTTGATACGGGGAACTCGAACTTGACCGAATGTTCGTAGATGACCCCGGCTGGGCTTTCCAAGATGATCCTGGCGCCCCTGGACGTCTGGTTGGAGGCTCCGTCTACATGGAGCTTCCACCGTGTGCCCGTGTCCTCGGTTGGGTCTCCGATTACCTCCACCAGGAAGTCTGTCATTACTTGCGCCTTAATTGCATGTCGGGGCTCATACCTTAAATCGTACTAGGATAGCTCGATGGCCCAGGTCATCATCCTTCCTGCCAGGTCGGGTTTCTGGAGCACCTGACGAATTCCCTGGTCCGTTCTCACGACTACTTGATAACCTTGGAAGTATTGTCGTAGTCTGCGGGAAGAGGTCAGGAGCGCTAGTGCCAGTTTCTCCAACTTACTGTACTTGAGTTCTGCTCCCTGCAGCGACCTGCTCACAAAGTAGATCGGTTGTTGAACTTTCCCCTCTTCTCGTACCAAGACCGCCGCCAGCGCTTCCTCCGTTATAGCCAGGTATAGGTAGAGCGGTTCTCTGACCACGGGCTTACCGAGTACAGGCGGTGTTGCAAGGATCTCTTTGAAGTGGTCGAACGCTTCTTCGCATGCCGGGGTCCATTCAAATTCTATTCCCTTTCTCATTAGGTTGAAGAAAGGTAAGGCATTTGCTGCCGACGCTCCCAGGAAACGAGATAGGGCGGTGAGCCTTCCCGCCAGTCTCTGGATGTCTTTGACGCAGCCTGGGCTCTTCATTTGGAGTATTGCTTGGCATTTTTCAGGATTGGCTTCCACCCCTCTTTAGGTTATCATGAATCCCAGGAACTTCTCGGCCTCCATGGCAAAGGCACATTTGAGAGGGTTGAGCCTCATGCCGTGTCGTCGGAGGGCCGCGAACACGTTTCCCAGGTCGCTTAGAAGGTCTTCAGGTCGGGTAGTCTTGGCAAGGATGTCGTCCACGTAGACTTCTACCGTTTTGCCAATGATGTCGCTGAATATCTTGTTCATCAGCCTTTGGTACGTGGCCCCGCGTTCTTTAGGCCAAAGGGCATTACCTTGTAGCAATAGATTCCTCCTGGTGTTATGAACATCATTTTTTCTTCGTCTGGCCGGTGCATCGGTATTTGATTGTAGCCGGAATAGGCATCCATGAAGCTCAGATACCGGTACCTCGCCGCCGCGTCGACGAGTGCATCAACGTTGGGTAGGGGGTAGCAATCCTTGGGGCATGCTTTGTTGAGGTCAGAATAATTCACGCACATCCTCCATTTTCCACTGTGCTTTTTTACTAGGACCACGTTCGACAGCCAGGTCGAATAGTCAAGTTCCCGGATAAATTCTGCCTCGAGGAGGCTGGCCGTTTGCTTGGCCACCTCTTCCGCCCTTTTCTGTGACATCTTCCTCCTCCTTTGGGCCACCGGCACGGCTTCTGGCTTAAGGGCCAAGTGGTGCGACATGAGTTGGGGATCTATCCCTAGCATGTCGGCTGGTGTCCAGGCAAATAGGTCACCATTGGCCCTAATCATTTCCATCAGAGGTTCTTTCAGCTCATGAGGAAGGTTTCTATTCACGAAGGTGAACTTCTCCTCCGTGTCGCCGACTCTAAACTTTTCCAGGTTCCCTTCTGGTTCGGGTCTCGGCTTGTCGGTGACTCTGGCATCCAAGTCGGCAAGGAACACTCCTGATGCTTCTTTGGATTTCTTTCTCAGCGAGAGACTGGCGTTGTTGCAAGCGACTGCCGTTTCCAGGTCTCCCCTTACAAACCCTACTGACCCTTCTTCGGTTATGAACTTCATTATCAGCATCCTTGTGCTGATGACTGCTCCCAGGTCGTTGATGGTCTTCCTCCCTAGGATGATATTGTAGGCCGTGGAGTCTCGTAGGATCACGAACTCTGCCATTACTGTTCTTCTCCCTTGGCCTTCTCCTATGGAGGTCGGCAGGGAGATTATCCCGTCTGGCTTGATGAAGTGGTCGCCGAGCCCTACTACGCCGTGCTGGTGAGTCTTTAAGTCGGCATCCTTTAGGCCTAAGGCGTCGAACACATTGCGGAACATGATGTTCGAGTCTGCCCCCGTGTCTACAAGGATCCGCCTAACTAGGCCAGTTCCCACCCTGGCCGTAATGACCATGGGGGGCTTTCCGCGACCTCGTCAAACCATTGGTCCTCCGGACCAAATGAAATGGATGGAAGTTTTTTGGGGCCTCGCGCAGAGGATGTGGAAACCGCCAGGACTTTGGCGTCTTTTTTATGTGCCGATTTCGACCTAGGCGCCGCGTTCCTTGCTGTTACTACATTCACTATGGTAAGGCCATGGTCATTGTCCTCTGGCTCTTAGCGTCGCTTTGCTGCTCGGGTCTTGTCTTTGCCCTCATGATCGCGATTCCGTCTCCTTGGCTCCCTAATGAGATAGGAGAACTCAGCTAGCTTTCCATCCCTGATCGCTTGCTCCAGTGCGTATTTCAGGTCGAAGCAGTCCTGTGTCTTGTGTCCGTAACCCTTGTGGTAATCACAGTAAAGGCTCATGCTCCCCCCTGTTCGTTCCTTCAGAGGTCGGAGCTTTGACAAGATCCCCTTCTCGGCTATTTGTTGGTAAACTTCCATAATCGGCGCGGTGAGGGGAGTGTAATTAGTGAACTTCCCGACGCGGGGGAACGGCCTGGGAATCTTACTCGAACCGCCGTCTCTGGCGTGTTTCTTCTGCCTTTCTCCGCTTTCGTGGTGCCGGTTTTGACTGTAGGAGGGCTGCCGTTTATTGGCAGCCACGACCTGGCTTACTTCTTCATCATTGATGTATTCTCTGGCTACGCATTGGATCTCCTGCATTGTCCACACCGGCTTCGTCGTGAGGTGCTTTCTGAAGTCCTCGTTTAGGAGTCCGTTCGTCAGGCATAGGCTGGCAACCGAGTCGGTCAGCCCATCGATCTCCAGGCACTCGTCGTTGAAACGATCTAGATATTTCCTTGTCGGTTCTCCGGACCTCTGCGTCACTCCAAGCAGATTGATTGGGTGCTTTGCCTTGGCTATTCTGGTGGTGAATTGGGCTAAGAAGGCATGGCTTATATCCGAGAACTTGGCCACTGAGCCCTGCGGGAGGCTATTAAACCACCGTATCGCAGGTCCCGCGAGGGTGATCAGGAAAGCGGATTAATATCCTGGTTGATGATGAGATGGGGGCTCGCCTGGTCGTAAGTTGCCGGGAAGGAATGGACGATGTTCCGAGCACTTCGTGTGAGGGGGTGTCACCTGCAAAGACACTCTGACGCTCTAGTCAGCAATGAATGCAGGTGAAAAAAAGATGGTGGTATGTGACGTACCTTGGGAGAAGGGTAGGACCTTCCCCATATATACCGTGTCAGAGGTGGGCCCATCAAGGACAGGCTCACCTTCCTTGATGCTTCCTTCTCACAGCTGTAGCGTAGCTGTCAGGGACGCGTGTCCGGGTCGGCGACTGACCCCCTTGCACCTGACCGTTCGGGTCGGGTGGTGCTCGGGTCGGGCCGGCCTGCTAGTGGTTTGGGCCTGGCCGTAACACACCTTATATGATGTTTTTGTGGATCCCATACTCAATATCAATAGTGAAAAAATCAACACATGATAAGTTTATGTGATATTTCCACATGTTTTTCTTCCTCAATAGAGTTGAAGGAATCCATGTAAATCTATAGTTTATTGTAAGCAGCGAAATCAAAGTCGAGAGCAGGATATCTCAAACCTACCTGCACGTTCAAATGACTTTCTGCTAGGCATAAATGAAGGATCCATTCCCCAATTCCTTTGAAATCGACTTATCTGCGTGAACAAATGAGTTTCATTATGATCTAAGATGCAAAAACAATAATGTACTGCATATGAATCAATGACTACTAAAACATCTTTTAGGGACTTATTTGCATAGAATAAGGAAGGAAATGAAGATTTTGCAACCCACCTCATCCTGCAAATTTTCAAGTTTGTCCCAGTAACCCTTTGGTTTTCGTTGTTTGTAAGCCAAGGAAAGATTCATGATGGTTGCAATCTTTCTGAATCCACCCATGCGAGTGATAGCCTTCTCAATAGCAACTCTTCCGTGTAAACGAAGATGCTTCCTCATTGGCATAAGCCCTTCTTGTCCATGTGCTGCAATGAACTTCACAAGTTCGGATTTCAGTATTTCGATATCCCTTTGTAAGCCTGGAACTTTCGGCCTTTGCTGACATGAACTTTGAACATTGTCTTCCTCCTTTTCAAAACCAGACGAAGCAATTTGTTGCCTTGAATTTGTATTCTTCCCACTAGCTTCTGAAGTTTTTAATCCATTTCTGTTCTCAACATAGTCTCTTATTGCTGACAAATTGGATGGTAGATCTTCAAAAATGACCTGAAATGAAATAAGCAAAAGAACCAAAAGGTTTTCAGCAATTAAAACAATTACTATATCAATATATTTTTGTTGCTTGGAGATCAATTTTTGACAGTATGGTTGAACCATCTAATAGACAAACCTCCTCCATGATAGCCTCCGAAAGGAAAGTATCTTTGTGCATTTTTATATCCACAGAGTACTTCAGCAAATGTGTGATGATTTCCTAGTTGTTCAAAAATCCATTTTCCTTGAAACGAATCAAAATCCCCTTCAACCTGTTCAAAACCTATCTCTTGCTCTGAATTTTCACACAAATCTAATATGACTCGAGCATGAAGCACCATATAAAGAAGGCCTTTACACCCTTCCTGCATGTCAATTAAACTATGTAAGTTACATCAATCGTGTTGTGTTTAAACAAAACATAATTCATGCCTAAACTTGTTCAAGAGATGGCTAAATATGATTCCATACCTGAAGAATGCGGATTTTATTGTTATATCGCGATAAAATCTTACTGATTGCTAAATTTGGAATGATCCTGCAACAAATTACATTGAATCAATTTGATCGAGTATAGCAATTCATCTAGAATATTTTCAATAAAATTTTCGATGTGTGGTTTTCGGTACATGAAAAAGAATAGATGACTCACTCAGTTTCTCATAGGCAGTGAGAACATTCCATACTTCACAAACAGGAGCTTTAACCGTAATGCTTGCAATTACACAGCGATGGACGCCTCCATTTTCCTTCGCATCAAAACACTTTATTAGTTACTTGAAGCACAAGTCATTGTTTTATAATAACTTCATAAAGATTGGTTACCACTTACCAGAAGGCCATCAAATCTGCGGAGATGAACTTCGTCCACCATGAGGCCTATCGAGCCTGCAAACTTTTCCAAATATGCCCCAGTTTCCGGCCACCTCATTGGAAAGTACCATTTATCTTTTTTATGAATGAACCATTAATAGCAATAGAAGTTTCTTGGAGTGAAAGCTTCTGACTCTGCATAAAATCCCTTTCAGCTCTGTAAGCCAAAGCTCAAAGGTTCACAGGAAGATCGGATCTGATAATCCTTTCCAACAAATAGCTGGGGAATCGAATCTTGGTATCACGCTAACTTCATAAGATAGAATAGAAGTTGATGCCCTGCATAAACTAGAAATACCACTCTCTATTACATAAGAAAGTTCAATATGTACAAGGTAACAAGGATACTTCATTGCATTTTGATCAATAACCAGAAATTTTTGATTAGGTGGATATTTGATTAATATTTTAAAATTAAAATTAAAATTATTTTTTTTTCATCATCTCTCCTTCATTCCATAGCCAGAAATTGAGAGAAATTATAGAACCCCAACAAAGAAAAAATAGCTACAACTCAATAGAAGAAGACACTCATATTTTTTACTTGTACCAGTATTTTTTCCTCTGCTCCTTCTCTAAATTGCGCAAAGAGTTGAACATAAATGTGAGAATTTTGTATGTGCTAATGAAATTGGAGATAGTGAAAAAAATATAGGAGTTTTGTAAAAGAATAAATAGCAATTCTTTTAAAAAAATATTAGTTGCTCTCTCATAATAGCAATTCTCAGAATATTAAATAGCAATTTTTTATTTTTTCAATTTTAGAACATCACAAATATTAGTTGCTCTCTCATAATAGCAATTCTTTTTAAAAAAGAGTAAATTACCAATTATGCCCCCGAATTTGTAAAACGCTGACAAAAATAACCCTAATATTTGATAACGACAATAATACCCTCCAAAAATTTTAAAACGGTACAAATCTGACCACCCGTGAGGAGAACCCTTCTCCGTTGAACGGCGCTTGGTGATGTGGCAAACGGAAGTCCAACGTGGCCTCCCTATTAGGCTTCACTATCCGTTTTGTTCCTAAATCCCTAATTTTTGAAACCCTAATTGGACAATTCAAATGAAATTACTAGATTAACCCTTTAGTGAAAGACCATATGTAACTTAGACGAAGTTGGACGCGCGAAACTGAAGAGTTTCTTGGTGGTGGTCTCTGTCTGTGTTCGTCTGCTGTCGCTTTATATCCGTCTCTTGGATTTCGTAACGTCATATGCAGTGACACGTTTGGCGTTGATTCGGAGTGAAGAAATCGTTGTGGAAGAACGAAAATTTTGGTAAGCATTTTATGTTTTTGTTGTTGTTATTATCAGCCAGTTGGGGTTTGAATATGGAGGTATGATGATGGTAGTTTGATGTGTTGTGTTAGCTCATTATAACTTTTATGATGACTTTTGTCAGATGGCTACACATATCACATTTGTTTATCACCATCGGGGTTGGTTAGAGAAAGATGCGGATGGTGTGCTGAAGTATAATGGTGGTACAGTGAGTATCATCGACAGGGTGCACGTTGATACATGCAACCTATTCCTTGTGGAAGGCTTGTTTCTAGATTTAGGGTATACTAGGTATACTGAAGTTTATTGGTTGGAGCCCGGGAAGGATTTAGGTAACGGGTTACGGGTGCTCAGGAGGGATGCCGATGTGGTTAAGTTGTGTGAAGCTGCATTGAGGAATGAAAACAGGGTCCACTTGTATTTTGAGCATCCAGTTGATGCGGAGCCAGAGTATGTTGATGAGGCTGAGCTTATTGGTAACGAAGAAGTTGAGACTCTTGATTTAGTGGATCAGCAAATTCATCAGCAGGAAGCCGAAGAAAATGAACAGGATGAAGGATATGAAAATACAGAAGTAGAGGGAGATCCTTCAGAAAATCAATCAAATCATCAAGCTGATCCCCCACAAGAGGTGGAACAAGAGCAAGAAGAGGATGATGATCCCCCACATCAGGAGGAAGAAGAGCAAGAAGAGGACGAAACAATGCTGAACAAAGGGGGGTATGATTCTGCGTTGCCAGATGAGGCTGCTACTGAAAAGGTTTGTAATGAAACTCAGGCTGGAACAATGGAAAACGAGGCCCCCAACATAGGAGACAACCATCAGACACATGTTGAAGACCAGGCGGGTCAATCTAATCCTGAAGAAGCCCAAGGCAGGGGAAGAAAACCCAGGAAGAAACATGCGAGGCCCCAACCATCTGGTAGAGCTCAACCTGTACCACAAAACAATAGTGATGCACATGCTGGTAAGTACATGAATTGTAGATCCTAGTTGAAATATTGAATATTGTTGGGACTGTGTTTTACCTGTCATAAGATGTTTGCTAATTAAAAAATTAATCATATGAATGCTTTATGTTGTAAAATTAGATGACGATGCAGGTTGTGGGGTTCAAGGCCGGAGGTATCATCAAAGACCCCGTCCATCTGGACAGAAGATTCTTCCACCTAGGGAAGAGAATCAGGCTCCAAGGGTGGTTGTTCCTAACCCTCATGACCAGGATGAAGAACCCACTGAGTATCAGTATCATTCTGAAGAGCTGCACACCCCACCTGGTTCTGATTCTGAGGATGAAAACCCGGTATTCCCTCAGTATAATCCAGATACGAAATTTGGTAAAATTAGACTGGAATTAGGAATGGAGTTTGGCACGATGCAGCAGTTTAAGGATGCAGTCAGGAAGTACAGTATTCAGCTGGGCAGAGAGGCCTTTTTTCTCAAGGTTGAACCACACAGGTGCAGGGTAATATGTTACAATGAAACTTGTCCATGGGAAGTTTACTGTGCAAGGAGAAACCAGCCCCCGAGTTACCAAATCAAAACATTGGTCGATGAGCATACATGTCCAAGGAGTAACAAAAGCAGGTCAGTGACGTGTAAATGGGTGTCCGAGGAGTTGATTAGCAAGATTAGAGTCTGTCCTAATTTGTCTCATAGAGAGGCTCGTGATATGTTCAAGGTTGAGTTTGATATATGTGTCGGAGAGAGGATGATGTTTAGGGCAATGGAGAAGGCTAAGGATGTCATTGAGGGCACAGAAAGGGAACAATATTTGAAGTTAAGGACTTACTTGAATGAGCTCCGTAAGGCCAATCCAGGATCCACCTGCCGTATGAGCACAACCCCACAACAAGAAGGGTTGCCTAAGTTCAGAAGTCTTTACATATGTCTAGATGCCTGCAAACGAGGATTCAAGCAAGGATGTATGCCTTTTTTATGCCTTGATGGAGCATTTTTGAAGGGTTATTTTGGGGGGCAGCTGCTGACAGCCGTGGCTCAAGATGCAAACAATCATCTATTCCCAGTTGCATATGGAGTAGTTAATGCAGAAACAAAGAATAATTGGAAAGAATTCCTGGAGTATTTGTTGGAAGATATCGGGGATCACAGGCAATTTGATTGGCACTTTATGTCTGACAAACAGAAGGTATCTTGTCTGTAACTTGTGTGTTAAGTTATTTAATACTATATGCTGACTAACTTAGTTCTTGACAGGGCCTAATTCCTGCTCTACAAGAAGTTATGCCGGGGGTTAATCACAGATTTTGTACTATGCATATGTGGAGGAATTTCAACAAGCGCTGGAAGGACTTAGAACTCAAGCAGTTGCTATTTCAATGTGCAAGGGCATTGACTGATCAGGAGTTTAATGAAGGTATGGATGCTATCAAGAAAATTAATACTTCTGCCTGGGAATATCTTTCTAAGTATGAGCAAGAAACTTGGTCAAGATCAAGATTCTCAACTTGGCCTAAAGTGGATAACATAACCAATAACAATGCTGAGTCACTTAATGCAACCATGGTGGGGCTAAGAGGCAAGAGCATCATTACCATGCTAGAGGAAATTAGATATTACCTTATGAAGATGATGGCAACGCATAAAGATGCACTCATGGCCTACACGGGGAAACTGGCTCCTATCCAAATGAGCAGATTGGAGAAGGAAAAGAAGGAAGGAAATTACTGGGAGGCTCAATGGGTGGGAGACGATGACCACAATGTCTTTGAAGTCAGAAGGCATGGTCGAACAGTTCGGGTCAACACTCAAGACAGGACTTGCACTTGTAGAAAGTGGCAACTCACAGGTCTGCCGTGCTGTCATGGAGTTGCTGCAATTCAAAGAAAAAATCAACGTCCAGATGAGTATGCCCACCATTGGCTGACCATGGAAGCGTACAACAGAACATATCAATTTCACATCAACACTGTCCCTAGTCAAGAATACTGGGCTGATGCAGAGGGCCTCCCGTGTCTCCCTCCACCTTATAAGAGACCAATAGGAAGGCCTACCAAGAAGAGAGCACGACATGAATCAGAGAGTCAGAGTGGGAGCCAGTACAAACTCAAGAGGAGTTATGGAAAAACAAGTTGTAAATATTGTAGAAAGGTAAATAAAAACTCATTTCTTACACAACTGTTGTTGTTATCTGTTCTCTTCAAGTTGATCTGATGTTGTTTTTTGTAGGTGGGACACAATTCCAGGACCTGCCCTGATAAGAATCATGTTGCAGCTGGGGCAGATGCAGATGCACAAGAAGCACCTCAATCAGGTCAGCCAGCAACAGGAGGAGTTGTTCCACCCAGGGGCTTACAAGACATGTCAGATTCAGAGCAGGAGATGTATTGGGAGGAAACCATGGATGCAGTCGAAGAGGAGCTCACACAGGGCCATCCACACTCTGAAGCTGATGAAGAGGTAGCACATTCTTCAATAATTGCTCTTTACACTAACTTCAGATCTAGTACTTAAATTTAATTTACTGTAGTCAAACATGAACACCTCCGGTTCAACTAGTCATCGTGAAGGAAGGAGAGCTACTAGATCTAACCTTGCAAGGAGAGCAGCAAGATCTACCAAGGCTGCTGCAACAACTCTTCAAACTCCCTCCAACACTGCTGCGGCTGGTGCAGCATCTACTAGCAGGGAAACAATCAGGGTCAAGATGCCTATCAGGAGAACCCCCTTAGCCCAACCAGATCTCAGGCCCACAGCTACAGCTACAGCAGCCCAACACCATGTTAGGCCCACAGCTCCAGGCCCACAAGCCACTCCAAGGCCCAACCCACCATTTAGGCCCCCACAAATAAGGCCCGTCGCACCATCTGCAAATGCTGCTACTGGTTCAGGAGTTCCAGCCTCCACAATGACTCCACTTGTGTCAAATGAAACCATGAATGGAGCATCTAAGGCAACCACCTCTAGGTTCTCAAGGTTTATGCCAAATCAGTCAGCTTGAAGGAGACTTTGCTATATAATTACTTCATCTTTTGGGTTATAACTTGATCTGTAGTTCCCCTTTGTTGGACAACTTGAGTATTTTGGGTTGTATGTTGATATTTAGTATGTTTGGTATTTAGTTATAACTTTATCCAGTTTTTGGGAATGTATGTTGATATTTAGTATGGGTTATTGCCCTTTGTTGGACTCTTTGTTTATTTTGGTATCAGCTATGAAGACTGATTAGCATGTATAGAGTATTTTGGTTGGAACAGTTTGTGCTAATGCTTGATGTTATGCAGATCAGTTGTCTCGGTTTTTATCTTGTCCTTTTACCAATTTTGATTTCTTAGGTCTATTTGAACTTATTTAACATGTCTGAGTTGCCTTTTTGGTTAGTTGCACTTCACTCCATTCATGATTTTCTTGGTGATGCAATAAAATTCTAGTCACAGGTTCAATTCATTAACAAGTAAGCAAAATAACCACAGCAATGTCAACATAAATAGTATGCAACAATAACACATAACAGTCATCAATAAACCCTGTCCTGCATGCATTCGTTATCCTATCTAACCAAACACATCAAACTCAAACTCAAACTCAGTACAAGTCCACCCAGTACAAAACACAGAAGCAATTCAACTCTCTTCATCTGCTCTATCAACATCTTTCGATCTCTCTGTGTCGTCTCACTCTCAACACTGGTAAATCTCCCTTCCAATACTCCACATGCATTGCATCCTACTGTGCCATTCTTACAGCATTCCTCCACCCCAGCAGATTCCTCACCCGTTTCGTCCATCCATTGAAAATAACAGCACCCACTGTTCTTCGTCTGCCCAACACAATAACCATTCATCAAGCTCAGTTGTCGACGGGGGGAACAAATGAAGCACAAAATTCATACTTACCTTCCACAGAGGACACCTGAAGAACCATCTACCTGGGTTTTTCCTCGTCTTCGACTTCAACGCCACCACCTGAAGACGACAGAAGCATGTGCCATCATATGGCTTGCTCACATGTTCTTCGAGCCCTTCAGATCCACTATTTTCCATATACTGTGTCCTTCGATTATAACTGGACATGACTGAGCTTCCAGCATGCATGGCAATGGTTAGGGTTTTGCTTTATGCTCAATTTGGGGAAAATGTTCATTCTGATTTCTAAATAAGGGAGTAAAGGGAGTGAAGCCTAATAGGGAGGCCACGTTGGACTTCCGTTTGCCACATCACCAAGCGCCGTTCAACGGAGAAGGGTTCTCCTCACGGGTGGTCAGATTTGTACCGTTTTAAAATTTTTGGAGGGTATTATTGTCGTTATCAAATATTAGGGTTATTTTTGTCAGCGTTTTACAAATTCGGGGGCATAATTGGTAATTTACTCTTTAAAAAAATATAATTAAATGATCCTAAAAATGTATAATAATTTTCAAAATACAAAAAAAATATACAATTACCAAAAATATAACATTTATGTAACAACTGAAATTTAATTGCTGATATAAAGTTATATATAATATTATATCATAACTAAATAAATGTTTAATTAAAGAATTTAATATTTATATAATATAATAAAATAAATTAAAATTTCAGCTTAACCATAATAAGTGTTCAAGTTTAAATTTTCATAAATCAAATTCTATTATTTTTTATCGAAGTAAATTATGCAATAAAAAAATTCATAAGATCATATTGTAGTGTATTAATACTCAAATAATAGAAATAAGATCATATTAATTAGTGTTTATATAATAGTCTAAAATTATAAAGTTACATATTCATTATATATAATATAATATAATATATATTAGTAAAAAATATATAATCCATTCCCAAATAAAAAAAATTATTATTAAAGTATAATATGCAAATAAAAAAATAAATTATAAATTACAAAAACTATCTCTAGAATTTATTACATAAATAATAAAAGTTGTGTATCTATATAAATTAAATTATATTAAATTATAAGATATTTAATTTAATCAAATGAATTAATTAGTTGTAATTGATTTGATTTAATAATTTAAAAAAAAATTGAATAACACTTTTCAAAAATACGTGATTCTAAATAATCTAAATTAAAAATAAAAAAATATAACTAAATTATATAATACAACATAATATTCTTATAAGTATCTTTTATAACAGATCTAATGACAAAATATTTATCATTTAAATAAAATAGATATTCTAATTTTACAATTATTAAATTTTTTTTTTAAATTGCATCATTTACTTTGAAAAAAAAGGCGAAAAAAATATTTATTCACTATTATCATTTAAATAAAATATAAAATAGATATTAAATGAATTTTTTTAATAATTACTCAACCATAAATATATATCAGGGACATATAAAGTTTAAGAGCATACAAAATAAATATAACACTTACTTCTTACACTAACACAATAAAATCATCATCATAAGTCCCTTTAACACAAATTAAATAGATTAACATACAATAATAAAGAAACAATCAAATTCAAAAAAAGTATAGAACACCCATGATATACTATGACTTTTAGTATTGAGGAAGCTTTAACCCTTTATTCTTTTATTAGCCATATTTTTATTCATTCTACACTTTATTTACGAATACGCTAAGAGCCAAACCATTGCTTAAACCTTTCAAAATTTCATATATTTTTGCCAAATATAATATTATTATGTGTCTTCTGTACACACCAAAGAACTAAAAGAACTAAAAGAACAAAATCATCCATATTTTCTTTATAGAAACTACTGAATAGAAGAACCATTAATTAAAAGATGAGGTTCTCTTCTAGTATATATGACTTTTTATGATAATAAAATAAAAATGAAAACATGGAATAATAGTGTGTTTTAATTTAAATTTTTTTTAATAACTAAATTTGTCAACGTAATCAATAAATAATGACAACTGATACGAATTGAATATACTTTGAGTATAATATACGTTTCATTATTTTGTACAAAATATATTAGTTTTAATTTTTATATTTATTATTATTGGATATTAAAAATAAAGTATTAGTATTTTTCTGACCTTTCTCAACTCCAACTATGATTAGGTCTAAAAACTCGACCACCTCATTGGAAACAAATATAATCTAATTAATCAGTTTTAATATAGTGCTATACATTGGCATAATCAGTTTTTATCTAATATTGTGATTGATGTATTTTTAATTTGGATAATATTTTAAAGTTTATATTAGACTATAATTATACTTTTATGTGTTTATTTATATTTTAATTATTATTTTATTATAAAATAGTTATTTCGATTGATCCAGTAAACCAATAACTAAAGCAGTCTAATGACTGGAACCAAACCTTGCTCAATATATTTGATTTTATTTAATTATTAGATGAAAATATTTCAATTGCCTATTTTATAATTATTCATAGATTTTGATTTTAAAGACTAATAATAAATTAATTAAATTAATTAATTAATACACATAATTAATATAATTTATTTGGTTTAATAAATTAAAAAATAAATAAAAAAAATACTATCAAAACATTAAAAGAAATAAATTAAGAATGAAATAATACCAAAATAAATTAATATAAATTATAATAAATTTTAATAAATTATGTCACATTTAAATATCTAATCAACTTAATTAATCCATATAATTAATTCATCATAACAAATTATATTTAATGAATAAAAAAATAAATCGAAAACACTCTAAAAGATATGACACGCCAATTCTATAAATAGTTTTATATAATCTCTCAAAACTCCACTATTTCCTGTAAAAAAGTGAAATAAATAATTCTGTATGATCTCTAGAAAAATATTTGTATAATTGTGTATTATTGTTCTTACTTTAATTTTATTTTTAGACATGATAATAGATGTGCACATCCTTCTTAAATAAAATAGACAAATAGAATTGTTAAATCATTGCAAAAATAAAAACCTTTTGATAATAAATAAATTTCATTATTATTGTTAAAATAGTTGTGCTTGAATCATTGTTTTCAGTGTCTATTAAATTACCTTCGTTATTTCCATGTCTTTTATTTCTATTATTATTTACAAAAGTCAAATATAATTATGAATTTTTAGATAATTATGATATTTTAAAATATTTTATTTACAACACTAAATTAATCATTATTTATATATATATATATATATATATATATATATATATATATATATATATAATATATATATATTTTGGTTAACTTATTTTTAATAAATGTTTATATTTAATATAATATCATTAATATTTCGTCTTTGAATATTTATTTTTTATTTTTTTATTAATATCATCATAATAGCTTGTTTTTTTTTTTTTTAACTAAATGTCATGGTTATTAATTATGTATATGTAATAAGATGATCAAAAACTGACATACAGTTGATAATTTAATAATATTTAATAATTTTTAATTATTAATTTTATATAAAAATATCTATAATAAATTATACACGAGACAGTAATTTTTTTAACTAAATTAATAGGTATTTATTATTTTATTACATTCAATTAGAATAAATAATAAATTATCTATTTTGTTATGCGCCTTATAAGGTAATGAATTAAAGTAATTGATAATAATTAATTGATATAAATTATAATAAATTATGTGATACTTAAATATCTAATTAAATTAATTAATTGATATAATTAATTCAACGTAATAAATTGAATTTAATGAGTTAAAAGAAATAAATCAGAAAACACTCTCAAAAGCATGCCACATTAACTCCATCGTTAAGTGTAGAAACCCGATTTTTATATAATAGAATAGATAGAATAGATTTTGTTATACATAATAACAACATATATTTTTGAAATTTTATTTTTTAATTTAAATTTATTTATTTTATATCTCTTACATGTTAAATAACTTTAAGATATTTTATTTTTTTATAACTTATTTTTAATTATTAATATTAAATTTATAATTTTAAAAATAAAAATATAAAATTAATTTTTTAAATTCAATAAAAAAATAGCTGAAGAGGCACGATTCGCTAGGACTGCACATAGTTTGATTAATCCAAAAACCAAATCTATTTTTTGGTTAACTAAAAATTCAATCTTGATTAATTAACTAAATTTGTTTTATCTGATAAAATTGGTTATTAATTGGTTATAAAATTTAAAAATCGATTTTAATCGATTATAAAAATAGAAACTAATTTTAAAAAACTGGTTTTTGAATAGAAAAATTGGTTTTAAAAAAATAAAATAAGTTTTTTAAAAAAAACCATTTTTTAAAATTGTATTTTTAATCTAAAAAATTAAAATTAAAATTTTGTTTTGGTTTTAGTTAATCGGTTAAAAATCTATTTTTTTATGGTTCTAAAAATCGGATCGGGTTGGCCAGTTGAACCGGTTCAATCAGAAATCGATAATGAAAATGGTCCGATCCAATGTTCAAAACCGTAAATTTAAAAACCGCCTACAAATGTTGAACCGGCCAAGAACCGGCAGGTTGGACCGAATCTGGAACCGGCCGGTTCTTTAAAACGACGCTGTTTGCGTAATTTAAAAAAAAAAAAAAAAAGGAAACCCCACGTCCCCACCCCCACGCCCCTTCCCCTGGACCCACCCCCTCCTTCGTGTCACTCAGCACAGCAAAGAAAGGGAAAGCAAAGCCATTCTCTTCAAAGTTCAAATTTCAAAACCCAAATCAAACCCTAACTTCTTCAACGGTTCCGCCGCCGGCGGTCGTGGTTGTCGGCGCCTCCGCGGCTTCCTCTTTCCCCTGTCCCAAACCCAGACTCTGTTTTAGCTCGGCACGTCGTCCATCCATTCGTCTCGCCGCTCGCCGTGGTCCTCGTCCTGCTCTCCGTTGAAGGTTAGTGGCACTGCTTACTGGGTTTTTCACTTTTTCCTTTTATTGCAGATGATATATACATAGAAGTTGTAGACTGATAATGTCATGGGTAATTCAGTTTGCTGCATTGCATTACTATGTATCTTTGTTCTAATGAATAAGAAAAAAAATATAAATTGATATGAATCGAACAGGTTTTGCACTTGACTATGGAATAGGTAACTGTTGTTGAAATTATTGCTAAATATGGATTTGTTATGCTGCTGCTACTATAAATTAATTTCTTTCTAGCTCTTGACCTCATGTTAGGAAGTTTCACATGCCACAGACTTAATTCTGTGTTGTATGTATTGCAAAGGGTACAATGAAGCTAGGCCGGTTAGCAAAGGAATTAGCAGCCGATGTAAATATTAATTATTAAATGCAGAGCTAAAGGACTGTTTCCTCGTCCAGTGGGTTATGTAACAATTAAGTGTCAATTTTAGTTGTGTCATTCCTTTAATAATTATTTGGCAAAAGAATTTCTCTTATTGCTCAAAAGAATTCCTTTCCTTCTCTAATATCTATACCAGGAAAACATAATTTAAACCGAATGGGTAGTAATTTTGTACTTCTTTCTCTGTTGCAACATTCTTATAACTCCTAAATGATATAAATATAGTGAAACACATTGTTTGAGTGAAAGTTTGGTTCAGTAAATTGCATAACCAAAATAATCTATCTGATTGCTGTGTATAATCTTTAGGCTGTTTCTTGTGTTTTTCATTTTACAAAAATAAGTTTATTTTTCTTAGTTTTACACTATTCTCACTCTTTAGTACTTGTTTCAAATGAATATAACTAAGTTGAAGTGAATTATTCATGTCACTGGTTCGAGCTGGAATAGTTGGATACCCTAATGTTGGAAAGTCATCATTGATAAACCGTTTACTAAAGCAAAGAATGTCCCCTGCAGTCCCCAGACCAGGAGTTACAAGAGAATTGAGGTAACTTATTCATTTTATTTGTTACCAAGAGGTTGAAAGTGTTTTGAAAATTGAAACAGTTTCTTAATTGTTCATGAACTTATATTCTGTTAAAGTTGAAACTAATGGCTTCTAATGTTGAGGACTTAACAAGTTTTTGCGAATTTTGATGATTGATGACAAATTTTCATGTAGGCATTTAATATTTAGATATTTTTTTTAATATTTAAGTTTTGAGCTTGTATTTTGATAAGATCATATACTTTAGTTAATGACATTTCATATAGTGTTTTAAATTTGAAAGATATTTTAAGATTTATATTAGACTATAATTATATTTTAGGATGTTTATTTCTAATTTATTTATTATTTTATTCTAAAACAAGTTTTTGCGAAGTTTGATGATTGATGACAAATTTTCATGTAGGCATTTAATATTTAGATATTTTTTTTAATATTTAACTTTTGAGCTTGTATTTTGATAAGATCATATACTTTAGTTAATGACATTTCATATAGTGTTTTAAATTTGAAAGATATTTTAAGATTTATATTAGACTATAATTATATTTTAGGATGTTTATTTATAATTTATTTATTATTTTATTCTAAAACAGTTTTTTCGGTTGAATTACAATTGGACCGGTGAACCAGTGACTAGAGCGGTTCGATGACCGGTCCGGTTCTTAGAACTTTTGATTTTTTTTTTTAAATTTGATTTTGGTAAACCAGTTTTGAAAAATATGGATATGGTTTTTAAAATTGTTTTGTTAAATTGGTTAACGAATATGTGGTTATAGTTTTTTAACCGTTAACCACAATTTGGTTTTTTAATGTACACCTAATAATAAAATCAATATATTTCAGAAAATAATTAAAAGGAGGATCGTATCTCCTAATAAGAGCATAAGAGGAAGGAAACAGAATCGCAAAGCAGTTACCTCAATTTGAATATTGTTACCACAATTGTTCCTTCCCTCTCCTTCCTCACTAAGTATAAGCTAAAAAGGGAAAAAAAATCTTTTTAAATAAAAAATCTCAAAATAACTCAAGTTTTAAATAAAAAATATTCTTTTTTAAATATAAAGCGAATACAAATATCTTGAAAATTACAAAAAACCTTTTCCAAAAAAATCAAAGATAAAATTGCTAATCTAAACGCAATAAATTTGACAATTTCTTCGGATATTTGCATCTATATAGGCTTCTAGTCTTCTGTCTTCTACACACATTAATCATTCGTTCACTCACTCCAATTCTTCTATCTTAATTAAGCTTCTTCCATCTCCCTCATACTCTCTCATAAGTCATAGATCACTGCATTACAAGCAAATCCAGAACTGATGAAGTTCAAGGTAGCGAATGCATCGGAATACCTGGTAATAACAGGTGCAGGGATCCAAGACGTGAAGCTTGCGAAGAAAGCATGGGTGTTTCCATGGCAATCATGCACCACCTTGGACCTTTCTCCGGTAAACTACACGTTCGAGCTCCAAGCCATGAGCGCCGAGAAGCTCCCTTTCAAGCTTCCTTCGGTGTTCACAATTGGTCCACGTGTCGACGATCACGAGTCTCTCTTAAAGTACGCCAAGCTCCTCTCGACCCATGATAAGCTCTCCAACCACGTTAATGATCTCGTCCAAGGAGTCATTGAGGGCGAGACGCGTGTTCTTGCAGCCTCTATGACTATGGACGAGATCTTCAAGGGAACCAAGGAGTTCAAGCAAGGTATGCAATAACAATAACTTCACCTCTTTCTTCTTCTCTGCTTTTAACTTACTTTCTTAAATCAACACTATATTTAAATTTAAATTGTACTTAGATAGTTAGATATGTATCAATGTATCGTAATATCATACTTCTTACAGTTTATTTATGAATATACTAGCAAAAAAGTGGGGTTAAAAGGCCTTATTAAATGGTTGCAATGGTAAAAGTCCTAAAATATTAGGTATTATCAATTAGAAAGAATGCACCATAAATCGTCTTTAATTGTTTTACAATCAACTTTCTTTTCCTTAGTTGTATGCAAACCTATTTAAAATACGATTGAATTGATTTTTAATTAAAAGTAATGCTAGAGAACTAATATTTTGGTCAATATCTATTACTTTTTTTTTATTTTATTTATTTTAAAATTTTAGATTTTAAATCATAAATTTTTAATCTTAAATCCTAAATTTTATATTTTATATTTTAAATTCTTCCAAAAAAAAATAGAAATAGAAAAGAAAAATGACTTAATATTCCATATACTTTTTTCTTTTTTCTTTTTCTAATCATATCACCAAATAAAAAAATGATTTTTCTACTAAACATTCAAATAACCCTATTTTATTTGATTGCACCTTATTGTGAACTTAATTTGCAAATTGTTGGTAATAATGTTACTCATGAGTAAAAGAAATAACAGAAATCAATTAATTGAAACTAACATGCATGTAACCGTTACTTGAAGGTGTGTTCGAGAAAGTTCAGCTAGAACTGAATCAGTTTGGGCTGCTGATCTACAATGCGAACGTGAAGCAGCTGGTGGATGTGCCGGGACATGAGTACTTCTCTTACTTGGGCAAGAAGACTCAGATGGAGGCCGCAAATCAGGCCAAGGTGGACGTTGCTGAGGCCAAGAAGAAGGGAGAGGTTGGTTCCAAGCTTAGGGAAGGTGAGACGCTCCAGAATGCGGCCAAGATCGATGCCGAGACGAAGATCATTGCCACTCAGAAGAAAGGCGAGGGCGATAAGGAGGAGATCAAAGTAATTAAATAATGTTTTGTATTTTCATTATTCTTTAATGAAAGAAATACATAGTTTATATTGATATAGTCTTGAAACATGTTTATTTGAGTGTTGTAGGTGAGGACATCAGTGAAGGTGTTTGAGAATTCGAAGGAAGCAGAGGTGGCAGAGGCAAATGCAGAGCTGGCAAGGAAGAAGGCGGAGTGGTCGAAGGTGGCGAAGTTGGCGGAGATGGAGGCTAGAAAGGCAGTGTCTTTGAGGGAGGCAGAGCTGCAGGGGGAGGTTGAGAGGATGAATGCTAAGGCCAGGACTGAGAAACTTAGAGCTGATTACCTTACCCAGGCAAGCGTTCAGTATGAGACCAAGGTTAGTGCCTTCACAACTTTTTTTTGAATTATTTTTTTTATAAATTTTAATTTCTAAATTTTAAATTCTAACTCTAAGCCCTAAACCTCTATAAAAATTAATGATATTAACTAACCAAAAATTAATTATCTATTATTATACTATACAACTCATTAATTAGTATCCTTCCTTGTATACTATTTCTACTCATGAAGTATGTAATCTCACTGAATTTCTAAGATTGGCCATTGGACAAAGTAAAATAATGCAACTTATCATCAATTCTTGAATTTTGCAATAATAACTGCATGATAACATTTTGAATTTATCAAATACTTTTTGTTTTCTGTGAATTTTGCGATATTAGATAGTTGATTCAAACACTTTTGCTCATGATGTGTCAATATACAAATGCGGAATGAAATCCTAGTTACTTTTACTCTTTATGGATCCATAACAAGTAAAATTATTTGATAGGCACAAGAGGCCAACTGGGAACTATACAAGAAACAAAAAGAAGCAGAAGCAGTTCTTTTCCAGAAGGAGAAAGAAGCTGAAGCACAAAAGAAATTGGCAGAGGCAGAGTTTTTCGCTCGCCAACAAGCCGCCGATGCGCAGCTATACGCGAAGAAGAAGGAGGCAGAGGGCCTTATGGCATTAGGGAAAGCCCAAGGTGCATATCTAAAGACACTCCATGAAGCACTTGGAGGAAACTATGCAGCTCTAAGGGACTACTTGATGATAGAACGTGGAATGTATCAAGAGATTGCTAGGATTAATGGCGACGCGGTACGTGGACTCAAGCCGAATATCAGCATTTGGACAAACGGCAATGGCGAAGGTGGTGACGGTGGCAGTGCTTTGAAGGAGGTTGCCGGTGTGTATAAGATGTTGCCACCTTTGTTTAAGACAGTTGAAGAACAAACTGGTATGCTGCCTCCGGCTTGGATGGGAACCTTGCCTCAAAAGAAAGCAGATCAAGCTTCTTTAAAGTGAAAAGATTAGTAAAGTGATAAACATGAATGAAATATCATTTTAATATTTTACCAATTTCTCTAGTTTAGGAGATTTCGTCAAAAGAATGTTTATATTATGTGTTAACTCATCTACCATTAATATGACATGATTAAGTATTAGTTCTCCTCCATAAATTTGTTTATTAGGCTATTTTCACATTCAATAGAGTGTTTATTTGATATTTTATTTTTTTTCAAGAGTAAAGTATCGTTTTTGTCCCCAACGTTTGGGGTAAATCCTATTTGTGTCTCTAACGTTTAAATCGTCTTATTTGTATTCCTAACGTTTGTAGAAGTGATTCAATGTTATCCTGCCGTCAATTACACATCATGAACGCTTTATTTTGAGTTTTAAAAATCTCTTCCTTAAGTTAGAATACAAATGTCTGGGATAGAATCGATGATCTACTTCGACAAATAGCTCATCAAAAGTTGAAACTAATTCCTACAACATTTACATAATTCACTTTTCTAGGAACATAATTAAATCTAAACACAAATAGTGGGTATAATTTTAAAATTGAACACATCCGAATGAGACCTAATTGAGAATGAATACATCCAAGTAAGAATAATTGAAAAATATAATTTGATTTGTTAGTATAATTGATAATACTATAATAGGATAACATTGAATCACTTTTATAAACGTTAGGGATACAAATAGGACGATTTAAACGTTAGGGACATAAATAGGACTTACCCCAAACGTTGGAGACAAAAACGATACTTTACTCTTTTTTCAATGCGTATGCATTAGCCACCAAGCACTATTTGTCTAGTTTGAACAAAATTAACATCCGCACGTAAATTTAAATATATAATTAGAAATTTCAATTCCATATATATTGGGTACTGTTAGGGAGATAAAAAAAAAAGTCAGAACTTGCCTTATTTAGTATTCATTAATTGTCGCGACAATTAATGAATGCTAAATAAAGTAAGTTATTGTTGTTTTTGGCTGGTTTTCTTTGGTTACCAAATATTTCCGATATTTCTTTTATGAAAGTTGTTATTAAGTTTGTATCCTACTATCCTATATATTTAAATGGCATTATATTTGGATCGAATAATAGGAGGAAGGTGTGATCAAGTATTAATTTTGAGGATAAATTATTAACGATTATATTGTATATACATCAAAATTAGTTATCACATTGAAAATAAATTAAATTACATGTATTTATATATAAATATATTGGTGATCAATTTAGTAGTTGATTTTAGTATATAGGTAATATTTTAAAACTATTAAAATGATACCAAAAAATAAATAAGTTATTTAAATATTATATGCAAAAAAATTGGAAAAAAAATTAAGAGTAATACTGTTTAATTATAATTAATTTTTATTATATTAAATCAATTCAATTGAATTTGATTAATAAAAAATTTAAATGTACAATATTATTCAAAAATTAACATTAATGGCGACAACGTCTTCTTTCAAAGTGACAAAGAGGACTACCGTCTGCATTATCGTTTTGTTAATATTGTTCTATGACATTATTCACATCTTATATTGTATAGAAATTTTTCTATTTTACATTATTGTTGTTAAATGTTTTTAGTTATTAGTAATTAATAAATATATATATTATTATGACCCTTTTTTATAGACTAGTTTAGCGGCCATTGGCCCATTTCTCTGGTGATGAACGCAAGTCTGCTCTTTAAATTAGTTGATTGGACCGTTTTTGGTAGTAGTATTAGCTACCTGTACCCTTTTCTGATTCTAATATTGGGTTTAAATTTTAATTCTTTATATCCGTCCAGACCAAAATTTTTGGAAGGAAGGAAGGCGTAATTTTAAGCCGAACAATATATGTTTTGGGCCAGAAAAAGATAATAATTATATTTATAGTAAATAAAAGAAATATTGTCAACAAAAAAAATAATATTAATGAGAAGAATACTATTAAAATGAAATGTAAAAAACTACCCCAAAAAAAAAAAATGTAAAAAGAAATACACTTGTTACTTGTTAGTGTTTGAAACAGTAATGTGAAGATTGAAGAGATAGTTTAGCCTACTAAACTTATGTTCTAAGCTTATGTTCTGTATCTCTTTTGGCCAATAAAATTCAAAGGCAATTAGGGTCCGTTTGAGAACTCTAGAAGTAACTTTTTTTAATTTTTGACTTATGAAAAGTAGTAGTATTAATGTCTGGTGTAATTTTTAAAACCAAATTGCAACTTTCTAAGAAGCTATTTAGGAGTTTATAGAAAAGTTAAAAAAAATGACTTCTCTCATAATACTTTTACTTTTTATCACATTTTTATAAAATAAGCACTTTTAGAGTTAAAAATCCAAATACAAAATAACTTATTTATAAGTTACTTTTAATAGAATCATTTATTGTTTAAGTTATTTTATCAAAAAGAGCTTAATTAAGTTGGTTATCCTTTTTTCGTTTTTCTAAACCCAAATAAATTAACGTAAACTCATAAACAACAAATTTATTTGGGATTAAAAATAATTATAATTAAATAATTAAATAATTAAAAAAATATTAATAAAGAGTACGTATTCTTTTAGATTATTCTACTAGAATTTTTAATATTGAATAACTAAAAAAATGTTTATAAGAAAAATAAAAAACTATGTTGCATTTAATATTTAAATATAATTTTGAGTTAACCTCATGTTCTTTAAATTAAAAATTTATAATTTTATAAAAAAAAAATTAGTATTTTTACATGTAAAAAAAAAAAAAACCTTGTCAAAAAAATAAATAAAAAATAAAAACATTACAAAACGATATCAAATATTTTCTATTTAACATGGCAAAATGTTTGAGATACAATATGAATATTTTTGTCCTAACCAATTCATAAATGTTAATTATTAAAGATTAAAAAAATATTTTCAATTTTTTAAATTTGATTTGAATTTTCTATTCCAACATGTGTATCTTATCCATAGGCAGAATTTTGCTTGGACAAATGGAAGTTAAGAACCCCGCAGAAATTTTGGTAAAAAAAAAAAATAGTAGTTCTTTAAAAAAAAATTAGTTCAATTGATTAAAATACTGTGCTTCCAATTTTTTTATTAGTATTTTATTTGTTTGAAATGGTTTTTAAATCAATAATTTAGTTTAATTTACCACTCGAATAATGCTACTTTAATTGGAAGCTCATTATCTTTGGATCTTTGATGACATAGATCAGGATGAGGAAAATAATTGTTTGACTGTCAGAGAGAGCGCGAAAGAAATTAAAGTGGGAATAACATCGACATTTCCTTGGCCAAGAAAGGTGTATAGCATTAAGAAAGAGTGAAAATTAAAGCGGTTACTATTATTGGGGGTTTATATAATTAAACCATAACTCATCCCTGAAACAAATTCATTGTATATTAAGAATTATTAAAATATATGTTATGTTTGCATAGAGAAAATGTGAAAAATATGGAAATTTGATCTGCATTATTCACATTATTCAAAGTGACAAAGAGGATGATTATCGTTTTGTTAACATCGTTCTATGACATTATTCACATTTTATATCTGTATAGAAATTTTTCTATTTTACATTATAGTTGTTAAATGTTTTTAGTTATTAGTAATTAATAAATATAAGTATTATTTATATATATTATTATGAGCCTTTTTTATAGACTAGTTTAGGTAATTAAATGCATTAGCCACTAAATACTATTTTAATATCCTATTTTAAGTGCTAACTTTAGCCATTGGCTCAAATTTTCAATGGCTATAATTCATAGGAACCTTGGATCATCAAAAACCAAAGTATAGTTTGTCTTATTGAAGAAAATCTCTTGATATTCTATATAAGATTGTATAGGTTGTGTACTAATTGGTAGTCTTTCCTCTTCAAACATGCAGATTTATGATTTTTCCCTTTCTTTCATGCACTCTATTAAGCGAGTTACTAAATTTTGTAAATACTTGTATTGCACTTAAAAATGATTTTATCATTGTTATTGTACACATTTTATGTATGAGAAAATCCTATCAATTTTTAGAGGGTTAAATAGCAATTCTTAAAAGTTCATGATTTATTGCTAGTATGTATTTATATTGATGTTGTTAATTATCGGAAACCGTGAGTTTCTTTGTGTTTGAAAATGTCATTCCTATGCTAATATGTAATATATGTAATAAACTTGCTTAGTATGTAAGTTGGTATCAAATCTGATTCGCTCTTTTGCAGGTAGAATATGGCAATAAAACCAACAGTTGCATTGAGGACTATACTTGTTGGAGGAATTGCAGCATTCGCTAAAATAGTCGATGCAATGAAGGCTGCAAGTGTTGTGAAAATGGGTGCAGCTGTGGCAGGATCAAAACAAGAACAAAAGATGCTCCTCAACCGTCTCTAGAATAATGTATCTTTATTTGTTTTTGGATTTCTTTATATAGATTAGTTGAATCTTTTCCGAATTTTATGGGAACAAAGAGAGTCATTTGCGAATTGTGATATTGACAGATGGTGAATATAATAACCACTTCAATATTCTGTTAGATATAGAATCATGAAGTCTTAGATGAAGTTGTACACTCAGCTGAATAGTGTGTTTTAGATATTGTAAATTTTACTTTGCAAAGTGATGACTTTGCAGTGAATTTCTTTTCTTTTCTTTTTATGTTTTCAATTTTTCTATGCCAGTTTATGTTTGTTCTTTTATATAAAGTTTATTTTAATAACATGATTTACTTTTTGCATAATGATTAGTTATTTAATGTTAATTATGTTGGCTTCCACAATGTTAAAAGTAGTATGAAGTGGCCTAGTGAAAGGTTTATGTAGCTATTGTCACGCTTTATAAGTGTAGCCATATCGTTTCGTAGTCATCAACAACCACACTTACTAAGCATAGCCACATATCACCCTATATTGACACGCTTAAAAAGAGTAGTCAT
Source organism: Arachis ipaensis (assembly GCF_059453495.1). Classification (NCBI taxonomy): domain Eukaryota; kingdom Viridiplantae; phylum Streptophyta; class Magnoliopsida; order Fabales; family Fabaceae; genus Arachis; species Arachis ipaensis. The sequence continues at coordinate 137,880,605 of NC_142443.1, forward strand.
ATCTTTTTCTATCGGCACACTTTTGAAGCATACCCAAAACCAACCTTCTGGTTATGCTTCAAAAGCATGGCTATATGTATACTTTTTGGTACGCTTTTAAAGTGTAGTTATAAGGTTATACATATAGCCACGTTTTTAAGTGTAGCAATAGATGAAAGCGTGGCAAAAAAGAAAATGTGCCGATAGGTCGACAAAAGCGTTGCAATAGAGCAATCGACACACTTGCAAATGTGACCTTTTCAAAAGTGTACCAATAGCTCAAAAAGGGTGGCGAAAAGCTATCAGCACGCTTTTTCACACTTTTCGACATACTTTAAAAGCGTGGTAAAAAACTGATTTTCTTGTAGTGTTGTCATTAAGTTTGTATCATATATATTTCAATGGCATTATATTTGGATTGAATGACATGAGGATGGTGTGATCAAGTGTTAACTTTGAGGATAAACTATCTACTAAAATAGTGCCAAAAAATAAATAAATTATTTAAATATTATATGCAAAAAATTAGAGAAAAAAAATTTAATATTGATGCTAACAACGTCTTCTTTCAAAGGGGTTAAGTACGATTATGGTCCCTAAGGTATAGATCAAAATTTTTTTTGTCCCCAACCTTTTTTTGCATACAAAATCGTCTCTAAGGTTCAACATAATTTTAAAATCGTCCTTTTAGACAAATTAATTTTTTAAAGGACAAAAATACCCCTTCTCTCTCTTCTCACCACCACTACCACCACATCCACTACTACTCCATCACCATCTGCAACTTCCACTAACCAATCCACCAAAATCCCTCTCATGTTCGCAGTTACATCTTTCTGAATTTTCTCAAGGTAATCAACCCTCGGTCTTCTATTCTTCTCCAATTGATAAAAAAAAATAGCGTTCATCAGAATCAGTACAAGACCCACCCCAAAAAACACCTACACAAAATGCTAAAAGGTGCAATTTTTTTGAGACCAAAATTTACCTCCATCTTCCAAAGGTACACATAGATATAAGAGGCAACAGGGTCAACATTGAGCTTGCCATCTTCATCATCAAGCACATTCTCTTTCTCCTTCTCCACCTTAACCTTCACAGCCTTGATGTTCTTGTCGGTGACAAAAGCTTTCTTGGGCTTGGCATTGTTGAGGCATTTGGATTTTGGTTTTTGAGTATTCAAATTTTCAGTAGGAAAAAATTGGTAAGTTCACCCCATCCACTACCACTCCATCACCGTTGCGGCAAGGCTAGGGCGCGAGTCTCTGCGTTGTGAGGGCGAGGGCGAGGGCCAAGCGACGGCAAGGGCGAGGTGCTGCCTTCAGCCCGAGACTCAACCAGAGGTAGAGGGATTATTCTTCCTCACCCCTTTTGCCAAATCCTGATTTGGTGGTGGCCAGACCAGCGGAAGAACTTGACGGCCTAGGAGGAAGGCATAGGAGAGGTTGAGGACTTGCTCGACATTGGAGGAAGTGACAGAGAGGGAGGAGTCGTAGAGAGATTGCTCAATGGAGTGAAAGGGAGTGGTGGCGATGATGTGGCAAAGGGTTTTGACAGTGGGGAAGAGGGAGGAGGGGGAGTCCAGGTAGGAAGGAAAGGGCTGGGTGCGACGGTAGTTGGACTCTTTCTTCTATTTTTGCTTCTGATAAAGAAGAAGAACAAATGATATGATGAAGGAGAACAGAATGGTATTTTGGTCCAAAAGAGGATTTTATATTTAAAAAACGTAGGCTCATTAAAATAAGCCTCATAAACAAAAGAGAAAAGGACAAATAGGTCTTTGACCTTTTGGTCCCCAGACATTTAAGTCCCCAAGGATTTGAAAATATATTTAAGTCCTTGACCTTTTCAAAACCTGGATATATTGATTTCTAGGTCTAATTTGTCTCATTTTAGAAACTCTCACACATGTGCATCCGTATATCGGCCAAGTCAGGACAACGGAAGCCATGTTTGATTTTTTCATTGGGTCTGACAGACCCAAGTGAGCAGAGGGATTAATGTGTCCAAGTTTTGAGAAGGTCAAGAATTTAAATATATTTTCAAATCTTCAGGAATTTAAATATCCGTAAGCCAAAATATCAATGACCCATTTGTCCTTTTCTCTAAACAAAAAAAGCGGACTAACTTGTAGTAGATTAAACGAATTTACTCGTACGGTTTTTTTAACGTCGTTTCTATACCTAAGAAAAATGGATTTACTCATAAGACCAAAAAAAATGATTTACTCATTTACTTTTTTATTCTTAAATTTTTTTCATATTTCATCATTTTCATCCTTTTTTAATCATTCGGCCATATCTCCTTATTTACAATATTTTAATAACAAGTGTACCATACAAATATCATCGGCTAACAAATTAACAACCGAGAACAAATCAAACAAACACTCTACACACGCCAAAAATCTCGTACCACTCAGGCACACAAGCTGATCCCCAATAACGATCCCTAAAAAACTGAGCCCTACTCAAACAGATATTCCCTAGCTCACTATCTATTTAAACGAACGAGCAAACCTCGTCAGGGTATGAAAAAAACACACACACTAATATATCCTCGGTCAAACGAAGCCACAATGTCACCTCTGCAATACCTTATTTCTATTTCTGCCTTTTACGTTTATTATACTATGTACTGACTTGAGCGTCGGAGTCCTTTTTACAGGTTCCACGCCGAGGTCAACGGTTCCGAGAAGAACACTTCCGAGTTGCTGATTGGTCGTAGCACGAGCTATACCTCGGGAGCATATTTCGCACGGAACATTTGGTGCCCACCGTGGGGCCTTCGCCTCATCTTTAGTTTTTATATAACACCCCTATATTCGCCTTGTACTCTTTTTTCTTTTTAGGAGCCGAAGCATGACGGATCAGTCAAACACTCAGCAACATCCTCGCACTAACGCCGACCTCATGGCCGCCAACGTTGTTCTGCTTGTAGAAAATCAACGGATGGTCGAGCTATTAGCCACGTTGCAAGACAATGGCGAGAGGAAAAATTTCAACAAGAAGACGAACACTGATAAACACGAGGAACACCAGTTAGAATCTAATGCAAAGACAGGGAAAACACCCCCAAAAATAGGGAGACGACGAACTAATACTTTCTCTGAAGAAATAATGAGTTTTAAAATGCCTAAAAATTTTACACTCCCTATGACTCTGGGACCATACATAGGGATCGGAGATCCTAAATTTCATGTCACAAAATTTGAATCTATGATGTTCCTCAATAGCGACTCCGATCCTATTTTGTGCCAATCTTTTCCCACTTTTTTAGATGGTGCTGCCCTATTATGGTTTTCCAATTTGCCTGCAGGTTCCATAATCAATTTTGACGAGTTCGCCAAGTTGTTCATTAATCATTTTGCAGCCTCCAGGATCTATGTGCGAGACTCGAACTACCTAAGCACAATCAAACAAGGACAGCACGAAAGCTTGAAAGATTATATGACATGCTTCACAACAGCGGCCATGGAAATTCCCGACCTCAATCCAGAAGTGCAATTGCACGCCATCAAGAGCGGCCTCCGACCTGGGAAATTCCAGGAAGCCATCGCCGTGGCAAAACCAAAGACATTGGAGCAATTTTGAGATAAAGCAACATGGCAAATTGAAATAGAAGAGCTATGTGAAACCCGGAGGAACGAGAGACAACCATTCAGAAAAGAGGAGGACAAGCCTCATAACAAGGATTCTAAAAAACCCTTTAAGCTAACTCCAAAGTTCGATTCATACACCCGATTCAATACCAAAAGGGAAGACATCCTTAAAGAAATACTACACAACAAGCTAATAAAACCACCGAGCAGAGCTGGCTCATACCAAGACCAGAGGTACGTCGACAAGTTGAAGCACTGTGCCTTCCACCAAAAGTTCGGCCATACAATCGATGAATGCGTGATTGCCAAGGACCTATTAGAAAGATTGGCCAGACAGGGACACCTGGACAAGTACATAACTGGTAAGACAAGGCCAGCTTCGCAGAGCACCAGTGACCGGCAATAAGAGCAAACTCTAAACACCTCGGACAAGGCCAGATTTCAACCTCCACCAACAAGAGGAGTTATCAATTGCATCTCTGGGCGGTTCGCGAGTGGTGGACAAACAAACTCGGCACGAAAATGCAGTTACCGATAAATGTTAATGGTCCAACGGACGGCCAAGCCCATCATTCGCAAACCACAAACATCCCACATATCTTTTGAGCAGTCCGATTACCAAACAAGGGCCGACAACCTAGATGATCCCGTCGTCATTTCCATCCAGGCGGGCGACCTCTTGGTAAAGAAAGTTCTGTTCGACCCCGGTAGCAGCGCCGACGTCCTCTTCTACTCTACTTTCAAGAAAATGGAACTCAGTGAACACACAATGCTACCATCCTTGGGGGAGCTAGTCGGATTCTCGTGGGAACAAGTATCCATCCTCGGCAGCGTATGGCTAAAAATAACCATAGGCGACCACCCCTTGAGTAAAATGACAAATGTGCAATTCCTAGTCGTCGACTGCACCAGCGCTTACAATATCATCCTGGGCAGACCTTTTTTTAAATTCCTTTGGTGCTATTGTATCCACTATCCATCTATGTGTTAAATTTCAGGTAAGATGACCAGATAGCCACCATACATTCCGACCACATCGAAGCTCATCAATGCTACAATAAAAGCCTGAAAATAAGATCAGAAACCAACCAGAAGGCCGAACCAAAGAGGGGAACCTATGATGTGACAAATATCTCAAACACAGGCGATCTTGATCTAAGAGGAGATCTCCACGACAGGCCTGCACCAACAGATGACCTTGAAAAGGTAATATTAGATGACAATAACAATCATTACACTTACATAAGTCGTTCTCTTTTTTCAGGGACTAAAAAACGAATGAAATAATGCCGATCTCTTTGCATGGACAGCAGCAGATATGCCCGGTATCGACCCGAGCCTTATATGCCACAAATTACAAATCGACCCTAGAGCTCGACCTATATCCCAAAAGAAACGAAACATGGGAGACGAGAAAAAAGCAGCATGTCTCAAAGAGACCCAAAAACTCCTACAAGCAGGATTCATAGAAGAATTACGATTTACAACATGGCTCTCTAATGTGGTTATGGTAAAGAAGGCCTCAGGTAAGTGGCGAATGTGTGTAGACTTTACTAACCTGAACAAAGCATGTCCTAAGGATGCTTATCCCCTCCCATGTATAGATAAACTGGTTGATAATGCATCAGGATACAATATCTTAAGTTTTCTAGATGCATACTCTAGATATAACCAGATTCTAATGCATCCACAAGATAAGAATAAAACAGCTTTCATCACCGAACTTGGAAACTATTGTTACAAAGTTATGCCTTTTGGACTTAAGAATGCAGGTGCCACTTATCAAAGACTCATGGACAAGGTCTTCAGTAAGCAGATAGGAAGGAACTTTGAGGTCTATGTCGATGACATGGTTGTCAAGTTAAAACAAGACCACAACCATGATGCCGACCTGGAAGAAATATTCAAACAAGAAAGACAACACAACATGAGGCTCAATCTTGAGAAGTGCGCTTTCGGGGTAAAAGGAGGCAAATTCCTTGACTTCATGCTTACCTCCAGAGGTATCAAAGCCAACCCCGAGAAATGTGATGCAATTATCAAAATGAGGAGTCCTCGGACAATCAAGGAAGTCCAACAATTGAACGGCAGACTAGCCGCATTATCTCGATTCCTACCAGCAATATCCACACATTCACAACACTTTTTCAACATACTCAAGAAGCAACAAAAGTTCAATTGGAACCCAGAGTGCGAGACAGCTTTCTAGAAACTGAAAACAATGATATCCTCTCCCCCGATCTTACAGAAACCAAGCTCGGGTAAGCCTTTATTTCTATATTTATCTGTTTCTTCTAACGCTGTTAGCTCGGTACTTGTCACAGAAATAAAAGACAAACAAGAACCAGTATATTTTGTCAGTAAAACAGTACAGAACGCCAAGCTCCGATACCCACCAATGGAAAAGTTAGCCTATGCATTAATACTCACAGCAAGGAGAATAAGGCATTATTTTCAAAAGCAACAAAATCATAGTCAAAACCAGCCAACCTCTACGACAGATCCTTACAAGGCCCGAGGTTTCCGGAAGACTCATCAAATGGTCAATAGAACTATCCGAATTTGACATAACCTACGAACCAAGGACAACTATCAAGGCTCAATTCTTAGCAGATTTCCTAGCCGAGTTAACGGACCAACCACAGCAACACTATACCTGGGAGCTATACGTCGATGGGGCCTCAAAGGCAGAAGGATCAGGAGCAGGTGTCTTACTCACAAACAAGGACAACTTACAAATTGAGCAATCGATCAGATTCACATTCCAAACAAGTAACAATCAAGCTGAGTATGAAGCTTTGCTCGTCGGATTACGACTCGCTCAGTCACTAAACATAATAGACCTGCAAGTATATTGCGACTCGCAACTCATCGTACAACAAGTAACAAGACACTTCCAGGTAAGAGATCACTTGTTAGAAAAATATCATGCGATGGTAAGAGATCTTATCCCTCAATTTCATTCACTACAAATCACACACATAGCTCGGGATCAAAATACCCGAGCAGACGCCTTATCAAAATTAGCAACAACTAGAAAAAATATGAATGAATCTGTTATATCTCAATTAACCCTTGCTGAACCGAGCTTCAGCAACAAAGCTATCTTATCCATATCACAGGATCGGGATTGGAGAGCACTATACAAGCAGTATCTACAAACCGAAGACACACCAACAACATCCGCAGACCCTAAAGCATTCAAGAGGCGCGCCACGTCCTTCACATTAATCGGGGTAGACCTATACAAAAGAGGTTTCTCCCAGCCACTCTTATGCTGTCTAAGCAAAGATGAAGCCAAGGTCGTCATGGACGAGGTCCATGAAGGAGTATGTGGGAACCACATAGGGGGAATGAGCTTAGCATCAAAGATAGCCCGAGCAGGATATTATTGGCCAACAATGAAACAAGACTGCATCGAAAAAGTAAGAAGATGCGATAGTTGCCAGAAGCATTCCCCACTAATACACAACCCAACCAAGCTCTTGCACACCTCGGAGGTAAGCTGGCCATTCTACAAATGGGGGCTCGACATCCTCGATCCATTTCCTAGAGCCCCTGGGCAGGTAACATATTCACTTATAGCAATCGACTATTTCTCAAAATGGATTGAAGATATACCCTTAGCCAAAATAGGGGCCGATAAAGTCCGATCATTTATTTGGAAAACTATTATTTGCCGTTTCGGATTACCTCATGCTATTATTACTGACAATGGTTGGCAATTCACCGACCAAAACCTGGCAGAATTTTTACAGGAATTTCGGATTAAACACCATTTCTCATAAGTGGAATACCCACAAACAAATGAACTCGTCGAGGCTGCTAATAAAGTCCTTCTCAATGCACTCAAGAAGAAGCTCGGCGACACCAAAGGAGAATGGGCCGATCTCATTCCTGAAATACTGTGGAGCTACAACACCACAAAATAAACAACAACATAAGAAACACCCTTCCGACTTATTTATGGGGAAGAAGCCATGATCCCGGTAGAGATCACCATGACATCCAGACGAGCCAAACTCACATCAACTGCCGAAAACAACAGCATAAGGCAAATAGAGCTGGATACAATAGATGAAGACAGACATAAAGCGATGCAGGTCATAATACAAAGGAAGTACAACAAAAAAGTCAAACCAAGATGGTTTGCCGAACAAGACCTTGTCATCCGGCGAACGGAAAAAGCAAGGAAACCACAAGCCCATGGAAAGCTTGCCGCAGCATAGGAAGGTCCTTACCGAATCTCAAAAATCATCGGAAAATGAGTATATAGGCTCCAAACAGTACAAGGGACAGACGTCCCTGGCATTTGTAATGTGTCATCTTTAAAAGGTTACTTACTATAAAATGATACAGGCAAGGGGAGGCACTCTTTTTCCTACTCGCAAGGTTTTTCCCACCCTGGGTTTTTCTTGGAAAGGTTTTAATGAGGTCCCCCACCCTATATTATTTCAATGTATACAAATCTACAAATAATAATATAAATATTACAATTCCTATTTGCAAAAGCCAAGTTCACAAACAACAAAAATTCAATAACGCTTAAGTCGTTCACATCAGTCCCATGGAACATAGTCAAACAAAATACAACTATGATTGAAACAAAAAGACCAAAACACAAACATGTAGTCTAATCTGCCCTTTTCTCAATCGATACACTCTCATCCTGGTTCTCGGCCAGTGTTTCATCGTCCATGAGTCGTCCATCACTAACAATCTTCGTAACATCTAGAAGGCTAACGTCGACATCAGAAGCAACAACACCAATCTGGGCAACAGCCCGATCAAAGCCCATAGTGAAGGCAGCCAACACCTCTTCTTCTAATTCCAAAACTCTCGCCTTCAAGGTTTCATTTTCAGAGATCCCAGCCTCCAAATCTCCTTTAAACTTATTATTCTCCACCTCCAAACTTTGAACCTTTTCCTTTAAACTCTTAACATCAGCTCTAAGTCGTTCCAACTTGGAATCCTTATCCTACAATGACTCTTTAAGCTTCTTAACAGCAGCAATGCTATCCCCTTCAAAGATGGCATCAAGCTCAGATGTACGACCTATAGACAATAGGCGGGTACCAATAACCTGCAACGCAGAAACAACAATTATAAAAAGCAAACAAACTTCTCTACCAAAAACAAAAACCAACCAACCTGCAGATACCGCGCGACACCTATCTTCCCCGCCTCGTGAATAATCTTTACGTCAGCGTCAACTTGGGCAACCTCGTCCGCAACAACCATAAAGGGATACCCAGCCGACCATATATAGTTCCTCGGCCCCTCTTTGTAACCATGCAAAATCACTTGGCTTTGGTGAGCAGCTTTAATCTCCTCAGCTGTAAAGACAGCATCATCAGCCTTCGGACCGGTCAAGTTAACAACCCTCGAGAATCCCGTTTTCCTCTTCAAAGGAACATCCTGGTCCACAGCACCTCTTCCCTCTTTCGCCACATTTGTTGATGACCCCTCTTTTTCCTTTTTCTTGGCCTTAAAAACAAAGGCCTTCAGGTTTTCCGTGGTCAGATTCGACGTTTTCTCACTTAAAAACAAGAAACAAATAATCACAAAAGAAACCTCAGCACAGTAACCAAATAATATTACAACAAAGCAAGGATACTTAGATACTCCTCTAAAGCTTCCATGTCCCCTTCAAGCTTCAACAAAACAGGAATAGACAACAACTCCGACGAAGACATAGCAGCCATCAAGAACCCAATAATGTAATCTTCACTTTTTACCCTATCCTCACACTCCAACACTTGCCTCGGTTCAGAAGATCAGAAAATAGGAAACCTCTCCTCCATCAAGGCATCCAGGAAAAACGGATAAAAATCCTCACAAACCTGAACCTTTACAAACATCTATTTAAAGTCCTTAAAAGAGGACTTATACAAGCTGAATACAGCTCGGCCAGGGTGGCTACTCAAATTCACCCAACCTCCTTTCCACACAACCTTCGCCTGGAATAAGAAAAAGAAAACATCTAAGGAAGGATAACATCCTAAATATTCCATTAAGCACTCAAACGCACGAACAAAAGCCCACGAGTTAGGATGCAATTGCGTTGGAGCGCAGTTCAACAACGACAAAACGCCACATTCAAAATCAGTAAAAGGGAACCGAATCCCCAACTCTGTTAACATACAAGTATACACATAGAAGTAGGCCCAGTCATCTCTCCTCTCACACACTCTATCTTCCTTCCCACATGGTAAAAACCCAACTTCCAACCCCTCAGAACCCCTTACCCACCTAGCCTCATTCAATCGAGACAACATCTTTGTAGTACTAAAAACAGAAACCCGGGACTTAATGTCACCATCAACCCAACTGTAAGGATCGTTTTCATCCACAGCAATGCCTTTCCTCCCCATAAGTAGAAGACGACAAAGCCAAACAGAAGTAAAAACAAAAGGAGACAGACGAAAGTACTTACATTTTTTACTCATTCTTTTCCTCAAAACAACAAACTTCAAAGAAGCCTAACAGTCAAGGGACAGGGAGTTACTACGACACAATACCCCACGAAGCCCCTCCACTTCCCCTTAACCACACAACTTTCGCAACCCCATTTCCTGTGCCAAAAAAAAAACTCAAACCCAGCAGCCCAATTACAAGGCTCGCGACACAAAAGCCCAGCAATAGAAACACGTTGAGCTTGGGGGCTCTCCAGGCAACAAACCCACTCCAACAAAGGTCAAACTTCTAAAAGCCGAGAATATAGAAGCTCAACATGTTTCCCATGCTGAACTTGGGGGCTGTGTACCATACCAATATCCTCGGCTAACAAATTAACAACTGAGAACAAATCAAACAAACACTCTACAAACGCCGAAAATCTCGTACCACTCAAACACACAAGCTGATCCCCAATAACGATCTCTATAAAATCGAGCACTACTCAAACGGATATTCTCTAGCTCACTATCTATTTATACTCTGTACTGACTTGAGTGTCAAAATCCTTTTAACAGGTTCCACGTCGAAGTCAACAGTTCCGAGAAGAACACTTCCGAGTTGCTGACTGGCCGTAGCACGAGCTATACCTTAAGAGCATATTCCGCACGGAACAACAATAAAATCAATATATTTCAGAAAATAATTAATAGGAGGATCGTATCTCCAAATAAGAGCAGAAGAGGAAGGAAACAAAATCACAACAGAATCGCAAAGCAATTAATTACCTTAATTTGAAATTTTGTTACCACTTACCACAATTGGTCCTTCCCTCTTCTTCGTCAGTGAGTATAAGCTAAAAAGAAAAAAAAATTAAAATAAAAAATCTCAAAATAACTCAAGTTTTAAATAAAAAATATTTTTTTAAATATGAAGCGAATACAAATATCTTGTAAATTTCAAAAAATCTTTTTAAAAAAAAATCAAAGATTAAATTGCTAATCTAAACACAACGAATTTAGTCATCAAAAAAAAAAAAACACAACGAATTTGCCTATTTCTTCGGATATTTGCATCTATATAAGCTTCCAGTCTTCTGTCTTGCACACATTAGTCATTCATTCACTCACTCCAATTCTTCTATCTTAATTAAGCTTCCACCATCTCTCTCATACTTTCTCATAAGTCATAGATCACTGCATTACAAGAAAATCCAGAATTGATGAAGTTCAAGGTAGCGAATGCATCGGAATACCTGGTAATAACAGGTGCTGGGATCAAAGACGTGAAGCTTGCGAAGAAAGCATGGGTGTTTCCATGGCAATCATGCACCACCTTGGACCTTTCTCCGGTAAACTACACGTTCGAGCTCCAAGCCATGAGCGCCGAGAAGCTCCCTTTCGAGCTTCTTTCGGTGTTTACAATTGGTCCACGTGTCGACGATCACGAGTGTCTCCTAAAGTACGCCAAGCTCCTCTCGTCCCATGATAATCTCTCCAACCACGTTAATGATCTCGTCCAAAGAATCATCGAGGGAGAGACGCGTGTTCTCGCAGCTTCTATGACTATGGACGAGATCTTCAAGGGAACCAAGGAGTTCAAGCAAGGTATGCAATAACAATAACTTCACCTTTTTTTTCTTCTCTGCCTTTTAACTTACTTTCTTAAACAACATATTTAAATTTAAATTGTACTTAGATACTTAGATATGTATCGATGTATCGTAATATCATACTTCTTACAGTTGATTTATGAATATACTAGAAAAAAAGTGGGGTTAAAAGGCCTTATTAAAAGGTTGTCAACGGTAAAAGTCCTAAAATATTAGGTATTATCAATTAGAAAGAATGCACCATAAATCCTCTTTAATTGTTTTACAATCAACTTTTTTTTTTCTTAGTTGTATGTAAACCTATTTAAAATACGATTGAATTGATTTTTAAAAGTAATGCTAGAGAACTAATGTTTTGGTTAATATCTATTACTTTTTTAAAAATTTTATTTATTTTAAAATTTTATATTTTAAATCATAAATTTTAAATTTTAAATTTTAAATTTTAAATTCTTCCAAAAAAAATTGAATTAGAAAAGGAAAACGACTTAATATTACCTATACTTTTTTCTTTTTTTTTTTTTTTTTCTTTTTCTAATCATATCACCAAAGAAAAAAAATGATTTTTCTACTAAACATTCAAATAACCCTATTTTATTTAGGTCAGAACTTCTAAAAAATTATGATTGCACCTTATTGTGAACTTAATTTGCAAATTGTTGGTAATAATGTTACTCATGAGTAACAGAAATCAATTAATTGAAACTAACATGCATGTAACTGTTACTTAAAGGTGTGTTCGAGAAAGTTCAGCTAGAACTGAATCAGTTTGGGCTGCTGATCTACAATGCGAACTTGAAGCAGCTGGTGGACGTGCCGGGACCTGAGTACTTCTCTTGCTTGGGCAAGAAGACTCAGATGGAGGCCGCAAATCAGGTCAAGGTGAACGTTGCTGAGGCCAAGAAGAAGGGAGAGGTTGGTGCCAAGCTTAGCGAAGGCGAGACGCTCCAGAATGCGGCCAAGATCGATGCTGAGATGAAGATCATTACCACTCAGAAGAAAGGCGACGGCGATAAGGAGGAGATCGACGTAATTAAATAATGTTTTGTACTTTTATTATTCTTTAATGAAGGAAATGCATAGTTTATATTGATATAGTCTTGAAACATGTTTATTTGAGTGTTGTAGGCGAGGACATCAGTGGAGGAGTTTGAGATTTTGAAGGAAGCAAAGGTGGCAGAGGCAAATGCAGAGCTGGCAAGGAAGAAGGCGGAGTGGTGGAAGTGGTGGAAGCTAGAGAGGTGGACGGCGATCGAGGCTAAAAAGGTAGTGTCTTTGAGGGAGGCACAGCTGCAGGGGGAGGTTGAGAAGATGAATGCTAAGGCGACAACTGAGAAACTTAGAGCTGATTACCTTCCCAAGGTTAGTGCCTTCACAACTTTTTTTTAATTATTTTTTATATAAATTTTAAATTCTAACTCTAAACCCTAAACCTTTTATAAAAATTAATGATATTAACTTGCTAAACATTAATTATCTATAATTATACTATGCAATTCATTAATTAGTATCCTTCCTTGTATACTATTTCTACTCCTGAAGTATGTAATATCACTGAATTTCTAAGATTGGCCATTGGACAAAGTAAAATAATGCAACTTATCATCAATTCTTGAATTGTGCAATAATAACTGCATGATAACATTTTGAATTTATCAGATACTTTTTGTTTTCTGTGAATTTTGCGATATTAGATAGTTGATTCAAACACTTTTGCTCATGATGTGTCAATATACAAATGCGGAATGAAATCCTAGTTACGTTTACTCTTTATGAATCCATAACAAGTAAAATTATTCGATAGGCACAAGAGGTCAACTGGGAACTATACAAGAAACAAAAAGAAGCAGAAGCAGTTCTTTTCCAAAAGGAGAAAGAAGCTTTAGCACAAATGAAATTAGCAGATGCGCAGCTATACGCGAAGAAGAAGGAGGCAGAGGGGCTTATGGAATTAGGGAAAGCCCAAGGTGCATATCTAAAGACACTCCATGAAGCACTTGGAGGAAACTATGCAGCTCTAAGGGACTACTTGATGATAGAACGTGGAATGTATCAAGAGATTGCTAAGATTAATGGCGACGCAGTACGTGGACTCAAGCCGGAAATCAGCATTTGGACGAATGGCAATGGCGAAGGCAGTGACAGCGGAGTGCTTTGAAGGAGGTTGCCGGTGTGTATAAGATGTTGCCACCTTTGTTCAAGACAGTTGAAGAACAAACTGGCATGCTGCCTCCGGCTTGGATGAGAACCTTGCCTCAAAAGAATGCGGATCAAGCTTCTTTAAACTGAAAAATTAAGTAATAAACATGAATGAAATATCATTTTAATATTTTACCAATTTTTTTAGTTTAGAAGTTTTTTTCAGAAGAATGTTTATAGAGAAAGTCTACGCCCAGCATTTTTATTAAAATTTGCCTAACACTTAACCATAAAAAAAAATGAGTAATCTCATATCATTAGATGTAATCTCACACCATTAAAAATATTAATAATAGCTAATTGATAGTTACAAATAAAAAAAAAAAACCTGTTGGCTCCCTAGCATATTATGTGTTAGTTCATATACCATTAATATTATGTAATTTTAAAAAAAAAAAATATTAATTTAGATCGGTTTAAAATTCAGTTAATTGATTTTTTTGTCAAATCGAATTATCCAATCTAACTATAACAGAAATAATACAGTTTAATCGATTATAGATGTTAAATTTTAATTGTTAAAAAATATCTTTAAAATAAAAACCGTTTTAGACGTCTTTATTTGAGTGGTTTTCTATATTTATATATAGATATATTATTGATTGATTTAGTGACTAATTTTAGTATACGAATAATATTTTTAAACTATTAAAATAACACCAAAAAAGAAAATAAATTATTTAAATATTATATGCAAAAAATTGGAGAAAAAATTAAGAATAATGTTACACATTAAATTTTTTTATGAATTAAATCTAATTAAGTTAAATAATAAAATTTAAAATAATATTAATTATACCTAATTTAATTAAATTTAATTATTAAAAATTTTAAATGTGTAATATTATTCAAAAATTAATTTGATGCCGACAACGTCTTCTTTTAGTTATTATTCACATTTTATATCTGTATAGAAATTTTTCTATTTTACATTATAGTTGTTAAATGTTTTTAGTTATTAGTAATTAATAAATATAACTGTTATTTATATATATTATGATGAGCTTTTTTTATAGATTAGTTTAGCAGGTAAAAAATAAAATATAGTTAAGCTTATAGTATATAAAATTCTTGTTTAGGTAAACTTAAATATATATATCGGTGATCCTATACGTATAAATTTTTTTATAATTAAAATTATTAATTAAGTCGGCCAAAATTCAATAAAAAATATTTGCATATGTTAAAATTTTTTTATTGAAAAGCACAAAACTTGCTTGACACACCATAAAAAAATTTTCATATACAAAAATTTTTGTACAAATTTATTAATATATTATAAAAAATTTTGTACGTAGCATAAAAATTTTTACTCATAGCACATAAATACTTGCTACGTATATAATTTGTTAATTTGGTGAGTCAAATATTCTAAACATGTGGTTTAGAATAAAATTTTGTGCTATATGTGTATCAAAAATTTATGTGTTGTGTCAAAAATTTTGCAGTGAACACTAGAATTTATGTACTATATGTATTTTGTTGATTGAATGTCAATATTATGATGGTTCAAAAAAATTTTCTATGCTATGTAACAAAATTTTTATGCTATATATCAAAATTTTTGTATTATATGTATTTTATTAGTTAGATGTATGTTAATATTTTGAGCACGTAATTTTTTAAAAATTTATGTGCTATGTATTAAAATTTTTGTGAATTAAAATTTCTGTACTTTTATAAAAGATGAAGAAGACAACGATTGAAGATGAAAAGAAAAAAGAGAGAGTAAAAGAAATCAAACAAAAGAAGAAGAAGGCGACGTTGAAGAAGAAGACGGCATTTAAAAAGAATAAGAAAAGAAAAAGATGACGACAACAATGACGATGACAACGTTGAAAAAGACGACGTCGACGAAAGATAATGAAAGAAAAAAAAGAGAAAGATAAAAAACAACAGCTGTAGTGTATATATACGTACATTTGAAGAAAAAACGCATTAACTTAGTTAAATACTTTATTATATATGTCCGATTTCTAGTGTTCATGGAGTAATTTTTAATAATCTAATTAAATACTTAAATCCATGTTTACACCACCAAAACAAAGGAAAATTATGGGTAATAAAAAATTTTATTCATGAATAAAGTCTAACGATACCTGAAAAATTGAAAAAAGATATATCAAATTCAATTTTAATAAGAAAAACACAATTCATAATATGAGCAAACTTCCAATGCAAGTTGTAGTTCGATAATCTACTCAATGAGTCCTTGTTCAAAGATTCTTAGGTAGTGTTTGGTAGAGAGATAGAAACTGAAAGATTGAAATTAAGAGATAGAGATTAAGAGACAGATATTGAAATAAATTTTTGTATTCTGTTTGGTGCAAAGTAAGAGACAACAGAAATTGAAATAAGAATGAAACTCTAATTTAATTTGCACAAAGGATAAAATTGAAATTAATTAATTGATATGAGGGTATTTTAGGTATAAAATGTTATTAAAATTTTAGACTCCGTCTCTAAAAATTTCAGTCCCCTGTGTCTTTACTTTATGAAGGTACTGAAATACTGAAATTTTGGGAACAGAGACAGAAATTTTAGTATCAGTCTTTGAACCAACAAACATAATACTGTATTTCAGTCTCTTAGTCTCTATCTCAATACCTCAAAACAAACGCTACCTTAAGGTTTATAGTTTGTACATATTTTTTACGGATTTTTTTCCATTATAAATTATCAAAAATGATTATTTTCACCAAACATGATTTTCATCTTTATTTACAGGAATACACGTTTTTTTTTTGGGTAATTATGGCAAGTTTGCCGTACCCCGACGAACTCCATATTTTTTATGGAGTTCGCCGTAGCCCGTGCCCCCGGTGAACTCTATGCAAAGTTCTGCGTATTATAAATTCGAAGTGGGACCATTGTCCCTTGTCCTTTTCTTTCCAAATCTTCTCCTAATTTCTATTCTGTTAGAACTTTTTGTATTCCGGCGTTCAAGAGATTCGTTATTCACAGCATTAACAGTTTGAGGTTAGTAATTAAATATTAGTTTGAGTAATTTTTCTCAGATTAGTTAGAGTTACCTATTATTTCTTAGTCAGTGGTTACATGCTAATTATAATTAGAGCTACTGTTTACTTATTTCATGTTATTCGGTGGTTGTTGATTGTTTTTAACATGTGAATTAGTATAAGCTCTTAGTCTATTTAATAGTTAGTTTAGTAAGAAAAATTGGTTTAAGTTGTTAGTCAAATCCTAATAAAATTAAGTTAAAATGTGGGGTTAAGTGAGTAATAGCTTAGGGTTGCCTAGGGTTTTAGTGAAAGTGAGGTAGATAACTAGTATTTATCAAATACGTTTGTTTAGAAATCCCGTTAATGTGAAACAAATGCTGATAAGTACATGTTATTTTGTTTAAATTGGTTGTGGTTAGATGCAGCAGCAGTTATTGGGATACGAGGAGACCCTGTACAGATTAGATCAGATTGAGCATATTGTTGGCAGACTTGATCGAGTGGTATGATGATATCGTTTTCGTTTATCTCTCTTTAATTATGAAACAGTGAACTTGTGCTATTTAGAGTTGACGCTGGTTTTTTTTTTTTAATTTTATCTTTCCGTTTGGTAGGCACCTCGGATCTTGCGCACCAGGCGGAATTTGATGACGAGGCCACCGGAGGCGATTAGGCCATATCTCAGACGAGTCGGATTTGAATATGTGGCCTACATGGTTGAGTTTGACCATGACTGGTCACTTGCCTCGGCGTTGTTAGAGAGGTGGAGGCCTGAGTCCCACACCTTTCATCTAGCATGCGGGGAGATGACGATCACGCTACAGGACGTGGCGTATCAGCTGGGACTCAGGATCGATGGTGATCCTATGAGCGGGTGCATAGATAGTTGGGAGCAGCACCATCAGAGACGGACCATTGAGGACTTTTGTCAGCAGTTATTGGTGTTGTGCCTGGCGCGGATGATAGACAGTCCCAGACAAAGTGGACTGTCAAGCTAACGTGGTTCCTTAACAGTTAACACTGTCTACGGAGAGCTGGAGTAGGACACCACTGAGGAGCGCCTCCTGAGGTACACGAGAGGCTACATTATGCAGCTGATAGGGGGTATTCTATTCCTAGATGCATCTGACTCTTGGGTGCACATCAGGTGGCTCCCCCTGCTGGAGGACCTCGATGCATGTGGTAGGCTGTCGTGTGGATCGGCTGTATTGGCTTGGATATACCACCAGATGTACTGCGCCAAGGAGCATGGTGCGCGCAACCTGGGTGGTTGCGTCAGCCTGCTATTGTCTTGGGCTTACCACCGTATTCCCCTGCTACATCCAGATGGATTTGATACCCGTCAGTTTTCGCTTGTTGAGAGGTATATTTTTTTGTTTTCTGCAATATTCATTTGTTTATTTACTATATTAAGTGTTTAATATAAATGAGTTGTGATGTTTCCTTTACCGCGGATTTGTAGGTGGGTTCAGTACCGACCGGACAACACCAGAGGTGAGGGGCACCTTAGGCAATACAGGCGTGTCCTGAACGGGATTGGCATGCTCGCTGTAAGTCATAAATATTTTTGCATACCCAGTTTACTTTATGTTATGTATTTTGCAAATGAAAATTCAATAATAACACCAACTTGTGTCTTGGAAACAGGTTGAGTGGACACCGTATGCAGACCCACAGTTGGAGGGTATAGTTCCGCATGCGATTACTGAGGCTGACCATACGGCGGCTGTTGTCTGCCCGCTGCTCTGCTTTGCCATTGTTGAGTGGCATCAGGTGGACCGAGTGGTGTGGCAGTTTGGTGGCCTGCAGCACATCCCGGCCAGGCCATTAGACATCGACAGCATGCACGGGATGGATGGTCGATTTGGACGGGTTGAGTGGTTCCCGCACTTGCTGGGGGGATGGCATGAGCTATGGGATCATCGGGCCGACCATCGTCTGCACATCCATCATCATATAAACCTGCGTCCTTCACTGGCATATATGACTTGGTACCTTCAGTGGGCACACACGGGTTGTTTGGTCAAGGTGACCAGCATCTAGTGCCGGCGGGGGTGGTGCCGGAGGACCTGCCTCTATGCCATCCTCCTGCTCTAGAGTTACATCAGCCTGAGGATGGTCACCTTCCAAAGCTACGCCTTCCCGCTGGGAGAGGGAGAGGTAGGGAATGGGGGAGAGCTAGAGCAGAGGCAGACGTGGTGGAGGCGGAGGGAGGGAGCAGGCTGACGAGCTTCACCGGGACATGGACTCAGCTAGCCCCCTAGGTGGTGGGGCAGAGGGAGTTGGTGGGCATGAGGCTGGTGGTCAGACTATTAGGACTCTGCCATGATCCTTGCCTGGAGGATACTTGTCCCTCAGACCCCCTGGTTCACATCACTCTGATGTTAGTTCCAGCCACCAGGCCGAGGGACCAGAGGTTGGGACTAGCCAGCAGGAGCAATAGGCGGTGCATGGGGACATCGGTACCCAGTTCCATCTACCATTCAGCCCTAGTGATCTTAGACAGCATATGCACTACCAGCCCATATTGGACACGCAGGACTTGCTTGATGTGAAGATGCTGGTCCCTGAGTGAATGACCGGTTTGATGCAGGGGGTGATGGCGGGTTGGCAGATATCGGGACACATTCAGTGCAGGCACAGCCATTCTCGCAGATGCACACATCTCCTCCTCAGTCAGCATACCAGCCACGACATGTTGATGATCCCTCCAACGGGTCGTCATCCACTGCAGACTATGCCGCACTGAGGGAGTAGATGAGCACTCGTCAGCCTGACCCGGATCCTCAGCTCGGGCGAGCTCAGCACAATATTCGATCACCTGCTTGTGGCACAGGTGGGTGTCTAGACCCGAGGCCTCATAGACAGCGTCCTCTGCGTGGGGGTAAGCAAAGGATGGGCTAGTAGATATTTGTATGGTGTAGTTTTGTTGGATAGTTAGGGTATTTGGCGATAATGTATACACAGATGTTTGTTAAACACACACACACACACACACACACACACACACACACACACATATATATATATATATCGTTATCTTTTTTTTTGGTATCACTGCGTTAGAATTTAACAGCCACATAAGTTTAATTTTATCAACTTTTCTTGCAATGCAAATTACACGAAAATAAAATTACAATCGTAACAGTTATAACAAACCCACCCCGCTAATTAACGTCGGCTAGACAATGCACCTGCACCGTCAATAGCGGTACACGTCTTCCGCGTGTGACCAGTTTGACGACACAATCCGCACCTTTTCTCCCCTATATGCTCGACGTCATCCATGTTGTTCTGGATTCTAGAGCTGATCGGTCGACCTCTCTTCACTGTCATCATCCTAGGGTTGGGTCGAATGCGAGGCCCATCATAGGATGGCCAATCATCCTCATCTCCAATCGGACGAAACTCTGACCTATATACATTGAAGACAGACTCCATGCGATACACCGGATGCACAAACCCCCTCCAATCAATTCTTGCATGCGAGCATGCTGCGAGGACGTGACGACATGGAAGATGAAGCGCCTGGAAATACCCACAGTTACACTTGCCTTCATCGAGTAGAACCTGGTAGTTTTGTTGTCTGGACCCAGGGACTACCGCTAACTCTTCAACTGTGAAGCTAGTTCGTGAACGATCAAACTGGTAAACATTCATGGTGTTGATGTGCTTCAAGTTGAACTCAATGGCCTTCATTAGTGTCTGCGAGAACTCGGCGCCGACTTGGAGTTGAGCAAGGGCCTCGGAACCCTTTCTAGCAAAAAGTTCTCCTAACCGGAAATAACTTGACTTAACAAGAGCCATTTTTGGCAAATTCCGAGAACCTTTCATCACAGCGTTTATGCACACAGAGATATTCGTCGACATGTTCCCGAATCTACGACCCTCATCAGCATACGGCGCCCACTGTGATCGTGGCATCTCGTCAAGCCACTTCATGATCGCCTCATTCTCACCCCGTAGATGCCCGAAATAATGAGCAAAATCCCGCTGCGACTTCGAATACGCTGCATTAATTAGAACCTTTTTCAAGTCCTTGTTCTTGAAGTGAGTGATGAAGTTAGAAGCAATGTGTCTCATACAAAATGCCTGGAAAGCATGAGGTGGTTTTCATAAACTATCATCGGCATTCAGTGCACCATCAATTGATTTGTGCCTGTCTGAAATCACTAAGACACCGGGTTGTGGAGTCACATGATGACGCAGATAGGACAGAAAGAACGACCATGCCTCCTTTGTCTCACCCTCGACCACGGCAAACGCAACAGGCAAAATGTTTGCGTTGCCATCCTGAGCTATGGCCATGAGCAGCATCCCACCGTATTTACCATATAAGTGTGTTCCATCAATGGAAATTAGTGGCTTGCAATGCTTGAAAGCCTTAATGCATGGTGGAAATGTCCAAAACACCCGATGAAACATGACGGTATCAGCTAAACCAGGCCAAGGCTGAGTGACAAGTTGCACCCAAGTACCTACAGACGAATTCTCAATAAGCACATTGTATACCGTTCTTGTATTATTAATATATAAACACAACGAATAAATCCATACCAGGCAAGTACATTTGCATAGCGAACAACCAATGAGGAAGCTCGTTATATGACTCCTCCCAATCCCCATATATGCTAGCAATCACTCTCTGTTTTGTGAGCCAAACCTTTCTGTACGATGCCTTGTAACCGAAGTGTTTCTCTAAACCTCCTTGCAGAACTTTGATACTTATTGTTGGATCCGCTTTTACAATTGTGAAAATGTATTGCGCAATCACCTTCGAATCCAACCGACGATGGTCTTGTCCCATCGAAGTTTGCATGCATCTGTGAGGATCTCTGTATCTCCTCACCTCCCATTTTTCTACCTTACGGCGATATGATATGTGTATGCTCCAATTACAACCCGGTCCGAATTGGATACACTGTGCATTATACCTCCACTGGTCACTGTTTACTATTTTGTACTCCACAGCCCTCCTGATGTTGTACATCTTAACAGCCAACATGACTTCTTCCTTATTTTGAAAATGTTGTCCAACCTCAAACTCATTCCTTGGATCATCTTTAGGGCCTCCCTGGGTGAAGGACCACTCATTGCCTCCAGATTCAACATAGAGAAGTGGTCAGGGCGATCATACGGTTGGGAAATAGCGGGCTGTGTCAGGGCAATTTGTGTGTCACCGTAACAGTTCATCTCTTCTTCATCGTCACCATCATCAGAAATTTCGACAGGTTCTTCTTCAGCATCGTCTCGATCATCAGGGTTAACTTCATACTGATCCATCATCGGATCCCTAACAGCGGAACCATCGTGACTTTCAACGCCGTCATCCAACTCAGCATTGTCCACTTCAACATTAGACCCTTCTTGACTACCTTCAGGAGCCATATTCAGATCCACCATTGTCCGCCTGATATTTCATCTACGTCCTCGTCGTCGCGCAGACGATACCTGATTAAAAATACCATAACGTTTTTATCACAAGTGTGTTCACATAAATATACCACCAGCAGAAACAACACAGTTGTGACATACCTTTTATAAATTAAAGTACCATCTATTTCGGTTGGATATCCGTAGTAGATTTTCATCACCTTCTTTGTCTCTTGCGTCCTCACAGAGAGTAATACTAGATTCTTTAACAGCTCTAAACAATTGATTTCTGCTGTCAGATGGGTAAATATAGGTTGGTTCGATCTAAAAACGATAGAACCTTCCTCATCATACACCATATCTCCATTGTAATGAATGGATAACAGTGGATTTCTTGCCATTGTAAAAAAATGAGATAATCAACAGCCAAAATGATTGTGGAGAACAAAGTTCAGTGCTCAGCTCCATTGGGTTAGGGCCATTTATAGGAAAAATTTAGCATAGAGTTCGTCGGGGGTGCAGCGAACTCTATATATAGTATAGAGCTCGCGCGGGGGTATGGCGAACTCCATAAAAAATATGGAGTTCACCGGGAATACGACGAACTTGTCCTAATTACCCAAAATAAAAACGTGTATTCCTGTAAATAAAGATAAAAATCGTATTTGGTGAAAATAATCATTTTTGATAATTTATAACGGAAAAAAATCCTTTTTTTACATGCATGAAAGATCAACAAGATAAATAAATAATGTAATTTGAAGAATGAATTATGCCTTTAAAAAAAAAACAAGTAAATCGCAATACCTTTGTCATCTATAAGCTAATTGAAATGAAGTATCTACAAGGAGAGTAGGGGTGGCAATATGTACCCTATTCGCGGGTATTCAACCCGACCCCACCCGATCGGGTAGGGTTGCCAACCCGATCTGCAACAGATAGAGTAGGGTGTGGGTAGAGTTTTCGTGCATGTCGGGTAGGGTGCGGGTTAAGTCTCAACCCTACTCGACCAACCCGCACTCTATATATGTTTATGTTATATACTTATATAAAAATATGTTTTAAGCGGATGTTGAATCAAAGACCTCTTACTAAATGCAAAAGATCCTTAACCACTAAAAGAAAATCATTAATTGATAATTTAATATATATTTTTTTATATAAAAATCAGTTCTATTTTAAATTATCATCAATTATATAATAATGTATATTTTTTGTAACCCGCGAGTAGGGTCGGGTACCCACGGATTAAGAGCGGGTAGGGTTAGGATTGAGATATTCTCAACCCGCGAGTAGGGTTAGGGTTGGATCCAAACCCTACCCTACCTTACCCATTACCACCCCTAAAGGAGAGAAATTATGTCCTCACACTACCACAAAAACGGAGTTTAGCCACCAAATTTTAACTAAGAACACTAAATCGTGATAAAAATAAATGAGCGTGTCTTTTATTTATCACGAAACATTGTCATAGTAGCTAAAATTTAACTTTTTGCCACAAACAATATTTTTTGTAACTGTACTTCCTGCTTACATTAACGTACCTTAGCTATCCTGTCTTGAATAAAATAATTTTTAAATAAATTTATTAATGTATAGTATCATTTTTTTAAATATTCTGACGTTAACACATATTTATGAAATTAAATCTAAAAATATAAAAAAATGAATTTAGATAAAATAAAAAGTTATAAAAATAAAGATAATATTCTAATATTTGAATTAATTATAAAGATAAAATTTATTTAGCTAAAATAATATAATTTGAATAAATAAACAAAAGTTCAATAATTTTTAAGTATAAAAAATTTAGTTTTTATTAAAAATAATTATTTTATCATTTTTTGAATTTAAAAAAATAGGATAAGTTAAAAAAAATTTAGTCTTTATTTACATGCTTTAGTACTCACTATATATTTTTGTGAATAATGTACTCTTATTATATGCATAATTATTTTTTTAAAAATTATTTTATGAAATTATGAATTAAATTTTTTATTTATACTATTATTTAATTGGTATATACCATTAATTAATTATTTTACAATTATTTTTAGTTATAAACAAATTAATACTAATTAATTTATGAGTCGCTTATATAAAAGTTAATTTTGTTAAGTAACAAAGAAATTGATTTGTAAAATTTTTTATAACAATTTTACGTGATAATTAATTTGTCTAATGTAATAAATTTTAGTAACTAATTTAGTAATTAAAATTTAATAAATATTAAATTTTTCAGGTAAAAATATTTTCAAAACTTACTTAATGTATAACTTTTGTTATATTGTTTCGTATATAATAGATAAATAATTAAATAATGGTGTATTATTTGAATCATCAACTATCAACTGCATGAAATGAGAGATTGTGAGAGTCATATAATTAATAGAGTAATTTTTTGGTTATTTATTGTTATTATAATAAAGATTAAAGATAAAAATATTACAGACTCAAAATTTAAATTTAAATTTAAATTTTTAATCATATTTGACCATTAAAAAATAAATAAATAATTATTATATTAAAAATAAAATAATTTAAAGTATATTTAGTAGATAATAAATAGTAAAATAAAAAGAAATATTCTTAAAATTAAAGAAAGTTAAAAGATGATTTAAACAATAATGACCAAACTAAATTTTTAAGATTTAAAATTTTAATGTGCACTTAACTTCTGAGGTAGTTTTTGGCGGAAAGTCTTTCTTTAACCACACTATATGAACCCTATCATATGATAGGGTATCCTCCAAACTCAAAATACCGATTTTTTCTTTCTTAATTTTGGTGTTATTTGTTGGTTTTTTTAGCAGATTTGTTCGTGAAGCAAAAACATAATAATTCAGGAGAGATCCTTCTAACAGAACTACGATCACCACAGAATATCAACAACAATAATGAAGAATTTGCAGAAGGTTTGGACGAAATAAGTCTCAACCAACTGTACCTACCAGAAAAGATTACAATGACCCTTTTAGCTGTGAATGTCAAAGGTAGATGAAATTTCAATTTTTTTACGTGATTTTTTGAGTTCTAATATTTAATTTATTTCTTTTATTCAATTTTGTATTCAGTTGGAGACACTTTTACGGAAAAATTTACAACTGTCAAAAGGACGACAATTCAAGTTTGGCATTTAAAAAATGATGAAAAAGACATTATGAAACTTGATGGGTATAGACAAAGTCGAGATAATGACGCAAATTTTTTGGTGCGGTTTCTGGGTGTAATGATCCGTAAAGCAACGCTGAAAATTGGAAAGGTCTTTGGTGCTGAAAATGTAGGATAAATTTAAAGAAGCAGGTTAAAACTTTAGAGAAAAAGCTATGGATACAAATTTTTGTCTAGTTTATCCAGTGATATGTCAGACATTTAATTAGTGTATTTAATAAGTAATAGTTAAAATTTTAAATATATTTATTCTAGAAGGGATTAGAATTTATTTTATTTATGTTAAAATTTTTCTTATTTCTTATTATATATAAGTTTAGACTTGTATTATTATTATTATTATTATTATTATTATTATTATTATTATTATTATTATTATTATTATTATGAAAAAATGTTAGATATTATATATTTAAAAAGTTTGATTTTTGTTATTAATGTTATATATATAAATATAATTTTAATTTAATAAAATTGTTCAATTAGAGATAATTAGCATAAATTAGTCACGTATGTGAAAAACAAAGTGAGTTAGTCACGAAAATAGTGTAATTAAATAACCCAACGTTAGCCACAAAAAAATTATGGCTGAAAAACTGTGGTTAATAACGCTAAAATCGTGACAAACTGAAAATGCAACTCCCGGTTAGCCACAAATATTCTTTCGTGGCCAATGTATAGTTGCTACGGTTATCTTAGAGTTTAGCAACGAGTTTTTTCGTGACTAAACTCTTTATTTCTTGTAGTGTTATCAAAGTAGAAGAAAAATAACTTTTAAAAAAGAAAGCAACAATAAGACACCTATAACGAAGACAACAGGAAAAAAACAATAATAAAAGATGAACAATGTTACATAATTAATAAATATTATATTTTTATTAGTATAGTTAATCAATAATAATTGTATTCATATTTATAAATATTTTATACAAAAAATATATAATTTATATTTATATTTACTAAAATTTTATATACATAAATTAATATATTTTATATTTATATTTTTTAAAATTTATACACATAAATTAATAAAATTTATTTGTTAAAAATAATTTAATATTTATATTAATTAAATAATAATAAAAAATAATAAAAATTATTGGTCCCAAAATTTATCATAGGGCAGGCGGAGGGGAGGGGGGAAGAAATAAAAGAATGACACCCCTTCAATAAACAACCATACCGGCAATAAAAACTAAAAGAGGGTAATGAGAGAAACAAAATTAGGCAGCCAAATGTTTAGGGCCAGTTTGGTTAACCAACTTAATTAAGTTTTTTTTGATAAAATAACTTAAATAATAAATGACTCTATTAATGTATTTGAATTTTTAACTCTAAAAGTACTTATTTTATAGAAATGTGATAAAAAGTAGAAGTATTATAAGAGAAGTCATTTTTTTTAACTTCTCTATAAACTCTTAAATAGCTTCTTAGAAAATTACAATTTAATTTTAAAAATTATACCAGACATTAATACTACTACTTTTTATAAATCAAAAGTTAAAAAAAGTTACTTCTAAAGTTGGAAATGGCCCTTAATATCAAAACAACTACTTTCGATTGCAAAAGGAAATTCCCAAAGTTTACACAAAGTAGCTAGTTAAACATTTCACACACACACAACTTTTGTGTTACGTCATTGAAAGAGAATTCTATATTAAAATAGTCTACAGTGAAAAATCCAATCAATTTCAAGGCCAGTGACCATCATAATTTTTGTTTTCAAATGATGAAACCGGGAGCATTATTGACCTTTATTGAGGATTGGGTATGAGAAAATGATGGATTGAAGCTAGTGTTGAGGAATGAACCACGTAAAAGAATATGGCAAAATGTATTGACGTGTAGCAGTTCTCTTAATAGGAAGTCATTGAATTGCTTGTGTGTAAGATATATCAATGTAAGTATTTGACTTATCAATTCAGTATTTAATGAAATAAATTAATCATTAGAAATTGAAATAGAAATCTTTTGAAATTATTTAGAGATCAAAATCAAAAAGAAATTTTTTTAGAGAAACTAAAACCAAAACTCTAATAATAATAATTAATATCAATTACTTATTATTGAAACATGAACAGGACATATCCTATATAATTTTATTAATTTAGAGTAAAATTATGAAACATTTTACATTTTAAATATAAGAAAGTGTAGGAATTATTTTTTTTTTTATATCCACTTTCAACCTTTTTTTTTTCTTTTTACTCTTAAAATAATTTTTTAATTAACTTTTTCTTATACTCACACTTATTAAGATACGACTTCAATTCTAAATACATATTATCCATTTCTATAGTTTCCAGCAAAACTATCCTTAGCTTTGGATATTCTATTTTACTTTCGAATATTTTTTTTGTTTTATGTTTTATAGTATGTAATTTCAAATATTTATTTAAATGTTAATATAAGTTAAAAATAAAATTTAAAAAACTTGATTGTTATTGATTGCTGTATAGTTACTTTTCTAATTGGACTATATATATATATATGACTACTTAGCAACTGCAATTAAATATACATTGAATATTTTTATTTCTAACAAAAGATAAAATATACAATAAAAATATAAATTTAATTTTTGACATATTTTATTTCACATGTCTCTATTAAAATTAAGCTCTAAAAATATATTAGTACATAGGCTTTGTCTTTAAGACTGCGTTTGGTTATAAAAACAAGATAAGACAAGATACTGCAAATAAGATACAAAAAATAGAGACACAAAAATTAATGTTCTTATATTTTGTTTGATATATAATAAACTAAAATAAATTATAAAAATTTAATTGATTCTCATATTTTTCATTCAAAAAATTTGAGAAAAAAAATATAATAATAAAAAATAAATTATATCTTTTATTAGTATTTCTGTATCTTTCATTAATATTTTTATTTATATTTTATCTGTCAAATATAATTTTATGTCAATAGTCTCTTTTTTAATGGCTTGTAAATAGACGCAGACCAATAGACTAAAGTAAATAATTAAATATTATGATTTGATTCCTCAAATTTGTATGAATTAATTTTGATATTTATAAAAAAAATGCATTTTTTGTGGTTAGGATTAATTTTAATTAATTAATGGTGGTCCTATTTTTTGTTTAAATAATTATAGTTTACTAATGCTTATTTTATCATTACTTACCATATTTAGTTGATAAAATTTAAATAATCTCCCTCCACCTCCCTAGTGTATCTTGGCCAAAATCTTCTAAATTGCACTATTACATATAGTCCATTAAGATTATTTAAATAATAAAGAACTTGCCTAATACGTATATTTATTTCTTTCCTGTTAGTTGAAGCGGGAAAGTGAAACAAGTTTTTTGGCCGCATATGAAGAAACATTATCTTTACAATGCACCAAGCTTCAACCAAGTAGCTTTACATTTCTTCTTCATTCGAGTGTATTAGTTATATAAGTATTCAGATTTCAAAGATCTACTATTTTTCGCCGTCTCCTACGGTGTCGTTTAATTTACTTAGCCCTAATTAAAGAAACCATGCATCGTTCCGTCAAAGTCGCTGTTATCGGAGCTGGTGTTTCAGGCCTCGTGGCGGCACGTGAACTTCTACGCGAACGACACGACGTCGTCGTTTATGATCAAAACGACAGCGTAGGAGGAAACTGGATCTACGATCCGAGAACCGAATCCGACCCCCTCAGCCTCGATCCGAACCGAGAAACTGTCCACAGCAGCCTCCACGTGTCCCTACGCACCAACCTTCCAAGGGCACTAATGAGTTTCACCGATTACCCGTTTGTAAGAACCGAGTCCGACCCGAGAACTTTCCCGCGTCGCGACGAAGTGCTTCGGTTTTTAAACCGGTTCGCTGATGAGTTTGGTGTTCGAGAGGTGACCCGGTTGAAGACGAGAGTGAGTCGAGTGGAACGAGTGAAGGACGAGTGGGTTGTTGAGTCGATGACTCGGGGATCCGAATCGGTGAGTAGGGAGGTGTTTGAAGCGGTTGTGGTCTGTTCGGGACATAACTCGGTGCCGAGGGTTGCTGAGATTGATGGTATTGAGAATTGGAGAGGCTACCAAATGCATAGCCATAACTACCGTGCACCTGGACGTTTTCAAGACCAGGTACGTACCTTCATGCTTAAAACGTGTCGTTTCTTTTCTTCTTTTTAGGAGCCAAAAAGATTTATATTATTTTTTAATTTAATTTCTTTAATATAAGTTAAATATGGTTAAAACTTATCAAATCATCTAACTCAAAGTTATCAACTTCACCCCAAAAGAATTATAATTCAAATGACATAATTTTTTTACATTCACCTAAGAGATCGCGAGTTTGAACCTTTCTATATTCGGTAAAAAAAAAGTTATCAACTTCACAACAATTACATGTGAATTTTTACTGATAATTATAAATTTTTTAATTTAAATTTTTTAGTATAAATTAAATATAGATTTTTTTATTTTTTTGATTTAAATATATTGAAAAAATCAAGATTTTAAATACTGTTAGAACATTTTTAAAGTAAATTCTTATTTAATACTTTTCATAAATTTTATTTTTGAAAGTAAAAGAGCTCAACACATTAGAGTGGAGCAAACAGTATCAAATAAAACAAAAAGACAGGCAACTCCCACAAACTCCTTTAACAGAGAACCAACATCCCTACGTCATCTCCGGCATAGCCATCAACAACCCTAGGAATGCACACCTCTCCACTCGTCGCAGCTAAGGATGGTCAATGTGATGATATCTTCTATGCCTTTCTTTTGGTTCTGAAATATCCTCCTATTTCGCCCCATCCAAATATGCCAAATGATCGCACCGAAACACCTTAATCGCTGCTTTCGATCTTCTTTCCTTCGCGGCTCATCTGTCCAAGTCAGGAAGTGGTCCTTCATTAACCCCGGGACAACCCATAGTCAGCCAGCCATAGATAACCATGCACTCCACACCTGCTAAGCAAAATCACAGCTAAGAAACAAGTGATGGACTTGTTCAACGTCCATATTACATAAAACACAGCTCTTATCATCCTGGCTAATAATTCCGATCCGACTTAGCCGTTCTTTGGTGTTCACTCTGCCTACCAGGACGAACCAAGCAAACAGCTCCACCCTTGGTGGAACCAAACCTTTCCAGATGGTCTTTGTGAAGCTGTAACTGGTTACCTCCTCCGATAGCATTCCTTCTTGTAGCACCTGCACAAAATAATTAGTCGAAAAAATACCAAGTTTATCATATTTTCACACAACTCTATCCTCCCTATTATTCACTAGCCTCACAGGTCTCAAAGCCTCACGTAACTGACTCAGAAGGTCTAACTCCCATTGAAAGAGCTTCCTCCTCCATTGGAAATTCTAAACCCACTATAGCCCATCCCAAAACCCACATTCCCTAATCACCGCCCCACATTGGTTTGAAACAGAGAAGAGTCTAGAGAACCGATCTTTCAAGGAACCACACTACAACCAAATATCCTCCCAAAACCGGGTCTTTCGTCCGTCCCCAATCTCCATTGCCAGACCTGTTATCATCTTATCCCGCAGATGTTGCTCCTGAAATTCTATATGGCAAACATCCTTCCATGAGCCTCCTCTAGTAGGCAGCACTTGAGAAGCCAGTAACTCATTCGGCCTCAAGTTATTACAGGAGCATACCACCTTCTTCCATAATGGGCACTCTTCCTTAGCAAAACGCCACCACCACTTAAACAACAGTGATGAGTTCCGAATCATAGCATCCCCTTCTCCCAGCCCACCGAATTTCTTTGGCGCTTGTACCAACTCCCAGTTCACCAACGCCATTCCCTGTCTCCCATCCTCCTTACTCCACAGAAATCTTCTCTGTAGGGAAATTAGCTTCTTAGCAATTGTCTTCGGCATCTTGTATAAGCTCAGATAATACACTGGCAAACTATTCAAGACTGATTTTATTAGCACCAGCTTACCCGCTTTATTTAGCACCTTAGCTTTCCAAAGGCTTAGTTTCTCTTCCACCTTATCGATTATCGGCTTCCAAATCTTAACCAACCTCGGATTAGCTCCTAAAGGGACTCCGAGGTATTTAACAGGGAGCGTACCTTCCTTGCAACCCCACAAACTACACATACGATGCACCCACTGCTCGTCACAGTTGATTGGAATCAAGTTGGACTTATCGAAGTTGATACTGAGCCCTGACATCAACTCAAACCATCACAGCAACCGCTTGTAATTCTGCATAGTCTCATCTTCTGGTGGGCAGAACAGAATGGTATCATCGGCAACTGAAGGTGTGAAAGCTCCACACTGTCTCGACCAACCAGCAAAAGGAGAAATATGGCCGTTCCTGACCGCCTCACCAATCATCCTATGCAGTACATCGACAACCAGCACAAACAAGAAAGGAGAAAGCGGGTCTCCTTGTCTCAAGCACCTTTCCATTTTAAATGGTTTAGACGGCGATCCATTAATCAAAACCGACATCGAAGCTGTGGTCACACACTCCATAACCCAAGCCCTCCACCTACGCCCAAACCCCATCTTCTCCAGCACAATATCCACAAAACTCCACTTGACTCTGTCATATGCCTTTTGGAAGTCTAACTTTATTATGGCTGCCTCCTCCTTTCTCCTTTTAAGCCAGTGCACCGTTTCACATGCTATGAGAGCCCCATCATGAATTTTTCTACCCTGCACAAAGGCACTCTGAGTCTCTCCTACTAGCACAGGCATCACTGCTCTCATCCTCCTAACAAGCACTTTCGAAATGACCTTATATACACACCCAACCATACTGATAGGTCTGAGGTCTTTAATTTCCTTCGCACCAGTGAACTTAGGAGCCAGCGCCACCCACGTAATATTGAAATCCACGGGTAGCTTGGATGTCTGAAAGAACCCCATAACAGCTCCCGTAAATTCCGCCCCAACCTCCTCCCAGCACCGCTTAATGAAATTTATGTTGAACCCATCACACCTTGGCGCCTTCGAAGACTCACAATCCCACACTGCCTGCCTGATTTCCTCAGCTGATGGCATCGCCTCCAGGAACACAGACTCTTCCTCAGCTCTCTTAGCCACCAGACCATCCCTGAATCCCAGCAATGGAGAACTCTCCTGATGATACAGATCTTTATAAAACTCTCTTATAGCTATTTTTATTCTAGCTTGGTTCTTAACCAGTCTTCCATTGACTACCAAAGCATCAATCCGATTATTCCGCCTTCTTGCCGATGCTATATTGTGGAAGTATCTTGTGTTTCTATCCATTTCCTTTGCTTGCCGAGATCGAGACATTTGCTTCCAGTGAATTTCTTTCCTCACATATCATCTCTCACAGCAGGTAACTAACGCCTTCCTTCTAGCCTCCGTAGTTGCATCATACACTCCAGTACTTACCAAGTCATCAATCTTTTTTATCTCTTCCTCAAACTTCAAGATCTTCTTGTCCATCTCACCAAAGTTGTTCTTGTGCCAATTTCTCAAAGGACCCGCTAGCGCCTTCAATTTATATGTGAATCGCAGCTCCCCTAGACCCCTTGATTCCTCCTTGACCATCCGGAGAAAGCCGTCATGTGTGAACCACGCATCAAGGCTTCGAAAAGGCCTAGGGCCTCCCTTCATCCGCTGCTCTTCCACAATAATAGGGCAGTGATCTGACAAGCCCCTTGGACCCCTCTTAACCGAATCTCAGGAAACTCTTCTAACCATTCCACACTCACCAAAGCTCTGTCTAGTCGACTGCAAGAACGACCTCGAAACCACGTGAACTTGCGATCTGTAAGCGGCAAGTCCACTAGGTGCATATCCTGAATCCATGACTTGAAGTCCTCCGCTGACACAAGTAAGTTAACAGTCCCTCTCCGTTCTTCGGCATTCACTATCTCATTAAAATCCCCATAAAGCAGCAAGAAACTTGACATAACCCACCAATGTAACTCAGCTCCTCCCACACCTGTCTCTTCTCTTCTCTACTATGTACACCATAAATCAAGAAAAAAGCACAGTTGAAACTATTCTTTAGCAAAACACCTTCAACACATAACCACCTTTCCCTCTTATAGCAGTTATTCATATTAAAATACGTGTCATCCCAAATCATCAAAAGCCCCCCGGATGCACCGTCCGACCCTACATATTCCCACCCTGCCCCAGTACACCCCCCAAATCCTTTCCACATCAAACCTTGTCACAATCTGTCTCTTAGTCTCAATCAAGCCTACCAATCTCAGGTTATGTTTATATTTTAAATTCTTCACCATTCTCATCTTCGCACCATCACGTAACCCCCTAACATTCCAAGAACAGAAAGTCATTTAGAACTAATTTTACACACCTGACTTTTAATTTTAGGTCTGCATCGCCGCAGCTTCGCCTTCTGTTTCGCCAATTTCCTTTTTTGTGTTATTTCTTCATTTTGAGCCTGAAGAATTGCCATGATGTCATCTTCCTCATTGCACAACACCGTCCCTGATTCCAAAGCCAGCTCCAAGGTCTTTTTATTTTCCAACAATTGTTCCTCCAAGCACTGGGTATCCGTATCCCCCTGTTCACTCCGATTTCCGTCTGCGTCCCTTACCCTGGCATCCCCATCAGCCATGCTCACCTCTCCCTCTTCCACAGCAGCGTGGTCGTCTCCATCCTCCTCGGCTTCCACCATCCTCAACGCAGCTTCAAGACCCTCCTTCTCAACCGGATCGTTGGGTGTAGGTGTGGCTTCGTCAATCTCAAGACCAGCCACCCCGTCATGGCCTGCACGAACTCTGCCTCCGATTCGTGCCCAGTCATCATCATCGTGGCCCAGCCTTCTCCCTGGATCTGAGGCCAGCCGTCTCTCTTCGCTAGTCACCTCGAAGCTGGTGTCTCGCTCCCCCTAAAGGCAACGCACGGTGTCAGCGAAGGAACCCTGCTACGCGTTTAGGAGCGCCTTGGAGGGTTGCCTAGCGCGCTTCTCCTGACCCGGTTCGAGCCCAACGGCTGAGGGGATGAGGCCCAAACCGGTAGAGCCTTCTTTCTTTCCCACAAAGCTGTGTCTGGCCCAATGCTTAGTGCAGCCCCCTTTTTTTGTTTTTTCCTTTCCCATAGGGCTGTGTCTGGCCCAATGCTTAGTGCAGCCCCTTTTTTTATTTTTTTCTTGTGATTAGATGAGATCCCTTTTAGCCCATAATGCAACGTACCAAAATCACCAGTCACGGTTCTATCTGAATCTGCTTCGTAACTGATACGGTTTTCACAGTCAAAATTAGTAAGCTCTTGAATGTCGCAGCTAATTGGAGACGTTACTAATTTTCTGCGATTCTGATTTTCACTGCCCTTAATCCACTCATTTAAAATATCAGCAGAAATTACTAATCTGCCCTCCTCGTCTGCCCCTCCACGGTTCATCGCCATTTGCGAAACTTCATCTTGCTCGACTCCCTTTGATGAATTTTGCCACCTTTTTTGCCACTTATCTCCCTCGGTACTCGTACTTGCTATGCTACGATTCAAAATCCCATCGGTTTTGAACCCACTATCCAAAAAACACTCACTGCTCTGCATTCCCCCCATTCCATGCCCATTCTCTTTCACCAAAACGTCAAATCCCCCGGATCCAACAGAGACATGGATCCTCTACTGAATCACTTCCATAACACCCGTATCAACCAATACACAACCTACAGTGAAGGAACTGCACAATTCTATCTCTTTTGCACAGCCTACTACTGCTCCCCATTGACCTCCTATCAACTTAAAAGTGTCGACTGACCATGCATACAACGGGACTCCGTAACACTCGAGCCACACCCTTCTAGTATCACTATGCTCCGAATCGTTCCACCTTCTCACCTTGTGAAAATTTTGCAGGAGATAATTCAACCCAAAGATGTAAGCTTCGTCTGCATTCAGAACACTATCAAAGGTCAAGAGAACTTTAAAAGCTCCCATTTCCCGAACTTGGACGACAGAAGGCATATTCTTAGCTATTATATCCCTCAAGGAGTTAAAATCAATCGGCTTCGTCGTAATCCCTACAAAGCTTCTCTATAACCATCTAATATTTTCTGGCACCACGGCAGCTTCTAGCATCTTAGTCTCGTCAGTCCCATAGCGGGGTTTTACGATTTCCTTCGTCCGTCCCTCTTTCTCAATTAGCAAGGAGTCTTCATCGCATATGATCCGATGTGGTTGTTGTGCCGATGGGTCTGGTGCACAATCTTCCCGTCGTCCCTTGTCACCATTCGTTGGTTTCGACATTCTTCTGTACTTCATCTCGCCTACAAAGATAATCTTACTTCTCAGCCTCAGGCAATTCATTTCCGCTATAGCTTTCAACGCCCCTCCTTTTGTCATGTACTGGATGAAGGCAAACATGTAAATGTCTCCGTTCTTCCATTTTCGGGACAGGTAAATATCATTGATGCGCCCAGTTCAGTTGAACAACTGAAATAACTCTCTTTTTGATATATCTTCTGGGAGATTATCCACAAAGATGGAGAAAGATTCAGATTCCAGTCGTCGATACTCTTCTCTGTTTCAAACCCTGGAATCCTTACCACGATCCTTAGACCTACCCCTCACCATGTTCCCCATGCTCTCGCTCTATTTAAAGTAAATTCTTATTTAATACTGTTCAGAGAATATAATTACATACTGAAAATTGAAAAAGCCTCTTATTTGTGATACTAGCATGAAATTGAAGCAGCAAATTAAAATAGTACAATATTTGCATTATAGGTGTTTGACTATTATTGTGAATCGTGAAGCAAAATTTGCTTCATAAGATACACGTATTTTGAGATTTAAACTAAACTGAATTAAAAATTACAATAATATTCGATTAATATTTTTATAGAATATACGTTAAAATATAAAATATATATTAAAAATAAATTAAACAACATATATTTATATACAAATATATAATAATTGATTTAATAGTTATTTTTTTTGTGCATATACACAAAATACACAAATACATTTTGAATAGTGTGTACTGCAAAAGCATTATTATGAGGGGAATGCTATCCTACCCTCTCTAAAGTAATATGTAAGTTACCTTATCTGATATGTCACATTTTAATTGAGTGTTTATTTTAACCTGAGTTACCTTTTGTACTCTTTCGTCGTTGCGCCTCCCAAGCATCACTGTCTCATTGGTGTTTCGTTTTCTCTTCCCAAATCATTCTTTACTCCAACTCTCTCTAATTGCATTTACTCCTCCACACTCCTTCGTCGTCGTCATTACACCTCCCAAGCATCACCGTCTCATTGGGTGTCTTATTTTCTCTTTCCAAATCATTATTCTAGAAAAGGTACTCCAACTCTCTCTAATTACGTTTACTACTCCCCATTGTACTCCTTCATCGTCGTCGTTACGCCGTCTCATTGGGGGTCTTGTTTTCTCTTCCCTTCCCAAATCATTCTTCGAAAAAAGGTACTCCAACTCTCTCTTATTGGGTTTACTCCTCCCCACTCATTTGTCGTCGTCGTTGTGCTTCTTAAGTATTACTGTCTTATTGGGTGTTCTATTTTCTTCTTCTGTCAGGCCGTCACCGTCTTCGTTTTCAAAGATATTATTAACTCGCATAAAATTAAAATAACTCTAGTTAAAATAAACACCCAATTAAAATATGACACATAACTTATATATTACTTTAGAGAGAGTAAGACAGCATTCACCTTATTATGAAATGCGTTAAAATGATGAAAGCCTATCAATTTGTCATGAAATTCATTCATAATCCTTACTTAATATGCAGATTGTGGTTATAGTTGGTTATGGAGCTAGTGCTTTTGATATCGCGGTAGATATTTTACCATTGGCAAAGGAGGTTCACGTAGCAACCAAAGATAATCGATTCGGCGTCATACTCAATGATGTAAGATACCATAGTATGGTACGTATCCACTTACGCCAATATTTCGATCCGTTTAACCCTATCTATTTAAAGGTGGAAATTCAGGTGCAGTCGACTTTACGTGAAGTTGATAGCTGAAAGCTATTAGATAAAAATTTAGTCAAATCAGTCAAATCATCTAACGTCTCTTAACTTCACGTGAGTCGACGTACCTAAGTTTTCATCTTATTTAAATTTATAAATTTAAATTAATAGATTAATTATATATTAAGTATATACAAGCATTTGAAATAAAAGTTTGATTTATTTAAAAGAAATTTTTTAGATTAACTAGACCGATCTGTTTATTTTTTATTTTTTGTTTAAATAAGTAATTTTAATTGAAAAAATAAAGAAAATAAATTTTAGACTAAAATATCAACTTTAAGTAATTCTTTTTTGTCCTTTTAATAGAGTATGTTCAAACTTCAAAGCTCATTGATGAATGACGATAATAAAAAATTGATCTTAATTCTTAAAATTTCTTGGTTTTCTATTTTACGCATATTAATGATGAATTATTATTTTATTTCGATCTTATTGTGTTATTTGTTTCAGTAAGTATCTCATTTTGGTACTTCTAAGTTTTATCGTATTTGCAGATAAAATGTGTGAATAAAGATGGCTCGATTTCCTTTCAAGATGGATCATCAATTTTTGCAAATACCATAATCTACTGTACTGGGTATAATCAGAAAGGCCTCGCCCATTTTTATATTTTTCAGGATAAAATTTTTTATTATCACCTTTTCTATTTCCAAACTTTATTACCAGATTGTTGTCATTTTTTTTAAAAATATTCATTCATATATCATCGTTTTAATGTATTTTTTATTGTTTTTTTCTACACAGAGAAATTACAGAAGGAAATGCCTGCATTGCAATAATAATAATAACAACAACAATAACAATAATAACAGTAAGAACAACAATAAAAACAATAACAACAACAATAACAACACTAATAATAATAACAATAATAAGACAATAATAACAACAACAACATCAATAAAAACAATAAGAACAACAACAATAACAACAAAGAACAATAATAATAACAATAACAACAACAAAAAAAACAATAATAATACTTATTTAACATTCATTAATTGTTGCGACAATTAATTAATGCTAAATAAGATAAGTTCTGGCTATTTTTTTTGTATACCTAGCATTACCCATAATAATGTCACCGTGTTAATAGTAACATATTTATAAATAATATGAGGATATTGACAATTTGATAGTAAAATTTTTTTATAATATCAATTAAAAATTTTAGCTTATCTTTCAATTTTATTAATATATTTATTTTAAAAAATATTATATTCAAGCTAAAAATTAATTATCCAATTAGCCATTATATATTTATTTATATATTTATGGTTGTTTAATTTATTTTTGTATATATTTTATATTTTAATATGTACTATTTATAAATAATTGATTTCATAATTAATTTATATATATATATATATATAGCATAATTGATTTATTTATATACGTATCTGCATCTATCTATCAAATTGGATAATATCAATTGAAAATTTTAGTTTATCTTTCAACTGTATGTATTTATTTACGTCTGTGCATATATCTTTCCTATATTTATAAGTTATTATATGTTTGTAGAAGTCATTTCTACACATCACTTTGTAACTTTATAATAGGCGTGATTTAATTTAATTTTGTTTCTAAATAAAATGTATTGGCAGATACAAATACCATTTTCCGTTTCTTGATATCAATGGAATCGTAACCGTTGAAGACAAGTGTGTTGGACCATTATATAAACACATCTTTGCTCCAGCATTAGCACCTTCTCTATCTTTCATTGGTATTGTTACTAAGGTAATTGTAATTTAGTTACAAGTTTTTCCCATAATTCTTTCAAAGTATTGTGGAAGTTTTTTTTCTATTAATGTGGTTATTATCTCAACAATGGCTCTGTTTGGTTGATATATGATGAGATATAGATATAAAAATACAAACATTAAAAATATAGACATAAAATATTTGTGTTTATGTATTGTGTTTAGCAAAAATAAGAAACAAGATATACATATTTAAAAAAGATTGAATTACTTTTTATTCAATCACAAATTTTACCATCATCACTGTATACCCATTACTCCAAACACTGCATATCATTACCAGTTTACCATTAAATTTTTATTTCTTCTAATATTTTTTATTTCTTCTAATATCATCTTAAATTATCATTCAAATATTAAATATATATTTTTTCTTAAAAAATAAAAAACTAAAATTCAGAATTTATCAAAAATTAATCAAAATTTAAATAAACAAAAAAATTAAATATACAATTTTTTTCTTGAAAAAAATAGAAGGATAAATTTAGTTGTAGAATCTAAAAGAGGAAGAAAAAAAAAGAAAAATTTGAAAAAATAAGAGGATAAATTTTAAAAATTCATAAAATTCTTTTCACAAATCAAAAAATCACAACCAACTATTTACGGATCATAAGACCATTCTAAACTACCAATAACTCATTTGAAAACTGAATCAAATGGCAGACTCTCCGAGCTACCTAACACCCAAGTGCTATAATGATCATAGATAATACACCCAAAGTCCGCTACAAGAGAGTCCGAGAGAACACTAGCATCACAAAAGATTCTTTTTTTCTTTCTTCATCCTTTTCAATTCATTCACCAAGGTTCTCGTAAGGCAAGAGATTTTTCTCCTAAGCTAAAGTTCATTCGAGTTGAAAAAATCATTACATCTATTCCGCCAAATTCATCAAATTCCAGCAGCCACTACTTCCTTTTTACGATTAATAACGCTAGTAATCCAGACTCAAAGGTGAAAAGCATTAACATGTTCAATAATAGAAAAATCTAAAAAATTCCATACATCACGAGCAGTTATGAATATATATATATATATATATATTTGCTATACAAATTTTTTTTAATAAAACTAGTTTAAATTCTTAAAAATATAAATAATTATATATCTATAATAATTTTGATTCTTAAAGGAATTCATTAGTATTTACCTTATAAATGATTATTATAAAGTTTCATGTAAATCAAGATCATTTAACATAACATTAGCCAAATATATTTATTTAGAATATACATAAATAAGAGTTATTCGATAACACTCTTAATAATATTGGATTTCGATGAAGTTCGGTATAAAAAATCTATCTTTATGGTAATTGTGATTCAACACTTCTTCAATATTCTATATGAAATTATGTGTAGATAAC
This sequence comes from Arachis ipaensis, assembly GCF_059453495.1. Lineage (NCBI taxonomy): Eukaryota > Viridiplantae > Streptophyta > Magnoliopsida > Fabales > Fabaceae > Arachis > Arachis ipaensis. The sequence continues at coordinate 137,920,973 of NC_142443.1, forward strand.
TTTACTTAGAATTACACCAATGTCATATATACACACACCACACACATATAATAGGTCTATTTTGTAAATTTTTAATAATCAAATAATGATATTGACCAATTAAACTTATGAAGTTTCAATGAATATAAGTAAACTTCTCGAGGACTTATTTTATATTTTAAAATCACACAAATATTTTTCAAATTTTGTACTACTATAATAAATAACATGATGCAATAAGTTAATATAATATATTTAATTTAAAAATATTTCAGGTTCCAATAAAATATGCAATAATATTTATTTAATATGTTAAATGTGTACTCACTCAAACTACAGAGAATAATTTAGCTTTCGATGTATATATATATATATATATATATATATATATATATATATATGAACCTGTTGTTAATTATTAGGAGCCAATCTTCCTTATGGCTGAATTACAATCGAAGTGGATGGCAAGAGTTCTCTCCGGTAAAATCTTGTTACCAACAGAAGATATGATGATGAAATCTATTGAAGATATCTATCATGAAATGGAGGAAAATGGATTGCCTAAGACCTGCAGTCTTTCTCTTCGTCCACTTCAGGTATATTAACTTCTGCATATCCAACATATAATACTAATAAAATGTCAAATTTGATTCGACAAAAATATTCTCAAATAATTTTAAAATACTATAAAAAATTTAATATTAAATATGTATTATCAAAAATATTTTAGATATTAAATTTTGATGTAATTTTTTATAAACATAATTAAAAATATGAGATATTTTTATTCTTAAAATTTGATAATTTTTCGTTAAGTATATACTTTTTTATGATTTTTTGTCAACAATTAATAATATTTTAAAAAAAATAAAAAAATATAGAGATAAAATTTTTATCCAGCTTTTTGTGTATATTTTTTAAATAATTATCTAAATAATTTTATAAAATTTTAGATCAAATAATGCATAAGTATTTTGTCAAATACAAAAAGTATTTGCTATTTAAAAAAATAATTTTTTTTAAATATTTTTATTGTATTTTTTAAATTATTTAAAAATATTTTTACTGATAACAAAATTCAGATAATTTTTTATTAGTTTACAAAAAAAATAAATGTAATCAGCAGTAACACATATCCATATAATTTCATTGGGCAGGCTGAGTACAAACATTGGCTAGCAACACAAATTGGGTTGCCTCCTTTGGGAGAATGGAGGGAAAAATTGCTGTCTGAGATCTTCAAGAAATTAGGTGAACTCCCATTGACATATAGAGATCAATGGGATGACACTTATTGGGATTCCATCATTCAATTTTAATTTCATCAACATCCTAGAGTAAATATGTATTTTTTTCACGCCGTTTTTAAATGAATGAAATATTTATTTCCATTGTCAGATTTATTTATTTGTCTAAACGTTCTCTAAAAACATAGATCATATGCATAATAAGTCGTTAATCTTTTGAATGTTTTCCATCAGTCATATTGATATGGCAATAGTTATTTGTATTTCACATTTTAAATTATGATTTAACCACACATAATGAAATAATGATGTGTTATTTAGTGACACTACACATGTATATTTAGAGGTATCACTTATATGTAATCATTATTTGAAGAAAGAGAAATAATATTTTACTGTAGTGCAATTCATTTGTATTGATTTAGAAATATAAGAGACTTAAATTTGTCTTTATTTTTATTTATTAATTTTTTTTAAATTGAATATTGCGCATCCTATTAGATAATAGTTTATCATAAATAATATGTATCTTCTTTATTAGATATAAACCTTATCATTTTTATGCTATTTATAACTGTCGTTTGATTTTTCTATGAACAAAAATTTTATTTTTTCTATCCGAAAAAAAAAAGCCAGAATGTTTCTTCTATTAGGATTTAAGGAGATATAAGTACGGTTCAATTTAATTAAACTAAAGCAACAAACCTCTTTTTTTTTTTTTTTTTCAAATCAAGTAATACGTGTTGATAGAGTTCCATTTCCTCATAAATGCAATTATGTCTAGTATTTTTGTTTTGGCGTGGAGATAACATATTAACATCTAATTTAATTTGATATAAGCATATTAGTTAGATTGGCACGTCATTAATTTGTATTTAGTACTTGTCTTTAACTTAATTACTCACCAAATTCTATTATATATTGAGCATGATTTACTGTTGTAATTCTATTATATATGAATGGCTTGAACGAACAAGGAATCAATCAATCATTTGCATTAAATATCACCACAAAAAAAAGAGCTATTTTAACACTTTTTTTTAACAGTCATAATTAAGTATAAAAATTAATATATATTTTTGACAAATATTACAAATGTCAAATTTTTTATGTTTTTTTATGAATAATTTGACCGTAGAAAATTACTCTTCAATTTTGACACTCATTTATTTTCAATTTACTCCAATATTCTTCTTCTTCTCTCAGTTTAGAATCATACTACTCATTTTTTATTTTCAAAATCTCAATTTATTCTTCAGTTTTAAGATTTCATCTCATTTTTTGTTAAAAATTTTTGTTAAGAATTTTTTATGATCAATAAGTGTCAAAATAATTATTATCATATAAGTAATTGTGACAAATTATTCTCAAATTATTTTTGACAGTCAATATTTATCAAAATAAGATTTAAGTTTTTTTTACAATTACTTATATGTTAAAAATATTATTTTTGACAAAATTTTTATTAACATATTTTTATAGTTAAAATAGTGTCAAAATTTATTTTTTTGACAAATTTTAATTCTTTTTTGACACATATAACCCTAAAAAATAATTTATATTATTGTAGTATAACTCAACTCAACAAGTTTGTTATATTAAATGCACTATCAAATATAATTAGAGTCCATGTTTAACGAGTTTAATAATGAGAAAGTCTAAGAGCCACCACTTAATCAATAAAAAAAAATTGAACAATTTTATACTATTAAATATAATTTTATATCATTAGAAATATTAATAATAACTAATTGATGACTATAAAATATAAAACTTATTAGTCCTTTAGCATTTTTTTTTAATAAATCATAAACAACATTAATATTTTTTAATTTATTGTGTAAAAGTTTAAGTGGGTAATTAATTAATTAATTATACATGTTTTAAAGCACATGAAATATATCTTATGAGCCTATATTTTACGATATTTTTACTCGCATGCATGAGTAGACTTATTGAAATAGAAGACTCGGAAAGAATCAAAATGTCAAAAATGCTTAGAAGGGAATAATATTCTAAAAGCTAAGCAAAGGAAAAACGACAAGAGAGAAGAAGAATAAAACTTGCATTTATTTAATCAATAAATGGATAAGACAAACTACGCAACCTGTGAATCAAGTTGACAAATCAGAAACGAGTTTTTTGACTTTTTTCCCTTTTTTCTACCAAAGCATGCTTTTTATAAAATGCCGCCATCTTTGTCCAATTCTAACAGTAACAAGAACGACCAATACATAAAAAAAAATAAATAAAAATTTACGTAAAGATATTTTTATATAAAATTAATAGTTAAAAATTAATTATTAAAAAATAATTTAATTAAATATATTAAATTATTTAATAATTTTTTATTATTAATTTTACATAAAAATAACTATATCCGAATTTTTACTTAAAGAATAATACTAATAACAAAAGTTTTATAATTATTTGTTTATCTATACTAATTATAAAAGAAATTATTGTCAAAATTTCTTTTTTTAACGTCAAAATTCTTTGGTTTCTAAATTACTCTTTAGTAAAAAGTTTGTATCACGCAATTCTTGTTTGTTGTTTGTTATTTATTTAATCTTTTGACTACTTTTAAGAAATTTTACTGCCTAAATTTTAATTATTTTACGTTTAAAATATTGTTGAAATAAAAAAAATCACTTTTATTGATGGGATTAATGGATTATTTTAAAATTTTATTATTTAAAACATCTAAATCTATGCTAGAAACATAAAAACAATAATGCTCAAATACTTTAAAATTTTAAGTTCGTAGAAATTTTTCCACTAAAAATCTTATTTTAAAAACTTTTTTAATGTAAATTTTTTGGAACATATATATAATGTTACAGAAAATCAAACGCTTGCTTTAAATAGTTCAAAATAGAGCATTTAAAATATAATTAGTTTGACTTAGAATTAGAGAAAAAAGGTCAAACTTTTATTAATAGAATTCAAACATATTTTAAAAGAAAATTAGAGGAGAGAATAAAATTTTGTCTGAAACAACTAAGTCACATATACAGGGACAGAGCCACATAATGATAAAGAAAAAAAAATTTTACATGTAAATTATATGTAAATTTAAATTTAGTCGTTCTTAAAATTTTATTTTAATTTTATTTTATTATATAAATATTTTTTATTTTTTCTAATATTTCATCTAATTTCGCTTCTGCACATATATATAAATTAAATAATACATTACTTATATTTATACAGAAATAATAAGAAATGAATTCATGGACATTAGTTTGTTCGTTCATTCTTGCAAATGCTAGGAATTTGTGAGGCAGCCGAAACACATTCTAGAAGAGTAGAATACAATTGATAGAGACAATTAGATAGACATATAATTTTTGAATATATTTTATGTTCGGTAAAAAAAAGGGTTTAATTTTGATGTTCATAAAATATTTTATACGATTATATAATTATATTTATTTTTTTAAATATATATATAAAATTATTTTATACTGATAGTATATTAAAATTAAATTCGATAAAAAAAAATTAGTAACAAAAAAATGAAAGAAGATAAAGATATTATTTTTTTTCTTATAAAAAGAAGGTGTATAAAATAAACAATATTTCTCTAAATAACAATTAATTATCTATATTATTTTTTTTGGATAGTAATTTATCTATATTATTAGTATTTACTATTTAGTTGACCCCCAAAAAAAATTACTATTTAGTTGACCCAAAAAAAAAAAGTAGTTATGTCTTTTATTTATTTGCTTACTTTTTCTTAACAAAATTGTTATCACTTTCTTTTCTGGTCTCGTTGCTCGTTTTTCTAACAGTTCTCTTCTCTCTTCTCTAAAAGCGTCAACGATAACTCTGCAAAAACGCTTTCTAAATCAAATCAGACAGGTGAAAATGTGAATTCGATGCAATTGCGATTCTATAATTCTCGATCCTAGTTCTTTATTATTTCTTCTTATTATTTTTAGAATCCATGGTGAATTTAGCTTTGATGTCTTAGCAACAAGATTCAGTTACGAAAATGCGATTTTACTTTTTCGGAAAAGTAGTGTTACAGTTAGTTGTGATCATTGACTTTTATGGTTGACTTTATGAACTAGTTCTGGTTTTTCTGGTTTTCTACTTCTCTGTGCTGTTCTGTTTGTTGCGGATGGATCGTTTAGCTGTTAAATTTTACTTAATAATTTGTTTGGATTTAATTTTTATTTATTGTAAATATAATATACTTTTATATAGCATCGTGTATTGTTACATCGACAAAGGTAGTTATCTTTTATTTCCAATGCTTAAATAGTCATCTAAAACAATGATTAGTCGTTAGTTATTAAAATTATTCTCAATTTATTTAGTGACTGATTTTATAAATTGCTGGTGCAAATTTGTTGCAATATTTTGTAATTTAATGGCCTGAAAATGATTCTGCCTTGGGTGTTCTTTGAAGGCAGTTATAGTAAATTGATTTTGAGAAGTAAGCTATGAAATGTAATATGAATGCTAAATAGTTCCAATGAATATTATATGGTTGTGGTGTGATGAGTAATTCACTTTAATTGTTTTATTGTCAATCTAACTTTTAAAAACCTCAATATAGGTGAAGGAAGGCCTCTAAATTATGGGAAACACTGAGTCATATGAATCTGAAGAAAATCTTTACCAACAATCGTCATCTTATGATCAGAGTTCGGTAAATTCTGTCTATCATCAACCTTCTTCTTATGATAGGAGTTCAATCAATACTACCTATGATCAACCCTCTTCTTATGCTGGGAGTTCGTGGAATACTAGCCACCATCAAACCTCTTCGAATGCTAGGAGTTCAAGCAATACTAGGCCTCAACATAAGCAGCAACCAACATTTATAGCTGACAATTTCAGCTCTTTGGATGAGGTTTGGGTTACTATTTTGCTTAGTGATTTAGTGAGAATAATTATTAGTATTGATCTTGCATTACAAGGATCATCTCTATTGGCGAACTGGATCGGCTATCTGTAGCGATATTTTGAATCCACTAAGTTATATTTCAGGTTATTTCTGCTCTAAGAGAAGCTGGTCTTGAATCTTCAAATTTAATTCTTGGTATTGATTTCACAAAAAGCAATGAGTGGACAGGTTAACTTTTTATTTTTAAAAATACTATGAATTTGATATATGTGCATATTAGCATATTTATACAGTGAATGTTGAGAAGTCACTTGATAATTGTAGGCAAGCACTCATTCCATCGAAAAAGTCTTCATCATATTGGAAACAATCTGAATCCATATGAGCAAGCCATATCTATAATTGGTCGTACTCTTTCTTCTTTTGACGAAGATAACCTGATACCATGTTTTGGTTTTGGTGATGGTGAGTATCTGTTTTGATTTTAGAGAGAAATTTCTGTATGTTTATCTTCTGTTGATTATGGTGAATTTGCTTCTGCAGCTTCTACACATGATCAGAATGTGTTCAATTTTTATGCTGATGGTAGATATTGTAACGGCTTTGAAGAAGCACTTGAACGTTATAGACAGATTGTTCCACACTTAAAACTTTCAGGTTTGTTTACAATATTATATTCCTTGGTTGCCGGAATTTGGATCTTGGAATCGAAAGTTTATCTCTAAGAACATGGTTTTGGCAGGAGAATAGTTATCATGACTTAAATTGGAACCTAGTTTTTGGAAATTCTTCTCATGGTTTTTACTTCGATTCAGGGTTTTTACTTTTCTTGAGGTTTAGTATGTTTCTTGTATTGTATCAACATTTGGGTAGGAGATTCTTCTTTAGTTGGTATTTCCATGTCTCTTCTCTTATACACAACTTTAGTATTCAAGACACTACTTTTTTTGTGGCACTTTCAAACCAAGGATTTTGTTAGTCTTCTTAACTCTGTTCTCTGATCTCTTTTCATCTAGTTCAGTAAAAGGAATGTGTCATTCCAAGAAAATGAAAGAATCAGGGAGAAAATACAGGAAAAAGTGAAGACGAAAAGAGAGATTATAAATTTTATTAGTTGAATCAAAATGACTGTACAACATAGGAGTTATATTTGTAGCTATTGGTGTAGCCAAGAGATTTGACAGTAGTGCATAGTAGGATTAACATTATTCAGCTGTTGCAGTGCATAAGAGCTTATCTTCTGGTATTTAGTGTTGCAGTACATATTTTGGGGTTGTGGTACTTGGAGATGGATTGGTGCACTTTATTTAGTATTACTCATTTTTATATGGTATGGAGGTTTGAGCAGTAGCATTGAGATGAGAATGTGATTTGAAATTGTTGCATTTGGCTACAGAGCGATTCCAAAAATCTTGCCGAAGATCTCTTCCTACTTAACTTTTTGTCAAATAGGCTATTTTTTTAGCCTTCTAGGAGGGTTCATCTCTTGGGTTGAATTGATTGAATTTCCTTGTATGATAAGTAAAGGGACTAGTGTGCTTTCTATCATAGTACATCTTTAGTAATCCTCCTGTATTTTGTTCATTTCTATTGTTAATTCTTCATTGTTTTCCAAGAGGGAAAACTCTATCTAAGAGAGCTTACGTATAGTAGCAATGATATGAAGATTTGATTATATAAGGTTTTTCCTTGTTATTAGGTCCAACGTCATTTGCGCCGGTAATCGATGCAGCAATTGATATTGTGGAGAAAAGCAATGGTCAATATCATGTTCTTGTTATTATTGCTGATGGACAGGTTCTATCTACTTATTTTTCTCTCAATAATTTATTTTCACGGCATGAGTAGCTGTGTGTTTCTACTTGTCTTCCTTTTATTGATAGTATTTCTTCTTTCTCTTTAGGTTTCCAGAAATCCAGATGCAGGAGGACGCAAAAGGCTAAGTCCACAAGAACAAGCAACTATTAATTCTATAGTTGCTGCAAGGTAAATCGATATCGTCTGTAGTCTTTTGCTGATTTCTATGGTAGATGTCTCTTACATAAACCTATTTTGGTTGGTCAGTCACTATCCTCTCTCAATAATTTTGGTTGGTGTTGGAGATGGACCGTGGGATGAGATGCAGCAGTTTGACGATAACATCACGGAGCGCTTATTTGACAACTTTCAGGTACTTGTTGGTACTTAAAATATTCAAGTACTGTGTATGCTTCTATAGTAATGAGTTTCAAGAACCTCAAAGTTAGCATATTAATGAGCTATGGGGATAATGTAATACATCAGCCAATTCCAAAATTAAGCACAGTTTATAATTAGTTGGACATAGCGTTTTATGATGCTATTCTCTTTGTAGAGAGAGATATAATATGGAATTCTATTTTCTCAACATTAGTAAGTGTAAGATGACTCTTAAGCAGGTTTACCCAACTCCTAACATGGATTAGGGTGGTTCTTTAGTTAAATTTGAAGATAAACCTTCTATAACAAATGTACCAGTTTCAAATTCCATCAGGCTTTATTTGTGCCATTTTTTCTGCAAGAATCAAACATTCTTTGGCATGTGATTTAGTAATTAGTAGTGATCACTTTGTAAAATGCATAAATTACTGTTCAAAACGTGACTGGAAAATTCAGTGTTCTGTATTTTAATATCCTCTCTTGCCTTATGATTCCCCCCGTCCTTTTTTTTTCTTTTGATGAAATTGGCATATAATCTACTTTGTTCCTTTTTATCCCTTCAGTTTGTGAACTTCACAAAGATCATGTCTGAGAACACAGAAGCATCAAAGAAAGAAACAGCATTTGCACTTGCTGCTCTTATGGAAATTCCATTTCAATACCGAGTTGCCCAAAATATGCAACTTAACAAGTAAGCCAAGAACTGCACTTATGAGTTATGATACTTCTAAATTATATACAGGGAAACTCAGTCCCCAAATCTTTTGATGCAGTAGCGACTCACCAGTCTATCATCATAAACGGCCTCTCCCTCCACCAAAGGAAGTAATAGATCATGATAATGCAGTCCCCATGATTCCCCCTGTGACAGAAAAGCTGGAATCAGCTGAGGAAAAAGCTTCAGCTGCTTCAGAGCCGGTTTGTTTCCTTACTCTTCCAGCTTGTTCTCTCCTTGATTAGATTCATGTTGACATCTCATCATGTTCCCGAGTTAACTCTTTTTATCCTATTCAAGGTGTGTCCTGTTTGCCTGACCAACCCAAAGGACATGGCTTTTGGATGCGGTCATACAGTAAGTCTCATTGATAAGCTTTATTCTTGTTTAATGCTATATCAACATGCTCTAGAGTTTCTTATCTCTGTTTGCTTCAATCACATATCTTAGAAAGGGAATTTAGATTTAGATTTAGATTAACGATGCCACACTAGTGTATGTATGTTATCTCCACACTGAGAGCAGTTTTGCACTAGCTGAAGTTAGCAGCTTACTTCAAATAATATCTTTATCTTCTGTTACATACTATGTTTTTGTTAAAGTCCTTTTAGATTTTTAGATCAAAATTTTTCTTCAAATTGCTTTGTGCTTCGTTTACACAAGTTATGATATTTTAAAGAGAAACAACCAAGTTGGTCATCCACTTCTCCATGTATTATTATCCCCAACATTAATATACACCTGGGTATATATCTGTTAAGATTTTGTTACTACGAACAAACATGATGATGATAAATGCATCCTATTTTTGTCTGTTATGTTTAACTTGCATTTTGAGTATAATTTTCATGTACAAATTGTCTGATAGTATTTGTCATTTGCTTTTCCCTTTTCTTTTGTTTGAATTTTATTTAGACTTGCAAAGAGTGTGGCATGACATTATCTGCATGCCCGTTGTGCCGGCAACAAATTACGACTCGTCTGAGATTGTACACTTGAGCCGGAGAAGAAAAGGGTTTGGGGACGCCTACTCTCGGTCAAAAACAGAAATACAAAGGTGAAGTAAAAAGCAAAAAAATGAGATTGGAAAGTAACTGACGGGTGGTATCTGCTTTTTTCAAGCATTCAAATATCATTTCTTGAGAGCTGGAGATCCTTAATCTATGTTCCGTTGTTACTATGATCCAGTGAAAGATGGATACGTAGTAACATCTACTGTACCATTATTTCTATTTTGGCTTACGGGCGAGGTGTAAAGAATGGCTGGGCAAAGCTGCGATTGAACAAAATGCTTATTGAGTTACATGTATACATAAAGAGTCTGTCAAGGTAAATTTCATCCTGCCAAATGGTCTGAGATATTGGTTTGTAAAAAATAGGCCGCTAGAGGTATAGATGTGTTCAAAAACTTTATTACCAAGGCCATAGTCTCATCGAGACTTGTCTCCGAAATTGAAGAATACAGTGTGATTTTATGTAAATGAAAGCAAAGTGCTACAATTTTTTTCTTCCCATAAGTGGCTAATATTATCACACGATGTAGAAGCCACCTCACTTAGGTGGACAACTAATGCATTTGAAAACGCCTACAAAGTGAATTCACTCATTGAAGATGGAACAAGCCTGTACACCCTCTCTTTCAAGGATCATAATTAAGATATACCTTGTCGAGAGAATTTCAAAACATGGATTTGATCGTCAAATTATCATTATATCTATTTAGTAATCATTGACAACTTATACGATTTCTTGTAGGGTATAACCTTCACATTTAAGTAACCAATTCTTTTAGAAACAAATTTGTCATTTACTGAAACAAATTTATGGTATAAACTTTACATTAACCGTGCCCGAACTAATGAACAAATATACAAGCTTAAATTATGAACTAGACTATCCCACTAGAAAATTCATATCTAGACTAGATATAGACCACGCAAAAATTAAGCCTGGCTACATTTACCTTCCTTCCAGGAGCATGTCATAGGATTCCGAATCCGCAGGCAGACGCAGAGGTTGTACTTCAATCCCCAAAACAGCAAATTAGACGATGCAAACTATTGTAAAATTTAAGATATCTGGCTTTCATGCGGAGAAATAACTAATTATGGATCTTGACAAAATCTTAGAAGTTCCATCGGTCAAGTTGCAGCTTTGCTTCAGCCATATCTTTTTGAGCCTTTTTTCGTCGATAAAAAATAGGACAATCACGACTGTAACAAAAAAAGGCAGTACAAATCAGTTATACTGAGTAACTGCAACCATAATCCAGTGACATGAATAAGAAGAAACTACGAAAATTTCCACTAAACTTATTTCAGCCTCCAGGTTGTGACTGACTGCTAATATAATCTGGTGCTTAAACAAGCATAACTCCAACTAAAATTCTCCCTTAAGTTATACAAAGATATCAAAAATATAAAATACCTTGTACAGAGAACGTCCTGATGAAGTGAACCTTGACATTCCTGGCACTGTGTCCACAACCTCCCAAAAAGCATTTCTAGTTCGGACACTGCAGTCACCCATCACATTAAGTTCAATAGAAACAAAATAGCTTGGACCATCCATTACAACATAACCATCTGAAATTGAATATTGGGTAATGAAGAGATCGCTACCATGTGTCACTGTTTTGCAGTACAGCTCGGCTTCCCTTCCTTTGCAATGGGAGCAAAGAGTGTGATTTCCCTTGCTGAACCAAATGCAACAAAAAATAGTATTATTAGCCCCTTGTGTATCTTTCATATGATACAAACATAAATCTCCATTTTACATTCTTTAAATGTGTGCACAAGTATTATCAGATATGGTACTAAAGCAAATATAAGTCACCTAAAAAACCTTGTGTTACAACTAAGTGTGTTTGGTTGAAGGGTAAAAGGGGGTTTAGGGTAATGGAAAGGTCAGCAGATGAATCGATGGTTATTCAACATATTTCTAGTGTGAAGAGTCTTAAGTATTTTGCCTACTAGAACCAAAAGATGCAACCACTACAATTAGAAACATAGACAATTAACCAGGAAAATATTAGAACCTAAAGAAAGGAAAAATTGGGTACCTAAGTAAAGCTTTGCAACCAATGCAAGTTAGCTGTTTCTTAGCAAATTTCATGATGCCACTGTTTGACGGAGTAGAAATGGAAATAGATCTTGTGTGGCTTCCATGGAGAAGTTCTTTGCTAGCATTCTTCAGAATTGGCTCAAAAATCCTTAGAATTGGCTGTAACATGAAGATAATCAAGATCAAGAACTTTAAATATCGGAGAAAATGTAAAACACTTATCAAACCAACCTTGCTGATTTGATTCTCAAGATAGTATTGGGGATCTATGGGAATATTGTTCTCCAGGACGTATATTGGATCCTCTGATCTCTCATAAGCCTAATTTCAATACACATAATAAAAAGAATTATAAAAAATGCTTTAAAATTACCGAGAAAAACAATGGGGAGTGGGAATGTGAATACCTTGGCACCCTTTGCAGCTTTAATAATGACATACGGTACTCTATCCCCAACATTTGGAGCAGTGGCAGCATCTCGCTGTCAATTACAAATCAAATAGAATAGACTTATGACCACAGAATTAAAAGTCAAGTTTAAAATGATGAAAACAATAAATATAAATCTCATAGCTTAATTAAACAATGCATGGTTTCACAAATAGTTTACAAACATTAGGAAGCATCAACCCATGGGATATAAACATACACAGTGCAAAATACCAGCATCGGAACTAAATCATGTTTTATGACTTTTTAACTATGTATAGCTTTTGAGAACTTGGCTTTGTAGGAATGACTATGTTTTTGAAGATAGGATCAGTTCACCTCACTATGGTTTCCTTGGCAGCCGGGCTCACTCATAAATTTACTTCTGTTTTCTCTTCTTAGTTTAGTTTAGCTGGTTCTTCTCAGATTTAAGAAAATGTTTATTCTCTTCATTTTGTGCTTTGTTTCGCAATCTGTTCTCTTTTACTGCTGCAATCCTAAGTGGTCGACCCTATAATTCATTGCTTTATGTGAATGAATTCTATCTTTGATAAAATATGTATATGATTTTCCTTTTTTTTTCTTTTTTTCATGTTCTTTAGTATGAGACACTGAATGTGATCATATATTACAATAATACTGAATTATTCTTTGCCAAATAAATCTAGTTTAAGAAATAAGCATTGCATTTATTTATCACACCAAACCTTGCGCATCCTTTCAGCAAGTTCAACATGAGCTGCCTTCACTTCATAATCATCTCCTGTCTTTGTCAAACCCTATAAAGTCAATCAAGTTAATAGCAATTATACTTCAAGTACACTCACATCAAATAATGTTCCACAAGAGGCAATTAGCATTGTAAAAAAAATAGAGGATCTGTAGACCCCAAAAATTCACCTTTGTAATAACCAAAAGTGATAAATCCATTCGGTTCATAAGAAGATCTGAAATTGCATTTTTAACATATTGAACTGCCCCAGGGATGTCCCTATCAATCAGTATTTTGTGAAGGCAATCGTTCACAAGGTTTTTGACTAATAAACAATTGTCTCTCCGAACTGTTTCAATACCTGTTGAATGTAACCAAAGTATAAGAAGCATTTCAACAAAGCAACAGGTCAGCTAGTTGATAAAGATTGATGTTTACCTTTAGTGTCCATTTTGTCAAAGTTGTCTGGTTTTGTCCAAAACAAACCAGCATATCTCTTCTTGCTGATTAGGAGATATGGAAAGTAAACCTTCTCAAACTCTAGTTTGATGGGCTTCACATAAAAAGGGTAACAAAATACATAAGAAAATAATAAAAATAACAAATAATTGAATCAATATATTTGGTATTTCACTTTTTTTTTTTTGGTATTTGTTACATAGCTACAATTAACTTCATAGCATTTGCACCTACAACTTAAGATTCTAGCAATCAATTTCACTATAATTTCAACATCTAAAATTGCAAGGCACTGGATGCAATATCATTTACAATGTGGTTACTACATAATGGCCCTAATCACTATCAGCTTTCAACTTTTATCTGGTAACCAATGATGGCTGTATATACAAATGTCCTTTCTAAACTTAAGAAAGCAATAATTGGACAAGGCAACTTTTATTCTCTCCTTCAAAGAAATAGATTATAGAAGATGCAGTGACAATGTTTGTTCTGCAAGCTTGGATATCAGCAACCCCCCCCCCCCAAAAAAACAAAAAAGGCCCAAAACAAACCCGCAGAAAGGGGCTTTGTGAGGCGCAGCCATTACTTTATTGTTAGTTGAAATTAAAGTATGTACAGGTACCATCCTGTATTTCATTGTTTCAACAGTCGTTCACAGGAAAACCACACAAAAGAAAATCTTCTGAACTCAAGATTTTATCACTTTCATGATTTATCATACAAGGACCTAAAGCAAAGAGATTAGAAGTGATTCTGAGTGTTACTTTTGTGAAAGTTCCACTAATATAATCAGCAGCTTCTCTTCCCAGATTCATAGCCTCTTCTACGGTAGAAACACCAAACTGAACCATGACTGAATCCGTGTCACCGTATATTACCTGTATGAAGAATTGCATTTTTTGTAAGACACCAAACATTAAAAAGATGCACAACCAAAAATATGAAATTATTTGCAAGGATGAAAAGTCTCGGGCTTTTAGCTCAAAGCTAAAAGTTTCAATTCCCAGATGCAGCACCATGGGACTAAAAAATAATAGCTAATTACTTGCTGTAGCCCATACATGATGTAACAAGGTAAATTTTCGTCTTATCTACTAAGTTCAATGTACAGGTCAACAGACACCTAGAGAGTTTTACCAACTAAACCTAGAACCCCATCAAGTGCATAACAGACAGCAAAAGCAAGAAAATTTCTAAATACAATACCTCGGCAGTGTGTTCATAGCCATTAAGAGTTGTAAATTTATCTTCCACAAGTTTTTTTGTGTGCTCGATCATTTGTCGACCTTTTCAACACATACAATGCATATTAGGTTGTTGTTTCCTTTAAAAAGACGCATGATCTTGAGACTGTAAAGCATCACAAACTAATAAGTTGGAGCAATACCATAGCTAGTTACACTTGATGATATCTCCAAGCATGGTAACTGACCAATAGTTGCCCCAGTAAACCCATATACAGAATTTGCACTGATCTGGAAAAAACAGAAATAAAAGTAAAGAAATTACCAAGTAGTACAGTTATTACTTGTTAGTATGCACTGGAGAATGGACTGAACAACTATCAAACAATGAGACATGGGAAAAAAAAGACATAATTATCGTGCACAACTCACCTTTAGGGCCAGTTGTCTACCATCAAGCACGGCTTTCTCAAGGGGATCTTTTGCCTCCTACAAATAGTAAAGGAATACAGAACTCAAGATATTATAAAGAACTCAATATAGTAAAAATAAATATAGAAATAATTTTAGAAAAAAGGTAAAAAGCAAATCTAAATCTATAGTCAGTAGTCATAGAAAGTACAAAAATGATACCTTCAAATCTGCTTTTGCCCTTTTACGCGCGGCTAAAAGCTCTTCAAGAATTTCAGGAAGTATTCCCTACATAATTGTTATGTCAACTTCACAAACTTCTAAAATGAAATCAGTTGTAGAGAAACCCAGTTTAAGCAGCAAAAGTTTTCAAGCAACAGACCTTCTGTAAATTTGATTTAACAAATGTTTCCCCAGATGGAGTTTTGTTCACTGATTCTGGAGGGAGATTAAGTTTCCGAACATCTTCAGGAGTCACCTTAAAACAGTAAACAAAAAGTGCTCAAAAGTCAAAACTGTTACCCCAAAAAAAAAAAATCAGTGACCCTAATGAATAAAAATAAATACAACAGGGGATAAAAAAACACTAAGTTGCTCGTGGTAGAAGATAGAAACATGAAGAGTTAAGATTTACCAGGGTACAATAACATAAATTATAGGCCATCATAATAGATGGATATAGTGATGCAAAATCCAAAGTAGCAATTGGCTTTTCATAGAACCCAGCTCTTGCCTCCAATACCTGCAAGTTGCAGAAGTTAAAAGAATCATGATCTTGTGCTTGACGAGCAAAAGTTGGATAAATAAACATCCAAAAGGAAAATAAGGAAAAGGCTGCCAAGAATATATACACTTAAAATCATGCTTTCGTTTTTTTTTTTCTTTTACTCTTTTTTTTTTTTTGTTATTTAAAGAGGGATAAGACAAGTGAAAAGTATTTTAAGAACTCCGATTTAATACAAGCAGAGGACTTCGTATAAATTCTACTAAACATTTTTTAAACTGTAAAAAACATTCTAGCACATCTTTTCTGAGTGTAACAAATATGGTTACAAACAAAGAAAGTGTCCAAAAAATAAAAACAGAAAACAGTCTTTACAGAATGCAGCTACTAGAAGAGACTCGGTGACAACATTATTGCACTATAAACAGCTTTCAAATCCACAAACATGTCAGCATTCAGCAACTCTGATGTTAGGTGGCACTGTGGCAGCAATGTCCTACTTTGCTACAACATTTATGTTTAACATGTATCTATAAATCGATTTAATTCAATGCAGTCTTGGAAAACCCTTTGGGCATAAAAATCGTCAAATAATTTTGCTGGCAGGAAGCTTATTCAGTGTCTTAATTTCACATTGTATTAGGAGATATGACAAAAAGAAAACATGAAGTTATGCATATTTAAGGAAGATAGAGCCTGATATAATCATCAATTGAATAATTAAAATGAACTTACAGTGGCACCTTCATATGTTCCTTGTTCTGAACCAGCCTGTTTTACATTAGGAAGAACCAGGTTCTTCTGCTTTGCCTTCCTAAGGAGTTGAGAAAGTACCTGTAAGGAAAGGAGGGGAAAACAAAGTTTAACTCCTTTGTCAAATTCATGTGCCAAATATTTCCCATATTCATAATAATTGATTATAAAAATTAAATATTATTTCTTTACCTTAATGCTTTGGCCCCTAGCAAGCAGAAAAGAAATTGGGACACCTGTTACTCGAGCCATCTCCACATAATTATAAATGAACATCAATTTATCTAAAAGCCGTTGAGGGAGATAAGCATCCTGCACAAAGATCAGAATAGATTGATTCACCATTTTCATTTTTCAAGCACATAAAAAGAACGTAATCATGTAAATTGTTGCCATAGCAAATTTACTACATTCGGCACATACAACTTTGATGAACAAGAAATAAGCATTGCAACTTCTAGAATATAGCCTACCTAGATTATTGAAGATTTTAAGATGTCTAAACTCCAATTTTGCACTCCTTTGAATATGTTAAATGTACACATGTCTGACTTCACCTAATAGCCTAAACTTTGAAAAGAAATGGTTTGCTACATACATGGTCATAGTTTCAAATCCCCAATGACCCAGTGGCCCACATTTAATCCTTTCCGTCTCCCATTCTTCTAATTTAAAACAGTTAAATTTCAAGGTTGCTAATGCACTCTTCATACTTCAAGTCCTTTAGCCTCCTATGAGTTGCATGTGGAGTTATAATAAATGTAATGACATTCAAGTGCATTCACCTTAAAGCTTAAACTTTTGGGAGAGATGACCCATGATAATATATTTTGAAAACCTAAGTACTTCAATTTACAATATGTGATGTTAGACCATATGTTGTGCACCCAAGAATCAGCATTGACAGTAAAAAGATTCTAAAGCCAACTTCAGGTTTAGGGAAGTTATTAATGAATCTATTAGCATAGATAAAGTGCACTAAACTAAATTTTGTCAAATTGTGTGATCATGTTTAATAACTCAGGTATTAAAAGTTTAGCAGAAATGTACTGATACGTGTTAAATGCCCTCCTGAACACATATCATGTACTGTAAGTGGTTACAAACTCCCCTCATGCATAATATAAATATAAATAATTAAATATAAGTAAACAAAACAAATAAAAAATAAATATATGTATCAGCTGCCTGTCTTCATCTACAACTCCTCTGACAAAGGTAAGGGTAAGGGGCACCAGCTAAAATGCAGACCAAAAATACTACAATTATTAATCAGATAGTCAAATCATAAACTGAATTTGCAAAACTTAAGTGATTTAACATCTTGATCGTGGAAACATCATAAACAATTCCAAATTTAGTGTCAACGTACGTTTTCCTGTCAATGAGAACTTGTTAAAAGAAACAGAAGACTTGACATTTAACATTTAAACAAATGGTAGTGGCACAGAGACCACGAGAGAAACAAATCAAAATATGAACCTTTAAACAATACACAGCAAGGCGCCTCCTAGTTTCTGCATTTCCATTCTGAAGATCAGATATGATAGAATGGTGAACATCCTCTTTCTGCAGTATGCAAACAGACAGAGGCTTGTTAAATTGGTATGCTTTATATTTTTCCAAAGGAAAAAGAAAGAGAGAAAAATAAATCAAGCAATGAAGGCATCATGGAAGTGCAACAATTCAGTTTTTTTAAATATTTTGTGCTGGCCATTAGAATAGAACCACACAAAGCAAAAAAGCAAATAGAAACACATGCACAAATATACAAATAGTAACTAACACAAACCAATCAAAATTTATTTTGTTGAATTATTATAACTCATTTAGTCCATGATGTCACATTTACAATAGCCAAAAGCCAAGGCAAAAAAAAATCTGTCCATTGTTTCTTCTACCAACAATTCATGTCTTATGAACAGTTCCAAGATGTATTAACAATAGAATGGAGTAAGGAAATAATTACATGGAATGAAATAAAAAAGCATTGCCTTACCTGCTCAGAAAGAAAGTGTGCTGAAACAGAATTCAAAGAATAAGAACTTAATTTGTAGTCTCTTTGCATAACCTTCATATAAAACAAAGCCAAAAAAACTTACTCAGCAATAAAGTTGGATTATCCAAACAGAGGGTAGTTAATGAAAAGCAATATCAACAGTACCTGGAGCAGATCAAACTGAACTCTCCCTTCTACAGCAACTTCTTTACTTTCTCTGGTTCCATACTGTCTACAAAACCATTAAGTAACACCGAGAAAATGGTTGAAACAATTGACAGTGCAAAAACACAACTGGTAAACGAGATAGTTTTAAAATTCATAGAAAATGTTGAGGACCTAAAATGTTGCAATTACTTTCGAAACCAAAAATCCTCATTTTTTATAGAAGTTGATGCACTCGTAAGAAACCCACCATCTACTACAATTCCAGAAATTTAACTAACACAGATAAAATGAGAGTGAAACCACAGAACAATGTGTTATTTCTTATCTTTACCTAGATGAAAAAGTTGTATCCTTTACTCGAACCCTACTGTTCCTGATACGGCCCAGAATAGGAAATTCTGCTATTTTCAAGGCTTGAGCTCTCTGAAAACAAGAAAAGCATAAACCAAACATATAATAAAATAGCAGCCACAACTAAATTAACCGAAGCTTCCAATTATTAACTGGTTATACTTTCTTGTCTCAAAGATAATCAATACCTCAATAAGATATGGCAGGTCAAATTTGCAGATGTTATATCCAATTATAATATCAGGGTCAACTTCATGGATAAAATCCTGCAAGAAAATCATCCTCATCAGACTATAATAAGATAACAAATAAAGGATTATAGTTCAGTCAATAGCTGCATAATATTAAATATACTACATGATATACAAGTTCAAGACTCAAACCATTAATATGTTATAGACACTAAAAAAATACCATACTGTATAATGAAAACACAGGATATCAAATTTTTAATTAGCATTCTCAAAAGAAATATAAAATATGCAAAAACAACAAGAATACCCTCCAGGCCAGAAGGACTTCTCTTTCTGTATCAAACGACATCACATCAACACCAACTATGGGAGAACATGAATTAAGAGTCATCACATTACGGATGAATGGCTGATCTTCTCCTTGTAATGTAACCAGATTAGCAATCTGCAATAAAAATGATATTTTGCAGTTCAAAACCATATCATTGTGATGTGAATGGTAGTTCAAGTGGGACAAGAGAAAGCATTGGACCTGGATAACAGGATCATGGGTAGGCTCAGGAAAATGACCTTTACGACCAGCACACTCAATGTCAAAACTCAATATGCGAAATGGTGCCATCTTTGAATATTCACCTTCTGGGGCATGGCTAATCAATTCCGAATACCTATAACAAAGTTAAGGAGAAAGAAGAAAAATCCAACGGTTGTTTTGCAAAAAAATAACCCCTCTATTAGTAGACTATTTGATTGTAGTAAGGTTCCACAAAAAAAGGATACAAGCAATCAAACTCTAACTGACAGTTAGACAAGCTTCTTGCTGTCTTCTTATATTTCCCGGCAGGAATTTCAATCCAATTACCACCAACTATATTGCAATCAATCATGAAGCGAAGGGCAAAAAGTACATTGCTTTCATAAGTCATGAAGCTCTTCATGCCAAGACCATTAAGCTGAATACCTCTATCAAGAATACCTACCAAGAATTATAATTTTGGCAAGAGAATAATTAACTCGTGATCATTTGCTTTTGAGAAGGACAATTGTCAAAATGTAAATACCAAAACATTAATGTAAGGATTTGAGAAACTAAAACTTAATGCTCAACCTAAGGGGTAACCCATGGTCATACCACAACATCACAATGCATAACAATACAGCTGATGAGAAGTAAAGATATAGCTTAAGCATTAATCAAGTAACACTGGTCTTCTTTGAACTCATAAAGATGATTAACATAATACATATAGAAAATCAACTAATAATATATACCACGGCAGCTGGCAACCATTGTGGGGAGAGCAACTACAATTTTGAGAAAGGGATGAGAACTGGACTGCTGGTAATACATAATGCTCCTTCTCTGCACCAATTCAATACGACGAACAAATTTGCCTACATTACTGTTTCTATTGGCCTCTCGCATCCTTCCCTGAAGAATCACAAAACACAAATACAAGTAAATTATACGACTTATGACTCGAAAACCTATTCGTTCATTAATTAAAAAAAAAAAGGAGAGAGAGAAAAAAAATGGGACAAAAGAAATATCCTTACGCACTAAGCCACATACCTCAAGAGTTTGATGAAAATGGGAGATATCATCCGGACCCATTCCAGGCGGGCAGCTGATGTAGAAATATGGTTCAAACCCATGAACATTGCAGCAAACACTGTGTCCTAACAAACAACATCAAGAGCATATTATATAATCGTACAAGGAACCACGTAGTTGAGCATGATAATGTATAGCTAGATCATGTACAAACTATCTACCAACTTTTTCAAGCAGGCAGTTTATCAATCCTATTAAAACATAGATGTTGTCTATTAATACATGTGATGGGGAAATTATAACATGAACCATGAAAAAAGTAACTGGGTGTGCAAGGAAGAAAATCCTTCATGGCCATGTCTTCACTAAGACAATAAGTATACAAGGATGCAGAGAGATTAGCAAAAATTACAATTTCACAAGTCTTGTAATCTTCTCACAGTAGAGTCCATCAATAAAATTAATTCTAAATCATGCTGTCAGGTTGAACTTACAGGTGTAAGAAACATTTTCAACATAGGTATGCAAAAATATCAATATAGACCTTTCTGAAATATTTATCACTGCATATCTGCCATTTTTCAATTAGATAATTAGAAGTAAGTCTGTAAAGTGACTCTACGTTTAGACTTGTAAATCATGATTTCACCAATTAACCCCAAAACAATAAAATTAAAAACAAGGAAGCCCCATCAAAATAAATGAACCTTATTCTGAAGTATCAAAATATCTATATATCTATATTTAAAAATCACATATCATGAAAGTCAAAATTTAGGAACTGTTAAAATCCGAGTCCACATTCATGTCATATTTTCCACACTGGAAAATCAAAGACTCACTTGTAGTGTGGATCAAAGACCACTGGTTCAAATAGTTTACACTTGTCATGCAAGCTCCTTTGCATGGGCTGACTTCTACTTGGGTTGAAATATAATTTGATTATAAACTAAGTATAAGGGCACGAGGTCCAAACTCTTCTGATCTCTACACAATCTAAGATTCTTTTCAACTATAATTTCAAAATATTAATTGTTGCATTGAGGCTGAACAATAATGTATATAATTAACAATCTAATTAAATAATCTAGTACAATTCCATGTTAAAAACCACAAGCAGATAATATGAACTTATAGAAGTTATAAAAGTACTAAACCTTATCCATAAGTAAGGCAACAATTTATTTACTCTATGAACTAACCAACGAATGATATTGGGACTAAAAGAGACTAATACCCAGCATTTTTTGTTGAAGAGTAAGTGAGAGCTTGATTAATAAGGAAAAATAGGCATGCTAACATGTACCTTCAACTACTACTGCTCTCTTTAAGACTTCTAACTCCTAACTAATCAATCATTTCTTGATAAGTTAGACACGAAGAACAATGCAACACTTTAAACAGATAATTCCAAAATTGTTGACTTCAAATGCTTTCACAGTATGAAAAGTAAAAGCAAGTTCAAGCAACACTGTAAACGGATATTCTCAAATTGTTAACTGTAAATGTTTTAGCAGTATCGAAAATAAATGCCAGCACGAGCTAACCTTCCTTTGTAACACCAAATATTCTAATTATAGCAGCAGGTCCAGACGAATTCGGCATCAACTCTTTGTGGCTCTCCCCAATTACGTAATCAATCTCCAGCTGCTGGAAAACTACATAACCAAAAATCCAAAATCAACACAAAAGCAAAAACCCTAGTGCAGGTTTTCATAACAGGAAATTGCTACGGCGGAAACTACTTACGGACGCTGCAAGATTGCGAAACGTAGTCGGAGGAGAGGGGAGGGCGGGTCCACTTGGAGAGGCGGTTAGCGAGGGCCTGGCGCTCCTCGATGTCGTGGAGGATGAGGGACTCTTCGTCCTCCGTGATGAGGGTTTCGTTGAGGAACACATCCTCATCGACGAAATCATCTTCCTGAGACAGGGCCTGGGTTTTCGCCTGAGTGGCCGGCGAGGGATGCGAAGTCGGTGGAGCAGGGCGTTTCCGGCCGCCGCTGCTCATGGCTGTCACTATAAACGAGAAGGCGGAGGAGGAGGGTTTAGGGGACAGAGAGAACAGAGAAGTGTAGTGTGATGTGAGTGAATAATGATTAATGAATAAGGTTCCCGCCAGTTTTTGGTAGCGAGCAAATGCAATTGGTTTTTCCCGCTGCGGAAACACGTGACACAAGCCGCAGGGTAAGTTCAGGTTTAAGCCATAGTCATCAGAATCGACCCACTAATTAAATCATTTAGAATAGTAAGTCATTGGTTAGTGATTCAACCGATAAATATAATTAAATAATTATATAAAATTTTAATTTTTTATTAATAAATGTTTTTTTAATTTTATTTTTATATTCACTTAATTATTATTATATTTTTTTCTAAAATTAGGAGTGAGACTGGAATTGTAGGGGTGTACGCGGATCGAATCAGATCGGATATGGCCAACATTGCGATCCAATCCGCATTAAAATTATCGGATCGGATCGGATCCAATATTCATAGTTTTTAAGGTTGGATCCGATATGTAAATGTGCGGATCGGATATCGGATATATCCACAAAATACAAAAATATTTTTAAAAGCTTATTTTTATTAAAAAAATATCAAAAAAAATTTATTTTTTCTATTCTTTTAAATATGTTTACTCTTAAAATAATATTAAACATACTTTTCTTAAATAATAAATTAAAATAATATTGACACCAAAAAAAAAATTAAAATAATACAACATATATGATAATTATTAGTTAAAATAAAACATAAAAAAATATTTACTTATTTATTTCTTTATTTTTACAGATATGCGGACACCAACACAAAATCCGCAATCCAATTATAGTTTATTGGTTATTATATTTTGAAAACCCATTAATTAGTTTATCTTTTATATGCTTTATGTATTTATTAAAAAATAATATTAGTAGATGTCATAAAATTATGAAAAGAAAACAAATATTATGATTAATAAATAATATTTTTATTTATTTTTAACTTGTAAATATTCAATTAAAAAAATAATACAAAATTAAATATAACAATTATTTAAAGGTGTTAAATACTATATATATATATATATATATATTCACCATACATAAAAAGTAAGTACTTAAATAAAATAATTAGAACCTAAAATTATCCGATGGCAATTTTTTCAAATTAAAGACACAATTCTCATATTTATACAAACCGCTATTGGTAACAATTGATTCAAAATCAATCTACTATCACCTGCAATTTATGTGAAAGAGAGGCTAAAACAGTATATAAAAATAAGGACTAGTGTAAACTGCTGGAGACAACACTAGTTTATGTATTATTACATATTCTGACCTTGAAATTGAAGAATGTCCCTTTTATTCTAAACTTCTATTACTAATGTCCGGTGTATTGTCAAGTTTTTCCTTTATTATAGATTTTGGAAGGTAGTTAATGAATGAAAACTTAGTGTATGTTTGGTTTAGTGGTTCAGAAACATGAACGCACGTTCAAAAGTCTTGAATCGTTGGACCAAATTTGTTTGAATAATTTTTTTAACATGATTTTTACCCTTAAATGTAGGTTTACTTGGAGTAGCATTTTGTAACTTTTGCTTTCAATTTTTATCATTGAATTGATTGTAAAATTTATTTTTTCAACTATCCTTCTTCATCTTCTTACTTCTATACATACATATAGTCATCTTCATTTTATTTATCAACTATTTTTCTTCACCTTCTTCATATGCATGTCATTTTCATTCGAATCCCGCTAGAGAACTAATGGGATATCTGTACAATAGGCTAATTATTTAGCCCAATAGAGATAAATAATAAAAATTCGTCCACAGATTACTCTAAATTCAAAAATTATTATTCAGTTATTTCACATCGAATTTCAAATTTCAAATTTCAAATCCCTTAATTTTAAGTTTCAAATTTTTAAAAAATTCAATTAATTATTTCAAAAAATAACCATCAAAAAGCCTAATTTATCAAAACATTTCATTCCAATACCCTCTTCTTTTTCAACTGGTGGCCACCCCACTTTCATCAATAATCATCCTACTCCACCTTTGCTGCTTGCCTTGCCACACGCCACTTACCTTAGTAAAAATAACCATCCAATTAAGAATAAAAATAATCATCTGCATACCTAATAAATTGAACATCCAATATATTTTAATTATATATAACTAAACTCAATTAAGTCAAAATAACCATCTACATAAAAATTAAAATAATCATCCGCATCCCTACTAAAATAACCATCCTAAATTAACCATTAAATACATTAAAATATCTCAATTACATTAAAAATAAACATCTCATTTACATGAAAAAGAAACATCTACATGCATATATAAAACTTGACTCCCAACAAAGAATTCATTCCAATTGCTTCGAACTTCAAAGGGAGTGTCAGTGCAAGTAAGTTTATGTAAAGGACTTTTGAAAACACCAACATTTTGTTTCTTGGCATTTTTCTTTTCTGGCCTTCGCTTAAAACACCACAGCATAAAAATACAAATGTCTAACAAAATAAATATCAAAAGACCAACATCAACAATCCAAATGATATTCTTAGCCATATTGATTTTCTAGCATTTATTACAAGTATTGATGCAGTTGGGAAAAAAGAACTATTTGCTATTCTCCATTGTGATATGAAATATGACAAAAAGGCCAAAACCCAACAAATTATATGATATGAAATATGAATACAACTATACAAGTACGCAAACTAACTATATCAAACCTTATAAATCTTTATGGAGTGACTCTGAACAAAATATAATATAACAGTAAATAATATCCACAATAAATTATAAAAAAAACATCTCTAAGGTACGGCCAAACAAGCTCTAATTAGAATTAAAATAATTGTTATAGAAAAAAAAAATGAAAACAAACAAGACAAACTTCTAAAACAACTATAAACCACAAGATTTCCTTCCACCATAAAAGGTCTTTTGCGATGGAATTACAATAAACCACACACCCCATATCCTGATAACCATGAAGATTAAACTAGTAGCATGATCCACTGATTAAACATAACAATTAAAAACCAAACATTGACGGCGTTCTCAGGCTTTGGCGACCAGATTTCGTGACTCATCTGCTTCGCCTTCTTCTTCTTCTTCGTATATTTTATTTTCATTTTATTTATCAACTATCTTTTTTCATCTTCTATTTTCATTTTGTTTCATTTTATTATTTTTTCTAATTTTGCTAAACCAAATACACACTTATTATGAGACTTTGTTTTGTATAAAAAATCACGTGAGAATGCAGTTTTAACTTGATTAGCTTATTCAGAAAGGTGATTATCCTCTTTGCTTCTTTCTTTTTGTGCATGTCCATAAGTAAGGTAAGACTAAAACCATATGGATAAGTTAGTGCTGCAACTAATGTTTTCAATGCTGAATTGTTGCATATTGTACATAATAATTATGATTAGGAAAGTTGGTGATTCGAATTACTCTGTAAGTAGTGACTTTGATAATGACCAAAAAAATAATGTGATGAGTATTAATGATAATGATGAGATAAATTCTGATTTTAAGATTAGTGAGAGTGATGAATATGACACATAAACTATTATTACCTATAATAGTTTACATTTTGTTCTATTATTCTTTCAAAAACCATTGCTGCATATAACAATTTCTGTTTCAACCTTTTTTTTAATGTAAATTTATGTTGATTTAAATTCGATGTTATCAATAACGGTTTGTATAATTATATAAAAAAGTTGCAATTATGTTTTTAATTTAAAAAAGGTGAAATCTAATAATTTTAAATTCTAACTATTTTATTTAAGTAATTTGTCGTAAAATTAAAGGTCAGCTTGGTGACAAGCCAATATTTTCTAAACTCAATGCTTTTAAGTGTGAACTTGTTATTTATATTTTAAAATTAATTCTAAAATAATGTTGTGATGAACATAATTTAAATTTTACCTTAATTCTATCGGTGGTTTTAAACTCTTCAATTTAAATTTTATCTACAACCTGAATATTTTAATCTGGTCCTATTTAATTGAACCTATGAACTTCAAGTTTATTTTCACTAAAATATAACATTAATTCTTCTACACTTCACAATATCAAATATTATTTATGTATAATTAACAAATTAAAATACTATTTTTGATACATTAGGTATTTAGGCAAATAATAAAAATGTTGGGTTAAATCTTCACAAGTTCTTGGTTATATATTAAAGTTAGGTTTGGAAGAGATTAAGGGCTTGTTTGGATGAGCTTTTTAAAAAAGATCTTTTTTCGAGTTATCTTTTTTTAAAAGATCTTATAGAGAAGTAAAAGTAATTTTATGTTTGGATATCTCATGTAAAAAGGTCTTTTTATCAATCAATTATGTTTGGGTATAACAATATAAAAGTACTTTTTTGTTTATTTATTACATGAAAAACATCTTTTTTTTAAGGAAAAAAGATCTTTTAAAAAAAGATGTAAATTACAGCTTCTCAAAAAAGATCTTTTTTTTATTTTACTACTAGAAATTTGCCAAACACGTTAAAAAATAAAAAAAGATCTTTTTTCATTGAAAAAAGATCTTTTTTTAACAAAATAATGGCGCCCAAACATGCACTAAATAATTAAGATTGAAAGACAAAAATTGTTATTAAATTAAGTTTTTTAAACAAATACTCGGATATAAAAGATGTCATTAATAAATGGTTAAAAGCTATCAAGAATGGCAAAGTGTTAACTCTTACAATTGATAATGATAATATAGAAAATGACTACGGGTTATAACTTTACTTTTATTTTGTTTTTTGTTTTCACTTGCTCTACCATGTTGTGTAAAGTTATTTGCTTAAAAAAAATTAAGTTTTTATATTATATTTAGTATAAAATATATTAGACTGAATTATGTCTCAATATTATATTTAATTTAAGATAAATATAAAAATTATTTGATAAATTTAGAATTTAAAAAATTAAATAAAAATATTTAAAAAAAATTATTAAAATTTTATCTCTATCTCCAAATTTTTGGTATTTTAATTTATTTAAAGTATTAACAAAACTAAAATTTTATGTCAAAACTTGAAAATTTTAGTTTTATCAATTTTTAACTATTAAATACAATACTAAATTTCAGTATTAATCTAAAAACAAACACTAGAGAAAGTACAATAATAAAGAGAAAAGACTATAAATATCAGCATGAACGACACCAAAAACCTCAAACACTACAAAAATTGTAGAAACTTATATGTTATTATTTAACAGTTTCTTTTAACTTCACATGATATAATTGTATGCAAGTGTTCACCCTCCAAAAATTTTCAAATTAAAACTCTATTACTCCAAAACTCTTCTCCTATTTCACTCTTTTCCTTATCTTTCGCATCCCGCCAAATCGAAATTCCATTCCCGCAAAATCTTTCTCACTCAGTTGGTCGCTTTCCGCAGCCTACTCTCCCTTTTTGTCCTTGATTTGAAATCCGCACCTCTAAGAGTGAGCTCCTCTCCTACTTTTTTTGACACACAGAGATTTAAACCATTAGAAAAAAAAAGCAAATGAGTTCTTGCACAAATTTTAAAAAGGAGGAATTTTTCTTTCTCAGAGGGACTTTATATCACCAATAATTTGTTATTTGACAAGTTATTTTTTAAAAAAATTAATTAAATAATTATATTTTTATTTAATTAATAATTTATATTAATTATTTAAATTATAATTAATATAAAAAATTATATTAAATTATAATTAATTAAATTTATTTATATAAAAATAAATTTAATTTTTTACACATTATAAAATAAGTTTTTAATGAGTTATTTATTATTATTTATAAAATTTAAAATGTTAATCACATTACAAAATTATAAAGCTTAACTATTTCTTTTATATTAAGTAATTTTATAAATTAATGTAATCTTGATTATATATTATGTATTATTTTTATATATAATTTTTTTAATATTAATATTTTTAATAATAAATTATTTTTAAATTTATAAATTTAAAAGATATTATTGTAAAAAAATAATAATTATATTAATTATTTTAATTAATTAATTAAATAAAATCATAATATAAACAGTTCCCTAATGAAAAAAAGAAAAATATTTTAAATTCTTATTTACTATTTATAACATAAAAACTGATGGAGAGGTATTTTTTTTATGAACTATAAACAAGGATTAGAATGAGTTCTCTACCGATAGTCTAACCTCTACCCTCAACCTCCAGTCTCATCGCCTCCTCCTTACCGGTACATCGTGTCCTCTCATCTCTATCTTGTTGGTTCGTTGCGTCCTTACCCTGATCAACAAGTCTTATTTTCAGATGGAGATGCTTCAGGTAATAACATTTATTTTGGGTTCTTGTGTATGGCTTTCAATTCCTGATTTATTCTGACTTTGTTCTAGTTTTGAGTTTATTCTTATTTGGATTTTAGGGTTTTTTCTGAGTTTGTATAAGCCAAACCCTAGCCGCCGAGGCCTTTCACATTTTGGCTCTCTGATGGTCGTTGTGCCGATTGAAGCTCGTTGTGACTTCATTTTCTGTTTTTCTTATTTAAAAAAAAAAAAAATCAATATCTTCCCAGTTGTGTTTCGTCTTCATAATTCAATGCATTTTGTGATCTCTCTTGTTGTGCATGCACCTTTCTGTCCATGTGGTTGTTAATGATACCAGTCTAGGATTGTATTGCTACTTTTATTTAATCTCTAGTTTAAGGAAACTCAATGTTAAATTGTTAACTAATGGTGTATACACAACATCAAAGCTTCATGGTCATGGAAATCATTACAAATTTGTCATGTTAATTCTTTGTTTCAAATATATATTAAAGCAAGGTTTGGTCTACATCATCCTTAGATCTTTTATTAACTTCTTTCTGATCCACAACCTTGACAATTAAAACAATTGAAGGTATACGGGTCACTGATTTCCCCAGTATCTGGAGTTGAGAAAGCAATGAAGTTTTCCACACAAGTGTCTGAGTTAATTCTTACATGGAAACAACAAATGCATCCAACTCAAATGATTCCAAAGATTTACTCCATGTGGAGTTTTGCGTGACATTCTTTTGGATCTTAAATTCATTGATATTTTCTTTTTCTGAACAGCGGTAGTTACAGCACTTACTGAACTGGGCAATGGAAAACCAAGGTTCTATTCAACTCCTGAAATAATTGCTTTCTGCAGAAAATGGCGCCTACCCACAAATCATGTGTGGCTGTTTTCAACAAGGTGAACATTCAGGATCTTTTTTCTTTTACATTAAGAAAATAAATAGAGGATGTGTATTGCTTAGCATATCATAAATGACTTAAATATTATATTTCTTTCGAATCCAGCTCTAGACTTTGGAGTGGAACTTTAATTCTGGATCATTTCTACTTAAATATGTTTAAATTGAACACCTTTTGTTTTTTTGAATCCGTAGTTTTATGTGTTAATACGGTCTATTAGGTGTATGCTTATTTTATTTAGGAAGTTGCAGAGGTTTGTGACTTTAGCTGTGCTATACTTAATTTTGAATTTTAACTCTGAGAAACTGTTTGGTTCATTTACTGTTCTTGTGAGTCATGATATAAAGGCCCAAGGTGAAATTCTGGAGGGTCTCGTATAGCTCGTCTTGTGAGTCATGATAGTCCAAATCATATATAGAAAATTTTGAAAGAGAATTAGATATGCCAAGGCTCAGGATCATTGAATAATCCCTTTTATGCATAGTACCAATATTTTGATCAAGAGTACCTGAAAATTGGATTTGGGCTATATGCAAATGGGTGGTGCTAGTTTCGGTTTCTTCTTTTTACTATTTTAAAATAATTAAAAGTATTATGTAATTATTATTTTAAAAATAATTAAAAATCCATGTAATTATGAACTTCAATACA
Source organism: Arachis ipaensis (assembly GCF_059453495.1). Taxonomy (NCBI): domain Eukaryota; kingdom Viridiplantae; phylum Streptophyta; class Magnoliopsida; order Fabales; family Fabaceae; genus Arachis; species Arachis ipaensis. The sequence goes on from NC_142443.1 coordinate 137,951,817, forward strand.
GTTAACCAAGTCATTTCTTGATTTTCTTCTGGTAATTTCTTTGGCATTTTTCATTAACAAATAAAAATAATTATCGTCTGGTCACCTTTGTAAAATTTTAAAATCTTTTATAGATTATTTTGTTGTTTACGTCTTTTAGGATTATCTGTTAGCGCCATAATTTTTTGGTTACCGTTTTAATAGTCTATCTAAAAAAAATCCAGAATTTGATGAAAATTTAGGTAGAGGTAAACGTAATTTATGTTGGAGAATTCAAAAAAAAAAAAAAAAAACTAATTGAGGAAATTTGAAAACTCTTTTAAATAGTCAAATGACCCATTGATTTTAGATTATTATCGCGTGACGATAATATGTGAAATACTCATGGTATTGGAGGGAGAAGTCTAGGGTGCAATGGCTCAACTCGGGAGATAGAAATACCAAATTTTTTCATTTCAAGTTTCAAACGAGGAACCAGAAAAATAGAATAAAGGAGTTGGAGGGTGAAGAGGGGAATATGGCAAAGGAACCAGTAGAAATAGTGGAAGTTGCATAGAAATACTTTGAAAATCTATTCACAACAAGCTGTCCTAGAGATCTGGCTGCAGAATTGGATGGAATATGCCAACAAATATATGCAGCCACTAATAGAATGCTGTGTAGGCTAGTGATTGAAGAGGAAATTAAAGCAGTAGTCTTCTCCATCAACTCGTTTTCAGCTCTGGGAGATGATGGATTTACAGCAAAATTTGTTCAATTCTTTTGAAGTACAATAAAGGAAGATGTGCCAGCGGTTGTTAGAAGCTTTTTCTACGGAGGTAAAATTTAGCTTTTATCATACTCACATATGTCTCATACCTAAGGTGTCATCCACTAATTCTATGAAACAAGTTAGACCTATTACCCTTAGTTCTGTTTTTTATAAGATCATATCTAAAATTCTGGTGCACAGGTTTCAATCAATTATGAATAGACTAATCAGTGATTCTTAAAGTGCTTTTATAAAGGGTAGGTTGATTAGTGATAATGTCCTAATTGCACAGAATTCATGCATTTTCTCAAAAATAGAAGGTAAGGAGATTATGATTTGGCATTAAAGTTGGATATGAGCAAGGCTTATAATAGGGTGGAATGAAGTTTTGTTTGGAAGGTGATGAAGAAGCTAGGTTTCTGTGATCGATGGATGAAGTGGGTTGAGGAACTTGTAATGACGGTATCTTGCTTTGTTATTGTGGATTTACTGTGGATGGACAACTTCATGGTTATTTTAAACCATGTAGAGGATTACGACAAGGTGATCTTCTATCTCCCTACCTATTTTTGTTTTGCGCAGAGGGACAATCCCATCTGCTCCACAGAGAACAGAGGCCGGAAATATTTGGTTTGAGACTCAATCAGAGGTGTTCGACAATCAATTATCTTTTCTTTGCAGACGATTTAATTCTTTTTAGCAAAGTTTCAGAAGGAAAGTGCTAGAGATTGCTAGCGGTCCTACAGACTTACGAAGAAATTGATGGCCAAGGGGGTAAACTTGGACAAGTCATCAGCCTTCTTTAGTAAGAACACACCAATTCTAGGGAAATGGATCCTCTGCAGTTAAAAAAACACTTGAGAGAATAAAGTGTGATTTTTCACCTTTAATTCTCTAAGTGGGACCAAAATTAAATAGACGAGAGAAAGCAATGAACGGTTAGATTAAACACTGTACAACATCCAATTTTTTTACTACTGGAGAGGATCCACTCCCCCAATTCTAGTCTGAGACCATTTGGCGGAGATTCTCCCTGTCGCTCATGTTGGCAATCAAAACAAATATTTGGGTTTATCGGCAATGATTCATAGATCAAAGAAAGCAATATTTAACTACATTAAAGATAGGGTGTGTCAAAAGCTCAGACGCTGGAAAAGGGCTCTATTATCTTCTAATGGACGCGAAGTGCTTATTAAGGCGGTGGCAACGGTGATACCTATATATACACTAAGTTGTTTCAAGTTACCGGAGACACTAATTGAAGAGATTCAGAGAACCATACTCCAATTTTGGTGGGGGCAGAAAAGGTCAGAAAATAAGGGGGACTAAACTTTAAAGATTTGAAGGCTTTTAATCTTGCCATGCTCGCAAAGCAAGGTTGGAGGTTAGTTTCTAGACTTAATTCACTCATCAATAAAGTATTACAGAGCAAATATTACAAATATTCAAGCTTCCTAAGAGATTGGATGAGTATTATCGAGGGCAGAAATGTGCTAGAAAAGGTATACTATGGGAAGTAGGAAAGGGATTTAACATCAACATTCAATAGCAATGACTGCTAATCTGGAATGGATTTCACAATTACAGCATTTAAACAGAATATGGAACCAGAACTTAATTCAGTCCAATTTCAATCCAGAAGTAGCTATAGCAATAATCAAAACTTCAACACTTCAATTTATGAGATAGAGGATAGAGTTACTTGGATGCTGGAGAAAGGGGGCGGCTTCACTGTTGCTTCGGGATACAAAATAGTCTTTAAATTCTACCACCTACCAACTGAATATCTGCCAGAACAATGCAAAAAAAAAAATGACTTATGGAGGAGCATATGGAAAATTCTCTGGAAACTGATGCATGGAGGATTCCCTGTGAAAGAAAGGTTGAATGCCCAAATACAATCTATTGAACCCTGGTGCCCAAAATACAATCAGTCACAAGAAAGTGTTTTCATTGTTTCTTGGAGTGCCCAGATGCGACTGAAGCTTGGAGATGCGCAAATCTGCCATGGCCAATTCAAGAGTGAGAACCATAGGAGTGGTGGATTCGCCTGGAAGCAGAACTAAGATTGGAGGAAAATCCGAACGATAAAAGAGCAACAGCAGCAAACCTCATGGCAAATCTGGTTAGCAAGAAATGCCTGAGTATTTAAAGGTAGAACCACCCCTTCGGCAACTAAGGTGGAGATGGCAAGGAGAAGTGTGCGAGAGAGAAGAAGAGTATATAAACAAATGACCCATTGAATTTGACAAATTAGTTATATTTATTAAATTTAAATTTAAAATTTGAATTATTATTAATTATAATTTAACTCTTTTAAACTAAAACTCTAGAATTGTAATCTAACTAAACTCAATATTAAACATATATAGTGTGGTTTTAAAAATATTATCAATCTGTTTGAAATCTTAAGGTGAACCCATCAGAATTTGACAAATTAGTTATATTTATTAAATTTAAATTTAAAATTTGAATTATTATTAATTATAATTTAACTCTTTTAAAATAAAACTCTAGAATTGTAATCTAATTAAACTCAATATTAAACATATATAGTGTGGTTTTAAAAATACAGATTTAATTGATTAAATAGCATGATTTTTTCTATTCTTAGCGAGGTAAATTAATTAATAATTTGGTTAATCAAAAGAAAATTAGGTAAATTTATATTTTTTCTAGAATTCAAATTTCTTTTAAGTGAATTAGTCAACTTATATATAACTAGCACAAAATAATATGTAATTGCATATAGCTATTAAAAAATACAGGATATCTAAATGTATAGTATATCTGATTAAAAGAGTATATAACATTGTCATATGAATAAATGAATTCGTATATATACTAAATATACTTGCATGTTTATTTTTTTCACACACACACACATACATATATATATATATACTTGTGACAATATTATAACAATGTACTAAATTAATCTATTTGATAATGAAAATAACTTTTTGTAGCTTCAAAATTAGTTATTAAATTAATTATTATTTATTTATATATATATATATATATATATTTTGTTTAATTTATTTTTAATATATATTTTATATTTTATAATCGATTAAGGTCATAACTGATTTCACGAGATAATCGCAAATACTACCATGGTCATGTCATTTGATCTTGCAACCGTCGAATCCCCACAATAATGAGCACTAAATACCAGAAAAAAATCGTGACCTCGTTTCAACCACGAACACTAACATAGTAACATAGTTGATTTGATAATTATATATAATTTTTTAAATTAGTTTTGACTAAAATATTTAATTTTAAAATAAATAGAAACATAATTATTGAAAAAATAAATTATTCACAACATAAATGAATGAGAAAAGATAAAACATCTAGTGAACTATTAATGATTAAACTAGTAATTAATTCTATGAAGGATAGACTAATTAACGAAACTTCCTTGTTATCTTCTTGTGATAATTGGAATGTTTACTGCTATCAAAAGATGGACTTGCCTTGGGACGATATTCCGGTAACAACCTACCAGACTTGTAGCGCACACCACATGCATTGCACAATGTTTTGGGACCCATGGGTCCATTCCTCCATTGAGGAGTTTCCTCTACTTCGCAATGAGTACATCTTTTAATTTCAAATTTCATATTTTTCCTCGGCTTCCTGTTAACGGTTGTCCTGAACTTTTTCCTTTTTCTACGACCGTTCATATCCATCAACACATACTCATCGTTCTCATCGTCTTTTACGCCGGTATCTTCATGCTTTGACTTAGTTTCCTTTTGTTGGTGAGGAGTAGCCGGTTGATCGAAGCTTTCGCGAGATTGACTGGAGTTATCATCAACAAAATAATCATTCTGTGGCTGTGATGATATGTAGTCATCATAGTTCTTTAAAGATATTAAATCGTCTTGAAAATTCGGAAACCATTCTAAATCTTCTACGGGATCTGGAGGGACACATAGCTGGCTTTCAGATTTTGACAATTCATTGTTGTAATCATAAGAATAAAACTGATCATCCTCTCTTTCATTCTCAAACTCTATCTCCTCGAGAAAAAAGTCTAGAAAGTTATGGTCAGAGGCCATCAAGTTAAAGAAGGAACAAATGTATATACTATGATGGATGTGGTTGAAAACAGGAAGAGGATGAACATACATCATATAGTGGGGAATAATTGACCAATTAATGGGTATTTATAAGTTACCCCATATGTTTGTCATCTTTAAAATTAAATTATTTGATGCTATGTTTATCACTTTTGATTTACCTAGATATGATTCTATTTACGTTCAAATTTTATTTAAATTTAAACGGTGCATTATCTTTTTTTTTATCTTTTCGAATCCGGTGCATTATCTTCTTTTATTTTATTTGTTTTTCCTTTTATCGACATCATTATCTATTATCTTAAATTTTTAATCTTAAACAATAAATATACATAAGTATTTTTAATCTTAAATAAATAAATATTTTAAATATTTTATTTACTGATCTAGATAATTTGAACATAATTTATATTTTTATATTTTATTATTCATCTCGTTTAAAATATAAACGAATTAATTATAAATATATCTCATTTATATTGTAAACGAGACATGAATATTTATAAGTATAAAAATATAATTTTTAAAATAAAAAAATATTAATAATTTAATTTATATCAATTTTAAAAATAAAAATTGATATATTTCATTACTTTTTTTTAAATCGAATGGAATATTAGCAAATATTTTAGTCGTACAGTCAAATTAAAAAAATTCAAATATAGGCATAGGAATTTGTTTTGTTTTTTGTCAATCTTCTCTTACCATACGACGTGCAGTTTTCGGGTTTTTTATTTTAATAAATAAATTAGTTATAATAATTATAAAAATAATAATTTAAAAAATATTTATTAAAATAAATATTTCTCTTATCTCGTTTATATTATAAACGAGATAATTTTATATGTATCTCGTTTACAGTGTAAATAAGACAATATTAAGACTAAAAAAGAGTACATAAAAGATTTTAGATTAAATTATAATCTAATTGGATTGATTTAAATTTTAAAAATAAAATAACTGTTTGCCAATTCTTAAGAAAGGTTGATGGGGATAATGGGAAGAGAATTGAAAAGGTTATCTTCCACGTGAGGATTGGGAGATAACGTGAGAGATAAAGTTATCTCTCACGTCATCTCCCACTCTCTACGTGCCGTTTCAATTTTCTTTCCACTATCTCCATCAACTTCTCCTAACAATTGGCAAACAGTTATTTTTATTTTTCAAGCAGTTTTGTTGAATTTTGGCCAGCATGTAACCAGCAGAGAAAGGTGAGTCATTGGATGAAATCTCACACCAATCTCACACCATTAAATTATCATTGATGGCTATTTGATGGCTACCAATCACAAAAGTTGCTGGCCTTGCTCTTTTCAAATTTATAATTTAATCTAAAATGTTTTATGTACATTTAAATAAAAGAGGAGATGGATTGTCCATAAACATGTTAAGTGAAACGGTGAAAGCACGTAAGCACATCAGCATGTTGTTTAATTACCCATTATTAATTCTATTGCTTAAAATTTTGGTTTAATTATTCTATTGGTTCCTATAATTTTACGAAATTTTTAATTAGGTCTCTATATTTCTTGTTCTTTTTAATTGAGTCCTTACACTAATTTTTTTTAATTGAGTCCTTATACTTTTTTCCCTTTTAGTTGGGTCTCTATAAAATTAAGCCTGTTAAGAGGGATCTAATTGAAAAAAAAAATTGATGTAGAGACCCAATTAAAAAAAATATATATAGGAACCTAATTGAAAATTTAGCAAAACTATAGGAATCAATAGAATAATTAAATCTAAAATTTTTAAATTTTTGATATAATCTTGAGTATTAATTTTTAAATTCAAATTACATATATTTCAAATTTTGTTTGTTACATAGGAGGACATAAAAATTTAAAATATAATTTAAATATAATTATATTTTAAATTTCGTTTATTATATAGGAGTATATAAAAATTTGAAATGGGCAGTTAATAATGTTATTTCAACAGAGTACATAAAAAAAGAGTACATAAATATTTTATTTTAAATTTATTTTTATTTTAAATTTATTTAAAAAGAGTACGTTAATTAAACCACCAACCTTCATTCTTTATAATATATTCAATGTTTTAACTCTGATATTTTTATTTTAAATTTATTTTTATTATCTATAATAACAATATATAATGTCAATACATCTATAACAATATATAATGTCAATACGTAAATTTAGTGTCCAAATTTTTTTTTTTAATTTTGTCATTTCTAATAATCTATCCTATTATAGGTCAGTTATTCCATATTAAAAAATTTCTACTACTTCATCTACTCTCTTATCACATACATTCACATTCTCTCTCATCTAATTAATTCACACAATCACAACACTTCCAAAATTATCTCTTTTCTCTTTTACTATCTATCATATCATGTTACTGTGTAAAAAAAACTCTTTTTTTTTTTTTCTTTTCTTATTCATCTTCTCTTCCATCATTCTCATTTTACTTAAATATAACATAAAACCTTATATAAAGATAATTGGAGTTTAAGTTCCAATATTGCTCCTAAAGAAAGGTTTATTATTAAAAAATTTCTTTCATCAGTTACGTTAAATAAAAAAAATTTTATTTATTTTTTTTAAAGTAATCTCATTAAGATTTTTGTATTGGATGTAAATTATTGTTATAGATTTTTATTATTTGGATATATTTTTAAAAAATAAAAATAAAATAGTTCAATAGGAACAATTTTTTAAAAAATAAATTTACATAAAATTATTTTTTTTTTATCATACTCTTCTAATATACTCTAAGTACCTACACCGTATATAATGTCAATTGGCGTTTAAATTTAAGTTCCAATATTACCCTAGAGAAGTTTATTATTAAAAAATTTTTTCCCGTATATCAATGAGTTACGTTGAATAAAAAAAACTTTTACACATTTTTCACAACAACTTTATCAAGAATTTTCTATTGTAGGTAAATTATTCATGCGAATTTTTTTTATTATGAGTATGCTTTTAAAAGAATAAAAGTAAAATAGTTTAATAGACAATATTTTTTTGAAAAAAATTATACAGAATAATTTTTGTACCAATATATTAGCATTCATTTTACATATAATACTCATTCACCTGAGTTCATTCATAGAGTACCTTATAAAAATTATATTTAAGTAAATTTTTTTTTATCTTATAACCATTTTATATTTTGGAATTTTTAACAAGTAACAAGCAAATAATAATTCTTAAAAAATTTTTTAGCTAATAAAATTATGCTAGAAAAAGAGTGATTTAAATATAAATTTTCATAACCAACTTGGGTTGGTCGAGTAGTCAGCTCACTCGTCCGCTTAAGCAAGTGTCGGGGTTCGAATCCCGCCTTATGCATGCAGTAACCCATTGGCCAACGGCAGACCCTTAAATGATGTTCAGATTCGCGACGGATTAGTCCTTGATCGGTCGAGTTGCGGATACCATAGGAAACAAAAAAAATGCAAATTTTCATATCTGCTTCAAATTAAATATAATTGAGAAATAAATAAATTTACAAATATTTATAAATTTTTATCTTCATTGTTACACATAGTAACAACATAATGATTTTAGTATTATACCTAAATTAATTTAAATTCAATTATACTATATATTAAAGAAATTAAATAACTAATAAATTTTTTTTATTTTTATTTAATTATTCTATACAAAATTTTAAAATGCTTAATATCTTATTTTTTTTAAATGATAAAATATGACTTTACAAGTAAGTATTAAAAATAAGTATATTTATAATAGTTATACACCTAGATATCTAAATCAAACAAAAAAAATTCTTTTAATAAATCTTTAACAATTCAAAAGTTAACACAAATGGATATGTATGCATCAAAGTGATAAACAAAAATAAGAGCTGCGATAATGGTAATATGATATGATGGTAATTGATTGTGTTCGGGATTAATAGAAGAAGAAAATGAAAAAAGAGAATAAAACAAGGTAACATCATGGTGACGGCAAGACAATAATAGTCATACATGTAAAATAATAATAAGAGAAAATAATAGTGTATAATACGATGAGATGATATAATCAAAATAAAAATTAATAATTAAAAAATAATAATAAAATTAAAAATAATTAAAGATGTTTAATATAAGATTAACATAATTTTTTTATTTATTAAAATTATGTATTAAAAAAAGAATGTTTTAAATATAAATATAAATTTTTAAATTTATTTCAAATTAAATAGGATTAAAAAAAATAAATTTAATATATAAATAACTAATTTATAAATAATGTTAATAAATTTTTATCTTGACTTTTTTATACATAATAACAACAATTTTTTTTAATTATTTAATTTAAATTTATTTATTTTATACTTTTCATATATATTAAATAACTTAAAATATTTTATTTTTTAATTATTCATATTAAATTTATAATTTTATAAATAAAAATATAAAAATATTTTTTTACCTCAATAGAAAAGCAAATAAATTTTATATTTTACAATAGAGGTGGCGTGGTATTACGACTTCTAAAATAAAATATACATCTTTATCTTTATAGTAATATAAATGGGAAGCTCTTATACAAAATGGGAGGTCTTATCCTGACGTGGCGCTCATATGTTGTGTTTGGGAATTTATTTGTTTAGTGTCGTCACTAAAAATTTTTAGAATTTTATTTATAACTTATAAATTAAAAATTATTATTTGGTTGTTACTTTTTAAATTTTAAATTAAACTTTCTTAGGCTGTTAAATATTTAATTTTTAATATTGTTAAACTAATTATTTACTTAGGTGTCGTCATTAGAAACTTTTAAAAATGATAAATTTTTATTTGTTTAGATTGTTATTTTTTAAATTTTAAATTATTTGTTAAAGTTGTTACTTTTTAATTTTAATTTATTTGCATATTACTCTTTTAAATTTTTAAATTTTATTTATAAATTATAAATAATTATTTGTTTAGGTTGTTAGTTTTTAAATCTTTATCTTTATAGTAATACAAATAGGGAGCCGCTTATATGTTGAGTTTGAGAATTTATTTGCTTAAGCGTTGTCACTAGAAATTTTTAAAATTTTATTTATAAATTATAAATTATAAATTATTTGCTTTGGTTGTTACTTTTTAAATTTTAAATTATGTTTTCTTAGGTTGTTAAATATTTAGTTTTTAATATTTTTAAACTAATTATTTACTTAGTATTGTCACTAAAAATTTTTAAAAATTATAAATTGTTATTTGTTTAGGTTGTTATTTTTTAAATTTTAAATTATTTGCTTAGGTTGTTATTTTTTAATTTTAATTTATTTGCATATTACTTTTTTGAATTTTTAAAATTTTATTTATAAATTATAAATTATTATTTACTTAGGTTGATCTTTTTAAATTTAAGTTATTTGCTTAAGTTGTTATTTTCTAAATTTTAAGTTTTTCTGCTTAGGTAGTTATTTTTTAAATTTTAAATTATTTGCACATTACTCTTTTAACGTATAACTTATTATTATTTGTTTAAGTTGTTACTTTTTAATTTTAAATTATTTACTCATAAATTAAAATTTTTGAAAAAACTAAATCAAATTTATTTTAATTTAAATTTATTCTTAGACTAATAAATTCACATAATTATTGTATGAGTCAACTCAAATTAATTAAAATTTATTCCTAAGCTAATAATGATAATAATTAATAATAAGTAATTATTCAATTAATTTTCGTATAACAATAAGGTACCGATTTAAGTTTGGTGTCATTGATGACTATAATTGTGCATGTTTTGTACTATTTGATAAGGAGACAAAATAAATATTGAGAAAGAGTTGTGTAGAGATACTTAATTCATTCTTATTGGTAGGTTCTAACCAGTATATATTTATTTCTAGAATCATTGACGGAAGTATTTTTAATGATAATTTTTATATTTTTTTATTATTAATATGTTAAATGATACCTTGTAGAAAGGAGATCCGTCAGATACACCTACACTTTCACTCAACCTAATTGACAAGACTTTTTTCTTTATCGTTAAAGTCTAAATATATGATAATCTAAATTTTTTACCTTCTTATAAAGTTAAAAAGATAACTGATGATATGGACCTTATAAATAAATTTAGAGAGGCTCACCCTATTCAAATTATAGGTGCAGTTACAATTGTAATTTTTATTAAAAATTAATTAATTTTTTATTTTTTAGTCATTAGTAGTATTTAATTTATATAAAATAATTAATTATTAATTATAATTTTAGAATGTTGACTACTTCTCATGGTTTGCTTCCAATCTCAAAGATATCCTAGTCATTGAAACAGAGGAAATAGAAGGTGCAAAGGTAGTTACTCAAAAAATATTTTTTTCTTAAAGTTAAAGTATAATTTTATTCAAAAGAATGTTATTAAATTAAAATAAAATGTGAGACGAATGTCTTTAATTTAACATAGTATTTTGTACATAATTTATTGCTTGAATTCTCCAATGAAATAAAATTTAAAAATTAAATAAATATATATTATAAATTTTCTTTTATATTATTATAAAATAAATGACAAAATATTTTTTATTTTTAACATATTATTAATTTTTTATTATCACCCTTAATTTATCTAAGCACATATATAAAATAGATAGTTTATTTATAACATACTAACGGCTCAATAGGCACTAGCCGCTTTTCTATTGTTTTTTATTGTTTCTTAAAAAATTAATTTTTTTATTAATATATTATTCATTCTTCAAATTTATTAGATAAATATTTTTGTCATTATTTTAATATTGACGTGATTTTATTTATATCATATTTTTTTACCTTAAAATTACTATAAATAATTTTTAAAATGTTAAATTATAAAAACACACAATAAAGAGGTATATATATTATCAGAAAAAACATAATTAAAAAAATGATAATAATAATATTATCCTGATTCAGAAAGAGTATATATAAATCAAAATACATGTCAGTTATTTACAAAAGATAATTTTGCTTAAATATCATGGATATTTATATTTGTCTTCATTTTTTTTAAGTGGTAGGTCAAAATATGGATTTTGATCTGAAGATGCCTTATTTCCCTATAAATAGTGAAAAAACAAAAAAAAATGAGAATGCTTATTTTTTTGTTTTTGAATATCGAACTATAAGAATAATTAATAAACAAAATAGGAGAATATAAAAATAGCGTATCTAAAAAAAATCTTTCGTAATTTATTATACATCTTCTTATTAATAACTTTTTGAGTCTTGAAAATCTGTCACATTTTTTTCCATAAAAATAATTATATAAACGATTTAAGATTATTCAATTAAATTGATTTCTTATTATAGGGACGAATTCAATTAATTCAATTAAAATCTGTAGAATTGAGATATCTTATTTTGCACTGAGTTTTTTGAAAAGACAAAAAAATGACATTAATCTTAGTTTATGCATGACAAAATGTAAACTAAATGACATTACATCTGATTTATTATGAATTTATATTTAATAACAGTTACCTGCAATGATATTGTTTGTCACCAAAATGAGCTAATTGTGCTCTTTTGAGTTTATGGCTGAAAAAAAAAAGTTAAATTTTTAACATAATTAGTATATACGTCTAAATAGACGGTATTATTATTGTTCATATCCTGGCCAACACTATGGTCCTGGTCCAAATAAGCCAAAAAGGCCTAATCCAAAGATTGGCCTTCACCACCCACCCGACCTCATCTTAAGAGGTCAGGCTAGACATAGGCTCCTCTCCAAAGAGGTTGGACTCGACATGAGCTGGCAAATAACACTTATTCAAATAAGTAACTGCTCCTGAAATCTCTCAACCCACTTCCAAAAGCAATATCCCAATAACCCTAAGATAAAGGGACGGTTATCCACCTTTAGAAGTGGAACTACTCCAACGGTAGTTATTGGATCACTACTATAAATACACTGACATGCTCAGGTAACACTAAGTGCCAATACTCTTAAACCTGCTTATCCCCTTGCTAAATTAGGCATCAGAGTGTCTTTGCAGGTACCACCCCCTATTCTTTCACATATACAGCTCGGACGGAGACACCTAGGTGCTCACCGAGTCGGAGATCCCATTCCTCTGACGCTTGGGCCTTTCTTCCTAGCCCAACCCAACTATTTCAGGTTACCCACGTAACATTGGCGCCGTTGTCGGAGAACTGAGAGATCACCCTATAATGGCGGACGACCAGAATGAGGACGGACACACTGCATCAGAGTCTGAGCAAGAGCAGCAAGATGCAATAAACAACGACAAAGCTATAATATCCCTGCAAGGAGCAGGCAGTCAACATCGAGAAGGTCCCTCTGGAGTGAAAGACCCAAGAGGAATCCCCTCTGAGGTGCACGAGCCAGAAAAAGAGGGACAACCTCATGCTGCCGATCTTATGGGATTGTTCGATGGTCACCAAGGACGGCTAGAGCAGCTGGAACAAGAACTGGAGCGACAACAAGAGGCGGAGAGAACCCTAAGGAGAGAGGTTGAACGACGAAAAGAGCTTGAAGAAAAGCTCTTAAGATTAGAAGCTAACCTCCGAGGTAGGAGTTCTCGTAGCGACCGAGAAGATTATCCATTGGGGGGAGAAGACCCGTTCAGTGAAGACATCATGAGGGCAAAAGTTCCAAGGATGTACCTAGCCGACGCCTCTGATGCTACTCGCTGCAAAGCCTTTCCGACAACTCTGACAAAGGCAGCGATGAAATGGTTCGATAGCCTACCCCCAAGGTCGGTTACCAGTTTTGACGACCTCTCGCGTAAGTTCCTTATGCGATTTTCAATCTAAAAGGACAAAGTCAAGCACGGCCCGAGTCTCCTGGGAGTACAGGAGGTCGGAGAACCTCTGAGGGACTACATGAAAAGGTTCAACAAGGCGTGTCTTGAAATTCAAGATCTGCCTACAGAGGCAGTGATTATGGGCCTAGTAAATGGACTTCGAGAAGGTCCCTTCTCTCAGCCCATCTCGAAAAAGTACCCGACTTCTTTGAGTGATGTACAAAAAAGAGCTGAGAAGTACATCAACATGGAGGAAAATGCCAGGCTACGGGAACCAAGCTGGCGACCTGGGCACGCTAACCCGACCAGGGAGAAGGAAAGGGAGCCCAAGAAAAAAGAAGAAGTCGGCCCGAAAGGCCCAAGAGATATCACTCTTACACTCCTCTGCGAGTTTCTCTTGTCGACATTTACAGAAAAATTTGCCATATTGAAAAGCTACCTCCCCCTAGACCCATCAAAAACAAGAAGGGGAGAAGTCGTAGCGAATACTGTGAATACCACAAGATATATAGGCATTCAACAAATGACTGTTACGACCTGAAAAATGTGATAGAAAAGCTGATCCGAGAAGGCCGGCTTGACAGATATCTCATGGAGAGGTCGGACAATCATGGTAAAAAAAAAGCGAGATGAAGAAGATCGGAGAGATCCACCACGGACCCCGGAACGACACATACATATGATCTCGGGAGGGTTCGCTGAAGGAGGACTCATAAAGTCTTCTCGTAAGAGACATCTAAAAGAAGTCTACCAGGTCGGGAGTGAGTTGCCTGACCTTCCAGCCATATCTTTTACTAAAGAAGACCGGCAGGGTATTGCCCCTGGACATGACGATTCGGTGGTAATTACCATGACTCTTGCCAATGCCCATCTACACAGAACCCTGGTGGGTCAGGGAAGTTCAACCGACATCCTGTTCAAACCAGCATTTGACAAGTTGGGATTGGACAAAAAGAAATTAAGGGCATACCCTGATATCCTATACGGATTGGGGGACACACCCATAAAACCACTAGGATTCATACCCCTACATACAACTTTTGGAAAATGGATGAAATCCAAAACTCTAAGCATCGACTTCATAGTCATTGATGTGGGTTCGGCCTATAATGCTTTAATAGGTAGAACGACCCTTAATCGGCTCAGAGCAGTGGTATTCACCGCCATCTGTGCATGAAATTTCCAACACTAGAGGGAATTGCAACCACCAGGGAGACCAAAAGCTGGCGAGAAAGTGTTACAATGAAAGCCTAAACTTGAGAGGTAAAAGCAAGGAGGTACATACCATTGAGCTCGGGAGAATTCGAGCTAAAGAGGAATTGCGACCACAGTCCGTTGGAAAGATTGAAGAGGTACAGATCGGGCAGGAGGACGGTAAGAACACCAACATAGGAGCCAACTTGAAAGAAGACTTGAAGCAGAAACTAATAAGACTCCTACAAGAGAATTCCGACCTCTTTGCGTGGAAAGCTTCCGACATGCCCGGGATAGATCCCGAGCTCATGGCACACGAATTGTCAGTATATCCTGGATCACGACCTATTCAGCAGAGAAGACGGAAGCTCAGTCCCGAACAATCTCAAGTGGTCGAAGAGCAAATACAAGCCCTCCTAGAAGTCGGCTTCATCAGAGAGGTCAAATATCCGGCTTGGCTGGCAAATGTGGTGCTAGTCAAGAAACAGAATGGCAAGTGGAGGATGTGCATTGACTACACCAACCTAAACAAGGCGTGTCCAAAAGACTCGTATCCACTTCCAAATGATGATACCCTAGTAGACTCTAGCTCGGGATATCAATACTTATCGTTCATGGATGCGTACTCGGGATATAATTAAATTCCGATGTACAAGCCGGATTAAGGAAAACATCTTTCGTCACGCCTAAATCAAATTATTGCTATGTGGTTATGCCTTTTGGGTTAAAGAATGCAGGAGCCACATATCAAAGGCTGATGAATAAGGTGTTTGCACCTCACCTTGGGAGTTTAATAGAAGTATATGTGGACGACATGCTAATAAAAACTAAGGATGAGACAAACCTCTTGACCGACCTCTCGCAAGTAGACAACACCATAATGACGCACGGACTGAGATTGAATCTTTTGGATATTAAATTAGTAACTACTTCTATTTTGAATAAATAATCAAATAATATATATATATATATATATACTCACACACACATACACACGGGGCACAATAGTGATATTCACTAAGTATATAAACATATTTTTTAAAATTTTAAATTTATTTATTAATTATAATTATAAAATAACAAATTTATACTTATTTCACTCGTTTTTTTTAAGTTATTGTAACAAATTCATTTAAATATTGAATTACCATTTGTTTTTACATAATTGAAGTTGATGAGTGAAGTACAATCATAGTGGAGTCAAATTTAATTATATAGTGGGGGCAAATAAATTTTATTACTATGTATTAGTTAAAAACAATTTAAATTTCACTGGGGTACTTGCCCCCACACCCATAAACTTGAATCCGTCCCTGGCAGTGATGGTGACGGAAAGGAGAGGAAGACAAAGGTAGAGGGTGAAGGGAGGAAGGAAGAGAGAAAGAAGAGGAGTGAAAAAGGATGGCGCCAGTGGCAGTACCAGTAGTAATGGAAGGAAACGACAGTGGGAAAGGGAAGAGGGAGGAACGAGAAAAAGGAGTAGAGGTTAGAATTAGTGGATGTATGGACGTCATTATTTTAATAAAAAAAGATTTGTTTTTTTAATAAATTTTTATTTTTTATTTTTTAGTGTATTTGACAAATTTTTAGTAATAAAAATAAAAGTACTAAAAGGATAAAAAAAAAACTTTTTTAAGAAGCTGTAATTTACATCTTTTTTTTAAATTTTTTTCCTTAAAAAAAGATATTTTTCATGTAATAAATAAACACAAAAGTACTTTTATATTATTATACCCAAATATAATTGATAGATAAAAATAATTTTTTACATGAAACATCCAAACATAAAATTACTTTTATTTTTTCATAAGATCTTTAAAAAAAAAGATAACTCAATTTTTTTTTTTAAAAAAAACTCACCCAAACAAACTCTTAGAACAAAGAATGAGATGATAAAAAAATAAAGAAGAGTTAGAATTAGAGATAAGATTGATATTTTAAAATATAGTTAAAGATAAAAGTATAAAAATGTGTCTTAGGTTGCCTTTCTTTACCAGGACACTTGAGACACAAAATTATATTTAATAAATAATATTATATTTAAATATACTAAATTAGTATATTTTATATTTATTCTAATAGAAAAAAACACAAAAAGACACAATAAAAAATATATTTTATTTTTTACTTTTTTATTAATTTTTCATAATTATATTTTTTATTTTTTATTTTATCCTATTCTCGTAACCAAACATAATTTTAGTATCTTTAATACACTAAATACATATATTATTATATTTTATTTTTATTTGTGTATCGTTGTCCCTTTTAAAATTTTGTCTCAGCAACCAAACAGTAATCAATAAAAGCATGTACCACTTAGGCCATATTTCTAATGGACATGAACATGAAACAAACGATGCCTTAATCCAGAAGAGCACAGGTAATAAACAATAATACAGGTCAGGTTTAAACTTCTCCTTTGTCCAAATGTCCATATACCGTTTATTCAGTTGAGCCGCATTTCCTCAAGAAGTTCAACAGCGGGGGGCGATTAAGGTTTGGACACATTGTAATAATAGAATCTATATCTATAAATACAATGAAATTTACACATTAAAAAAAAAAAAAAGGAATACAATTTCACCATTCCGCTTTTTCAAACCTTAGAAAAGGGAAAAAGCACATGATGGTCACAACATCCTAGGTGGACCTTAGACGTGGCACCATTCAACCAAGAAGCAAGAGGCCACTATCAGCATGGAATATACACTTATGCTTTTCTCAAATCTAGACAATTTTGGCAACAAGCACTCATTAAAACCTTTCCATTGAACTATGAACAAATATGTAAGTACAAAATCAAGGAGGGGGCTAGACTATTGCGCCTCTCTTCCAAGACTCCATTTGCACGATCAAAGCAAAGGGTTTTGATAATCTAACCTAGGGAAACAAAATATGTATATAGTGAAACACTTTGCTTCAAAGATGAGTACCGTTAAGAACTGGCTAGTTGAAACTTGAGGAGCGACTCCATCTTCCCTGTAAATAATCCTCCAATGAGACAGTCGGCTCGGTGCTACTGATAGAAACTGCATCATCCTCCACATCCAATAAAGCAAGGTTAAGGTGGGACTGAATATTGGTTGGAACCGATTCCTCATAAAGTCCATCAGGATCCACTGGTGTGTTAACTTCTTGTTCTGCCCACTTCGTCACTTCTTCATCACCTTGCAGAAGTTTCAATATCTGCGATTAAAAAACACGACTGATATTATTAAAAACATTAAAGTTGCATAAAATGGAAACAAGTGAATTTGCACAGATAGAACACTTACAAGACTGATTTGAGGTCGCAATCTAGATGCACGTCTGATGCAGAGAGTAGCAGCCAAAACCATTCTGTTGATCTGGCAATGGTCATATTCACAGCCTAGGTTTGGATCAAGCAAATGGGATAACTTCCCATCTTTCAGAATTCGTGTAGCCTGTATATTGTCATCAATCACATTGAGATCCAAGAATTAGAATGCATGTCTTGTAGGATGTTGGGTTCTTAATATGTACGCACTTCTTTTGTTTTTACAAGTAGTTTTTAATTCATAACAATGGAAAAACAACTTACCCACATAACAAGGCTCTCCTGGCCCTTTGGACATTCATTGTCAATGGGCTTCTTATTCGAGAGAAGCTCAAGGAGTACAACGCCAAATGCATATACATCAATTTTGTCCGTCACTCTACCATGCATAAAATATTCAGGTGCAAGGTATCTGTCAAAAGAAAAGGTGTTCATACATCAAATCAAATTAAAAGTAAAGGCAACCAAGCCAAAGGAGGAACACGAGGGAATGTTACTTACCCAAAAGTTCCAGCCACATCAGTAGAAGCAACATGGGAAGAAGTTGTTCCCCAACTAGCCAGTCCAAAATCTGAGAGCTGAGTACATGGCCACATGGTTTAAGACATGGATAAATAAAATGAAGATAAAAAAATTTCAAACGGTAATAAGTGCCTAACCTGCGGCTCAAAATCATCTGAAAGGAGGATATTTGAAGATTTTACATCCCTATGGATCACAGCCTGCGGACAGCCGTTGTGCAGATAGTCCAATGCCTCAGCCACACCCACAGCCACCTTAAACCTCTCTTTCCAACCAAATGCATCAGAGTCTTTCTTATTGCCTTTGGTAGAAAGCACAAGGTAAAAAAAGACTGATTAGAGAATGTGAAGATCTATGTAATACCTTGCAGAAAACCCAAGATTTTAAGTATTTACCATGAAGGTTTTCTTCTAGGCTTCCCCTTGATAAAAAATTATAAACCAGTAGTAGATGATTTCCCTCGAAACAAAATCCAGATAGAGATATTATATTCTTGTGATCCAAAGTTGTAAGTATCTCAATTTCCTGAACAAACTCCTTCACCACATCTACAGATGGTTTCAAAATCTTCACGGCCAATTCCTTGCCATCTGGAAGATGTCCTCTGTATACATAACTACTTCCACCTCTGCCGACCAAATTTTCTGATTAATGACCGTGTGTATAGAAACTTGTCAGAAGACATGTCAAGAAAATCACAAGAACAAAATCAGGGAAAATGAAAGTCAGAGTAAGCAAGCAAACCAGGTGAAAAGCTAGCTGTTGCAGATGCAAGATGCTGCAAACTATACGATATACACGAAGACAAGTACTTCTCTCGTAAGCCCTCCAACAATTCTAAAGAAACACTACTCAAGTCACCACAAAGGGAGGGAATAGGAAAGGTGGCAGAAGATCCAAATGGCACAATTGCACCACTCTCTCCATCCAGGGCATAACTGGACTGATCATTGTTCTCAGTAGTACTTGCCTGTTTCTGATCTGGGTGGACTACAGCTGAAAAATGCCAACTGGGATGCCGCAAAGGGCGCTGGAAAATAATTGAGCTTTTCAGTGATGACTTAGAGGTATGCTTTCGGGGGTGGAACACGTGGCGAAGAAACGACCAACCAGGTTTCGACTGATTTGAACCCCTCACCACAATTGAATAACAAGGCGAAGGAGCATCATCAACTTTCTGAATCGGTACTAAAGCCAGAGAATTGTCTTTTTCAGGATCCTCTGGCAAACCTTGCATCAGTTCATTGGTTTCAGAACCCTCTTGTGGTGCCAAAACCGCTGCACAACTCTCACAACTCTTCAAGTTCGAACCATAAGCCACCAACGATTTTAGCAACAATAATGGATCTTCATGTAATTTCTCTGCCATTTTAACAATAGTATAGTTTGTATCATTCTCAATTTCTTCTTATAATTTTCCTTTTCCTAACCAAGAGAATGATCAATTCTACATCTCACATAGGCAAAAGATGAAGAGAACAATAATAATAAATCAAAATCATCATACTCATAACAAAGTTGAAAGAAAATTAACCTTGATCACAGTGTGCTCTAGAAGCTTCTCTGCTGAACGCAATTTTGCAATTCTTATCAATAGCGAAAACAGAGACACACTTTGGCAATTTCTTTGCGCAGTACTTAGCAACCGACACCGACGACCGGATCGTATGCTGCGTCGCCGAAGTTCCGAGAATCACAGTCTCCACACCAAATGACGTCGCTTCCTGCACCAGAACCTTCTTTGTTGAAGAGCCTCTACACACTTTCAGTTTCAAATCAATCTGCATTAAAACAGCACGAATTCAGTTCCCAAAACCTCTTCCTAAAAAAAAAGAGAAATAATGAGAATAAGTTAATACTACCAACAACCAAAACAGTAACTGCTCGTTTCTAATTATTATTTTTCTTATAATCGTTTTCAGTTTTCTAGGCAACCAAACATGCGAGTGGGAGAAAATGGAACTGAAACAACGGAGAAACGGACCTGCTTTAAATTGCAGAAACCTTCGTATGCAGCGAGAACGGAATTGAAGGTCTTCACGAGAGATAGCAGCGTTGACGTGCCTTCTGCAACGAGATTCCACGTAACGTTACAAAAACGCAAACGAAGTCGAAGCAAAGAGAGAGAAGAGAGTTACCAGTGATGGTGTCGAGCACGTGGAGTGCAATGACGTGGTCGCCGGGCTCCGCCACCTTAACGAGCGCCCACGTCAGCAATTGCCGGCTCCGAGTATCCAATTTCACTCCGACCAGCACTTTCCGTCCACCGTCGACGGTGGAGGAAGCGGCGTTATCAACACCGATCAACTTCATCGGAAAACAGGTTTCTCTCTAACTAACTAACAATTTCTTGTATCTCTTTTTTCCTTTGCCTTGGAAACTGTGAGAGAAACGAATGATCAAGTAATGACGAAGTGTCTTGGTTAAGAGAAAGGGAGTGGGAAAATGTTACGGTGCATTGCGGGTGTGTATTTGTGGTGCAGTGGTCGGTGAGAACTTAGAAGTAAGAGATTTGATCTGGACCGTCCGCTTGATTCGACAGGCTTTTGGGTTAATGTGTGTCTGGTGTAGGGAAGTGTGACATTAATCACGTCAATAAATCAATAATGTATGTTATAATGGACGGTGGCTGATGTGTCAAATGCTTAATCACAAAGGCAATGATTGTGTATGGCGAAGCGCATGGAGTTTTATTGCGGATCATGTCCACATTCCACAGTAGTGACAGTACCCACAGTACTCTGTAGAGTGTAGAGCCTTTGTACAACCTTCTATCTTATAAAATTTTTTTCTTATGTTGTTAAGTATTTATTTTTTTATCATATAATATATATTTTTTTTACTTAAAAATATGTATTCCTAGTATAAAAAAAGTGAAAATTTAAAATAATTAGGATATTCATTAAGATCATAAAATATTATATTTTATAAAAAAAATTCTAATTTTATATAGCAAAAGCCAATGCCAATTTGTAAAATTATTATTATAAATGTTAGGAAAAATCCAAAAAACACGTATAACATAATTAATAATAATAATATATATTGAGAATGGAAACTTTAAATGTTTTTAATATATTTAACATAGTTAAAATATAGTGAGAATATCAAAATTAATTTATTATTTTTTCTTTAATAAATACTCTTAATTTGTGAACCAGATTCTAAATAAATTCAATAATTCGACCCAAAAAATATTCATTTATTGTGGTTATTTTAATGTTTAAAATTAATGCGACAAATCAAACAATAAAACAGTAGCAATAATTAATTAGACGTTGATATTTATGTATGGCTATCTTAATCTCTCTCTCCTCCTCGCTCTCTCTTAATAAAGGCAATCTTAATCCTGAATATAATAGAGAACACCGATTCAAAGTAATAAACAAAATGTACGAAATAAGAATAAGAATTTAGCATTTAATTGGCTAAATTATTGTGTTTCCGCACACTTGTCCTTTAATTAACATTATAATCGAATAAATAAATAATAAATAAATTACACTATCATTTCCAACCATAAATATTCAAAATATTGATAAATATTGTTGGAATAAATTAATTTTAATATCCTAGATCATCCATGTTGAATCACCAAAAATATATATATCATAATGCGGAAGCGTACCTGAATTCATAAACATGAATCATACGATTGGAAGAGTTTGGATTTTGTGGTTCTTTCGATCTTCCTCAACCAAAGCCTTCTGTATTCCTAGGAGGCTGAACTGCAACTCTTTTGATGGGGAAAGAGTAACAAAGGCGGCTTTGGTATATTGGGACCGAAACCCTGAAGGTCTATTTATATTTGAGCATGGTCTGGATGTGAATGAGTGGAATTACTTATCCCTCGGTCTATTAGTGAACTATCTCTCCAGGGATTGTGAAAGATGTTCCACTAGAAATATTCTTGTTATTGCTTCGACTCATATTCCCCAAAAAGTGGATCCCGCTCTAATAGCTCCGAATAAATTAAATACATGCATTAAGATACGAAGGCTTCTTATTCCACAACAACGAAAGCACTTTTTCACTCTTTTTAAGGGAATATAAAAATATTCCTATAGAATCTTGAGGAACGGGAGAATTTAATCGTAAATATCGACTAATTCTTACGAAGTACAAATCAAAAAGAAGTCTAAAAAAAAAGATCAATTTCATCTATATCGAATTTGAATATCAGAATAGTAGATATAGTTTTGTTTCGAATTTTCTCTTTTTTTGGAATGGAATATTTACAGAATCCCCATGAATAGGACTAAACCTTATTCCATGGTATTTACATAAGATTCCTCTTTCTTATTCTTCTTATTCTTAAGCAAGTCCCCGAGAGGGCTTAGTTGATCCATGATTTATGTTTCGTCTTTCGTTTCCTTTTCGTTTGTTTCGAGAGATATATTGATCACTTCCGATTCTTTTTCCATTGATTCTTTTCCGATCGAGATGTATGGATCCATGGGTCTATGTGTCTATATAGATCCTATTCATGGATTAAACCCATTAAACCCTTAAGCCCAAATAAAATAGTATCTAAAGCTCAAAAGATAATATATCTAAAATCCAAAAAGATAATTATCTAAGGAGCAAAAGATAATATCCGGTTTTATTCTCATTTAATTCCAAATCAAAATTAATAATGACTTATTCAATTTAGCATTTATAACAATAAATGAGATCACCATTATATAAGTCATTTAATTTGAAATAGCATAATTTGTGATTATAATTAATATATGTATTGCCCACAAATAAATTAGGAAATCAAATAATTTCCTAACAATCTCCCACTTGGGCTATACATATATTATTTCTTGACATAATCACATCTTTATAAACTTTATGCGCGCATCTAAATGCTATTTCTCTCATTACTTTAACAATCTGGTCCGTCTCATACATTAGATATGGAACTACCGCAGCTTTTATCACATTAAATGCCGTGACTAAACCACGCCAATCACCATCCTAATATACTTAACGACATAGATCAAATTTGGATAAGTAATATGGAAATTACATGCCAAGTGATCTCATGCATGTCTATTTCCAGCTGGTCCAACTTTATTGAGATCAAACACAATACAAATATTGCAAAATGAACATTTCATATAACATGAAATAAACCATCAACTTAATTCTGCATAAAAATAACTCAATATCTGTCATAGGACATATAGCATAAACTCCCACTAAATCAAGGCATCACAAATATTGACACCCACCCGAGCAGTGTGCTCATGAAAAACTTTAGGGGTCAATCCCTTGGTAATGTGTCTGCTAGCATATACTCTGTTCCTATATGTCCTATGGAAATCTATTTTTCTTAAACTTTCTCCTTGACAACTAAGAACTTAATGTCTGTATGCTTCGATTTTGTCAAGCTCTTATTGTTATTGGAGTATAGTACTGCTGACTTATTGTCACAAAATATCTTTAATGGCCTTTTAATGTCATCTACTATATGAAGTTTAGTGACAAAGTTTCACAACCATATGCCATGAAATCGGAATCAGAGTACCTAATGATCTCCAAATTTTCTGATCTCCGATAGATAAGCATGTAATCCTTTGTTCTCTTTAAACAATGCATTACGCGTTTAACAGCTATCCAATGATTCATGTCCGGATTGCTCAAGTATCTACCCAACACTCCCACTATAAATGATATATCGGGATTATGTAGACTTGAGCATACATTAAATTCCCTAGTGCTGATGCATAAGGTTTATCATGCATTGTTGTCCTCTCAAGATCATTTTTAGGGCATTGCTTGAGACTGAACTTGTCTCCTTTAGCTACGGGTGTGTCCATTGGTCTACAACTTTCCATGCCATATCTACTTCAAATCTTTTCGATATAGTTTTTTTTGTGATAATCCAAGAATACCTTGAGAGTAATCTCTTAGTATCTCGATTCCTAATACAAAAGAGGCATCACCAAGATCTTTCATTTCGAATTTGTCCGATAGAAATTTCTTAGTTTCATGCAACAAGCCTATATCGTTATTGGCAAGTAGAATGTCATCAACATATAAGACCAAAAAAGTATTTACTCCCACTGAACTTGCGGTATACACATTTATCTATAATATTTACCTCAAAACCATGAAGTAATGACTTAATTAAACTTGTGATACCATTAACGGAAAACTTGTTTGAGACCATAGATGGATTTTCTCCTTTCTCTATTGGATCTCCTTAATGACACTTCTTGAGGTTGTTGAGCTTGCTGTATGGATTGGGATTGAGGAGGATTCTCATTATTTTCCTGTGCTGTAGCAGTATCTTGAGAAACAACAATATTCTCATTGTTCTCTTGTACTGTAACTAGATCTACAGTAGGACTCTCATTGTGCTCTTGTACTATAACTGTGTCTTGAACAATAATAGATACAAAGACCAGATCATTGTCAGTTACAGAATCCTCATCAAAAGCAACATTCCTAATATTTCCTTCCCCCAAACTCAACATCCTCAAGAAATCTCGCATTTCCCGTTTCAAAATAGACCTTGATGCAGGATTGTAAAACTTGTACCCCCGTGAACACTCAGCGTAACCAACAAAGTAGCAACTAATTGTCCTTGGGTCCAATTTTCTTTCATGCAGCCTATAAAGTCGCACCTTAGCTGGACATCCCCAAATATGCAAATACTTTATACTGGGCCTTTTCCCAGTCCAAATTTCATATGAGATTTTGTTAACTGCTTTGCTTGGCACCCTATTAAGGATGTACACTGCGGTCTTTAAGGCTTCTCCCCAGAGTAATTCAGGCAAGGAAGAATGACTAATCATACTTCTCACCATGTCCTTAAGAGTTCGGTTCCTTCGCTCTGCAACACCATTAATGCTAGGTTTGCCTGGCATAGTGTATTGCGGAACAATACCACACTCCTCTAGAAAAACAGCAAAAGGCCCGGGACGTTGCTCACCTGAACCGTCATATCTTCCGTAGTATTCACCACCACAATCAGATTTGACAGCTTTAATTTTCTTTCCAAGTTGAAGTTCAACTTCAGCTTTAAAAGACTTAAAAACATCCAAGACTTGGGACTTTTCATGAATTAAATATAGATACCCGTAACGAGAGTAATCATCTATGAACGTAATAAAGTACCGTTGTCCATTCCAAGAGACAGTAGGGAATGGGCCACATATATCGGTATGTATTAGTTCTAAGACATCTTTAGCTCTCTCGGCACCTAATTTCCTTTCGTTTGTCCTTTTCCCCTTTATGCACTCAATGCAGACTTCAAAGTCTGCCAAATTTAGGGGTCCGAGAATTCCATCCAACACGAGCCTCTGAATTCTCTGTTTTAGAGATGTGGCCTAGGCGTTTGTGCCATAATGATGCCGAATTCTCATTCAGTTTTTGTTTTGTACCCGTTTGCAGTATTTCATTATTATAGAAATTTAAGTTAAGCCTATATAGATTATCCACCAAATAACCAGAGCAAATATTATTTGAATTGTAAAAGAGACTGACTTTATTGTCTCCGAATGAACAAAAATAACCTGATTTGTCCAAATGAGAAACAGAAACTAAATTTCGTCTAAATGACGGTACATAAAATGTCTCTAATAAATCCAAGTAAAATCCACTCGTGAAACATAATCTAAAGGTTCCTATAGCTTCGACTGCAACTATATTACCGTCTACCACGTAGATGTATCTTTCAGCATCACTTGGCGGTCAGCTCCACAGGCAACCCTGCATAGTGACACTTACATGAGTAGTAGCAGCAGAATCTACCCACCAAGTATCAACAGGTGCATAACTTAAACTAGCCTCAGAACAAACGAAAGTAAGAACTATACCCTTCTTTACACGCCATGTGGCATATTTGGTACAATCCTTCTTCATGTGTCCCACCTTCTTATAGAAGAAACAGGTTGAAACTTGATCCTGTTTCTTAGCCTTTTTCTGCTGAGAAGGCACATCCGCAGTGGTATTACGCTTTCTTTTATACTAAGAAGATGAAGCTATGTGAGCACTTTCAGTCTTATCTTGCTGTAGCCTCTCTTCTTCTTGCACACAGTGAGATATAAGCTCATTTAAGGACCAAGTGTCTTTCAGAGTGTTATAACTCACTTTGAATTGCCCAAAGTGTGCAGGAAGGGAAATCCAAATGAAATGTACGAGTAAATCTTCAGATAACTCTAACTTTAGTGCTTTCAATTTTGAAGCAAGATGAGACATTTCCATAATGTACTCCCTTATGTTCCCTTTATCTTTATACCTCATGGAGACAAGTTTGCTCAAAAGGCTACTTGCCTCCGCCTTTTTATTCTTAGTAAAGAATTTTTTAACATCCTTTAGGAACTGTTTGGCATCTTTATCCTCAGTAATTGAGCCCCGAAACGCCTCAGGAATTGAGCGTTTCATGATCATAATGCTCATTCGATTAGATCTCTCCCACTTCTCTATTTTAACCTCATTGAGGTTTTTCGGAGTGGAAGTGGGTTTCTCCTCTCGAAGAGCTATATCTAGATCCATACAACCGAGGACAATCTCCACGGTATCCTTCCAAACTTTAAAGTTTGAACCATTCAGCATAGGAATACTGCTAATTTGCGCAGAAACATTGGTAGCTAAAGCCATAGTTTCTGGATTAGAACAAAATAACATGCAGTAAATATTAGTTAATTAATGGGTAAAAAAAATCCATATTGAGATATCCAGCACAACATTAATTTTCAATCTTTGGATAGAAAAATTAACTGTAAGTGATACTCTCATTGCAGTAATCAAATATTGTCAAAATTCCTGTCACACATTAAGCCTTTCTTTGGACCGACTTAATGCGCACATGGAGACTTAAACTTCGCAACCTATTTATTACCGCATATATTTTCTATTAATTGGCCAAACAATAACCTTCCTTTGGGCCGATTATTGATCGCATAATTAATAGGAAATAAACAAAAGTGTGCAATGCTTATTATTTGGCCAAACAATAAACTTCCTTTGGGCCGATTATTGTTCGCATAAATAATAAGTATTACTTTATTCTTAGTTAGTTACCCAAATATGTATACCATCAATATGTGTATGTAATTCGGCCAAATACAGACCTTCCTTTGGGCCGACCAATATTCGCATGAATTACATATCACCATATTCCTAATGTTTTGAATAAATTGATTTTTATAAAAGGGGCTACTTTGGCAGCATAATATTTAATCAATTTATTCTAAAACCAAATCTTTATTAAATAGATGGGTATAATAATCCTTATATCCCAAAAGGATAATCTATTAATTTTGTATTAAATTAATAGCATATAGAATTAGATTCGAAAAGATCAAAGTGTAACAATGCTTTATCAATATTTTAAAATAAATCAATTTAAAAAAAATTCTGCCAAACTAAATAAAATAACAGACCGTCTCATATAGAATATATACATGCGTCTTTATGTATAACCAAATAGTATATGTATACCAAAGGCAACCGAAACAACTGACACATTATATATATGTGGAACGATACTTAAAAGGTATATATACTAACGCACACAGTCGCATGTATACGATACATATATATGTATATTCCTATAATATCATACTGTAATAGGGAACGTACATATATATATATTAATCCAGTAAAATAAAACTGAATATTTTGATGATTAAATTATGGATGGCTCTGATACCACTTGTTGGAATAAATTAATTTTAATATCCCAAATCATCCATATTGAATCACCAAAAATATATATATATCATAATGTGGAAGCGTACCTGAATTCATAAACATAAATCATACGATTGGAAGAGTTTGGATTTTGTGGTTCTTTCGATCTTCCTCAACCAAAGCCTTCTGTATTCTTAGGAGGCTGAACTGCAACTCTTTTGATGGGGAAAGAGTAACAAAGGCGGCTTTGGTATATCGAGGACCGAAACACTGAAGGTCTATTTATATTTGAGCATGGCACCCATTAAACCCTTAAGCCCAAATAAAATAGTATCTAAAGCCCAAAAAATAATATATCTAAAATCCAAAAAGATAATTATCTAAAGAACAAAAGATAATATCCGGTTTTATTCTCATTTAATTCCAAATCAAAAGAAATAATGACTTATTCAATTTAGCATTTATAACAATAAATGAGATCACCATTATATAAGTCATTTAATTTGAAATAGCATAATTTATGATTATAATTAATATATGTATTGCCCACAAATAAATTAAAAAATCAAATAATTTCCTAACAAATATATCCAAAAAAGGTTCTTTATATTTGTTTCGCTTAATTTTTATTTTATTTTGACTTAAATTTGTATCAACAATTTCAATTTTAAAAATAAATACCACTCTTTTAAAAAAATGAGTTCAATTATAAACTTATTAATTCAATTTTAAAATTAATTTTTTTTCAAATATATTAAAATGGTATATTACAAATCAAAAGTAAATTATAACTTGTCTCGTTTAATAAGAGTCCATTTGGGAAGTAGCAAAAGTTATTTTTTTTTTTACTTTTGGATTATGAAGTTATAATTTGTGTGTTTGGCACCATTTAAAAAAAAAAGCTTTTAACCTTCCTGAAAAGTTAATTTATACCTTTATGAAGAAGTAAAAATATATGACTCCTCTGCTTCTCGATGAGTCATTCTATCACTTACTTAAAAAAAATTAATTTAAAAAAAAAATCTACTTTTCTTCTTGACTCTGAAAAATATTAACCATTCACTACAATTTTCACGCAAGGTCTGTTAGAAGCACTGGCCTTCCACCATCATTCTCACGCAATGCTCCAAACCTCACCATTTTTATGTAATGATTTATCTGATGGAAGTATTGATCCTCCACCACCATTTTCAGACAATATTGCATCTGAACAACCTACTGCATATATTCCTTCTAAGTATTTTTTTATCATTTTATCACTCTATTTTTTATTATTAAATTTGTATTTAACTGTGGTATGAAATTTTAGTTTTAATTTTTTTTCACATGTGATTTTATAACTTGCTATTATTTTCATAATTAATTATAATAAGTTCTTGACCTCAATAAAGGAGAAGATAATTTTAATACGAATACAAAAAATAAAAAACAATAACAAAATATACATTGACACATTTTATATTTATTTTTTATTTTCATTTACTATATCATACACAATATTAGTGATTAGGTTATGTAAAATCAACATTCAATATTGAGAAGTATTTGTTATTATCGTTATTTTAATATTCATTGTAAAAAAAATTTATTTTTTGAGTTATTTATTCAAATACTATAATTTTAAAATAAGTACTTTTATAACTAAAAATTCAAACACAAAATAATTTATTTATAAGCTGCTATTAATAAAAATTCTTATGTTTAAGCTCTTCTTTCAAAAGAACTTATTTAAGTTATTTATCTAAACCGGACAGATAATAAAATTGGGGTCTTTCAAACTGACTTAAACGAAAAAAAATAAAACTAATACGATAAAGAAATTAGAATTAGACAGAATCCGTAATTTATCTTATCTGCAGTGTAAGTGTGGTGGTGTCTTTCATGGTAAAAATATCCTTTTTCATATGTGAAATTATGTTCATATAAAATATGTCAAATCATAAAAGGACATATATAATAATGGAAAATTTTTAAATGTATCTAAAACATGGCTCTTTCAGAAATTTTATCCATTAATTTTAATTAATATATTATATATTTTTTATAATAAACGATTAAAATTATTTGAATATTGGTGTTTCAAATACATTTAAACGTCTTTCATTGATAGTAACACATTGAATTTAAACAAACTTTAAGATGCAATTAAATATAAATTGAAAAAAAAGTTGCTTAACACAAAGAAAATGACAAACAAAGCTAAAAATGGAATTTGTTCATATCCTGGCCCAACGATTAAGACCCAGAGTCTAAGTAAAAAGGCCCAACCCAAAGGGTTGACCTCACCTTTCACCAGATCAGCCACTACAAAGTCGGTACTCGTCTCGACTTGCTCTAAGGAAGTCGGAAACGAGGATTAGCTGGCAGATAAGCACTCATTTGAATGAGTAACTGCCCCTACAATCTCTCTAACCACTTTCACGAGCCATATCTTAACTTCCCTAAGATAAAGGGACGGTTAACACCCTAGAAAAGTGGCACTACTCCAACGGTGGTTATTGGATCACCACTATAAATACACTGACACCCTTCAGGTATCTCTAAGTTCCAATACTCTCTAGATCTGCTAACACCCTTGCTGACTTAGGCATCGGAGTGTCTTTGCAGGTACCACCCCCCATTCTTTCACGCGTACAGGTCGGACGGAGTGCACCGAGTTGCAGACCCACCTGAAAGCCTCCTCCTTCGTACGTCTGGGCCAACCAACACCATCCAACCCATTAATCTCCGGTTACCCACCGTAACATTGGCGCCGTTGCCGGGGACCCGAGAGATCAACCAGTGATGGCGGACAGATCCCCTGAGGAGGGTCATGTGGAAACAGATTCTGAACAAGAGAATCTGGATACCGGAAATAATGACGCGGACCTAACCCTCCATCAGGAAACCCACGATCAACACAAAGAAGGAACCTCCGGAGTCAAAACCCCGAAGGTGAATTCCTCTGAAGGCCGTGAGTCAGAGAAAGACGGACAGTTCCACGCAACTGAGCTTATGGGATTAGTTCATGTCCACCAAAGTCGTTTGGAACAACTAGAACAGGAACGGGAGCGACAAAGGGAGATAGAAAAGCACCTAAGAGAGGAGATGGATCGACGAAAAGAGTTAGAGGAAAAACTCTTAAAGTTAGAATCCTCCCTCAAAGGTCGGAACTCCCGTGATAGTAGAGAAGAATTGCCCCTAGGAGGGGAAGATCCTTTTAGTGAGGACATAATGAGGGCAAAAGTTCCGAGAAACTTTAGAAGCCCTGATATGGACCTCTACGACGGAACCACTGATCCAAAGCATCATCTGAGCAACTTTAAAAGTCGGATGTATCTGGCTGATGCTTCTGATGCTACGCGATGCAAAGCTTTTCCGACAACCTTGTCAAAAGCAGCGATGAAGTGGTTCGACAGCCTCCCCCCGAGGTCGGTTACCAGTTTTGAAGACCTCTCAAGGAAATTCTTGATGAGGTTCTCTATCCAGAAAGACAAAGTAAAACATGCACCAAGCCTCCTGGGAATAAAACAGGAGGTCGGAGAAACCTTACGAGCCTATATGGAAAGGTTCAACAAAGCATGTTTAGAGATTCAAGACCTGCCCACCGAGGCAGTCATAATGGGGTTAGTCAATGGGCTCAGAGAAGGTCCCTTCTCACAGTCCATATCCAAAAGACATCCCATCTCTCTAAGTGATGTACAGGAAAGAGCTGAAAAGTACATCAACATGGAGGAAAATGCTAAGTTAAGAGACCTGAGTTGGCGACCTGGACACCCTCCCTCAACAAAAGAGAGAGAGAGAGGGAAACCAAGAAGAAGGAAGAACTCGGCCTCGATAGACCAAGAAAATATCACTCTTATACTCCTCTGAAAGTTTCAATAGTGGATGTATACAGAGAGATTTGTAACACCGAAAGGCTGCCACCCCCCAGACCCATTAAAAATAAAAAAGGGGGGAGCCGCAGCGACTACTGTGAGTACCATAAAATATATGGTCACTCCACAAATGACTGTTACGACCTCAAAAATGTGATAGAAAAGCTGGCGAGGGAAGGTCGGCTTGAGAGATATCTCATAGAAAGGTCGGACAGTCATGGGAAGAGAAAGCGAGATGATATGGATAGAAGAGACCCACCACCGCAGACGCCGGAGAGACATATCCATATGATCTCAGGGGGGTTCGCGGGAGGAGGACTCACCAAATTCTCTCGCAAAAGACACCTCAAGAGAGTCTACCAAGTCGGAGGAGAGTCATCCGACCTCCCAACCATTTCATTCACAAAAGAAGATGGGCAAGGAATAATCCCTGGACACGATGATCCAGTGGTAATAACTATGATCCTAGCAAATGCTCATCTCCACAGAACCCTAGTAGACCAAGGAAGCTCAGCGGACATTCTTTTTAAGCCCGCTTTCGACAAACTAGGGTTGGATGAGAAAGAATTAAGAGCCTACCCCGACACCTTATACGGACTAGGCGACACGCCAATAAAGTCACTAGGATTTTTGCCCCTCCACACCACCTTTGGAAAAGGGGAAAAATCAAAAACTCTGAGCATAGACTTCATAGTCATCGATGTAGGGTCAGCATATAATGCTTTAATTGGTAGAGCTACCCTTAATCGACTCGGAGCGGTGGTATCCACTCCTCACCTTTGTATGAAATTCCCGACCTTAGCGGGGATAGCAACGGTAAGGGGAGATCAGAAATTGGCAAGGAAGTGTTATAATGAAAGCCTAAACCTGAGAGGAAAAGGCAGAGAAGTTCACACAGTAGAGCTCGGAGGAAAAACCGAGGAGATACAGGTCGGCGAAGAGGAGGAAAAAAATACCCACATAGGGGCCAACCTAGGGGAAACCCTAAAACAAGGATTGACTAAGCTCCTAAGAGATAATTTCGATCTCTTCGCCTGGAAGGCCTCCGACATGCCTGGAATAAACCCCGAGCTCATGTCCCATAAGCTCTCGGTTTATCTGGGGTCCCGACCTGTACAACAAAGAAGACGCAAGCTCGGCCCAGAATGAGCCCTAATAGTAGAAGAGCAAGTACAAGCGCTCCTAGAAGCCGGCTTCATCAGAGAAGTCAAGTACCCAACATGGCTAGCCAATGTAGTGCTAGTCAAAAAACAAAATGGTAAATGGAGAATGTGTGTCGACTATACCGACTTAAATAAGGCCTGTCCCAAGGACCCTTACCCACTGCCAAGTATTGACACCCTGGTAGACTCCAGCTCGGGGTATCAATACTTGTCATTCATGGACGCCTACTCGGGGTATAACCAAATCCCGATGTATGAGCCAGATCAGGAGAAAACATCATTCATCACGCCCAGAGCTAATTTTTGCTACGTGGTCATGCCGTTTGGATTAAAGAATGCAGGGGCCACATACCAGAGGCTGATGAATAAGGTGTTTGCCTCTCACCTTGGAAGCCTAATGGAAGTATACGTCGATGACATGCTGGTAAAAACCAAGAAAGAAGTCAATCTCTTGGCAGACCTCTCACAAGTCTTCGACACCATAAGGTTACACGGGATGAGACTAAATCCCTCAAAGTGTGCCTTCGCAGTAGAGGCAGGAAAATTCCTAGGGTTTATGCTAACACAAAGAGGGATTGAAGCTAATCCCGACAAGTGTAGAGCTATCCTGGAGATGAAAAGCCCGACCTGTTTAAGAGAGGTCCAGCAGCTGAACGGCCGACTTGCAGCCCTCTCCAGATTTTTGGCAGGATCAGCACTAAAATCCCTTCCACTGTTCTCCTTATTGAGAAAGGGATGTCAATTCGAATGGACTCCGGAATGCGAAGAGGCATTCCAAGAGTTCAAAAGATTCTTGAGCCAACCTCCTATTCTGACCCGACCCATAGCTGGGGAAGACCTCGTCCTATACTTATCTGTAGCAGACAAGGCCGTCTCGTCGGCCCTGATAAGAGAAGACGAGGTCAGACAACACCCAGTATATTTCATCAGTAAAGTTCTACAAGGCCCTGAGCTAAGGTACCACAAACTAGAGAAGTTTGCCTACTCCTTAGTAGTAGCCTCACGAAGGATACGGCCTTACTTTCAAGCTCACACAATAAGAGTTCGCACGAACCAACTCATGAAGCAAATCCTCTAAAAGACGGATGTTGCAGGGAGAATGGTTCAGTGGGCAATAGAACTCTCCGAGTTTGACTTGAAGTATGAAACTCGGACGGCGATCAAAGCCCAGTGCCTCACCGACTTCATTGCGGAATACGCGGGAGACCAAGAGGAAAAACCAACTACATGGGAACTTTATGTAGATGGATCCTCAAACAAAACAGGAAGCGGTGCAGGCATAATATTGGTTGACGAAAGAGGGACCCAAATAGAGGTTTCCCTCAAATTTGAATTCTCAGCTTCAAATAATCAGGCGGAGTATGAAGCCTTGATTGCTGGATTGAAGCTGGCGGAAGAAGTCGGTGCTACAAAAGTGATGATATACAGCGATTCGCAAGTAATAACCTCCCAGATAAGTGGAGAGTATCAGGCAAAGGACCCAAATATGAAAAGATACTTGGAAAAAACTCTGGAACATCTTGGGCGCTTTGCAGAAACCGAGGTCAAACACATAACTCGAGATCTAAATAGCAGAGCAGACGCCCTATC
Organism: Arachis ipaensis; assembly: GCF_059453495.1. Lineage (NCBI taxonomy): Eukaryota > Viridiplantae > Streptophyta > Magnoliopsida > Fabales > Fabaceae > Arachis > Arachis ipaensis. The sequence continues at coordinate 137,986,622 of NC_142443.1, forward strand.
CAAGTTGGCAAGTGCCAAGCCAGGAGGGAATAACAGAAGCCTGATCCAAGAAACTCTCCAAAAACCCTCCGTGGTAAAAGTAGAAGACAAACAAGAGGTCCTTGAGATAGTCGGATTAAGCCTTGGTTGGATGAACCCCTTGATCGAATACATGAAATTCGACATCCTCCCCAAGGAGGAGAAAGAGGCTAAGAAGATCCGAAGGGAAGCACAACATTACACTTTGGTGAGAAATATCCTCTACAGAAGGGGAATATCAACACCATTACTAAAATGTGTACCGACTTCAAAAACCATCGAAGTGTTGGAAGAAGTCCACAGTGGGATCTGCGAAAATCATCTCGGAGCAAAGTCACTAGCCAGGAAAGTGATCCGAGCTGGATTCTACTGGCCGACCTTGCAGAAAGATGCCACGGAATTTGTGAAAAAGTGCCAACCATGCCAGATGCATGCAAATTTCCATGTGGCTCCCCGGAGGAGCTCATCAGTATCACTTCTCCATGGCCTTTTGCAAAATGGGGAATGGATTTGCTAGGACCCTTTCCCCAAGCGCCAGGACAAGTCAGATACCTGATTGTGGGAATAGATTATTTCACAAAGTGGATAGAGGCAGAACCATTGGCCACCATCACCGCACAAAGAAGTCGGAGGTTCCTCTACAAAAATATCATCACAAGGTATGTGATACCTCATTCCATTACTACAGATAATGGAACCCAATTCACCGACTCTACCTTTAGAAGCCTAGTAGCCAGTATGAAGATCAAACACCAGTTCACCTCGGTGGAACACCCGCAAGCCAATGGGCAAGCCGAGGCAGCCAACAAAGTCATACTGGCAGGGCTAAAGAAAAGATTACAAGATGCAAAAGGAGCCTGGGCCGAAGAGCTCCCACAAGTGCTATGGGCTTACAGGACAACCCCCCAATCCGCCACTGGAGAAACACCCTTCCGACTAGTCTATGGCGTAGAAGCCATGATCCCAATAGAAGTCAACGAACAAAGCCCAAGAGTGATTCTCCATGACGAGATCGGAAATATACAGGGGCATAAAGAGGAGCTCGACTTGCTTCCCGAGGTCCGAGAAGAAGCCCAGATAAGAGAAGCAGCGTTGAAACAAAGGATGACTACAAGATACAACAAAAATGTCATTCGAAGAGCATTCACCCCAAGTGACTTAGTCTTGATCAGAAACGACATTGGAGTCAACAAATCAGGAGAAGGAAAGCTCGCTACAAACTGAAAAGGACCATACAAAATCAATGAGGTCTTAGGAAAGGGCTATTATAAAGTAACCGACTTGGACGGCACCGAGTTACCAAGGTCGTGGCATGCTTGTAATATGAAAAGGTACTATAGCTAAAAGCGAACTCTACTCCCTGATGTACTCTTTTCCCAACTTCATGATTTTTTTCCAAAACCAAAGGGTTTTTTCTGGAGAAGGGTTTTTAACGAGGCATCATAGTAGAGACTAAGGGAAATAGATTGTCAAAAACCCTTAGTAGCAATAAGGTACCTCCCCAATTAATAAAAGATCTTTTTCATATATATCTCTTGCAAATTCCTTTTTTGTATTTTCTTTCGACGAAACGCGCCGACTTAAGCTCGACAAAACGTGAAAATCCCATGAACCGACCTAGATGGTCGTCAGGATAAAACGACGAGGTACAAGTCGGTGTAAAGAGGTTACAGAAGGTGATCATGATAAACTCGGAAACATCCCGACTCATAAGTTGGAATGGAAAACCGAGTAAAGCAAAAATGAATCACGAAAGTAGCCTAAGTCATAAAAACTCAATGAAATGAAATTGAGTACTAGGAATAACCAAAGAGAGATAGGAAAAAACTTAAGAAAAAATTAAAAGGCTTTCTTAAAGATCCTTAAAATAAAAAGGTTCAGAAAGACAGACAAAGCCAAAAGAAAAGGTTTTTCCAGAAAAGATCAAAGGGAAGTTCGAAATCAAGAAAAACATGCACGCATAAGGTAACTTAAACCCTTATCCAAAAAGGGTATTTATTTTTTAACTTAAACCCTTATTAAAAAAGGGTATTAAAAAGTGTTTTGTTTACGGCCTTAAAAGGCTAAAAAATTGTTCACGCACTACCAAAATTAAATAAAGAGTTTAAAAAGAGGGGACCCACAGGCCGGGCCCCCATATAGCCAACAAAATTATTTTTTAGGAAGGAGAGTAGACGGATCACCATCACCAGAGCCAGGAGGAGCACCACCAGGACCGGGAAGGGAGGCATCCATAGGAGATGAAGAGGAAGTCGGAGAAATTGTGGAGGAACTCGGGGCGTCCTTAGGGCGAGGAGGAGACTCTATAATCCTTTGGCCCCGAGTCTTCAAATCTGACTCGGAAATAATCTCGGGGACAGGGGGATCCACAATGGTACCATCGATGACAACCTTATCGGGATCTAAAGGAGAGAGGTCCAAGTCAGGGGCAATGACTCCGACCTGCTCCTTAAAGATCCTCCAAGCCTCCTTAGTGCCATCAGCAATAGAGTCCTCCAACTCGGCGTATGCCTTCCGAGAATTCAGCAGATCATTTTTCACAGACACAAGATCATTAAACAAACTTTGATAGCTATCCTGTGCTGTCTTCCTCAAACCGACCTCCATGTTGCATTGGGCTTGCAACTTCCTCTCCCTCTCCCGGAGGTTATCTCTCTCCTCCCTCAGCTTGGCGACTTCCTCCTTCAACTTCCCCTCATGCTCCTGATATATGAGAAGCCTTCCTTCCAGCTCTTCGACCCTCGAAGTCATCCCTAAAGAGCTGAGAGGAGCCTTCTCAAAAATATCTAAGAGTTTGCCACAAACCCCCGCCGCCTTGAGGCTCTCCTCAACCAGAGTGGTAAGGTGGCGCCGAACAGAAGCATCATCCATGCTTATACGAGCATGGGGATAGATGTTCTTTCGGACGAATGCAAGAGCATCCGCCTTCACCTCACCAGAAGAGCCAGACTCTAAGGTCTTGCGCTTCTTATTATCTGGCTCAGGAGAAGGTCGAGCAGAGGGGGGCGGCTGAGAGAAAGTTGAAGAAGAAATCACAATGGGCTGAGAGGGAGTCCCAACGTTCCGAGGAGGAGGAGGAGGAGAGATAACCGCCCTGGCGCCACCAGTCCTGGCGCAAGACCTTGCTTTAGCCTCCTGGACCCTTTGGTAAGACTCCTGAGCGTTTGCCTTTGCCATCTCTGAAAGGACAATAACAGATAGATCAGACAAGTCGGAAAAGTCAGTCAGACAAGTCAGAAATCTAACAAACAAATAAAAGCTACCTAGCTGTGCCTGGACAAAGGTCGGAGCCCCCTGGAGAAACTTTTTTGTGTCCAAATATGAGGCCCTCCCCACACTTCTCGGAGGAACCCCACAATGGCTGCTTCTACCTCATCCAGGTCATCCAGACCATATTTCTCGCAGGGGGAGGCCTCCAGCCAGTATAAAGGAAAACGCGAAGAAGAATTATCATCCAGAAAAAAGGGATGGTGACCCTCTACAGCTTGAACTTTGAAAAAACAATTTTTAAAGTCATGGAAGGATTCGTCAAAAAGGGTAAAAACTCTCCGACCCTGTATGGCTCGGAAAGACACCCATTGTTGCTTATTGTTTAGCCCACTGAAGGGTTTGGTCATATGAAAGAGATAGAAAAAAATCTTCAAAGAAGTCGGGAACTCCAAAGCTTGGCTAATAAATTGATAAATTTTCAAAAAACCCCAAGAGTTGGGGTGAAGCTGGGTAGGGGCAACTCGGCAGTGATGCAAAACAGATATCTCAAAGTTTGAAAAAGGAAGAAAAGCACCCAAACGGGTGATCATACACTCATACATAAAGAAAAAATGAGGGGCCGCCTCATTGACCCTCCCAAAGCAAACCCGATCTTCAGGACCCGGGACTACCAATTCATACTTCGGCTCGTCATCCTCAGAAGTACAAATTCTGTGGTGAGTGCGAAGGTGGGTGATAAACTCAGTATCAACCGAGGGTTCCTCCCCTAGGACCGTGACATCAACCCATTGAGAAAGGATATCTACGGAAGCCATTTCTTTTTCTTAAAAAGGTAGCAAAAACCTACAAGGGAAAAAGAAAAGGAAAAATAAAAAATACAGTCTCTAAAGGAGGAAGTACGGAACTGAAGTCTACAAACCAACCTATCTACAAAATGAAGGCATGCAAATAAAAAAGCATGTTACAAAAAGAACTAACCTTTATCCGAAAATGAGGGTTGGAGAAAACGAAAGCCTTCGAAAATGCAAAAATGCAGCACGAACGAATGAAGGAGAAATTTGAAAAATCGCAGAAACGAAACAATGAAAGAGAGGGAAAGTATTTATAAGTACGTTAGGGGCATAATGGTAAAAACGGAGCAGTCATTAATGAAAATGCACCGTTACCAAGACCATCAATCCCTACGCACATCCCTAACGGACACGACGCTTGATTAGACGTAACTGTCAGAACCAAAAGGTCACAAAAGTCACGTCGGTTTCGAAACATCACGTCGGTCACAACCCCGAGTAGTATACTCGAACCCAAATCCTAAAGAGAAATTGGGCTCGAGTAGGGGCACTGTTCATATCCTGACCCAACGATTAAGGCCCAGGGTCCAAGTAAAAAGGCCCAACCCAAAGGGTTGACCTCACCTTTCACCAGATCAGCCACTACAAAGTCGGTACTCATCTCGACTTGCTCTAAGGAAGTCGGGAACGAGGGTTAGCTGGCAAATAAGCACTCATTTGAATGAGTAACTGCCCCTAGAATCTCTCTAACCATTTTCACGAGCCATATCTTAACTTCCCTAAGATAAAGGGACGGTTAACACCCTAGAAAAGTGGCACTACTCCAACGGTGGTTATTGGATCACCACTATAAATACACTGACATCCTTCAGGTATCTCTAAGTTCCAATACTCTCTAGATCTGCTAACACCCTTGCTGACTTAGGCATCGGAGTGTCTTTGCAGGTACCACCCCCCATTCTTTCACGCGTACAGGTCGGACGGAGTGCACCGAGTTGCAGACCCACCTGAAAGCCTCCTCCTTCGTACGTCTGGGCCAACCAACACCATCCAGCCCATTAATCTCCAGTTACCCACCGTAACAGAATTAAAGAACTAAATTAAAAAAATAAAAAAACAGTAAAATAAATTAATTCCAAATATTAATTTATACTAGTATTTTATGATTTCTTTTTGCGCCAATGTGGCTATTAATTCTGTAGAGATGGTGGTACTCAAATATGGTTCCATATTCTTTTCATCAATTATATTTTCTATATGCTATTTGCATTTAGCTTTGTTCGAGTTAAGATTCATTTTTTACTCTAGCTGAATCATATCAATAAAAAATTGCCTTTTATGTTATTATTAATCATGATCAAAAGAATTATATTGTGTCGAACTTTTGTACTAACAATATCTATAAAAAATAAATTTTAGTTAACAAAATAATTTAACTCTAAAAAATATCTAAAATTTTTAAATTTTTTCTTTTATTTTAATCTATTTTAACCATCTCTAATCTCTAACCTTTCATCACTATCACTCTCAAAATTGTACAAGTTAATAATTGATTTTTAATTTAAATCATATATTATATTAACTACAATTTCTCAGCAGAAATGCTTTTCACAAAGAGGCATGCTACACATACAAGTCTTTTTGGCTTACAAGTTTTACAAGTTGGCACAAGCCCAACAAAAAATACGCATTACATTCCCACATTCAAGAGTAAATAAACGCACGTTATTCAACCACTTCCTGTTTCCAAAACGCGCTACTCACCATGCATTGTAAACGACTCTTCTTCTTCTTCCTCTATGAAAACGAGTTTCTTGCCAAATTTAAAGATAATGGAACTTCAGAAATACACCCAAACGATTACAGAAATATACCCAAAGAATTATAGAAATTATAGAAATACACCCAAACGGTTACAGGAATTCACCCAAACGATTATAGAAATACACCCAAAGGATTACAGAAATACTCCCAAAGGATTACAAAAACTACACCCAAAGGATTTAAGAAATACACCCAAAATTCGTTGAAGTACACCTTATGCATAATTCATAACTCTTTCTCTTTCTCCTCCTCATCTTCTGCTGCTTCTTCTTCTTCAAAAACGATTTCAGAGCTTGATGTCAAAAAACAATGAAAATCGAGAATAATGAAGAAAGAAAACAGAGAAAAAAATACGTAAATGAAGAAGGAGAAAAAGAAGGCAAGAAACGAAAGAAAAGAAGAAGAAGAAGAGGAAGAAGAAGGTGCAGCAAGAAGAAGAAGAAGGTGCAGTGAAAACGTGCAGTAACGGTTGAAGGAGAAAGAGAAGGAAAGAAACGAAAGAAAAAAAGAAGAAGAGGAAGAGGAAGAAGAACATGCAGCAAGAAGAAGAAAAACGTGCAGTAATGGTTGAAGAAGGAGAAAGAGAAGGCAAGAAACGAAAGAAAAGAAGAAGAAGAAGAAGAGAAAGAGAAAGAGAAAGAAGAACGTGCGCAAGAAGAAGAAGAAGAAGGTGCACTTGTAAAAGCTTGTATAAAAAAATGCTTGTATGTGAAAAATTTCTCTTTCACAAATGAGGACCGAATATAGATTAGATTTTGCAAGATTTAATTAGATCTAAATTTGATCTTAATATTTTATTAGGTCTATTTTAAAAATTTAAACTCAGTTTTAAATTAAATTAAAATAAATTAAATTAAATCAAGTTGATTTGATATATAATTAGTATATATAATTTTTTAATTTATGAATGAAAAATTAATGAAATCTTATCTTTAGAGATTATATTTAATAAATTTTATGTTTAGAAAATAAATTACTTCAAGAATTTAACTTTGATGGACTAAAATTTTTTATATAGTTATCTAATTATATTTGTTTTTTTTATAATTATTCATACAATCAATATAAACGATGATTCTTTTATTTGACATAAAATTGCGTAATTAAATATACGCGTAAAACTGTTCTATATTATTAATGTATCAAAATTAAATTTTTATTTAAAAAATATTAATTAAATATAAAATAATATTTTTTAATAAATTTACGGTAATATATATTTTAATTATAAAATAGAGTTTAATTTTGAGATATTGATAGTGTAAAGTATTTTATACTGTCATGCAATTACATTCGTTATTTTAGATGACTATTTACGCATTCTTTTAAATGATTATTCATTCGGTCAATATAAAAAATAGTTATTTTTACATTACGTAATTAGATACACTTATAAAATTATTTTATACTGATAATATATCAAAATTAAATTCTATAAAATATAATTTTAGACTAATCCATCAAAAGTATGATTCAAACGCGATACCGGGCGGGTCGGATTTTAAATAGTCCGACTCCAAATAACGAATGATTCCTAATATTAGTAGACGGACTTAGAAAAGTGTCGTGCTATCTATAATAAAAAATAAAAATAACATGTATAATAAATACCAAAAAAATGTGTAATACATATTTTTCTGAAAACTTAATTACTTTTTACCCAATTTTATTCTTCAAGGAAGAAATTTAAATTCGAAATGGAGGTCTCTTTCTTACCCCGTGTTCCAACTACCTTTGACGAAAATATAATTGATTTAATCCATTGGAAATATAATGTCACTTTACTAAATTAGGTAGCCCTTGGCCCATTGCATCGAAGATCCTTTTTCAAGTTCTCCTTAATACTTTGATAATATATCCATGTCAATGTCATCCTAAATTCAGCGTGCTGAGTACAAACTTGTAAATATTACCATGTCATTTATTTAGTATACAATGAACGCAACCTCACTAAAAAAAGACACACAAATAGGTTAAAATTGTATAACTAACATCAAAGTATTATTACGTGCATATCAAGAAAATGTGGCATGGAAAAAACCATGTTTGTTAAGCAATGGAAATAGAGAATATATACTATTCCAAGTGAAGAGTGGTCACTAGATAGAAAGTGATCGTGAACACTAACTTGCCACCACTTGTTTTTGTTAATTGGAGATAGGGGTGTCGATGGATCAGATCCGATCCATATATCCGCGGTATTTATCCAAATTCGATCCGAAAATTGCAGATATGGATATGATCCGCAAGACTTTTGGATTGGATCAGATCATATCCGCACACTAATCGGATCGGATTGCGGATTGTGTTGGTATCCGCATATTCGCGTATCCGCAAAAATAAAGAAATAAATAAGTAAATATTCTTTTTATGTTTTATTTCAACTAATAATTATCATATATATTGTATTATTTTAATTTATTATTTAAGAAAAATATGTTTAATATTATTTTAAGAGTAAATATATTTAAAATAATAGAAAAAATGAATTTCATTGATATGTTTTTAATAAAAATAAGTTTTTAAAAATATTTTTGTGTTTTGCGGATATATCCAATATCCGATCCGCAAATGTGCGGATCAGATCGGATCAGATCCAACCTTAAATTGGATCCGATCCGATCCAATGATTTTAGTGTGGATCGAATCGAAATTTTAGCAATATCCGATCTGATCCGATCCGCGTTGACCCCTAATTGGAGAAGGGACCATGTAAAACTAGCCGTTCTAAAAGCGAATCAAAGGCAAATATTTGTGTGGGGGAGAACAGGGATTGCTTATGCAATTAGTTATACCCTTGAAGAAAAAATAAATTAAAAGTTTGATTATTTTTTTTCAAAACAATCAATTATCTTTAAATTGAGTATTCATTTGTAATCATGTGCATTCAGCCGGTGTTGGGATAACTCATCACAACATTTTTATTTTTTATGATCTAGTTTTAGAAATGTGTAATGGCTGTTAAATGATGGAATACATAAAAGTTAAAGATGATTTGACAAATAAAATACAATAACTTTTGATGATCTATTAGTGTACACTCATTATGGAATACAAAATAATATAAAATAAATTAAATAAACGAATACAAAATGTCACTTACGTGATATATATTCCATGTAAATGTTATGATGATAACAATGTTGGGGACAATAACTATGTTGGCGTAAAAGATTAAAATACTAACCGATTAGTTCTGAAAAATATTTAGTATATAGTAATGTACTTGGAACTAATTTGTTAAATACATCTTTGGGGATACATTTTAATAATTGGGATATTTTCATTTTGAGAGAATACCATTTAAGGATTAATTATGAACATATTGATTTTTTGGAATCAAATTGGTGTTACAAATACTAATGGGAGATATGTGAATAAAATAATCAATAAAATAATTTTTAATGATCACCACATAAAAAATCAATTCAAACAAAACAGATTTATCAGATTCCATAGCATGTTTCTATCCAAAGTTTTCAAACCAACAATGGGATTAAGATGAGGTTACTTTCCCCCCTCATGCCAACTAATAAGACGAGATTGCTTTGATTCTAGTTTACTAACTCCATATGGAGCACCCCAACTATGTTCTTTATTTTATAGTAAAATTAAAATAAAGTGAAATATTTATTTGTTTAATTCGGTGTTGGAAGTGGGCACATGTAGCGGGATATTATTCGTTCTCTGTTAGTGTAGGTAAATCATGTACATAAGTGCCTAACATGGGGGTGGTGGTGGAAGTTTTCATTGCATGGCTTCTCCATGTGTTGAAAATTCCATGCCCCACTATTAAAGTCAAGCTTAAAATAATTAAAAGCAAGAGAACCTTTTGTTGTAGAGGATACAGACGGCAAAGGAAAATCTAAAAATATTCTTGCAATAAGAACACACGGAAATACTTTATGCCCTTTCTGGTAGAAAAGTATTCAATTCATACCCACTATACCCTTTTGCAATATGGCTGAAATTTCATTCTTTCTTTGAAGCCAACGGGCCATTACTTTTGTCGTTTTTTCAGGCTATATAATATTTCATAATATGGCAATTTACTTCGATCCCTTCTACGAAGAATCAATGATTTCTTTAGACAACCGTTTGGGATGCTGAGAAATTGTGTAAGCATTGGAATTGATTGATTATGTTAATCTAAAAAAACATGGATCATCCAGTCACACAGGCAGCAAGTAGCTGTCCAAAACCAATGTTTGCACTTTGCATCGTATTATTATTGAAATTAAAATCAATTAAAAAAAAAAGAATAAGGCACGTCTTAAAAAGTGAAATAAATTATCCTACAAGACAGATAACAAAGTTATATTGTGGTTTGTGACGCTCGAAAAGTTGAATTGTCAATTCATCCATGTCAAGTTGTCACTACTTAAGAAACAGCCAGCATCTTTGTATTTATTTATCAAAAGATGATTGCGCACGATTAACGGTGACCCATGTAAATGGCTTTAGAAAGATTATACCCCAAACTGCTAAACCATATGGATGGAAGCCTAAAAAAGAAAAAAGAGAGAGAGAGAGAAAGAGAAAAGGGAGCGAAGATTATAGGATATTTTTTTTTATATTGATTAAATGTGTATTAATACGTTACTGAAAGTTTGAGATTTTTTTTATGACATTTTTTAAAATTAATATTAATTAAATCCGATGGTCCAATTTGTTTAAAGAGGGAAAATAAATTACAAATCAGTTCGATTTATATTTTTAAAAACAAAAATAGAAGAGTTTGATTTCAATATAATTTTTTTTATTTTCAAAAAACACAAATTGAACTGTCTGATTTCAATGTTAAAATTATTTTAATTTTCAAAAACACAAATCAGATGACAGTCTAATTTGTGCTCGTTTGTTAAAAAAGTTTAAAAAATTACAAAGAAATCGAAAGCACCAATTTATTAAATCCACAATAGTATAAATTACATCTCTTTTCACATCATTTTATGATACACCCCCTGTAACATAGGAAAAATAAAAAGCAAAGACTATACCCCAAACATTTTTAAAGATACAACTCAGTACTCAACCTTTTTCTTATTTGCTATACACTAGTTTTGTTAAAAACTGACGAAAAAGCATATTTTCACTCAGCTATGCAGATCAATTTACACCTACTTAAAATTCAGGGTTAAAAAATAATGATTTAGAATCCTAATTCATCCTCTTAATTATACTCATACTTAAAAAAGTGAAAAAAAATTCAAATATATATTATCTTTTAAATACAAAAAAAAGATTAAAAAAATTCATAATTTTTTTTATTTAAAATTAAGATGGGTTAAGACTCCCAATCATTTTTCTAGAAAAGTACATAACTTAAAGCATACCAGCCTATACTATCTATATAAACATGGAAACAATACATGCGTAACCATTTTCAATTTGAGCTAATCTGGTACATTCTTTTTTTCCTTCTAATTTTTATTGTGTAAAAAAGACTAATTATTTATTTCCAATTTCGAGGGCGATTATGCCTATCATGATAAAATATATGCAATCAAAGATGGCACCAAAAAAAAAAAAAAATAATGCAAAGATTCGTTAGAACAAAGTTAAAGAGAGTCAAATTCGTCAAAATAACTAGCTTATTCGGAACAAAAAGTGAAAAGGCTTAAAATATTCGATTATGTACAGAATAATTCAACGGATTAGAACTTGCTGAAGTATAATAGAATTAGTTTAATTAGACTCAATCACCAAAGAATATATCAATAACTAATTCACCAAAGAGAGAATTTCTCGACATCTTGATATACTGACGGAGAAAATTAAGAGATAATGTTGTAGGGTTATCCGTACTGAGTATTATGAATGATCACCCCCGCTTATGTTCAGTCAAACAATTGTTACAATATCAGCCTCGCACATGATCCTGCAGGTTTACAAAATGGCTTGTTTCGTTACAACCAAAACCCGCCATGTGCTAAGACTTAACATACGGTGATTGTGTTTTATGAAGTTGAAAATGATTGTCTATTTGAGTCAAACCATTACAAGACACACACAACCTGTTGATGCAAATGGAACAATGATATAATCTATTATAATATTACTGTACAGCTTTATAATTAATGTCACTGTTGTGAATGTGAAATCTCACCCCCTATACAAAAAAATGAGCAGTGAGAGCAGAATACATTGAGCCTCGACAAAAGCTTAAAGTAGCCTACCCACGAAAAATCAGTAACAGATTAAGCCAATGCATGCATCTACGGGATTTGTGCAATTATGTTGTGCAAAATAAATAAATAAATAAGAGTAAAAATATCAATGCATTATTACAAAAGCTACAAGTGTACAAATCAAACCATTTTTTTGCCCTAGGATAGCGACATCTACTTCATATTTTAATTTTATTGCTTAAATAATTTGATAATGATAACATAATGTGGGGAAGGTCAAGGTTAAGGGCAAAGGTAGGAAATTAATGTTCAAATAATAGACATCCATCTTATGCAATACCCAAATAAAATCCAATTGAAACTAATTCTTTAACGATTTATTTGTTTTGCATAAGCAGATACGAGGGCATAAGCTCCTTTATGACCAAAATAATAATAGTATAACTGAGTTGTGGGACATCGGTTTGATCAGCAAAAAAATTGCAATAATTTAGTCTTAAAAGTAATTGTTAGTATACCAATTTGATGCTCGATAGATTTGTAACATCATTGTAATTTTCAGAAGGTTAAAACTCATTTCAAGACAATTCTAACGTCTTATAATCTTTTCTGCTAGAAATGTTTTTTAATTTCCAGAGAACCAAGCTGATTTCATAATTCTTTCAAGGATCATATTGATGTCCCACTCCCACAAACTCTTCGGATGACCAATATGGAAGTCTTGCCAAATAAATAGTGGGAAAAAAATGACAGTTAATAACGGCATTTTTGGACCTGTATAAGTAATTATTGGTAATACATACTTAAATATATGACATAACTACCTTACTATTGCTTAACCAAACTCCTGCAAAACAGAAAGGTTATGGATACCAAACCTAGTTTTCCTTCCATATTGCTGATTTGAATCGTTGAGCACATGCTTTAGCCACCACGGATAGGGCACACATTAGCAAAGTGAGATGGATCACCACACACAAAGCATCTTCTGCCACTAACAGGGTCACCAGTGGCTGACACAAAAGTCGTGTTAGCAGCATGAGATCCATTGTGTCTACCTCTACCGCGAGATCCACGGCCACCATTTCTCCCACGGTTGGCTTGTGGAATACTACTTGAACGTGTAAAATTTCTTCCTCCAGTGCCAGTGTTGAGGCTATCCTCCCACCTGCAATCCAGGTTATAAAACTTGCATAAACAAATAGGTTAATGAAAAACAAGCAAATAATCTATAAACTCGTTCTGATATCCATCTATAATTGATAGAGACAATGCCTGGTCAAAAACTAGATTGTCCGATTACAGTGTTTATAATTAATTCGATTGTATCAATGTTGAATAATGCTATTTGTGGATGAAAAGCAAACAAGTGGAAAGAGATGGCCAGGTTATACGTAAAAGAATTTTCAGGTGTGACATGTGATGGTAAGATATGATAACTATATTATCAGATATATTTTTCTACATATTAAAATAGTTAATCACAAGAATGCCTAAACCAAGAAAAAAAGGGTAATATGAAAGATCACTAGTTTACATACGCAAAAAAGTTACACTCCTGTGATTGACATTTGTAGAACTTTCTTCCCCTGTTATTTTCTGTATTTGCAGTTCTCAAAACACATGGCATCCCACAGGAACTGCATGAAACAGTGGCTTCCCCTGCATTATGTAAATCTTATAAAAATTCATTGCACTACATTTCAATTTTAACAGCAACATGACAACAACAACAAATGATGATTACGGTGTTTATCAGTCAACTTAAAACTATGATCCTAAGACACCCTAAAGGTCATTGTATGATTGGGCTTTTCAAGTTGGATCACATGTTAAGTACTAGAGATTTAATTCAAACCAGATTATAACGAATTCCTCACTATTGACATTTGTGTCACAAACTACACAATCACCATCTTCATGATTGTCATCCCAACTTGTTCTATCACCGGGAGTACTAAAGTATCCAAGAAATACATGTGTTTCTCTAGAAACTCTCAAATGATATGGAATTTTGAAATTCCAGAAAGGTTACCATTTTGTTGGTTTGTTCCACGATGCCGGGCATTCCTTTGTGAAGGACAATCATTAGAAGAATGTCCTGTTTCTTGGCAGTTCATACAAACAACCTGTCTTGTGTTACTTTGACGGGCATTGTTGGTTTGTGCAGCTGGTCCACGAGCTCTTCCTACGAAACAAGTGAAGGTACAATCAGAGGATTCCAAGGTTTATTCATGAAGTGGTATTATATTCTCATTATTCTGAAACGCGACGGAAAAATGCCTAATACTATGTTGAAGAAACACGAAAGAAGGGGGGGGGGGGGGGAATTAAAACATAACAACCTATGTAAAAGGGAGTACAAATATCCATCAAATAAATTTTAAAAAATATGGCTTGAATATACACATAGGTTCTCCTACAAGAGATTATTGCACTAAATACTGTCATGTACTGTTCAATTTAACTGACTATTATCCATCTCTATTTGTAAAAGTATTTCTAGTAACAACATAGATGTGCATACAAACCTGTGCGAGAGCCAGTGCCACATATTTCTGTCAACTCCGCAAGAATCTGATCACAGCCACCTATGCAACCTATCATATATCATATTGCAAATGCATTTATTAAACATTATTCTTCAACTAAATGAAGTTTGAGTAGTAATAAACTAATATGTTCATACCATAAGAGTGAGCTAATATGCTAAAGATTAAAAGAACCCCCCCCCCCCTTTCCCTTTCTTTCCTTTTCTCTTCCTTTCATCTCTTTAGGCAGATAATAAGATGTTTAACAAAACAATCATGCTAGGTAGATCAACTAGCATACCAGCAAGCACAACCACTATTACCTCGACTCATTTTCACTCTCTCCCTTACATTAAAAAGGAACAATTGAAACCCTCACCCTTCCCTTCCCTCTCTCACGACTTCTCCCCCAACGGCAACACTTCTGTGTTGTCCACTATGACTCGTCTGCCACATCGTGCCGGAAAAACGTCACTGTAGTTGCTTTCTTCAAAGCGTCGCCGTTAGCAATGATCGACATCGTCATCTTTTTCTTATGTTTCTGGATGATCTTTTTGTTATTTTTTTTTCCTTAAGTTGGATTTCTTTTTGGTTAGGTTTTGAATATTTTTTATCAGGTTTTAGATGTTTCATTTCGTTAGATTTTAAATGTTTCTTTTTGTTAGATTTTGGATGTTCTTTTTCAATGATTTTAACTGTTTTTTTTGTTAGGTTTTGGATATTTATTCCATACCTCCTCCGGCCGCAGCTTCTCGCAGATCCAGATGTTCTTTTTCAATGATTTTGGATTTTTTTTTGTTGGGTTTTGTATGTTCTTTTTAAATAGTTTTGGATGTTTCTTTTAATTAGGTTTTGAAAATTTTTTTTTGTTACATTTTTATTTCTTTTTTTTTTTTGGTTATATAGTTGGCTGGAGAGGATGTTGGTTACCTAGACTTTTTCAATCATGCTAAGTAAACAACTACGGTACCGGCTAACTACAGCTAACTATTACCTCAAAACTCACTTTCACTCTCTCTCACAGTAAAAAAGAACTGAAACCCTCACCCTTCCCTTTCCTCTCACGGCTTCTTCTCCGCATGGCTACCTCTGTCACCGCACTACAATCGGTCCTCCGCCGTCGCTATTCGCTGCCTTGTTGGAAGTCTACGTCATTTGCCACATCGCACCAGAAGAATGTCACTGCAATGGCCTCCATCAAAGCGTTGTTGTTAGCAATATTGTTATGTTTTGAATGTTTTTTTATTAGGTTTTAGATTTTTTTTTCCCCCTTAAGTTTTGGATGTTTCTTTTTTATTTTAGATGTTTTTTTTTCAATGATTTTGAATGTTTCTTTTTGTTAAGTTTGGATGTTTCTTCCATTCCTCGTCCAACATCACCGTTCCTCGCCTAGCGTCGCCATTCATTGACAGAACAATGCCACTACCACAGCGCAAAAAACACCCCTCGCCGTCGAATACGCTGTTCTTTCCTCCAGCTGTAGCTTCTCGCAGATCCGAATGTTCTTTTTCAATGATTTTGAATGTTTGTTTTTGTTAGGTTTTGGGTGATTTTTTTTTTTCAATGATTTTGGATGTTTTGCAATAATTTTAAATGTTTCTTTTTGTTACAAAGTTGACTGGTTTATCAAAAAGTTAGCTGGAAGAGTTGTTGGTTACCTAGACTTTCTCTAAACAAAAGTAATTGACCCCACAGATACAGCATAACTGCAAGAAACGTTGTTACCAAATGTAACTCTTTTTCTTTTTTCAAAAACAGCAAAGGTACATGGCTAGCTACCCAAAATGATTAGAGAAAGGCATGTTGGAACGGAAACACATATCATCATGGAAAGAAGAAGCACCTACCCAAATGGTCCGCACTGTAGTTTGGTGGTATTTCCAGCCGCCGAAACTTGAATTTAATCAGGTAAACTGGACCTATAATGTTTTATACAACAAATGAAATAAAATGAAACTAGCCAAAACCAAGATCTCTAAAACAGAAAACCAAAAGAATATCTAACCAGATTCCGTCCACAAATATACAAGTGTTGCACCCCAATAAAACACAATCAAGAATAGAAGCCTGGAAACAACTAAAGAATAAAGAGGATAAGATTGTTCCTAATATTTGAGGATCCAAATAGGGTACAGAATCTTAAAAGTAGATAGAGACTAGAAAAAAATAAAACTAAGCAAAATCATTAAGATTTAGATATTCACTATCTATGTAATAATACTATGTTGTTATTACTGTTATTGGATTTGCCATGATTTATCATTATGCATAAAAGATTTAAAAGAATACTAATTGTCTGTAAGACCATGGTGCACAGATTGGCAAGTGCCCATGAAAAAGGGAGAGGTAAAAATAAAAGAATCACACATTAGCATGAAGTCCAACGACGCATTTTTTGTTTCTCTGAAAGAAGGTACTGAAATCATAATACTAATTGTTGAGTAACAAACCAGGGGTGCAGGTGTTGCAAGCATTGGCAGTAACATCTGCTTCTAATACTGGTCCAGGAAGCCAGACAGCATTCCTGCACTGTTCACCACAGTTTATTTTAATGCCTGCCAGTCATGATCTAGAGAGATAGAGAGGACAGCAAACTAAAAACACAGAACTAAGCTAAACTCCCACATAAGAGACAAAACTTAGTTACATAACAGAATAATTACTTGACTGCCTATAAAAATAAAATATATTAACAGTTGAGGCATCAAAGAGAACTATGATTTAAAGGCCTCAAATAAAAGAAACCTTAAACTAAGTGAAGTTCTGATAGGTTATTGCACCTTGGCATTTAATTAGTTATGAAAATCGTTAAATGAGGGGGAAATGGTAGGGAGAGTAAAAGATTTTGTAACTTGTTGGGGAAGAGTTACAATCATCCTTCACTTGTTCACAAGTCTCAAAAAAATACAAAGGAGGGTTCAGATGACTTACTATATGCTTTTACAATGTTATCTTTTACTTAAATATTTCGTATAAAAAAGTAAATGGTAATAAATGGTAATACAATAATTTATTAGGAATAAAAATTAATTTAAATTTAAACCTCATAAAACCCCATAATCATGAAGAACTGGAAAATGGAGTTTGGAGGGCTAATAAAAACCTCCAAATTCCTCTCCTTCCAAATAATAAAACTTGTGAACAAGGTTTAACCCTTTAAAGCCTTTCCCTCCCATTGAAAACCAAACTCGTGAACACACCCTAAGTGATTAGCTTCCCTCTTGGCAACATAATCTACAGTTTATAAGAATTCAGAGATCATGGCAAACCAAATACAAGCACAGGAACACATTAGCAGATTTGGAAAGAGAAAGGAGAGCAGCACTTCATCACAATATGCTGTTTTAAGAGTTAATTGGTGCGTATGATTTGATAGAATGCTCATATTTTCAGGGCTGTGCAGTTATCCTTAGCACTATTATGGGTTCATCTTTGGTACTGGCCTCCATTCTTTAAGGGAGACCCCTCATTGGGGTCAGGAACCTGGATTACCCTGACACCCTTATTCCCCCAAACCCCTTTTTGTTTTTTTTTTTCTCTCTCAGTTTAGTCTTTTCCAATGTTATTGTCACTGCTAAGGATGAATAGTTATCTTATTCATTTTTTCTCTCGGCCTATGTTTACATAGGCCGGTCCCAAGGTCCAAAAAAAAAATGAGGGTTGTGTTAGGTTTGCGACAATCCATGTAAAACCTTGTCGCATTCCTATGCATGGCCACAATGCAATGCCGTCTTTGGATCCATGTAGGGTTGTATTAAGCCTGTGCAGCCAACATAAAACTTTGTCGCATCCCAATGCATAGACACGACATAATGACGCCTTTAGATCCATGTAGCCAAATCTACTTAGTTGGAAAATGCTTTGTTCAGATTCAGGATTCTTATTTTATCAGGGATGCAGAGAAACCATGATATATCGAGTTACTGGCAATGCCAACAGTAGATAAGCTGCAAAATCTTTATAACAAGGAACTGAAAAATCAAGAGATCTAACCTGAGGGTAACCCAGACATCCAACCATAAAATTGCCATCCTGGTAAATTAAAATAGAAAAACTTGATCAGTAAATCAGTCCAATATTCATCACGAAAATCTAAACTACACAACAGAATGACTATGTTATGATTCTGAGTTCATGATTAAGAATGCCCTCATATACCTCAAACAGAAAATCAGCAACAGCAAGTATAAATGAGCAAAATATATACCCGCAATTTAACAAGATTAACCTATCTATCAAATTTTTATGAACCACCCAGAAAATCCTGACTTCGTCTTTTCTTTTGCTGTTTCATTCTCCAAAAGTCAACCATAAGTCCAAACTGCATTACAACTTATCTTCCACAACTACATTGACTCTAGTACATGTCCACAATGTTCTTTAGCTATCACATGATCCAGCATGAATGCCACATAATTAAGCCGTTTATCTTTGTCCCAAATATGTAACAAAGTCAAAATAAATGAATAGAAAAGTACTACAACATCTCTAAAAGTTTGTTTGGGATATGACTATCATACTCGATTTTTCCTTAGCACCATATCTGATTCTTGGCAAAGTCCACATTGCCGAACAACTTCACCTGTTGCATGCAGCTCATCACCACCAGCCCTGTTAGTTCTGCAAGAGTAGTTGAATATATGTAAGTGTTTTGTACTTTTCTATAAGGAGTCCTTGAGGGTGAAGGTGTGGAAGAAAATAACCTCTGGAAAAATATCTCCATGGCCTCTAAAAGCTTCAGTTTATTCACTCTGGCCTACAAATATTTAAAAGTTATCAGCAGATGAATATCACAATTTCCAAATCACATTAACTCATTTGGAAAAATAATATTCAACCAAAACAAGTAGATTAATGGAGAACAGAGAACCTACTCATGTGAATACTAGAATAAGAAAAAATCATTTTTAGTATGCACATTCTCATCATAAAAAAATGTTGGAAACGCAAAAGATGACATAAGAAATTTTAATTTAGCTTATAATCCCTCCAGAGGCTAAGACCGAATGACCCATAGAGAAAAGTCAAACTACGCTAGGTCCCTAACCACGACAACAAAGCACATCACACAGTGCCAAATGAAATCCAAGGGAATAAGAGTTAATATTAGTTCAAACATATCAAATACACAACAAATAACAATTTTTCTATAATGCATAAACTGAACAGAAATACTTCATAGGTTCAGTGGTTGACAATATTTCAAATCTACAAATGTGGTTTGCTCAATGGCCATCATATGTTCAATTCATTGTTCCACTTACTCATTTTGGCAAATTTAGCTTGAAACTAAAGGCATTAAGCTGTTCTCTCATTATCATTTCGTTAAGATAAGGAACTACTCAACTGGCCTGCATGACATTTGTTTCTTGGGGACTCAAATATGAAAATTTCCAACATTACCAAACACATGACCAGAATGGGTATGGTCATCAGTTGTTTTCACTTTACAAAAAGCTTCTCACCAGCCTTTTTTATTGTCATTGAGTCTATTGTTGCTTGTAATGAATGACATATATAACAAAATAACAAGAAAACATTGATTCAGTCCCCCAACACAAATAAAAGCAGAATTGATATTCATAGAAGTGGAAAGATATCTTGATTCTTGAAGCAGAAATGAATTCATGAATACATGAGCAAACAATTAGTATTAACCTTCACATGTAATTATAAAAAGACAAGAAACCTATCTGAATGAACTACAGTTGCTTCATGATATATTGCACATAAATGTCAGCCACCTCATCATGAAAATTGATAGCACATTAAACTTATAATTTAAATTTTAAAAGATGCAATATAATGACGTTAAATTTTAAGATTAACTGCATAGGACAACAAATCTTCTGAATAAACAAACCATGTTAACAAATAACAAGTAAGATGCTTACATCAAGGAAACAAGCTTTCATCTGCTGCAAGCTAATTGCCAAAACTTCAGATTTGCTTTTAGTCCCTTCACTGACTGATTTCATATCACGTTCCATAGCTGCTCTAAGATATGGTTTCCAAAGTTTATACCTGAAAGCTTAAAGGAAGAGTAAGACAAACGCACAATAGAATCTGTGTTGGGTTGATAGTAGTTTTTATTGCAAATGCTACCTCTCACGCTAGTTGATAGGTAGTATATTGACAGGAAAAATTACATGTCAACTCAGAACCAAGAAACAAGCATTATATATTTTCAGTCATTCATAGTCTTTCTATTTTCTCTTTTACCCTCTTACTAAAATTCTCATTCTCAACATATGTAATAACAATAATCAGGCTTCAACACTATACAAAACCTTTTAATTCAAAGACACTATAATATCTCCAATTTCTTGAAAAAGATCAGATTTAAACAGACCAGGGAGGATTAAAATCAACTCATTTTAGAGGATCTTTAAGGCATCTTTGCAAAGACAAATAATTTCCTCTAGATGATTAAAGTTTACGGGTACTTGTGGGGAAAAAAGAAGTGGGGTCTTGG
This sequence comes from Arachis ipaensis, assembly GCF_059453495.1. Taxonomy (NCBI): domain Eukaryota; kingdom Viridiplantae; phylum Streptophyta; class Magnoliopsida; order Fabales; family Fabaceae; genus Arachis; species Arachis ipaensis. The sequence continues at coordinate 138,007,602 of NC_142443.1, forward strand.
TAGTTGAAAAGTAATTAACAATCAAAGATTTGGGAACAATTAATCATTCAAATGATTGATCAAGCCATTTATGGGTTAATTATTAACCACTCTTCGAACATCAATAATCACTTAAATGGTTAATTGTTAAGAAATATCTCTACTGAGAATTCCTCTTTGAAAGTTTTTACATAAATTTCTTGCATCAAACTAACAGATCAAATCATTAAGAGTTCAGAACATATGATGAATATCGGCTGAACTGAAAAAAAGAATACACTAAGATTATATATATAAGTCTAGCAATACGTATAAACCAAAGGGAATTTACTTACCCCATGTCATCATATCCCATAACAAGTGCTTCACCCTGCATTGATTCAAACACACGATCAATACATACATACAAGTGTTTTACTTCATTATTCTGGTTTGCATGCTTATGCCAGTGCAGGTACACGTATGAGATTCATATACACTACAACTAAGCTAATAGAAAAATATCTTTCAAGCATCAGCATAGTGAAAGTCTTCAAGGTAAACCTTTTTTATCCTTTTTGTAGTATTGATCTACTTTACTTTCTATGCAAATAAATGAGCATAAGGATATAAATACCATATCTGCAAAATTAATAGTATTAGCTGTCTCTCTGTTGCACAACTATGGAATAATGGAAAACATCATTAAAACAGATAGACAATCAACTTGAGTTCATGTTATGAACCAAATACTTTTGAGCAGCACTTCCTTGATATCTTAGTTCCTCTATTCTCATTCATCTAAATGCATATTTGGTTTTTGTCAAAATTAATGCAGCTCACAAGTCAGATTCTAATAGCTGCAAGTTTATAAATGTAATGATTATTTTTCATATAGTGGTCATGGTCATCTTCCTTCCCTTAGAAATGCACCTGTTCAAATGTCAACTAACCGCCAGGTGGTAAAAAGCTTGACATATGCCAGTAGTGGTTACCAGCTTTAATTTATACAATGATGATCCAACATAGGGAATGGGAAATATATCTAGAACTCACTAGATGTGCTAACCTTACAAAATAACTCTCCGTAACAGTAGAAAAATATAACTCAAGACAACCCAAGAAAAATGTATTAACAAATGGAGATTAGTCATGAGAAGAAAAAATACATGTTTCCTTGGAATAAGAATATGACTTACAAGATTAGTTGGTGTGAAACGAGTGTTAGCATCCTTAGTTGCATAAAATCGATCAAGCAACTTTTTTATGTGATCATGCATAGTAGCATCTGTACCAATACCCTCCTTTTGGTATAAAATAAGAAATAAAAAATACGTATACAACTGTCAATATTTAAAGATATGTCACAGGCAAGTAGCAAATGTATGGTTAACCAAAGGGTTCAGTCTATGACATCCTGTATCATCTAAAAATTTCACCTTGTCCATACAAGTAAGAAGATCAGCTTCACTAAGAAGTGGTGGTGGCCGGGTTACTCCTGAATCAAGGGTCAATGTTGTTGGAACGAACTGTAATAGCATTCAGATTCAAGTTGTATACAATTAAAATTTAAAATACAACGATAATAACAATATTTGGAGAAGTATCTAAGATCTTGTTTATAAATTGGAACGCAAGATGCATAGGCTCTGAATCCCCACCCTCTCACTCTCCAAATCAGGGAATTGTTTCAACTTTCAAGTGAATCTTATCCATGTAAGTGGGTATAACTCTGAGCAGGTTTTGCCTAATTATAATGATAATGTGCTTCATGATGACAGGCTTTTCTTTTATAGCCTTACTTTATTATTAATAAGAGGCAAGTATTAAATGTGGTTAAATTTTAAGAGCCAAACACGCCTCCTTGACTCGACGATTGGGAAAAAGGCAATAATAAAGAAAAAAAATGCAACCACACTTCCAGACATTATCTCATTGCACATTAAAATCAACACAAGGAAACTATTTTACCACATGAAATGTTCCCCGTTTGGATAATTTTCTCCTCATTTTCATCATGAAGGAAGACAGTTGTCAAACTTCACAAAATTCAGCCATGAATAAGACAAAATGCAACAGTGGTACATATACAAGAATATTACTATATTAGTAACAATATCAAATCAATGATAGTAAGATTTATCTTCTGTGTAAGTTCCATTAGGAATCTAACAGGACAATGAACAGCTTGTGGGGGAAACGGTGACTGCCCAAATATAAAATGAAGAGAAATGCAAAAGAAATTAAAAAAATGCTGTATGTAAGGTGAAAGCTATAATTTAAAGCAAACCTGTTGACCAACAGTATATGTTGGTAGCATTGTTCCACCCCAAGATTCATAGCGATAAACATCCAAGTAGTTTCTCTGATCATGTTAAGACCGAACAATAACATATAATTAGAGTATTGCTAGCTTTTGCCAAATGTTAATTAGAAGATGATTGGTAGACAATCAACAAGCAAGAAAATTCATACACGTTACAACAAGTACTATGTGTGTTGATTCCTTAAGTACTTCAGTGCTTAAGTCAATAAGTCATAATTATATAGGTTCAAAGTGGCAAAAAAGGAAGACAAAAAATGGTAGTCTGATCTTATCTACCACTACCAAAATAATAATAATAATAATAATAAATTGCAAAGAGTATTGAACAATAAAGACTGCATTGAGTCAGCAGTTCCAGTAATTGTTTGTAAAGAAACTTTTACTAATTGATACAGTGTTAAACTGAAAATGAAGAGCAAAACCCAGCTCCACAGTGTTTTTTTTTTTGGGTTTCCCACGGCATCTCCTGACTCGGCAGATCAAGAATTAATCCGTCGCGGATCGGAACTCCATTTAAGGGTTTGCTGCATGCACAAGGCAAGATTCGAACTCTCGACACTTGCTTAAGCAGACTAGTGAGCTAACTACTAGACCAACCCAAGTTGGTTACCCAGTTCCACAGAGTTGAGACAAAAGGATTAAGATCAAGGTGGAGTTAGCTGGTTCTAGCTTTACAATTTTATCAACTTTGCACTGACAATCTGCACCATTATTTTTGCTGATTGGACTGCAATACAGTCGCTTCTATTCTTCAAAGGGGAGAAGGATATTTATGCTGTTTTATTTCAAATTACATTGAACTTTTGTACAAAACTTTAAAGCTTGTGAGGAAATGGAATCGTGATAGGTAGACAATTTTAAATATCGAGGAAATCATTAATCGTAAACTAATAATAATTGCAATCACGTGAGACTTCTATTTTTTGGGGCGAGTGGAAAGTGGGATTAGCCACATGGATCAAGCAACAACATTATGTCCTAGCTCCTATCATAGATCATGTCTGTGCTCAGCCAAATTATACTTACATCTCTAGATAATTTCTTGCAAAGTTTTTCGGGGGGATATCTAGCCCTAGCCACTGGGCTATCTCCCATCTAATCCACCCTCTTGACTTGATACTCTTCTGACCTTCTCCCATCTGTTCTCCGCGGTAGGGTTTGGTTCCAGAGACAAGACACAAATAGAGATAGGCAGACAGAAACGATACAAAAATTTCTTCCTCACTTCAAAGAAGTACATGAAAATACACATTTTTTGTCCTACAACGCGTAGTCTTGCCCTTGTCTTTGATTCTAAACAGTCTTTGTATCTCTATCCCTATATTTCTGTCTTGTTTGCCTAACCAAACGCTGCCTAAGAACACTAGAAGAAATTGGCAAGGATATGATTGTAAGAATTTGGGGATACAACACTACAAATACAAGAGACCCCACATATTAGCATATCTATCAGGGATAAAGTCTGTGTAGGGCTTAAGGTTTATAAGAGAAAAAGCTAGCGGGGCAGTATAGGGAATAAAAGCACCAATGTGGTGAATCCTAACTAAGTGATGAACGGACAATTATGAAAGGTTGCTAAGGCAAAGAGTGTGTATGTGGGTTTGTTAGAGAAGGGGGATTTATTGTATGGGAGGTGGGCTGCAAGGAGATTACGGTATCATTCGGGATTTGTCTTGGCAAAGTGGGACTGCTATGGCCCCTGCTTATTTTCTGCATTTCATACACAGTTTCCACTTCATGACTTGACAGATTCACTAATACAGCTACAGGATAACAGGACTGAATAATACCATAATATCCCAATTTCTGGTTTTTCTATCTATTTCTATGAAAATCAATCTTGGTTTTAACTTGTGATCCATTAATCTCTTTAGTTCCATTTCCTTCTCTGAACATCTTACTGAAAACAATGTTGGTTAACATAACAGATTAATGTGTCTTAAATAACAATCATGAATATTAAATCAGTGAATCAACCAAATCAGACCAAATAATATATATATATATATACACACTCACACACATAGAAAGAGGGGACCTCACCTCTAGAACCACCCTTCCAGATGCATGAAAAAGTTCACCAGCAATATCAATTTCAACTGTGGTTTCAGCCCCTACAGCAGGCTTTGAGACACAAGCCAAGAAGTGGCGAACAACCAGCTCATACAATTTCTGCAGTGATTTGTGAAAAAGAATATCAGTATGAAGATTAAATCAAAATCTTGAGATTTTAGTTAAAAAGAGCGGGGTCAGAAATCATGTCTGAGTCTGACATGGTGGTCTTGGCTCCAATTGGATTCTCCACTAGAAAACTTTGTAGGGTGAATGGGAGGATGGGCCTTGTCATCATGTCCACCACCACGAGGATTTCTCCAAAGTCCTGTCTCAGGGTCCAACAACCGTTGTGCATATGTTCCCCATTCAGGATGCGCTTGTTGTTCTTGCACAATTGTCTAGAATTAAAAAGAAAAAAAAGGAAAAGAAAAGAATAATAAGCCAGTCACTTTGTTTGAACTTTAAACTGGTATCAGTAACAGGAAGAATTCTAGGAAATATGTGTATTGAATGGCAATCCTTGACCTTGACAATGTGTGAAAATCCGTAGAAAGTAGTCAGTACAATTGAAGGCCTCGATCTCTCACAAATCTATTTCAAATGACAAGACAAACAGACTGACCCTAGCTTCTCTAGGTTATTCTCCCTTTTAACTAATTGTCCAACTAATTTGTCTCACCTAAACTCCTATTCAGCAACTCAACTGAATTTAGCTGTGTCTCCCTGGGCAGGGCTGTGGGCATTCTTCCTTTTCCTAATATAAACCAACCCAAACCACTTCCTATCACGCCTTTCTTTTTGTGGGTTGTAAGGCCACTAGGGGAGAGGGTGATGAAGGATGTGAAATATTTTTGGATCAGTACAAGTTGAGTATTACAGATGCATGAAAACTTAATAAGAGTAACAATGAAGCACAATGTCATCCGAAGTCAGATCTTCTAAACTAAAACAATATAATAAAATATACTGGAAAAGAGAAGTAGCTCCCATTTATAAAACAATGCATACGCTTTAAAATGTGCAGACATGTAAGCACATTATGCTGAAACTGTTATGAGTTCTCTGACTGTAACAATCAAGGTCGTAAACACTGTTAGCTTTGTTTTTCCTACATCATAACATTAACATTGCCAGATAAAAGACACTTACTTTGACTTCTCTCTTTTTTTTGAATTAATAACACACCGAAATGTGCACACAATTATACAAGATAATGCAGAATAGCATGTTCTCCCTATGGTCAGAAAAATAGGGATGGATTCCCCTTCCCAAACTGTAGGACGGCTACAGCTGTAATAATTTTTATGCTTACACATAAAGACAAGTACCCACATGCAAATCAGTCCTTGAAGAAAAACTATCAGTTTCTGTACGAGGATAACTGATGAAACCAGCTTGGTAAAGCTCTTCTGCCACCTGTATAATAAAGTGAAAGTTTTAAATAAGGACACCAATCCCCATAAAAACTATGCAAAACAGAAGAAAGATAGAATTGGACGACAGAAAAACAAATTCAAATTGTGTATAGAAAACAAGAAACGTATATATAGCTATTATCAATGTATGAAATATGAATCATATTATTATGTCACTAAGAAAATATGTCTGCATATAGGTTCACTGACTAATACACAAGGCATGAGAAGAGTTGTCTAAATGAATTCATTCACCACAATGATCAGTTTGGTAATTGGAAATACATGAAACTGTAAATAGCAAACAAAAAAGCATTTAGGAATACCGGCGGACATCATTCCATCCTCAAGAAATGCATTTTTTGTTTTCAAATACAGTTAGTTCTACAGCATGTCATTACAAAACACAGGAGCAATGGTTTCCCAACATATACTCACCTTCATCGTGTGCTCAGAACTCATTCGAAAATATCGTGAAGCACGTTTCTCAAGCTCAATGGTATTCAGAGGATGAGGAGGATACTTCAATTTCTCTTGTTGTTTAACATCTGTGACCTGAGAAGTAATGTGAACATCAGAACAAGTATAATAAATTTAAAATAAAATAAAATAAAAAAATACTGAGAATTGCCTGATCAATTAAGACTCACAGTTGCAGTTGGTTCCTCAATGCACATCTCGTATATTACTACTGCACAAGTATAATCAAACAAATGACCCCGCCTGCCAATTTCAGAGTATATCCTAAGCTTGCAGCTGTTAAAACTCAACAAGAATTGTAAATGCATCAAAGGCCTTGTATCTTACATCCAGTTGAAATTAGCAAGACCTTCTTCTGATCTATGAGAACAATTGATTGTCCAAAACTCTTCTGGCTCATGTGCTTGTATCTCCCAATATCTTTCTACAACAAATCCAAGTGTAGGAAACTGTAGTACAAAATCAAGGTAAAAAGGAAAATCATCATATGACTTCTAAACCTCTGAAAGCATATGTAAATGTCAGCAGTTTTGACACGTCATGTTTTCGAAAAACAAAAGCACACCTGGCAAGGGCCATAACTTAAGACAAGATTTCTGTCACCAGAAGCAGTGTCAATTATAAAAGCATCTTTCATTAACATGGTCTGGAATCTGGTGAAAGAAGCACCAATACGAAGATCAATTTCCTGCAAAAATGTAAATAACCATCAATCACCCCCTACAAAGTCATAGCATCATTATATATTTGTACTAGTTAGTAAATAAGAATTACTGATATCAATTTCTTTTTTCAGTTGCAACAATTAAACAGACATTTTCAACCACAAAAGATCAGCTACAGGCTCTAAGTTAGAAAAATTAAACTTACTTGCCTAGCATCCACAGCATCTGCAAACCACTTATTTGGCTCAACCAGATTCTGTACTGCCTGATGAATTTCCCTGATTTTGCAGGCCAAAAGTCAACAAGACCAATAAAAATTGATCATAATAACCACAATATACAACCATCACAACATTAAACATTCAAACCTATCAATCAACGCAGAAAATCGAGCCCTCTTTATAGTAAGATTCTGGTTTGCCATGGTGCAAACATCAACCACCTCAAATGCAATGTTTTCACCCTCTCTATCACAGTCAAGCCACAGAACAAGCCACTGACACCTCCTGGCTTCCTCCTCCAGCGTCCTCTTGATATCCTTCTTGTCCTAAACAGAAAAGCAGATGGCAACGAAAAAAAATTTCATTGAAAAAAAAAATCATTCCTAATATATAACAAACAAATTAGCTTATTCAAGTGAATGTTCTCATAAAAAAACATAATTCATATTGCCTCAAAATAAATAGAAATTGAAAGGCAGACCTCCAGGAAAAGCATGAAGAAAATAAGGCTGTAACTAACTAACTCCTAGTAAGTTAGATTAGTATTTGTTGCAGGTTGTAACTAACTAACTTCTAGTTTTGACAATCTATAACCAGATGTATATAAACTCAGTAACATTAACTGGATGAAACATTCTTCAAATTCATTCTGTTCATTTTCTTTCGACTATATGAACAAAGGTCACAAAATATTTGGAAAGTCCACACAGAGATTCTAGGTGATCCTTACATGTTAGGTTTTCTATCGTGGCATAATTCCTCATTTCTACCGAGCATAGTTATTTGTTACTGTACAACTCACTCTAAGCATATTCTGTAAACTCAGTCAAATCACAGAGATCAAACATTTCTGAAACTCATAGAGTCCTTCTTTATTTTTTATTTTTTCATTTTTGCCTCCCTCTGTGCTCTACAGCATGAAGTATGAACTAATCTCCATGAAAATTGTAAAACAAAGAAAGAGTGAGAGGAAGATTGAATTAACAAGAAGAAGAAGGTCAACAAGATAAACAGTGCTTATTCACTAACTATGTTCATGTATACATGTTCCGCTAAACTCACATGAAAACATGTCTAAAATTCTTTATATTCAATTTTTATACTCTATATAGTACATTGTGAACTAATCTCGCAGAAAATCAGAGAGAGAGATTGGACCTCAGGAACGAATTTTCGGACAGGAGCGTGGTAGAGATCGGCGGGGTCGCAGGAGTGCCACTTGCGAAAGCGTTCGTCGAACTCGAGCTCCATGAGGTGGCCGGTGACGGAGGTGAAGAGCATGTGGCAGGGTTGGCCGCGAATGGAGTAAGAAAACTCGAAGATCTTGTTGTAGCGGGACCGACCTTCCCTCATTCGAATGCCCTGATTCCGTGACAAGATGGTGGAGACGGACCGCGCCACCGACGGCTTCTCCGCCACGTTCAGCACCGTGACGGTGCGCGCGCCCATTTTTCGGCGCGTGGAGGAGCAGTTGGGGTTTTGGCGGTGAGGAAAATGAATGTGTTGAGGGTTGTAACAGTGGAATACTGGAATGGGGTATACTGTATAGGCTATAGAGCTTTCCCGCGAGGAAATAATGTTTGAGAGCGGCGAGATGGTGAGGTGGACGATTTTCAAATTCAATTGACACTTGTGAGTTGTGACCATCAGACTATTGACGACCAGACCGGAAAAGAAAACCAAATCAGTTTGACTTGAACCAAATTATGTATTTATATCAAGAAAATAGCTAATAGTAAATATTATGTTAAGTATATTAAGGAAAAATAGAGAAAAGTATATCTGAATTTTCACTGTGGATAAATGTACAGCTTAATTTTTAGAGTATATACCAATTTTGTTTCTCAAAGAATTTTAAATCAGACATTTTAGTCTCTAACTAAAATTAATTATTCGATTGGTCCCTAACAATTAATTTCGTCAGTCACTTAGGTTCTTGGCTCCGTCAACTCTAACGGAAGACAAAATGATCCCTGAAAACTCTAACATTAGACAAAATGATCCCTGACAACTCTAACAAAGGACAAAATGATCACTGACCCTTTTATTCGAAAACAACACTATTTTTCCCCAATTTTTATCATATCTCGCATAACCCTAACATTCATACTCTCCTTCTTCACCTTCACAGTCTTCTTTTCCATCTTTTCCTTCCTCCTCTTTAACTTCAAGATTAAGCCATAGTGTAATTGTCACACGTGTTGCACCTACCTCAACATGTCATGGACCTCACACTTCCTAAATCTTTGTGACTGGTACATCCACCTCCTCTGCACTTCACCCACCAAAAGCATCCACTTCCACGTCTTTGATAACATCACCTCCAACCCCGACAATGTCCACAACATTCTCAAGACCAAGTTCCACAACTACTTCAAGGGTACGCCTTTCTCCACTCTCCGGCAAGCAATATAGATTATTGGACATTAGGACATCATGAGAAGATTCTCCTTCGACATCATATGCAAATTCTCATTTGAAATAGACACCGAGTGCTTCATTCCTTCTTTTCTGGAGTCTTAACAAATGACTTGCTATCTGGATTCATGGGATCCATCGAAGACGACAACTAGTTGAGAGACATAGGCATTAGTTTCCTGAGTATGAATTGGTTGAGAACAAGCTGAGGATTTTTTTTCTTTTTTTTAGATAATTACATCTCCACCCAATTCCAAACAAAGTGGAAGTAGTTCCAAAAATCAGTAACGAAAGCAGAGTAATAACTACAAAGAAAACATAAAAAATAGCATAAAATAGCAAACAGGGAGCAAAAGAATATAATGATTTTAGCTTTTCCAAAGACACTTTAAGATGAACCCGATCAGTTATACAACATTAAATCATGATCATTTTCCTTCCAACTTTTACTATGCAGAATTATTAGCCTTTTTCATAGATCAGTAAATCATGCATCAAAGATCAACTTCATATATGTCTTCTTATTCACCTTAAACTTGATATTTGCACTCATAAGTACATCAATTACTCCTTACATAAGACACAAAAGGATTTTGCTTCTGGTACAATCTTAAACTTACATAATCTATCTCTAGTATTCAATCTTTCTAAAATTACAAACCACATCATCAACTCAACCTGTGGAGGGTTTTTTTCTTGTGAACATTAAGTTTATAGAGTGTGCATTGTGTAGTTTGAAGTTACAGTGTTAGACTGTTAGTGTTATACGAGATGTGATGAAAATTGGTAGAGAATAGTGTTGTTTCCGAACAGAGGAGATCAAGGACCATTTTGTCCCCTGTTAAAATTGTTAGGGACTATTTTGTCTTCCGTTAAAATTAACGGAGTAAAGGACCTAAGTGACTGACGGAGTTAATTGTTAGGGACCAATCGAGTAATTAATTTTAGTTGGAGACTAAAATGTCCAGTCTAAAATTCTTTGAGGACCAAAATAGGTATATACTCTAATTTTTAATATGTTATGTGTATATATCAATATTAAGTATCGTTAGTCATTTCTATTTTTATGTCACTTGAATAATTTTTTCAGCCATAGTAGTTGCTATATGATATTTTATTGGCTCCTATTTTATTTGTCATTGTGGTTATGTGCATTTAACTTTCTGCATTCATGAATAATTTTTGTATTTTCAATTCAACCTTTTGTATTTATGGATTCGAGAACAATTTCAGCCATTTCAAGTAACTTGCATAGCATTTATTATCATAGAAAAAACAAGAAATCACATATTTTTCATAACCAACAACCAAAAAACAATTTCTTTGGATTCTATTCTATCGCAGATTCAAACACCACTGTGTCAAGTCTATGTAGACACTTGATGTTATTGTAGTCGAACTTTTTCTTCCTATTCTTCGAACAAAAGAAGAATCACCACAAACACTCGCACAAATTTGGGATATATTCTTTTTTCGTTGAGATTGTAACATTTTGATATATTAGAATTTACAAATCCCTAATATGAACTAACGCGAAGAAGTTTTAGAAAGATTTTACTTTAATCTTGTAATTTTTTATTTATTTTTATTTGTTAAATCCAAATCACATAATGCACAAAGCCACCATGGCAAATAAAGTGCCACCTGCCACTATTAAAAAAGTTATTTAGATGACGAAAGGGTAGAAAGTACACATAACTCATTAAAAAATGGAACTACCAATCTAATTCCTTTCTATTTTCTAAAATGACAACTTTCCTCAAAATAAAAACGATTCACTTCGACCCCTGTCCCTTACTTCTGTGACAGAACGCGATCCTTGTGGACATTTTTCCGTCAAGTCTCGACGAAAAACGTTGACAGTCACAATGGCACTCTGACCTGGCATGTTAGTTGTATGACGTGTTTGTTAAGTGCTTAGTTGGACAATGTGAAATGGACTAGGGCTAAACAGTCTACATCCACGTCGTTAAAAACGACGTCGTTTGCAGTGGAGGGAAACCTTTCAATTGCCATTGTGGTCGTTGAGGCCATTGTGTCCCAATTCGAACCCTAACATGCCATGAGCAGCAGCAGGGAATGTGTGTCGACATTGATTCGCGAGAGTGGGAGAGAAGGTGTTAATAAAGAAGGCAGAAGTGTAACAGTGTGTTCTGCAGGTAACGTTGGTGCGAAAAGTGTAACACTCTATCACTCTAAGTCTTACCTCTAGCTGTAAAGTGAAGGATAATGGAGTGCCACGACAATTCTAAATCTCATACAATAATATATATATATATATATATATATATATATAGAGAGAGAGAGAGAGAGAGAGAGAAAGAAGTAATAGTACTAGAAGTCTGATGAAGAAATAAAAGTTCAAAGCCGCATAAGGCGGAATTACGAAGAGCGAAGCGTTCACACACAATAACTAAACGAGTTGGCACGAAAAGAATAAGACATAATATGTATATGTATATATATACACACACAAAAGAGGACTAGTCACAACCTGCGGAGTTTAGGTCGGGTAGTCAAACTGAATACAACGGAATTTTGAAGTTTAAACAGTAACAACCTATCTCTCAAATTTCTCAAAAATAAAGTCTCTGGCAACAAAGTCATATATATGCAAAAGATGAGAGAATAACTATAACCAAAATAAAGCAGAATAAAATAGAAGATAAACCATCATCCGCTCTGTCACCATGTCCGCAAACTCACCGAGGTGGGTTGTGACCTGCATCTGAAAAACAACAACAATATATGGTACGAGAACTGAAGGTTCTCAGTATGATAACAGTGCCCAATAGATAAAATATAAGGTTCTGGGACGCCATAGGCAATCCTAGAATTTCACATCGATACAGATATTCAAGCTTAAAAATAAATAATTAACTTAAATCATAAACAGGGTAATCTAGTTTAAGGGATTTCTAACTAACATAACATTGATGTCCCACAGCTTTTGCCAGTCTAACCTCCATGCGATCCTATCGCCACCGCCTACCAAGCCTCCTCAATTTCGGTAGAAAACACAGGTAATACAAACAAGTAAAGTACAAGTAGTTTACATATACAACAAGTAAAACAGATAACAAATAGACATGTGAATCAATTAGGCACAATAGAAGTTATCCAAAGCAAACAAGCAAAGAAAAGATGCACATGATGAATGTCTGTTAGTCTATCCTATTAGCTCATGATATCATTTGTCAGTCCATAAATGCCAACCCGACACATCCTTTTAGATGTAGCCTTCATGCCACGTCAAGGATATAGTGCCCTGCACATTATTATTCCAGGGATATAGTGTCCGGCACACTATCGTTACAAGAATATAGTGCCTGATACACTTGCATGCTCATTCCAAGAATATAGTGCCTGAACACACTTTTGCAGCAGAGAAGGTTATGAGAGCGGGACACCACCCCAGCCCTCACATCATAATTTATCACAGGAATATAGTGCCCTGCACACTATCGTTCTAAGGATATAGTGCCTCACACACTATCAACATCTAACAAGTTTCATTATTCCTTTCCAAGTTTCCAACTCATCATAAGTATCATCAGTTCTCAAACTCATCATAATCATTCTCATTTTCTCAAAATCTCCTCAAAGAAATACCTCACAGCTCACCATACACTTATTTCATCCACAACCTTCTAAAACCTAAGTCATCGGCTCTAAACTCGTAACAATTATTCTTTTCAATTCATTTATTGTGTTCTCCCTTGATTCAAAGTCTAAATAATAGCTAAGAGGTCTTAAATAAGTGTTATAGAAGTTTACAAACTTGTAGGGGAGGTAAAACAGTTAAAAACAGAATTTTAGGTGAAAATTAGGGCTTGTGCGTACACATAGAGTGTTGTGCGTACACACTCAACAGAAGGTTCTTCCCGGCTTATGCGTACGCACATCCCCTCGTACGTACGCACGAGTAGTAACACGCGCTCTGTTTTGTGCGTGGGCACACATGACAGATTTTCAAATTTTCTGCAATTTCACAGAAATCAAATTTTTTACCTTAATTTCCAACATCAATAACTTTCTCTACAAAATTTCAAATTCAATAATATTTATACCGTTTTAAAGCTCGCTTAATTATCTTTAATTTAAGTTATAGTTCATTCGAATCCAAGCTCTGAGGGCCAAGTTATAGCCCACCGAAATTAATCATAAACAAGATTTTACCAAATTTTACCAAATCCTCAAAATACTAAATCCTTCAAACCAAACCAATTTACTCACAACCCAAACAATACTAAACACCCAAAAGTCCATCTCTATTTCTCAACTCTACATAACTCATACCATTATTCATAAATTTTTCTAAACAATCAACTTTTTCACATTTCCTACTCATAAATTACCAATGTCAATACTTCTCAACCCAAGCATGAATCCATCACATTTATACCATTCAAAACCCAAGCATTGTTCATCAACTTGTCATTATCAATTCTCATAATTCCCATCATTTACTATCAACAACATCATTAATCATCATCAAACATCAAAAACATCATAATCATCAGCCATCATCAACAACATCTTTTATCGTCACCTTCCCACACATACTCATATCCAACCTTCAAAACAACTCCACCATACATAATACATATACACACATTCAATCACCCAATACATACAATTTCAACCTATCTTAGGGCAACTAGCCTAAATTTCACGAAACATTACATATTACCTAAAGAAAACTGAAACCATACCTTAGCCGATTCTCAACACGCTCAGTACACCGAAACAAGGCCACCAAGCTTAATCCGAAAACTTCCAACTCAATCTCAAAGCTCCAAGTAGCCAAAACAACTCTAACAAACACCAAATCTCAATCTAACATCATATAATATTACCAAAACAACACTATGGCTAACCAAAATATCAAACCACAAGAGTTTAAAGAGACTTACCTTATCCAACAATATTAGAAAAAAAAATCCAACAATATTCTAATAATAGATCACCCCTAAACAAAAATCACAAAATCTACTAAAAAACCAAACTTAAAAACGCAAAATTGTTAGGGATGGAAACTGAAGCATGGATTTCGAAAATCTTACCACTTTATTTGAATAGAATCAAAGAGTTTGGCGAGAGTTTCGAGTGGCCATAAATGACACGTAAATCAAAACATCGTAACTTAAGATATGATCAAAATAATGTTGGGGTGAATAGTGAAACCCCAAACCCTTCTATTCTCTCTCCTTACTAGCGCCCCCCACTCTATCTTTTTTAAAAAATGAGGCTAAATTCCTCTTAACAAACACATATATATGTTGGGCTTTGACCCAACTTGAGTCTGGTCCAACCCATTAGCATTTTAGGTCTGTTTAGCTCAGCTTTGGGCCAAAACCTTTAAGAATAGCGTCCCATTTTCAATTCTAAATTATTTTTGTCTTTTCAAATCAATAAATTCAATTTTTAAAATATTATTTTTCTCAATACACAGTACCAGACAGATTAGAGCCGGTATTACCAGCTCAAGTACCGGTACGTATTTTTACAAATTTTTTTGCAAAAGATACATTTTTTCACTTAGAAAAATCTATTGAATTAAAATTTCACCTTTATATTTTCTAATTATTATTTCCAAATTTCCAAACCTATTATGAACAATTAAATTATTATTTTATTAATGTGGTTATTCTGATTCTTACAAGAAGGAAGAAGAAAATATTTTTTGCTCCACAATGCCATTGTGAGGCATATGCAATTTTATTTATTTTCTCGACAGAGCTAAACTCTAATAAACTATTTTATGAATGTCCACACTTCAAGGTAATGGAAAAATTTTTTTTTTCGATTATTTTATTTTATTTAACATAAAAACTAAATAAGATAAATTCTAACGCAAACATATCCTTCTTCGTCTTCGTGTTCCTTCTTCTTATTTGCGTTCTTCCTTCTTCTTCGCATTCTTCCTTCTTCGTCGCGATTCTTCTTTTTGTTCGCTTATTTTCTCTCCACCGTTGTTCTTTTATTGCTACTGTTATTGCTGCATTTTTTTTCTCTTTTTCTTCCTAGTAATTTTGTAACATTAATTTTTTTTTTTAATTCCTCTTAAGAGAGTGAAACAAGAAGAATTATGAAAAAATGAAATAAGAAGAAGAAGATGAAGAAGAAGTAGCAGAATACGAGGGAGAGGAAGGAGAAGAGGAAGAGTTTTGAATTATGCAGAACTTATCAGAATAAAAATACACTAAAATTTATTAATAAATACACATAAATTTCTTAGTTCTTTCACTGAAACTTTGCTACAAAAGCACAAAAATATTTTCTTTAATGTTGTATTTATTTTTTCTTTTTTTTCCTGATTTCTTTCTTTCTTTTAGTTGAATGAATATAGGTTTATTCTCTTTTTAGTAATTTTGCAGCATTATGTGTCTTCTTTTCTTCTTTGTTTGATTTTTTGTTTTTATTTTTGTTCTTATTAAGAGAGTAAATCAGGAAAAAAACTTGAGAAGATAAAATAAGAAGAAAAAAATGAATAAGAAAAAAAAAAGATGATGATGAAAAAGAAGAAACAGCAAAAGATGAGGAGGAGGAAGAGGAAAAATTTTGAATCATGCAGAACTTATCATAATAAAAATATATCGAAACTTCTTAACAAATACACATAAATTTCTTAGTTTTTATTCCGAAACTTTATTACAAAAGCACAAAAATGTTTTCTTTAATGCTGTTTTTTTTTTTCCTTTTTCTTTCTTTCTTTATTTATTTCTTTCTTTCTTTTAGTTGAATGAATGTAGATTCATTGTTTTTATTCTTGTTAAGAGAGTAAAACAAGAAAAAATTTGAGAAAATAAAACAAAAAAAAAATAAATAAGAAAAAAACAAGAAGATGATGATGATAAAAAAGAAGAAGAAGTAGTTGCAAGTAGTTATAGAATGATTAACATTTTAGTACTGCGACATTTCATTAGCAAGTTAATGTACATGAATAATCGGATAAATTGTGTGCTTTTTGGTTGGGTTGTAGATAATATTCTCTCTCACCTTGAAGAAGGAAGGGTTGGACCCCTTATCGTTGTGCTGAGTTTTGAATTATGTAGAATTTTTCAAAATAAAAATATACCAGAGTTTTTTAATAAACATAAATTTCTTAGTTTTTATACTGAAATTACTTAATGATTGCAACACACAAACTCAATTCGAAAACAAACACACAAATAAGATTGAATTATGAACAAAAACACATTTAAATTAATTTTAGATCAGACAACGTCATTAATGTGACAAAAATTCAATAACAATGATAATAATAACGACAATAACAATAAAGAAGATGACAATGAAGATAACGATGATGACGATGACGATGACAATATAATGATAACGATGATGACGATGATGGAGAAGGAGGAGGAGGAAAATGAATGAAAAGAAGAAATCAAATAAAAAAAGGAAGGAGGAGGAGAAAAAGGTAGTGATGGTAGCGATGACGACGATAACAAAGAAAAAAAAAACGAGAAAAAAAGAATGACAAAAAAAAAGACAACTGAGATGTTAGTAAGAAGGAGGACCAGGAGGAATAGTAGTGAAATACTGTAATTTGAAAAGAGATTATAACAACTTAGTTATAATTGGTTAAGCACTTGTTTGGGCATCATTGAATTGATAAAAAAATATTTTTTCAATGAAAGAAAAGAGATTTTTATTTTATTTTTTAGTGTGTTTAGCAAATTTCTAATAGTAAAAATAAAAACACTAAAAAAATAAAAAAACATATTTTTTAAAAAATTACAATAACAATTTACATCTATATTTTACATCTATACTTTACAGATATTTTATATACAAAAAAATATATAATTTAAATTTATATTTATTAAAATTTTATATACATAAATTAATAAAATTTATTTGTTAAAAAATTTAATATCTATATTAATTAAATGAAAATTAAAAATACTTAAAATTGCTACCACAAGAGTTTGTCTTTGAAAATATGTCTAAAATATTAAATATCGCGACAATTACGTTAAAATGTAATCTTAGAAGTTGTTCAAAGAATTTTGGCTTTATCGTTTTTGACTCGATGAGTGAGGTGGGAAGGGAGAGGGTGTGTGGGCACCGTCCTTGCTTGGACTTTTATGGAGGGTTTGGCATCTACTTTAAGCTCAATTCAACATTGGTTGGCAGAGTAACATAAGAAGCAAAAAGACAAGCGATGAAACCAAAGCCAGCTCCTCTTGGTTTTGGAACCTTGCACTCTTTCACAACTCTTAGTTTTTGTTGCACTTCCCTTCTTCTTCTTCATCATCATTATTAGGTTCCCTCTTTTGGAAACTCTCCTCAATGCTTTGGTTGAGTTGTTCCGCTCCCTTTGTTCTTTTTCCTTTTATTTGCTTCATAAATCACACACCCCATTTCAACTTCTGAGATATTTTTTTTCTTCCCTTTTGTTTTCTTGTTTTTGTTTTTGTTTTTTCAGTATTATTTATTTATTTATTTTCAACTGTTTCTGTTTGCAACTCAATCAAGATTCAATTGGGTGTCTGAGATATCCGACACACCCCAATTCAATTATAGCAAAGTGTCTCTTTCCTTATGTGTTGGTTATACTAAATAATTGATGTTAGGAAACATGTTAACTCAATGGATTGGATACCCCTTTTTTCATTTTACCACTGTGTGAAGTGCAGGGTGAAGAACAATTTCCATAGTTTTTATTGTTCATAATTCTGCTGGATTTTCCTTTTTTGATTGTTTTGGAATTCTGGGTATGCTTTGAATTTTGCCAATTTTGTGGATAAATATTTCAAAGTTCAATTTTTCCTTTTAGTTAAGAAAACTAACCATACAATTTCTGTTGGATCAACATGTTACCTGAATCCTATGATTCAAGCTTGCTCCTATCTCTCCCTGATGATGTTTTCGCCATTGTTTCTCGGTTCCTTTCACCGAGAGATGTGTGTAGCTTGGGCTTGTGCTGTAAGAGCTTGAATGCTCTTGTGACTTGTGAAAAAATCTGGCTCACTCAATGTGATGTTTTGGGCATAGTGCCCCATAAAGACCTTGTTGAGTGGAGAAATGGTGTGTGTTCTTACAAGGCTCTATGCCGTTTCCTTCTCAGTGTTCAACCACTGATTGGATTATGGGTTCATCAGAATCCGGAGCTAGGCAATGTGGTGTATGTAATGCCCGGATTTATGTCGGTTGTTGGTTGCAGGGTAATCCCTCAGGAGCTTGGTCCATTGGGCATTGAAGATGGCCCAATCCTCTGGGCATGTGTCTTTGAAATTATTGCTGATTTTGATGGTTCGACTGTATTTTTCCTTCATGGTAGGGAGAAGGGTATTGATTATATATATCCTGGTTCTGTCAAGCCTGTACAGAAATCTTGCAATGTGCTGTTGCTCGAGGTCGAACCCGGACAACAACAAAAGAATGTTGGTGCTTTGTTGCAGAGTAAAAGCTTTGTGCACCATTCGGGTGTAGAGTTATCAAGGAATGTTTGTCGGTCGAATAGTGACATTTCTAGGTCACAAAGGGTGAATGGAAATAATGAGACAATGGTTCCTTTCAGCAAATTAGCATTTAGTGATAGAAGAAAGTTGCTAGAGGTAACTACTAGCCAAGTCCGGCAAAGGGTTCCTGATATGGCAATTGGACCATTGTTTCCCGGGTTAAGGGATGATGATGAAAACTTTCAGAAGGAGTTGGTCCTCTTATGGGAAAGACGATCGTTCCTTAGTCAAATCTACGAGCTTGGTAGTAAGCAGCTGGTAAATAGAAGTTCTCAAGATAGAGTTGGTCCAACACACTTAGAACTTGATGGTATTGGAAAGAGTTTTGATTGTTCAAGAGCAATTTGTAACCCTTTGCCGGAGGAGGATAGTCGCATCAAAAGAAAAGGTCTTCGTGGATATTTCTTGGATGGCCTTAAACATATGCTTGGAAGATCTAATTCGATGAATGACAGCCATATGATTTCCAAGAAGCTTACTTCAAGCAGTGAGATGAGGCATGCTCGCCTTCAAGAATTTCTTCGATCGAGCGATACAATAAGACTAACATTGAATGCCTCGACAATGAAGTTGTCTTCTTATCGAGCATGGCCAAATATGCATGACAGTCGGTTCGCACTTTACAAGTTGCCATTGCGAGTTCCTAGAGCTGACCAAGAATATGCTGGTTTATGGGGAGGAACTTTTGGTTGGCCTCCCGGAAAGCCTTCTGAAGACAAGCCTGGAAAAGCTTTGTTCTTTCTTCTGCTCTCTTATGAGGAGTTGCAAGGACAACAGCTTCTCATTGCAACGAAAATTTTGGAAGGCACACACTATGTCTTACATCCTAATGGTTCAGCAATGTTTATAGTGAATATCAATGAGCCTTCGGATGAGCCATTTCCTTGGAGCACTGATGGAGACTCATTTCCGGTGGATATCAAGCATGTTTTCGTGGGGGAGGGAATTGCAAGCGGCTATGGCTTTAGATACCCTGGATCAAAGCCCGGCTCGCTCTTTGTTCTTCAAAATGGTATCCTTGCCTTCATTTGGAAGGAATCAAGGGCTGTTTTGACCTTGCAAAGACTCAACTTGCAAGAACTTCTAAAGAAGGGTGAAAGGGTACCTTCCTTGCCTCCCGTCGCCAATTTTTCGTATCTGACGAAGTCCTACTCCAACGTGTTTGCTGGCTTTCCGAGCGCTTCGAATTGTTTATCTACGCCAAGGTTTGTCTTAATCCTAACATGTCAGCTTCTTTTACTTTTCAGAGTTTCTGCTTAAAACCTTAGCAAATCTCTAATCACCCTTGCATTATGAACTGCTGTAACTATTGGAGATTTAAAAGTTACTTGGTTGTGTTGAATTGCTTAATAGATGTTTGGTGGAAACTCACATGTAGTTGACAAAGTTGATTGTTGAAAACTATTGGATAACAATTTAGTGAAACATGTCAAATCATCTAACGGTTTTTAACTATCAACTTTATGTGAAGACAACTGCATGCGAGTCTCCACCTAGATATTTAGATGCCTGTGCTTTTGGCGACTACTCTAGTTAGTTGTATATTGACTAATAATGCATAAAGCATTTTTTTTCTCTTTTAGAAATATGGTTATAGAACTTTAGCAGATTCTAAAGCTTAGTAATAATTCTAGAAAAGTATTAAATTGAGTTAAAACAGCAATCTTCAAAAGAACTCATGGCGGATTATTCTTCCTTAAAGAGATCCGTAAATATCTTTTTCTATAAAAAAAATGATTCTGCAATAACATTCACAGACTTAGGGAAATTTACAATCACTAGAGACACATGACTGCTTAAAATCAGTGGAATTTGAAAGTGTATATGTGGTGCAAGATTTTGTTGGTATCAGGTTTATAACATTAGTATGATTCAACTGGACACTATCCACTGTAAAATTCTATCAATATCATGAATGGAACTGTAGTAACATCATTTACATTCCTTTTTGTTATAAAGTTGCTCTTGTTTGGATTTATTTTCAGAGGTTAATTTTGATAACTTTGTCAATGTAAAAATAACTTTACCTATTGTAATTTAATCATATGTTATTTGATTAAAAGTTTTGAGGTATTCCGTTTGAGATTCGGGTAACGGTTGCTGATGTGATCATACATAATAAGATATTTATATAAATTACTTTTCAAAAATACTTCTAACGTTTAATTTCATTCAATTTTGTCTCTAACGTTTTCGATTTGTGTCAAAAATATCCGTGGACGTTTTCAATTTTCTACCTAACATTTTAGACAGAGTTAAGGATATTTTTGAAGAAAATTACAAACGACAGAGACAAAAAGCATACTTTACTCTTTCAACCAAACACGCCCTTAATATTCCCGAGCGAGGGAAATTCTAAACCAGTGTTAATGTTTCTGTACAGGCAAGGACTAGATTTATGACAGAATGGCTATAAGCTTTCTGGCCGATGCTGGAATCGCGTCGCTTCTGGTTGTTACAGAATATAATTACTTGCTGCTGTATTTTTATTTAGTTATTTTTCATTTCTTGAGGATTAATGATAAAAGAATTTATGTAATTTTCGTCAAGAAATGTCCTATAAATGACAATTTAATTGTCTTATGCTGCCATGAAGTTCCTTCTGTACATTTTATGTAAATTGTCGATTGACATAATGGTTGCCCTTGTGTACAAAAGCAGACATACTTCACTTAATTTTAAGAGTACACTGAAAATATTTAATTTTAGTGAGCATATATCAACTTTTTTTTATGAGAGTTGAAGTTAAACCATACCTATATTGATTAAACATTTCATGATAACAAAAAGCAGGACAAAAAAAGTTTTAAAATTGATGTCCTGACAATCTAAATTATTTAATAATTTTTTATTCTTTTGAATGACTATATATATGTGGTAGACTAGTGGTTGTAAAGAATAGTTATGTTTGTTGTTGTGATGATATATAATTGAATGTAGGTATAAAACTTAAATTAAATATATTATCTAATATATTTAATATATTATTTTCTTATATATTTTATTTTATAAAGTTTGGTGTACATTTTTTTTCTTGAAACAATCTTATTCATACATGTATCAATAAAAAACTTTTAGTTTGACTAATTTTATATTTATTATTATTAGTTATTAAAAAATATATTAATAAACATGTTTCACACTTGTCATTTGAATCAAAAGAATAAATTTGCTTGTATGAAAGATTAGAAAAACTCTTCATTTTTTTAAAAAAAAAATCAATATACAAATAGCTTTAAAATATTCTAAATTCTAATATATGATAATATCGATATCAAAATTTAAAAGTAATAAAATAAAGGATTTAAATTTAAAAAAAAAAAAAACCACTATCCATGCTCCATATGTAAACAAAATCCATTAACTCATGGATTGGCCCAATCCAGTCTATTTTAAATATTTTGTTGTGAATGTGTTGGTTCGCATATCTTCCATTCTTTATCTTTCTTCAATTCTCGGTTGAGTGTTTATACTTTATATGGAGAAACACCTTCCTAATTGAATATTACGTAGTTTCTTCGATCCTAACATTTATTTTACGGTGAAAACTTAGGTGCAGTCGATTTCACGTGAATTTAATATCTGAGAGTCGTTAGATAAAAATTTAGTCAAATCAATAAAATTATTTAACGACTTTCAAGTACCAACTTTACATGAAATCGATTGCACCTGAGTTTTCACCTTATTTTATTATTATTATTATTATTATTATTATTAACAAGGATGTATACTTGTATAGTATGATGCAACCGTGAATACTTTATTACATGTGGAGTCTGCTTAACTATTTTGATGATGCCATGGAAATTTTTGAATATTAAGTATGGATTTTTTTTTCAATTTGTAATAATTTTATTTAAAATTCTCATGATAATTAATTAATTACTTATGCTAAATTTACTAAAATAAAATATTAATAAGTATGTATAAAAAATTTCATTCTTTCTTCTAATACTACAACTTTAACTTTATCCTTCTAACCTAAATCCATTATTAATTATTTTTTTATGTTCATTTCTCTTCAATTATTTATTAATTTTCAATTTAATTAGCTAAGTTTTTTTAACAGGAGAGCTCAACACAGTACAGTAGAGCAGGCAACCAAACTGTAGCCATGATCATAAAGGAAAATAAAAACAAAGTAATAAAACAATTCCTGATGTCATCTCCGGCATTGTCATCAACAACAAAAGGGATCCAAACTACTCCATTCTCTATAACTGGTCAAAGATCTTTGAAACACCTCTTCTAGACCACCTTCTTTGGAATTAAAACTCCGCCTGTTCCTCTCTAGCCAAACATTCCAAATAACCGCAAAGAAGCATATCATCCACTTGTTTCGCTCATCCTTCCTGTTTACAACGCCTATCCAACTCTCAAAATGTTCTTTTAATGAGCCCGGAATAGACCACGCTCTCCCAAAATCAGAAAGCCATCGACACCACACCTGCCAAGTAAACTCACAACCTAGAAACAAGTGGTGAATATATTCAACATCTCTTTTACATAACACACATATGTTGTCTCCATGACTAATTATTCCAAATCTAAGTAGTCTTTCTTTAGTATTTACTCTTCCTATCAGAACAAACCAAATAAATAACTCCACTCGTGGTGGCACCAAACCTTTCCATATGGTTCTGGTGAAGTTGTAGCTGGTGATATCCTCCAGGAGAGTATCTGACTGCACCACCTGCACAAAAGAGTTAGTTGAAAAAATTCCTTCATTGTCAAACTTCCAAACGACTCTGTCTTGCTTATCACCTGCTAGCTTAACAGGCCTTAAAGACTCATGCAAAATATCCATTAATTCCAACTCCCACTGATATAAGTCTCGCCTCCACTGAAAGTTCCAAATCCACTCTAGTCCATCCCAAAACCCACAATCCCCTATGACAGATCCTTTCTGGTTTGAAACAGATAAAAGTCTCGGAAATCTCATCTTGAGCGAACCACCTTGTAGCCAGACATCTTCCCAGAATCGAGTCCTCCTACCATCACCCACCTCCATAGACAACCCAGCAATCATCTTGTCTCTTACATTGTTATCCTTTAGCTGCAACTGACATATATCCTTCCATGGTCCCCCTTTAGTAGGTAGAGGCTGAGCTGATAACATCATATTGGGATTCAAGTCATAGCAGGAGCATACAACCTTCTTCCATAGAGGACACTCCTCATTTGAAAAACGCTACCACCACTTGAAGAGTAGAGCAGCGTTTCTAATCACTGCATCACCTACCCCCAAACCACCTTCCTTTTTAGGGGTCTGAACCACTTCCCACTTAACTAGTGCTACACCATTCCTACCTTCCTCCTTACTCAATAGAAATCTTTTCTGCAGTGATATCAACTTTTCTGCCACAGTCCTCGGCATCTTGTACAGGCTCAAGTAGTACACTGGCAAGCTATTCAACATAGACTTTATAAGGACTAACTTACCCGCTTTATTCAGCACCTTTGCCTTCCACAAACTGAGCTTTTCCTCAACCTTGTCAATTATTGGTTTCCATGTCTTGACCAGCCTTGGGTTTGCTCCTAGAGGAATGCCAAGATATCTGACTGGAAGGTTCGCCTCTTTACATCCCAACAAACTGCACATGTTGTCGGTCCAATGCTGTTCACAATTGATTGGGATTAAACTTGATTTATCGAAGTTAATTGTTAACCCCGATATTACCTCAAAGCACCTTAGCAATCTGGCATAGTTTCTGATGGTCTCCTCCTCCGGTAGACAGAATAATATAGTGTTATCTGCAAACTAGAGATGTGACAACTCTATATTTTCCTTGCCAACCAGCAGCGGCAAAATTCGTTGGTTTCTCACTGCCTCCCCTACCATCCTGTGTAGAACATCCACTACCAGAACAAACAAGAACGGAGACAGTGGATCACCTTGTCTCAAACCCCTCTCCATCTTGAACGGTTTAGATGGGGAGCCATTTATTAGGATTACCATGGACGCTGTACCGACACACTCCCTAACCCATCCTCTCCATCTCCAACCAAAGCTCATCTTCTGCAGCACAATATCCACAAAGTTCCACTTTACCCGATCATAAGCCTTCTGGAAGTCTAATTTAATAATTGCTGCCTTCTTCTTCCTCATCTTCAACCATTGCACTGTTTCGCACGCAATAAGTGCCCCATCATGAATTTTCTGATCCTTCACAAATGCGCTTTGAGTCTCCCCTACTAGACCTGGCATCACTGATCTCATCCTTCTAACCATCACCTTGGATATTACTTTGTATATACGGCCTACCATGCTGATCGGTCGGAGGTCTTTGATCTGCTTGGCTCCAGTGTACTTCGGTGCAAGGGCCACCCAAGTAATATTGGAGTCAGAAGGCAACCTTGATGACCGAAAGAAGTCCAGAATAGCTGTCGAGAACTCTGTACCAACCTCATCCCAGCACTTCTTAATGAAGTTCATATTATACCCGTCGCTACCTGGAGCCTTAGAGGATTCACAGTCCCAAACAGCCTCTCTAATCTCCTCCAATGTCGGTATTCTCTCCAAAGCACTTGATTCTTCTTCGTCAATCCGGTTAACCAATCCATCCCTGAAGCCCACCACCGGTGATCTCTCCTGATGATACAAATATCTGTAAAACTCTCTAATGGCTATCTTGATCCGAGCTTGATTTCTTATCAACCTTCCATTAATCACCAAAGCATCAATTCTATTATTCCTTCTTCTTGCCGACGCCAAGTTATGAAAGTACCTCGTGTTTTTATCCATTTCCTTCGTATGCCTAGAGCACGATATCTGTTTCCAGTGTATCTCTTTTCTCACATACCACTGCTTGCAGCAGCTTACTAGAGCCTTCCTTCTAGCCTCCACTGTACCATCATAGACTCCATTTCCAACTATGTCATCTACCTTCTTGATCTCATCCTCAAAGCGCCGAATTTTCTTATCCATGTCCCCAAATTTTTCTTTATGCCATTTTCCCAAAGGCACCATTAGAGCCTTCAACTTATCTGTGAACTACCCATCTCCAATATTCCTCCATTCCTCTCTGACCATTCTTAAGAATCCTTCATGTGTAAACCATGAGTCTAGAGTCCGGAACGGACGCGGCCCACCTCTGTACTTGGTATCTTCAACTATTATTGGGCAGTGATCTGATAGGCCTCTCGGACCACCTTTTAAACGAATCTCCGGGAACTCCTCGGTCCATTCTACACTCACTAGGACTCTGTCAATACGACTATAGGAGCCACCTCTGTACCATGTAAATTTACGATCATTCAGCGGTAAGTCCACTAACTGCATATCTTGGATCCAACTCTTGAATTCTTCTGCAGACGCTGTTAACCTGTCCTGATTTTTCCTCTCTTCAACATGTAACACCTCATTAAAATCACCCATGTAGTATATCGGGACTTGACATAAACCAGTTATAAAACTCAGTTCCTCCCATATAGCAAGTTTTCCACTCTCGTATGAGGACCATAAACCAAACAGAAAGCATAATGAAACTCATTTTTCAATAAAACCCCCTCAACACATAACCACATCTCCCATTTGTAGCAGTTACTCATTCTAAACAGCATCTCATCCCACATTAACAACAGACCCCCAGACATGCCTTCCGATTCTACAAACTTCCAACCCACCACATCGCTTCCCCAAATACGTATTACATCAACTTTAGTCACGACTTGCAATTTTGTTTCAACCAAACCTAACATATTCATTTTATGTTTCTTCTTGAGCCCTTTTATCAACTTTCCAACCCCCTCAGCCCCCTAACATTCCAAGAGCTAAAAATCATTTTAAAACATTATTACACACCTTTTTGAGTTTCTTCGGTCTGCTTCTTCGCGCCTTCTCTTTTTGTTTTGCTAGCCTCCTCGTCTTAGCTAACGCTTCATTCTGTTCTTGTAAAATCATCATTAAGTCATCTTCTTCATTGTACTGCACTGCTCCAGATTTCACAGCCAATTCCCACACCTTCCTATTTTCAATAATCTGTTCTTCCTTTCTCGAAACGTTATGAATACTGATCACCTGTTATCCGTCATCAGTTTCCACGCCCGCTCCAGTTTCACTGCTTCCTTCATCAATTGTCGCAGGACCCAGGATCCTCCCATCATCCACTGCATCGGCACCATTTTCGAGGCCCACTAAGTTCTTCTCGGGAGTCAAGCCGGTCTCCTCGGCGTCTCTATCCAGCTCGTCTTCACTGGAGGGATCGTCTCCCATCATCGTCGGTAATGGATTCCCAGCACGTTTTGAATCGGGTCTTGTTGGCCCATGGAAGCCCCCATCGTTCCCTGTCACAAGACCTGCGTCCCCCTCATCTCTCTAGCTGGTTCCATGGATGGTTTTGCGGTGGTCACGGCCTCTTCGTGCTCTGGTCACGCCGTTCTGGTCCAGGTTCAACATCTCCACATCGATTTGTTCCTTAGCAGTGGCGCTCATCTTCGAAAGTGGAGGATCATGACCCGGATGGATCCCTACCCGGCCCGACTGCATTAGCGCCCCATCTGTCCGCTTCTCCAAGTGAGTTGGGCTGTCTGCGTTTTGCTCAGCCTGGACTGGGCCTTTGTTGACGCAGCCCATATTCCTTCCTTCCACATAGGTGTATCCCTCCTTGTTTTTGGCCCAACCATTAAACCATTTTTGGACAGCCTTTTTTTTATAACAGCATCCTTCATCCAGCCCAGCACCGTATCCCCAGTTGACTGTTTCTTTTGATCCCGTATCGTTGATCAGATCACAACATCCCTTCAATTTAGCGTTTCCTACTACATCAATGCCTTCCGTTATCATTGGAATTTGAATTTGAACTAATTTGTCATTCCTCCATTCATTCAATATGTTCTCAGTAATTACCAAATTATCCTTTCCACCATCTTCCTCCCTTGACACCGCCATCACCATCTCAGCCACCGGATCTCTGTTTACCAATGACACTATCGAACCGCTCGCACCTGAGATCTCACATATTTCTGGACAATGATCCTGTCCATAATACAAGTGTCAATTTGCACCTGTGCCACACTGAAAGAGAGGCATGATTTCGTGGCTTTGTCACATCCAACAACTTCTCTCCATTGGCTTCCTATCATCTTGAAGGTCTCTGTTGACCACGTATGTAAGGGAATTCCATAGCACTCTAACCATACTCTTCAAGTTTCACTACGCTCCTCCTCATCCCATCTCCATACACTATGAAAGAACTTCAGGAGGCTGTTCAATTTGAACGTGTAGGATTCTTCAGCACTTAGTATACTTTCAAACGTTAGGAGTGCTTTGTACGCTCCTAGTTCTCTGACTTCTACCAGATGAGGCAAATTTTTACTGATCATGGCCTTCAAGGACTTATAGTCAATTGCCTTTGTCGTTCCGCCTATTAAACTCCTCTGTAACCAGTCCAGATTTGCTTTTGCCACCGGCACTTCCAACTTCTTCGTCCACCCATTGCCTTGCGGGTCGCCTGGTGTTTCCTTCTTCTTCAGCTCCTTCACATTGCTCCTTGCACCCTTTTGGCGCACTTCATGTTGAGGTTGAATCGTGACCGAATTCTGTGCATCATTTTCCTTTTGATGGCCCTTCGTAATCTTCACTTCATTTGTGCGTCGATACCTAGCTTCCCCTACTGTAACAATCTTGCCTCGTAATCTCATCCTATTCATTTTCGCAATAGCCTTCATAACTCCCCCCTTCGTTGTATATCGGATGAACGCAAAAATGTACAGTGTTCCTTTTTTTGTTTTCGTGACAAGTAGATATCATTTATCCGCCCAGCCCAATTGAACAAATGATGCAGCTCCTTCTTGAAAATATCTTCTAGAAGATGATCTACGAAAATAGAGAACGATTCGTTTTCCAATCGATAGTACTCTTCTCTATTCCAAACCCTAGGATCTCTGTGAGAAAACCTACTTCTACCCCTCTTAGTGTTTCCCACCTCTCTCTCATCCTATTAGGGTTATAGGTACTTTCTATTTTCATGCGAAAAGCAATACATATTAATCAATGCTTTTTCCTTTTCAATATAATTATCTAAAGATAGAAGGATTATATTTAAAGAATCGAATAGCTGGATTTAACATTATAAAATTTAATTAGCTAAGTTAATATTATCTCCTATAACTTTTCAACTTCAAAC
Organism: Arachis ipaensis; assembly: GCF_059453495.1. Lineage (NCBI taxonomy): Eukaryota > Viridiplantae > Streptophyta > Magnoliopsida > Fabales > Fabaceae > Arachis > Arachis ipaensis. The sequence goes on from NC_142443.1 coordinate 138,036,743, forward strand.
CATGAGAATCGTTGGATAATTATTACTATATTTCACTAAACTAGTTTATATATAATTAGTGCCAAATCTTAATTATATCATGAACATCCGGAGTAATAGGCAGACAATGAAAGTACGAACAACCTAAATAATAGACTGTTAGGCTTATTAAAACAAAAAATATTAATCCTATTTATCTACTACAATTCTAACCTATCACCTTCAATCTTTCTCTCATTTTATCGCATCTGCTTCACTCCCTCTTTCTTGTCACACCGTCCCTAACGCATCTCCCGTCGTCGCCACCGTCTGAAGAAGCAATGTGTCGCACCACCGCTGCATCTTCTTCTTCCATGCGTTGCACCTTCTTCTTTTTTCCTGTGTTGCGTCCCATGATCTCAACGCCGTTGTTGCACCTTCTTCTTCCATGCGTCGCGCCACTCTTGTTCTCCCTGCAAGCGACGTTGTCGTTGCGCGCCTTCTTCTCCCCTCCGTGACATTGCATCGTTGCCGAGCCAGAAGCCTTGTTCCACTGCTACCCCAACGCTGCACCTCTGCCTTTGCTTCTACGTCGTTGCGTCGTATCTTCGCCACTTCTGTCGTATGCTGCTTTGCTTCGTTCACTCAAATGATATGACCCAAATAAACATCCACTTTAAAATGAAAAGAATCATTCGCATCGCATACATAGTAAAATAAACATCTGAATTATTTAGCAAGAAACAAGTAGTGAGACAGCAGCTGCGGAAGCACTGGAATAAAGTAATTACAGTGGTGGTGGTGACACAGAATTGTAATAAAGTAGTTACAACGAAAATAAAAAAAATTTAAAATTATGATTAAACTTAATTAATTCAAAATTTAATTTTTAAAATTAAAATTAATTTTTCTTTTTTTTTAATTTATTATTTAGAGTTGAAACCCATTTTGACCCCTGAAATTTTCGACTGGCCTCAATTTCGACCCCCAAATTTATAATTACCCAATTAACACCCCCGAATATTGGATCGTGCCCCACGTTTGCCTCGACAGCTATCTCTATTAACGGAGATCTGACGTGACATGTTAAGTTGACACGTAGGAAACCCTAAAACGACGTCGTTTTATGTTCCCTCCCAATTTTCACTCAATGCGACGTCGTTTAAGGGTTTTGTTGGGTTAAAAAAGTTGGGTCAACATATAGATGAAGACACAGATGTAACTTGACCCTTTTTCTTCCTTCTCTTTTTCTTCTATTCTTCTTCTCCATGTTTTTGTTCTTCTCGCATGCTTGACTATGAGAAAGGAGAATCAGAGTAACATTTATCGTGTATTGGACTACTGGGTGAGGTTGCTGAACAACTAGCATTGCCGCGGAAAGAAACGACGAAGATCAGGTTAGGAAGTGAAGTTATATTTTTTTTCACAAATTTTTTGATACTCTGTTCTTGGCTTTTGTTTCAGTTTTTGTATTGCATTGTTATTATCGAAGCAAGGTGGTAGTTATATCTAGGGCATTGAAAGTTGTTGCATGTGAACGATGCTGGGGTTTGTTTTTTTTCCTTACTGAAGAAGAGAATGTCAATTGTATCTTTTGCTGTCTCTGGATAAATGTTATTATGTGTGTGTTATTGCTTGTGTTTAAACAATTTGTTGTTTAAAAATAAATGATGAACTATTGTCATGTTTGGAGTTTGAAGTTAGTTAAGTCAGTATACTTTATTTTTTGAAATCATTGTTGAGATTTTTGTTATTTTGTAATGTAGATGGATGATGATATAACAATTGTCATCCACTATGGAGAAAGTTTTGAGACGAAAGAAGATGGAGAAGTGGTATATGTCAGAGACCAAATTGAACAATTGTTTGGACTAGAAGAAGAAACATTGGCGTGTTCTCAATAAAAAATTACTACAAGGTTCTAGAATATGACAACTTGAAGGAGTGCTGTGGCTAGTTCCTAGGAAGCCCTTGAAGACTGGATTGAGAGCATTCTCACATGACAAGGAGCTGTTGGAGATGTGCTTTCACGCAAAGAATAACAAATGTGTAGTGCATGTGTACCTTGAGTATGAAAATTTTGAACATGAATGTCTTTTTTTGGACCCTAAATGTAGACACTTTATTTTAGGTTTATAAATGGTACCAGTATGTTTAATACTTAGTTTTACTTTCTCACTGTTACAACATTACATATGTACCAAAGGAGCTAACACCATGCTTCTTTTTCATGAAAATCTGAATACAATGCTTTCATTCACCTTCAAAGTACACACCTTTAGGTCCACACTTTTAATCAAAATTTAATCATACTTACACCATACATAACAGTCATAAACACACCTAAACAAATAATCAAGCTTAAAATACTAATCCATATTTTCAAACACCTAATTTCAACTTCTATTAAAGTAATTCTCCATGCTAAATTCATCTTTCAACTATCATAACTGCTTGTAGGTTGTGTTTTGCCTACTAAACTCTATTCTTCTTTGCCGTTTATCTACGTAAAGAAACCACACTACATTCTCCCAGAACTCTGTCAATTTTTACATCAATCAACAAAAAGAAAAAAAATTTAAGATTACTCATCAAACAAAAGTACCAATAGCAACACATTAAAAAAAGAAGAAGATGACATTGAGAACTTACATTATAATTCGGACACCCATAAAAGGTCTCTCAGGATTGGCATTCGTCCCAAACCATCGAAGCACTGGACGTATTCCACAACCACACCAATCATGAATTTTTTCCAATCTCCCATGAGTAAGGTTCTTCACGGAAGCTCCATGAGAACGTGATCATACAGAACTCCCTGCAGCTTGGCTTCTTGAACTCATCATTTCTCCAGCAAAGTCTCGAACGTATTGGAAAAAGAGGGCTGCAAACTACGATTTTATCATCTATAGAAGGATTAAATTGAGTTCATTCAATTTTTGTTACATCATTCACTCATCACACATCCATTTTGGTAAATTGGGTGCCACGTGAATATACATTATACATTTTGTCAATTTCACGTGCCACATCAAATTTCTGTTAAAAGAAATAGCTAGAGAAACAAATATGAGACACGATCTAATATTTAAGAGTACTAATTAAATAATTATAAATTTAGGAATCAAAATTGAGGCCGGTCGAAAATTTTAGGAGCCAAAATGGGAGTTAATACTCAAATTGGCCCCTGAAATTTGACCCCGACTCAATTTAGCCCTCAAGGTTTCAATTGACTCTAATTGTACCCTAAAATTTTGACTCGCGCCTCAAATTGGCCCTTTCGGCGTTTTCTGTCACCGGAGAGCTGACCTGACAATTTTAAATGACACCTGGCAGTCTCAAAACGACGCCGTTTTACTGTTGGTGCCGAAATCCTTAGAAACGACGTCGTTGACATGAGAAAAAGGGGTTAAATGAAATCCAAACGTTAACAACTTCAAAACTGAAACCCAATTGACCCTTTCTCTTCTTTCTCTTCCCGTGGTATACGTTCCCGTCAGAGAAGCACCATGGGTGTCGCAGTAATGGAGGTTTGAAGCTTTTCTTACTTGTTTCGCTCTCTATTGTGAAGATTAATTACCTGGGAGTCATCTTTTGGAAAACAGGTTAGTAACAAAAATGCTGCTCTCAACTACCATGCTCTGTTTTTTTCAAAATATTGGTTGTGAGTTATTTTTCATTTTTTTCAGTCTACTTCATCAGTGAAACTTTGGGAGAATGTGGTTGATTATGGTTGTTGATGATGATAGAATTTTTGTTTGTTAGGGTTTAATTTTTTTGCATGTATGTGACTGTGATAAACTGAATTGTTCAGTTCTTTGTCCGTTTTAGCAGTCTTTGATTCTTCATATTCCATTTTAAAATAACAATTTTACACTTTCATATCCCATTTTAATTTAATTGTTGACTGAATAATTTATTGTAAAAATAAAAGATTTTTTGTGCTGAACATTGTCTGTATCAATGACCACTATGAGTGTTTTATTATACATTTGAAATTAAGTGATAATCATGAACTGAACTTCTTGATTTTCCTTAGACATTGACATTAGTACTATGGCTTGGAGGTGTTGCTGATGATCATACTCAAGATTTCAGTGCATTTATATATTAAAATGGGATCCTTGAACATACCTGATAATTTTGCTTTCATGTGTTTCCTTGTTCCTTCTTGTATTATTATCTACAAGAGTACTGATATAGTGAAAAGGGAGTACTGCATTATATAATGATCATAACAAGAATATAATTTTGATGAAAAAAATCCTACTTTTATAGATAAACTTTAAGAGTGTGATTACTAGTTGGAATATAATTTTGATTAATGAACACACCTGATAATTTTGCTTTCATGTGTTTCCTTGTTTCTTCTTGTACTATTATTTATAAGACTATTGATATAGTGGAAAGGGAGTACTGCATTATGTAATGATCATAACAAGAATATAATTTTGATAAAAAAAATTTCTACTTTTATACATGAACTTTAAGGGTATGATTACTAGTTGAAATCTTTAAAGAAAAGAATGACTTAATGATTAAAGTGGAGTCTATTTTATTTCTCAAGAACCCTTCCCTTAAATTTTCTGCATGAGTATTTTAATACGGCACTTGTTAAAAAGCAAAAAAGGTATCTTTCTAAATGCTTAATATTTTCGATAATGCATGTGATAGTTTACTTTTTCGTACTTTCTTAATAAGTTTTTACGAGATTAATTATCCTTGTAACAAGCATAATAGTTTGATAAAAAGCATAATACTCTGTAATCTATATTGAAGGTTTCCTGTTTTTTATTATTATTATTATTATTATTATTATTATTATTATTATTATTATTATGGTTAAAGATACATAGTCTCCTGATCTCTATTTATTCTGGCCATTCATAAAGTAAAAGGAATTGTACTTGTTTCATTATATTCTGTGAAGTATTGGCAATGTTGGGTAGTGTTGCATGGTATAATAGTTTGATACTTGAGCCAGAGTTGAATTTATTTTGATTAGCAAAGTTGTAATTGTATTTAAATATTGTTGATTTTACTTGCTTTATTCTTTCATGTTTCATGATTAAAGATTGCATGAGACAGATTGAAATTAAACCAAATACCTTTAACAATACTTTTCATGTTTTTTAATGGTAGCCAAAACACTTTTAATTGATTAAGTTGTTTAATATATTAGAACTAAGCCCTAACTGAATTGTCTGTAATCTGAATTACTATTTTCAATTTATTGTAGTGTTGTTTTTAATCAGACTACCGAAGAATAGGACGCAACCCACAACCGCACCAATGCAGAACCTTTCCACCTCTGTCACCTCTGTCACGGTGTGCGTTCTTCACCCAGCCACCATGCGAACGAGTTCTACTAAAGCTACCTGAGTCTTGGCTGCTACTTCCCAACATTCTTCTCAACTCTTGGAGACACTCTTGTGATTTGAAAAAATTGGGACTTCTAGGTTTTATTTAAAATTTTTAGAGGTTAAATTAATGTCTTCAAACATTTTGCCATGTCATCTAATTGCAAGGGTGTCAGGTGTCAACCAAAATTGACAAGTCAGCTTTCTGGTGACGGAAAACGCCGAAAGAGCCAATTTGAGGGACGAGTCAAAATTTTAGGGTACAATTAAAATCAATTAAAACTTAATTAAAACTTTGAGGGCTAAATTGAGTCGAAAGTCAAATTTAAGGACTAATTTGAGTATTAACTCGCCAAAATGGTTTCAACTCTATTGTTTATGTTGTTGAGACAAAACATTCTTTTCCTATGCTTCGTCAATATTCATACATAGCCAACACCAAAAAGAAACTATATATAGGGAGACCGAGAAAATGTCAAATACTGCAGAATCAGCAGCAGTAGGAGGAGCCCGTAATCGTCGATCATGTCCATCATACACACACTCCCTCTCTTCTTCACCTTCCTTCTCCTCTCCCAAGCTCAACCGCCCTCCGGTGCTCCCTCACCGTCACCGTCCTCCGGTGCGCCTTCACCGTCACCGCCATCCGATACCCCCTCACCGTCACCGCGCTCATCCACTGTTTGTATTATCGGCGCCGGCATCGGTGGTTCCTCTGTCGCTCACTTCCTCCGCGAGTACACTCCTCACTCTTCCGACTTCCCAACAAAAATCCTCGTCTTCGAGCGCCGCACCACCGTCGGCGGCCGTATGGCTACCATCACAATTGCCGGCGACACGTTCGAGGCCGGTGCCTCCATCCTCCACCCTAAGAACTTCCACGCCGTGAATTACACCAAACTTCTGGACCTCAAGGTGAAGCCACCGTCGTCGGAGTCGAACTCCATCGGGATCTGGAACGGAGAGAGGTTCGTTTTCAAAACGGTTAAGATCGGCTCTGATATCCCGCTTGTGAACCAGCTCCTCAAACTGCCATTGATCGATTATATCGTCTCCAATCTTGTGTCGCTCGTTAATTCGGTGCTCTTGTTTTTCCGTTACGGTTTCTCGCTTCTGAAGATGCAGAGCTTCGTTGAGGTATTGTTTCTCTTCTTGTTAAGATTTATGGCTATTTCTAACTTTCTATACATTATGTTAATAACTTAATAGGTTGATATTTAATTATTCTCTATACACATTCATACTTTAAGTGACATTTATAGTCTAGTCAACAAAGAGCATTATAGATGGAATTATAGTAAAAATTTATGTAATCACGAGGTTTAGCACAGTTGATGGCTAGCTGAACTCCTTAAAGATCTAGGTAGGGCCTTAGGGGCTCGATACAGTTCTTTCTCGAAAGAATTAGTCATTGCTTGTTGTGGTGGATGTCCTGGGTTACGATGGTAGTAAAAGTGTTTGTCTTTATATTTTGTACTTAAGTGTGATTTTTAAAGAAAAGTGTCATTGAATTATTGAAAGTAAGTGTTGCCCATTTATTATGAAAAGTATCTTCTTTTAAGGAAAATAAGACGGGATGTAATTTTCTTACTGATGAGGTTGTGATGTTTTTTAGAGTGCTGTTAATAGGTTCTTGAAGTTCTATGAAGTTCCTGGTTCGAGGCCTGTATTTGAGACAGTGGATGAGATGCTGAAATGGGCTGGTTTATATAACTTGACGACAAGGACTTTGCAGGATGAATTGACCGATGTTGGCATGTCTCCATTGTTGATCAATGAACTTGTCACGGTGAGAAATTCTTGCTGTCCTTGTTTTTAATAAAGGTTACAATTTGTTTTCACCAGTTCAGCTGGTTAAGATCACTTTGGTGTGAAGGGATTGTTTCCTGATTACAGGTTTGCAAGACTGCTTTTTTGTGAATTGCAATGATAATTGTAAATATAACTATTTACGGTGAAAAAATATTATGGATTCTTCAAACATAGAAGCTGAATCTGATGAGTTTGTCGTATTTTGATTTCGTGTGTTGCTTTTTCTGTTTCAATGAAGTACCAATTTTCACATTGATGATTAAGTTTTATGACATTATAGAACAGATGACTTGTTTGTTACCAAAACAAAACCTACAGTTCTTGCTTAGGATATCACTTTTTTTGCAATGAGAATATATTGACGTTTCGTTTTTTTGAATTAGAGGTTTGCAGGTAGGCCTCTTCTGTTGTTCACATCACTAGTTGCAAACTGTTAGATCAGTCATAATTTTACACTCCTATGGCAACTTCATGATGGGTTTTATGGCTAATGTAGTTTATTTAGTCCCATATTAAGTCATCCAAAGCAGAATGGTATGAAATATAGAACAGCTCAGCTGAACATGGACTTTTGTTCTGATTGTGCATGCAGGTTATCACACGTATAAATTATGGCCAGAGTGTCTTGATGAGTGGGCTGGCTGGTGCAGTTTCTCTGGCAGGATCAGGTGGCGGACTTTGGGCCATTGAGGGAGGCAACTGGCAAATGGCTGCTGGACTGATCAATCAGTCTGATGCTGAATTGCACTTGCATGAAGAAATAATATCCATTGCTAACCTTGGTGATTATTATGAACTCAGCTCCACAAAAGGAAAAAGTTATTCCTGTGAAGTTGCTGTGGTTGCTACCCCATTGGATGAGTTGAATATTCAATTTACTCCCCCGGTTTCAGTTCCTAAAAGAAAATTACAGCACACACATACAACTTTTGTTAGGGGATCTTTAAATCCTGTGAGTATTCTGAAAGATCAATCATATTCTTACCGAGGCTATGTAGTAAGATTTGACATATCATCCTATAATGTCTGATATATCTTCTTTTTGTACTATTTTGGTTGGTACTATTTCTAATGGTGATGCATTGTTGTGCACTAGGTATATTTTGGTTTCAGCCGTGCAACGAAAATACCAGAACTTGTTGGCACATTGGAGGATCCTAACATTCCATTTTCAAGCATTTCAGTTCTCAAGAAGCACAATGAAAAAGAATCCACTTTTAAAATATTCTCTCGACAACCAATGGCAGACACATTACTGGATAAAATCTTCAGGTAACAATATGGAGTGATCACCTTGTCAGTTAACTTTAAACTTTTGCTTATCTGTCCACAATATCTACTTCAGAAATCTGCTCACTTCAATTAAATAAAGTGGCTAGTCCATGATTTATTGAAGCTATTCTCACACATAAAACCTAAAAACCCTTTGAACTCTGTTTAATCACTTGGCCATAAGGGTGTCTAGGGAGTTACATTTTGGAGGGGAAGGAAGAGAAGGGGTTTTGTGAGAGAAATAGACTCATAGTCATAGCTTCTCTTCAAACATTTTTCCCTTTTCTTCTAACCCTTTTACCTTTCCTCCCTTCCCTCAAAATGAAACTCCTGAACACAGATTGAAACGTAGATAGGGTGCATCAGAGTTTAAGTCAGACATTCACTTCTTAAACTTTCGATTTAAGTGCCTGGCCGATTCCCTTCCCTCCCCACAAAATAAGGGCTTGCTAATGGGTGCCTAAAGACACACTTTACCAACACAGAATTTGAATATTTTTGTTTAAGAAAGTTTTTTCCCCGGTAATATAAATAAAATACATGATAAAGTTAAATAATTCTACTTTTGTATCCTTATTTCTTAAAGAGTGGCCCATTTGCAAAAGTCAAACGAGAAAAGAAAATTTTGTACTACTTTGAGTAAGTTTTGGATTGCTCTGACACTTGCAGTGCGAGGAATGAGACTATACGGATAGACTGGGCTGCCTACCCTCATTACAAGCCCCCAGAAATATTTGCACCGTTTATATTGGATGGGCAGCATTTGTACTATGTGAATGCATTTGAAAATGCAGCAAGCACCATGGAGACGAGTGCTGTAGCAGCTGAGAACATAGCCCGACTCATAGCATCAAGATATTTTGGCAAAGTAATTGCGTATCCATCTAATAAAGCTACTGCCAGTTCTCAAGCAGTGGATGCTCATTTGGATTTGTGAATATGCAGTGGCTGTAAGATATTGTTAGGTAGTTGAACTTGAACTTCATCAAGTTTAAGTTATGTTGTAATTTTGTATATTATATTAAGCAAATGAAGGAATGTACAAAGACTGGACAATGTAGAATTTCTCTTCTCTTGTATTTTCTCAGATAATAATGAATGGGTAGTGATTTTGATTGTTGAGGATTTCGTGGTGTTTGTGCTTGGTTTTATAGGTCCATTTACGTGGAAAGTCTAGGTTACTGCTATTACCAGGGCAGGATCATTCTTTTAGCAGAACCAGAACAAAAATTAGAAATAGGAAGTGGCACACATGAACCATGTTTAGGTGATGGGAAATGTGGTTTGAATGTCTCACTCCTCCATTGTGTTGGCACTAATTTTAGCACCTCTAAATTTTGGTGTCATCATTTTATAGATAGTAGTAATAATGCACGATACTGCACCCGTGAGCTTCGGTCAACTATAAAAATAGACTAAATCTCTAAACTGGTCTTTTAGATTCACAGCTTTCACCATTTTAGTCCCTCAAATTCAAAATTACCTATTCTGGTCTCCGAAATTCAGTTGTGGGTACCATATTCTCTGGTCCCTTTCTAGTATTGAATCAACAGACTAAGTGCTAAATTGGCTCAGACTTGCCATTTTGAATACATGGCTAAACAACATCATTTCGTTTTGGCACTTAAACAAGGTAAAAACAAGAAGAGGAAGAAGAGTTTATATAATGTGAAAATCATATCTCTCTTCATTCTTCAAAACAACTTCGTTTTTGCCTTATTTAAGAGCTAAAATCAAAAGATACTGTTTAGCCATGTCTCTAACATTGCAAGTCGGAGCTAACTGAACATTTCGTTCATTGACTCAACGCAGGAAAGGATCTAAAGATCAATATAGTGCCTAAAGCTGAATCTCGAGAACCAGTATAGTGAATTTTGAATATAAGAGACTAAAATAGTAAAAATCATGAATTTTAGGGACCACTGGAGAAATTTAGTCATAAAAATAAAATAAGCAAATAACAGTCAACAAGTCGGTCCCATGGTCTAGTGGTCAGGACATTGGACTCTGAATCCAGTAACCCGAGTTCAAATCTCGGTGGGACCTTATATTTTTATTTGGTTTTTTCGTCCGTTTCTGGATATTCAAATGTCACACATATAAAGAAAGCGCCAATCAAATTACTCAGTTCAATTTTTTTATTCCCCTTTCGAACTTCGGCTATTATTTAGACATTTTTTCTTATTCAGTAATCTCCAGCAACTAAAGATTAGTAGTAAATCGTTGAAGCAATAAGGCACAACATTGGCTAATCAATGTGTTCGGGATATTATTGGCAAATTATACATCTGATCTGACTACATGCTTGAGTAACAAAAATACCGAATGTATAAGGTAAATAATGGGAGTTTTCAAGCGAAAACAATATGGTTCTTTTCCGGAGATAATTCATGTATAAAATTGAACTATAATATATGTACAAAATGTCACTTCAAATATCAAAACCAATCAAAGCCCAAGCTAATGCATGATATTTGCAACTCAATTTGTAATGAATGGTACAAGCAGACATGAAAAGGGCCAGATTTGATTCGCCATCGGTTTGCCTAACAGTTGAGAAGCTCCAGTCACAATGTTCTTCAAGCTGCCAATGGTTCCTCCAAAACTGTGGCATTATCAATCATTAGCACTTAGCCAATTTCCTTTCACCTTTTACATTTTGGTGTATTGTTATTTATACCCCTAAGCTTAGCATCTTTGAAGGGACATCCAAAAGTGTCGGTCAAAACATTGGTTGAGAGTAAAATCGAAACTTGTTGTCAACCAATTATTAACAGAAGCAAATCTTGATGGCCCTTCAAAAGTGTTTAAAGGGGTAGAAATAACATTTTATTTATTTATTTATTTATTTGGATTGGGGATTGATATGTGCTGCACAGGGCAGATTAGACAAGTGCCGCTGGAGGGACAAAGGAACAAAAACATACCTTTTCTTTCTGAAGATACTTCGGCTTCGCTAGCAGCCGGTGCCTTGGTTGGGACATCAGGAAGGTCCAGTTTGTCATCTTGAAGCACTGAGGAAGGAACTTCTGGAAGATCTTCGACTGCAAGCTGGTTGGAGAGGGGAAAAAAACAAAAAGGAAACACAATTCTGTCAACTATTTAAAAAAAAATAGCTCTTTTCTCTACAGTAATTGCTACCTCAAAACTTTGCCAAGAAGCAGATACAGTAATTCTATGCTGGCAGTTGGCATTATCAGGCATTTAGATTAAGCAGCTAATTGATGCATATTACTTAATTGCTAGAAATCTAGTTTATATCTCTCTTCCATATTACTATGATTAAACTCATACTTCAATTGAAGTAAACTATAAGTTAACACAAAATTAAAAAAATTGAAAATTAATATTACCTGGGTTTCCAAGTTCTCAAATTCTGCTAAAATCTCCTCCTCATCCTCTGCTGATAATTTTTCTCCTAATATTGCATTAATTTCCTTCAAATTCAAGAAAAATTACTGGCTGTGAGCAAGCATCAAGTACAAGCGGAAAAACTGGCAGCTAGAAATTGGAAAAAGAAAAAGAAAAGTAGCAGTCAAACTGTAATTTGAAGCAGAAAATCCTAAGCACAAATTAATCTGGACATGAAAAAGGTTTTAAAAAAGCAGATATAGTAAGCATAATAGTGAGGTCAAGCTCACATCTTGATAAGCTTTAGCTTCAGCAGTATCATCCATAAGCTTCTGAACATCTTCAATGTTTATCTCACTTTGTATAGCTTTCATTGCATCATTACCAGCCTTTAAGCTTTCAAATACAGCCTTTTGCTTGCTTGCCAGTTCAATATCTGCTAACTGAACCAGAAGAATCAATGTATGAATTTGTATTAGGGGTATAATTATGACAAAAGGAAAGCAGCAATTGATACACAATTATCTCTTCTGAAACAAGCACCACAGTGGAAAAAGATTGAATTGGCACCACCATGGCAGATGTTTGTAAAGCCATCAACAATCCGAAAACTTAAGGGGTAAAAAGAAAGAGAATAATAAATAATATTACTTGTTGCTCAACATTTATAACCCAGGCATCAACTTGCTTCAACAATTCTTCTTGTGCCTTTTTCTTTTTCAAGGCCAACAAGGCCCGATCCTTCTTCTTTTCACGAATCAAGTCTCTTGCTGCTTGCTTTTCTGCTTCAATAACAGCATCAAGCTGAAAACACGAATCACAACAAAGTAAACAACGCAAGTAAGGCAACGCATTTCTATAAGGTAATACATAATACTCATGCTCTAAATAAAATGACAGTCGCATAAGATAAGACCCAATTATCTTGAGCTTGACCAGAATAAGAGACAAAAATCTTCCATCCATGTTGACAATGAGATGTATAAGGTTGTAAGCCTGATCATCGTTCAGCGAATACATTTTTACATATCATGTGTAAAGGATCAAGAGGCAAAGTCAAATTCAAATGACTATACTATACTTATTACCGGTCACCTTAGAATTTTTGGGAAGTTTATCTGAAAGGCAGTTTTGATGCATGCATCTAGGCATGTCAGAATACTTATCTGATTACCACAAAATAAGAGTTGACAATGAAAAAGGAATCCAACACAAGAAAGCCTGCAACATCATTTTGATTACAAGATTGCTTTAACTAATGGTCGAGACTTGAGAATGTATTGGTCAAGACTAGATACTTCGCTTATATATTCTTACACTATGCAACAAACACTGTGATTTGAACGATAAGAAATGAGTTCTAAAAGGATGCAAATGCAATCATCATTAGAGTTGTTATGAGACAAAATTGGCATTTATTATTTACACAGATAGTTTATTATGTCCTACTCTTATACTTGATCTATTTTCTTTTCAATAAAACTTATTCTTTTAGGACAGAAAATCCAAAGTCAACGCAAGTTTTACTTTTAGTCATAGAATCAACTGCAGTGAACCACCTCCATAATCATGGACTCATGATCATAAGTTCATACCACTTGCAAATGGCTCTGCACTCTGACTAGGTTCTAAGTTGGTCCGCTTATCTAATGGCCTAAAGCATATCCAAAGAAAAACATTTAAGTAAAACAAAGTGAGAGTCTAAAGAACCAAAGGCCTCCATTCCCTATATATATACAAAGATGAACTGGGTCTTCAAAGACAAACTCCCCTCATATAGAAAATGGCCATCTTTCCATTCAAGTCTACCCTACTGTCTTAATAGCTGTAAAACTTCAACAACAAAAAGCATACTATCCATCTTGAATTCTTTCACTAAAATTCTTAAATCCAAAGTCCAAACGATCACTACTCCAATCTCAACTTCCAGGAAGTTTGGCCGATCTGCATGTGCGATCCCAAGGAAGCTTGAAAGAATGGTTATCCAACTCACTATTTCAGTACTCAGCAGCAAAGAAGCAACTCCGTTTAACCATTTCTAATAGACATTAACTCTTCCGAATTAGTCATTCCTATTGAAATCCAATTTCCATTTTCCAAAAACTAGTACAAGCGACCGTTTTCCACATAAAGCATTCTGCTAACACTAAGAGGCACCCAAAAACCTAGAAAAAAGCTACTAAATTCAGAAGCCACACACAATCCTTAATTAGATAACATGAAAATTGGTTGTTTCAAACTCCAATTATAAACCAATACAATCCAAAAATAACTTGCTTAAATAAAGCTTGAAAGAAAAGTGGAATCCTTTATAGCACAAAATTCAAATAATCTAACACAAGATGCAAGGAAAAATCATAATTAACTTTGTTTGTATTCACCCGAATCAAACTTGAAAGGGGAAAAATAAAAACTCACCTTTTGTTGATATTGAGCAAGCTTACGCCTTTGGGTCTTGAGAGCGAGAATTGCTCGATCGACATCTGTGACCTTTGGTTTCTTCACAAATATGTTTCCCATCGATCGAACACTTGTTAGTTTCTGATTCCTCTCTTTGCAGCTAAGGTTTTACTTCACGAAGACGTTTTGTTGAGAGTGTTTGTCGTCGATTATCGAAGAAAGTAGTAGCAACAGAAGCAGCTGAAAATACCAAAGGATGATGATGATTTGAAGGTGTTTTGAATTTTCTATTTTCTTTCCTTTTTTTTTAAATTTTAAAAGTTATGGTGTTTAGAGAAGGTGAAAGGAAGAGAGAGGGCGAACACCAAAGACCACAGCGGCTTCCACTATGTTCTGATTTTGGTCAGTTTCTACCAAACAGGTTAAAACAACAAGAGCTAACTATTGGAATTTGGAAATGAACAATACTACCCATAAAAGAACGAAACTAATGTTGTACCCATAAGGTTCGAGATAAAAGTACCCAAACTTAAATTTTGGATGACTCCTTTAGAAAATTAGCTAATATTCCTAAACTATCCCTATCCTTCCATTGTCTTCAACCTCTGGAACACCATCATCCTTCTTTTCCAAATCCTAAACTTCCACAACAACCACACTACCACATCCTATTCCTAGCTACGCTGTCTCAAAAGAGGCCATCATAAAATGTACAATAAGCTTCTTCATATCAATAAATCACTAAATACTTCCACAAGAACCTATCCTAATTCAGCGACAAGGCATTTACCTCCCCTTCCAGAAGAGCAAAAATAGCAAAGTACCTTTGAAAACAAATCTTCTACTTCTCTTTCACCAATATCACCAAGGAGGTTCCCAGCGTAGACTGTTCTGCTCCCACGTCTATTCATTTTCAATCCGCGCATATTAATAATCGAAAAATAAGGAACAACAATAAAAATTGAGAGGTGAATAGAAGACCTAAAAAACGAAATTAAGCTAATTCAACCAGGAATTTCAATTCTTAGCAGAATAAAAACAGAACATAGAAAACGGGGGGTGAAGAGGAAATAAAATTATACAATTGAATTCGGGTAGAGAGGGTACAGAGATTGTTGGGGGCGGAGAAGCGTTGAAGAGCGAAAGAGATTTCATTTTACCTTTGATGATGAGACGGAATTAGGGATCGGTAGGTTTGCAGTGGAAGGTCTCAAGGTCAGAGTTTTTCAATTTTGAGAGTAGAGGGAGAAGTGGGTGGGTGATGATAGAGTAGTAATGGTGGTGATGCTGGCGTGGTTGTTGTGGAAGTTTAGTGATGGTGTGTTCTAGAGGTTGAAGACAATGGAAAGACAAGGTTTTTTTTTTTTTTTTTTTTTGGGTGACTAAGACAAGGTTAATTTAAAAAATTTAGATCACTTTTTAAATGAATTCATCAAAATTTAATGTTTTAAGTAATTCTTTTGGAATTAATATTTAAATTATTCTCTAAACTTATATTAATTTTAGTTTAGTTTTTTAAGTTTTTTAATTATTCAATTTGGCTCTCATATTTGGCATTGATGATTCAATGTAATAATTGATTCTGTTTCTGTTATTAAACTATTAATAAAAATAGAATAATAATTGTTGGGCTGAATTTTTTAAGGCCAAAATTTATTTGTATTTGTCTTTATATAAAATTATTAATTAAAAATTATTTGATAATAATTTAATTAATTTTATATAAAAATAGTTACATGTAATATATTTTATTCTAATTTATTAAGGATGATGTAAGATTAGAGTTAGAGTTGCGATATAAGATGATTTAAAAATTTTTAATTATATTTTATGATTTAAGTATTTTTGTAGAGAATAATTTATCTTTTATAGATATATAGTAAAATTTTTTTGTGATAAATTTATTAATAATTAGAACATTTATAAAAAAAATAGTAGTTTATTCTTAATATTTGGATTAAATCTTAAAGATGTCTCTTATTCTAAAATTTATTTAAAATAGATGATTTAGATCTGATAGTAAAATTTATATGCCTATCGGTAGTCGTATTGACGAAACCGTCCAAAATCTTTTAGTGAAGGAATTTTGATATTTAAGTTAAGAAAAATTTAGACAAATTTTTAGTAGAATGAGATTAAAAAAATACCTGAATTTTGAAAAAGTATTTATATAGCAAGAATAATAGTTTAATCATTATTCTTGTAACTTTTTTCTGTGGGCATGTTTGTAGAAACCGTTAAAATTCTATATACCAAATCGGACACACGGATTGGTGAACCCATTCTCCATGACTCCATGTAGGTGGGACAAATGGGAGAAGGTCCTCTTGGACCTTTCTTTTTTAGGTTGAGTTTATTTATTTTGGGCCTAACTTTATTTTTGAGTTGGGGTATAAATATTTTTAATGTCAATAAATTTAGGTTAATCGAGTGATTAGCGTTTAAGTAAGTGTGGGGATTTGAATCTCATTCTGTATCTATAGTAATTTATTGGCCAATGATAGATCTTTAAATGGAGTTTAGATTCGCGATGGATTAGTTTTTAGAGAATACCGTGAGCAATTAAAAAAATTTCTAATGCCTATATTGTCATATTTAAATTTCTAATGTTTTAAAATTATTTTAATATTGTTCCATTGTTAGTGACCTCATTAATAAAATTGGTTGTAGAATAATATTGAGATAATTTTAAAATGTTAGAGACATAAGATATAATTTATATTTTTCACAAAAAAATACTTTATTATATATGTATCAGTTTTTTTCTATTCCAATTTACTAATTATTCTACCAGCATTCTATAATTTATACAAATTTTTAATAGTCAAATTTTTAAAAAATAAATTTATTTAAAATAAAAGTAATGTGATTAAGAATAATTTACATAAATATAATTAAAAATAATTAAATAATTATATATAATAAAAAATTATTTAAATTAAACATTAAAAAATTTAATATATTAAAGATAAAAAATATCATTTATTTTCATTTTACTTGAATTGATAATGTAATTTATTCTACCAATGAGTAATAGCTCAAATGACATAATTTTTCCATACTTAATTAAGAGGTTGTAGATTCGAGTCTCATATTTTTGGTAAAAAAAAATGTAATTTATTCCATTAAAATTCACTCTTATTTTATTTTACTTTATTTGATAATTTTTTGGAGTGTAATGAATCGTCTTTGTCCTCAATAATATCCTACCATCAATTATATTAAGATTTGACGATTTTAAAACATTAAAAACTTAAATAAAAAAATTTAAACGTTAAAATACTTTACCTTTTATAATTTGTTCGTATCTTATTTATTATTTTGTTAAACTCCATAGATAAATTAAGATTTTCAATATTTTATTTTGGCTGTTCTATCCCGAATAAACAAAAGCAGGTTTAATTAATGGACATTAACACCACACTCCAGTACTCCTCGGTCCTCACATTATCAGTGTAGTAGCTTACTAGCTTCCCTACCAAGCTTATTTGTGACTATTCAGTAACTCTCTTCTCTCTTTCTATTTTTTTTTTCTTTTTTATAATTGTTTCCATCGTTTTTATTTGGGCGCCAAAAGAACCTGCAGGTTTTGATTTTTGGCTCTCAAATTTCTCGATCTCACTTTCTACCACTCTCATTTCGCTATATAAATACGTAAATCATTTTATCTTTTTAAATTGCAGCGAAGCAAGTTACTCTCAATCTCACACTCATCGAAGAGAAGAGGAACCATGTCTTCAAAGGGCAAGAGGAAGGAGGAGCAGGACAACGCTTCTGATGCCGACTCTGAAGGCCATGCACCGCCCAAAAAAACCTCCAAAACCGCCACTACCACCAACGCCGATTCTGAGGACCCCGACTCCATCGTCGTCTGCGAGGTGATTTACACTCACTTACCATTCATTTCTTAACTTCTCACCTCGCGTAGCACAACGCAAACCCCTTCGTCTACTTTGCTAGGGTTTTCCTTTTATTTTTTGCTTCATTTTTTTAAAATTTCTATAATAATAATAATAATCTGCTGATTATTTCTATTTTCTCTTGAATGATGAAATTAATTTTAGATTTCGAAGAACAGGAGGGTTTCGGTGAGGAACTGGCAGGGGAAAATTGTCGTCGACATTCGTGAGTTTTACGTCAAAGATGGCAAGCAACTCCCTGGAAAGAAAGGTTATGCTTCCTTCACGGTTTTTCAATTGTTTCAGCATCTGTTACTCTCCATTTTATTCATTTATAAGTTAATAATAATTAGTGTGGTTTTCTTTTGTTCAAATTCATGTGTGATTTCACGATTCCGTTGTATTTTAGGGTTCAGTTGTTACTAGACAGTGGTTGGCTCTTGTAATGGATTGGTGAATGGTGAGACTATTTTAGTGGGTAGGTTGAATTAGTCCGTGGATGGTCTTTTGTTTATGGTTTAGGGATTTGGGTTTAGTTTTTTTTTTTTTTTTTCAAGTGACTTTTTCTTTGTAAGTTAAATGCTGTGAATTTAGTTGTTTGCTGATAATTGCGTTTCCTGCTCTTGAATGTATAATATGTGTCACTGCCATTATCACTGCAAGGGTTCTGCATCTAGAATTCATGATGATCTGGATCATCAACACATATCATATAATTGTAGTGCACTGACATGATATGACATGTGTTGATGATCTTTGGTAACTTGAATCTACTGATTGGTAAACGTTAGAAGTTTACTTTTGAATTGTTGAATTTTGATTTCTTAGTGTGCGCTGTATATATATATATATACCTTGGAGATTCTTTTAAAATATTGTTAGTTTGAACTGTATGAAGTTGAGTACCTGTAGTTTCTGTTTGGTAAAACTGGATGAAGTCGAACACCTATAGTTTGTGAGAATTTTCTGTGTTTTCATTTTCATAGCTTTCTGATTTTAAGATTATCTGAAATAAAAAGTAAAAACAATACATGAAATTCTAAAAATAGATAAGATTGAAAATGAAAACATAAGCTTTAGCTTGTTTTGTATTTTTGCTTTTGCTGAGTAATTGGTTGCTGATAGAGTTCAATGTCATTACTGATCCATTTAGTGAACACTTTGGTTGTGGTAGTTTTGTTTGATACAGTGATTTATAAAATGAGCTACATTAACATTTTTCATACTTGTTTTCAGGGATCTCGTTGACCATGGATCAGGTATATGTTAAAACTATGTTCATTAATTTATTTGTTTGTTTTACTCATCTCTCCGTTATTATTCAACCAATTACTCTTTCATTTTTGTTATGTGCAGTGGAATGTGCTTCGTAACCACGTTGAAGAAATTGACAAGGCAGTTACTGAGAATTCCTGAAGAAATGAACAATGACTTTGCTAGGTCAAATGGTAGTAGCTTTGTTGTAGGCCTCCTTTTTTGTTTTTGCAATTAGCGGCACAGATAGCCCCTGCATAACTTGATGCATGTAAAGTGATTTACTCTACATACTAATATGTTAGTTAGTAGTAATCAGTTAACTGCGCTTGTGTTGTTCAGATAATCTGTTAGTGCAATTTTCTCATGGGCCTCTCTTTCCTAATCAGTTTTTACTTTTTATGGCTTAAACATCTAGTTTATACTTTTCTTTCCGATTTTAAATTTTAAAATTTCATGATTTTTCTAGAAGGGAAAAATGAAAATAATTTTTTTGGCAAAATTTTATAGACAAACTAATTCAAACAAAAATAGAAGAATGAAAATTAGAAGCTAAACAAATCTCTTATCATTTGCCAATTTGCGTATAGCTTATTTGCATTAAAAAAAAATGGTCAGAAAGGGTATTATATGCTAAATTACATTTCTCACATAAAAATCCGTGAGAGGGTACATGAGTGTCGATTATCAGTCCTTAACTCGGTCTGTGCCATTACAATACACATTACAAGAATCATAGGATAAAACCCAGGTAGCCAAATTTATCTGGGCATCCTATGACAATGTAGTAACTAAATCAATAACTTGACATTATTACTTCTGTAAACTCGGCACAACAAACTGCAACGACTGATCTATTGTACGTTATCCAAATTACAAGTATTGCGGCATTGTTGAATTCAACAATACACTTGGATACGTCTTGTTGTCTACTATAACTGCACAGCAGGTACTATTATGGATCCGGTGTCAAGTACTCTTGGAAGAATCTGCAACAAAGCAATGACTGAGATCTGGGGGGTTGAAGAAACATGCAGCATTCAGAATTGCCAGTTAATATGAACTCAAAGCATACCTCACCCAAGCGTGCATTGATTTTCAAGGGTACAAAATCATCAGCACGTGTCTCCCCGATATTTACAATTGCAGTGGCAGCACCAGCTTCATGAGCTGCCCTGTGAAAATTTTAATATATGCAATTATGTCAGATACCACTGACCAAATAGAAAGACAACCTATTGATTGTAAATCATCTCATATTTCCATGCATTAATGGTACACAGCACACTAGCGCTTTGTGGAATGCATGTGAATGAATTCCTATCCTAGTCAATTATCTAATTCGAAATATTGATCTATATTCTATATATTTGTTCATTCATATGTAAAGCAGCATTATTAATCTCAGAAGCAGCATCATCAAAGTTGATTTATTTTGCATGTCAATAATAATACTTTAATAAAGTAGATGAACTTGTCAGAAAATTATAGTGTATTAATCTTGAGCAATGTTGATAGGGATCTGATAGGACCCCTGTAAAGAGGACACTGCCCTAGATGATGAAGGATTTTGCTGTCACATTGGACTCTATCAACTGTTTGTGGGAGGACCTACACATTTTGAAATCTACCTGACAAGTCGAAAAGCAGAGAAGGTCATCAGAGAGGATCCTAGCACAAGCAAAGCATCACATCTTTTAGATGCTTCCATTGCCATATCAGCTCTGTCCTTGGGAACATTATCACCAAAGAAGACAACCTGCATAAAGCATCCCACATGTGATTTACGCAGGCAGTTTAAACATGGCGGAACAAAATTAGACACCAAT
Source organism: Arachis ipaensis (assembly GCF_059453495.1). Lineage (NCBI taxonomy): Eukaryota > Viridiplantae > Streptophyta > Magnoliopsida > Fabales > Fabaceae > Arachis > Arachis ipaensis. The sequence continues at coordinate 138,057,878 of NC_142443.1, forward strand.
CAAAATGATCAGGTAAGAACAAAGCACATGGCTGAACAATTATGAATTTACTTTTCATGGAATAACTTTGTTCATTGGTTATGTGTTGACCCATCAAATAGTAAATATTATAAGGGGAGTAAAAGTTCATTGATTATGCTTCAATTCTATGGTCTGCAATTATCATCAGCTACAACAATAGAGAATAACTTTGTACATACCAGCATGAACATATCTGCAACTTGACACAAGTAACAGAAAAACATTTCAACTAAACGAAGCAAGGTGGCCTACCTCAGGTTTGAGGACTCCGTTACACTTCTGACAGGTTGGAAGGACAAAATCTTCCTCCCAAAACTTTTCATCAATCTCAATATCACCATCAGGTCTTTGTTTCATGCCAAAGCTCTTGTCTGACCCAGGGTCTCCGTGGTCCAAATTTTCAATTGCTTCTGCCCACTGTTGTATAACATCAATTTCACAAAAAAAAAAAAAAAAAAAAAAGATTCATTACGAAATGGAATATCAGAACAGATGCATGCAGTTGTATTGTATCATTCTGGGAAAGAAAAACTCCAATAACTACTTAAAGGATTGATAAAATGAGTTTATGATGAAGCAATTAGGTTTTTGGATTATTTTCTTTTAGATCCAGTCTTGATGCAAGTTACGCTCATACATTTAATACTCGGAACACATATCACTTCATTAGGCACACAAGATAATGATATAAATGGTTGAAACATATGAACATAATTGTAAAGATAACTCGAGGACTGCCTTCATCATCATTTAATAATAATAATAATAATAATAATAATAATAATATAAGTGATTTTTAAATATTTATTTATCAGATGAGATAAATTTCTTCAGAATCTAAGTTGATAATAATAACCTTTGGATTAAACTCCTTCAATTGATCCTGAAACAAGCTTCGGGAAAAGGAATGCCCACAATCTATACAAATTACAGTGTATACAGTCCCATGCAACTCTAACGGATTGCTACCGGCGCGATGATGAAGCCTGATGACAAGAAGAATCAAAATTCAGTGCTAGGCTTGCTATTAATATCTTACTTTTCCAATCAATTGTATCCAAGGCTAAATTAATGGATACCTATCAACATTTTGGGTAATCATAAAATCAATGCGGCCAGCCTTCTCCAATGTTGCCAAAGCACGATGGGCAGCACTAGGTTGTGCTGCTGTAAATCGCCTCCACCCAGCATAGCTCCTTGCCCAATATCGCCTCCGGGCTCGACTTGAACGGAGAAACTCCTGTTTAAATGTCAAAAGAAATGAGGAATAAAAGGCAGAGACTAAGATTAAATGATGCAGTTAATAATGAAATTCCTGAATACTCATTACTAATGTTGGCACAAAGATCTAGCTGTGCTTCAAAACTTCTTCGGTCATTGCCATAAACCTTAAGTTAAAAGTGCACATTGGATAGACATATTGATTTATGAAAAATTGAATCCTTTAATTCAATTATAGAAAGATAGAATTCTGGGTCCCCTATAATGACTTGCTTGGCTTTATTGAAGCTGAGTTATAAATATTCTGTTCTATACTTCTAATTGGGTATTGACTCAATAACTCAAAATAGCTTTTCTTCTCATTTGAGGAACTCAACCATATATATGATAGATATTGTGGGCAATTTTTCTCTGGACTATAATCTACTGTGTCAGAAGGTGATAAGTACCTTGAATTTCCAAGTCATTAAAGTGCAACTGATAACCTGATATCTAAAAGGTATTTATGTTTCCTATCCTTAACTTTTGTTAGGCCACATTTTTCTATCATATTTAGGCACTAGCTAAGCTGAATATAGGAAGCGAATCTGGTGAACGTGCCTTTAGATCACCTGATGAGTTATTGGTCGGAAACCGGTACTATAAGCTCCATTGGGGCTGCAATTAATAAGGTATTGTCAGTGAAAGAGAACCAAGAAGAACAACAAGCCTTGTCAAACTAAGTAACCTGAGTTTTATGGACCAATGTCCTATTGTAAAAAGGGTCAAAGTTTCGATATCATTGAACAAAAAGATTGGTAAGTTTCAATTCAGATTGTAATGACATCTGTTACAGCTTCCCAATAAACATGCTGATTAACCTCACAATATCAGTAAGTTGTGTGCAAAAGAACCAGAACCTTCGATAGTCAGGGATCCCACACTCTGTGCTAATTCCAGCTCCAGTCAACACCATGAGCTTGGTACTGTATGTTAGAATCACAATGTAGTTAGCAAACTGTTAAACAATGTAGAATATAAATGATAATTTGTGCTCTAACTCTATCTCAACATGGACCAGTAAAATTTTGAAACTGACAATAGAGTAATAACCTTTGGTCAAAAAATTGATACAAAAGGTTAACATCTTTGATACTGGGAGGGTCTGCATCAGGAACTGCTTTCTTATCCCTGAAGCTATTGTTAGATGGGGGTTTAACATCATTTGCTGGCGAGGTACCGGGGATAGAGATTCGGCATGTGGTATGTACGAATTTCACACAGCCCTTAAATGATATCAATCTTCCACCTCTTCTTGTTAAGTGCCAATTTCCAATTCTTGGTTGAAAGAAATCTATGACCATGAAAACAAAAAATCAAGAACATGATACAAAATACGAAATACAGTATAAGAACTGCTAGAGAAATGTTTTTTTAATCATTTAGAGCAGGGTAACACACATCTCTCTCTTATTGGATGGAATATGGGACCCATGTTTGGTCAGCCCCATGCTCCATCCAATGTTAAAGGAGTCTTGAGTTAGCTCAGTACACAAGCCAAGAGCGAGTCAAAATAAGACATATCTAAACTGCAATTGTAAGTTTCTCAACAGTTAAGCATAAGAAGCTTGTAAATAGAAAGAGAAACATAGTTCATACTTGCCTGTCATAACAGTCCCTAGGAAGCTCCTTGCGATCCTAAGAGACTGCATGTTAAAAGAAAACCACATTTAACAAGTAATTCAGTAATAATGCAGAAGAAGCAGTAAGGCAACTGAAAGATATCACATTACTTGAATTCTTAGGCAGTGTTTGATTTGAGAGCCAAGATATATAAATACAGGGATAGAAACACAAAGAGGATCGTTGTGTCTTGTTTGGAAAGGAAAATAGGGATTGCCTGTTCTAAAACAGAAAATTCTTGTGTTTTCTGTCACCATCGCACACACTATTACCAAACAGACACAAAGGAGTAAAGACTCAATTTGGTTCTTCAAATTTGACATAGGATATAATTTATTCTCTCAAATTTACTTTAACCCAAAATGTTCCTCTAAAGTTAATTCTTTGACTCAATTTAGTCTCTTAATTTGAATTGACCCAAATGGTCTTCCAATTTGATTTTGTGACCTTATTTGGTCCCTCAATCCCTCATCCATGCTATCATCATCATGGCATTTACGAAATAGAGATCGAGAGACCAAATTGAGCTGCAACAAGATTGAGGAACCAAATTGAGTGACAAAATTATATTTGGAATACCATTTTAAGTTTACTACCTATGATATATTCCGTTTCTGAAAAAAGAAGTGTATTTTTATTTCCTGTAACAGTTTGAACTTGGAAGTGAATTGACGTTATACTAGTACTAACCAATTAAATGAAGCTGAAAAGAGAAAAATTTGAGAATTGAGATAAATAGGAAGTTCACAGTCGAGAATTTTCATGAACTAAAAATTACAAGTTTAAGAATTAAATGCGGAACACAATAAAGAAGTTGGTGATAGGAGAACTGACCGACGTAGAGAGAGAGGATGGTGAGTGAGAATGGAAAGAGAGAGACATGGCGATGGATGAATGATGAATGGAGAATGAGAATGGCGTTCCGAGCATTGTTGATTTGTTGGTAATAACTGCCTTCGCCTGCCTCACCCACCTCTCCACGTTGCTGTCTTCTTCGCCGCCCAAACTCTTCTTTTCGTTATTACATTTTTTTTTTGGAGCTCTCAATTTTGGTGAACATACATTAGGTGGTAGTACCGTAGAACCATAACATTTTGGAAGCCTTTGGAAAATAGACTGAAATTGAGGGACAAAAATAAAGAGATAGAGATTAAAATAAATTTTAATATTATATTTACTATAAAATAAGAGATAGAATCTATTTTTATCTATTTTTTATCTAATATATTAGAATTTGATTTTTTTTTCTATCTAATAAAAGTGAGGTGTTGATTATTTATGAATTTATTTTTCTGTCAAAATAAATGTACTATTTTTTCTTTTAAGTTTATTTTATAAAAAGTATATTTATTATAATTATACTATAATTAGCATTTAAGTAATAATACATAATTATACTGATTTAAAAAATATCTTTATTATAGTTATATAAAATCAATATTTAATGCATTATTAAACTACTTATCAATTATAAATCGAAAATATTTTTAATCATTTTAATAATAATAATAATAATAATAATAATATTATGATATGATAATTATATGAAAATGGCATCCGTTTTTAATAATCAATTTATATTTCTCTAAATAAATTTATTTTAGAAAAATATCTTTATTATAATTATATTACAATATTATAATTAGTATTTAATGAATAATGCATAATTATACTAATTTAAGAAAATATCTTTATTATAATTATATAAAATCAATATTTAATGCATTATTAAACTAATTATTACTCGAAAATATTTTTAATCATTTTAATTATATTGATTTTAATTATATTGATACAATTCTAATTCTTATTCATTATCCAATAATTTTATTAATGACAAGTTGTTACCTTAATGGTGATCCATTTATGTTAATAATAATAATAATAATAATAATAATAATAATAATAATAATCTATTCTATCTATCTATTCTATTATATAAAAATCGAGTTTTTGCACTTAACTAGTGTATAAACCCGTGTTTAGTACCAAAAAATTTATAAAAGTAAAAAAAAATATATATGTTTAGATATTTAAAAAAAACACAAAAAATAATTATTATGTTAAGAAATTTATAAAATTATTATCAAAATCAAAGTTTAACTTAAAAATAGTGAGTAATAATTATTCTACACTTTTTTTTAAGTAAAATAATTATACATTGATACAGAATTTAAAATAAAATTAAAATATTTATATTAGAATCCTATTTTTTCAAAGACTTTTCTATAAACAATATTGATGGTTGAATTTGCAGACATTCCTACGTGATTCATAAGTAAAAGTTTTAAACCGCTCTTACTCTTAACTCTTGAAAGTGCCACATATAGTTGGCCATGTGTAAAAATTGGTTTGGGCAAGTACAATCCAACATGAGATAAAGTTTGTCCCTGAGACTTATTAATTGTCATGGCAAACGATACTATTATGGGAAACTGTCTTCGTTGGAATCTAACTGGGACGATTTCATTTGTTGGCACCATATTCATTCTTGGAATCAAAGCAATATGAGCAACATTGTTACCCGTTAAGACTTCACATTCTATGACATGATTTCCAAATTTCCTAACTTGTAGCCTTGTACCATTACAAAAACCAATGGATTGGTCAATATTCCTCAGTAACATCACCGAAACACCAATCTTGAGTATTAATTTATGTGGAGGCAAACCAGAGCAATTTGTGCTATTTAGTAATTCAAGACCATAGAGATCTAGTTGACTCTCCATATTTCCTTCATCCATACAAATCGAATCCGAACTAAGATATAATTTTTTTTCTCCAGGAATGATAGCCATCAGATGGTTGTTGACCTCTTCAACGATGTCCAACGTGGGAGCCAGTATAGTTCTTGCTTTGAAAAAATCCTTGAAGGACATGTTATCCAAAATATTTGGATAAGAAAAATGAACCAACTCATCAAATGCCTGGTCTGAAGAAGGAATAACAATATCTCCTGGAAGACATATCTCAAATTCACCATCCATATTGTCACATATTAGACTATTACAAACTTTCAATAAGCACTCACCAAATTGCTTTGTCTCATCTTGATCTGAAGCAGTCGTCCCTACAGAGAGTCTCATATTTTTTATTAGTTTGAGCACCTGACAAAACTTTCAAAGGTAAGACTAATTTGTCTCGATCTTCGTGAAATGATAGAAAGAATTTGTCTAAAGTCTCCACCTAGTACAACCACTTTTCCTCCAAAGGGCAAATCTTTGTTATATATTAAAGAAAATCTCATGATATCACCTAAGCATTTATCAAGCGCTTCATAGCAGTACCTACTAACCATTGGAGCCTCATCCTAAATTATAAGTTTGGCTTTCAATAGTAGCATTGCTTGAGGGGAACCAGGTTTGATGTTACATACAGAATCCTTAGTTATATTCAGCGGTATTTTGAACCTTGAGTGTGCCGTTCTTTCATTGGAAAGAAGTAAAGATGTAATACCACTTGAAGCAATGTTTAACACAATATCACCCCTTGACCGAATCTCAACAGACACAAGGTTCCAGAGAAATATTTTTCCAATACCCTCATGATCACCATACACAAAGAAAAAACCCCTTCATCACAATACACAACTGTAACAATTTTATCGAATGCATATTTCTGCTCAGGTGTTGTGATGGCTAACATGTCTGAGGCATTTTTCTTTAAATCATCCCTGTTAAGTTTAGCTCTTCCCTGATAACCCTTTCGGTTAACAAAGAACTATCAACTTCAGTTGCTAAAGGCATAGGAGGATAGTCTTTCAAGGTTTTACCATAGGAATGTAAGATCTTGTCTATATCCATTAAGCACAACTGATTAATTCATCATCTGACATGGTTAACTCTGCATATTATACGATACTGTAAAAATTCAACCAAACTAAAAATGATCAATAATGAAGAACTTTTATAATTGCAATTATAAAAACTTACCCCTCATGTTCATCACGGTTCTCTGTCGATACAAAATATCATCTGAGAGTTCATGCCAACATCTATCCCAGACATGTTCTGGTCTTGAGATATTGTTGGATGTTAATAGAATGACAAATAACCTTTTAACATATGATCTTGAGGCCTACGAACTTGCTTCCTTAATTGCATCCATAAATTCTCTGTCATCTTGCAAGAGTCCAAGGACGAAGCATGCATCTCTATACGTAGCATAAATTGTTCTTCCTACTATTCTTATATCTCAAAAATTCATACATCCTCTTTAAGTATTCAAGAGAAGTCGTTAGTAATATTCTTCGGTATTTGCTGCAAAAAACTTGGTTAAAATCCCATTTTTAAATTGCTAAATGGATTAGGCTATGCGATTTCAATTATTATGTAGCTACACATTCGCATAAGATTAATTTTTCTAAAAAATATAGAACAATTCTAAAATTGTATAATCTACAGATTATAACTGCTGAAAGTTATTTGAACATTTATTTTCTAGTGTAGATAAATCAAATAAAATGGACGTGGGGTACATGCTGTTAAGATTTTAAATTTAAATCGTCAAATAAATAAGATCAAAATTGAATATAAACTCGTCATTACCTGCAGGTACATGAGTCAACCTTCCAATTGCGAAGCCTTGCTTTCAAGGAAATCACTTTAAAGCATCGTCCTTCCAAACAAACTTGGTTAGAAACTCATCATAACTCAGACTTTGAGCATAGGGATATGACATGTTCGCCGCCATCCATCCCAAAAACATGGACTTGAGATATTGCTCTTTCGACAATATCATTTACATTAGAAGTTTCACTATAAACCACAGGTTGCTCATCCTCCAAATGGAATGGAAGTCTAATCACAAATGGTTTTTTCTCTTGGATTTCATATCCAAATAAACCAGACTGCCTCACATGCCGAAATGTACCTACAATCATAGTAATTCCTAATTTCGTCAACAACTTGTGTGGCTTCTGACGGATCACCAGTGCTGTATATGGTAGTTGTTACACAGTCATTACCCTTGTGTACATACTTAAACAAATACTTAATAGAACTTGTTTGGCATGTGTATTCCACATTTATGTGGCACCCAAACTTGAGCAACAATTCTGGATTATAAGGAACAATGAACTTATTGTCTAGTACACATTTTCTTTTCTTCACTGTTTGATCGTTATTAGTATGCCTATATTTGGAAAATCCAGCTTCATCAATGAGTGTTCGCTGTCTAAACTCTTTAGGTTAAACTTTGAACATGATCCATTCTTCATGCAAGGTGAATTCTTATTGAAAAACTGGCGTTAGCATTAGTATTCTCGGCAAGAAGGCTCCGACCTTATTTCTAGAGCCATGTCATTCATGTTCGAACCGACCGCCCATTATGCTAAATGCTACACAAACCAGAAATTGCAGGCCGACTTGTTAAATGGTCGATCGAATTGTCTGAGTTTGACATCAAATACCAAGCAAGAGGTTCGATCAAGTCGCAATTCCTTGCCGACTTCATAGCAGAATTGACGATCCCAACTGAGGACGACCATACGGTAGAATGGACATTATATGTCGATGGTTCATCAAACACTCAAGGGTGTGGCACAGGAATTCGGCTTGAGGGCGATGATGGTTTCATTCTGGAACATTCCCTTCACCTATCCTTCAAAGCCAGCAATAACCAATCAGAATATGAAGCCCTCGTCACAGGAATCCGACTTTGTTTATATCTTCATATTTCAGCCATAAAGGTATAATGCGATTCATTATTGGTTGTACAGCAGGTAAACGACCTTTTCCAGGTAAAAGATCCTCTGCTTTCCAAGTACTTATTGTTGGTAAAGCAATTAAGTTCAAAATTTATAAAATTCGAAATACAACATAGTAGATAGTTGTATTCACAATAATTCATTATATAATTCTCACACATCCTAATAATGATTCGTTGATTATATAGTTCTTTATCTTCTGCTTTAATTAGTGAATAATAATAATAATAATAATAATAATAATAATAATAATAATAATAATAATAATAATAATAATAATAATAATAATAATAATAATAATATTGTATGAACACAAGATTAATTAGTTAATAAATTGAATTTTAATTATTATGTTTTATTTTCTACTCATATTTTTATTCATTAGTTATTTTACTTTTTATATTTATAGTAAATATTGAATGTAAAAAAGAAAAAAATAATATTGATTGTTATCTATTTTGTTTATTTAGATTTATAATTAAATTTGATATAATTGTAGCAAGTATCTATAATTAATAGTAACATGATACTATAACTTTAAGATGTATAATATAATAAAAAAGAACGTAGCAATTTATATTTGCTTCCTATATAGCAATAATATTATATATATTTATATATCTCTTTTTTTAGCTCTTTTCTAAAAATATTGGCGCATAATTAATGTAGATATATAACATATATACTGAATAATTATCTCCATTGAATTAATCATAAAGGTTAATAAAAGATAATAACATAATTTTTACTTAGTTGTAGCAAGTATTTCCATTAAAAATTAAAATTGCTCTATTAAAAAAAATTATACACAGTTTGCGTATAAATGGGGTTGGGATTGAAAACTATATATCGATATCAAACATAAAAGCTTATTGCATCCATTATGGAATAATATATATATAAAAGAAAATAATTATAACAAAAAAATATTTAATATATGTGATTTAAATATTTTTATGTATAATTAATATATATGTATATATAAATAAGAAAATATTTAAAATTATTTAACAAAATTAATACATACGTACACATAAAAAAAGAAATTACTGTAATTTATGAAGATTACACATGAATTTTTTTTTTCAAATGAATTTATTTTAATTATATTACAATTAGCTCATGAATAATGTATAATTATATTATTTTAAGAAAATATCTTTATTATAATTATATCAAATCAATATTCAATGCATTATTAAACTAATTATCAATCATCGATATTTTTATTCATTCTAATTATATTAATTGATATAGTTCTAATTTTCATTCATGTACAATAATTTTATTAGTAGATAGTTGTATCCACAATAATTCATGCTATAATTCTCACTCATTCTAATAATGGTTCGTTAATTATATAGTTCTTTATCTTCTGCTTTAATTAGTGGATAATAATAATAACAACAACAACAACAACAACAACAACAACAACAACAACAACAACAACAACAACAACAACAACAACAACAATATTGTATAGACACAAGATTGATTAGTTAACAAATTAAATTTAATTATTATATTTTATTTTTTACAAATATTTTTATTCATTAGTTATTTTATTTTTTATATTTATAGTAAATATTGAATATAAAAAAGAAAAAAATAATATTGATTGTTATCTATTTTATTTATTTAGAGTCATAATTAAATTTGATATAATTATAGCAAGTATCTATAATTAATAATAACATGATACTATAACTTTAAGTTGTATAATATAATAAAAAGGAACGTAGCAATTTATATATGCTTTCTATAGAGCAACAATATTATATATATTTATATATCTCTTCTTTTAGTTCTTTTCTAAAAATTTTGGCACATAATTAATGTAAATAACATATATATTGAGCAAGTATCTTCATTTAATTAATCATAAAGGTTAATAAAAGATAATGGCATAATTTTTACCTAATTGTAGCAAGTATCTCCATTAAAAATATTGGCTAATTATTACCTTAGTGTGTGTGTGTGTGTGATATGGCCGTTACAAATCCGATGTCATAACTCGGCATTATATACAATAACTCGGCACTTTACGTTATAATTTATGTTATAACTCGGCGTTATACGTTACAATCAGACTCAACGGACTACATCCTGGAATAAAAACGTCCGACCAGGCATTATCACTAATTAAAACCTAATAACTGCTCTTCAATTCAGATGATCAATAGAATATAATCGACCATCTTCACCTCACCTATAAAGGTATGATATTTTATCCTCAAATGAGGCACTAAATTCTCAGTACTAACTTAAGCATCGGAGTGCCTTTTGCAGGTACACTCCCCCTTTATTCATACTCTCCGTGACGTGATATCTCTATGGACGAAGAGCTCGGATCATCCCAGCTTATAGCTCGGGATTGAAGGCTAAAGCTCGGCGTCAGCTCCCCTAGCCGAGGTCATGTCCAGGTAATTACACAAGAACAATTGGCGCCCACCGTGGGCCTCGAAATAAATACCCTTCTTTCTATAGGCCCCATTTCCTTCCAATGTCTTCAAACTTACCTGCACCTTTATAAACAAAGGTCATATAGTAAATCATTAAGGCGCGAAAAAGGCCGATCTATATCTATTTTCCAATCTATATCAGTCATCTCTATTTTTCGATTTATATCAATCATCTCTATTTTCCGATTTATACCTGTTATCCCTATTTGCCAATCTATATCTGTTATATCTATTTGCCGATCTATATCTGTTTTTCTGATCTATATCTGTCATCTCTATTTGCTAATTTATATCAGTCATCTCTATTTGCCGATCTATATCTATTTTTCTGATCTATTCTATTTTACGATTTATATCTGTTATCTCTATTTGTCAATTTATATCTGTTATATCTATTGGCCGATTTATATCAATCATCTCTATTTGCCGATTTATATAAAAAATCTCTATTTGCCGATCTATATCTATTATATCAATCATCTCTATTTTTTGATCTATATCAATCATCTATATTTTCCGATTTATATCAATCATCTCTATTTTTCGATTTATATCAATCATCTCTATTTTTCGATTTATCTCTGTCATCTCTATTTGCCGATCTATATCTGTTATATCAATCATCTCTATTTGCCGATCAGTCATCTCTATTTTCTGATTTATATCAATCATCTCTATTTTCCGATTTATATATGTTATCCCTATTTGCCAATCTCTATCTGTTATATCTATTTGCCGATCTATATATGTTTTTCTGATGTATATCTGTCATCTCTATTTGCTAATTTATATCAGTCATCTCTATTTGACAATCTATATCTATTTTCTGATCTATATCTGTCATCTCTATTTGCTAATTTATATCAGTCATCTCTATTTGCCGATCTACATCTGTTTTTCTGATCTATATATGTCATCTCTATTTTCTAATTTATATTTGTTATCTCTATTTGCCAATTTAAATTTGTTATATCTATTGGCCAATTTATATCAATCATCTCTATTTGCCGATTTATATCAAAAATCTCTATTTGCCGATCTATAACAGTCATCTTTATTATCCGATTTATTTCAATCATCTCTATTTTCTGATTTATATAAATCATCTCTATTTTTCGATCTATATGTCATCTGTATTTGCCGATCTATATCAGTCATCTCTAGTTGCCGATCTATATCTGTCATCTATATTTTTTGATTTATATTTGTCATATCTATTTGCCGATCTATATCTGTTTTTCTGATTTATACCTGTTATCCCTATTTGCCAATCTATATCTGTTATATCTATTTGCCTATCTATATTTATTTTTTTGATCTATATCTGTCATCTCTATTTGCTAATTTATATTAGTCATATCTATTGCCGATCTATATCTATTTTTCTGATCTATATCTGTCATATCTATTTTCTAATTTATATCTGTTATCTCTATTTGCCAATTTATAGCTATTATATCTATTGGCCGATTTATATCAATCATCTCTATTTACCGATTTATATCAAAAATCTCTATTTGCCGATCTATAACAGTCATCTCTATTTTCTAATTTATATCAATCATCTCTATTTTTCAATTTATATATGTTATCCCTATTTGCCAATCTATATCTGTTATATCTATTTGCCGATCTATATCTATTTTTCTGATCTATATCTGTCATCTCTATTTGCTAATTTATATCAGTCATCTTTATTTGCCGATCGATCTATATCTGTTTTTCTTACCTATATCTGTCATCTCTATTTTTCGATTTATATCTGTTATCTCTATTTGCAGATTTATATCAATAATCTCTATTTGCCGATCTATATCAGTCATATCTATTTGCCGATCTATATCTGTTTTTCTGATCTATATCTGTCATCTCTATTTTCCGATTTATATCTGTTATCTCTATTCGTCAATTTATATGTTATATCTATTGTCCGATTTATATCAATCATCTCTATTTGCTGATTTATATAAAAAAATTTCTATTTGCCGATCTATAACAGTCATCTCTATTATCCGATTTATATCAATTATCTCTATTTTTTGATTTATATCAATCATCTCTATTTTCTGATCATCTCTATTTTTCGATTTATATCTGTCATCTGTATTTGTCGATCTATATCAGTCATCTCTATTTGCCGATCTATATCTGTTTTTCTGATCTATATCTGTCATCTATATTTTTCGATTTATATATGTCATCTCTATTTGCCGATTTATATCTGTTATCCCTATTTTCCAATCTATATGTGTTATATCTATTTGCCGATTTATATCTGTTTTTCTGATCTATTTCTGTCATCTCTATTTTCGACCTATATCTGTTATCTCTATTTGTCGATCTACATCTGTTATCTCTATTTGCCGATCTATATATGTTATATCTATTGGCTGATCTATATCTGTCATTTCTATTTTCCGATTTATATCTATTATCCATATTTGCCAATCTATATCTGTTATCTCTATTATCAAAACTATATCTATTATCTCTGTTTTCAGATTTATATCAATCATTATCCGAGCTATATCAATCATTATCAATCATTGTCAAATCTATCATCGGATCTATATCAACTATCTTCTAAACTATGACTATAAACAATCTTCAATCAATTATCCATTTGCGATAATTATTCAATTCAAAGTCGCATCGTTTACACATGCGCATTCAAACACAATCTTCAATCAATTATCCATTCGCAATAATTCTTCAATTCAAAGTCGCATTGTTTACACATGCACAATCAAACACAATTTTCAATCAAATCACCAAACAAAGGTGAACTAATGCTCATTCGCGATAATTCTTCAATTCAAAGTCACATCGTTTACACATGCACAATCAAACTCAATCTTCAATCAAATCACTAAACAAAGGTGAACTAACACAATATTCTCGCCCAACCAATTCATTTTTATCAAAATCGTCTCAGCAACTATTCAAATTAACTATTCAGTTCCATGAAAAATCTTAACCGTTGCATCTATTAAATCAACGATTCAAAATTACATCGAAAAAAACCAAAGGCACAATCAGTGACAAATACTACTACACTTTCCAATACACGTTAACTTTAAATAACATCTGAAATTCAAAATGTTTTATTCCTTGTTTTAATAAAGCATCTTGAAATGGGGGCTCCAAGGCTAATCCAATGGCCGAGTTATGAACTCGCTCAATGGCCGACTTATGATTCATTAAAAGCTCAACCTCCTTTATTAAAACGTATTCCCATGCTAAGCTTGGGGGCTATGATATGGCTGTTACAAATCCGATATCATAACTCGGGATTATATATAATAACTCGGCACTTTACGTTATAACTCGGCGTTATACGTTACAATCAGACTCAACGAACTACATCCTGGAATAAAAACGTCCGACTAGGTATTATCACTCATTAAAACCTAATAAATGCTCTTCAATTCAGATGATTAATAGAATGTAACCGACCATCTTCACCTCACCTATAAAGGTATGATATTTTATCCTCAAATGAGGCACTGAATTCTCAGTACTAACTTAAGCATCAGAGTGCCTGTTGCAGGTACACTCCCCCTTTGTTCATACTCTTCATGACGTGATATCTCTCTGGACGAAGAGCTCGGATCATCCCAGCTTATAGCTCGGGATTGAAGGCTAAAGCTCGACGTCGGCTCCCCTAGCCGAGGCCATGTCCAGGTAATCACATAAGAACAATATATATATATATATATATATATATATATATATATATATATATATATATATATATATATATATATATATATATATATATATATATATATATATATATATATATGAGTAATAGTGAATTATAACAATTATTTATCATCTAAAAAATTTGTACCTCAAACATAGTTCTTTTTCTGTTTATTATTTTTTATATCTAATGACCTACAATTCTATCAACAGTATTATCTATGGTAGATTATGTAATAAAAAGGTTTGGAAAATAAAGGCAAGAGTAACGAGTAAAGATGGTCTGCGAGTGTTGTTGCAAGATCACGAACACTTGGAAGATAACTGCACGATGATTGTGGTATATAGAGAATTTTGGAGAGCTTATAATGAAAAGGTAATAACGAAATCTCTTAATTAAATTTATTAATTTATTAAAATTTATTACTATCAATTTAAAAAATTGACAAATTCTAGGTGCTAATGGGTAATGCATTCTTATTGTACATTTATAGCTTGAGAATATTAGAATTATCATAAAAATTTGTATTATTTTATTCTCTTGATAAACAATTTTATCATTACATTAATCATATAATTTTGTATACTAATATTGATATAGTATTGTTTCAAGTATATATTTTGCAGGCATCAAAGGATAGTGTTGAGTTGTTATTTAGTGGGTTTAAATTATTTATTGTTTATTGGAGAACTTTCTGCATTAGAATTCTCTAGTAATTTGTTGTTCATTTTCAGCTGATTTTGATATGTTCTTACACATATAATAATTTGTTAGTGGATTTAGGTATTACTAGATTATTTATGGTACATTTAGTATATATGTCTTATTTATTGAAAAAAGTAGATTACTAAAACCAGTTAATAACTATTTTAGAGTTATAGAGAAGTTGGCAGTGTTACTATCGCCAATACTGTTTGCCTAAGAGCGCCGAATTCTAAATTCTAAGGTCTTTAAATCCAAGATCTCCTTCTCTTCTTGGGTGAGTCATAATGTCTCAGTTAATCCAAACCATCTGTTTTTCAGAGCTTTTTTGTCCCACCAAAATTGAGAGAGTATAGAGTAGATTTCCCAAATTAAACCATCAGGCAATCTAAAGCAAAATAATGTATAGATAGGCATAGCTTTATCTACAGCCGTAAGTAATACCTCTCAACCTCCCGAAAATAAGAGACTGTGTTTCCATCTTTGGATTCTCTTTCACACCTTCTCTTTGATTATACTGAACGAAATTTTTTGAGATCTAAAGATCGTAGAAAGCAAGCCCAAATATTTGTCTTGAGTCTTAATGTAATTGATATTTAAAAAGTTAGCTAATTGTATACAAGTAGTAGAGAGAATGTTGTGGCTAAAAAATTACAGCAGACTTATTAAAAATTATTGTGTTTAAGTTCTTAAAATAATAAAAGAATATTTTTAATAAATTATTAATAATGTATAAAATTATTTAGATAGACAATAGGTGAAATTTTTTTATATCTTGTAACAAAAATTTCAAATAAATTACATCTCATTATTTTCGTGTGTGTATAAAAAGAAAATTAGAAGGTTGAAAACCAAATATTTTTTTTCATTTTAAAAAAAACTTGCTTAAAGTGGAAAATAATTACAGAAGTGTGGAGGGTTGCCCAGCCCACAAAAATAATATTTGTTTTAAAAAACATAATTTTGAAGAGCCCAACCCGGTAAGAGAGAAGCCCAATGATGAGTGAAGAGTAGAGAGTAAACGACAGAGCAGCAACCGAAACAAAGAGAGTAGTGACTACAAAACCCTAATAAGTGCCGCTCTCTGTTTCTGTGTTAGTTACTGTCAGTGTTTTAGTGTTCGATCTAAGACTGACGGAGCGTCATTTCTTTCTTGCTGCTTCGGAATAACGCTCGTAAGATTCATTTCTTCTTCTCTCTGTTCTCTCTTTTTCTTTTTTCTTTTTTTTTTGTTTGTGATTATGTTTTTGAGTTTTCGTGTTTTTTGGTTGAATTGAACTAACAGATTCACCGTCTTCATCGAAGCGAAGCCATGGCGTTGGTGAGTTGTTCATTTCTTCTTATAATGTTCATCACTTGCTGATTAATTTGGTTTTAATTTCCGTCTTTCTTTTATTAGGTTTAAGGATAGGGTGTGTTTCCTTGGGGGTTAAAATATGAAAATCTACATAAGAATTTCATTTATGTTTTGTGCACAATTATTCAACTTATAGCATTCCTAGTTGATCAATAATTAATTGATGTAATAAAGGACAAAAAGTTGAGATGCTCGATGGTGTCAACAATAGTTGATGCATAATGAAACAGGGGAAGCTAAAAAAACCAAAAACATAGTTTTACTGGCCTTCAGATTGATTAACATAGGTGGCAAGTAGTAGAAAGTAGAAACTGATGTTGCAAGTATGAAAAGTAAATCTGCTATATTTATTAATATAATTGTCTTATATTATTAAAATATGTATTACATTATTTTTAATATGTGGGATTTAACTTTATATTCTTGTAATCTGATCCATAAGTCGTGTTCCCTCTGTCTAATTCATAGTGCAGATTCTGCATGCAGGTAAAACAAACAAAAATGCTTACAAGGCACTCATTGCAGCTGAGTATGTTGGTGTGCAAGTTGAGTTGGCGCCCAATTTTGAGATGGGTGTCTCTAACAAAACTCCAGAGTTTCTCAAGATGAATCCTATTGGCAAGGTATTGTGTTTTTTGAGCTATGAGAGGCTCCTGCTATGATTTAGTGTTTGTACTTACTTTCCGTAGTATTCCTCCAGGTTCCGGTGTTAGAGACACCAGAGGGCCCTGTATTTGAGAGCAATGCAATTGCTCGTTATGGTAAGATCATACATACAATATTTGATTTACATATGATTCCCTTTGCCATGGTTGATTAAGATGTTTTAAGCTTGTTCAATGCTTTTTCTGCAGTTGCTCGTTTAAAGGGGGACAACAGTTTATATGGTTCCTCCCCTATTGATTATGTAAGGGTTTTCTTTCCCCCGGAAAATCCTTCTATTTATGTATTCAACCAATCCATTACCACATGCGACTAACATTGCTTTATTATATTTTTAATGCTCTGATATTTCAGGGCCACATCGAGCAATGGATTGATTTTTCATCAATGGAGATTGATGCTAATATTAGTAGGTGGTTCTTCCCGAGATTGGGATTTCTTCCTTACCTTCCTCCAGTAAGTTTGTACAAAAGACCTTTATTAACGCTAATTTTTGTGAAATTTTGCATCTTTTTTTGGTATGTGCAATCGGTCATGATTATTGTCAATTGCTTACACACTAGGGACAAAGTGGTTAGTGTTTACCAGCCACCATGAAACAGCAATAAAATGATGGTAACAATAATTAAGGGGACTGCAAATGTTTGTATGATTTTTTCTTTTTTGTCCTTTATATTTGTATCATGTGATGATTATATATATTTAGATTGTAAAGTCAAAACGATTGTATTATGTTCATGATATTTGTCTTTCTTTTTTTTATATTATGTTGTCAATTATGCATCGTTTTACCTTCCTCTTTATTCTAAATGAAGGTTGAGGAGGCCGCAATTTCTGGACTGAAGAGAGCTTTGGGTGCTTTGAACACTCACCTTACTTGCAATACCTACCTAGTTGGGCATTCAGTGACCCTAGCTGACATCATAACAACATGCAATTTGTATTTGGGTTTCAGTAATATCTTGGTTAAGAGTTTCACTTCAGAGTTTCCTCATGTTGAGAGATACTTTTGGACCATGGTTAATCAGCCAAACTTTCGAAAGATACTAGGTGAAGTCAAGCAGACTGAAGCTGTTCCACCTGTTCCATCTGCAAAGAAGCCTTCCCAGCCAAAAGAATCTAAGCCCAAGGCGAAGAACGAGCCAAAGAAAGAAGCAAAGAAAGAGCCAGAGAAACCCAAAGTAGAGGAGGAGGAGGAGGAAGAGGCTCCCAAGCCCAAAGCCAAGAATCCTCTTGATCTTCTTCCTCCAAGTAAGATGATACTAGATGAGTGGAAAAGGCTGTACTCCAACACCAAAACCAATTTTCGCGAGGTTGCAATCAAAGGTATTGTTATTTTATCCTTTTTTTTTTATAGAATTAGGCAGTTAGCATCTATATATGGTGTAAACTATGTTTTTTTTACAAAGACTTCTCAAACATTTTATTGAAGTCCTTTCTTTTTCATTGGGAGGATTATTTTTCTTTGACTACATTGTGTTATTTAATTGATGTCTACATTTTTATATCCCTTGCAATGCCAAGATGTTTTTAAATTTGTTTCATCAAATCTTGTAGGATTTTGGGACATGTATGATCCAGAGGGATACTCTTTGTGGTTCTGTGATTACAAATACCAGGATGAGAACACTGTTACCTTTGTGACAATGAACAAGGTTGGTGGTTTTCTTCAGCGGATGGATTTAGCTCGAAAGTATGCATTTGGAAAAATGCTTGTAATTGGATCACAACCACCCTTCAAGGTGAAGGGGTTGTGGCTTTTCCGTGGGCCGGAAATTCCAAAGTTTGTGCTTGATGAATGCTATGATATGGAGCTTTATGAATGGACTAAGGTTGACATATCTGATGAAAATCAGAAGGAGCGGGTCAATCAGATGATTGAAGATGCCGAACCGTTCGAGGGAGAGCCTCTTTTGGATGCTAAGTGCTTTAAGTGAACTTGTGATTTGTTTAATGAAAAGTTATGTTTTTCGGTTGTCTTTGTTTTTGGTAGAGTTTGGTGTTTATTAATAGGACTCAAATTTGAGCAACTTAGAGTGTTTATCTTTTTACCTGAATTTTGACTATAACAAGACTACAAGTGCTATATTTTGAATGGTTATAAGCATTTATAAAATTTCCTTAGATTCAATTTTTTAGTTTTTCATCTTGAATTGGGTATTAGATTCATAGATTGATTGTAACTGGGGAGAAGTTTTATAGAAATATCGTAATTTTATACCGAATTGAACTAACTTTTTATATTTTTTATTTCCTTGGTCTGAAACCTTTTTCAAATTTTCTAAGTTGTTTTTTGTTTTCCTTATTTCTAATTTTTAGGTGAACGTTGTAAGTTGTAATCTATTTTTTTTTTATGCGAAAGTGCAATAAGTAACAGTCGAAATTTGAGTGAAAAATCAATTTAGTATACAAATGGTTTATATGAAGAAAAAGATGGTTATTTTAGTTCGTTCAACTTTTGTAAATAAAAATAATTATTTTAAAAAATTTAAACCTTTAATAATAATAATAATAATAATAAGAGTAAAGTATTGTTTTTGTTTCCAACGGGAGTAAGTCCTAAAGTTGTCCTTTTCAATCGTCCTATTTAAGTCCCTAACATTTTAAAATTGGCTCAATGTTGTCCTACCGTTAAGGATCCGTTAACAGAATTGACAGCGGGACAAAATTGAGACGATTTTGAAACGTTAGGGACTCAAATAGAACGAAAACGTTGGGGACAAAAATGATACATAGAAATAAATTTTAATTTTATCCTTAAATAATATCAATTTTTTACTGTATATAATATTCAATTAATTTTTAATCACATCTAAGTAAATTACACTTAATCACACTACTTTCATTCTAAATAAATTTTTTATATTTTTATATTAACTTATAACTTTAAGTGTAAAATTATAAAAAAAAAATGAGATATTATTATCCTTAAAATTTGATAATTTTTTATTGAGTATATTTTTTTGTAATTTTTTTATTAACAACTAATAATACTTTTAAAAAATCACAAAAATATACTTAGAAAAAGTCACTAAATTTTAAGTATAATAATATCTCATTTTTTTTAATTACACTTCTAAAAAATCACATCAAAATTCAATCTTTAAGGTATTTTTTGAAAATATATATTTACTGTTGGGTATTGTTGTGTTTTTAAATTATTTAAAGGCATTTTTGTCGATAATAAAATTCGGGTGCATTGTTACCAGTGTTTGAATATTTCAGAGATATTTTTGGTGGTTAACCTTAGTTTTATTTATTTTACTTTTAATTTTATTTTTCAGTCCCTCTATTTTCTTAGAATTTTCTTATGCCTAGATCATTATGCCTCTAAAAATTCATTCACACTATTTGAAAATTGTCATCTTGTCTAATCCATTGATATAAATTCAATTCAAAACATACAAAAATAGCAAGCAAAAAATGTGAATAAAGAGATTTAATTTCATAAAAAGAATGTTGAATTTATCAAATTTTTAATATTATGCAACACCTATTTGGTTAAAAATGAAGTTTGTATGGTTCAACAAAACACTTATAAAATTGCCTAGCTGACATGATTAAGAGCCTACTTAATTAATGAGAAATTCTTTTTATGGGGGAAGTTTTTTTCTTCCTCTACTCTCTTCCTCTATGGCTCTATCTTTCTTTTATTCAAATTTAATAGTCAATTTCTCATTAATGATGCGGAATAGGTTTCAACTAACTAGCTTACATTATCACTATCTATGATTGGAAATATCTTTTTTTTTTTTTTTTTAATTTCTAATACAAATACTATAAGTCTATAACACGCATATTAGTTAGGTCATTTCAACCACATGCTAAACCTTACCTAACAAGATTTGTGAAATTTTTTTATCATGCATACTTATTAATTGGTGTTAGATTTCGGAGTTAATACGTATTTCAGTTCCTAAAAAAAAAAAAAATTAAAATTTCATAGATTAGTTAACATCATTTACTGACCCTATAATTGTTAGTTATATACAACATAATGTTATAATTATGCAGTATTTCTAGTTTTCTACTGATTTTTATTTTTTATTAAGTTCTAATGGAGATAAAGTTGTGGTTATTAATTACCATGTTTTTAGCTTGAAAGTTATTAAAGTATAATGTTCTAATAATTCCAATACGAATATACTATGAAATCTCAATTTTGGGACTGAATGTTAAAAGCAAATGATAATGTAAAAAATTATTAATATTTACAATATACTTTATCATTAAGATAAGATAGTGATTAGTTTTGGATATGTCCTAGTACAAATTTTCTAACGATGATACATTAAAAATATACAAAAGTTCCTCACCAAATTAAAATATTCAAATAGAATGCACGAAGGCTTCTCTAATTTTTGTAAAAGGATTTTTTCTGAAATTATTTAGTTCTAAATGACCTTCAAAAAATAGTTCTTTTATGAGCTATTTGGCTTGCATTTTTTTTCAATATTCTTTATTTTTTACTTTTGTACTAAAAGAGTGAGAACAATTTTTTTAATTAGTTTTACAAAATTATGAAAACAAAGAGTAAAAATACAAATCAAACAAATATTTTTTTACAGTATTTTTTTACAAAATTTTAAAAATAAAAAACACTAAAATTAAAAATTTATAAAAAAATATTTATTGCTTTTAACTCTTACATTTATTATTTTTTTTACAAAATTTTAAAAATAAAAATATTTATTATCATTATTTTATTATAGTGCTAGAGGATCAATACATTTTTTAATTTATAGTCATCAGTTAATTATCATTAATATTTTTAATAGTATAAAATTATATTTAATTATACTAAATTACACAATTTTTTTAATAATTAAATACCGACTAAATTTTAATAAAAATACTGAACGTGAGACTTTTTTTATTATTTTATTCAGTAACGGGAATAGATCTTTTCAATTGTTAAAAAAAATTGACAATGTAAAGTATGATTTCTAATCCTTCATTACTCTCTCTCTCATATTTATTTTTGGTCCTACTTATAAAATTAATGGTGAGAGATTACACTTTACTCCCTCAATTATTAAAAAAATAGAGAGGATCTATTCCCATTAACGACATCCAAACGAACAACACCGGCTAACTCCAATTATATCAGGTGGGGAGGATTTGTCCACCTGTTCTTAAAGTCGCTTTCTCACTCTCTCTTTCTCTCTTAATTAATACTTTTCCATTTTCCGTGTGTGCGCGCGTCAGGTCAAAGATTATTACCCAAAATGCCAAAACTATTGGATCTCATTTTCTCAATTCTCTCTTTCAATTCATACGCCACTTACCAACTAACTCTTCCCTCTGCTTCTTCCAATATATAAACAATTACAGTTTACTCATTACAAACGCATATTATATAATCGCAAATCATATTCATATTAATACAATAGAATAATTATTATTAATTAATACTGCGTTCTAATACTAATATTCTTCGTCTTCCATCATCAGCCTCATCAGGTCTGCATTGACTTTGCTCTCTTCTGTTCTGTTCACTCCTCTCGATCATCACTAGCTGCTATTTGCATTTCGCATTGCTGATCATCAACCATGCAAGGTTCTATATGTTGAACTTTTTATTATTTTTTTTAAAAGTTAAAGCTTTAATGTTTTATGTTCTTATTATCTTGAATTCTTAGCTGAGGTTGTTGCCTGCAATTATGGAATATTGTGTAATACAGAGAATGTCATAGAGAATGGTTTTGTCGAAGAAGATGAACATGGAACGGTCAAATCTTCGAAAGTCAAGGTAGAGTTTGTTTTTGCTTGCTGCTTAGCCTGGGATTCAATCAATTTACTTAGCTCATATCCATTCCATTTGAATTTTCATGTTCTCTCCTTGCGTAATTTGCCTACTATTGCTACAGTTAGATACATGAATAGTTATATATCTAATACGCCTTCTGTTTTTGCCTGAAACTGAAGCATCACTGCATCAATTAGCATAGGTTTAGTTTGCGTTACGCTGAAATTCTATCTTTATTTAAATGAATGGTGGAAACAAACACTAAACCTTTTGGTTATCTCTTCTAAAAGCTTCAAAGGGTAAGTAGAGGTATATGAATGCTTATCTAAGAGTTGTTTGTGGCTCCTCATAGTCATGCAATAACAATGAGTCCTTTGAGTGGAGGCTTGATTGCCTTTGCTACTGGATCAAAGAACAAATGTTCTCATATTTAAGGATTTAAGATTTCATTAGAGATTTTGTATCAAACATCATTTCTAGTATCTGATTCTGACACCTGTTTTGTGCCTTGAGTAAGGTTGACCCAGGGAAACCTGCAGGACTTACCTGGCAGCGCAAATTGAATACTGCAGGAAATACTCCGCTAGAATTCAACGTATCTTTGAAAGAGATTATCCGTCTGGTAAGCCTTCTAGGGAGATAATAGATGTATATAATCCTTTCATGCATTTGAATTGTCCACATATATCATGTCATCTATAATTTTATTCATGGACTTAACTGTTGTTAGTCGTGCTCAACATGTCAAGAGTATTTTTTTTTCACCATCAAACTCATACAAAGAAACTTCAGTATTAGTTTTTACTGAAGTTCTTTATTCCTATTATAGAGCAAGGCTTTTCAATGTGAATTCCCTGCTAAAATACGTTGGTACTTTCTATATTGAGAATGTAACATGTAAACTCTATGGTTAAATATGTTTGCTTATGGCTGTAGTACACTTAAAAGTTAAGGACATAATGGTTTTTGATATATATAGCAATCCTGATATGATATCTGTATTTATAGGCTCCAATAGGTTTTCGGCTATGGCGCCATGTCCGGGAAGAAGCAGCCAGAGGAAGGGTAATCATCTTTTGTGTTCCATCTCATCTTGATTTGTCCTAATAAAATGTTTTTCTGATCACGTTTCTTGAATTGCTTGCTGCTTTTCTCTGTTTCTGCATGTCTTAGGAAGGAATGATGGACCCTTTTGCTAAGCGTCATGTGACATCTTGTCATGGTGTTCCTTTAGGTGGCATTGGGTAGGTCTTCAATCCAAAAAATAAGCTTCAAATTTTCTACATTAATCAGCCTTTTCGTATTTGTATATTTCTACTTGTACATATTGAACGAATCAGGTCACCAATACAAATTAACAAATTATATTTGCTTGGGAGGAAAAATTTTATACATTAGCAGTTTACTAGTTACATGCATAAAAAATTATGGGATTGGTATAGTAGAGTTCGGTTTCTAATTATTTCTGCCTTAAAACAAAATGAAGTCATGTTAATGCCATTAGTGGCCCTGTAATATTTGTTTGATTTGAGTATGTCCAGAACATTGTTTGAATCATTTTGTGCATTAAATTTTGCTGCCAACAATTTGTTCTACAGTTCAGGAAGCATTGGAAGAAGTTACAGGGGTGAATTTCAACGTTGGCAACTATTCCCTGTAAAATGTGAAGATAAACCAGTTTTAGCAAATCAATTTTCAGTAAGTTTGCTTGAATCTATCTTATCACAAAGATTACAGTGCTGCTATATATATCTGGGTAAAATCTTGACAATAGTGGCAAAATCTTCTCGATCTTACAATATCGTTTACATTTATGTTTATTTAATCTGCTATATATACCATTGATCTTTTCTTGTTACAAGTTACATGGCTTGTCTTGGCCCCATTTTCATAACAGTCAATATTCACCAACAATAAGCTTTTGTATAAATATCAGATGAGAGAATCCATTCCCCATAAAAATAACTATACCTTGAGATATGTTATCATGAAAGATTGATCACTATGTTTGAATGTTTGACATGCCTCCTCACAATAAGCCCCAGAAGCTTTAATTGTAGAGGAAAGCATAAGTGAATAATGTGATGCTGACAACAGAACACATCATGAATCCATAACATTATAAAGAATTACTTAGTCCAAGGTTGGACATCTTGCAAGAACATAGTACATATTGGTTTTGGAACCAGATTTATGTCTCTTACAATCTTGTTTGAACCTTAAATATCAATTACAATGTACTTTAAGGTTGATAATAGTTTGTTTATCAAGAAAAAGGACATTCATAACCAAATTTATTTCTTTGCTTACTATCAGGTATTTGTTTCACGTCCAAGTGGTGAAAAATATTCGAGTGTACTATGTGCAGGGAAGCCAGATATATTAAAGTAAACATTTATAGATTGCCTTGTAAATTACCAGTTACTAATTTATCATTTTCTTAATCTTATTCTTGTAAATTAATTTCTTGAAAAAAATTTACTTCAATTTCATTCAGAGAAAACCCAGTGTCAGGAATTCAATCATGGGATTGGAATCTGAGTGGTGACAAATCCACATATCATGCATTGTACCCAAGGGCTTGGACAATATATGAAGGTAAAATACGGTAGTATGTATTTCAATAGCTTATCCTTTACATTGATTATCTCCTCTATAATTTTGTTCCAAATGCAGAACCTGATCCAGCACTGAGAATAGTTTGTCGTCAGATCTCACCTATTATACCCCATAATTACAAGGAGAGTAGCTTTCCTGCATCAGTTTTCACTTTTGTGGTAGGCAAGAGTCACTTCAATTTCTTTTTAGTTAGAATTTGATACATATGTTGCTCTTAATAAGCAATGAATGTTATTTATGCAGTTAAATAATTTTGGAAAAACAACAGCAGATGTCACCTTGCTTTTCACATGGACTGTAAGTGAAACTTTTTTGTGACTATTAATTGCTATTACACTCTTGGTGTTTTAGTTTTTTATCCTATCCTTGGCCCTTGGGGCACTTAATGCAAGCAATTGATGTATGCATTTAGAATTCTGTTGGAGGACTTTCTGAGTTTACTGGCGATCATTTTAATTCAAAGATGTAAGAAATTTGTGACTTGTTCACCTTCTTTGTGAAAATCTCCCATTTGATTGCTTTTTATTCTAACATTCAAGATACATATTATGTCATGCTAGGGTGAATGACAGAGTGCATGGTGTTCTTCTACATCACAAGTAAAGCCTTAACCCTTACTGTACTTTTGAATGATAAATAATTTTGGAATTTATCAATTAATTTAGTTGATACGATAGGACTACGAATGAGCGGTCTCCTGTCACATTTGCAATTGCAGCAGAGGAGACTGAAGATGTGCATATATCAGAATGTCCTGTCTTTGTTATATCTGGTGCTCACAAGGGTATCTCGGCTAAGGATATGTGGAATGAAATTAAACAGGTTAAGAGACAACCTATAATTTTTCACAATATTTCATTGAAACTTGAAAACTATTTATTCATTGTCTTTGTTATATTAAGTTATTGGTTCCGTCATGTTTTCTTCTGCTGGATAAAGCCAATTATTCTCTTCTAGCTTCTAAGCATTATATAAGACAAGCACTTGGATTTTTCTTTATTTTCTTTTATCATTTATTTGGGTGTCATAAATTTCTTCTTTTCAATTATGACAATTACAATGTTGAAGACTTCAAGTCCCGTCAAGCATCACTGTTTCAGAATATTGTAAGCTTAAAGAATTACCCCTTTTGAACTCTTAAAATGATGTATCTTGTAATATCTTAAGGCGATCTTTTACGATTGGTTTTTTATATTTTCTTACATTACACCATTTTAATCTTTATTTTAGTATGTTTAGGATTCTAGTATTTTTGAAAAATAGGGTTTGTT
This sequence comes from Arachis ipaensis, assembly GCF_059453495.1. NCBI lineage: Eukaryota > Viridiplantae > Streptophyta > Magnoliopsida > Fabales > Fabaceae > Arachis > Arachis ipaensis. Next base: position 138,085,018 of record NC_142443.1, read on the forward strand.
ACTTCGTAATTTATATCATAGTACTTCTCATCATATCATAATGGCTGAGTAAATGAAGATATCATGATGCAGATTGTAATGCTGTTTTTTCAGCTTTTGTTGCCTTTTTCTTCTTCTCCCCACCCCATCTCCCCCCCCCCCCCCCCGCTTTTTTTGTTGATGTGTAGCTTGTATTTACATTGTCCTTTGTCCTTACGAAATTTAATCATTTGTATTTTGGTTCATGTGGTGATAATATGCTAATCTGTGATTTTCTTTAGAAAGCTCTTCGAAAGATGTCGGTTACAGCATGATATTAACCTTTGACCTTTCTGTAACCAATATACTTATTATATTTCACTGAACTGAATTAGTACTATTTGTCTTTTTAGCATGGGTCTTTTGACCGCCTGAATTTCGCTGAAACTGCCATGCCTTCAGAACCAGGATCATCAATTGGAGCAGCTGTTGCAGCAACTCTTACTATTCCTTCAGATGCTCAACGTACCGTCACATTTTCACTAGCATGGGACTGCCCTGAAGTCAAGTTTCCGGCAGGAAGGGTTTACAACAGGTTGGCTGTAGAAAACTTGTATAAAATTTCCTGTCTGAAGACTATGCTTAACTAACGAAACTTAACAGGCGTTACACTAAATTCTATGGTACTAATGGGGATGCAGCTGCAAAGATTGCGCACGATGCTATTATCGGTAATACTCTTTGATGAGATACATTATATTTTGTATTTGTATGGTTGGGATTGCTTCTAAACTCAATATTGAGAATTATCCATAGATTATTTTTGGAGAGCCAGACTATGGATAAAATTTTCTCTTTTCTTTTCTATTCTTTCTTTGATGTCAAAATTTAGATGATTTCCCAAAGCATGCACCATAGTTATAATTGCTAATAGCCTAATAGAATTCATGAATAACTTACTAAAGCTTCTATGAATTGGTGACATAGGGCACCGGCAATGGGAGGTTCAGATTGAAGACTGGCAAAGACCAATCCTTGAAGACAAGAGACTTCCTGAGTGGTAATGCTCAGTTCTTTATTAACTTTCTTCTTGTACTTTAAAAATTCTGAAGCATTCAGAGTTGTGCAGGTACCCTACAACCCTTTTGAATGAGCTGTACTATCTGAATTCTGGGTTCACAATTTGGACAGGTATTTCTCTAAAACTTGGGTATTATATATTAGCTAATTAAGCCATGTTTATTTGCTTTAAAACTTTTCAGACTCTCTATGATTCTGTGGTATGAGTTATGACTTTCTCGGTCATCAATTTGTGACATTATTCTCTGTTTCGCAGATGGTTTAGGTCCGGTGCATAGTTCAGCTAGCTTAGGGGAAAGAAAATTTTCGCTGGATGGGTTCATATATGATTTAGAGAGTCCAAATTTATCGCCCCAGAGTGATACTGCTATTAACATTCTTGAAAGATTTAGCTCTATACACACTCCAACTGCATCAAAGTCAGCATATGGAGTAAATTTGCTTCAAGAAGGGGAAGAAAACATCGGTCAATTTCTTTATCTTGAAGGCATCGAGTATCCAATGTGGAATACCTTTGATGTTCATTTTTACTCATCTTTTGCACTGGTCATGCTTTTTCCAAAACTTGAACTCAGTGTCCAAAGAGACTTTGCTGCAGCAGTAATGATGCATGATCCTGAAAAAAGGCAAACTCTAGTTGATGGCCGAATGGTTCGTAGAAAGGTTCTTGGTGCTGTTCCTCATGATATTGGAGTCAATGATCCATGGTTTGAAATAAATGGCTATAATCTTCATAACACAGATAGGTGGAAAGACTTGAATCCAAAATTTGTTCTCCAGTGTTATAGGGATGTAGTTGCCACCGGAGACAAGAAGTTTGCAAGAGCTGTTTGGCCAGCTGTTTACATTGCAATTGCTTATATGGACCAATTCGACAAGGATGGCGACGGAATGATTGAGAATGAAGGCTTCCCTGATCAAACTTATGACACATGGTCTGTATCTGGTGTGAGTGCATATAGTGGTGGACTTTGGGTTGCGGCACTTCAGGCAGCTGCAGCCTTGGCACGTGAAGTTGGTGACAAGGGCTCTGAGGAGTATTTTTGGCTCAAGTTCCAGAAAGCCAAAAGTGTATATGAGAAATTATGGAATGGTTCATACTTCAATTATGATAGCAGTGGTGGGAGTAATAGTTCATCCATTCAAGCTGATCAATTAGCTGGACAATGGTTGTTTTTCTTCTTCTGGAAACTATGCCTTATTTGCATGCTTTATTTCCATTGGTGCAACTTGTGAAGTAGGTTTGTTAGATTAACAACATATGTGCATATGCCAGTAACTTCAATTGAATTATTCTATAAGAATAACTTCAGAAAGATAACTTAAATCAGCAAAAACTGGAAGAATATAAACAATGTTGTAGAGTTTGTTATGCATATAATTCAGTCTTTGGTTTTATCTTCAATTATTTGCATATGTAGCTTCCTCTTCATTATACTTACAATGAAATTGATAATTCTTACTTATTGTTTTTCAGGTATGCAAGAGCATGTGGTCTTTTGCCAATTGTTGAAGAAAAAAAAGCTAAAAGTTCGCTTCAAATGGTTTATGATTACAATGTTATGAAATTTAAGGGTGGAAGCCGCGGCGCTATAAATGGGATGTTACCTAACGGAGAAGTTGACATGTCATCGATGCAGTCGCAAGAAATATGGTCAGGGGTTACATATGCCGTAGCTGCAACAATGATCCAGGAAGACATGATTGACATGGCATTCCAAACTGCAAATGGAGTATATGAAGCTGCATGGTCCAAGGATGGACTTGGGTATAGTACCTTATTACTCTATCCTCTTGATACTTAAACTTTTGGAAAATTATAGCCTCAAGTTGATAACAAAGTAAGCTTTAACCACAGAATCAGAAGGTTTTAATTTTACCAACGGATTTCTTTGATAAGAAACTTAACTTTCTTTTTCTTTCTTGATTAGTCCATTATGTCATGTAACACAAGAGTAATGCAATTTTTAGTCAATATTTTAATTCTCAACAAATTTTAATCAAATTAGTCTCTAACTCTTTATTTTTTTAGATGAATAAATTTTCAAGTCATATTTTGACAAAGAATTAAACAATCATTATTTAATAAAGACATAACCATCTTTTAAAATTTTTAAATTAATTTTTTTATATAGACAAATAATCTAAAATTTGAAAACTGATTTAGTAATTAAATTTAACTGAAAATTAAAATGTTTTAATTAAATACTTTCTAAAAATTAATTCAGATATTAGTCAACAAAATAACTCAAAATAAAGTTTTTTGTGTTTTATCATGTATTCTTTAAGAAATAGTTATTAAAGGTTCATTCTTCTGTTGAATCAACAGTTATGCTTTCCAAACTCCTGAAGCATGGGACATTAACGATAGATACAGATCTATGTGTTACATGCGCCCTTTAGCCATATGGGCAATGCAGTGGGCATTATCGAGACCAAATAAGCACACGTGGCGCGAGATTAAGGTTGATGTGAAGGATGATGATTTGTCTTTGTCAAGATACCATGCTGGTTTTTGCAAAGTTGCACGTCTTCTAAAGACTAAGGATGAGAAAGCACCAAGAAGTTTATGGCAGCTTATATATGATTCTACTTGCAAGAGGATGTTGTAATAAAAGATTATTAGATTTAAACTTATGCAATGCACCAAAAGAATGCAATAATGTAAATGAAAATAATCTTTTGCATTAAAAGATAAAATAATTTAAACTTATCAAACTCTTTTTATAGAATTATTTTGACTGATTTTTTTTAGATATAGACCAGGATTTTGTGTAACACACCGTTATTGAATTTTATTGTATTTTTCAAAATTTTCATGGTGGAACAATTTGTAGGAGGCTGAATTGTAATAGCAATTTTTTTTTAATTTATCTGTAGTAATATGCAAGAGTGTATTGAGTAATTATAATATTAAATATATATTATGTCAACACACGGAGTATATTAATATTACATAAGGAGCTTAAGCATATTATATTTTTTTATTAAGAAAATATAACTCGATATTATAAAAGAAAGAACGAAAATTAATTTATTTCACCCTGTTAATCAAGAATTAGTTATCAAATTAGTTCGATTTAACATAAAATTTAACATGAAAATCGTTTGACAAAGAATTAATTAAAAATAAAAAAATTAATTAATTAATCAGACTGATATAGTATTTTAGAAGTTAAACAGTTTAAAATAATAAACTACAAAAAAATAATTTTTAAAAAAAAGAATTTTTATCTATTAATATATTATTTTATTATATCCAATTAGGGGTGGCAACACTACCCGAACCCGCGGGTACCCACTCCGTCCCTACCCGCTCGGGGCGGGTAATTACCCGCCCCCGCACCGGGGCGGGTTTTAACGGGGCGGGTTCTTGGGCGGGGCGGGGCGGGGTCGGGTTTAGGTTGAACCCGCCCCTACCCGCCCCGGTATATATAATATATATGTAAATATATATATTTTTAATATATAATATATGTAACATGTATAAAATAATTAGTAAAATGATTAATAATATTTTATTATATATAAATTTTTACTTTAATTTATATTATGTATGTAAATGGTGGTTATATAATTTTTAAAATTTAATTTTATTTGTTGGATTTAATAATTATAGGGGCGGGTAGGGGTGGGGCGGGTACCCGCAGGAACTGGTTAGGGTTTAACATTTTACAACCCGCGTGTAGGGCGGGGCGGGTTCGATGCGGGTTTTCTGTAGGGCGGGGCAAGGTCGGGTAGAGCAAAAACCCGCCCCTACCCGCCCTGTTGCCACCCCTATATCCAATTAAATCCTAGTTGAATTATGATTGAATTTTTGAACATCTAATTCTACCGATTTAATGACCGGTTGGGATTTCAAACCACATATGTGACCTTTGTTGAAAGTTGAAACTACTAATAAAAATAACGGTAACAAATGAGTTCAATTTATTTATTTATTTATTTAAGTACTTACCTTTTTTCCCCCTTTAACCCAAATGGAGTATGGATAACGATTAACGACGCTTAACGTTCTGAACTTCTGATATCCCTGTGACCAACGAAACCCAACACATTGGACTTTCCAATTGAATTCCAATGGCTTTGAAAACTTGCTTCACTCTTCTCCACCATTCACAACACTCTTCTTCCAGAATCTTCTTCTCAATCCCCTTTTTCAATTCTGCTACCTGCATTCTTCACAATGAACCTCACAACAACCACATCCTGCATTTCTCAACATTTTTTACTAAGAGGAAGCTCAATCTTGCTCTTCTTCTCACAACTTTTCTTTCGAGCAATTTATCAAACACTAGTGGTGCATTGTTGATGGCTCAAGAGTTGGACTTGGAGCTTCACAGATACACTGATTCCAAGGAAGGTTTCACTCTTCTTATACCCTCTTCTTGGACTAAGGTAAAATTATTTACCCATTTTCTTAGAATTCAAACTTATTATTAACCTTAATCTTTGATAAGCTTTTTCTACTGTGAAGAATTGCGTATGTTTTCCTCTCTGTTTGGTATGATGTGTTGGAAAATGATTCAATAGAGTTAAATGGAAATGGAATGAGGTAGGTAAAATATTGAGTTAAAATCTAGCTGTTAGTGTGTAACTCTTTTACACAGACATTTAATCGTGTGCTGTTGCATAGATCAAATTGGTTTCTTGTTGAGATTGAGGTGTAGAAGTTAACCACTTTTTGTTTTATCTATATAGCAATAGTTTGATTTGATATTAATTTAGAAGAATTTTGCATTGAAAATGCATAAAATTTAAACTTAGATGAAATGGAAATGGAATAATAGTATTGGATGAAACTGAACATCATATTTCGTAAAAAGTAGTTATTTATTCCCGCCAAATTACAACACTTTCCATTTACATTGTAACATCTTTGCTGCTCTGGTTTGCAATGAATAGGTTGATAAAGCTGGGGCAACTGCTCTGTTTCAAGATGCAAGTATGGGGAGCAACAACATTGGGGTTGTCGTGAACCCAGTTCGTCTTGCAAATCTTGGAGACTTTGGGAGCCCCGAGTTTGTAGCTGATAAGCTTTTACAAGCAGAAAGGCGTAAGGTAAGGTTCTTGTTTCCATTGCTGGAACTTTCTATGACCAATGCAAAATTTGAGTCAAGTGTTGATGATATTGATTAGAACAATCTCCCTGTACTTGTAGCATAACAACATAAGCAAGGAAGAATGAGCTGAAAGATTTACCCTGGATTAGTTTGACTCTGTTGTGAACATCATTTTGCTAATACTAAGCACCAAGACACTAAAGGCTAAACTAACTAATTGGCTAAAATTGTCTTCTCTGTTTCTTTCATTACATTATATAATAAAAAGGACTCTAGAACCTTCCCTTCCTATCACAAACTATTGGCACCTCACTTGTGATCTAAGCCTCTAAAGTATTCCTCCCTATAACTATTTATTTTTATCCATAGTAGATTCTTCGTTGATCTTTATTTAATTAAATCAAAAGTAGCAATGATCATAGATGTTAGTGAAACATTGCTTCCATATTTATGACAAAAGGAATAATGGCCATTACATATAGTTTGCTATGCATTTAACAACTAAAGTAAGAAGGCAAAAAGCTTATTTCTCTGAAATAGTGAAATGTTCCTTCTGTGTTCATAATTTTCTTTGATCCTAGGGGATAATCAAATGTCTATGTGACTGTATATTATTTGAACTTGTGTGTATTATTCTCCTCATATTCAGGAAAGTACAAAGGAAGCTGAATTAATTGCAGCTTCAGAAAGATCAGGAAATGGAGGTTTGCAAATTTATGAATTTGAATATACCATTGATAGTACTCGTGGAGGAAAGAAGAGGATATTTTCTGCAGCATTTGTGACCTCAAAGAAACTCTATCTTCTTAACATTGTTCATTCTGATAAACCAGAGAATCCTCTTGAACCATATAAAAGAATGATTTTAGAGCAAGTTCTCCATTCCTTTAATGCAGCAGCTTAAAACTTTGAAATGAATATCTCATTTCTTCTCTGATTATTCTCCCTCTCTTGAGTTTTGGTTCTTAAAATATGGCAACTGATTTATGTTCAGTCTTGGTTGAAAGTCATAAAAATCAACCAGACTGAAATTCTAGTGTATAGATTTTATATCACTATGTTTTAACTTACATAGCTACATATTACTTGAACAGTTGAACATTATATCTTTTCAAAAGAGAAAATACTGCAGTAGGTGTGTAATTATTTTCAACAAAGATAAAAACGTTGATTGCATGAACAAATTATTTTTAGAAGATTATAGTTAACGAGATCTCAACTAGGTTTAATTCATAGGCATAGACTTACGCTTTCCACTTATCCTTCCTCCCTTAAGCTATTTATGAAGAAGGCGAAAAAAACACGTAGTTATGTAACTGTAAACCGAAATCTAAATATTTTGGCTCAGAAATATTGTTGGTTAAATCATAGTTTGAATTTTGGATATAGTTAGCTGTGTAAGTAAGAGTGTCAAACAAATTGGTCTATTAATGCAGTTCGTTTAGATCTATTATAGATTTAAATGGATGAACTAATTATATATCAAATATATATGGATATTTAAAATAAAAGTTTTATCTATTTTTTTTTTTAAATCTATCAAACTAAACGGGTCAATATTTTTTTTTGAATTTGTTATCTAAATAGATAACTTGTAATTAAAGCATGTGTATAAGGAGGGAAAAGAGGATCAGATTGTTGGCTACTTGGCTTGAGAAAGCTTGAAACCTCACCCAATTCTGTAGATATCCCAAATTATTGCAGATGATTTTAGAGGGACACACTATTCCGATTAGAAAAGGAATAATAAATATTATTAATTAAGTTAATTACATAATTTAAAATTATGAATAATTTTTTAAATAATAATAAAAAATAAGATCACTATTTTTATATTCTACAAAATTTATAAAAAAAAAATTATAATAAATTAACTCTAAATAAATTATATATTAAATTTGTAAAAAAAATATACATTAGATATTATACGTAATAATATAATATATTATCTTATGACTAATTATACATTAGATATTATTCCTTTCTCTTGAATTTTGGTTCTTAAAATATGACAATTGATTTATGTTCAGTCTTAGTTGAAAATCATAAAAATCAACCAGACTGAAATTTATGTTCAGATTAAATATTTTGCACCAAATTAATTTTTTTTGTTATTGAAATTAAAAAAATTGAGTTGTTAATCAATTCTGAATTCATATTTAAATTTGAATAAAAATAAAGTATTATTTTAAATCTTATCTCACTAATCAGACTTAATTTAAAAATAAAAATTATTTTGTACACTATATTATTGGATAATATGATCATTTGCCAAATAAAATAAACCAAAAAAAAAAACACTAGTTATATATTTTAGAAAACAAATTTAAATTTTTTTTATATCGAATATATGAGAATCTTTTTGATGTATTTAAAACTTTCTACATTTACATATAACACGAAAACAAAAAATCTTAAAATGAATTTAAATATGAAATTTTTGAAATAAAATCTTTTCTATTTTTAATCATAATCTAATCTAACTAACATACTCTAGCTAACAAGTGAACTTTATATAAATGTATTCACTTATATAAATGTTGTATTTAAAAAAAAAATCCAAGCAAGAAGCTAGTTAAGAAGACGAAAAAGTTACTTAAAAGCAAGAATGAGTCCAGAGAAAATCAGACTGAAATTAATTCGTTCCACCCAATTAATTAAAAATTGTCATCAAATTAGTTTGGTTTAATATAAATCGTTTGACAAAAAATTAATTAAAAATAAAAAATTGACTAACTAGTCAAACTGATATAGTATTTTAATAGTTCATCAGTTTAAAATAATAAACTACAAAAGATTTAATCTTTTTAAAAAATATATATATCTTTTATATATTAATATATTATTTTATTATATAAAATAATAAACCACAAAATATATATCTTTTTAAATCTTTTGAACATTTAATTCTACGGTTTGGTTTTCAAACCTCAAACATGGCATTTATTGAAACTACTAATAAAAATAAAAATAACGGTAACAAATGAGTTCAATTTTTACAATTAACGCGCTTAACGTTGTCATGTCCCTGTGACGAATGAAACCCAACACATTAGACTTTGCAATTCAATTCCAATGGCTTTGAAAACTTGCTTCACTCTTCTCCACCATTCACAACACTCTTCTTCCAGAACCTTCTTCTCAATCCCCTCTTTCAATTCTGCTAACTTCATTCTTCACAATGAACCTCACAATAACCACATCCTGCATTTCTCAACATTTTTTACTAAGAGGAAGCTCCATCTTACTCTTCTTCTCACGACTTTTCCAGAACCCAGTTTGTCTTGCAAATCTTGGAGACTTCGGGAGCCCCGAGTTTGTAGCTGATAAACTTTTACAAGCAGAAAGGTGTAAGGTAAGGTTCTTGTTTCCATTGCTGGAACTTTCTATGACTAATGCAAAATTAGAAGAATCTCCCTGTACTTGTACCATAACAACACAAGCAAAGGAAGAATGAGCTGAAATATTTACCTTGGATTACTTTGACTCTGTTGTGAACATCATTTCGCTAATACTAAGCACTAAGCACAAATTGTCTTCTCTGTTTCATTCATTACATTATATAATAAAAAGGACTCTAGAACCTTCCCTTCCTTTCACAAACTATTGGCACCTCATCTGTGCTCTATAGTATTCCTATAATTATTTATTTTTATCCATAATAGTTTCTTGGTTGATCTTTACTTAATTAAATCAAAAGTAGCAATGATCAAATTGGTTTCTTGTTGATATTAATTTAGAAAAATTTTGCATTGAAAACATAATATTTAAATAGAATCAACTCTTTTATTTGTTATTTTTATTTAAATAGATAAATTGTAATTAAAGTATGTTGTATAAGAAGTGAAACAGAGTATCAAAAAAAGAAAATATTATGTAATCTAAATGAGTCAAATTTACTATTCCGATTAGTTACAATAACAATAATTTGTTATTGTTAATTTAGATGAATTTTGCATTGAAAACATAAAATTTAAATAGAGTCTTTTTTTTATTTTTTATTTTTATTTAAATAGATAATTTGTAATCAAAGTATATTGTATGAGGAGCAAAACAGAGTATCAAGAAAAGAAAATATTATGTAATCTAAATGAGCTAAATATACTCTCCCGATTAGTTATAATTATGTAATTTCTTCTCTTTGAGCTTGAATTCCGTTTATCTAAAAAAAAATAATTTAAATCAATATTTAATGCCTTTTGTTTTTGAGAGTCTTTTGTTTTAATTAAAAATTATCTAAATTTACATAATACAAAAAGATAAAAAATCCATTTAATTTTTCCATAAACTGCTGGCCCTAGACTTCTCTATAAAATTAAATTCACACTCTCTATGTTAAAAAGTGAAGCTTACATAAATAAATACTATATCTAAAAATAGGAAACCAAGAAAGAAGAAGAAGAAATAGGAAACCAAGAAAGAAGAAGAAGAAGAATGAGTGACGAGCAATCAGATTCCGCAATGATGAATCCGTGGGATATCAGTGACCCGTGTGATATGATAGACTTTTATGCCGATGAACCACCGCAGTTTCAGTTTGAGTCTCCGCCTCTGCCTGAGCCCGTCTGGAATGGGGACGAAAACAATGTAGGTGATCCCCAGCCCCAGCCGTGTGCCATGGACGTGAGTGTTAATCAACCACCTCAGCCGGTTATTGATGATGGTTTCCCGGAAGCTATGAAGAGAACAGAGCACTCTTGGGGAAGCCCATCATCTGGTTATCAACCACATCAGTCTCAGCCTCAGTCATGTGCCATTGATGTGTGTGGTAATCAACCACCTCAGCTACCGTCTCAACCACCTCAGCTACCGCCTCAGCCTCAGCCTCAGCCTTGGTCTTGGCCTGGGTCTCAGCCTCGGTCTGGGCCTCGTTCTCAGCCTTGGTCTCGGTCTCGGCCTCGGCTTCTTTCTGAGCCTCGGCCTCAGTCTGAGACGGATATAGTAAGGACGGCGACCGATGAGTTTTTCGCTGACACATGTGGTTATCCCCCATCTCAGCCTCAGCCTCAGCCTCAGCCTCAGCCTCAGACTGAGTGGGATACCAGGGACATGTTCGAGCTGATTCCCAATGTCGGTGGTCATCAACCACTTCAACCTCAACCTCCGGTCTGGACTTGGGAGGAGAACAAAGCTTTTGAGTCTGTTATTACCAGTTGTTTTCAGGATGCTCTACAAAACCACCGGGAGGCAGTGGCTGCTCGTCTCCCCGGCAGGACCCCGGCACAGCTGCAAGAACGCTTTCAGAAGCTGATAAACGACATCAGTGCCATCCATAACGGTTATCCTACAAACACTCCTCTCAATGCATCTGATAACATGACCATCATGATGGAATACAACCCTCTCTCCATCCCCATCATCAATCCACCACCATTACCGCCTTATTCGACTGATCATCATAACAGGTCGGTAATCTCAATATTTTCATTCTCTTCTTATTTCGCAAGGTTTATTTCTCGTATTCTTTCTTTCTTTTGGTTTACTTATTCTATATTTCCTTTTTCTTATAAGTTTTATGAACAAACCTAATAAACAATGAACCTTTTTTTTCCTTTGATTTGTTTTTGAAATAAATAAAATATTTTAAAATGGAGATGATCAAATATATAAATATTTTTGTTTACATGAAATTCATTGATTATCATATTTTGTTTATTATCATGGCAGGGAGGAGGTACTGCCGGCTGCAGAGGAGGAGGTCGTGCCAACTGCAGAGGAGGAGGCCGCACCAACGAATTCAGGATGTCATTGGACCCTAGATGAACATAGGTATTTATGATTATATTACTTCTTTTTGCCTCTTATTTATTTATTTATTTATTTATTTATTTATTATCTAGTTGAATAAAAAAAAAGTGAAGCAACTAGTATCAACATATAGAAGCACTTCTCTTGATTTAGATATATCTCTAACTTGTGATGATTGTATGTTGTCTACAATATATAAGTAGCACTTCTTTTTTGTAAGATTGATTCATTGCTTTCTTGTTAATTAAAGGTTTCATACTTCAATGTTTTTGTGTATCAATAACTAGCAATTTGAGCGAGTTCTAAAGTAATTTTTGTTGATTGTTAAATTTATTTTTGTTTTGATCGTGGTTGGCATAATAAGGTTTTTGGTTGGACTGAAAACCAAAAAAGAAAAAAAAATTGTTTGATATCTAAAAATATTGTTACTAATTAAATAGTTTATATTTTTGTTTAAAAATTTTTAGTATAAAATTTGTTAATAGTTATTTCAAAAATCATATTTTGGTAGGTTATTTCTTAGAGGGTACGAAGAAGAAGGTAAACACTGGAAAAGAATTTCAGAATATTATGTAAAGACAAAAACTTCTAGTCAAATTGCCAGTCATGCTCAGAAATATTTTAAACATCAAAAAGACTTGGCTAAAGGAAAAAAGCTAAGAAAAAGTATTTTTGATGTAATTTGATCATCGTAAGTCATTTCTTTACTCTCAATTAGTTAGTCTAATTCAATTTCTACTAATATAGAAAATATTTAATTGGCTATTTTAAACTCTTTTAAGTTATTATTCATGATAGTTACACTATTTTAATTGTTTTTCAATGTAGAAATTGTGCCATATTCCGAGGTTTTTAATGGATGGAGGAGGCTTTGCTTAAAGGAGGAAGAACATGTAAATGGTTGCAACATATCTAGTTCGAGTTAATTGTTAGCTAGTTTTGTAAATCAATATAGATGTAATTGTGATTCATAACATTTTTATCAATAATATTTGATTTTCTAGTTCTCTGGCCTTGATGGCAATGCCGAAGAGGACGGTGAACTAGATTTTATCAAAAGTCTTGATGGCTACGCCGAAGGGACTTTTGGTAAAAAAGATGTATTTTTAAAAAATTATTAGCTTTAAATGTATTAATTAAACAGATATATTAAAATTTTTTAAAAGTATTTCATCCATAAAAATTAGTTATAAAATATTTTTAGTTAATTTTATACTTTTATTAATGATTACTTCTTTTTCATATTTTATTTGGTTGTCATTGAAGTTGAGAGTTAGTATAAAAAGAACTTGACACTAATTAGATTATAAACAAAATATTTCATGACCAAAAAAAAAAAAAAAAAAAAAAAAAAAAAAAAAAAACAAAATATTTGATACTAATTAGCTTGTTAAGTATTTACACAATTACTCCAATTAACTTGTTGTGTGCTATATTTACATGATGCCAGTAACAAAATTTTGTTTTATTAATATTATTATTATTTTTTTATGAACGAGAATAAGTGACTTTTGTAATAACACTTTTATTGTTCTTATTTATCATGAAAATCATATTTACCAAATTATATATATATATATATATATATATAACCCCCACAATTTTCACAATTAAATTAAAAAAATGTTGGTCTTACAAAGCTGCTCAATTGCTTCTACATCCAAACAAACCCAAAAATAAAGCAACCTAAAGATGGCTAAAATATCACAAGAGTAAATTAATAACAAATCAAGAGTTCAAGACAATGATATCTCCGAACCAAAATGCCAGAAGTAAAATGCGTATTTTGTCATTTTGATAATGGTCTTCCCTAGCGGATAGGCAGCTGAGATTGAATGCAAAAAGTGAAGAGTTAAGGAGATATTTCATGCTGATATTGATCTGCCAAAGAAAAAGGAGAAGATGGAAAATGTCAAATTAGTCTTAGAATGAAATTAAGTAGATATAAAAGGAGAAGTTTGTTTACCTTTGTTTCTAAATTGCACAAAGGAGTGTGTAATGCTCACTGAACACTGTTGCAAAAAAAAAAAAAAGTTCATTCAAGCTCTGAGAAATTATAAATATGGTTACAAATATATGTAAAAATATCGGATTACAGATTGATATGGAAACACATTAACTGTGACTAGCTAGGAGTATAAATGAAACAAACACAAGAAAACAAAATCTTGATTTAGATAAAATTGTATTGGTCTTTCATCTCTGGCGTCAATGCTTGGTTATGGAACCAACAATCAAGAGGACTCTACTTCCTGCCAAAGCCACAAACACAATGTCATACAAATTTTAAATGTGTCATATCAAACGGTTAAAATATAGATGTATGAACTATATGCAAAAATGATTTGATGATGACATGTTTCATATAATGTTAGAGCAGTAAACTACTTCCTCTTGCATGTTTTGGATGTTGGAACAATCAATCCTCTCTTCTCTAAACTTTTATATCGATCCTTTATAAGGGTACAACAACCCAACATATATGTCATGGAAATTGAAAAGTTACTTGGATGTTTTAAAAACTCAGAAAACAGATAACAAAAGGTAAGCAAGAGAATTTTTACAAGCTTACCTTAAGCTTCTGGATGGATCCATTTATTCCGTCGACTAGGAGAACTTGAAGGGGAGCAGGCTCAAACTTATTAACGAATTGTGATAAATATACACTCACAAAGAATTGTGTATGGAATAATATGTGTTAGGTCAAAACCACTGAAGTACTCTTAGCATGTTCTCTCATTCGAATAACTAAGATTTTGATGGCAAATTAAAATAAATAGAAAGCCTACTTACTTGTGCTTTCCTAAGCGTGGTGGCCGTGCCTTTAACCTATCTTAGCATATTCTTCTGCTTTTCCTCATCTTCTTGCTTGATTTCCTCCGTAATTTCAGGTATGCTGTAACCAGAAGAATCAACACAGCTCAAATATCACGCTTTGTCGTGTTTGAAAACATAGAAAAAGATCAATTCATACTACCTGTCAATTTCTTTCGACAAGTCCTCCAACTTCTTAGCTTCTGCTTCTTTTTTCTGTTGTTCTTTGTGCCTGAGTCTCTTGTTCAACTCAACTCTAGTGACCCTCTTTGTTTTGATAGGCCTGTTGGATGAATATTCAAGCAATACAAATATATCAGATTTTTAGTTGGGATGTATGGAACCTATTTACAATCACAAGCATAATATGAGTCAACATAAAAAATAATAATAAATAAAAAAGCAATAAAATGACCATAAAATATCTTACAAGATATAATGATACTTTAGCCACTTTATCTGATCTTGTCATCTTAGTGATAAAGTTGTGTGAATTGCTAAGTTCAGAGGATATTGGAAATTAAATTTTGAGGGTTCATACATTTTCATAAATCATAATCCTTTAGAAGCTCTTCAACCTAACACAAAAATTTTAAAAGGGTCAAAGACAAATTCACTCACAATATATACTGATTATAAAAATCAATCAAGTCCTGATGCACCAAATACATCGGACATCTAATCATCTAACCAAGATTGTATACTTTACTTTTTGGAACTGGCCTTGACTTGGGTTTTAGAGTAGAAAGAATCATTAGAATTTGGTTTATGTTTAAAATTGTCACTAAAGGCATAATTCACATGGGGAGGCTATGGTCCTTGCAAGCATTTGCCAATGTTAGCACACCAACAACATCAACACCAATAGATTCTGTTTTGTTAGCCTCAAACCACTTCAAATTAAATGCACTAGTGAAATCATCAACATTAAAAACATGAGTAGGCGTAATAGTCTCAATATCGACCTAGATTCATGACCTATCTTCTAAGCTCCCATTTCCAAACTCAAAGGGTATTATCACTTGATTATGACAAATTTATAGAAATATTTATAAAAATTATTGTCACACTGCAATTTACAACTTGGTTTAGATATTCTGATATTGAATGGAATATACTAAAAAGATTCTCTATTGAGCTTTCTCTTCTTTTTCCATAAATCAAAACAATCAATTTAATTAGTAGAAAAAACTAAGAGCAGAGTGAGCAAAAAATCAGAACCAAAAAAAAAACCATGAAGAGAAAACCAGAAGTGAAGGTGCAAAGCAGAAGGACAGAAGAGCCCCTTTGTAAACAGGTGAAAACCTAGCAGAAAAAAAAGAAGAAAAATAAACCACAATCCAAATAAAGAAATAAAGGAAGAAGGAGAAGAAGAACTTGCGGCGGGCATGGTGGAGAATGCTCGTGTCGCTACGCTGATCTGGCAGAGCAGAGGGAGCAGAAGAAGCAGAGGAGCTAGCAGAGCGTAGAAACTTTGGGGAGGTGCAGAGACGGTGATGGATGAGGGAAAGAAAGAGCAAATAGCGGCTTCTCTCCAATGAGCGGCTGTTTTTGAAACCGACTCCAATAAAGCACTGCTACATATTTTGCGATACGATAATATTCCTTATTGGATTGAAAAACCAAAAAGAAAAAGATTTTTTTTTTTGTGACTAAAAAAATTATTTGATATATAAAAATATCAATGCTTTTTTTTTTTTACCAAAAAATAGAAAAATTCGAACCCACAACTTCTTAGGTGAATATGGAAAAACTATATCATTTAAACTATAATGTTTAAGTGTAATTTTTAAAAATTTATTTAAGTATTTGTAGAAAAATTAAAAAAATGACTTATTTCGTAATAAAAAATTTTATATCACATTTTTTTAAAATAAATATTTTCATAACTAAAAAATCAAATACAAAATAACTTATTTATAAGTAATTTTTAATATAAATATTTATTATTTAATTATTTTTTTAAAAAAATTTAATTAAACTATTTATCCAAGTGAAGCTACATCACATGAAACTTAAAAAGAAAAATAAAAAAAATATTTATGACATAACGTTATAACCAATACTTGGTATTTTTTTCAATTAAATAATTTAACTATTTTATTTACCGAATTATATATTTTATAATATATTTATCAATTTTCATAATATGATTTATCTCATTTATAGTATAAATAAAATGAGTTTGGCCAATGAGTAATAGTTCAAATGGTATAGACTCCCCATACTCAATTAAGAGGTGAGTTTGAGTCTCCTATCTTTCCAAATTTTGAGCCAATGAGTAATAGCTTAAATGACATAGACTCCCCATACTCAATTAAGAGGTTGCGGATTCGAGTCTCCTATCTTTTCAAATTTTTACAAACAAGATATTTAAAATTCGAGTCTCCTATCTTTCCAAATTTTTACAAACAAGATATTTAAAATTTGAAAAACATATGTATTATTATAAAACAAATTACGATTCAAATAATATCAATTAGTACTTAGAAAGTTTAGTGAAAGAAATTAAAACAAAAATTATGTTTAAAAAATTAATACTCAAAAAGAGTACATATAAAATTTTAAATTAAATTATAGAATGAATTAGATTATTTAAATTTAAAAAAAAAACTTTTATGTATTCAAGTTACATAATAAAAATAAATACGATAAATTAAATAAATCATGTAATGTAAAATAATAAATATACTATAAATTACTTATTTTAATAAAAAAAATAATTAAATTATTTATTTAAAAAAAATCCCATACTCGTTCGCCACCCTTCCCTTAATTGTTTAGTTAGTCCCTACTAATTATAAAAATATTTAATTAGTTATTTTAATTTTTTTAAAGTTTAAATTATATTATGTATCCTAATTATACTATTTAAACTTTTTTTTATACAGGAATAGCTCCATAATTTGAGTTTTAATTGATGAGACCATTTTTGTGAGGATGAATTTGCTAAATAGAAAAAAATACTGCTCAAATAAAAAAATCATCTATATTAATCGACTTAATAATCATTAGTTTAAAACGCACTAATTAAACGAACATACAAAAAGAACTTGTGAAATAGAAATTATTTATTTTTTAATAAACATTTAAATTAATCTTCTAACGAATTTTAAATTAGATACTTTAATTCACTATAAAATTTTATTTTAAAAAATTTTGGAGAATAAATTGAATATTTACTCTAAAATATTTTGGTAACTTTTTACTGTTATTATTAATTATCTTGTACTCTGCTCTGATTGTTGTTAAAAAGAATTGATTATTAATATAAGAGTTTGGACTAAAGATGTCAAATAGATTGTTCAATGGAAGCTAATTATATATATAGGTCTTTAAAATAGAAATTGGCCTGCTTAAAAAAAATTTGTCGAGTTAAAAGGTCTTTTTATTTTTTTTTTTTTTTTTAATAGACAATTTTTAACTAAAAAAACAAATAAAATAATAAATTTTTGGATACTTATCAACTTTGGGTTAAATATTTGAGATATTTTGATTAAAATTTGACATATTTAAGTTAGGTTATTAAAAAAATTATCAAAAGCATTAAAAATAAATTAAACGAGAATGATTAAAAAAAAAAGTTAAACAAGTTAAATGGACCAATTTATTTATTTTGTAGGATAATCTATTTAATTCATATATTAACCAAATCCATTAAACATCTTATTTTTATAGACTTATTTTTACAATAAAAAACTTATACACACTCACACTCACACTCATTTGAAATAATTAAATGGGTCAAGTCATTAAATTCAGCTCATTTTAAACGGTATTGCTTGTAGTCCAAGTATTCTTTACTTCTGATTCAGTCAAATAAATCTTATCTTGTAGAGTGTTAATGGTTTCGATGATTCTTTCATGTTTAATTTATATGAGGTATGGTCAAATATCGTTACTAATTAAATAGTTTATGTTTTTATTTAAAAAATTTTAGTATAAAATTTGTTAATAGTTATTTCAAAAATCATATTTTGGTAGATTATTTTTTAGAGGGTACCAAAAAGAAGGTTTACACTGTAAAAGAATTTCAGAATATTATATAAAAACAAAAATTTCTAGTCAAATTGCCAGTAATTCTCAGAAACATTTTTTACATAAAAAAGAATTGGCTAAAAAAAAAAACTAAGAAAAAGCATTTTTATATAATTTGATCATCATAAGTTATTTCTTTACTCTCAATTAGTTAGTCTAATTCAATTTCTACTAATATAAAAAATATTTAATTGACTATTTTAAACTCTTAAGTTATTATCCATGATAGTTACACTATTTTAATTGTTTTTCAATATAGAAATTGAGCCCTATTTCGAGGTTTTTAATGGATGGAGGAGGATTTGCTTAAAGGAGGAAAAACATGTAAATGGTTTAAAGATTTTTATTTAGGTTGCACATATCTAGTTCGAGTTAGTTGTTAGCTAGTCTTGTAAATGAACAATGACTGGAAGATAGGTTTGAAAAAATAATGATGTAGGAAAATGCAATCATTATAGATGTAATTGTGATTCATAACATTTTTATCATTAATATTTGATTTTCTAGTTCTCCGACCTTGATGGAAATGCTGAAGGGGACGGTGAACTAGATTTTATCGAAAGTCTTAATGGTCATGTCGAAGAGACTTTTGGTATAAATAATGTATCTTTTAAAAGATTATTAGTTTCAAATATATTAATTAAACAAATGTAGAAATTTTTTTAAAGTATTTCATCCATAAAAATTAATTATAAAATATTTTTATGTAATTTTATACTTTTATTATTGATTACTTCTTTTTTATATTTAATTTGGTTATCATTGAAGTTGAGAGTTAGTATAAGAAGAGCTTGACACTAATTAGATTATAGACAAAGTATTTGATACTAATTAGCTTATTAAGTATTTACACAATTACTCCAATTAACTTGCTGTGTTGTATTTATATGATGCCAGTAATAAAATTTTGTTTTATTAATGTTATTATTGCCTTTTTTGTATGAACGAGAATAAGTGACTTTTGTAACAACACTTTTGTTGTTCTTATTTATAGTGAAAATCATATTTACCATGATAACCTTAAATAAGAAAATGAAGACAAGATGTAATAAAATGATCTGTTGTTCATAGAAGAAAATTATTTTCATTCAACAAAAGGAGAAAAGAAAAGGCAAATTCATAGAATATACTTCAATTTAAGTTATATATTTTCCATGATATCTTTCTATGTTATATAGTGTGTACACTTTCTATATATAATTATTGAATAAATTTCTATGTAAGTTGTTTTATTTGATCACAGTAAATATGATTCACAATACTTGTTTGAATCTTATTAAGAGTTTATCTACTCCTTGAAGAGATCAGTTATTTTCATATTCATCGTCAACATCATTGAATTCTTTATTGAAATTGTTCATTAAATATGCCAGTTTTTTACTTGTCCTACATTATTGTCTTATTTTATCTATTTTTTTGTTCTCGTGCTTGAGTAGTGTTCAAGCCATTCTTTCTCTTTTGAATTCCCATTAATCTTTTTATGCCATTTTTCCTTGGAGAACGTTTGCCATAGGTATTTTTCTCAACTCCTTGCTTCACCTCTTTGTTTCATGGTAGAACCTTTATTCTTCGACTTGGCGCTTTAATTTTAGTGCATTATTCTTGTTATGATTCCAATAAACTAATTTAGCTACGAGAGTTTAATTTAATTTACACTTGAAACTATTTTGTTGCTGCATTACATCATCAGTTTTTACTTTTGTGGTAGGCAAGAGTCACTTCAATTTCTTTTTTACTTAGAATTCGATACATATGTTGCTCCTAATAAGCAACGAATGTTATTTATGCAGTTAAATAATTTTGGAAAAACAACAGCAGATGTCACCTTGCTTTTCACATGGACTGTAAGTGAAACTTTTTTTTGGACTATTTACTATTACACTGTTGGTGTTTTAATGTTTTATCCTATTCTTGGCCCTTGGAGTGCTTAATGCAAACAATTGATGTATGCATTCAGATCTGTGTTGGATGACACAACTTATTTTTTATTTTTTCTTTTATTATTCTTGTTAATTTTTCATAATTATATTTTTTATTACAATATTTTTCATCTCAAATTTTTTGAATGAAAAAAAATGTGAATAAATTAGATTTTCTGAATTTATTTTAGTTTATTACCAAATAGAATACAAGAACACAAAATTGTGTGTCTCTGTCCTTTATGTCTTGTTCTCAGTGTCTTGTTCTTAGAAACAAACGCAGCCTTGATATATGCATTCAGATTTCTGTTGGAGGACTTTCTGAGTTTACTGGCGATCATTCTAATTCAAAGATGTAAGAAAATTGTAACTTGTTCACCTTCTTTGTGAAAATCTCCCATTTGATTGCTTTTTATTCTAACATTCAAGACACATATTTTGTCATGCTAGGGTGAATGATAAAGTTATAATTTTTCACAATATTTCATTTAAACTTGAAAAATATTTATTCATTGTTTTGTTATATCAAGTTATTGGTTCCATCATGTTTTCTTCTCCTGGATAAAGCTAATTATTTTGTTCTAGCTTCTAAGCATTATATAAGACAAGCACTTGGATTTTCTTTTATTTGGGTATCATAAATAATTTCTTGTCAATTATGACAATTACAATGTTGAAGACTTCAAGTCCTGTCAAGCATCACTGTTTCATAATATTGGAAGCCTAAACAATTACCCCTTTTGAACTCTTAAAAATGATGTATCTTGTAAAGAAACTTAACAGGTGTTACACTAAATTCTATGGTACTAATGGCGATGCAGCTGCAAAGATTGCGCACGATGCTATTATCAGTAATACTCTCTGATGAGATACATTAAATTTTGTATTTGTATAGTTGGGATTCGAAACTCAATATTGAGAATTATATCTATAGATATATTTTTAAAGAGCCAGACTACGGATAAAATTTTCTCTTTTCTTTTCTGTTCTTTCTTTGATGTCAAAATTTAGATGATTTCCCAAAGCATGCACCATAGGTATAATTGCTAATAGCCTAATAGATTTCATGAATAACTTACTAAAGCTTCTATGAATTGGTGACATAGGGCACCGGCAATGGGAGGCTCAGATTGAAGACTGGCAAAGACCAATCCTTCAACACAAAAAAGACTTCCTTAGTGGTAATGCTCAGTTCTTTATTAACTTTCTTCTTGTACTTTAAAAATTCTGAAGCATTCCGAGTTGTGCAGGTACCCTACAACCCTTCTGAATTTATGTTTTTGGTGACTTACAACCCTTCTAAATGAGCTTTACTATCTCAATTCTGGATTCACAATTTGGACAGGTATTTCTCTAAAACATGGGTTTTATATATTAGCTAATTAAGCCATGTTTGTTTGCTTTAAACTTTTCAGACTCTGTATGATTATGTGCTATGAGTTATGACTGTCTTTGTCATCAATTTGTTACATCATTCTCTGTTTTGCAGATGGTTCAGGTCCAGTGCATAGTTCAGCTAGCTTAGAGGAAAGAAAATTTTCGCTGGATGGGTTCATATATGATTTAGAGAGTCCGAATTAGTTTAAAATATATTAATTAAACAGATATGTAAAATTTTTTTAAAAGTATTTTATCCATAAAAATTAGTTATAAAATATTTCTATGTAATTTTATACTTTTATGATTATTTTTTAAAAAAGAGTTGAGAGTTAATACAAGAAGAGTTTGAACACTCATTAGATTATAGACAAAGTATTTGACACTAATTATTGTTAAGTATTTTCAACAATGACCCTATTCACAGGAATCACTCCTCTATATGGTTCCAGCCTTCAATATGCAGGGCCTGCATCTCTTGTATGGGGATGGGTGGTGGTTTCTTTCTTCACTTGGTTTGTTGAGATTGCTATGGCTGAGATTTGTTCATCTTTCCCGGTGTGTAACTTCATTCTTCAATTTGGTATTATTTCTGTCTTGTAATGAATGATATAGCATCTTGGATATTCCAAAATCCTATAATGAAGTAAAAAATAGATGCTTTCAACTTCTTGAAATGTTAAATAGTGATTTTTTTTTCATTTAGTGTTAAGAAATATACTTAAGAGAAACTATTAGGAAGATACATAATTTCTCGGTTTGTTAAGGTTGATTTGAGATTGATAAAATCTGGTTTCTACTGGTATCATTGGCTTAAAGATCATGCTTTTCCCAATTTCAAATTTGGAACTCAATCAATTGTGTTTAAACAAATTAAATATGTTTTGTAATGAAATCAAGAGGGTATGGGTTCATATATGATTTAGAGAGTCCAAATTTATCGCCCCAGAGTGATAATGCTATTAACATTATTGAAAGATTTAGATCTGCACCCACTCCAACTGCATCAAAGTCAATTTCTTTATCTTGAAGGCATCGAGTATCCAATGTGGAATACCTTTGATGTTCATTTTTACTCATCTTTTGCACTGGTCATGCTTTTTCCAAACTTGAACTCAGTGTCCAAAGAGACTTTGCTGCGGCCATAATGATGCATGACCCTGAAAAAAAGGCAAACTCTAGTTGTTGGCTGAATGGTTCACAGAAAGGTTCTTGGTGCTGTTCCTCATGATATTGGAGTCAATGATCCATGGTTTGAAATAAATGGCTATAATCTTCATAACACAGCTATGCCTTATTTGCATGCTTTATTTCCATTGGTGTAACTTGTGAAGTAGGTTTGTTAGATTAACAACATATGAAGCTGCATGGTCCAAGGATGGACTTGGGTAAAGTACCTTATTACTCACAGAATGACAGAATCAGAAGGTTATTTCAGACATTTTAGTTCTCAATAAATTTTAACCAAATTAGTCTCTAACTTTTTATTTTCTTAGACGAATAAATTTTTACATCAAATTTTGATAAAGAATTAGACAAATTTATCCTATCATTATTTAATAAAGACACAACAGTTTTTAAAAGCTTTTAAATTTCTAAAATCAATCTCTCCATAAACAAATAATAAGGTTTGAAGACTGATTTGGTAATTAAAATTTATTGAAAATTAAAATGTCTTGGCTAAATACTTTTTAGAAACTGATTCAGATATTACTCAATAAAAAAACTCAAAATAAAGTTTTCTGTGTTTTATCATTTTTTATTTTTGAAATAGTTAATGAAAGTTGATTCTTCGGTTGAATCAACAGTTATGCTTTCCAAATTCCTAAAGCATGGAACACTAACAATAGATACAGATCTATGTGTTACATGCGCCTTTAGCCATGTGGGCAATGTAGTAGGCATTATCGAAACTAAAGCACACGTGGCATGAGATTAATGTTGATGTGAAGGAAGGTAATTTGTCTTTGTCAAGATACCATGCTGGTTTTTGCAAAGTGCATGTCTTCTGAAGACCAAGAAATCTGTGGCAGCTTATATATGATTCTACTTGCAAGAGAATGTTGTAGTCAAAGATTATTAGATTTAAACTTGTGCAATGCACCAAAAGAATGCAATAATATAAATGAAAATAATCTTTTGCATTAAAAAATAAAATATTTTAACCTTATCAAACTTTTTTATAAAATTATTTTAACTGATTTTTTTTATATGGATCAAAGTTTAGTGTAACACTCGGTTATTAAATTTTATTGTGTTTTTTAAAATTTTCAAGGCTGGAGACAATTCACAGGAGGCGAATTGTAGCAGCAGATTTTTTTTAAAAAAATTTATTTGTAGTAATACTACGGCCCGCATTGAGTTATTATAATATTAAATATATAATATACGGAGAGCGTATTGTCGATACAATGAGGCATATTGATATTACATAGGGAACGTATTGTATTTCTCTTATTATGAAAATATAAATGGGGTATTATAAAAAGAAAAACGGATATGTTTGGTTGAGTGTGAGTGGGAGTGTTTTTCTTTTAGAGTGTGAGTGTACACGTATAAAAATGGAAAGAGGTGTTAGTTTAAAAATATATATATTATAATGGTCAGATTTTTTTTTAAACATGTATGATTTTTATATGTAAAAATTCTTGTGATGTTATTCTTTTTGCAATAACATATGAGAAGTTTAAGAGTATATTTTGTAAATGTGTTGATAACCAAATATTAAGAAGAGTCACAAATATTCTTTACAGACAGCATGTGTTAGTATTTAGTGATTTCCTTTAGTTTTAAATAATGTATGTGCATAGCTGACGAAGCAAATATGTACGGAATGTTTTCGATCTATTAGCAAATACGAGCACAAGTGTCGGTTATCAAGTTATATGTTGAGTTTGAAGAATTGATGTTGATTTACCGGAGCCTAACATCGACTGGACTGAGCCAACTATATTTTATGCAAAGTGTATACAATATAGAACAAGTGGCGATTGACTTATCATGGTTAGTCTTATTAAAAGAAAATTTTGTTGGGTTATAGGGCAGTACAATGGTAGTCACCATGCACCAGAACTATCATTTCTCAAGATTATGCCAAGCTGAGCTCAAACATAATTGCACATTTCTTAAGAATATGCCAAGTTGAACTCAAACATAATTGCAGAGGTGATAAAGCTATTGGTCTAATTGTATTCATTAATTATATTATTTATATATCATTTTTTCTCTTTTAACAATTTATACTTTTTAATATTATTTAATTATAATATTATTAAAAATACATAGTGTTATCATAATTTATGAAAAATAAAATTAAATATTAATTTCAATTTTTAAAATATCATATTCAGATTTACATTTCATCTAAGAGTTTTATATTTGTACAAATATTTAAATATAATCTAAAATAAATAAATAAATAAAAATGACTATTTAGAAGAACAAAAATTAAAATGATAATATAAAGTCAAATAAATAAATTTAAATTGAGTATTTTCGTAATTTTAAAAGTTTAATTTATGTATAAATTTTTTAATTTTATAATTATTAAATTTAAAATTAATTTATATATTTTATAAAATATATATTCATTTTGTTTTTAGGCAATGCATGGGTGTAAATCTAGTTAAAATTGAAAATGAGACTAAGAGAGAAAGCATACATATTGAAGAGACAGGGTGCTAGTGCACTATATATTCTCGGACCTACAGGAGTTAGACGCGGGTTGCGCAAGCAATATGTCCCTACGTATTGTCAGTGCAATACGCCTCTTGTGAGTTGTACTTTCTCCAAATGACGTTCTTAGATTCTTGTAAATTACCGTTTTTTGCAATATCACAGAAAATTTGATGTTGTTCTGATACGAATTTGTATCAAGAATAAAGAGAATTAGAGATAATCAGAAAGAATAGAAGAAAAATTTCTAAAATTAGGGACAAAGAGAAAAAGTAGAGTTTCAATTACATTATGTCTATCCTATATTATTACATCATACTCTTATTTATAGTATAATTTTCTAATTGGACTCCTCCAATACTAATCTTGTTTCCATTACTGGAACTTTATATGACCAATGCAAAATGAGTCAAGTGATGATGATATTGATTAGAAGAATCTCCCTGTACTTGTACCATAACAACATAAGCAAAGGAAGAATGAGCTGAAAGATTTACCTTGGACTACTTTGGCACCTGACCTCACCTGTGCTCTAAGCCTCTAAAGTATTCCTTCTTATAATTATTTATTTTTATCCATAGTAGATTCTTCGTTGATCTTTATTTAATTAAATCAAAAGTAGCAATGATCATAGATGTTAGTGAAACATTGCTTCCGTATTTATGACAAAAGGAATAATGGCCATTATATATAGTTTGCTTTGCATTTAACAACTAAAGTAAGAAGGGAAAAAGCTTGTTTCTCTGAAATAGTGAAATGTTCCTTCTGTGTTTATAATTGTCTCTGATTCTAGGGAATAATCAAATGTCTATTATTCTCCTCATGTTCAGGAAGTACAAAATACTAATTAAGACGACGAAAATACTTAAAGCAAGAATGAGTCAAGAGAATTCACATATGTTGAAGATGATAGAAGCGGAGCTGTTTGCCGACGACCACAATTTGGGTGGTAATCCACCGCCTCAGCTTCAGCCTCAGCCTGATTGGGATATGGAGAAGATGTGACGTCGGTGGTTATCAACCACTTCAACCTCAACTTCAGCCCAAGCTGCAGTCGGATAATCAACCATCTCATTTTTGGGACGACAACAAACAGTTCGATGAGTGTTTGCCGGAAGCTATGGAGAATTGCCGGCAGGAGGCGGAAGCTATGAAAATGACAGAGCAGTCGGATAATCAACCACCTCATTCTTGGGACTACAACAAACAGTTCGATGAGTGTTTGCCGGAAGCTATGGAGAACCGCCGGCGGGAGGCGGAAGCTATGAAGATGACAGAGCACTATTATGGAAGCCCATTATCTGGTTATCAACCACTTCAGTCTGAGCCTCAGCCGTGTGCCATTGACGTGTGTGGTTATCAACCACCTCAGCTACCGTCTCAGCCTCAGCCTCATCCTTGGTCTCGGCCACTTCAGTCTGAGCCTCAGCCGTGTGCCATTGACGTGTCTATTAATCCACCTCAGCCTCAGCCCCAGCCTTGGTCTCGGCCACTTCAGCCTCAGCCTTGGTCTCGGCCTCGTCCTTAGTCTCATCCCCAGCCTCGGTTTTTCGCTGATATATGTGGTTATCAACCACCTCATCAGTCTCAGCCTAGCCTTGGTCTCGGTCTCAGCCTTGGCCTCGGCCTCAGTTTTTCGCTGGCACGGGTGGTTATCAACCACCTCAATTGCAGCCTCAGCTCCAGCCTCTGCCTCAACCTAAAGCTTTTGAGTCGGTTGTTGCCAATTGTTTTCGGGATGCTATACACAACCGCTGGAGTGTGGTGGCTGCTCGTCTCCTTGGAAAGACCCCGGCGCAACTGCAAGAACACTTCCACAAGATGATGAACGACGTCATCACATCAACACCATCCAAAATGGTTATACCACAAACAATCCTCTGAATGCTGCATCTGGAAACATGACTGTGCCTGCTACCACATTGGAACACAACTCTTTTTTAAGAGTTCAATTGACGATCCTGGTTCTGAAGGCATGGCAGTTTCAAAGATATTCAGGCGGTCAAAAGACCCATGCTAAAAAGACAAATAGTACTAATTCAGTTCAATGAAATATAATAAGTATATTAGTTACAGAGAGGTTAATATCCTGCTGTAATAGACATCTTTTGAAGAGTTTTCAAAAGAAAATCACAGATTAGCAGATTAGCACCACATGAACTAAAATACAAATGATTGAATTTCATAAGTGCAATGTAAACCCATGCTACACATCAACAGAAAAAGGGGGATGGGGTGGGGAGAAGAAGAACAAAAAAGCAACAAAAGCTGAAAAAACAGCATTACAATCTGCATCATGATATCTTCATTTAATCAACTCAGCCATTCTGATATGATGAGATGTACCATGATATAAATTACAAAGTAACAACTCCTATTTTTGAAAAATATTAGAATCCTAAACATACTAAAATAAAGATAAAAAATGGCATAATGTAAGAAAATATAAAAACCAATCCTAAAAGATTGCCCTAAGATATTACAAGATACATCATTTTTAAGAGTTCAAAAGGGGTAATTGTTTAGGCTTGCAATATTCTGAAACAGTGATGCTTGACAGGACTTGAAGTCTTCAACATTGTAATTGTCATAAATGACAAGAAATATGATACCCAAATAAAGGAAAATCCAAGTGCTTGTCTTATATAATGCTTAGAAGCTAGAACAGAATAATTGGCTTTATCCAGGAGAAGAAAACATGATGGAACCAATAACTTAATATAACAAAGACAATGAATAAATATTTTTCAAGTTTCAATGAAATATTGTGAAAAATTATAAGTTGTCTCTTAACCTGTTTAATTTCATTCCACATATCCTTAGCCGAGATACCCTTGTGAGCACCAGATATAACAAAGACAGGACATACTGATATATGCACATCCTCTGTCTCCGCTGCTGCAATTGCAAATGTGACAGGAGACCGCTCATTCCTAGCCCTATAGTATCATCTAAATTAATTGATAAATTCCAAAATTATTTGTCATTCAAAAGTATAGTAAGGGTTAAGGCTTTACTTGTGATGTAGAAGAACACCATGCACTTTGTCATTCACCCTAGCAAAACATAATATGTATCTTGAATGTTAGAATAAAAAGCAATCAAATGGGACATTTTCACAAAGAAGATGAACAAGTCACAATTTTCTTACATCTTTGAATTAAAATGATCGCCAGTAAACTCAGAAAGTCCTCCAACAGAAATCTGAATGCATACATCAATTGTTTGCATTAAGCACCCCAAGGGCCAAGAATAGGATAAAACATTAAAACACCAACAGTGTAATAGTAAATAGTCAACAAAAAAGTTTCACTTACAGTTCATGTGAAAAGCAAGGTGACATCTGCTGTCGTTTTTCCAAAATTATTTAACTGCATAAATAACATTCATTGCTTACTAGGAGCAACATATGCATCAAATTCTAAGTAAAAAAGAAATTGAAGTGAATCTTGTCTACCACAAAAAGTAAAAACTGATGATGTAACACAGCAACAAAATAGCTTCAAGTGTAAATTAAATTAAACTCTCGTAGCTAAATTAGCTTATTGGAATCATAACAAGAATAATGCACTAAATTAAACTAAAGCGCCAAGTCCACTCAAGATCTTAAAGGTTCTACAATGAAACAAAGAGGTGAAGCAAGGAGTTGAGAAAAATACCTATGGCAAACGTTCTCCAACGAAAAATGGCACAAAAAGATTAATGGGAAATCAAAAGAGAAAGAATGGCTTGAACACTACTCAAGCACGAGAACAAAAAATAGATGAAATAAGTAGGACAAGTAAAAACTGGCATATTTAATGAACAATTTCAATCAAAAATTCAATGATGGTGGCAAAGAATATGAAAATAACTGATCTCTTCAAGGAGTAGATAAATTGGGAATCATATTTATTGTGATCAAATAAAACAACTTACATAAAAATTTATTCAATAATTATATATAGAAAGTGTACACACTATATAACATAGAAAGATATCATGGAAAATATATAGCTTAAATTGAAGTATGTTCTATGAATTTGCCTTTTCTTTTCTCATTTATGGAATGAAAATAATTTTCTTCTATGAACAACAGATAATTCTATTAAATCTTGTCTTCATTTTCTTATTTAAGGCTGTCATGGTAAATATGATTTTCGCGATAAATAAGAACAAAAGTGTTGTTACAAAAGCCACTTATTCTCGTTCATAAAAAAGAGGCAATAATAACATTAATAAAACAAAATCTTATTACTGGCATCATATAAATACAGCACAGCAAGTTAATTGGAGTAATTGTGTAAATACTTAACAAGCTAATTAGTATCAAATACTTTGTCTATAATCTAATTAGTGTCAAGCTCTTTTTATACTAACTCTCAACTTCAATGACAACCAAATAAAATATGAAAAAGAAGTAATCATTAATAAAAGTATAAAATTACTTAAAAATATTTTATAACTAATTTTTATGGATGAAATACTTTTAAAATTTTTTTACATATATGTTTAATTAATATATTTGAAACTAATAATCTTTTAAAAAGATACATCTTTTCTACCAAAAGTCCCTTCAGCATCGCCATCAGACTTTAGATAAAATCCAGTTCATCATCCCCTTCGACATTGCCATCAAGGTCGGAGAACTAGAAAATCAAATATTATTGATAAAAAGGTTATGAATCACAATTATATCTATAATGATCGCATGTTCCTACATCAGTATTTTTTCAAACCTATCTTCTGGTCATTGTTCATTTACAAAACTAGCTAACAACTAACTCGAACTAGATATGTGCAACCTAAATAAAAATCTTTAGACCATTTACATGTTCTTCCTCCTATAAGCAAATCCTCCATCCATTAAAAACCTCGGATTAGGGCACAATTTCTACATTGAAAAACAATTAAAATAGTGTAACTATCATGGATAATAACTTAAAAGAGTTTAAAATAGCCAATTAAATATTTTCTATATTAGTGGAAATTGAATTAGACTCACTAATTGAGAGTAAAGAAATGACTTACGATGATCAAATTACATCAAAAATGCTTTTCCTTAGCTTTTTTCCTTCTGCTAATTCTTTTTGATGTAAAAAATATTTCTGAGCATGACTGGAAATTTGACTAGGAGTTTTTGTTTTGACATAATATTCTGAAATTCTTGTCCAGTGTAAACCTTCTTGTTGGTACCCTCTAAGAAATAACCTACCAAAATATGATTTTTGAAATAACTATTAACAAATTTTATACTAAAAATTTTTAAACAAAAACATAAACTATTTAATTAGTAACGATATTTTTAGATATCAAACATTTTTTTTTTCTTTTTTGGTTTTCAGTCCAACCAGAAACATTATTATGCCAACCACGGTCAAAACAAAATAAATTTAACAATCAACAAAAAATTACTTTAGAATTCGCTCAAATTGCTAGTTATTGATGCACAAAAATACTAACGTATGAAAGCTTTAATTAACAAGAGAGCAGTGAAGTTGATCTTACAGAAAAGAGGTGCTAGACTATATATTGTAGACAAGATACAATCATCATCGACAAATTAGAGATGTATCTAAATCAAGGAAGTGCTATAATAAATTGCTTTTCTTTATATGTTGATACTAGTTGCTCCACTTTGTTTTATTTTTTTCTTTTTTTTGTAAACACCAATATTCAACTAAATAATAAATAAATAAGAAAGAAGAAAAAGGAAGTAATATAATAATAAATACCTATGCTCATCTGGGGTCCAATGAGATCCACTCTTTGTTGGTGCTGCCTCCTCCTCTGCGGCCGGCACTACCTCCTCCTCTGCAGCAGGCACTACCTCCTTGCTGTCATGATAGAAATAAACAAAATATTTGATGATCAATGAATCTCTTGTGAACAAAAATATTTATATATTTGATCATCTCCATTTCAAAATATTTTATTTATTCCAAAAACAAATCTAAGGGAAAAAAAAGTTCATTGTTTATACGGTTTGTTCATGAAACTTATAAGAAAAAGGAAATATAGAATAAGTAAATAAAAAGAAAGAAAGAATACGAGAAATAAACCTTGCAAAATAAGAAGAGAATGAAAATATTGAGAATACCGACCTGTGATGATGATCAGTTGAGGCTCAGACTGAAGTGGCCGAGACCAAGGACGAGGCTGAGGCTGAGGCTGAGACAGTAGCTGAGGTGGTTGATTACCACACACGTCAATGGCACACGGCTGAGGCTCAGACTGAAGTGGTTGATAACCAGATAATGGGCTTCCATAATAGTGCTGTGTCATCTTCATAGCTTCCGCCTCCTGCCGGCGATTCTCCATAGCTTCCGGCAAACACTCATCGAAATGTTTATTGTAGTCCCAAGAATGAGGTGGTTGATTATCCGACTGCTCTGTCATCTTCATAGCTTCCGCCTCCCGCCGACGGTTCTCCATAGCTTCCGGCAAACACTCATCAAACTACTTGTTGTCGTCCCAAGAATGAGATGGCTGATTATCCGACTGCAGCTTGGGCTGAAGTTGAGGTTGAAGTGGTTGATGACCACCGACGTCACATCTTCTCCATATCCCAATCAAGCTGAGGCTGAAGCTGAGGCGGTGGATTACCACCCACATTGTGGTCGTCGGCAAACAGCTCCGCCTCTATCATCTTCAACATATGTGAATTCTCTTGACTCATTCTTGCTTTAAGTATTTTCGTCGTCTTCTTAATTAGCTTCTTGCTTGGATTCCTTTTCTTAAACACGACATTTTCGTCAATGGCAAACGGCTGAGGCTCAGACAGAAATGGTTGATAACCAGATAATGGGCTTCCATAATACTGCTATGTCATCTTCATAGCTTCCTCCTCCCGCCGGCGGTTCTCCGTAGCTTCCGGCAAACACTCATGAATAACCGGCTGAGGAGGTTGATTACCACTCACGTCCATGGCACACGGCTGGGGCTGGGGCTGAGGTGGTTGATAACCACCTACATTGGCAGCAAAAATCTTGTTTTCGTCCCCATTCCAGACCGGCTCAGGCAGAGACGGAAACTCAAAGTGAAACTGCGGTGGTTCATCGGCATCCAGGTCTATCATATCCCACGGGTCCATCATATCCCACAGATCCATCATTGCAGAATCTGATTGCTCTTCACTCATTCTTCTTCTTCTCTTCTTCTCCTCCTTCTTCTTCTTCTTCTTCTTCTTCTTTCTTGATTTCCTATTTTTAGATATAATATTTATGTAACCTTCACTTTCTAAGATAGAGTGTGTCAATTTAATTTTTCTAAGATAGGATTTTTTATCTTTTTGTATTATGTAAATTTAGATAGTTTTAATTAAGATAAAAGACTTTCAAAAGCATCAAAAATTGATTTAAATTTTGTTTTAATAAATATAATTTTAAATGTTAAACCAAAATTCAAATATAATATTGTAGTGAAGCAGTTAAAACTTAAAAGATAGTAGAATGGACAGACATAGTGAAAATATTAAAGGTAATATGCATAAGGTTAACATGAATAATGTACTTAATCTTGAAGCCTAAAACCAAGGTGTTAACTTAGAAAGAAGAGATCTTGTCCATAATTTCTCATTGGGATCAAAATCCAAACAGAGCACCTATAAAAAAAAAAAAAAAATTAAAAAAAAAAAAAAAACAACAACAACAACAGAGAAATCCACAATCCTTCACAAAATTAACTAACCAACTATTAAGTAAGATAATACTTATAGCCAATTGAAGGTTAACTCCTATGCCTTTTAGACATGGTGTAATCATGTTTCTTCACATTCCCATCAACTAAACCACGGGCAAAAAATTTACTCTAAAATTAATATTATAATCCAATTTTTTAAATTACAATTTATCTTCTTTTTTTTTTTCTTTTTGGATAAACGGGACTGAAGCTCAAAGAGAAGAGATTACATAATTGTAACTAATCGGGATAGTATAGTTGACTCATTTAGATTACATAATATTTTCTTTTTTGGGTAAAGTATATTTTTTGTCCTTGAAGTTTGGCAAAAGTTTCAAAAATACTCCTAAGTTTTATTTTGTTTCAATTTTGTCCCAAAAGTTTTCGATTTGCGTCAAGTATACCCTCGATGGCTAAATTTTCAAAAAATTTAAGACTAATTTAACAATAATGCATAGAAATTATGCTTGATTTGCTTGTATTAAGGGTTGTTCTTATGAAATTGTTATTGAATTGATCTTAAATTTTTTAAAAAGTTAGCCGTCAGGGGTATATTTGATGCAAATTGAAAACTTCTAGGACAAAATTGAAACAAAATAAAACTTAGGGGTATTTTTGAAACTTTTGTCAAACTTTAGGGACAAAAAGTATACTTTACCCTTCTTTTTTTTATACTCTGTTTCCTCCCTATACAACATACTTACAAATTATCTATTTAAATAAAAAATAAAAGAGTTGACTCTATTTAAATTTTATGCATTCTCAATGCAAAATTCTTCTAAATTAATATCAAATCAAATTATTGTTATATAGACAAAAAATGGTTAACTTCTACACCTCAATCTCAACAAGAAACCAATTTGATCATTGCTACTTTTGATTTAATTATGTAAAGATCAACGAAGAATCTACTATGGATAAAAATAAATAATTATAGGAATACTTTAGAGCACAGGTGAGGTGCCAATAGTTTGTGATAGGAAGGGAAGGTTCTAGAGACCTTTTTATTATATAATGTAATGAATGAAACAGAGAAGATAATTTGTAGCCAATTAGTTAGTTTAGCCTTTAGTGTCTTAGCGCTTAGTATTAGCAAAATTATGTTCACAACAGAGTCAAAGTAATCCAAGGTAAATCTTTCAGCTCATTCTTCCTTTGCTTATGTTGTTATGCTACAAGTACAGGGAGATTCTTCTAATAATATCATCACACTTGACTCAAATTTTGCATTGGTCATAGAAAGTCCCAGCAATGGAAACAAGAACCTTACCTTACACCTTTCTGCTTGCAAATGCTTATCAGCTACAAACTCGGGGCTCCTGAAGTCTCCAAGGTTTGCAAGACGAACCGGGTTCACGACAACCCCAATGTTGTTGCTCCCCATACTTGCATCTTGAAACAAAGCAGTTTCCCCAGCTTTATCAACCTATTCATTGTAAACCAGAGCAGCAAAAATTGTAACAAATGTAAATGGAAAGTGGTGAAAATTTGGAATGACAAGAATTTTATGTTTTTTTGCTCCAACTCCATAGCATTTCATGTTGTACTACTCAATTTGGAGGGGATAAATAACAATTTTTTCATGAAATATAATGATCAGTTCATCTAATATATTCCATTTCCATCTAATCTAATTCTAAAATATCTAAGAGTTTAAATTTTATGCATTGTCAATGTAAAATTCTTCTAAATCAAATTATTGCCATATAGACAAAAAGTGGCTAACTTCTACACCTCAATCTCAACAAGAAACCAGTTTGATCTATGCGCAACACACGATTAGGTGTCAGTGTAAAAGAGTTATACACTAACATGAGTAACAGCTAGATTTTACTCAATATTTTACCCACCTCATTCCATTTCCATTTAACTCTATTGAATCATTTTCCAACACATCATACCAAACATACGCAATTCTTCACAGTAGAAAAAGCTTATCAAAGATTAAGGTTATTCAAAAAAAAATGGGTAAATAATTTTACCTTAGTCCAAGAAGAGGGTATAAGAAGAGTGAAACCTTCCTTCGAATCAGTGTATCTGTGAAGCTCCAAGTCCAACTCTTGAGCCATCAAGAATGCACCACTAGTGTTTGATAAATTGCTCGAAAGAAAAGTTGTGAGAAGAAGAGTAAGATGGAGCTTCCTCTTAGTAAAAAATGTTGATAAATGCAGGATGTGGTTGTTGTGAGGTTCATTGGGAAGAATGCAGGTAACAGAATTGAAAGAGGGGATTGAGAAGAAGGTTCTAGAAGAAGAGTGTTGTTGTGAATTGTGGAGAAGCGTCGAGCAAGTTATAAAAGCCATTGGAATATGTTCTTAATATATAAGCGCAGATGGATTTATTCACGTTATTTTTTTTTTTTACTAATGTCATGTGAGTAACATCATTTTTAAATCAACTAAAAAATTTATCAAATTAACTATTATTTTTAAATTAACAAAAAAATAAAAATACAAAAAAATATACAAAGTAATAGAAATATATATAAATTAGGTTATAAAATTACTAATGATAATAATTAAAAATTAATAATATCTAATTAAATTTATAACCTACAAAAATTTATATCTCTATGTTTATTATATTTTACTGTTATAAATAATACAATAAATTTATAACTCTAATAATTAATTTATTAATTTTTATAAATAACTTATTAAATATAATAAACATCTATATTATAAATGTCATAATAATCTATTAATCATAATAAATTTTACGCTACAAATATTCAAATTCCATACTATCTGAACTACTTATATAAGTCTCTTATCACTATTTCTTCAAATAATATCAAAATTAGCACAAAAAATTTATTTTCGCACTATACAACATCTCAAACTTACTCGATAGAGTATTATTCTTTTGGACAATATCACCAAACAAACAAATAATTGGTTTATCAAAGTTCGCATGGTTCGTATATGGAAAACATTAACACCCACAAATGAATAAGAGTCTCTTTATCTAGAAATGATTATATTAGATGAAAAGGTACAAAACAAACATATTTATTATATTTTTAAAATAAATTTACGAAAAAATACATTAATTATTTTTATTTTTTATATTTTTTATAATATTTTATATATAATTATATTTTAACATCTTTAAAATTATACTTCTTTCAATATGCTATTCATTGTTCCTTTTCTATTAACTTAAAAAAAAATAAATGTAATTCATTTTTTTACACTAATTATTAACTATGATATGATTTCCTAACACCGCACGAAACATCTCTTTATGTAATTGTGAAGAGAAATATGATGAACATATTCAAACATTTGTTACTAGAATGAAAAGTCTATACTATAAAAAATTTTAAAAATAGAAGATGCAAATGATTTGTATAGACCAATTAAAGGTACAATGAAAATAAACTTTTTACTCACAACTGTTGTGAAAGAAATTAAAGATTTAATTTTGAACATTTTCTAACACTATTTTAAATTTGCATCACTTGAGATATTGTCTGATAGGGTGGGTCAAAGAAAAATATTAACAGGTAATTTCACTTTATACTATTTCAATTATTATTATTAAAAATAACTTATTAAAAAAAATCTACACATTTTTGTTCTTTTTATTGTAGATGTTATTAGAAAATTACATGCACATCAAAAGATTAAGGAGAAAGAAAACCATACAAATTTAATACACATCTTCGAAAGAAGAACATACATGTAAAGATGGAACAAACAATACAATAGAAAGTGCATATAGCTCAATAATTTATAAAGAACATGCCTTCACAAGAATCTAGGACAGAAAGAAGAAAGCAACAACTCTAACAATAACCAATAAAGAACTCCATCAACTAAAACAAATGCAAAAGTCAAACCACTAAATAAAAATATTACTTTGTACAACTTCAATATTCAAATCTTTTGTACTACAAATAATTTTAAACAAAACACTTTTTAAATTTAACTTTAATTTACACATATTTAATTTAATTTTATAAAATATAATCATTTTTAATATTTATTATATACTACAATTAATTTATTGTCCGCACATCACCCGAGTCTCGTTCTAGTTGAATTGCAAAGTCTAATATGGGAAATGGATCCTCTCCAGTTTTTTTAACACTTGATAAGATACAGTGTGATTCTCCACCTTTGATTCTATAAGTGAGACCAAAAATAAATAAAAAAGAGAGTAATCAATAGTTAAATTAAGTACTGGATACCATCCAGTTTTTTTTACTGGAGAGAGGATCCACTCCCGTCTAATGTGTTGGGTTTCATTGGCACAGGGAGCAAGTTTCCATACTTCATGTGTTTGGGTTAAAGCCTTAAGGGGAAAAAAGGTAAGTAAATAAATAAAAGTAAAAATTGAACTCATTTGTTATTGTTATTTTTATTAGTAGTTTCAACAAAGGTCGTGTTTCAGGTATTTAACTGGATATAATAAAATAATAAACTACAAAAATATAAAAATATATAAAAATATGTTTTCATTAGACAGGAGTGGATCCTCTCCAATAAATTTAATATTATCCCCAATATTTTATTTAGTATTAAAATTGTCCTTTTGAATAAATTTCTTTTAAAAATGACAAAAATACCCTAATCTTCAAATACCCCTTTATCCCACCAATGTTTCACATACACTAATTTTCCTCCTCTTCCTCCTAAACCCACTCCTTTTCTTCCTCGTGAGCATCCTTGCATGTGTCGTTGTTGTATTGTTGCTGTTGTTGCATGTGTTAAAAGGAAAAACCACGGTAGAAATCTGCCATCGAGGGCTCCTCCGCTGCCATCGAGATTGATGGTCACCCTCGCCTTGTCACGTCGCACCCTCACCTTGCCTTGCCGCACCCTTCCGTCGCCTCGCTATTGAAGGACATCCTCTCTGCCGTCATCGCCCTCCTCTTTGGCGTTGGTCACGGTACCGTCACCATTTATCTTGTCGGCTGTCAACAACCTTCTCCAGCAACAACGGTGGCGGAGTAAACTGGCAACTTTGCTGACTCTATTTCGCTCTGGATTTTGTTTATCTCTGTGTAATTGATTAAGTTTTTCATTTTTTTTAATTTGAATGCTTTGTTGTTGTTGTTGTTGGATTTGAAGGGTTTGATGTTGCATTTAAAACAAAAATTTTAGAAGCGTTGGAGATGGTGGTGAACGTTGAGGCTGAGCTTCTCTGCTTTTCCATTAGCGTTTGCAAGGACTTCTCTGGTTCCAGCCAGGAACGGATCCAGAAATGTTACTATGGGACCAATAATATATATAATGTAAAAAAATATATGCAAATAAATTATAATAGTCAAATTCGTCCTTGAAAGATCACCCATTCTTCAAATTAGTCCTCAAAAGATATTTTTTAGTCATATTAGTCCTTAAAAGATAAAACGTAAGTCAAATTGGTTCTTCCGTTAATTAGATGATAACGGCTGATGACGTGTCACATTAAGTGCCACGTGGCATGATGACATGGCAGGTTAATGCCACGTATCACAATATGATTGGTTGACGTGTCAGTGACACCTAACATGCCAAGTGTCACTTGTCGTGTAAACAAATTATTTATAATAAAAATAATCCTTAAAAGTTTAGACGTAAGTCATTTTCATCCTTAAAATTTTAAAAATTAATCAGATTAGTCCTTATATAAATTTCTTTTATTTTTTCTTCATAATATTAAATTTGAAGTATTTTTATAGTACTAATTTTAAATTATTCCTTAATGAATAAATTTTTTTATACATAAAATAATAAAAATAATTTAAATTATTATAAAGTTATTTTGTTATTTGTATTTTAAATTTTATATTTTCAAATTGTAATTTATTATAGCAAAATTTTTTTTATTTAAACGTATTTATCAAATTATTGTTGATTATATATTTAAAATTTTAATATTTTAAATCTTACTTATAATATAATATTTATTTTAAAATTTAAATCTTTTAAATTTTTTAAAATTATAATTTTTATTATTATTTAATATATATAGTATAACTCAATAATTGAAAAACTGATTTGTGGGATTGTAACACCCTACTACACAGAGTTTTACGCTTAAGTCGTAGAACAGAAGTAGTGTGGTCTTACGGACCTCTATTCGGAAATATTAACATATAATAGTGAAAGGAAGTAATACACTAGGAGTCTTGAAAAACGGATAAACAAAAAATTGCAAAATGAAAAGCGCAATGCTCCAGAGATAAGATTACTTGCGTGCTAAGAAACCTAGAAGATAAGAATAAGAATAAGTAACAGAGTAAAAGAAGGCCAAGAATACAGCATAACTAGCTCCTGACTCAACCTGCAAAGCCAACGCTGGCCGGAATATATATATATATATATATATATATATAGGTATCTCAAAATACACAAAATACAAGATAAGGTCCTATCTCTCCCTCAACCTCTATGAGGAGCAAAATAAACAAGTTTCTTGGAGAGCATACTAGGTAAATATATATACATATATACAAACAGGAAACTCAAAATACACCCAGGTACTACTCAGCGAGGAGCCTCTCAACCTGCATTTGAAAACAACAACACAGTATGGGATGAGAACCGGAGGTTCTCAGCATGGTAAAGGCGTCACACGTATAATAAATAAGGTCCTGGGAATGCCAGAGGCAATCCTAGAACTCTGTCGTACCATTGAAAGACTTAATTACTAAACAGAAGCCATAAACAGGGGTAGGTAATCTAAACCTTCCTAAACTTACTCAACTTTAATCTTAACATAATACCAAACCATTTCACCCTTCCTTCGTCCCTTCGTCATCCATAATTTAGCAAAGACAAGCAACCAAAACAAGTTCACGCATAAGTAATAAGCAGATAGCGCAAGTAGCAAGTATAACAGATAGCAGGAGGTATATATTCAATTAGGCAAACCCAGGAAATGCATAGCAACTAAAACAAACAAATGCACATGATGCATGCCTGTCCTAAGGCTGATGAGGCTCATCTGTCAGTTATCCAGCCAACCTGACAAGTCCGGAAACCTTAGATTGTCCCCCGTCGCGCATCCCCATGAGTCTATACATAGATTTCCCATTCAATTATCATTCAAATCACTCAATGGGGCTATCCATACCCAGGAATTTATACGTGCCCGGTCACCCTTAAGACGTAGAGTCAACAGAGTATCGAGTTTCGACTTCGAACACGTGGTGGCAAGTCACAGTTTTTACCCAGGAAAACTCGTATCTCAGATATCATTTCTCATAAGCCATTTCATTTTCATAATCAATATATAATCATTTATCAAGCCATGACATTAAACTTCTTTTAATATTCTCATCTCTGTCATATAAGTCATCATTTACCTCTTACTTCACTTCCAAGTTAGCTTATTTTCCTAGTTTCAACTAGCTACTGAACTTAGCACTATACCTTAAGTTTAAAAAGGAGGAAATGGAGGTTTAGAAGTGAAAATCTGATTTAAAATGTTAAAATCCAGTTTTGCAGCAAACAGGGGCCACGCGCACGCATGGTGAGAATAGCACGTCACGCGTACGCGTGATCATGCGTATGCGTGATCATGCGCATTGGCCTCTCACGCGCACACATGGCTACTCGCGCATGCGTCGTCAAAATGCCACACCACGCGTACGCGTGGATGGACGTTTTCCCAAAATTGGCAGAATGCCCAGAAAGCTGCTACAAACCAGATTTTGTTATCCTGTGCACAGTTTTTATACTAAACTTCCGCCGTCTATAATTTTCTCTACAAAATTCCGTTTTTCACAAAATTGATATCGTTCAAAAGCTTATAAAACCATCTTTCATTTGAAATAAACCCAATTCCATCCAAAATTTGAGGAGCAGGTTATGGACTTCCAAAATTCACAAAAATTCACTTTTTACCAACCCACATCCAAACCTCATTTTCACCAAAATCATGTTCCTTACCATCAAAACCTGCACCTCCATTATATAACAAGTTCCATTTTATTAATCCTATCCACTATCACATTAATATTCATACCAATTCATAAAACCCGTGCATTATTCAAAGAATTCACCCATTCCATCCATAACTTTCATATTAAAATTCATTAGTCTATTACCTTCATTCATTAATACCATATCATAATCCACCTTCAACTAATTAAACAAGTCATACCACCAAATTCAATTAACTCATATCAACATCATCATCAACCCAACATTAATATTTATAATCACACATATTCAACAATACCAGCAACTCATACTCATAAATTCCAATACAAACTCAATCATAAATTTATCCTACATCATCACACAACTAATCATTTCATTCATTTATCCATTTCAACTTAGCCTATGGTCCCCTAACCTAAGTTTTCACAAAATCTTATATGTTAAACACGCGAAACCTAAACCATACCTTGGCCGATCACTTTATTCAATCCAAGGCAGCCTCACAAGCTAGAACACAGCCCCCAAGCTCAAAGAAACCAGCCACAAACCAAGCTTCAATCACCCATAAGCCTCCAAATACTCAATTTTCAATTCCAATGCATATATATGAACTTAATTCACACCTAATACACACATATATTCCAAATTTAGATTTTACCTAATGAATTCAAAATTAAATTAAAGTTTAGGAAACCTTACCGCTCCCACACGCGTAGCAACTCAAACCCAGTAAGCTCCACAAGCTAAATCAAACCTAGAATATTAAAATTGGCAAAATTTTACTATAGGGTTTCAATTTCAAGAATAGAAAGAGAATAGATATTTTGGAACGAAAATGGAGTTTACCAATAAAATTTATCTGAAAGAAATGTAGAGCTCGACGCGCTGGACACGTGGCCGCAAACGGTGCGGCGATCGGAACTCAAACGGAAAAGTTATGGCAGTGAGATGGTTTGATGAGGGTTAGGGAGTTCTTCTTCCCCAATCTGTTTGGCTTCGTTGTGTATGAAATGAGAAAGAAGAAGCTGCTACTTCTTTTAAGTTATAGGTCCAGTTGGACCCACGGATCCGGTTTGGACTTCGGTTTAATCGGTTCAGCTTTTTCGGTCCAATTTTGGGCCAAATTTTTTGAAATTGGTATTAAAATTTTCGTTTTAACGAGCTCTATCCTATTTTGATATTAGTTTTTCATTTTTTATTTTTCTAATTAAAATTCAATTTATTGACTAATTATTTACCGATTTTAGCGGGATTTACAGGGATCACTTGTTGAATCTTAATATTTTAATATATTTTTAAAATAATTACTATATTTATAGAGTGAGATATAAAAGATTAAAATATTTAAAAAAACTACTATATTTATTTAGTAAAATCTAAAATATAGTTTTAATATTTTGGATTTTACTAAATAAATATAGTAGTTATTTTAAATGTTCTAATCTTTTATATCTCACTAAATAAATATAGTAATTATTTTAAAATATTAAAAACTAGAGTTTTAATATTTTGAATTTCACTAAATAAATATAGTAGTTATTTTAAATATTTTAATCTTTTATTTCACTAAATAAATATAGTAGTTATTTTAAAATATTAAAAAACTAGAATTTTAATATTTTAAATTTCACTAAATAAATATAGTAGTTATTTTAAATGTTTTAATATTTTATATTTCATTAAATAAATATAGTAGTTATTTTCAAAAAAAAAACTATAAACTTAAAATATTAAATTTTTAAATATATAATCAACAATAATTTAATAAACTCGTTTAAATAAAAAATGTCACTATAAAAAATTACAATTTGAAAATATAAAATTTAAAATACAAATGACATAACTTTATAATAATTTAATTAGTTTATTATTTTATGTAAAAAAAATATTTATTAAAGTCTAAAAAATAATATTAAAATTAGTACTATAAAAAAATACTTCAAATTTAATATTATGAAAAAAATAAAAGAAATTTATATAAGGACTAATTTGATTAATTTTAAAAAATTTAAGAATAAAAATAACTTACGTCTAAACTTTCAAGAACTATTTTGATTATAAATAACTTTTTTACATGTCAACCAATCATCTTGTGACACGTGGCATTGACCTACCATGTCATCGTGCCACGTGATACTTAACGTGATATGTCATTATACCGTTATCATCTAACTAACGGAATAACCAATTTGACTTACGTTTTATCTTTTAAGGACTAATATGATTAAGAATATCTTTTGAGAACTAATTTCAAAAATGGGTGATCTCACTACTAGAAAATTAGTTATTACAGACGGATATTTCCGACGGATTTTATCCCATAGAAATACAGACGGAATTTCAGAGGGATTTTTTGTCAGAAAACAAAAAAAATGAATTAACATAAATTACAGATGGAAAAGAGAATCCGTCGATAATTCTGTCGAAAAAAATATTTTTTTTTCGTGGGAAATGGTTACAGACGAAAAATCTGTCTGTAACTAAATAAACAAAACACTGCGTTGTAACAGAGCTCTCTCCGCCGCCGCTCTTGTCGCCTTTGCTCCCTTAGTAAATTTCAGGTATAATCGGATTGTGATTTTAGTGCTTAGGGCTCAATTTTTCTGTGCCAATTTTAGGTTTATCAATTTTTCTTTGCAATTTCTATCTTCTTGTTGCTGTTGATGCTAATTGAGCTTGTTGTAGGTTTATCAATTATTTTATTATCAGCGAAGAAAGAGATTTTTTTTGTCGGTCATGTCTGCAGCGATTTGTGAAAAACTTAGCCCAACTCGGTGGAAACTCGGTGGTTGTTGTTGAATGGCAAAACTTGAAACGAAGCTCGGAATGATAGTTCACTTCATTGGTAACTTCTTCTCTGGCAAAGACCAGCTTCCCTTGTGTGACCCTGGTAACTTCTTTTAAACCCCAGTGCTATCTTTCTCCTGTCTAATTTGACATAAGACAGAAGTTAATAGGTCCTTTGTTGGT
The DNA here is from genome assembly GCF_059453495.1 of Arachis ipaensis. Classification (NCBI taxonomy): domain Eukaryota; kingdom Viridiplantae; phylum Streptophyta; class Magnoliopsida; order Fabales; family Fabaceae; genus Arachis; species Arachis ipaensis. The sequence continues at coordinate 138,129,199 of NC_142443.1, forward strand.
TCCATTATGCATTGCTACAGTTACACTGATATATAAAGTCTGATTCTTTAAATTGCACCTCTAAATGCAAGTGGTCTTGACAAATTTCTTAAATCAATAGGAAGAAATCCCTCATATGTTGATTTGGAGGTGAGTTAATATTCAGGACATATCTTGTAGTTTATTTCTCCTCATTAAACCAAATTTTGTTGCTTTATTCTAATTATTTGAATGTGCTCTTGTTTGACACTTGACTGAACAAAAATTGACAAGAAGGGAAGGTAGAAGCTTTTCTTGTTTGATGTTACTTGCTAAGATTAAAGCTTCGCTATCTTTCACTTAAAATTTCTGAAGGTTTTGATAAATTTTACCACCAATAGAAGCAGGAGGCTAATCTGATTCAATCTGCTCTTATTGTCAATCATCTCTGTTTCCATCTCAATGTGTTCCTATCCTAAATAACATTGTTCATCTTTTGTTGTTTAGGAAGCTTGGAGACAAGATTGCAGTTTCTGGTTATTATGTGGTTATTTCGGACTTCTTTTACGGTGAACCCTATGATCCTCAGAATACTAATAGACCTTTAGGAGAGTGGCTAAAAGATCATGGAACGGTTAGTTCTTTTTAATGATTCAATATTATTCTTTGTTCATAACTTTCTTTATTGTTATTATTACAATTATTGTTATTATTACAATAAAGTGGACTAAGGGTTTCAATATTGAAGATGTGATATCTATTCTTACCTCGATTATGATATATTTAACTTTGTTGTAATTCTTCTTGCCATCGTTTATGGTGCATTTGCAGAATCTTCCATACATCTTTTTCTATTAGACAGACACGACTTCATTCCTTTTTGTTATTATATTAACGGTTGCAAGTCCAAAATTACAATGCTTGCCTTGACATGCTTTAAATTTGCATTACATGAACTCTTGTGAAAGAGGGGGATATCTTGTACCAATTTCTCTTTTAGTCAGCTGTTCTCTCATTAGCATGTAACCCGATAGTTTTTTCCTTTATGTTCTGATTTGTAGGTTGGGGAAGATGTCGTGGGAGAACTAACCAAGTCGATGCAAAAAATTGGCTTGGATATGCGAGTTTCAGCTCTAGTCAGTACCACTAACCTCTCTTCAGGATTGATTAATAATTTTTAATATATGGACTTGAGAATGATGGTTTCAAGTTTGTGTTTGATAGAAAGTTTGGACTAATAAGGCTGTACACCAGACTAACTCGGTGATTTTGCATTAGGTTAATGATACCATTGGAACACTAGCTGGAGGCAGATTCTACAATCAGGATGTCATTGCTGCTGTGATCCTTGGTACAGAGACAAATGCAGCATATGTGGAACGTGCAAATGCTATTCCAAAATGGCATGGCCCTCTCCCGAAATCAGGAGACATGGTAAGTAGGTTATACTATTTATGACTGTCATTGTCTTGCATGTTAGAAATATCTTTACTTTACTGTCATACTAGAGCTAGCGTCACCATTTGCTGGTATAAAGCATGCTCTTATTACATGTAAATACTGCAGGTTATAAACATGGAGTGGGGTAATTTCCGATCCTCACATCTTCCTCTAACAGAATATGACGTAGCTCTAGATGCTGAGAGCTTAAACCCTGGAGAGCAGGTCAAGATCATCACGTTATAGTCATTGGTTTAAAGCTTTAACCAGCATGTGTAATTCTGTAATATTCTTCCACTATTGTTCACAGATATTTGAGAAGTTGATTTCTGGTATGTATTTGGGGGACATTGTAAGGAGAGCTTTATTGAAGATGGTTGAAGAAGCTGACTTTTTTGGAGATACAGTTTCCCCCAAGTTGAGAGTTCCTTTCATACTCAGGTATGCATGCTAGTTAATTATACTCAAGTATTACAAGAAGCTGTGCTGCAGAATTGAATATTAAACTAATAGTGCTCATGTGTTTCTATTTGTGAAACCGTTTCTTGCGTTTTATTTTTAATTATGAGTGTTTCTTAATCTAGTGTTAAGTTCTAAGCATAATTAGGGGCTAATAGTTTCTTCTATTTATGTCCACATAGAACAATTCAATGTATCAATTCTGCATAAAAGCTATATAAAAGCTAGTTTATTCTTACTTATGTTTATTATTATTAGAATCGAGTTTATTATTACTTATGTTTATTATTATTAGAATCGAGTTTGCTATATAAAAGCTACTGAATATTAATATAAATACTCTTCCATTGTTATAAAACTCGTTTATTTATAATATATAATTATATATACACATGAACTGAAAAAGATATAAGTACTTAAGTAGATAAGAAAAGATTGAGGACTTATGTACCAAATTGTGTTGGAGATTGATATAGTGGCAACACAGCATGGTAATAATCTGCATAGATGATATTTGTATTGGGATGAAGCACTTGAAGTCGATTCAGTTCAGCATAAAGTTGCTTGTAGTATTGAGTAAACTTTTTTAACCACTTCAAACAATCAGCTTCATCATATTCACTCTTATCTGAAGTTTCATATGTTGTCAAATACTTGAAATTGCATCCAAGAGGAAGGTTTCCAGGAACCACGAGAGTTTGAGCCCCCAAACTAATCAATTTCTGAAAATCACAAGAATCATGATTTTGCAACGGACAAATGTCTATTTTGCAGCGGACAAAAATAATATCTGATTTGCTGATATCGGTTTCAAAGGCTGAGAGACAAGAGGCCAGGCTGAAAGTGCGGCAAGACTCATTGAGACTTGGAAATGTTGGTGTAATCAGGTATGAGTGAAGAATAGTAATTTTCTTTTTATATATCTTTTTTTCTTTTGTTTTCTTGATCTTCTCATTTGTTTGGCTATAATTGTAGAGCTGGAATTGTCTTATCTGAAACGTGGGAAGATGGTCAAGCATTAAAGGATCTGAATGCCCAAATTAGTAATTCTTATCACTAGTTAATATATATATTCCAAACTACTATTGTTTCATTATGCATATAACTAGTATTTTTTTATCACTAATTAATCTCTTTGACAGTTTTAATTACCAATTCATATGTAAACTAATCTTGACTCTAACAACAGCAAGTTGAGAAATCTAGAGAAGGGTCTTCCACAATACAAAGCAGCACCTTTGTTTGATAAGCTTGTGTTTGATAAGGTATGCTTTAAACTTAATCAATACTTTACTAGCAAGATAGAAAACTCATGAAAGATTGAATTAAAAAGTTAATACATTATTGGTTTGAATAATTGGTAGACAAAACAAGCATTAGGTGGACGAGTTCGAATCTTGTTATCAGGAGCTTCTCCTTTGCCTAGACATGTTGAGGAGTTTATGAGGGTCACTAGTGGATCTACATTTCCGGAACTCTAGGCTTTCACTTCATCGCCTTCACTCTCTTCAATCCTCGCCCCCCCCCCCCCCCCCTCTCTGTAGAATCAGAGGGCCCAGCTTGCTCCATAATCATGTCTTGGCGCGTGCAGAAGATAAGGCCAGAGGTTCCTCCACTTCTTCCCAGCAGCAGTTCCAGGTTCTTATGGATACCCATTTATAGCAAAGTTTGTGAATTTGTATATTCGATACTGATTTGCATATTTTGAGTCAAGGGCACCTCAAAAACCAATGCAAGATTCAAAATTTCTGGAAAGTTTGTTGAATTTGAACCTAATGATATCAACTCCACTTAAAAATAAAAATAAAATATTAAACCTCCGTAAATGTGGCAAAGTTACATATCTGCTTCTTATAGCTTAGTGCTTAACTCATACTTCACGTATAAATGTTTTCAGGACTTACCAACTGAATCTGGAACTGTGATCCCCTATGTTCACTTGATGAAACAAGCTCACAAGATTTTGAGGACAGTTATAAGCCCAAGACTGATTTGCTCAAAGCTGTTGCGGTATTTGCAGCAGCTGCAACTGGGGCAATAGCAATTAACCATTCTTGGGTGGCCGCAAATCAGGTCTATCAATGTCCTCTTAGCTGAAATTCACTTGTGTATATTTCAGCATGAAGTGTTTGCATTTGGGAATATGTTTACAAGTTTGTGACCATGACTGCATGATCTTGCCATGGCATTGCTATTTGTAATAGGATATGTAGGCATCATATTTGAGGAATCTCTAGCTTTCAACAAAAGTGGAGTAGGACTTTTGATGGCTGTAAGCTTGTGGACTATAAGAAGTATTGGGGTAAATATCGATCACTTAGCTTTTATTACTTTTGAAATTATCAGTGAATTCCTTATGCATCTGTTCCTTGTTGTGCTTCCGAGATTTAGGTAGCTCATACAAGCTTTTGTTTTGCAATGAATAGGACAGAGACACTCAATATAGTTGGGACTGCTAAGTTTTTCAAGCCTGGTTCATATAGTTGGACAACATTTGCTGGTATTTCTGGCTATGCTGCTCCAGGTTACACCTTTTCCCTTATAACTTTGAAATGATAGTGATCACATCATTTTTCACTTGTTTTGTTGATTTAGTTTATATTTCATTTTTCTCTATTAAGATAATAAGATCTTTATATGGTAAATCTTTAAAATGGATTAAGCTTATGCAATATCTACTGTCTATTCTATATTAATGCTCTACACAGTAGAATAAAACTTGATTGTGCTTGTTCATATTGCATCAAATCAATAATTTTTAAATATATTGCCTTTTTCATTAGGACATTATGCGTGACTGAAACTTAATGCTCTATGATCACTGACGGAAATGCAACATCATTTTCAGCTATCAAGAAGAGGATGGAGAAGGATATTGATGAAGTTGGAAAGATTGCACATAGTGTCAAAACAAAAATAGAAGCTATAAAAAGAGATGTAATGAGACAAAGATAATGACTTGATGTTTTAGTAGATTTTAGTCCTGAAATTTCAAACATGAGGAATTTTTTATATGGTCTTGTTATTTGCATAACTTAGTATAGTTGAACAATACATTGAGTTTGTGTTTTGCATTATAGTTGATGTATCAACACACTTTGATATATGGTTGTTACTTATTATTATAGTTGATGATCAATATATTTTGTTTATGTTTTGAATTATATTTACTTGCTTGTTTATAGTACTTTTCTTTTAGTTTGATAATACGATGAATTTGTTTATTTTTTAAAATATTATAAATATTCGAATACAAATTAGATAAAAATTTGTATTAAATTTATATTTATTTTGTATGAAAACAAGGTTATTTTGTAATTAGAAAAATAAAAAAAATTCTATTTTACCTTACTGATGGATTTACAGACGGATTTTCTGTCTGTAATCAAAGTGAGATGATTTTCCAAAGTTCAAATTACAGACAGAAAATCTGTCGAAAAATCCGTCTATAATTACAGACAGAAAATCTGTCGGAAAATCCGTCTGTAATTACAGACGAAAAATCCGTCTGAAAATTCGTTTGTAATTACAGACGGAAAATCCATCTGAAAATCCGTCTGTAATTACAGACGGAAAATCTGTCGGAAAGTTCGTCGCCGTCGGAAAATGGATGGAGAATTTACAGAGGAAAAATCCGTCGGTAACTAGTAAAAATCCGTCGGTAATTTTCCGACGGAAAAAAAATCCGTTGGTAAATAATTTCCGACGGGGCTTTTACAGAGAGACAAAATCCGTCGGTAATTTCATCGGTAACCAAAAATTCGTCTGCAATAAAGACTAAATCTGTCTGTAAATCTGTCTGTATTAAGCCATTTTCTAGTTGTGTCTTTCAGGGACAAATTTGGCTATTAACTCTTACAAAAATATACCGATAGAGAATATATATTTAAAGTACAAAAAAATGTGTACTTTTTACTAACGAAGTGGTACACGTCGATTCTTCATATAATAAAATTCATCGATAATAGAATCTGTGTCAAATCTTTTAGCAATCTTCTTCTCAATGTAAATCAAAAGACAATTAGCGAAAAATTCATCTTCTATTTTGTTTCTGAATCTATTCTTCATAATATTCATAGCTGAAAAAGATCTCTCAGTTGTAACAGTTGAAACAGGAAGAGTTAATACCAAGCAAATCAAATGATCAATCAAAGGATATTTTAAAAACTTTTCTGTCTTCGTTAATCATTGACATAACTCCAAAATTGTGCACAAGTTAGTTAATTCAACATGATTAGGAGCATCAAGCTTATAATATTGAGCATGCATTTTAATGTGAAATTTCTCTTGGTCACTGAAGTCAACTGGATAAAACGTTCTACTAATTCACATACTTTGTTGACACGGAAGAACTTATAATCTAAAGTTGAACTTAAAATAAGTAATTTTATAAGTAACTTTTCTCTTAAAAATTGTATCAATTTTACTTTACTTTCTCATCATAAAATGTTTTAGTTTCTTTTTACCTAAAAAAAAAACTCAAATAATTATATATTCATATGAATAAACAAAGTCTAAGTATTTTTATTAATTAAACATTAACAATAATATTTTTTTTTACTAAATCACTATCAATTTCACTTAAAAAAATAAAAAAATAAGAGAGAATAAATCTTAAAAGTGGGACAACAATTTATTTATGTAAACACAAAAAAATAAAATTGTATTATTTTATAATAAGAAAATGTGCTTTGTTAATTAATAATTTTATATAATTATATAAGAAAAGTAAAAAATAGAATGAATACATTTACTTTAATTGATATTATTGAAAACTTTAGTGGACGCTCGGCAGTGCCAGTGAAGACGTGACAGCGTGACTCGTGAGGCTATGGCTTTGAAAATCAAAAGTATATGGACAGTTAATGAGCCGCAGGAAACTTGAAGAAAGAGAATTTAGTTTTAGGAATTTAATTTTTTTTTAATTATTATGTTTTATTTAGGTTGGGTTGGACTTTTTACTGTTATTTTTTTTTAAAAGCTGGAGGAAGGGGGTCAGGTCTCCACTTGCTCTCCATGTATCTGTCTCTGGTTTCAGCGGCGGTAATTTTCAAGAGCAACAGAGACGACAATTCCAATGATGGTGGCCACGATTTTGAGCTTTCCTCTTGCTCTCTTGTTCTCTCGCTTTTTCGTTTCTTCTTTTCAATCTCTTTCAAATAAATGAGGTTGTTAATATTATTTTTTAATTTGAATGTTATGTTGCTGATGATGAATTTTTTAATTTGAATGTTATGTTGTGTTGTGTTGTTATTGTTGATGGATTAAAATGAACAGATATAAGAAGAGGAATAGTTGATGGTAATAAAGGTGGTGGTGGTGGTGAACGGTGGGGTTAGGTTAAGAAAAAATATAAGGTATTTTTGTTCGAAAATATTGAAAGGACGAATTTAATATCAAATAAAACGTTTGGGTCGATTTTAAATCCAAAATAAAATTAGAGACGAATTTGATTTTAATACTAAACTTTAATTTAGGGACCAAAACAATATTTATTCCAAATATATAATCATACACAAACATATATATATTAATATATTTTTAAAATTAGGCAAAATAATTTGATTTTTTTTATTATTAAAGAACAAAGTCAAATTTAGGGTGATATTGCAAGAAACTGTAGTTTACAAGATTTGAGATTATCGTTTGGAAGAAGTACAACACGCAAAGAATGTATTGCACTGACAATACACAGTGGGCATATTGCTTGTGTAACACACGTCCAATCCCTGTAAGTTCGTGAACACAGGTTCTGTTTGGTTTATATATGGGTGAAGACATAGACACAAATACACAAATATTGAAAACATATATATAAGGAGACACAAAATTTTTACTTTGTTTGATAACTATGCACAAGACAGAACATAAATGGCAAATATCAATATTATCCTTATCTCCAAAAAAAAAAAGCATCACCACCGTCACTACTATTAAGGATAAAAGTGGAAAAACTTATGTCTTAGTCTTTGTATCTTAGTGTCTCAATAAAGTGACAATACACAAATTTTATGTATTTGTGTACTAATGTATACCACCCTGTCTTTACTTATTTTATGTATTTAAAAACTAAACATAAAATATGGGTGTGAGTGTGTCATCGTATTTCAAAATTGGATGGACACACCTACTAAACAAACACTGCAACAGTGTACTAGCACTCTTTCTCTTTTTAATATATATGCTTCCTCTCTCACTCTTATTTTCAATTTCAATTAGATTTACACACGCGCATTGTGCAAAAATAAAATAAATATATATTTTATGAAATATATAAATTAATTTTAAATTTAATAATTATAAAATTAAAAGATTTATACATAAATTAGACTTTAAGTAAAATTACAAAAATACTTAATTCAAATTTATTTATTCGACTTCATATTATTATTTTAATTTTTGTTCTTCAAAATAGTTATTTTTATTTATTTATTTATTTTAGATTATATTTAAATATTTGTACAAATATAAAACTCTTAGATAAAATACAAGTTTGAATATAATATTTTAATTGTTGAAATTAACATTTAATTTTTAATTTTATCTTTTATAAATTATGATAAGACTATGTATTTTTAACAACATTATAACTAAATGATATTAAAAACTATAAATTGTTAAAAGAGAAAAAAAGGTGAGATATAAATAATATAACTAATGAATACAATTAGACCAAAAATAAAAAAACTAAAAAAAATTACAAAAGACATTATATATTCGTGTTTTACGAATTTATCACCTAATACATTTGTTTAACAAACTAAATAGTATAATAAAAAATTAAGAGGCACAATATTGCTATTCTCATCTTAAAAAACTGCAACTATCAGAGTCCTTTTATATTTTTTAACAGATGTGTGTCATCTACTTGTACGATTGGTTTGTAACTTCTTAATGCTCTAATGTAAGGATAAAAGTTCCAAAACACTCGTATCATTATCCTAATATTCTCGACCGTTTCATTCTCTCGGTATGTTAGTGTAGTTTCGATCTCGACTGCTATTGATGGCTCTTTTTGTACCATTGCTTACCAAAAATTTTCGCAATTGCCATTTACTTAGACAGTCATGTTTTGTAGTAACTTATTGTATAATTGAATTTTAATTGCACTTCAACAATCACATATTTCACATTTAAAAATGGACCCGCTTCAACTAATGGTTTTATCACCTCTGCAATCATGTCTGAATTCAGCTTGGCAAAATCTTGAGAAATGATAATTCTAGTGCATGTGTGACTACCATTGTACTGCCTTATAACCTAACAAAACTTTCTTTTAATAATAAGCCTAGCCATGATAAGTCAATCGCAACTTGTTTTATATTGTACACACTTTGCATAAAATGTAGTTAGCTCAGATTCACACTCCTAATAATTCATACCTCTGCAAATGATATAATTTTTAATTGTCACAACCACAGTTTCTCCAGAACTAAACTCCATGTCAATAATAAATTTACTGTTTACAATAATAATAAAGTCTCACCAATAACAACAAAAAAATAATTCTTCAATATTACTATAGGATTCAATAATAATAATAATAATAATAAAAAGACTACTTATCTATATTAACATACTCAAAAAATTCTAGTGCATTTATAGTGTCCAGATTCAAAATGTGCATAAAAGAAGCCTCCCCAGATGGATATGACTTGCTAGTGAGTTTACCACATTTGCAACATCAGGTTCAACTATTATAATTTATATCATCTTCATCCACATCAATATGATAAGTGCCCTCAAATTCGTCTTTGCTTTCAGTGTTATAAACCATCCAGTCGATGTTAGGCTCTGATAAATCAACTTCGAATAATTTTTCAAACTCAACATATAGCTTGATAACTGACATTTGTATTCATGTTTGTTGGTAGATCGAAAACATCCCTTGCATACCTGTTTCGTCAGCCACATATATTATTTGAAACTAAACGAAACCACCAAATACTAACACAGACTGTCTATAAAGAATATGTGGCTCTTCTTCATATTTAATTATCAACACATTTATAAAATATACTCTTAAATTTCTCATATGTTATTGCAAAAAAGAATAACATCACATGAATTATTGTTACATATAAAATTTACACATGTTTAAGAAAAAATTTGAGCATTATAATATATATATTTTTAAACTAACACCTTTATGCATTTTTATACATATATACTTTCACACTCTAAAGGAAAAACATTCTCCCACTCACACTCAACCAAACATATCCGTTCTTCCTTTTATAATACCTCAGTTATATTTTCTTAATAAGAGAAATACAATACATTCCTTATGTAATATCAATACGCCCCGTATATTGACAATACGCACTTTCCGTATATTATATATTTAATATTATAATAACTCAATACGTTCTCTAGTATTACTACAAATAATTTTAAAAAAAAATCTGCTACTGTAATTCTTCTGTTGTGAATTTTTCCGCCTTGAGAATTTTTAAAAGCGTAATAAAATATAATAACTGGATGTTATACTAAAATATGGTTCATATTAAAAAAATCATCCAAAATAATTCTATAAAAAAAGTTTGATAAGTTTAAATTATTTTATTTTTTAATGAAAAAGATTATTTTCATTTACATTATTGAATTCTTTTGGTGCATTGCACAAGTTTAAATTTAACAATCTTTGACTACAACATCTTCTTGCAAGTAGAATCATATATAAGCCACCATAGGCTTCTTGGTACTTTCTCATTCTTCATCTTCAGAAGACATGCAACTTTGCAAAAACTAGTATGGTCCTTCATGTCAACCTTAATCTCGCACCACGTGTGCTTATTTGGTCTCGATAATGTTCACTGCATTGTCCATATGGCTAAGGAGCGCACGTAATACATAGATCTGTATCTATTATTAGTGTTACATGCTTCAAGAGTTTGGAAAGTATAATTGTTGATTCAACAGGAGAATCAACCTTTATTAATTAATTATTTTTAAAAAAATACATGATAAATAAACTAAAGATTTTTAATTAGGTTGCACGTATTTAGTTCGAGTTAATTATTAACTTAGTTTTCTTTGATTTTCTACTATGTGAATGTGCCTCAATTCCAAGGCATTATAATAGCTTAGATAGTTTTATAAATGAACAATGAGGTAGGAAGATTAGTTTAAAAAAAATGATGAGGTAGAAATATGTCATTATCTATGAACAGGAACTCTTTAGATGCAATTATAATTCATCACTTTTTTTATTAATAATATTTGGTTTTCTAGTTCTTCGGCTACGATGGTAATGTCGAAGGGGATGGTGAACTAAATTTTATAAAAAATCTTTGTAGTTATGTCGAAGAGATTTTTGGTAAAAAAAGATGTATCTTTTTAAAAGATTATTAGCTTAAAATATATTAATTAAACATATATGTAAAATTCTTTTAAAGTATTTCATCCATAAAAATTAGTTATAAAATATTTCTATGTAATTTTATACTTTTATTAATAATTTTTTTTATATTTTATTTGGTTGTCACTAAAAAAAAGTTGAGAATTAATACAAGAAGAGTTTGACACTAACTAAATTATAGACAAAGTATTTTACACTAACAATAATGCTAGAAAACCAAGATGGTTTCAGGCAAAAACCAGCCAAATGTCTCTGAGTAAATCCAAAACTTTTGCGTGGATGGTGCTTATGCTAGGCATTAGGATGTTTCTTTTCATTGTAAATTGGATGGTTCTGAATCTGTTTTTTGATTTATCGTGTTTTAAGCATTTGGAAAGAGAAGAGGGTGAAGAGACGGAAGCTAATTGAATCAGTTTCTGTAATTCACGTTGCAATAATACTGAACGTATTTCCTCCTAATTTAAATGTGGTGAAACATTTAATAACCAATATTTTAAATCATAAATAAATAAAATTAATTACTATATTTATAATTAATCAAGTTGTTCCATTTTTGATTGATTTAAAGTTGGTTCCATATACTTTTCCTTACACTAGTTATTGTTAAGTATTTTCAACAATGACCCTATTCACAGGAATCACTCCTCTATTGTTAGGTATTGTTAAGTATTTGACACTAATTATTGCAATGGCTGAGATTTGTTCATCTTTTCCGGTTTGTAATTTCATTCTTCAATTTGGTATTATTTCTGTCTTGTAATAAATGATATAGCATCTTGGACATTCCACAATCCTATAATGAAGTAAAAAATAGATACTATTAGGAAGATACATAATTTTTCAGTTTGTTAAAGTTGGTTTCAGAATAATAAAATTTGGTTTATACCGATATGATTGGCTTAAAGATCATGCTTTTTCCAATTTCAGATTTGGAGCTCAATCAATTATGTTTGAACAAATTAAATATGTTTTGTAATGAAATCAAGAGGGTATGGGTTCATATATGATTTAGAGAGCCCAAATTTATCGCCCGAAAGTGATAATGCTATTAACATTCTTGAAAGATTTAGCTCTGCACCCACTCCAACTACATCAAAGTCAGCATATGGAGTAAATCTGCTTCAAGAAGAGGAAGAAAACATTGGTCAATTTCTTTATCTTGAAGGCATTGAGTATCCAATGTGGAATACCTACCTTTGATGTTCATTTTTACTTGTCTTTTGCACTGGTCATGCTTTTTCCAAGGATGGACTTGGGTAAACTACCTTATTACTCTATTCTCTTGATACTAAAACTTGTGGAAAATTACAGCCTCAAGTTGATAACAAAGTAAGCTTTAATCAAAGAATCAGGTGGTTTTAATTTTATCAACGGATTTCTTTGATAAGAAACTTAACTTTCTTTTTCTTTTTTGATTAGTCCGTTATGTCATGTAACACACGAGCAATGTAATTTTTAGTCAACATTTTAATTCTCAACAAATTTTAACTAAATTAGTCTTTAACTCTTTATTTTCTTAGATGCATAAATTTTTACGTCATATTTTGATAAAGAATTAAACAAATTAGTCCTATCATTATTTAATAAAGACATAACTGTCTTTAAAAGTTTTTAAAATTCTTAAATTAATTTTTTCATATAGACAAATAATTTAAAATTTGAAGACTGATTTAGTAATTAAAATTAATTAAAAATTAAAATGTCTTGACTAAATACTTTTTAAAAACTGATTCAGATATTAGTTAATGAATTTAAAAACTCAAAATAAAATTTTTTATATTTTATCATGTATTCTTTTAGAAATAGTTAATGAAGGTTGATTCTTCTGTTGAATCAACAATTATGCTTTCCAAACGCCTGAAGTATACGACACTAACAATAGATACAGATCTATGTGTTATATGTGCCCTCTAGCCATATGGACAATGCAGTGGGTATTACCGAGACCAAATAAGCACACATGGCACGAGATTAAGGTTGACGTGAAGAAAGGTGATTTGTCTTTGTCAATATACCATGTTGATTTTTGCAAAGTTGCACGTCTTCTGAAGACGAAGGATGAGAAAGTACCAAGAAGTCTATAGCAGCTTATATATGATTCTACTTGCAAGAGGATATTGTAGTCATACATTATTAAATTTAAACTTGTACAATACACCAAAAGAATGTAATAATGTAAATGAAAATAATCTTTTGCATTAAAAAAATAAAATAATTTAAACTTATCAAACATTTTTTTATAGAATTATTTTGGCTGATTTTTTTAATATAGACCATATTTTAGTGTAACATCCAGTTATTAAATTTTATTGTGTTTTTTAAAATTTCAAGGTAGGGCAATTCACAAGAGGCGATTTACGTAGCAGATTTTTTAAAAAAAAATTATTTGTAGTAAACCAGAGAATGTATTGAGTTATTATAATATTAAATTTTTAATATACGAAAGGCGTATTGTCAATACACGGGGGACTATTGATATTATATAAGGAACTTATTTTATTTCTCTTATTAAGAAAATATAACTGAGATATTATAAAAGAAAGAACAGATATGTTTGGTTGAGTGTGAGTGGGAGAGTGTTTTTCCTTTAGAGTGTGAGAGTATACATGTATAAAAATAGAGGGAGGTGTTAGTTTAAAAATATATATATATTAAGAAGAGTCACATATTCTTTATAGACAATCTGTGTTAATATTTGGTGGTTTTCTTTAATTTCAAATATTGTATGTGGCTGACGAAACAAGTATGTAAAGGATGTTTTTGATCTACCAACAAACATGAGTACAAGTGTCAGTTATCAAGTTATATGTTGAGTTTGAAGAATTAGTCGAGGTTAATTTATTAGAGCCTAACATCTACTGAACGATTTATAACACTGAAAGCGAAGGCGAATTTGAGGGCACTTATCATATTGTTGGTCCAACTAAAGATGTAGATGAAGATGATATAAATTACAGTCATGCTACACATCCATGTAATTTTGTATCCAAGTTCATCCAAGTCGGCCCAACACTAAAAAAAAAAAATAATACCATTAAATAAAACGTGAAATACACGTACCCAACACATACGAAACCGCTCTTGCCCAACGCTTCTTCTCTTCTTCTTCTTCTTCTTCTTCTTCTCACACTCATTTACGCATGGAGCGTCTTCTTCTTCTTCGCCTTCTTCTTCGCGTTCCTCCTCCTCCTCATCCTCCTCCTTCTTTTTTGCGTTCATTCTTCTTCAAGTGTTTTCTCCTTATCGTCATTCTTTTGTTGTTGTTACTGCTGTATTTTTTTGTCTTTTCCTCCTTCTCTCTCTGGTGAAGAAGCAGTAGAAGGTGAGGAGGAAGAGTTTTAAATCATGCAGAACAGAAATGAAACGAACATATTATTATGGTGAAACAATTGTATAGTACTAAATGAATTGAACATTATTCATTATATAAATTCAAATTCGAACATCTTTCTGCATAATGAACCGAACACGTACTCATGGTAAAACAATTATATAGTACTGAGTGAACGAAACACAATTCATTATATAAAATCAAATTCGAACAGCTTTCTGCATAATGAACCGAAACATATACTCATGGTTAAACAATTGTATAGTACTGAATGAACGAAACATAATTCATTATATAAAATCAAATTCGAACAGCTTTCTGCATAATGAACCGAACACGTACTCATGGTGAAACAATTGTATAGTACTGGATGAATGAAATATAATCCATTATATGAAATCAAATTCGAATATCTTTTTGCATAATGAACCGAACGCGTACTTATGGTGAAACAATTGTATAGTACTGAGTGAACGAAACATAATCCATTATATAAAATCAAATTCAAACAGCTCTGCCTACAATTTACATATTATCAATTCAATTAAATTCAATTAAGTACACCTCCATCCATTCAATTCAAATTAGCAATTGCATTCCATTCAATTCGATTCAAAATTGAATAATCCAAACTTCGTCAGTTTGATTTGTTTCAGAAGAATAATCCAAATTGCTCTCATTCAACTGATTGGAAGTTGAGTCATTCATTGTTTCGATTCAGAAGTGCAGATCGAAGAAAAAAACAAAGAAGAATAGGAAGAAGATAAATGCAACATAACCAGATCGAAAGAAGAAAACAAGAAGATGAACGCGACCAGGGGAGAATGACGAAGGCAATGCAGATCAATAAGGAAGAATGTGAGCAGAGAAGAGAAGAAGAAGGTTTACGTTGCAGCAGAAGGTTTACGTTAAGCAAAGCTTTAGGTCGCAGCACGTTATATGAAGTGTGTGTATGACAAACGAGTGAGGGGGGAGGGGAGCGCGTCTAGCCAATATTACTTGGATAACTTGGATGCATTTTTTATATGGATGTAGAGCATTATTGATTGAAGAATTATTTTTTGTTGTTATTGGTGAGACATTATTATTATTATTATAGACGGTGAATTTATCAATGGCATGGAGTTTAGTTTTAGAGAAATTGTGATTGTGACAATATAAAACAAGTTACAATTGACTTATCATGGCTAGGCTTATTAAAAGAAAGTTTTGCTGGGTTATAAGACAGTACAATGGTAGTCACACATGCACTAGAATTACCATTTCTCAAGATTATGCCAAACTAAACTCATACATGATTGCAAAAATGATAAAGCCATTGGTTAAAGCGGGTCCACTTTTAAAGGTGAAATATTGATTGTTGAAGTGCAATAGAAATTAAATTATACGATAAGTTACTACAAAACATAGCTGTCTAAACAAAAGGCAATTGCGAAAAATTTTGATAAGCGTACAAAAAAAGCCATCAACAGTAGTCAAGATCGAAACTGCACTAACATACCGAGAGAATGAAATGGTCGAGAATATTAGGATAATGATAGGAGTGTTTTGGAGCTTTTATCCTTGCATTAGAGTATTAAGGAGCTACAAACCAATTGTATAAGTAGATGACACATATCTGTATGAAAAATACAAAAATATAATATATCATGTCTTTTGTAATTTTTTTTAGTTTCTTTTTTTATTTTTGATCTAATTGTATTCATTAGTTATATTATTTATATATCACATTTTTTTCTCTTTTAACAATTTATAATTTTTAATATCATTTAGTTATAATATTGTTAAAAATACATAATATTATCATAATTTATGAAAAATAAATTAAAAATTAAATGTTAATTTTAACAACAACAAAGCCTTGTCCCACTAAGTGGGGTCGGCTACATGAATCAAACGACGCCATTGTGCCCTGTCATGTATCATGTCTACAGAGAGACCGTTTACATGTAGATCTCGTTTAACCACCTCATGGATGGTCTTCTTAGGTCTTCCTCTACCTTTCGCCCTTTGTCCATCTTCCATCTCATCCACCCTCCTGACTGGATGTTCTATCAGTCTTCTTCTCACATGTCCAAACCACCTGAGACGCGATTCAACCATCTTTTCCACAATGGGTGCTACTCCAACTCTCTCCCTTATATCTTCATTCCTTATTTTATCCAATCGCGTATGACCACTCATCCATCTCAACATCTTCATCTCTGCCACACTCAGCTTATGTTCGTGCTCCCCTTTAGCCGCCCAACACTCCGTACCATACAACATAGCCGGTCTTATAGCGGTGCGATAGAATTTACCTTTAAGTTTTAAAGGCACTTTTTTGTCGCATATAAAACCAGATGCACTCCGCCATTTTGACCCACCTGCTTGGATCCTATGATTTACATCCTGTTCAATCTCTCCATTATCCTGTATGATGCACCCAAGATACTTAAAACTTTTAACTTTTCGTAGGATGTTTTCTCCAATCTTCACCTCTATATTGGGGTTTTCCCTTCTCAGACTGAACTTACATTCCATATATTCCGTCTTGCTACGACATATGCGCAGACCATACACTTCTAAAGCTTCTCTCCATAACTCAAACTTCTTATTTAGGTCTTCCCTTGACTCTCCCATAAGGACGATATCATCGGCAAAAAGCATGCACCATGGCACAGGCTCTTGGATGTGCTCTGTGAGTACTTCCAAGACTAATGTGAAAAGGTATGAACTTAAGGATGATCCCTGGTGTAATCCTATACCAATAGGGAATTCCTCTGTCACACCACCTTGAGTCTTCACACTAGTTGTGGCCTTATCATACATGTCTTTAATTGCCCGAATATATGCGATCCTTACTCTCCTCTTTTCTAAAACCTTCCATAAGACCTTCCTTGGTACCCTATCATACGCTTTTTCCAAATCAATAAACACCATATGTAGATCCCTTTTATTACTACGATACCTCTCCATCATCCTTCTTAATAGGTATTTCGCTTCAGTGGTAGATCTTCCTGGCATAAATCCAAATTGGTTCTCTGTTACTTGTGTCTCTTTTCTCAACCTCCGTTCTATCACCATTTCCCATAACTTCATAATATGACTCATAAGCTTAATCCCTCTATAGTTTCCGCAACTTTGTATATCCCTCTTATTCTTGTAGATAGGTACCAAGGTGCTCTTTCTCCACTCATCAGGCATCTTCTTTGACCTTAAAATCTCATTAAAAAGCTTGGTTAACCAGTTGATGCCTTTTTCTCCAAGACCCTTCCAAACCTCAATCGGGATAGTATCAGGTCCTACTGCCCTGCCATTTTTCATCTGCTTTAGAGCCTCTTTTACCTCGAAGTCTCGAATCCTTCGATAGTAGTCAAAGTTTTGATCTTCTTCCCTTGTGCATAATCGACCAAGGCTCGGAAGAGTCTTCTGTCCCTCATTAAATAACTCGTAGAAGTAGCTCTTCCACCTTTCATTAATCTTCTCCTCTTGAGCCAACACCTCTCCATCCTTATCCTTTATGCACTTAACCTGATCCAAATCTCTCGTTCTTCTTTCCCGGCTCTTTGCAATTCTATATATACCTTTTTCTCCTTCTTTCGTGCCCAAAGACTGGTAGAGACCCTCATATGCTCTTGTTCTTGCTTCACTTACAGTCACTTTTGTCTCTTTCTTAGCCGCCTTATATTTTTCCCAGTTATCTGCATTGCGGCATAAAGACCACTCTTTAAAGCATTCCCTTTTTATCTTTATCTTTTCTTGTATACTCGCATTTCACCACCAAGACTCCTTGTCTCTTGGTCCTATTCCTTTAGATCCACCAAAACTTTCTTTTGGTGTTCTTCTAATAACTTCTGCCATCTCCCTCCACATCTCTTCCGCGCTTCCATTCCCATCCCACTTTGCCTCTTCTCCTACTCGTCTTAGGAAGCTTCTTTGTTCCCCACCTTTCATCCGCCACCACCTCGTCCTTGGGTTCTTCGTATGGTGTCTTTTCCTCAACTTTTGCTCAACGCGAAAATCCATGACGAGCACCCTATGTTGTGTTGTCAAACTCTCTCCCGGGATAATTTTACAGTTAATGCAAAATTATATTCAAACTTACATTTCATCTAAGAGTTTTATATTGAATTTTTTTAGAAATAAAATAAAATATTTTTTATACCTAATTTTTTCAACTTTAATTTTTTTAAATACGATTTTTTTTATTTATGGCGAATTCGCCGCACTCCCCGCCAACTCTGTATTTTTTATAGAGTTCCTTCGGTGAACTTCACTTCAATTTTTTTCAAAACGCATGAAACTCAAATTTTTAAATCATTATCATCGTATGCAAGACAGTACATAAGGAGTACACAAAAATACACAGACAACAAGTATGGCTTCTTCAACATCATCGTCTCTCTCCAGAAATACACAGATACACGGGAATAAGCCATGTTTAACAAGAATTTTTTTCCATTATACATTAAAAAAAGTCCATTATTTCTACAATAAAAATATGACTTATTCATGTGTACCATTATATATTTCTATGTACTCTAGAGACGATGATAGTAGTTGCTATTGTAAGTTGTGAAGTTTAAGAATTTGAATTCGCGGGAATTAGGCGAACTCTATAAAAAATTATAGAGTTCGCCTGCAGTGCAGCAAACTTGTTTTGAAAAAGAAAAAAAAATCATATTTAAAAATTAAAGTTAAAAAATAGGATTTTGAAAAATAATAACTTTTTATTTTATTTAAAAAAAATCACCCTAAATTTGACGTTTTTCTTTAATAGTAAAATAAAAATCGAATTATTTTGCCTAATTATATATATATATATATATATATATATATATATATATATATATATATATTTGTGTATGGTTATATATTTTGTATAAGTTTATACTTTTACTTGTATTATTTTCAATTTTTTTCAAATATTAACCTTGGTTACAACTTTTAAAACTCTATATATAAAAAAATTTCTATAAAAAATTTATTAAAAGATTCTTATTATTTTGAGTTTTTATTTTTGAAATGAACTAACAAGATCATATTTTTAAAAATCAGACTGAAATTAATTCATTTTATTCAGTTAATTAAAAATTAGCTATTAAATTAGTTCGGTCTAATGTAAATTGTTTGACAGAAAATTAATTAAAAATTAAAAAAATCGATGAACTAGTCAAAATGATATAGTATTTTAACAATTAATCAATTTAAAATAATAAATTACAAAAAAAATAAATCTTTTTAAAAAATATATTTTTTATATATTAATATATTATTTTATTATATTCAATTAAATTTTAGTTAAATTTTAATTGAACTTTTAAATATTTAATTTTACCGGTTCGATCATTTGATTTTCAAACCTCAAACGGTCAAAACATGACATTTGTGGAAATTACTAATAAAAATAACGATAACAGATGAGTTCAATTTTTATTTTTATTTATTTACTTACCTTTTTTTCCCCTTTAACCCAAACATAATGATTATTGATTAACGACGCTTAACGTTCTGATCTCCCTGTGCCAATGAAACCCAACACATTAGACTTTGCAATTCAATTCCACCCAATTAATTAAGAATTAGCCATCAAATTAGTTTGGTTTAATATAAATTGTTTGACACAAAATTAATTAAAAACTAGAGTGAGACCGCGGAGAAGTAGATTATTTATACTATATAGTATACTTTAATAAATATTATATTAAAAATATTTTAGAGAACATATTATAAATAGATTTTGAATTTATTTATTTTAAAAACGACATAGGTTATTTTTATTAGAGTTATATATAACTGTATTTTTTTTCATTTTTCGATTTGCATTAATGGCTACACTTTATCTTTTTTTGCGGTTTTTTTGTTTGTAAATAATGAAAAAAATAAATGAATGAGAATGAAAAATATATAAAATGTTATATTAAATTTAAGGAATTTTTGACAATTAGTATAAGAGATTAAGAAATGAAGAATAGTAAGAGTTTTAATATGTATAAGTTATAGAATTTGAATATTTGTAACTAAAATTTTTTATAATTATTATTATTATGACACTTTTAATGTATGTTTATTGCATGTAATTAGTATTTGATGTTTCAATTGAATAATAATAGATAAGAGTTTTTTGTTTTAATTTTTTTAAAACATTTTATTAAATAGTGATTGGTTGATTTTCATCTAGCAATTTTGGGTATTAACTCTTCGGGTCTGTCATTACCAATGCAAATCATTCTACAACAAAGAGAGTAAGACATGGTCAAAGAATGATAATCCATTTCAAGTAAATTGTAGAAGCAATACTGCACATCTGGAATAACAATTTGAATAAAAAAAAAAAGAACACGTGAATGTAAATTGTGGAAGAAGTACTCCACATGTAAAATAACAATTTATAATTTGATGATGAAATATTGTAATCGATAGTATATAAGGAGCAATAATTTTAAACGCACATTAATTTTGGTTGTGACTGTTGGACAGAACCGTTTACAAAAGAAGAATACATAAACTTATGCTACTTGAAATGAGCTCACAATTAAAATATTATTTATAACAAATAAATAGGGCTATTGAAAATGATATTTAACAATGCGAAGAGAAAACGGCAAAGTTGAAAATCTTTAGGAAGATACCTGGAACAAATTTCCTATACGTTGGCGGCACCGAATTGTGATGTTGGTTTGATATGCATAATCGAGCTCTGGCAGGAAAACTGCAAGAGGAGGAATGGAGTTTGCCCTGGTTTATGTAATTTATGCAATGCGGCTTCGCCGGAGATGGACATCGTGATGTACAATTTGTATTTAGGAAAAAACAATGGCTCATGGGACCGGAAGAGGATGGAGGAAATAGGATGAGACCGGAAGAGGATGAAGGAAATAGGATCTTAGTACGGAGAGGTGCTAATAGGGTGAGGGTTTAAGAAAGGTAATAAGTTCTTTGGTTTTGAGGGCTTTTTGTTGGGGTAAATGTTAATTTGTGTTTTTGTTATTTTAGAAATAAGGATTGATTTAGAAAAAATTAATTTGTTGGTTTTTATTGTGTTTTTTAGTTATTTTTTGTGTTTTTTTTTATGTAAAAATAAAAGTTGATTTAGCAAGATTTGAGTGGTGAATTCTAAAATTTTGTCAAGTAAGCGTTGGTGCTGAAATAGCGTTAATAGAAGAAAAAAAATAACTTAGAAGTAATGTGGGTAAACCTTTGTACCTACTTTTATATATTAAGAATAGATAAAAAAATAGATTAACTAGTCAAACTAACTAGTCAAACTAATATAGTATTTTAACAGCTCATCAATTTAAAATAAACTACGAAAAAGATAAAAAAAAAAATATATTTTTTATATATTAATATATTATTTATTATATAAAATAATAAACTACAAAATATATATCTTTTTAAATCTTTTAAACATTTAATTCTACGGTTCGATAAGCCTTCGATAAACGGTTTGGTTTAATTTTCAAACCTCAAACATGGCATTTGTTGAAACTTGAAACTACTAATAAAAATAACGCGCTTAACGTTGTCATGTCCCTGTGAGCTGTGACGAATGAAACCCAACACCTTACACTTTGCAATTCAATTCCAATGGCTTTGAAAACTTGCTTCACTCTTCTCCACCATTCACAACACTCTTCTTCCAGAACCTTCTTCTCATTTCCCTCTTTCAATTCTGCTACCTGCATTCTTCACAATGAATCTCACAACAACCACATCCTGCATTTCTCAACATTTTTTACTAAGAGGAAGCTCCATCTTACTCTTCTTCTCACAACTCTTCCAGAACCCACAGTTCGTGTTGCAAATCTTGGATACTTCGGGAGCCCCGAGTTCGGGAACCCAGCTGATAAGCATTTACAAACAGAAAGGCGTAAGGTAAGGTTCTTGTTTCCATTGCTGGAACTTTCTATGACCAATGCAAAATGAGTCAAGTGTTTATGATATTGATTAGAAGAATCTCCCTGTACTTTACCATAACAACATAAGCAAAGGAATAATGAGCTGAAATATTTACCTTGGATTACTTTGACTCTGTTGTGAACATCATTTCGCTAATACTAAACACTAAGACACCAAAGGCTAAACTAACTAATTGGCTACATTATATAATAAAAAGGACTCTAGAACCTTCCCTTCCTATCACAAACTATTGGCACCTCATCTGTGCTCTAAAGTATTCCTATAATTATTTATTTTTATCCATAGTAGATTCTTGGTTGATCTTTACTTAATTAAATGAAAAGTAGCAATGATCAATTGGTTTCTTGTTGAGATTGAGGTGTAGAAGTTAACCACTTTTTGTCTATATAACAATAATTTGATTTGATATTAATTTACAAGAATTTTGCATTGAAAACAAAATTTAAATAGAATCAACTCTTTTATTTTTTATTGTTATTTAAATAGATAATTTGTAATTAAAGTATGTTGTATAAGGAGCGAAACAGAGTATCAAAAAAAGAAAATATTATGTAATCTAAACGAGTGAAATTTACTATCCCAATTAGTTACAATTATTATTGTTATTTTAGAAGAATTTTGCATTGAGAATGCATAAAATTTAAATAGAGTCAACTATTTTATTTTTTTATTTAAATTGATAATTTGTAATTAAAGTATGTTGTATAGGGAAGAAACAGAGTATAAAAAAAAGAAAATCTTATGTAATCTAAATGAGTCAACTATACTATCCCAATTAGTTACAATTATGTAATCTCTTAGAATATATAATATAAATTAAATTGACACCTTTATCTTAGAAAATGAAGCTTATATAAATAAATACTATATCTAAAATTAAAAATAGGAATCCAAGAAAGAAGAAGAAGAAATAGGAAACCAAGAAAGAAGAAGAAGAAAGAGAAGAAGAAGAATGAGTGACGAGCAATCAGATTCTGCAATGATGAATCCATGGGATATCGGAGACCCGTGCGATATGATAGACTTTGATGCCGACGATGAAGCACCGCAGTTTGAGTTTGAGTGTCCGCCTCTGCCTGAGCCCGTCTGGAATGGGGACGAAAACAAGATTGTTGCCGCCAATGTAGGTGAGCCGTGTGCCATGGACGTGAGTGGTAATCAACCACATCAGCCGGTTATTGATGAGTGTTTGTCCGAAGCTATGAGGATGACAGAGCACTATTGGGAAAACCCTTTATCTGGTTATCAACCATTTCAGTGTCAGCCTCAGTCACGTGCCATTGACGTGTGTGGTAATCAACCACTTCAGTCTCACCCTCACCCTCAGCCTTGGTCTCAGCCTCAGCTTCAGCCTTGGTCTCCGCCTCGGCCTCAATCTCAGACGGATATAGTAAGGACGCTGACGGATGAGTTTTTCGCTGACACGTGTGGTTATCCACCATCTCAGCCTCAGACTGAGTGGGATACCAGTAGGAACACGTTCGAGCTGATTCCCAATGTCGGTGGTCATCCTCAACCTCAACCTCAACCTCCGGTCTGGACTTGGGAGGAGAACAAAGCATTTGAGTCAATTATTACCAGTTGTTTTCAGGATACTATCCAGAACTGCTGGGAGGCCGTGGCTGTTCGTCTCCCCGGCAGGACCCGGGCACAGCTGCAAGAGCGCTTTCAGAAGCTGATGAAGGACATCAATGCCGTCCATAAGGGTTATCCTACAAGCACTCCTCTCAATGCAACACCACCACCACCATCACAGCCTTATTCGACTGATCACCATCACAGGTCGGTATTATTTTCATTCTCTTCTTATTTCGCAAGGTTTATTATTTCTTTCTATTCTTTCTGTTTACTTATTCTATATTTTCTTTTTCTTATAAGTTTTATGAACAAACCTAATAAACAATGAACTCTTCTTTTTCCCTTTGATTTGTTTTTGAAATAAATAAAATATTTTTGTTTACATGAAATTCATTGATTATCAAATATTTTGTTTATTATCATGACAGGGAGGAGGTCGTGCCAGCTGCAGAGGAGGAGGTAGTGCCAACTGCACAAGAGGAGGCAGCACCAACAAACACAGGATATCATCATTGGACGGAAGATGAACATAGGTATTTTATTATTATATTACTTCTTTTTACCTCTTATTTATTTATTTATTATTTAGTTGAATATTGGTATTTATAAAAAAAAAATGTGAAGCAACTAATATCAACATATAGGAGCAATTCTCTTGATTTAGATATATCTCTAACTTGTCCATGATGATTGTATGTTGCCTACAATATATAAGTCTAGCACCTCTTTTTTGCAAGATCGACTTCACTGCTCTCTTGTTAATTAAAGCTTGCATACATCAGTGTTTTTGTGCATCAATAACTAGTAATTTGAGCGAATTCTAAAGTAAATTTTATTGATTGCTAAATTTATTTTGTTTTGACCGTGGTTGGCATAATTAAATAGTTTATGTTTTTGTTTAAAAAATTTTAGTATAAAATTTGTTAATAGTTATTTCAAAAATCATATTTTGGTAGGTTATTTCTTAGAGGGTACCAAAATGAAGGTTCACACTGGAAAAGAATTTCAGAATATTATGTAAAAACAAAAACTCCTAGTCAAATTTCCAGTCATGCTCAGAAATATTTTTTACATCAAGAAGATTTAGCTAAAGGAAAAAAGTTAAGGAAAAGCATTTTTGATGTAATTTGATCATCGTAAGTCATTTCTTTACTCTCAACTACTTTATTTAATTCAATTTCTACTAATATAGAAAATATTTAATTGGCTATTTTAAACTCTTTTAAGTTATTATTCATAATAGTTACACTATTTTAATTGTTTTTCAATGTAGAAATTGTGCCCTAATTCAAGCTTTTTAACGGATGGAGGATTTGCTTAAAGGAGGAAGAACATGTAAATGGTCTAAAGATTTTTATTTAGGTTGCACATATCTAGTTCGAGTTAATTGTTAGCTAGTTTTGTAAATGAATAATGACCGGAAGATATGTTTGAAAAAATAATTATGTAGGTAGGACGATCATTATAGATGTAATTGTGATTTATAACCTTTTTATTAATAATATTTAATTTTCTAGTTCTCCAGCCTTGATGGCAATGCCGAAGGGGACGGTGAACTAGATTTTATCTCATCTATTTTTTGTTCTCTTGCTTGAGTAGTGTTCAAGCCATTCTTTCTCTTTTGATTTCCCATTAATCTTTTTTATGTCATTGTTCAACTCCTTGCTTCACCTCTTTGTTTCATTATAGAACCTTTATGATCTTGAGTGTCTTTGACTTGATGCTTTAGTTTAATTTAGTGCATTATTCTTGTTATGATTCCAATAAGCTAATTTAGCTGCGAGAGTTTAATTTAATTTGCACTTGAAGCTATTTTGTTGCTGCGTTACATCATGGTTAGGTAAAGGTATTTTGAAGCTATTTTTTTTCTGACGATATAAATGTAAAATTGTCATGCTGATTTCAGTAATAGAGAATATTTGTTGACATGGCTTAGTTATTATCCTCTGTTGTCTTTTTAGTTGTACTCTATTCTATGTTAATGGAAAAATATTTTAAGAAAAATAAAATTCATATTATTTCTCACTAATCAGACTCAAACATTAAAGTCATGGTGCTCCAAGTTATAAAAACTTTGGATGTTGTCTTTTAAATTTTAAAGTGGACAGTAGTTGCACATAAGTTAATTATATGGGGTATGACTAAAGAAACTTCAAATTCATATTATTTATTTATTTGAATATTGATGTTTGCCTACAAAAAATGTAGGCATTTTATTATAATGAATTATTATTTTGTTGATTGCTAAACTCATATACAATAATATTGATCACTATGTTTGAATGCCTTCTCACAATAAGGCCCAGAAGCTTTAATTGTAGAGAAAAGCACAAGTGAATAATGTGATGCTGACAACAGAACACACCATGAATCCATAACATTATAAAGAATTACCTAGTCCAATGTTAGACATCTTGCAAGAACATAGTACATATTGGTTTGGGAACCAGATTAATGTCTGTTACAATCTTGTTTGAAACTTAAATATCAATTACAATGTACTTTAAGGTTGATACCAGTTTGTTTATCAAGAAAAAGGACATTCATAACCAAATTTATTTCTTTGCTTGCTGATGCTAATAATATCAGGTATTCGTTTCGCGTCCAAGTGGTGAAAAACATTTATAGATTGCCTTGTAAATTACCAGTTACTAATTTATGAAGGTAAAACGGGGTAGTCATATATTCCAAAATTCCAAGTGCATTATGATATTAATTGTAAATAACTTATCCCTTACATTGATTATCTCCTCTATAATTTTGTTCCAAATGCAGAACCTGACCCAGCAAGCACTGAGAATAGTTTGTCCTCAGATCTCACCTATTATACCCCATAATTACAAGGAGAGTAGCTTTCCTGCACCAGTTTTTACTTTTGTGGTAGACTCATTTCAATTTCTTTTTTTTGTTAGAATTCGATACATATGTTGCTCCTAAATTCCTAATAAGCAATGAATGTTATTTATGCAGTTAAATAATTTTGGAAAAACAACAGCAGATGTCACCTTGCTTTTCACATGGACTGTAAGTGAAACTTTTTTAATGTTTTATCCTATTCTTGGCCCTTGGAGTGCTTAATGCAAACAATTGATGTATGCATTCAGATCTGTGTTGGATGACACAACTTATTTTTTATTTTTTCTTTTATTATTCTTGTTAATTTTTCATAATTATATTTTTTATTACAATATTTTTCATCTCAAATTTTTTGAATGAAAAAAAATGTGAATAAATTAGATTTTCTGAATTTATTTTAGTTTATTACCAAATAGAATACAAGAACACAAAATTGTGTGTCTCTGTCCTTTATGTCTTGTTCTCAGTGTCTTGTTCTTAGAAACAAACGCAGCCTTGATGTATGCATTCAGATTTCTGTTGGAGGACTTTCTGAGTTTACTGGCGATCATTCTAATTCAAAGATGTAAGAAAATTGTAACTTGTTCACCTTCTTTGTGAAAATCTCCCATTTGATTGCTTTTTATTCTAACATTAAAGACACATATTTTGTCATGCTAGGGTGAATGACAAAGTTATAATTTTTCACAATATTTCATTTAAACTTGAAAAATATTTATTCATTGTTTTGTTATATCAAGTTATTGGTTCCATCATGTTTTCTTCTCCTGGATAAAGCTAATTATTTTGTTCTAGCTTCTAAGCATTATATAAGACAAGCACTTGGATTTTCTTTTATTTGGGTATCATAAATAATTTCTTGTCAATTATGACAATTACAATGTTGAAGACTTCAAGTCCTGTCAAGCATCACTGTTTCATAATATTGGAAGCCTAAACAATTACTCCTTTTGAACTCTTAAAAATGATGTATCTTGTAATATCTTAGGGCAATCTTTTAGGATTGGTTTTTATATTTTCTTACATTACGCCATTTTTCATCTTTATTTTAGTATGTTTGGGATTCTAATATTTTTCAAAAATAGGGGTTGTTACTTTGTAATTTATCTCATGGTACATCTCATCATATCAGAATGGCTGAGTTGATTGAATGAAGATATCATGATGCAGATTGTAATGCTGTTTTTTCAGCTTTTGTTGCTTTTTTGTTCTTCTTATCCCCACCCCATCCCCCTTTTTTTGTTGATGTTTAGCATGTGTTTACATTGCACTTATGAAATTCAATCATTTGTATTTTGGTTCATGTGGTGCTAATCTTAATCTGTGATTTTCTTTGAAAGCTCTTCAAAAGATGTCTATTACAGCAGGATATTAACCTTTTTGTAACCAATATAGTTATTACATTTCACTGAAACGAATTAGTACTATTTGTCTTTTTTAACAACAATAATAATAAAAAGTTATATTCTTTGTAAATGACACTTTTGCATTTTGCAAACAACTTATCATTTAATTTGAATTTTTGAAAAAAAATAGATAATTATTTTAAAATTTTAATACTAGAATCTGGAGAACTTGTTACAAACATCAAGTGCATCATCTTTATAACTGCGGCAGAACTCTCCACACACACTGCTCCTTCGTCCGAAACAAAAAGGAAGCTCCCAAAGGGACGAAAGAACCCTTCGACTCCCTCTTGGGTAGCTGCATGATGCAAGTAAGTCGTGACAAAGCTGAACAACTCAGCTTTGTCCCCGTCAGTTACTTGCATCGCAAGGTTCCCAAGAGAGCTTGGATTAGCCATAGAAAATTGCCAAAATTGAAGCAAGGAATTGAGTTGAGCAATGTGAGGCATTGTAGGTGCAAAGAGAATCCTTGGCATGATGTCATGCTTTGTTACCATGTGAATGAAGTTGGCACCCCATCTTTCTTTGAGAATGGCATTGGAAAATGACTGATTCCCAAGCATTGGTGAACCGAAAGTTATGCAAAGAACTGAGATAGAAGAAGATATGTGTTGGAGATATGCCAAAAGCCAAAGGCTGCATAGAGAAGCTATGGCTCCTCCTATGGAATGGCCTGTAATAACAATTGATTTGGTTTTGCTGTTTCTCATAATTGGCAACATCTGAAATTAACATTAACTTTGAATTCTTAGTTGGCTGAAAAAAAGACATGGAACACTCGAGGAACAGTAAAAATAAATAAATAACTAAATTTTTTATATACTGACATAATAATAATATTACAAGAAATAGGTAGTGATACAAATTTATCTCGAAAAATTAGTTTTTAAGAATTGTATGCAATAATACTATGAACACATTAAAATTAACTATTAAATTAATTATTATATATGTGTATAAATATACGTATTATTAAATTTATTTTAAGGTGTATTTTATATTTTAATATATATTTTATATAATTCATTAATTTTTTTTGTGCTCGTAGCATAGTTGAATTTTATGTAGAGAGAAAAAAAAGGAAAGAAGAAAAAGCTTTGATTTTTTTTTCCTATTAACATTTGCTAATTTGCTTTGTTGATGCACACGTGTCTATCGATTCACGTTTTTTTTCCATCTAGTGTTAAATATAAAAATTATAATTATTTATGATATATTTAATTAAATTTTGACGGTATTTTAACTATCTTTAATCTTCTTTAATTTCTGGTTATTAGAAAAAGATTATCCTAACTTAGTTTTTATTGGTATTTTTAAAATTATAATAAAAAAAATATTTATTAGTAATATATTAAAAGTAGAAATGGCAAAATTCCCGAGACGCGGGAACTATACGGGGACTGTTTCGAATGGGGATCTGACTAGGGGGAATTTTTTTCCGTGGGGATGGGGACGGGGGACAAAATTCTCCCGAGGCAAGTGCGAAGACCCGATCGGGGATTTCCGCCTCATCCCCGCTAATCCCCGAAGTTCATAAATTTACTGAATTGTCCTTAATAGTTTATTTCTCATATATGTTTTTTAGTCATTTCACACACACACATATATATAGAAACCCAAAACTCCTAATCCTCATTTACATAACTCTTCTTCAATTTAGAAATCCCTAACGTTGTCCATACTCCATCTAACCTCTGTGCAGCCACCCTCTCGCGGCTCTCCCTTCTCACCGCATCGTCACACTTCACCGTGCCATGATCCTCACCGCGTCGTGCTTTCTATTTGCGGCGTTCCTTTCTGTAACTTTGTCGTCGTGTCCATTCTCCTCTATGTTGTCGCGTCTTCCACCTTGTCCACTTCTCTATCCTCTGGCTCGCCGTTGCGTTCCCCCACTGCATCATTTTGAAAGAAGTCACCATCTTGTCGTTTAGATTTTTTGTATAAAATCTTGTTATTTTTGTATAGAATGGATACTTACACCTCTATTCATATGGAAATTAATAATTAGTTAGAACTATCAGATAGATAGGGAATAAGGTCCCCGCGGAAAATAGGGCCCTGTGGAGAATGGAGATGGGGAACAATATTCCCCCACAGCGGAAAATGGAGGCGGAGACAGAAAGTAAATCTAGGGGCGGGGATGGGGAGCAGGAAGACATTCTCCGCCCCCGCCTTGCCCCACTGACATCCCTAATTAAAAGAGAGTTAAAGATAATTTTTAGATTCATTCTTAACTTCTTAAGTTTTTAACATGAAGCCATGTCAGCTTAAGTAGTTTTAGATTTATTATTAATTTTTTACTCCCCTTTTATATGCCTAATTATTTATTTTTTATACTTTAACTCCCCATTAAATTTATTAAAAGTTACAAGAAATAAAATTAATGTCATTTTTACCTTAAAGTCCCATTAAAATTATGAAACATTACATCTAACAAAGGTCACACTAAAATCAATATAAATTTCACCTTAAGTTCCTATTAAAATTATCAAATCTTAGACCTAATAAAATTCAATGTACAAGAAAAAATTAATTTACTCTTAAGATCCCACTAAAATAATCAAATGTTATAATAAATAAAAAATAAACGTATAAATTTTTTTAAGCTTCCACTAAAATTAGGATAACTAATCTATTTTAAATATTATCAATTATAATATTAGTTTTAAAATGTAACTAAACGAATTTTTAAATATAATTAAAAATAACATAATTTAAATGTAACTAAACGAATTTTTAAATATAATTACAAATAACAAAAAATAATATAAATATATGTATATCTAAATACATATTTTTAGTTTTTTTTTTATATAATCAGATATTACAACGATAACGATAACGATAACTATAACAATCACTTTAACGGTCACAAATAACAACTTCTATCTTTGCATTATGCTATAGAATTTTCATTGTATTTTATCTCCTCATAATAATATATCTTTATATAATATTATCGATTCTTTTTAACCTTAATTTTTTATATTTTGCTACCTTTTATTTTTATGTAAGTTACACTATTATTTTCAATGTTAATGTTAATTCTTTTAAATAAGTATAAATTTAATTAAAAACTAATTTCTGATTTTTTCCTTTAATACTCATTACTCATTCTTATATTTACTATATAAATCAACATTCACTGTACACTTTATTTTTATCTCCTCTCATATAATCTCATACCTCTTTCTCTTTGGTTTCTCCTTCTCCTTCTCAATTTTTGTTAATTTTGTGCACAACTAGAATTTGGTTGATAACCATAGTTTTTATTTTTATTTTTTTAAATTTGTCAAACGTATGTATTAAGTGATTGTGTGATTGTATTCATTAGTTTTTCTATTTTTTTGTGTAATTATTTATTGGGTTTTTTTCTCTCCTTTGTGAGGTCCAAGCCCAATATTTTGAGGGTGTCTCTTGCACCCATTGTGCCACAACCCTAATTCAGATTTTTGGGGGTCATTGAGAGTGAGTGAGAATAGCCACCAAGTGAGAGAGAAAGGAAAAACAGAATTTCCGTTTTTGCCCAAAGTAGTAAATTTTAAATGGCAGTTTCTCAGTTGTTCACCGTTAGATCGGCTTAAAATTTAAACTGCGTGTTCCTATCATCTTGTTCTTCATTCTGGTCGGTGAAGATGTTGATTGGAGATTTGCAGTGAGAGAAATTGGCTTCGCAAGAGAGAAATTAGGTTTCCCGTTTTTACACAGAGCAGCAATTTTGGAACGGTATTTTCTCATTCTTTCACCGTTGGATCGACGTGAAATTTGAACTGTAGATTCTTCATATCTTGTTCTTCGTTCTGGACGGTGGAGATTTTAATTAGAGGTCTGCAGAGGGAGAAATTGGCTTCGATAGTAGCTCTGTTTTTTGGGTATATTTCATCTTCTTGCTTTTCATTTGTGAGCTTTGGTGCTTTGATGTTTTGGCTGGTTATATGCACATTTTTGTGCTTTGTTTGAGACTCTCTTGTACCTCATTTGATTATAGTGGAACTATTTCAATGGTCTGGACGACTCGTGGTTTTTACCTCTCACATTGAGGGGGTTTTCCACGTTAAAATCTCGGTGTGTTCTTATTATTGCTTTATTTGCTATATTTGCTTGTTATAGTTGCTGCCATATTGTGTTGTGAGTGTTTCCATATTTTTCTTGTGTTGGACATTTGTGTCGTTTCCGCTGCTAGGCTCTTTCATATTGGCATCAGAGCTTGTTGGTATTTTTCTGGGCTTGTGATTTTGTGAACAATGGAAGCTAATACTAATACTAGTAGGATGATCACTCTTAATGGTCCTAATTATGATTTGTGGAAGTCAAAAATGGAAGATTTACTTTATGTCAAGAATTTTCATCAACCAGTTTTTGGTACAGAGAAGCCTAATGATAAACTGATGATGATTGGACTTTGTTGCATAGACAAGTCTGTGGATATATTAGGCAGTGGGTTGACGATAATGTGTTGAACCATATTATTGGAGAGACACATGCTCGGACTCTTTGGATTAAGCTTGAACAGTTGTATGCTCGAAAAACTGGGAATAACAAGATGTTTTTGATCAAGCAGTTGTTGGCTTTGAAGTATACAGATGGGACATCAATGACAGATCACTTGAATAATTTCCAAGGAATTATGAATCAGTTATCTTCCATGGGTATCAAGTTTGATGAAGAGGTTCAAGGATTGTTACTTCTTGGCTCCTTACCAGACTCGTGGGAAATTCTCAGAATGTCATTGTCTAATTCTGCTCCTGATGGTATAATCTCTATGGATCTTGCCAAGAGCAGTATTTTGAATGAAGAGATGAGAAGAAAGTCACAAGGTACATTGACTACACATTCAGATGTTCTTGTTTCTGAGTCTAGGGGGAGAAGCAAAAGTCGAGGTCCTAAAGGTAGAGATCAAAGCAGAAGCAAGTCTCGAAGAAAGTATAAGAATATTGAGTGTCATCATTGTGGTCAAAAGGGACATGTGAAGCAATTTTGTTGGCAGCTAAAGAAGGAGAAAGCCAAGGCAAGTAAAGACAAGAGCACAAATAAAGATGATGGTAGCAAGGAAGACAAGGTTAATGTAACTCATGATGATTTTCTTGTTGTTGAGGAGTTTGAATCTGTTAACCTTGTTGATAATAGCACTAGTTGGGTGATTGATAGCGGTGCTTCTATTCATGTTACATCTAGGAGAGATTTGTTTACGTCCTATACTCCTGGTGATTTTGGTGATGTAAAAATGGCTCATCAAGGTGTTACAAAATGTGCCGGTGTTGGACAGGTTTGCTTGGAAACCTCCAACGGTACCAAGATGACTTTGAAGCGTGTGAAGCATGTTCTAGATATTCGGTTGAACTTACTTTCTGTTGGTAAGTTGTGTGATGAAGACTTGGATAGCTCATTCTCTCGTGATAGTTGGAAGCTCACCAAGGGTTCCATGGTTGTTGCTAGAGGTACTCGACACTCTACTCTTTATTTAACTCAAGCAAAGATTGTGAAAGATGTTGTTAATGCTGCTGAGTTTGTTGATGAAACTGATTTATGGCATAAGAGATTATGTCATATGAGTGAGAAGGGCATGAATATGTTATCCAAGAGGAATCTTTTATCTGGTTGTAAGGTTGCTTTGCAAAAGTGCAACCATTGCTTTGCTGGGAAACAGAACAGGGTTTCTTTCAAGAGCCACCCACCTTCAAGGAAGTCAGAGATACTTGACTTGGTGCATTCTGATGTATGTGGGCCGATGAAGACAAGAACACTTGGAGGGTCTATCTATTTTGTAACCTTTATTGATGATCATTCTAGGAAATTATGGGTTTACACTTTGAAGACCAAAGATCAAGTTTTGAATGTGTTCAAGCAATTTCAAGCTTCTGTTGAAAGAGAAACTGGGAAGAAGTTGAAATGCATTCGTACTGACAATGGTGGTGAGTACTCAGGTCCATTTGATGCTTATTGTAAAGAGCATGGTATAAGACATCAGAAGACTCCTCCGAAGACTCCTCAGTTGAATGGCTTGGCTGAAAGGATGAACAGAACATTGGTTGAAAGAGTTAGGTGCTTATTGTCACAGTCTGGATTGGCAAAATCCTTTTGGGGTGAAGCTTTGAGCACTGTTGTTCATGTCTTGAACCGGACACCATGTGTTCCCTTGCAATTTGAAGTGCCAGAGAAGGTATGGTCAGGTAAAGATGTTTCTTATGATCATTTAAGAGTCTTTGGATGTAAAGTTTTTGTTCATATTCCTAAAGATGAGAGATTTAAGCTTGATGTAAAGACTAGGCAATGTATTTTTATTGGCTATGACATGGATGAGTTTGGTTACAGGTTTTATGATCCTGTTAACAAGAAGGTGATTCAGAGTAGAGATGTTGTCTTTGTTGAAGACCAAACATTGAAGGATGTTGATAATGCGGAAAAGCCAATGGTTCAGCCTAGTGATGATTTTTCTGACTTGGATATTACTCCCTCCATGCCTATGGTAGAAGATGGTAGAGTTGAAGCTCAAAATAATGAGCATAATACAAGTGCAGGTGAAGATGGAACAATTGATCTGATACTTGATGAAGTTGGTGATGATGATCAAGATGAAGAACCAGCTTTAGAAATTCCTGCAAATGCACTTAGAAGGTCTACAAGAGAGAGAAAGCCTTCGTCAAGGTATTCTCCACATGAGTTTGTTTTGTTGACTGATGGGGGAGAACCTGAATGCTTTAGAGAGGCTGTTGAAGATGAAAGTAAAGCTCAATGGCTTGAAGCTATGCAAGAAGAAATGAAGTCCTTGCTTGAGAATGATACCTATGAGTTGGTGAAGCTACCGAAGGGTATGCGAGTTTTGAAGAACAAATGGGTATTCAGAATCAAGAATGAAGAACACAATTCTAAGCCTCGGTATAAGGTTAGATTGGTTGTTAGAGGCTTTAGCCAGAGAAAAGGTGTTGATTATGAGGAGATATTTTCTCCTGTTGTGAGGATGTCATCCATTCGTGCTGTGCTTGGATTAGCAGCGTCTCTTGATTTGGAGATTGAGCAAATGGATGTGAAGACAGCTTTTCTTCATGGTGATTTAGACAAGGAGATCTATATGGAGCAACCGGAGGGCTTTGTTGTTAAAGGAAAGGAAGATTTTGTGTGCAAGCTTAAGAAGAGTCTTTATGGGTTGAAGCAAGCTCCAAGACAGTGGTACAAGAAGTTTGAATCTGTTATGGGGAAGCATGGTTACCGTAAGACAACTTCAGATCATTGTGTATTTGTGCAAAAATTTTCTGATGGTGATTTTATCATTCTTTTGCTTTATGTGGATGATATTTTGATTGTGGGTAAGAATGCTTTGAGGATTAATGAGTTGAAGAAACAGTTGAGTAAGTTCTTTGCTATGAAGGACTTGGGTCTTGCCAAACAAATTTTGGGTATGACTATTACTTGTTATAGAGATTCCAAGAAGCTTTATTTGTCACAGAAGAAGTACATAAAGAAGGTGCTTCAAAGGTTTGGCATGAATGATGCCAAATGTGTTGCTAGTTCTTTTGCTCCTCATTTTAAGTTGAGTACCAAGCAGTGTCCAACCACTGATGAGGAGAAACAAGCAATGGATGAAATTCCTTATGCCTCAGCTGTTGGAAGCTTGATGTATGCTATGGTGTGTACTAGACCAGACATTGCTCATGCAGTTGGTACTGTGAGTCGTTTTCTCTCTAATTCAGGTAAAGAACATTGGAATGCTGTTAAATGGATTATGAGATATCTCAAAGGTACAACTAACTTGAGTTTGAGTTTTGGTGGTGAGAAACCTTTACTAGTTGGCTTTACTGATGCAGACATGGCAGGAGATATTGATTCTCGAAAGTCTACTTCAGGTTATTTGGTCAAGTTTGCAGGGGGAGCTATTTCATGGCAGTCAAGGCTACAAAAGTGTGTTGCACTTTCTATCACAGAGGCAGAGTTTATTGCAGCAACTGAAGCATGTAAAGAGTTGTTGTGGATGAAGAAGTTTCTTGCAGCACTTGGTTTCAAGCAAGACCGTTATGTGTTGTTGTGTGATAGCCAAAGTGCTATTCATCTTGCCAAGAATTCTAGTTTTCATCCAAGATCTAAACATATTGATGTTAGGTATCACTGGATACGGGATGTGTTAGATTCCAAGTTGTTGGAACTTGAGAAAGTTCACACTGATGACAATGGTGCTGATATGATGACAAAAGCATTGTCAAGAGAAAAGTTTGAAACATGTTGTTTGATCGCCGGAATGGCGAGAGCCTCCACCTAGTCGAGAAGGGGGAGATTTGTTGGGTTTTTTTTCTCTCCTTTGTGAGGCCCAAGCCCAACATTTTGAGGGTGTCTCTTGCACCCATTGTGCCACAACCCTAATTCAGATTTTTGGGGGTTATTGAGAGTGAGTGAGAGTAGCCACCAAGTGAGAGAGAAAGGAAAAACAGAATTTTCGTTTTTGCCCAAAGTAGTAAATTTCAAATAGCAGTTTCTTAGTTGTTCACCGTTGGATCGGCTTGAAATTTAAACTGTGTGTTCTTATCATCTTGTTCTTCATTCTGGTCGGTGAAGATGTTGATTGGAGATTTGCAGTGAGAGAAATTGGCTTCGCAAGAGAGAAATTAGGTTTCCCATTTTTACACAAAGCAGCAATTTTGGAACGGCATTTTCTCATTCTTTCACCGTTGGATCGACGTGAAATTTGAACTGTAGATTCTTCATATTTTGTTCTTCGTTCTGGACGGTGAAGATTTTAATTGGAGGTCTGCAGAGGGAGAAATTGGCTTCGATAGTAGCTCTGTTTTTTGGGTATATTTCATCTTCTTGCTTTTCATTTGTGAGCTTTGGTGCTTTGATGTTTTGTCTGGTTATATGCACATTTTTGTGCTTTGTTTGAGACTCTCTTGTACCTCATTTGATTATAGTGGAGCTATTTCAATGGTCTGGACGACTCGTGGTTTTTACCTCTCACATTTAGGGGGTTTTCCACGTTAAAATCTCGGTGTGTTCTTATTATTGCTTTACTTGCTATATTTGCTTGTTATAGTTGCTGCCATATTGTATTGTGAGTGTTTCCATATTGTTCTTGTGTTGGACATTTGTGTCGTTTCCGCTACTAGGCTCTTTCATTGTATTCCTGAGTTATGTATTGTCTTTGTCGCCTATATATCACTTCTTTTTTTCTTTCAACAATTTATAATTTTTTTAATATCATTTAATTGTAATAATATCGTTGAAAATACATGTTGTTATGATTCATGAAAAATAAAATTAAAAAATTAGATATCGTTTTTAATTATCAAAACATTAATAATATTCATACTTGTATTTTATCTAATAGTTTTAATGTTTTATCATTATACTATAGTATTTAAATATAAACTAAAAAAAATAAAAAAATAAACAAAACTAACTATTTAAAAAATAAAAAAATAATTATATGAAATTGGGTAAATAAACTTCAATTGAATTTTTTTATTACTTATTATAATATATTAAAAGAGAGCATAAGATAGTTTCACAATCATTCTTAAACATTATGTTATAGGATTTTCGTGATACTTTTATCTCATTATAATAATCTATCTTTCTATAATATTATAGGATTCGTTCTTAATCTTAACTTTTCATATTTTTTACCCTTTATTTTTATGTAGATTACACTATTGCTTTCAATATTAATATTAATTTTTTTAATATATATAAATTTAATTAAAATCTAATTCCTTCTCTTTTCCTTTCATACTCATCACTTATTCTTATATTTACTATATAAATTAACATCCACTTCACACATTTTTTTTTATCTCCTCTCACATAATTTCATACCCTTTTGTTTTCTCCCTCTCCATTCTTTGCTAATTTTTTACACAACTAAAATTTGGTTGATGATCATAATTTTTTTTTTAAATTTGCTAAACGTATGTATTAGGCGATTGTGTGATTGTATTTATTAATTTTTTATTTTTTATATAATTGTATTCATAAGTTATATAGTGTTTTTGTTGCCTATATATCATTTCTTTTTTCTTTCAACAATTTACATTTTTTTAATATCATTTAGTTGTAACAATATTATTAAAAATACATGTTATCATGATTCATAAAAAATAAAATTAAAAAATTAAATATTATTTTTGATTATCAAAACTTTAATAATATTCATATTTATATTTTATTTAATAATTTCATCACTGTACCATAGTATTTAAATATAACCTAAAAAAATAAAAAAATTAAAAAAATAAAAGTAACTATTTGAAAAACAAAAATAAAAATAATGATGATATAAAATCAGGTGAATAAACTTCAATTAAATTTTTTATTACTTATAGTCTAATTTATATATTTTTTATAATTATTAAATTTTGGATTAATTTTTTATTTTAAATTGTCATTTATCATCAACCATTATAAAATTTAAATTAATAGTTATATGCTACTAGAAAAAATTTTAAACTTTTTAATCAATTAAATTTAATTCATATTATTATTCAATTAAATTACAAAATAACAGTTAAGTATAATTATTATCTATATTAAAATAGTATATTTTCTTTTTTTATTTTTTTTGTTGAATAATAATATTATTAAATCATATATAAATTGTCAAATTAAATGAATATATTGTAGAATATTTTTAACAAATTAACTTCTAAGTTTAATATTAATTTATATATTATTTAGTATATCTCTAAGTAATATTAGCATTTTAAATTTATCCTATATAATATAATTAATTTAATTCTCCGAATATATCGTGAGTCTTAATCTAATTATAAATAAATTGCGACCAAATGAAAGTTATCGTGTCCCCACTTCTTTATATGAGAGTAAGTTCAAATATAATGAAATTAATTAAAGAAAAAATAATTTTAATTCCATATGGTGTGAACTGTGAAGTCAACTAAAGAAGCACCAATTGTGTAATTGAAAGAATTCTTTTCATGAATGTCAAGATGTCTCTCCTAAAATTGACACTAAGAAACGTTTCATATTACTTTGCTTTTCATCCCTCTAAATTAAGTAGGTAATGGCAGACTTGATATAATTTTACCAATACCGCACGACTTTGATCACATTTCACACAGTGGTAAGTGTTAACATCTTTGATAATTGAATTCGAATAAAGTTTAATTTGGAGTCTTGCTATCAAAACATTGAACAAAGACCAATGCGACTTGTAATTGTGTAGACCTTAAAAGGTCCTTGTCCCTACTTGGACATGACACAATTATTGATAAAGGCTATATATACCACACCTTTTGTCCTTATTTTCTATTTTCACATTTTATTTTTTTTATTTTTACAAAATTCTAAAATTGAAAAAAAAAATAAAAAAAAAATACAAACCAAAAGTATCCTGATTTTCTATGCTTGACCCAGAAAATTGATTCCACTACGAGTCACAGCTAATTTGCTATAAGTAACATTATCTTCTACAGTTCTACTTGATGATGGGACAAATATTTGTTTGGAAATATAAGTGCTTGTCCACCTTTTCAAATTGGAGGTAATAATTTCTTTCTTTTTTTGTTTTTTTTTTTAAATAATCGAGTAAATGATCAAATTCGTTTTTGAAAAATCATTCGTTCTCGTTTTTGAAAAATTATTCGTTTTCTAAATTGATCTGTGAAAATATTTTTTAATCAAATTCATCCTTTAAAAATTTTAAGTTAGTCATATTAATCGTTTCGTTACTTTTATTACTCATAGTATCAAAGTTTGCTGATATAGTACATTAATTAACACTACAGTATATACACAACAGTCTTAATTGACTGATTATGAAATTAAATTAAATCAATTCTAAGTTGAGAGATTTTAATACCTCAAAATCCCTTTAATTTAGAGTTGATTTAATTTAATTGTATAAATTTATCATGTTAACAACCAATTAAGACAGTCAAGTGTATGTTGTGGTCCGCGTGTGATGTATTTCTTAACGTGCTACATTAGCAAATTTTGACGTTGTTAGCAATGAAAGTGATAAAAAAACTAATATGACTAATATATAATTTTTGAATGACGAATTTGATTAAAAAAAATCTTTCGCGGACTAATTTAAAAAAACAAGTAATTTTTTAAGGAACGAATTTGATCATTCATCATTGCAATGATTAAATAGGTAGACTTATATTCGTGTGATGTTCGAGATTTTAGTTGTATAAATTTTTCATAAAATAATTGAGCAAATAATATTTTAAAAATTAATAAAGTCTATTTTAGTTATATTATTTGTAAATTGTATCAATCTATAATTATTTAAATTAAAAATTATACAATATATTAATTGCGTTAGTAGTTTAACGAATTTTATTTTAATATAATTGTATCTAATTAAATATTTTTAAAAAGTTATTGATAAAATTGTGAAAGAATAAGAAAATAAAAGATGAAGAAATTTTATTGATTGTTGATTGATTGAATTGTACGGAAGTGTTTTGTAAACTATGAGGGTAAAACTAAATATATATAGAGTATTGTCCTATGAAAGATAAAAGTAAATAAAGATAAGATAAGAACAATTAAAGATAAGATAAAGATAAGATAATAAAGATTAAAATTAAAATTGAATTTTTGTATCCTGTTGGGCTGAATTTGTGGGCCACGATACTTCTTTATTGTTGTCATGTGCTAAAGTAGAAGAGTATTTTAATACGCCCCCGCAAGCTGGTGGATGGAAGATGTCAATAATCCACAGTTTGGATAAGTTCCTGATGAAATTGTTGAGAAAAGCGCGTCTGACGTGGTGACGCGGAGGAAGATGCCTGCGGCAGAGCTTGAGCTGCCTACTGCAAAAATATAAAAGGAGATGCTGTGCTTGAGCAGCGATCTTCAAAAACTGCGTGCGGCGGAGCTTGAGCTGCCGGCGACAAAAATATAAAAGGAGATGCTGTGCTTGAGCAGCGATCTTTAAACAATTGCGTGCGGCGGAGCTTGAGCTGCCGGCGGCAAAAATACATAAAAGGAGATGCTGTGCTTGAGGGAGAGAGAGCAAACAGCGATCTTCATAAAAAAAAGAATGAAAAAATAAAAAATAAAAAAATAAAAAATAAAAAAATAAAAAAATAAAAAATAAGCGTGTAAAACGCAACAAGATTGATCTTTAGAGGGCGCGTATGGCGCAATAAGAGTGGTCTTCAAATGGCGCGTAGAGCGCAATAAGAGTGCAGATGGAACTGCTAGAACAGATGCAGATTGAACTGCTAGAACAGATGCAAATTGAACTGCTGAAACAGAATACTGACGAAACTCCCGAAAGAAGTTGCAGATGAAATACAAGAAGGCGCAGACGGAATTGCTGGTAAAGAACCGGGATAATCAAAACTGTGGTAGAATTTTCACTTGGATGCATGTAACTAAATCTATGATTATTTATTGTGGGAGGAAGTT
The DNA here is from genome assembly GCF_059453495.1 of Arachis ipaensis. NCBI lineage: Eukaryota > Viridiplantae > Streptophyta > Magnoliopsida > Fabales > Fabaceae > Arachis > Arachis ipaensis. The sequence goes on from NC_142443.1 coordinate 138,170,861, forward strand.
GAAAAAGAAGCATGGTGATTTCTCACCGAAGAGATGATAACTTATATATCCTCCTCAAGGAGGATACCATGGCTCTGATACCATGATAAAATTGTGAAAGAATAAGAAAATAAAAGATGAAGAAATTTTATTGATTGTTGATTGATTGAATTGTACTGAAGTGTTTTGTAAACTATGAGGGTAAAACTAAATATATATAGAGTATTGTCCTATGAAAGATAAAGCAAATAAAGATAAGATAAGAACAATTAAAGATAAGATAAAGATAAGATAATAAAGATTAAAATTAAAATTGAATTTTTGTATCCTGTTGGGCTGAATTTGTGGGCCACGATACTTCTTTATTGTTGTCATGTGCTAAAGTAGAAGAGTAGTTTAATAGTTATTATGTATCATTATACGTAGCTAAATTTCTTATAAAATTCATAAAAAAAATTAAAATTTACTAAATTCTACACTAAACAATCATCAAAACTTTAGAATCTGATATGACTTTAAATAAAAACAAGCATAAATGTATGTTAATAATAATGATCACTTGTAAGAAAAGTATTCACATTTTGTAAAAATAGATAGATAGATTACACAACGAGCTAGAAAACACTCTCCATTAGCAACATTGAGGAATCAAGCCACACCACTTGGTAAACCGTAAACGAACTAATCTCTTCAGTTGTTAAGAGTTACACAATTATGACAAAAAAAAGAAAGAGTTACACAATTAACTACGCAATTTAGTAACCCAGTGAAATAACTACTATTAGACCGCATTCTAGTATTATGTTTAAGAGAATTATTAGAGAATCAATAAATTTTATAATTTGTAGTTATTAATTAGTCATTATAAATATTTTTAATGGTGTGAAATTATATTTAATAATATAAAATTATTTTTTCTTTTAATGATTAAGTGTTGATTAAATTTTAATTAAAATGCTGCTCCCTAAACTTTTTCTATGTTTAATTAAGTGGTTTGTGATGCGTGAGCATCTTTTCTACCTTTTTCTAGTGAATTTGCATTTAATTTGTTGAGTTTAATCAAGAATTAATTATCTTTTAGCCACTATGGATGCTACTTTAAGTCGTGTGCAATTCTGTTTATTTTAGGTAGCATTCGGATGGATTTGATGGAATTTTCGCAGAAAAAGAGAAGAATGCGAATGATGCTGTCAACCCTGACCTCTCTGCACTCAAACCTAAATAACTCAAGCTACAGAGGTCCAATTGACGTGATTCTATTGGTGTTGGAAAGCGAACTTCCAGAGCTTTCCAACGATATATAATAGTCCATGCTTCTTCTCCATCAATTTGGCCAAGGCTGTGCCTAACTTGAGATTTATCAAGTTAGACGTGGATTATTAAGGAATCAAGTGGTCCCCAACTCTCCAAGAAGCAAGTACGCAATCTCCTATTAATTCTGATTTAAACTTTATTTTATTTAAAAATAGGAAAAGATATTATTTAGTTTTAGGAAATATATTTTACATTAATTAGGATTAGATATAAAAGGGAAAAGAATCTCTTCTCTTCTCTTCGACCTCATTCTGCACTTTACAGTTTTACAGAATCCTAGTTTTCTCTCTAAACTATGAGCAACTAAACTTTCACTGTTAAGGTTAGGAGCTCTGTCTATTGTATAGATTGATACTATTATTTTTCTATTTTAATTCATGTATTGATTTATAATTCAAGAATTATTTTCGTTCTTTATTTTATGAATTTGGGTGGAACAGAAGTATGACCTTGTTCCAATTGAGTTCTTGTATACTTGGAAAAGCTCTTTACTTGAACAACAGCTTGAAAATAATTTCTCCTAAATTTCTAATTATCTGGACTTAACGGAATACGTGATATATAATCCTCTTATATTTGGGTAATTAGGATTTTTGTGGCATACAAACTAGAATTGAACTTTACCCTCTAATTGGAATTAAGTGACCAAGGAATTGGCGGTTAATGAATTTTAGAGGAGACTAAAAAGATCTAAGGAATTAAGGTTTAGTCACATATAGTTTGCCATGAATTAAATCTTGCATGATTAAAATAGTTAGTAAAAAAAGTCAATTCGAAAAATAGATAACTCTGAAGTCTTAACTGTTTCTCCATATATTATTCACAACTCAATTACTGCTGCTTTCTAATTTTTTAAATTTACTGTTAATGCTTTTGAACACTCAAACACTCTTTTCTGTTTGTCTAACTAAGTAAATCACTTAACCGTTGTTGCTTAATCCATCAATCCTCGTGGGATCGATCCTCACTCACCTGAGGTATTACTTGGTACAACTCAGTGCACGTGCCGGTTAGTTTGTGTTTATAAATTCCGCACCAAATTTTTGGCGCCGTTGCCAGAGATTGATTGTGATTGACAACTACTCGTTGTTTGATTGTGATTGATAACTACTCGTTGTTTAATTACTTAGATTAGATATTTTGCCTTTAATTTTTTTAGTATTATCAATTTCTAATTTTATTTTTCATTTTTTTTTTCTTTTTCATTTATATCCCCCTTGCCCCGTATCTTCTTTTTATTTTCATTTTTTACTTTTAATTTTCCTAACTTCATTTTGATATTTTTTTTAACTTTCGTTCGCTCCCTTTTTTTTTTCATTTTTTTATTAATTTCTTAATTGTTTAATATCTTTTTTTATTTTATTTTGTCTTTTATTTTTGTTTTTTTTTTGTTTTCTTTTATTTTATTTTCATTTTTTCTATTTTATCAATTTTATTTTATTTTTATTTTTAATTTTTTAAAAAATATATATTTTGATTTATTTTATTTAAATTTTTTTTCTCAATTTCTGAAATTAAGTTTGGTGTCCCCTTAGTTGTTTTATTCTTCCTAATTATTTTACTTATTGATTTTAAATTTTATACTCCATTTTGCTTATTAGTTGTTTTATTTTTTTATTCAGTTTATTTTTTTTATTTTATTTTTCTTTTATTTCGTTTTCTTTTATATTTTATTTTATTTTTATTTTTTTCTATTATTTTTATTTTTCTTTATGTTTTTTCTTCTTTGCTTGCCTGTTTATCACATGGTGCGTTTAATTTTGTTTGGTGTTTTGTGCTAAGGAAAAATAATGGAGAGAGATCACATGGATTACTACTCACACCCAGGGAGTGATTCTTATTATTGTGGATGGAGGAACTACCTAAATTTTGGTTGGCAAAGTCAAAACCAAAGAAATTTCAGTGCTTCATGTTCCAACTATCAAGAACCACCATTTTCCTATTCTTACCAAGAACCATCCTCTTTTTTCTCTTATCAAGAACCATCACCTCCTTCTTATTCATACCAAGAGCCACCATCTCCCTATTTATACCAAGAACCACCACTTCTCTATCCATATCAAGAACCATCATCTTTCTACCCATATCAAGAGCCACCAACTCCCTATTCATACCAAGAACAATCATCTTTTTACTCTTATCAAGAACCACCATCTCCTTCTTATTCATATCAAGAACCATAAGATCTTGAGCTTCTCATGAAAGAATTCATACATGGTATAAGGACGAGTGTCAAAAATGTAGAGAAATATGTGCAGTCGATTATCAAGAACCAGGAAGAGGAACAAGCAAATTCCTTCCCAAGAGATATAATGCAAGATCCTATGGAAGAAAGTGAGGAAATCAATCAAAGGAGTTCATACTCTAGTGAATTAGAGAACTTTCTACCCTCACACATGGAAGAAAAGGAAGATACAAAAATAAAGGAGGTTGATGCACCAACAAAGAAGGAAGATGCACAAACAAAGGAGGTTGTAAGGGATAAAAACAATTATGGGAATCTACACTCCAATGAAGCAGAGAGTGGCATAGAGGGTGAGTTTATTGAACACCAATTCAAGAAGTTCTTGATGAAGGGTACACTCTAACCATCACACAACACGCAAATTTTGAAATCAAAGAAGTGAAGGCAACCAAGGAAAGCACTAAAAAGGGATTGTGACCAAGAAACAGAAGAAAATATCCATGAAAAAGAGAAAGTCAGAAAAAAACAATCAAACCTCTACACCAACAAGTAAGGTGAATCAAGCTAATCACAATAAAAGAAAGCTTGTTAGGAGAAATTTATATCAGGGGGCACTAATTTTCACCTCTCCCCCCTTGAAGACATTTCTTTTATCCAACTGGAAGAAGAGGAAGAAAATTCAACAATCAAGTGTCAAGCTAGTGACATTAAAGAAGCGCTCGCTGGGAGGCAACCCAACTATTAGTATCTTTTTTTTGTAGTTACTGTGGTTTTAATTTTATAGTTATTTTAATTTTAGCATTATAGTTATTTTAGTTTTGGTTTTAAATTACTTTAGCTAAATTTTTTTTTTTAGAATTTTTCTTGTTTTACATGTGTTTTGGTCATGCAGAATGATTAAAACAGGAACAGGAGTAATTAAGAAGAATTTTTGACACCCTGTTTTCAGATTTTCTTTGCTTGAGGACAAGCAAACTTTTAAGTTTGGTGTTGTCACTTCGCTTTTGGCCTTTTCTGTTTATTTTAATAGCACCACAGGGAGATGAATGTTCTTCATGGAGGAATGAGATGGCCACCAGCATAACTGAGGTGGTTGAGTTCCTTTCATTCTATTTCTCTTCCGTTCTTATTTTGTTGTCTTCTGTTTTCTGTTGCTTTGATTGCCTGCATGATCTTTAGTACTTTCAGTTCTTAGATTTAATTTCTTTCTGTCATTTGCTTTTAGTAAAAAAAAAATGTCTCATGAACCACTTACTGAACTTGAATCTAAAAAGAAAAGAAAAGAAGTGATGTATTGCATGAGAAATTGAGTTTATATTTAAGATTAGTCTTGTTTACTTAAATGTGGTGGTATTATTTCTGATTCTGAATGAATGATAAGAACAGTGCATATTTGAATTTGAATCAAAGGATGTTGATGTATAAGGAATAAGACTTTAGAGAACTATTATGACTTCTCTAAAATTAGTAAAAGCTTAATCCTTGAAGTAAAAGAAATAGCAAAAGAAAAATAAAAGCAAGGTCCAAGACTCTGAGCATCAATGACTAAGGAGGTCAGACATGATTAAAAGCTCAAAGAGTTGTTTCCTTAATCATATGCTTGTGGTGTTCTTGTGTCAAGTAATCCTTGAGACAGAATATCTAGAGTCGAGGCCAAATATATTTAGCAGAGTATGCCAAAAGCTTTGAGCACCATTGTCTGGGACTGGGAGTAACTGAAAGAAAAATCAGAACTTAAAGAGAGTTTTCCAGTCAAGTGCTTGCGGTGTTTTTGTGTCAAGTAAAGTTTGAGACAAAACACTTAAAGTCACGGTTAGACTCAAGGTACAAAGCACCAATTTATTGAGAAGTAAAGGATGTATGCTATGTTCAAGGATTAAACTAGAGTACAAAGAGCAGAGAATTCATAATATGATCTGGATTCTAATTCCGAATGACAGTGACATTCCTCTGATTCAAAGGAGAGTGAGATGGCAAAACTGTTCAGAATTATAATAGATAAACCCCACTTTAAGAAGAGACATGAGCATAACTGAACTCTCACCTCTCATGCAAATTCACATCTTAATCATGTACTAATTTTGATTGCTTGAGGACAAGCAACAATTCAAGTTTGGTGTTGTGATGCGTGAGCATCTTTCCTACCTTTTCCTAGTGAATTTGTATTTAATTTGTTGAGTTTAATCAAGAATTAATTATATTTTAGCCACTATGGATGCTACTTTGAGTCGTGTGCAATTCTGTTTATTTTAGGTAGCATTCGGATAGATTTGATGGAGTTTTCGCAGAAAAAGAGAAGAATGCGAATGATGCTGTCAACCCTGACCTCTCTGCACTCAAACCTGAATAACTCAAGCTACAGAGGTCCAATTGACGTGATTCTAGTGGCGTTGGAAAGCTAACTTCCAGAGCTTTTCAACGATATATAATAGTCCATTCTTATTCTCCATCAATTCGGCCAAGGATGTGCCTAACTTGAGATTTATCAAGTTAGGCGTGGATTATTAAGGAATCAAGTGGTCCCCAACTCTCCAAGAAGCAAGCACGCAATCTCCTATTAATTCTGATTTAAACTTTATTTTATTTAAAAATAGGAAAAGATATTATTTAGTTTTAGGAAATATATTTTACATTAATTAAGATTAGATATAAAAGGGAAAAGAATCTCTTCTCTTCTCTTCGACCTCATTCTGCACTTTACAATTTTACAGAATCCTAGTTTTCTCTTTGAACCATGAGCAACTAAACCTCTACTGTTAAGGTTAGGAGCTCTGTCTATTGTATGGATTGATACTATTATTTTTCTATTTTAATTCATGTATTGATTTATAATTCAAGAATTGTTTTCGTTTTTTATTTTATGAATTTGGGTGGAACGGAAGTATGACCCTTATTCCAATTGAGTTCTTGTATAACTTGGAAAAGCTCTTTACTTGAACAACAGCTTGAAAACAATTTCTCCTAAATTTCTAATTATCTGGACTTAACGGGATACGTGACATATAATCCTCTTATATTTGGGTAATTAGGATTTTTGTGGCATATAAACTAGAATTGAACTTCACCCTCTAATTGGAATTAAGTGACCAAGGAATTGGCGGTTGATGAATTTTAGAGGAGACTAAAAATGTCTAAGAAATTAAGGTTTAGTCACATATAGTTTGCCATGAATTAAATCTTGCATGATTAAAATAGTTAGTAAGAAAAGTCAATCCGAAAAATAGATAACTCTGAAGTCTTAACTGTTTCTCCATATATTATTCACAACTCAATTACTGCTGCTTTCTAATATTCTAAATTTACTGTTAATGCTTTTGAACACTCAAACACTTTTTTCTATTTGTCTAACTAAGTAAATCACTTAACTGTTGTTGTTTAATCCATCAATCCTCGTGGAATCGACTCCTACTCACCTGAGGTATTACTTTGTACGACCCAGTATACTTGCCGATTAGTTTGTGGTTATAAATTTCACACCAGTTTATTTGATAAACCTTTTTGAAAATGATAGCTTCTGCTCCTGTCTTTGTATCGCGAGGAAAATCCATAAATATGACTTCAATTATTTTCGACTTTTATCATCTACTAGAATGGGCCATAAGGCAAAGTTCTATATTTTTGTGCCTTTTATTATTAGGGTCGCACTAGTGTACAGATTAAAGTTCATACAGATATACAGATTTTTTGTCATTTTGTTTCATATGTTGACACGTATTGGCCCCATGTTGCACTATGCAACTGACTCAGAGAAGGGGGCAGAAGCTCATAAAAGGTGCAACGAAGCTGGCTTGGTGGCGTGAAGTCGAACGGGTTCTGAACGAGTGAACGTCACGCGTTCCGTTGGTTGCAGTATGCAGCAGTGTGATGCATGTTATTATAGTAAGGAAAAGGGTGGTGGTTGAATGTACATCTAGAGCTTGAAAACACATAAATTACTGTTTTAATTTTTGAGTGGCAGTTAAATGTATAATTTTATTCAGCACAAAATTACTGATTAAATATTTATTGCGAAAAGAGTGGCTTATTTTTTTTAATGATCATTTATGTTTATATTTCTTAATGGTTGACTTGTTCCTTTAGTATAAATCAATATTACAGGTGGTCCATACATTTTGGTTGAAGCTTGTAGTTAACGGGGCATTGTAAATGATTTTTTATAAAAGAGAACAATTAGGAACCAAAAGCATATCAGCAAAAAATCAGCTAAAATGTGTTTGGGTTCCATGAAAAATTGGGTTTTGGTTTGTGCTCCGTGATCTCAAGAGCGGTTTTCAAACATATTATTCAAAAAGTGATTTTAATTAAACGGTTTTGTTTACTTTTTAGCTGGTTACATTTTGGTTCCATATACTTTTTCTTTATAAAATAGTGTTACACCATGTTATTTTTTCAACAATTTTCACCCTAAACAATTATTTTAATTATTAAAAAATATAAAAATATTAGATATTATTATTGCATCAAGTCTTTTCAAATTAAACTTGATCACTAATTGATTCGGTATGTATAAGTTCAATAATTTTAATTTATCCCTGAGCTACACATACAAAATCCAAGATTTAACTTCAAGATATTATTAAATTTAAGAAATTTAAAAAATGTGTTCAGTAAAATTTAAAAGAAATTTTTTTAAGAGATATTAAAATGATATTTTTTTTTATTTATAAAATATACACTCTCTTTTCTTATAACTTTAAAAAAATCTTATTTTTAATTTATTTTAAATTGTTTGTGTTAATTATTGTCACAGCATCTAAATTGTATATATTAGCTAGTATGTAATATTTATTAATTAAATAAAATCAATAACAAAGTATTGATTCAAAGGTGAATTCATAATCTTCATATTTAATTTTTATATCCTAAAGTAATTATTTTTAGGATTAAAGTTTTTTAATTGTAATAGAAATTAAAATTTTGAATTTAATTTAAAAAATTAAAATATTTTTTTAATTAATTTACATACGATTAAAAAATATTATAAAAAGGTTAAATCGTGCTTTTACTCTAAGAATCAAAGACAATGTACATTATAAATACAAAACTCTCCAATTTTTTATTCTAAATTTTTTCGCTCATGTAATTATTTCACTTAATTGTAAATTAAAAGAAAAAAAGTCAAGTCAATTTTCCTACTGTCACACCCAAGGACTATTTGTATATAAACATCGTATAATTAGACTCTTTTTTATAAAATTTTTCTTTGTTTGTATTTTTAGCCATTTTAATACATGTACCAATATATAAATTAAATACTATTAGACTTTAAAAGTATTTAGCAGATTAATAAAAAAATAGTTAAATAAGTATGTAAATAATTGAAAACATAATGCCAATTTTTAAATATATTTCATAATTGAATAAATAAAATGTTATTAGTATTATTATTAACAATTTTAAGCATTATATATATATATATATATATATATATATATGGATAAAAAAATTTACAAATAATTAAAAAGGATACAGAATTATGGATAGAGAAATAGTAAGTTGAATTAAAATATGAGCAATGCTACATCGCTACTAGCAAATATTATTATTTTTAGTCAACAATAATTTATAATTATATTTACAGATATTTTACACACAAAAACATATACTTTACATTTATATTTATTAAAATTTTGTACATATAAATCAATACAGTTTATACCTATATTTTTCAAAATTTATATACATGAATTAATAAAATTTATTTGTTAAAAATAATTTAATATTTGTGCTAGCTAAATAATGACCAAAACTACTAAAAATTGTTAATTCTCAAATTTTTCTAGAATATTAGTTTACAAATGAATTAAAGAAAATCATATAATTTATTTTTTATTTTTGAATTATACAAGAAAAAAGTTCTCTTTTATATATATTATATAGAATTAGTTATCAATTTTTCCCATCAATTAAAAAATGCATATGCCATAATTTTTTAAAAAATAATTATATCAATTAAAATTAAATTCATATTTTAGTTAATTAATATTTTTTGTCCTAGCTAATTAATATTGTTATTGCCTATTGGTATTAATATAGTATTACGGTGTTATTTCACCAAACCAAACGAGATACACAAATTAAGAATGGGGATATTTACTGATTTATGAGAGTGAAAGTTGAATGAATAATGAACTATTAAATGACATGCTTTAGCTTTAATTCTGCTGCAGCTGTGATCAAACTCTATAACGTAAATACGAATTTTTTGTTTTTGATATTGGAGTTACAACGGTGTTTTTATAAAAATGTGGATTGATGGGATGTTATTCTCAAATGTGGAATCGCTTAATTAAAAAAGTAGAAATCGGACCGTCCGATTAGTAGATGGTACACAAATTAGACTGTCCGATTTGTGTTAAAAAAAATTAAATGAAATTGAGGTTCACTAATTGGACCGTCCTATTTCTATACCTTCCACAATTTCGTACAATACCAAAAATTATAGTGTATCATTATATCATTACCCTTACTTCCATACCTAAAAAAAATAGCCGTCTTATAGGCTGCGTTTATTTTTGGAGACAGGATAAGACATGACATTAAGACAGATATAATAGAATGAAGACATTAAAAATTATTTTTTGTGTATTGTATTTAGATACAACGGACAAGACACTAATATAATGTCCTGTATTATGGGGTTAGTATTTAGGATTTTTAAAATTAAAAAAATATATAATAAAAATATTTTAGTAATTTTTTATAATAAGGTTATTGTAGTCATTTTCTATAAAAAAGAATATTAATTTAAATCGATTCAAGATTTGGTTTACTGATTTTTTGACCAAATCAATTTGTCTTATCTAATTTTGACAAAAATAATATAGTTTAATTAATTATATGTATTAAATTTTAATTAATAAAAAATATCTTTAAAAAAAAAAATTTTAAACATCTTTATCAAAGTGTCTCTTTTTTTTCTGCCTTCAATTGGGTTATGCAATCTTTTATTTATTTTTTTCTTTTTTTTTCGGGTCAAGGGGTCATATACCCGTTACTTATTTACTGAAACAGAGCTTTTAACCTATCCCACCCTTTCAACCATGATTCTCTCACAGCCCACCTTCATCCAAGGCCTTGTATGGACTATGGAGTCCAGTCCAGCCGGGCCCAATTCCCCATTCAAGCACAGTACCTCCTTTCCAAACGGAGCCAATTCCCTCCTAACACGAGCTATTCGGCTTCGTGCATGCTTCACGTCACCCCTTTCAGCGAACAAGCGGCTCTCTCTAGACACTTGTCACTACACGATAACTCCAAAAAGAATATCTGTATCCTCCAATCTGTACACTATAATTTCTCTTATTATTATTATTATTTTGTAGCATACATTGAATATAATAATTAATAACGACCTAGAAAAAGTTGAGAATTTCTTGAATAAAAGTATAAACCAGTTAAACACAATAATGAAAAAGCAGCTTTTGAGGTGCTCAACTCCAATTCAAATTCCTTTTCTTTAATAAAAAAAAAAAAATCCTCCTTCTCTTTACAAACTTGATTGATTTCAAAAGAGAACAAAGTATGATTGGTGACATGGATTAGCTATGGTAGAGGCTTTGATTGAGTTGGAGTTGTATACCATTTTTTGAATCTTGTTAAGTTACAATAACATTAGGTATACTATGAATTTAATTAATTTTATTGCAGAGAAAATTATGGAGCAAGGAGGAAGGTAGAAATAGTTTGGCACTAGTAAAGTGGGAGATTGTTCAGGTCCCTAAAAAGGCGGGTGGGTTGGGGTGGGTGATGCAGTGATTAGAAACACTGCACTTCTGTTCAAGTGGTGGTGGCGGTTTTCAAAAGAGGAATGTCCTTATGGAAGAGGGTCGTGTGCTCGTGCTATGACTTAAACCCTAATGTGATGTTATCAGCTCAGACATTACCTACTAGAGGGGGCCCTTGGAAGGATATCTGTCAGTTGCAGGCCAGGGACAGTAATGTGAGAGAGAAGATGATAGCGGGGTTAACTATGGAGGTGGGTGATGGAAGGCGAACTCGATTCTGGGAAGATGTCTGGTTACAAAGTGGTCTGTTAAAGATGAGTTTTCTGAGACTTTTCTCTGTTTCAAACCAAACAGGATCTGTTATAGGGAATTGTGGATTTTGGGATGGGTTAGAGTGGATCTGGAATTTCCAGTGGAGAAGAGAGTTATACCAATGGGAGCTGGAATTAGTGGACCGGCTACATGAAACCTTAAGGCCGATTAAGCTAGCTCATGGAAAGCAAGACAGAGTTGTTTGGAAGTTCGACAAAGAAGGTATATTTTCAACTAACTCTTTTGTGCAGGTGATGCAGTCAGATTCCCTCCCGGAAGAAATAACTAGCTACAGCTTCACCAGAACCATTTGGAAATGTTTGGTTCCGCCGCGAGTAGAGTTATTTATTTGGTTTACTTTGATAGGACGAGTTAACACTAAAGAAAGACTGGCTAGACTGGAAATTATTAGCCAGGGTGATAACATATGCGTGTTGTGTAAAAAAGACGTCGAATATATTCATCACTTGTTTCTGGGCTGTGAGTTTACTTGGCAGGTGTGGTGTTATTGGCTACGTGACTTTGGAAGATTGTGGTCTTTTTCGGGCTCGCTAAAAGAACACTTTGAGAGCTGGACAGGTGTTGCTAATAGGAAGGGAGAACGCAACAAGTGGCTCATATGTTTTTTTTCGATTATTTGGAACATTTGGCTTGAACGGAATGGGCGGCTTTTCAATATGAAGGAAGGGAGTACGGAGGAGGTGTTCCAAAAATCCTTAATCAATTTCAGAGAGTGGAGTAGCTTGGATCCCTTTTGTTGTTGATGACAATGCCAGAAATGACAATAGGGATAGTTGTCTATTTATAGTCTTTACATGTTTTCCTGTTTATTTGTCCTATCGCTCCACTTTACCGTGTTGAGTTCTTTTGTTAAAAAAAAAAAGAGAGTGAAAAGAGAAAGAAAACATGAAAAAAGTAGAAATAAAAGAAAATGAAGATGTGAAAATATAATGACGAATTTACTTTTGGTGTAAATACCAAAAGAAAATTTACATATATGTTTTTTTTTCAGTAATAATCTACTTTTGAATGGGGACGATTTTCTTTTATCCATTGAATCATGGGAACGAACTTGCTTAGTAACAATTAAACTAGTTTAAATAAGGGATAAGTATTATTTTAGTCCCTAACGTTGAGGGTTAGAATCGAAATCGTCCCCAAAGTAATTTTAGATTTAAAATCATCCTTAATATTTTTTTTCGTATTAAAATCGTCCTTTTTAATAAAATAATTTTTTAAAAGACAACAATACCCCCAACTGCACTACCGTTCATTTTGTATTCCCTGCCACCACCGTTCATTCTGCATTCTCTACCATCGCCACCCCCTTATTTCCACTATCAGCTATCCGATCATTTTGCATTCTCCACCACCACTATTCATTCTGCATTCTCCACCATCGTCACCGCCCCTATTTCCACTATCAGCCATTTCTTTCCACAACAACAATAACAACAGAACATACATTCAAATTCAAGAATCCATTATCAACAATAACAGAACATTCAAATCAATAATAACACAACATTCAACATTCAAAAAAAAATTCAAATGAACATAGAAATCAACACAAGCAAAAACACAAGTAGAAGTAGAAAGCAGAAAAAATCAACACAAGCAGAAGGCAGAAGCAGAAAGCAGAAACTGAAGTAGAAACAGATGCAGAAGTTCAAGCACAAAGCCAAATCAACAAGCAAAAGCACAAATTTAACAAGAAGCCAAAGCAGAAGCACAAATTCAATAAGAAGCCAAAGTAGAAGCTCAAGCAAAAGCAGCAAGCAGAGGCCAAAGCAAGAACCACCGGCAGCTCGTGGGCGATGGAGCGACGACGGCTAGGCAGATCGGCGGTGGCAGGAACCCAACTCAGCCTCAGATTCCTCTCTCTTTTTCGCGCGCCGCCCTCCTTGCGTCGGGCTCCCCTTCCCGGCGACGCACTGCACGGCAGCGGCAGAAGCATGCATGAACGGCGGCGACGTTTTTGGCGGCAGCTCGTGGGCGGACCGGCGATGATGTAGGTGTCGCGATGGTGGCGGCGACTATGGCAGCGGCCTCCTCCCCTTCACCGGTGCTCCCTCTCTTTTTAGATTTCCTCTCTCGCTGCTCGTACTCGGTGGCGAAGGACTCAACGGTGGCGGTGATAACCTCCTGCGACGGTGGAGGCCTCCTCCCCCCAACCCCCATCCCGAAAACGCGTTTCCTCCCCCCCTCCTCTCCCCTAAAACGCGTTGTTTTCTTTTATTTTTTTTAAAATTTTATAATTTTTTTAATTAAAATAGGAGTAGTTTAGGAATAAAAATAAAAATTTTAGAGTAATTACCCAAATTGGTCCCTGAGGTTTTTAAAATCGGACACTTTAGTCCCCCAACTTTTGAAATACACAAAAAACTCCCCCAAGTTTAACTCCGGCGGACAAATCAGTCCTTGGCAATCTTTCTCCGTCAATGACAAACGGAGAACGCTGACGTGGAGCCCTGGGCTGGCACACGTGGCAGTCAGTGGTCCACGTGTGCAAAAAGACAGATCAGTCCCTGGGCCTAAACTGTGTCGTTTTGTAGTTTGGCCCATGTACATCCCTCTTCTCAAAACCAAAATACTCAAAACCCACCCTTTCTTCCTCAATTTACAGAGAAAAGACGTAACCCCTCTTCATCCGTTTCATCTTCAACGTCAAACTCCAGGTCATTGCCCACATCATCGCCATCATCCCATTTCAGCCGTTTCATCTTCAACCTCCATCACCCACATTCAACCTTGTCACCCCAACGTCACCATTCCGTTCGTCGCCATTACTGTTAGCGCCTAGTCAGACGCAACAAACAAGTGGATGTGACCACTGAAGACTTGCATTGAAGAAGGTTAGAAACTCGTTAATTATTCTTAGCTACCATTATAGTAATAGTGATGAGTATTTTATGATTTGGCCTAGGGTTTAGAAATCTGTGATGGAATATTGTAATAGTTATTCATCCTCTCTGTTTTGGTTATTATTATGACATAAAACGAAAAAAAAAAAAAACTAGCAAATAGGAATTTTCATTGAACTTTGCAGTGGTGCTTGTTTTTAATAAATTATTATGCATTATGTCCAGTGATGGAGGATTTTGTGGTTCCTGTATTCCACCATGGTGGTCATTTTGAGAGGGATAACAATGGAGCACTACTATATATGGATGGTAAAGTAGAGAGGTTTCCAAGGATGGACATTGATCTCATCTGTTTTTTTGATCTGCTGACTCTATTCAAAGGTTTAGGATATATAGATTACAAAGAGATGTATTGGTATGATCAAGCTGCTGGTAATATGGAGTTTGGACTGCATCCTATTAAAGGAGACTTAGAGATTAATCAAATGCGCGAAGGGTTAATAAAGAACAAGGAAACTGATGAAATGTGCATTTTCTTTGATCACCGAGTCATGGAAACCCCAGTTGAGGAGGCTGTTGATGAACCTGTTGATGAAGCTGGAGATGAAGCTGGTGATGAGTCTAGCAATGAGTCTAGTGACGATGGGTATGAAAGCACGGAGGATGAGCCTTATAGACCACCTCCCCCAGGTTTTGATGATGAAAGCAGTGAAGAAGAGTGTGTGGTTCTGAAGAAAAAGCCTAAAAGAGGAGGAAAAAAAACAGAGAGTAGAAGTAATGCTTCGAGGAGGAAACAACAAACTATGAAGAAGAAGATGTCTCAGAAGGAGGTTAATAAGGGCTCCAAGACTACAAAGGTTTCAAAAACTAACAACAAACCTCATGTTGGGCCAACTACTGATGGGCCTCATATTAGGCAGTCTGATGATATTGGGCCTAAATTTAGTGGCCCAAGTGCAGCTAGACACAACCATGCTGGGTCAAGTGGTGGTGGCCCAAGAATGGCTGGAGCAAGTGATGATGAACAAGAAGAGGCTAAAGAAGAGGTTGAGCCTGACCCTGTATTTGACTATGAGTCAGAAACTTTAGTGACACCAGAAAACTCTGAAGATGAAAGAGAGAAGTATGAGTTTCCACAATACAATGAAGCATCAGGTTTTGGAGACGTGTACTTTGAGTTGGGCATGGAATTTGCAACAATTGAGTCCTTCAAGAATGCTTTAAAGGACCATGTGATATTTGAGGGGAGGAAGATTAGGTATATCAAGAATGATCAAAGGAGAGTCAGATGTGATTGTGAACACGGGGTTGAGAGGATTAAGAAGCCAAGGAAATCCAAGAAAGACAATGATGCATCTAAAGAAAATGAAGAGTCTAACAAGGACAATGGTGAAGATGCTATTGATGGTGACTCTGGGAATGTTGAAGAGCGTGCAACTGTGGAGGAGGGACATGTTGATGGTGGAAGTAAAGAAACTGCTAAAGAGACAAATGACTCTACCGTTGTAGTATCCGGGACAACTCAGGCTATCATTCCAAATCCTTGTCCATGGCTTATCTACTGTGCTTGGGATAATCAACACAAGTCATACCAGATCAAGACTTATGTCCCTAATCATACATGTGGCAGAGAGTTTGGGAGTAATATGGCTGACCAGAAGTGGGTTGCCAAGAAGTTGGAAAAGAGGCTATTGACTCAACCACACATGACATTGAATGAAGCCTATGAGCACATCAAAATTGACTATAATGTGATGATCAACGGGAAGATGATTTATAGAGCACTTAAAGAAGCCAGAGAGCGTGTCATTGGGAATGAGAAAGCACAATACAGCAAGCTGAGACATTACCTTCTTGAGATTTTGAGGAGTAATCCTGGTAGCACTGCACTGTTGGGTGTGACACCAATACCTGAATCTCCTCCGATATTCAACAATCTATACATATGTCTAGACGCTTGCAAGAGAGGCTTTAAAGCCGGTTGTAGAAAGCTGATTGGGCTTGACGGGTGTTTCCTGAAGGGTTATTTTGGTGGACAACTCTTGTCAGCCGTAGGACAAGATGCGAATAATCACTTTTATGTGATTGCATATGCGGTGGTTGACAGTGAGACAAAAGATAATTGGAAGTGGTTTCTTACCTTACTGCAAGAGGACCTTGGAGATCATTACATTCATGGCTGGAACTTCATATCCGATCAACAAAAGGTCAATTCACTTAATTTTGTTTTAATCCTCATTTAAATTAATAAACAGCATTTTTAATCCTTATTATATATAATGCTATTATATAGAATCTTGCTTCGTGAAGTTTGATAATAATCTGCTGAAGGTAATAAAGTGGCATGTCAGATTAATGCTATTATATAATGCTACTATATAATGCTATCATATAATGCTATGATATAATGTTATACTATATATGTGAAGTTTAATGCTATTATATAATGCTATTATATATAATGCTATTATATAATGTTATACTATATATGTGAAGTTTAATGCTATTATATAATGCTATTATATAATGTTATACTATATGTGTGAAGATGGGCTGTAATTGTTTTTTTCAACCTTGGCTATATATTTGGTTCATGTTATAACCTTTGAAGATCTCATCTTGTTTTCTTTCTTGACCCGATTCAAAATGGTCTTGAGGTAGCTGACTCAATTTGAAAGATGTGAAATTATCTTATTAATTATTGGCAGGGAGATTGATATATACAATTAAAATAAAAAATTGATATAGAGAATACAATTTCACTGTTTTGTGTAGGGCTTGTTACCAGCCTTGAAGGAGGTGATGCCGCATGCACATCACCGGAACTGTGTCAGACACATTTGGAAGAATTTCAGTAACAGATTCAAGGACAAGCGAGTGAAGAACATGGTTTGGGAATGTGCAAAGTGCACAACTGTTTCAGAGTTCAAGGCAAGCATGGAGAGATTGCGGAGAGTGAATGAAGAGGCCTGGGTGTACCTTGTGAAGTTCGACCCTGCATGCTGGACAAAATCCCATTTTAGCCATGGACCAAAGGCTGACAATCTAACCAACAATCTTTGCGAGGTTTGGAATGCAAAGATAGTCAACTACCGAGCCAAACCGATTCTCACAATGTGTGAGGAGCTTCGCTGTTACATTATGAGACGAATGACAAAGTACAAACAGGTGTTAGACACATTTGGAGGTACTGACTTGGCTCCTACGCAGCAGAAAAGACTAGATGATATCATGAAGGAGGTGAAGTATTGGCACCCAATGTGGGTTGGTGATGACGAGAGGAGAGTATTTGAGGTCCAGCGAGGTACGAAAAAGCTGTCTGTAGACTTGGCCCAGAACAAGTGTACATGTAACGCGTGGCAATTGACTGGTAAAAAACTCCAATAATATACTATATTACAATTTTGATAATTGTATATGTTTGTAACAAAATCTCAAAACTTGTTAAACTGCAGGTATTCCGTGCGTTCATGCTTTAGCTGCTATTGCTAGGAGGGGTGACAGGCCTGAAGGCTATGTACATCCATTACTGAAAATTGGGGCAGCAAGGGCCACATACCAACCCTGCATCCAACCGGTGAACTCAGAAGAGTATTGGGACAAGATTGAAGTTATTAATCCAATTCCACCTAAGTTGAAGAGACCTGTTGGAAGACCAGTGAAGAGAAGAAAGAAGGAGCCATCTGAGAATGAGACAAGCGGTTCAAAGGTGAAGAAGACATTTCGGGTTACATGCTCTAAATGTGGAGAGACTGGACATAACCAGAAAACATGCAAAGGTCCAGCCGCTCCAAATAGAAGATCAACCAAGTTAAGAAGAAGTACAAATGCTCAGTCAACGGCTAAAACCACTAACCAAGCAGCAGAGGAGATGCATGTCTCACAATCAGCACCCCAGGTGCAGGTAAACCACCATAATTAATGTACTAATTATTGATCGCGAGGACTAAATTGGGTTTTTCATGCTTCCATAGGGACTTAGTTGGATATTTTTAAAATCATTGGGGACTTATATGTCTTTTTCTAAATTCCACAAGGACTGACTTGGAATTATATTTGGCTTAATTTTTTCATTATTGCAGAATGTGGTTGATCATCCTAATCCAATTCAGCCTACAGCTAATGCACCAGGTTTTGTGTCTAGTATGGTGAGTCAAATTGGAGTTATAAATCGCCCATTGTGTTACTACACTGTTAGGTTTGCTAACATTTAATTGTCTACTCTTTGCATATGCTATCTCCTTTATCACAGGGTGCAGCAAATTCTGGAGCGACAATTCCCCATAGTGCAAGGGCCAAGCAGCCTATCGTTAGACCACATTATCCTGCACCAGTCCAATCTAGCACTCCACCTCCTATTCCACCACCTAGACCAAGTCAAGGCGTCTCGGCAGCAACAATTACAGCGGCAAGTAAGGGCACTACATCAAGGATGTTCCAGTTTATTCCCAATCCCGGGTTCAAGCATCCGAGACAAAAGTGATTGAAGGCAAATGATTATGCTTTTTTGATGTAATAGTTTCGTTTGTATTTTGATAATGAGCTTTTAAGTTGATGGACCTAAACTTAAAATACTCGTAACTTAGGATTGATAAGAGATTCGTGTGGATGAAACTTTGTTTTTTTGGCTTATGTTTCGGCTAATGTATGGCCAATTTCTGACTTTAGTTCAACTGCATCCTATATTTTGCAGTTGCTAACTGATATTAAAGCAATATATTCGCTGTTATAAGTAATGGTGGTGTTGTTTTTTTCCATTATTCATTTGGTGCTACGTATTCATTTTTAGTGCATAGATAATATGTTAATGCAAAAATACAATAATAACTATTGTTTCAGTAACAGATTCAATGATTGTTTGATGCACAGGAATGATTCAACATTCATGGTCCTAATTGAAATAACATATGCTTATTATCTTTATATTTAAGAAATCATGGTTCTTTTACAACTAAGTTTCAACAAATTTCCAAATATTTTTTAACCTACAAAAATGTTTGACTCCCTAAAATTTTCAGCAAAATAATGAAATTTTTAAGAATTTCATTCATTCATAAGTTTCAATTTACATCACCAAATAACTAACATTTTCAAAAAACCTAAGATCCAACAATATACTTAAACACAATAGCACAACTTGCAGCACAAAATACATAAATAAAGTAAACCGCCTTAAACCAACTCTTCTTGCATTCTTTTTTTGCCTCTGTATTTTGACACATCTCTAGTGCATACACCCTATTTTGCAACTCTATTAATCTATCTTGGAACCCACCAACAATACCCACTAAATCCTGCAATTCACTAGGTTCTTTCACAGCAGCCTTCTTGAAGCTGAGATCAAAAACAGTGTCAACCCAAGCGAAGAACTTGCAATATGGTTGATTTTCCTGCAATGAACCCAATTCCTGATTCTGCTCAGAACCATTCTACAAATCCAAAAAGCTTGTTATGCAATAGTTTGGGTTTCTTACCTTGTACATGGGGCACCCAAAAAACAACCTTCCAGGATTCTCCGTAGTAGTCGACTTGCATATTATCGCGTGATACCCACAGAAGCAATTCGGGTGTTTTCCCTTTGCGAAGTCGATTTTGCTTAATCCTCTCTCGCCCATGCTATCCTGGCTTAGTCTCCCTCGCCGGCGACTAGACGCAGCAGAGCTTTCGCCGCTAACGGTCGCTGAAACATTGGCCATTATAGAGTGCAAACAATAGGGCTCTAGATGCACGCAAAGGGGGATTCCATCCCCAAATGCTGACAGTTGAATGTGGGTGACAGAGGTTGAAGATGAAACGGATGAAGAGGGGTTACGTCTTTTCTCTGTAAATTGAGGAAGAAAGGGTGGGTTTTGAGTATTTTGGTTTTGAGAAGAGGGATGTACATGGAGCCAAACTACAAAACGACACAGTTTAGGCCCAGGGACTGATCTGTCTTTTTGCACACGTGGACCACTGACTGCCACGTGTGCCGGCCCAGGGCTCTACGTCAGCGTTCTCCGTTTGTCATTGACGGAGAAAGATTGCCAGGGACTGATTTGTCCGCCGGAGTTAAACTTGGGGGAGTTTTTTGTGTATTTCAAAAGCTGGGGGACTAAAGTGTCCGATTTTAAAAACCTCAGGGACCAATTTGGGTAATTACTCAAAATTTTATTAAAAAGAACGATTTTAATATGAAAAAAATATTAAGGAAGGTTTTAAATTCAAAATTACGTTAGGAACGATTTCGATTCTGACTCTCAACGTTAGGAACCAAAACAATACTTATCCGTTTAAATAATATTCTTTTCATTCTAAATTGATTGTTCATTTTATTTGTTTGCTATGCTTAAAAAATATATTTATACATAATTAAATAGTACGAACAGCACAGATAAAGAGAAAGAGATGAAATCCGTTCAATTTGGTAGTTAACAACTTAACATTCCAACTTCAATTTACACATTTACCCTCTTAGTAAATATTAGTCATTTAGGCAATTGTGCATAAGGATAAAAGTTGAAAAAGAAAAAGAAAAATAAGAATTGAACACCAAAAATAGCAATCTCCTTTATATTAGTGTATAGTTCTATATAAATAATATCGATGACATCGTATATATTTAAACATCTACATAAAATTTACTCGTTCAGCAAATAAATACAAATGAACAATATTATATAACCAATAAAATTTATCTATTTTTGTTAATATTTAGCTGGTAATTTTTTTATACTAAATTTTAAATTTAATATCCTAAATATTAGATCTTAATAATATAAAAATAAAATATTAATTTAAAATATTGACTAATATTAATAATGTTAAAAACAAGAAATCAAGTTGAGAAAAGTGTTTTTTTAGGAGAATGCTAGGAAAACAATGATTATTTTGAACAACATAAACAACCACCAATTAAATAAAAATACACTACACCTCTAAATTAATTATCTAAATTTTAATATTAAAATAACAATCCGTACACTAGTAAAATGAACATCCGATATATCTATTGTTTACATTGTTTAATATTTTCATTGTCTACCTATACTTTTCCTTTTGTGTATTATTCAGTGTGTTCAAGTTGTCTATTCAAGTTGTTTAGAATGATGCAATATAGAAGGGTATTTATAAGAACTAAGAGAATCGTAATAATAAAAACGTAATATTCTATAATAAATATTCAGATATATTAATTGATCCTAATTATATTCTAACATCCCCTTCAAACTCAAGTGACAACTTGAGTTTGAAACTTATTTAAAATAACGAAATAAAGAGGAAAAAAACTGCATAAACTGATAAAGCGGGTGCAGACGGAACTGCCGGAAGGAAGTGCAGATGGAACTACCGCTTATCTGAAAGAAGCGCAGACAGAACTGCCGGAAGGAAGTGCAGATGGAACTACCGCTTATCTGAAAGAAGCGCAGACAGAACTGCTGCTTGTCTGAAGAAAGTGCAGACGAAACTGCTGGAAGGGAACGCAGACAGAACTATCGGAAGAGAACGCAGACAGAACTGCCGGAAGAGAACGCAGACGGAACTGTCACCAGAGAACGCAGACGAAATTACTGCAAAAGTGACCAACTGCCGAAAAACTGCTAAAAAGATGGCGAATTGCCGGAAAACTGTTAAAAAGTGACAAAGTGCGAAGAGATGACAAACTATCGGAAGGTGACGAAAAATGTATGATTTCTCCATGAGAATAAGTAGTGAATAAGCTAATCGGTAAGGTCAGAAAAGCATCACAGCATTGACAAAAGAAAAGAAAAAAAATGGCACAGAAAAAAAGTATGAAAAAAGACTAAACTGAAGAAAGGATTTATGTGTATTTAGTGTGTTCAAGTTGTCTATTCAAATTGTTTAAAATGATACAATATAAAAAGATATTTATAGAGACTAAGAGAATCGTAATAATAAAAACGTAATATTCTATAATAAATATTCAAGATATACTAATTGATTCTAATTATATTCTAACAAATAATATATATATTGTATTTTTCCTGCTCCTGTATTAGGTAATAGGTACTCTCTCTTTTCATTCTTTTGCCATCACCTTTTCACACAGTGACAATGCACCCACAGGCCACAACACCAGGAAATTCTTGTGAAAGCAAGTGATAAAGTGTAACGGTTCATATTATTTGGCTTTAACCTTTTTCCTTTTCCACTTAAACCCCGGATGGATCATATATTAATTAATCAAATTTAAAATATCAATCAACATATTATTCTATCAAATAATTAGCTCTGCCACTAGCTAAGTTTGGCAAAAAGTTGCATTAATCCATCAAATAAGAAGACACACTTTTATCGAAAACTTGGAGATAATAATGTGGGTTAAGAATATATTACAGAATTCATATTATTTCTATTGCAATATCTGAAAAAAGTAAATCAAATTATTCTTTTTTCATTTTTCTTTCACCTTAAATTAAAAGAATTTTTTTTTTGAAAAAGACTTTTTTTAATAAAAAAATAAAGTTCATTTTTAAAAAATATTAAAAAAATTAAAATAAACTTTTTTAAAACATTAAAAAAATTATCTATTAAATCATTTATAGAAATAGAAATTTTCTTTTTATTAAAAATTCAACTGAATCCCTCACATTCATCAACAAAAAGAATGAATCCTTGTTGAGTTCTTCGTATACGTTCATTTTGTAAACTCAATTTATCTTATTGCTACAAATACCTAAATTTATAATTAAATTTTAATTTAACCTCTAAAATTTTAATTAATTTTATTAATTTTTAAATTTTATAAATATGAGTTAAGCTAGTTCTTGAAATAATTTTAAAAATATAGATATTAATAGAATATTGTTATTTTTTGTTATTTAAATACCAAAATTAAAATTATATTTATTACGAGTTTTAACATAACATCTAATTGATCATATCAGTATTTATTAATATTTTTATATTAAAAATTATTCTAAACACCAATGTAAAATGTATTTACAAAATTTAAAAATTAAAAGGAGGCAATTGAAACCCAAAAATTAAATTAAGACTCAGCATACAAATAACTCAAAAAACTTGTTCCATCAACAACTGCACCCATCCACCACAAAACTAGACCAAATATCTCCGAAGAAATAATAATAAACACGAAAGAGACGAACAAACCAATATTTTCAATAAAACAAAATAATAAATTAGTTAATATTAACTCAAAAATTAAAAAAAATATATTAAAATCAAGAAGAAAATAAACTAACCTGGTTGCGGAAAGAGACGAAGAATGAGGAAAAGAGATCGAAGATGGCGGCGTGCACCATAACAACCTCCTCCTCCTCCTCCCTTTTCCGATGCATACTGAACAGCGATTCTCCTCCGATGCTCTCTAACGCCACCAACCTTCTCCAGCTAGATTCCGTCCCCTCCGCCATCTGAACCCCCGATGAAGCCACGTACACCACTCCTCCGTCGCCGCCGCCACTTTCTGCCACGAAACTCCGTGCCGCCGTGACATTGGCCACGCTGCACAGCCTCCATGACTCCGATATTATCGGACTCGTTGCGAGACACGTGGCCAGATCCTCGCTGGTTTCAAAACTGACATGGCAAGAAATTATTCAATTCATGAAATTAAATTAAAGCATAAGATGATTGATTGATAATTAACTAGAAGTTTTAGGTAATGATTAGTTATATTAACAATTTTAATAATTGTGATGATAATGTGAAGAAGAGTGAGTAATTACAATGAAGCTTCGTCGATAACCATGGTATTTATATATATGCTGTGTAAAACGAAGAAATGTTTTCAAGCTTGGTTTTCAATTTCTAAAGGGTTGAAGGAATTGAACAATTTATTATGTGAATGTGAATGCGAATGCGTAAGTGGCTTATATATGCACCCAATTCATTGACTTGGAGGGTCAACTGTTAACTGTTTATCATTTATTTAAGAGCAATGCTAGGCCAGCAACTTTTGTGATTGGTAGTCATCAAATAGCCATCAATGATGATTTAATAGTGTGAGATTGATGTGAGATTTCATCCAATGATTCACCTTTCTCTGCTGGTTACATACTGGTCAAAATTCAATAAAATTGCTGGCTCCTAAACTTTTCCATTTAATTAGATTAATCTATGATTGATACCCTTGAACTACTACTTACATTGTAAGGGATATACAAAGGATTTTTCGAATACTTCGTTCGTGTATACTATAGTGTTGCAAGCGTCGAATTCGAATCTCGCCTTTTATATACAACAACCTATTAAAGTAAATTATTATTTATATCTATGAATATTTAAAATATTGATAAGATTATACATAAAAAACTAATATTGTATTTCAAAAGATGAATTAATTTTGATGAAATAGGTTAATTTGTTCAAATGAAAGAGTGATGTCATTGCTGTTTTTGTTTTCCTTGTTACGCATATTCATATTTCATAAGACAAAAATGGTTGGGCCTAAGATGTACGCAGTAAGAAGTGGGCTAGTGTAGACGGTATGATGTAATTGATTAATTTTTCAGGTGTTGTATATACAAAGAACCTATCCTTGATAGATGAAAAAAAAAAAAAAAAAACTTGCCGACGTATAATCATACGTTTATGCCTAATCCAGCCTGGACTTTTAAATTTTGAAGTGTAATAAAATAAGACACAAATATATTCAAGAACTTGAACACAAATTTATCAAAAAACTTGCCATGTCAATACCTTACTAAATTAATTAATTTCAGAGAGCACTTGCCACCTTAATTCCCCACATTTATATTTTTTCTGATTATGTTGACTCAAAAAATATTTTTATTTTGCATTAAATTTTATAAGATTAGCATTGTTTACTATTTTGGTTTGTTTGAACTCTAAATCGTCAAATTTTTTTGACAAATATAATTTCTTTCAAATAATCAAATAGACCTTATTATTAGTTTTATTGCTGTCCCACACAAAATTCATACAGACTTATTCGATCTCATCACACACATTCAGTGACAGTCTTATAGTTTACATGAAATAAAAATGAATAGTTGCTAAAATTGATTGGGCCAAAGTGATCCTGCTCGCAAGAGAAAAGTTTTACATTTTTCAAGTACTAAACCGAAATGTCATTTTATCAAAGATAATTTGAAAATCTTCTTTTCTAATATGATTATGTAGCGAAAGGATTCCAAAGTATTTGTCCAAATTGGATGCCAGCCTCATCTCCAAAATTCTACTCGACTCTAGCGTCTTTGCCAAACATAAGTTGTCAGAAAAAAAGATACTTGATTTCTCATAACTTGCCTTCTGAATGGGAAAGCTTGCTGTAACCTTACAATACCAGTTACTAAAACAAAATAAAAATAGCCACCTAGAAAAAAGATACTTTATTTATTGGTGTTGCAGGAGAAAATGCTTTCGAAGGACGTAACAAGTTATACCTTCACCAAGACCATCTGAAAAGTATTAGTTCCTCCAAGAGTGGAACTGCTTGTTTGGTTTACCTTAGTAGGCAGGCTAAATACAAAAGAGGGATTGTGTCGGTTTGGGATGGCTAATAATGAGGATAATATGTGTGTACTATGTAATAAGGATGTAGAATATGTCCATCATTTATTTCTTGTATGTGAATTTACTTGGCAGGTGTGGTGCATTTGGTTATCTTTTCTTGACAGGTGGTGGTCCGTCCCGGGTACTTTGAAGGACCATTTTTAAAGCTGGATAGGTGCGACTTGTAGAAAGGAGGAGCGCAACAAATGGTATATATCTTTCTTTGTGATAGTCTGAAACGCCTGGATCGAAAGAAATCGGAGGATATTTTAGAATAGAGGTAATGACCAAATCAGTACCCGAAAGATTCAAATGCTGACATTTTGGTACCTGACTGTTGTTATTGACAAAATGGTACTTGAATGTTTTAAAAATTTGCCAAGCGTGTCCTCGTGCTTGCCGGACCATGGCTCCGACGAGTAAGATGCTTACGTGTTCACCGGTTTTTGCTGACAAGAGAAGTTTATTTTGAGTTGGAATTTGTAATTAAAAATATTATTCCAAACCCTAATCCCTCCCCCTCCCTCATCGTAGCCCCCTTTCCCTTCCCTTTTCCCTCCCCATCGCAGCCCCCTTCCCTCTCCCTCCCTCTCATATCATCTCATCTCATCTCATCTCATTTCTGCAATATAAAAGAACAACAATCTAATATCTCAAAATTTCATCCTTTCAACGCAACTACAAACCAAAACTTTCAATTCTCTCTCTCAGATCGAAGAAGAACAGAACGAGAATCTGAGAAGAAGAAGAAGGAATAATGGATCTAGCACTAGAGGAGCTACAATTCCTGAACATCCCAGAAATCTGTTACCTTTTCTTCCTCTTCGCCTTCTCTCTCCTCTCCACCGCCGCCGCCGTCTTTACCGTCGCTTCCCTCTACACCAACAAAGCTGTCTCCTTTTCCTCCACCATCTCTACAATCCCCAAAATCTTCAAGCGTTTGTTCATCACTTACCTTTGGGTCACGCTTTTGATGTTCATCTATAACTTTGTCTTCGTGATTTTCTTGGTTTTGCTTATTATAGCAATTGATACACAGAACTCGTTTCTGCAGTTTTTCACGGTTATTGTGGGTGTGTTGGTCATTGTGAATTTGGTGGGATTGTTGGTGCAGAATGTTTTTTACTGTTTGCAAGAGTTACCATCACCAAGGGATTGATAAGAGTGCTTTACATGATCATCTTGGTAAGAAATGTTGGGAGTTTGTAGGTGAATTTTTTTTCTTCTTTTTTAATGTAATTGATGGAATAGTATAATACATTTGGAAAGAAACACAAATGGTATTGGTAGATTGTAATTTGAATTATGATATTGTGTTCTATTGAGCATGCTTCTATCTGTGCCTTTATATGATCTGCGATGGGAGGGAGAGGGAAGGAGGCAGTGATGGAGAGGGAAAGGGAAGGGAGGAGTGTGTTGGGGGGTTGCGATGGGGATGGAGTGGGAGGGGAGGGGGGCTACGTTGGGTAGGGGAGGGCTGCGATGGAGAGGGAGATGGAGGGGGAGTCTGCGTTGGGAGGGAGGGCTTAGGGTTTGGGGGGTGGTTTGCCATATTACCAAAATACAGTGGCCATGTCAGCATTGTGTTTGCTGGAGATTTGTTCCAGCGAGCTCGGGGACACGCTTGTCAAATTTTAAAATTTTTTAGGGACTATTTTGTCAATAACAAAAGTCATGTACCATTTTGTCAGCGCCAGAATCTTTCGGGTACCGATTTGGTATTTACCTCTTTAGAATAAAGGCAAAGTGGTAGAAGAAACTGTTAACTTGTCTCGTATTAGTTATCAGGAGTAAAGGAGGGAGGACCCCTTTTGTTGTTGATGGCAGTGCCAAGCGAAGATGACAAGGGGATTTGTTTTGCTCGACAAGTTGTTAGGTGGCTATTTTTATTTTGGTTTCTTTTTGTTTCTTTGTTCCTTGCTCCACTCGTGTGTTGAGCTCCTTTAATTAAAAAAAAAAGAGTTAATTGAAGGTTTTACATTGCATTTAGAATTGTCCAAAAGCTCAACTAGTTTGGAAAGCTTTGGAAGTTTTCTGTCAGCCTCTAGATTTGATGAATTGGTTCTTGTTTCATAGCAAAGAGTGCTCATTTAGATTCTTTTCTGGTCTCTGATGGATTTGGCGATCAAGGAATAATGCGATCTTTAATCCCCTCGAGCCTTGGCCTCTGAATAAAGTAACTTGTATGGCTTTAGCCTCAGAAAAGAAATTTTGGAATGTTTTTGAGTTGCAACGAGTGTCGATCTCTACTATCATTAGTGGCTCTTAGATCCCCCATTTGGTGGGTACCTTTAAGATTAATTGTGATGCTAATTATCTTGACACTAATAATTATGTTGATTTTGCTTGTGTTAGCAGAGATTGGAATGAAAGTTAACAAAGAGATTGTTTGGAAACAATTGAGAGTAATAATATTCTGCAAGAGGAGAGTTGTTTGTTATTTGGAGAGGATTTCTTCTAGTTTGAGACTTGGGGTAAAGAGATATTATTTGTGAGAACAGAATGTCTAAAGACCTTTACTCTTGTCAATAATTCTCAGGTTAGTTCTGGATTTGTTGATCCTTTAGTGCCGAAAATTCGAGACATCATGACTTAAAAATGTTATGTAAATCTCCAGTTAATCTTAATAGATGCAAATACAGTAGTGGACATCATAACAAAGACGATGATGAAGACTCATACTCATCAAGTAAAGCTTTTATTGCCTTAAAAAAATTTTGAGAATAATATTTAACGAAATTGTCTTACTAATTGAATTGTTCTTTATGTTTTTTTTTGTTAATTATTTTCAGCTACTAAAAAAAATCTAACTTTACATTTATTAAAGAAATTTAGTAACTTATCCTCTTTTTCCAAAAAAAAAAAAAAGCAAAAACATAATCGAGTATATAATGTCAGTTTTTTAAAATATAAATTCAAAATTTATATTATAATTGATTTTTTTATTGTTTATTCAAATTTAACCTCTTTCGAAATGGTGCTTTCTTATGCATTAATTGAGTAGTAATACTATGTTAAATCATGCAAAGCTATCTAATTCATTGTTCTCTTGTAATAACTATCCGAGTACTAGAGATAATCAATATCTAATATTCTACTGAATCGAACATTTCTAATAAATCCCATTGTACATATTGTACATATACTCCATTTCCTATATTTCCTCATTTAAATTAGTTTAACCTAATCTGACGTGAAGCCTGGTGCACAAATTGTGAATCACACTTTTCACAACTCGTACCACTAACCAGCAAGTGCACTGGGTCGTCCAAGTAATACCTTACGTGAGTAAGGGTCGAATCCCACGGAGATTGTTGGTATGAAGCAAGCTATGGTCACCTTGTAAATCTCAGTTAGGCAGATATAAAGTGATAATGGTGTTTTCGAATATTATATAATAAAATAGGGATAGAGATACTTATGTAATTCATTGGTAGGAATTTCAGATAAGCGAATGGAGATGCTTTTCGTTCCTCTGAACCTCTGCTTTCCTGCTATCTTCATCCAGTCAGTCTTACTCCTTTCCATGGCTGGCTTTATGCAAGGGCATCACCGTTGTCAGTGGCTACATCCCCTCCTCTCAGTGAATAATATGCTCACGCACCCTGTCACGGCACGGCTATTCATCTGTCGGTTCCCGATCATGCTGGAATAGGATTCACCCTCCTTTTGCGTCTGTCACTAACGCCCAGCACTCGCGAGTTTGAAGCTCGTCACAGTCATTCAATCATTGAATCCTACTCAGAATACCACAGACAAGGTTTAGACCTTCCGGATTCTCTTGAATGCCGCCATCATTCTAGCTTACGCCACGAAGATTCTGGTTAGGAGATCTAAGAGATACTCATTCTAGCTTAATTCATGTAGAACAGAAGTGTTTGTCAGGCACGCGTTCATAGGGGAGAATGGTGATGAGCGTCACACATAATCATCACCTTCATTACGTTCTTGGGTGCGAATGGATATCTTAGAAGCGAAATAAGAAGAATTGAATAGAAAACAGTAGTACTTTGCATTAATCTTTGAGGAACAGCAGAGCTCCACACCTTAATCTATGGAGTGTAGAAACTCTACCGTTAAAAATACATAAGTGAAGGTCCAGGCATGGCCGAGATGGCCAGCCCCCTAAAACGTGATCAAAGGATCATAAGGTAATCCAAAGATTGTCAAAAAGACTAGTAAAAGGTCCTATTTATAATAAACTAGTCACTAGGGTTTACATGAGTAAGTAATTGATGCATAAATCCACTTCCGGGGCCCACTTGGTGTGTGTTTGGGCTGAGCTTAAGTGTTCCACGTGCAGAGGCCATTTGTGGAGTTGAACGCCAGTTTCTGTGCCAGTTTGGGCGTTCAACTCTGGTTTTGGATCCTTTTCTGGCGCTGGACGCCAGATTTGGGCAGAAGGCTGGCGTTGAACGCCAGTTTACGTCATCAATTATTGGCCAAAGTATGGACTATTATATATTTCTGGAAAGCCCTGGATGTCTACTTTCCAACGCAATTAAAAGCGCGCCATTTAGAGTTTTGTAGCTCCAGAAAATCCACTTTGAGTGTAGGGAGGTCAGAATCCAACAGCATCAGCAGTCCTTTTTCAACCTCTGAATCTGATTTCTGCTCAAGTCCCTCAATTTCAGCCAGAAAATACCTGAAATCACAGAAAAACACACAAACTCATAGTAAAGTCCAGAAATGTGAATTTAACATAAAAACTAAGGAAAACATCCCTAAAAGTAACTAGATCCTACTAAAAACATGCTAAAAACAATGTCAAAAAGCGTATAAATTATCCGCTCATCACAACACCAAACTTAAATTGTTGCTTGTCCCCAAGCAACTGAAAATCAAATAAGATAAAAAGAAGAGAATATACTATAAATTCCAAACTATCAATGAAACAGAGCTTCAATCAAATGAGCGGCACTTATAGCTTTTTGCCTCTTGAATAGTTTTGGCATCTTACTCTATCCCTTGAGGTTCAGAATGATTGGCATCTATAGGAACTTCAGATTTCGAATAGTGTTATTGACTCTCCTAGTTCAGTATGATGATTCTTGAACACAGCTTCTTTATGAGTCTTGGCCGTGGCCCTAAGCACTTTGTTTTCCAGTATTACCACCGGATACATAAATGCCACAGACACATAATTGGGTGAACCTTTTCAGATTGTGACTCAGCTTTGCTAAAGTCCCTAATTAGAGGTGTCCAGGGTTCTTAAGCACACTCTTCTTTTGCTTTGGACCTTGACTTTAACCGCTCAGTCTCAAGTTTTCACTTGACACCTACACGCCACAAGCACATGGTTAGGGACAGCTTGGTTTAGCCGCTTAGACCAGGATTTTATTCCTTTAGGCCCTCCTATCCACTGATGCTCAAAGCCTTGGGATCCTTTTTATTTGCCCTTGCCTTTTGGTTTTAAGGGTTATTGGCTTTTTCTGCTTGCTTTTTCTTTTTCTTTCAATTTTTTTTTCATTTTTTTTCTGCAAGCTTTGTTCTTTGCTGCTTTTTCTTGCTTCAAGAATCATTTTTATGATTTTTCAGATTATCAAATAACATGTCTCCTAGTCATCATTCTTTCAAGAGCCAACATATTTAACATTCTTAAACAACAACTTCAAAAGACATATGCACTGTTCAAGCATACATTCAGAAAACAAGAAGCATTGTCACCACATCAATATAATTAAGCTAAGTTCGAGGATAAATTCGAAACTCATGTACTTCTTGTTCTTTTGAATTAAAACATTTTTCATTTAAGAGAGGTGATGGATTCATAGGACATTCATATCTTTAAGACAAAGTTACTAACTACTAATGATCATGTAATGAAGGCACAAACATAGATAAGCACATAACATAGAAAACGAAAAACAGAGAAAGCAAGAACAAGGAATGAATCCACCTTAATGATGGTGGCGTTTCCTTCTTGAGGAACCAATGATGTCCTTGAGCTCTTCTATGTATCTTCCTTGTCTTTGTTGCTCCTCCCTCATTGCTTTTTGATCTTCTCTTATTTCATGAAGCATGATGGAGTGCTCTTGATGTTCCACCCTTAGTTGTCCCATATTGGAACTCAATTCTTCTAGGGAGGTGTTGATGTGCTCCCAATAGTTTTGTGGAAGAAAGTGCATTTGAGGCATTTCCGGAATCTCATGGTGATGAGCTTCTTGCGCCTCTTGAGCTCCATGACTGGGCTCTCTTGCTTGCTCCATCTTTTTCTTAGTGATGGGCTTTTCCTCTTTAATGAGGATATCTCCCTCTATGTCAATCCCAGCTGAATTGCATAGGTGGCAAATGAGGTGAGGAAAGGCTAACCTTGCCATGGTGGAGGACTTGTCAGCCACCTTGTAGAGTTCTTGAGGTATAATCTCATGAACTTCCACCTCTTCTCCAATCATGATGCTATGGATCATGATGGCCCGGTCTATAGTAACTTCAGACCGGTTGCTAGTAGGAATGATTGAGCATTGAATAAACTCCAACCATCCTCTAGCTATAGGCTTGAGGTCCAATCTTCTTAGTTGAACCGGCTTGCCTTTGGAGTCAATCTTCCATTGAGCTCCTTCTACACATATGTCCATAAGGACTTGGTCCAACCTTTGATCAAAGTTGACTCTCCTTGTGTAGGGGCGTGCGTTCTCTTCCATGTATGGCAAGTTGAACGCCAACCTCACATTCTCCGGACTAAAATCTAAGTATTTCCCCCGAACCATTGTAACATAGTTCTTTGGATCCGGGTTCTTACTTTGATCATGGTTCTTGGTGATCCATGCATTGGCATAGAACTCTTGAACCATTAGGATGCCGACTTGTTGGATGGGATTTGTTAGAACTTCCCAACCTCTTCTTTGAATTTCATGTCGGATCTCCGGATACTCATTTCTTTTGAGTTTAAAAGGGACCTCAGGGATCACCTTTTTCTTGGCCACAACATCATAGAAGTGGTCTTGATGGGCTTTGGAGATGAACCTTTCCATCTTCCATGACTCGGATGTGGAAGCTTTTATCTTCCCTTTCCCTCTTCTAGAGGATTCTCCGGTCTTAGGTGCCATCAATGGTAATGGAAAAACAAAAAGCTTATGCTTTTACCACACCAAACTTAGAATATTGCTCGCCCTCGAGCAATAAACAAAAGAGTAGAAGAAGAAGAAGAAGAAATATGGAGAGGGAGAGGGAGATGTGTTTCGGCCAAGAAGGGTGTAGAGGGGTGTGTTGTGTGAATTTGATGAAGAATGGAGGGCTTTATATAGGGAAGGGAGGGGGGTATTGGTTCGGCCATTTGGGTGGGTTTGGGTGGGAAATTGGGTTTGAATTTTGAAGGTAGGTGGAGTTTATGAGGTAGGTTTATGGGGAAGAGGAGATGGATGTGAGTGGTGAAGGTTTAGTGGGGAAGAGAGATTGAGGTGATTGGTGAGGGGTTTTTAGGGAAGAGTGTTTGTGGGGTTGTGTGAAAGAGAGTGGTGAGAAGAAGTGAGTGGAGGTAGGTGGGGATCCTGTGGGGTCCATAGATCCTGAGTGGATCCTGTGGGGTCCACAGATCCTGAGTGGATCCTGCGGGGTTCACAGATCCTGAGTGGATCCTGTGGGGTCCACAGATCCTGAGGTGTTCAAGGAATTACATCCCTGCACCCATTAAGCATGTAAAAATGCCTTTGTATCCAACTCTGGGCGTTCAGCACCAGGTTGGTGGCCATTTTGGGCGTTCAACGCCCATCTGTGTGCCATTTCTGGCGTTGAGCGCCAGAACCATGCCTGTTCTGGCGTTCAACGCCCAGAAGCTGCCCATTTTGCGCGTTCAGCGCCAGAACCATGCTCTGTTCTGGCGCTGAACGCCAGACAGATGCTCCTCCAGGGTGTGATTTTTCTTCTGCTGTTTTTGATTCCGTTTTCAATTTTTCTATTTATTTTGTGACTCCACATGATCATGAACCTAAGAAAACATGAAAAATAAGAATTAGATAAACATTGGGTTGCCTCCCAACAAGCGCTTCTTTAATGTCAATAGCTTGACAGTGGGCTCTCATGGAGCCTCACAGATGTGCAGAGCTTTGTTGAGACTCTCCAACACCAAACTTAGAGTTTGGTTGTGGCCTCCCAACACCAAACTTAGAGTTTGACTGTGGGGGCTCTGGTTGACTCTGCTTGGAGAGAAGCTTTTCCTGCTTCCTCCCCATGGTTGCAGAGGGAGATCCTTGAGTTTTGAATACAAGGGAGTTCTCATTCCATTGAAGGACTATTTCACCTCTGTCAACATCAATCACAGCTCTTGCTGTGGCCAGGAAAGGTCTTCCTAGGATGATGGATTCATCCTCTTCCTTTC
This sequence comes from Arachis ipaensis, assembly GCF_059453495.1. Classification (NCBI taxonomy): domain Eukaryota; kingdom Viridiplantae; phylum Streptophyta; class Magnoliopsida; order Fabales; family Fabaceae; genus Arachis; species Arachis ipaensis. The sequence goes on from NC_142443.1 coordinate 138,205,037, forward strand.
CAGTATCCAGGACTATGAAATCAGTAGGTATGTAAAGGCCTTCAACCTTTACTAATACATCTTCTACTTGTCCATAAGCCTGTCTTCTTGAGCTGTCTGCCATCTCTAGTGAGATTTTAGCAGCTTGCACCCCATAGATTCCCAGTTTCTCTATTACAGAGAGGGGCATGAGGTTTATTCCTGAACCAAGGTCACACAGAGCCTTAAAGATCATGGTGCCTATGGTACAGGGTATTATGAACTTTCCAGGATCCTGTCTCTTCTGAGGCAATGTCAGTTGATCCAGATCACTTAGTTCATTGATGAACAAGGGAGGTTCAACTTCCCAAGCATCAATGCCAAATAATTGGCATTCAGCTTCATGATTGCACCAAGAAACTTGGCAGTTTGCTCTTCAGTGACATCCTCATTCTCTTCAGAAGAGGAATACTCATCAGAGCTCATGAAGGGCATAAGGAGGTTCAATGGGATCTCTATAGTCTCTAGATGAGCCTCAGAATCCTTTGATTCCCCAGAGGGAAGCTCCTTATTGATCACTGGACGTCCCAGGAGGTCTTCCTCCTTGGGATTCACGTCCTCTCCTTTCCTCACAGGTTCGGCCATGGCACTTATGTCAATGGCCTTGCACTCTCCTTTTGGGTTCTCTTCTGTATTGCTTGGGAGAGTACTAGGAGGGATTTCAGTGATCCTTTTACTCAGCTGGCCCACTTGTGCTTCCAGATTTCTAATGGAAGACCTTGTTTCATTCATGAAACTTACAGTGGCCTTAGATAGATCAGAGACTAGATTTGCTAAATTAGAAGCATTTTGTTCAGAGTTCTCTGTCTGTTGCTGAGTTGATGATGGAAAAGGCTTGCTATTGCTAAACCTGTTTCTTCCACCATTATTAAAGCCTTGTTGGGGGTTTTGATCCTTCCATGAGAAATTTGGATGATTTCTCCATGTTGAGTTATAGGTGTTTCCATAAGGTTCACCTAAGTAATTTACCTTTGCTATTGCAGGGTTCTCAGGATCATAGGCTTCTTCTTCAGAAGATGCCTCTTGAGTACTGTTGGATGCAGCTTGCATTCCATGCAGACTCTGAGAGATCATATTGACTTGCTGAGTCAATATTTTATTCTGAGCCAATATGGCATTCAGAGTATCAACCTCAAGAACTCCCTTCTTCATAGGCGTCCCATTACTCACAGGATTCCTTTCAGAAGTGTACATGAACTGGTTATTAGCAACCATGTTAATGAGTTCTTGAGCTTCTGCAGGCGTTTTCTTTAGGTGAATGGATCCACCTGCAGAAGTGTCCAGTGACATCTTTGATAGCTCAGATAAACCATCATAGAATATATCCAGGATGGTCCATTCTGAAAGCATGTCAGAAGGACACTTTTTAGTCAACTGTTTGTATCTTTCCCAAGCTTCATAGAGGGATTCACCTTCTTTCTGTCTGAAGGTTTGAACATCAGCTCTAAGCTTGCTCAGCTTTTGAGGAGGAAAGTACTTGGCTAAGAAAGCCGTGACCAGCTTATCCCAAGAGTTCAGGCTGTCTTTGGGTTGAGAATCCAACCATAATCTAGCTCTGTCTCTTACAGCAAAAGGGAAAAGCATGAGCCTGTAGACTTCAGGATCTACTCCATTAGTCTTAACAGTATCACATATCTGCAAGAATTCAGTTAAGAACTGAAAAGGATCTTCAGATGGAAGTCCATGAAACTTGCAGTTTTGCTGCATCAGAGAAACTAATTGAGGTTTCAGCTCAAAGTTGTTTGCTCCAATGGCAGGAATGGAGATGCTTCTTCCATGTAAATTGGAATTAGGTGCAGTGAAGTCACCAAGCATCTTCCTTATATTATTATTATTTTCGGCTGCCATCTCCTTTTCCTGTTCGAAAATTTCTGAAAGGTTATCTCTGGATTGTTGTATTTTAGCTTCTCTTAATTTTTTTCTTCAGAGTCCTTTCAGGTTCTGGATCTGCTTTAACAAGAATGTTTTTGTCCTTGCTCCTGCTCATATGACAAAGAAGATGGCACAGAAAAAATAGTAATAATAATATGGATCCTTTACACCACGGTATAGGGATCCTTGTGTTAGTAGAAGAAAAGAAGGGAAGAAAATCTGAACTCAGAGAGAGAGGGGGTTCGGATTTTTGGAGAGTTGAAGGAAAGATGTTAGTATATCAATAAACAAATAGAAGAAGATGAGAGGGGGAAGTGAATATTCGAAAACAATTTTTGAAAAAGAGTTAGTGATTTTTGAAAATAGTTTTTGAAAAAGGTTAGTATTTTTTTCGAAATTTTTTTTTATATAAAAAATAAAAATAATTAGTTAATAAAAAAGAAATTTTTGAAAAAGAGGGAAGATATTTTCGAAAATTAGAGAGAGAGAGTTAGTTAGGTAGTTTTGAAAAAGTTAAGAAACAAACAAAAAGTTAGTTAGTTAGTTGAAACAAATTTTTGAAAAGATAAGAAGTTAGGAAGTTAGAGAAGATATTTTGAAATCAAATTTTGAAAAAGATAAGATAAGAAGATATTTTTTTTGAAAAGATATGATAGAAATTAGTTTTGAAAAAGATTTGATTTTTAAAATCACAATTAATGACTTGATTCATAAGAAATCACAAGATATGATTCTAGAATTTAAAGTTTGAATCTTTCTTAACAAGCAAGTAACAAACTTCAAATTTTTGAATCAAAACATTAATTGATTATGTTATTTTCGAAAATTTGATATAAAAATAAGAAAAAGATTTTTGAAAAATATTTTTTTAATTTTCGAAAATAACTAAGAATTTTGAAAAAGATTTGATTTTTGAAAAAGATTTTGAAAAAGATAAGATTTTCAAATTGAAAATTTGATTTGACTCATAAGGAACAACTTTGATTTTTAAAAATTTTTGAAAAAGTCAACTCAATTTTCGAATTTGATGAGAGAAAAAGGGAAAGATATATTTTTTTTTTTGAATTTTTATGATGAGAGAGAAAAACAAGAAAAATGATGCAATGCATGAAATTTTTAGATCAAAACAATGAATGCATGCAAGAATGCTATGAATGTCAAGATGAACACCAAGAACACTATGAATGTCATGATGAACATCAAGAACATATTTTTGAAAAATTTTTAATGCAAAGAAAACATGCAAGACACCAAACTTAGAATTCTTTAATGCTTAGACACTAAGAATTCAAGAATGCATATGATAAACATGAAAAGAAACAAAACAAAAAATCATCAAGATCAAACAAGAAGACTTACCAAGAACAACTTGAAGATCATGAAGAACATTATGAATGCATGATATTTTCGAAAAAATGCAAGATGCATATGCAAGTGACACCAAACTTATGATATGACTCAAGACTCAAACAAGAAACACAAAAATATTTTTGATTTTTATGATTTTCTAATTTTTTTGGATTTTTATTTTATGTTTTTCGAAAAATAATTTTGAAAAAGAAAATAAGGATTCCAAAATTTTTAATATGAATTCCAGGAATCTTATGCTCTAAAGCTCCAATCAAAGGGTCAGGCATGGCTTAATAGCCAGCCAAGCTTTAGTATGTAACTCAGACATGACACGCCTGACATTCCTTACATTCAACAGCCAATTGGCTAAGAAAGATAAAGAAGCTCTTTTCTTGAGTATAAGAATTAAGACATGGCTTTACAGCCAGCCAGGCTTCAACATGCTCCATGAAACACTAGAATTCATTCTTAAAAAGTCTGAAAGGAAAATATATTTTTGAAAACATTTTTATTTTTAAAATTTTTTTTTTCGAAAACAAAGGAAGAATTTTTGAAAGATTTTTGAAAAATTTTTTGAAAACAAGACAAAAAGAAAATTACCTAATCTGAGCAACAAGATGAACCGTCAGTTGTCCAAACTCGAACAATCCCCGGCAACGGCGCCAAAAACTTGGTGCACAAATTGTGAATCACACTTTTCACAACTCGTACCACTAACCAGCAAGTGCACTGGGTCGTCCAAGTAATACCTTACGTGAGTAAGGGTCGAATCCCACGGAGATTGTTGGTATGAAGCAAGCTATGGTCACCTTGTAAATCTCAGTTAGGCAGATATAAAGTGATAATGGTGTTTTCGAATATTATATAATAAAATAGGGATAGAGATACTTATGTAATTCATTGGTAGGAATTTCAGATAAGCGAATGGAGATGCTTTTCGTTCCTCTGAACCTCTGCTTTCCTGCTATCTTCATCCAGTCAGTCTTACTCCTTTCCATGGCTGGCTTTATGCAAGGGCATCACCGTTGTCAGTGGCTACATCCCCTCCTCTCAGTGAATAATATGCTCACGCACCCTGTCACGGCACGGCTATTCATCTGTCGGTTCCCGATCATGCTGGAATAGGATTCACCCTCCTTTTGCGTCTGTCACTAACGCCCAGCACTCGCGAGTTTGAAGCTCGTCACAGTCATTCAATCATTGAATCCTACTCAGAATACCACAGACAAGGTTTAGACCTTCCGGATTCTCTTGAATGCCGCCATCATTCTAGCTTACGCCACGAAGATTCTGGTTAGGAGATCTAAGAGATACTCATTCTAGCTTAATTCATGTAGAACAGAAGTGTTTGTCAGGCACGCGTTCATAGGGGAGAATGGTGATGAGCGTCACACATAATCATCACCTTCATTACGTTCTTGGGTGCGAATGGATATCTTAGAAGCGAAATAAGAAGAATTGAATAGAAAACAGTAGTACTTTGCATTAATCTTTGAGGAACAGCAGAGCTCCACACCTTAATCTATGGAGTGTAGAAACTCTACCGTTAAAAATACATAAGTGAAGGTCCAGGCATGGCCGAGATGGCCAGCCCCCTAAAACGTGATCAAAGGATCATAAGGTAATCCAAAGATTGTCAAAAAGACTAGTAAAAGGTCCTATTTATAATAAACTAGTCACTAGGGTTTACATGAGTAAGTAATTGATGCATAAATCCACTTTCGGGGCCCACTTGGTGTGTGTTTGGGCTGAGCTTAAGTGTTCCACGTGCAGAGGCCATTTGTGGAGTTGAACGCCAGTTTCTGTGCCAGTTTGGGCGTTCAACTCTGGTTTTGGATCCTTTTCTGGCGCTGGACGCCAGATTTGGGCAGAAGGCTGGCGTTGAACGCCAGTTTACGTCGTCAATTATTGGCCAAAGTATGGACTATTATATATTTCTGGAAAGCCCTGGATGTCTACTTTCCAACGCAATTGGAAGCGCGCCATGTCGAGTTTTGTAGCTCCAGAAAATCCACTTTGAGTGCAGGGAGGTCAGAATCCAACAGCATCAGCAGTCCTTTTTCAACCTCTGAATCTGATTTCTGCTCAAGTCCCTCAATTTCAGCCAGAAAATACCTGAAATCACAGAAAAACACACAAACTCATAGTAAAGTCCAGAAATGTGAATTTAACATAAAAACTAAGGAAAACATCCCTAAAAGTAACTAGATCCTACTAAAAACATGCTAAAAACAATGTCAAAAAGCGTATAAATTATCCGCTCATCAAAGCCCATTAACGAGGCTATTAGCAAATAAAAAATCTAAAATGGACTTAAAATTTAAATGGACAAAAGAACTAATTAATAAGGTACAAATAATTTTTTCATATATTTATTAAAAAAATTAGGTAAACAAGTGCTAAGTAATAAGGTGAGCTTTGTCTCTTACAATAAAAAGTTTCTTGACATGTTCAAGTTTCTTGACAAGCTGTCTTAGCCTAATTCCATTCCCTAGGAAATACATATTTAGTATTCATGAAAAAAAAAATGGACAGTGTTGTAAAAGAAGTTTAATTATTCTACTATTATAAGTTTGATTATTATTCTAATGGCTGATTATTTTATTGAAAATATGTATAGAATAACATGTATAAATATAAACAAATCAGTTATAGGAGCATTTTATTTACAACTATGTTTTGTATAATACTGTTCGTTACCTGGGGTTCTCGGGTTATCGGTAGGTGGTGAGTAGGAGAGAGAGGAAGGTCCCGAGCGGGCTTGGAGCGAGGGGGAGCGTGTGCTAGCAACGTCGGAGGGCGGACGGAGCGGGCGGGGGGGGGGGTGGCCACCTGCAAGAACACTCCAATGATCAAGTCAGAGTCCGTACTGGTGGTGGCAGAATTAGGTAAGGATGTGACATACCTTGGGGGGAGAGCTGTCCTCTCCTTTTATATATTGTGCTGGGTGGACCTGGTTGATGGCCTAGCCCATTGGTTGGGGGACAGAGCTGTCACCTTCCACGTGAGCGGGTCGTCCATACTTGGGGTCGGTACGCCGGGTACCGACCCTGGGGGCTCCGACCCGGATGGTGGCATACCTGGGGAGGTAAGTTGGTCGGACACCGAGTCGGGTGCATGAGACCGACCCATGGAGGTCCTTTGGAGGTTTTGGGTCTGGGTGGGGTAGTGCCCCGACCCGACGTCTTCTTGGGCTGGACTGGCAGTCCGTAACAGTGCCCCCAACGCGCCAGTCTTGAGGTTGGGTGCTCGTGGCTGGGCGCGTTTGTCTTATTCTCCAAGGCGGCGAACTTTCTTCTTTCCTCGGCAACTCGTTGGTGGCGTTTTGTTTTCCTCACATTTGGTCGCTTCGACTTTCGTGCTGCTCTCTCGATTTTGGCGCTGGGCATTAAATGCCCATCATTTCATTTATTTGAAATTTTGGGTGAAATGGCAGATGTGCCCCTGCCTTTTGGCGCTCTTCCTCGGCGGTTACTCTTTCCTCCTTTTATTTTTATTTCGTGATCCCCTTTCTTCTTTACTTTTCTTCTTCTTCTCCTCACTCCCTTATTCTGTTACGCTGCTGCTGTTCCTACCCCACTGTTGCTGTTACCCTGAGCATTCTTTCCCCCGTTCTACCTCTTGCAGATTCTACTTCTTCTGGTAAGTTTTTATGGCTTTTCTCCCTTTTGGTTGTTCTTTCTCCAATGCATTTCGTTTTTGTGTATGCTTTGGGTCTCTCTGTTTCTTGCTTGTTTTCCCTTCTAGAGGGGGTGTCACTGGGTTTTCGCTTGCGTTTTTGGGTTTTTCTGGGTTTTGTTCATGTTCCTGGGTTTTTTTGTTCATGTTTCTGGGTTTGTATAGGGGGTGAAGGGGTGATTCGTAATTTCCCTTTCGCTTTTTGTTTTGAGGGTTTCCGATTTCCCGAGTTGACTAAGTGGTGCCCCCGCTGTAGGTAAGGCCGATCGTCTTGCTTCTCCGAGTCAGGCTCAACGCCCTTTGGCTGACTTCATCGACCACTATGCTTGGGTCTCCTCCGATGTGAGGGATACTCCTTCTAAGATGACCAAGGAGGGGCTCCAGAAGTTACGACAATCCGGGCTCTTATGTGGAGGGGGGCCTGAGGAGACGCTTTATCAGGTCTACGTCCCTGCTGGTCGGGAACGTGTCTGCCAAAAGAACTTGGCTTCTCCTAGGGTTGTTGATTGGCTGTGGGTTTACGAGCCCATGTTTACGACTTTGGGGCTTCGCCTCCCCTTTTCTCCTTTCGTTATGAGCTTACTGAATTGCTGCGACGTTGCGCCGTCGCAGCTTCATCCGAATAGCTAGGCCTCCATCCAGTGCTTTGAGATGGTCTGCGAGTACCTCGAGCTACCGATCTTAGTGAATGTCTTTCTCTATCTCTTTCTGCTCACGAATCCTTCTAGCCAGGGGAAAGCTAAGAAGGGTTATATGTCTTTTAGGGCCCAACAGGGGTGTAGGATCTTTGGCCTCTTTGAGGATTTTTTTTTCATGGTTTCAAGTCTACCTTTTTTAAGGTTAGACCGGTCGAAGGTCACCAGCCTTTTTGGCTCACGGCTGAGGGAGCTCGGCGGATCCCTACCTATTGGAGTTTTGGTGCGGGGTCCGATTATCTTATAAAGGTATCCTATGACTGGCTGAGCTCGGAAGATCGCAATATTGCTGATATTCTGTTGGCCATTTTTTGTGAGAAGAACCTTAATCCTCGTATGTTGATGAGGGACCGGGAGGCCGGTCGGTTGTATGTTGGTGGGTTATCTCTCCTTTGAGCTTTTTATGTTTCCTATTTTTCTATTGTTGACACCTCTCCCTTTTCTTTTGCTCGCAGTTTCCATGGCTCGCAGGAAGAAGACCTTGGCTGATTTGATGAGCCTCATCAAGGAAAACGAAGAGGGTGAGGGTGACTCCCCGTCGACTCCCTCAGCGAGACAGGAGCAAGGGGAAGCTGGGGAGGCCGGGGAGGCTACTGGTCAGGTGGACGGGGCCGACCCGGCTCATCGGGAGAGCGCTGTTCCTCCCGAGAAAGTTGAGGGGTCTGCTGGCGTGGAGACGGAGATTTTTTAGGAAGATTTTGGTGATGATGAACTGAGGGTTGTGGGTAACCCAAAGAAGAGAAAGCGGGATACCGGTAAGGCCCTTTCGGTTATGGAGAAAAACTTTGATGCTGGGGGCTTTATCGAGTCTTAGTTGCTCCACGGCATCGAGGAGTTTTTCCATGAGGCCGATCTCTCCGAGCAGGCCAGGTGGATCTATCGTAGCCTTCTACGTGCTACTGCTATCGCCAAGAAGGTGGAGCCTGTCTAGGGCAACTATCATGCCATGGAGGTGAAGCTTCGGAACTCCCAAAAAGATTTGACGGACTCACGATCTCGGGAGGAGTCTCTGAAGACGAAGTTGTACGAGCAGGAGAAGAAGGCTGAAGAGGACGCCAAAGAGATTAACAGGTTGGTGGATCGGGATATGGCTTTAATGAAGGACCTGAATACCTCCCGTGGTGAGACTGCGGCCATGAAGAAGAGGGTTGAGGAGTTGGAGGAGAACCTGAAGTTGGCGGAGAGCTCGGCGGAGGCGGCTTCTCGGGAGATGGCTGCCCTGAAGAAAAGGAACAAAGATCTTGCGAAGGGAGCTCGCGATGCCGTTAAGCTGATTGAGGAAGGGATAAAGCTTCAGGTGGCTGTGCTGGCTCTCGACCTTGACCTCTCTCAAGTTGGCGCGATGAAGACTGTGGAGGGCGGGAAGATTGTTGATATTCTTTGAGCGTTTAGATGGATATTCCCGACTTTTCTCGCTTTCGTTTTTGTAACTTGTTTTTTATTTTGGGGCTTGTTAGTGGGCGCCCTTTGGCTGTATTGAACTCTTCTCTTTTTGCTTATGCTTGAGCCTTGTTTTGGTTATTGCTAATTTTAATTCGAGTCGTCGTGGCCTTACCTTTATTTTTTGTTTGCTCGGGCCGCCGTGGCCTTTTGTTTTACCATTTATCGTGGTACTTACTGCTTGAGCCGATTTGTTTTCTTTTGGTCCCTTATGGTTCCTGGGGTGATCAGTCCCGGGTTTCCGTTAGGTCGACCGTTCGCCTTTTTCGTCGTGCTTTTTATTTTGATTTGAGACTTGTAGAGAGTAAACTTGCAAAAAGTAAACTTATCATATTGTTAGACAAGGAAATAATGTAACGCATAATTAAATGAAGGATAATAGGTATGATTTGTATAAGACATAAAAGGAGAACTGATGAACGGATAATTTATACGCTTTTTGGCATTGTTTTTAGTATGTTTTTAGTAGAATCTAGTTACTTTTAGGGATGTTTTCATTAGTTTTTATGTTAAATTTACATTTCTGGACTTTACTATGAGTTTGTGTGTTTTTCTGTGATTTCAGGTATTTTCTGGCTGAAATTGAGGGACTTGAGCAGAAATCATATTCAGAGGTTGAAGAAGGACTGCTGATGCTGTTGGATTCTGACCTCCCTGCACTCAAAGTAGATTTTCTGGAGCTAAAGAACTTAAAATGGCGCGCTTCCAATTGCGTTGGAAAGTAGACATCCAGGACTTTCCAGCAATATATAATAGTCCATACTTTGGCCAAGTTTAGACGACGTAAAAGGGCGTTGAACGCCAGTTCTATGCTGCAGCCTGGAGTTAAACGCCAGAAACACGTCACAAGCCAGAGTTGAACGCTAGAAATACGTTACAAACTGGCGTTCAACTCCAAGAAGGACCTCTGCACGTGGAAAGCTAAAGCTCAGCCCAAGCACACACCAAGTGGGCTCCGGAAGTGGATTTATGCATCAATTACTTATTTCTGTAAACCCTAGTAACTAGTCTAGTATAAATAGGACCTTTTACTATTGTATTAGACATCTCGTGACGTTTAGTTCTTAGATCATGGGGGCTGGCCATTCGGCCATGCCTGGACCTTCTTCACTTATGTATTTTCAACGGTAGAGTTTCTACACTCCATAGATTAAGGTGTGGAGCTCTGCTGTTCCTCAAAGATTAAGGCAAAGTACTACTGTTTTTTTATTCAATTCAACTTATTTCGCTTCTAAGATATTCATTCGCACTTCAACTTGAATGTGATGAACGTGAAAATCATCATCATTCCCCCACGAACGCGTTCCTGACAACCACTTCTGTTCCACCTTAGAATGGATGAGTATCTCTTAGATCTCTTAATCAGAATCTTCGTGGTATAAGCTAGATTGATGGCGGCATTCATGAGAGTCCGGAAAGTCTAAACCTTGTCTGTGGTATTCTGAGTAGGACTCAAGGATTGAATGACTGTGACGAGCTTCAAACTTGCGAGTGCTGGGCATAGTGACAGACACAAAAGGATAGTAAATCCTATTCTAGTATGATCGAGAACCTCCAGATGATTAGCCATGCAGTGACAGTGCATCGGACCATTTTCACAGAGAGGATGGGATGCAGCCATTGACAACGGTGATGCCTCCAGACGATTAGCCATGCAGTGACAGCACATCGGACCATTTTTCAGAGAGGATGAAAAGTAGCCATTGACAACGGTGAAGCCTTACATAAAGCCAGCCATGGAAAGGAGTAGGACTGATTGGATGAAGACAGCAGGAAAGCAGAGGTTCAGAGGAACGAACGCATCTCTATACGCTTATCTGAAATTCTCACCAATGAATTACATAAGTATCTTTATCTTTACTTTTTATTTATTTATTAATTAATATTCGAAAACTCCATATCCGTCTAATATCCGCCTGACTGAGATTTACAAGATGACCATAGCTTGCTTCATACCAATAATCTCCGTGGGATCGACCCTTACTCACGTAAGGTTTATTACTTGGACGACCCTGTGCACTTGCTGGTTAGTTGTATCAAAGTTGTGACAAACTATGAATTGAGATCAGAGCACCAAGTTTTTTGAGCCATTACCAGGGATTATTCGAGCCTGGAGATCACAATTTCGTGCACCAAGTTTTTGGTGCCGTTGCCGGGGATTGTTTGAGTTTGGACAACTGACGGTTCATCTTGTTGCTCAGATTGGGTAACTTTCTTTTTGTTTTCTTTTCAAAAAAAATTTTCAAAAATATTTCAAAATTTTCTCACCTGTTTTCGAAAAAAAAAATATCTTTTATATTCTTCAGAATTTTTAAGAATGAATTCTAGTGTTTCATGAAGCATGTTGAAGCCTGGCTGGCTGTAAAGCCATGTCTAAATTTGTTTGGACTGGGGCTTCCAACCCATATCAAGAACAAGCTAGTTGTTGCTAATCCATTCATTGCTGTTCCTGATCCACCTGTTACATGCTGAAGCTTGGCTGGCCATTGGCCATGTCTAGTGTTTTGGACCGGAGCTTTCACTGAAAGCTTGGCTGGCTAGTGAGCCATGTCTAATTCCTGGACTGAAGCTTTAGACTAACACTGCAAGATTCCTGGAATTCATATAAAAAAAATTTTGGAATCCTTATTTTTTCTTTTACAAATAATTTTCGAAAAATCCAAAAAAATTAGAAAATCATAAAAATCAAAAATTATTTTTGTGTTTCTTGTTTGAGTCTTGAGTCATATTGTAAGTTTGGTGTCAATTGCATACTCATCTTGCATTTTTCGAAAATTCATGCATTCAAAGTGTTCTTCATGATCTTCAAGTTGTTCTTGGTAAGTCTTCTTGTTTGATCTTGATATTTTTCTTGTTTTGTGTCTTTTCTTGTTTTACATGTGCATTTTTGCATTCATAGAGTCTAAACATGAAAGATCTCTAAGTTTGGTGTCTTACATGTTTTCTTTGCATATAAAATTTTTCAAAAATATGTTCTTGATGTTCATCATGATCTTCAAAGTGTTCTTGGTGTTCATCTTGACATTCATAGCATTCTTGCATGCATTCATTGTTTTGATCCAAATTTTCATGCATTGCATCATTTTTCATGTTTTTTCCCTCATCATTAAAAATTTCAAAAATAAAAAAAAATATCTTTCCTTTTTTCTCTCATAAATTTTGAAAATTTGATTGACTTTCTCAAAAATTTTTAAAATTCAATTTGTTTCTTATGAGTCAAATCAAATTTTCAATTTGAAAATTTTATCTTTTTCAAAAATCATATCTTTTTCACTCTTCTTATTTATTTTCGAAAATTAAAAAAAAAATTTCAAAAATCTTTTTCTTATCTTATCACATAATTTTCGAAAATAACATCATCAATTAATGTTTTGATTCAAAAATTTCAAGTTTGTTACTTGCTTGTTAAGAAAGATTCAAACTTTAAGTTCTAGAATCATATCTTGTGATTTCTTGTGAATCAAGTCATTAATTGTGATTTTAAAAAATCAAATCTTTTTCAAAACTAATTTCAACCATATCTTTTCTAAAATATCTTTTTATCTTATCTTTTTAAAAAATTTGATTTTAAAATACTTTTCTAACTTCTTATCTTCTTATCTTTTCAAAATTGATTTTCAAAATTTGTTTCAACTAACTAACTAACTTTTTGTTTGTTTCTTATCTTTTTCAAAACCACCTAACTAACTCTCTCTCTCTAATTTTCGAAAATATCTTCTCTCTTTTTTAAAATTTCTTTTTAAATTAACTAATTATTTTAATTTTTTTTATTTTCGCAAATTACTAACCTTTTTCAAAAACTATTTTCGAAAACCACTAACTCTTTTTCAAAAATAATTTTCGAAAATTCTCCTTCTCTCTCATCTCCTTCTATTTACTTATTCATCTACTAACATCTCCTCATCTCAAATTACTGCTCCTATCCTTACCTTTGTGTTTGGATTCTTCATTCTTCTTCACCCCTATTCCTTTTCTTCTTCTACTAACAATAAGGAACCTCTTTACTGTGACATAAAGGATTCCTCTTCTTTTCTTGTTCTCTTCTCTTTCTTATGAGCAAGAACAAGGAAAAAGGCATTCTTGTTGAAGCTGATCCAGAACCTGAAAGGACTCTGAAGAGGAAACTAAGAGAAGCTAAATTACAACAATCCAGAGACAACCTTATTGAAAATTTTGAACAACTAAAGGAGATGGCAGCCGAACCCAACAACAATAATGCAAGGAGGATGCTTGGTGACTTTACTGCACCTAATTCCAATTTACATGGAAGAAGCATCTCCATCCCTACCATTGGAGCAAACAATTTTGAGCTGAAACCTCAGCTAGTTTCTCTGATGCAACAAAACTGCAAGTTTCATGGACTTCCATCTGAAGATCCTTTTCAGTTCTTAACTGAATTCTTGCAGATATGTGATACTGTAAAGACTAATGGAGTAGATCCTGAAGTCTATAGGCTCATGCTTTTCCCTTTTGCTGTAAGAGACAGAGCTAGAATATGGTTGGACTCTCAACCAAAAGATAGCCTGAACTCATGGGATAAGCTGGTCACGGCTTTCTTAGCCAAGTTCTTTCCTCCTCAAAAGCTTAGTAAGCTTAGAGTGGACGTTCAAACCTTCAGACAAAAAGAAGGTGAATCCCTCTATGAAGCTTGGGAGAGATACAAGCAACTGACCAAAAAGTGTCCTACTGACATGCTTTCAGAATGGACCATCCTGGATATCTTCTATAATGGTCTGTCTGAATTAGCTAAAATGTCATTGGATACTTCTGCAGGTGGATCCATACACCTAAAGAAAACGCCTGCAGAAGCTCAGGAACTCATTGACATGGTTGCTAACAACCAGTTCATGTACACTTCTGAGAGGAATCCTGTTAATAATGGGACGCCTCAGAAGAAGGGAGTTCTTGAAATTGATACTCTGAATGCCATATTGGCTCAGAACAAAATATTGACTCATTAAGTCAATATGATTTTTCAGAGTCTGAATGGAATGCAAGCTGCATCCAACAGTACTCAAGAGGCGCCTTCTGAAGAAGAAGCCTATGATCTTGAGAACCCTGCAATAGCAGAGGTAAATTATTTAGGTGAACCCTATGGAAACACCTATAACTCATCATGGAGAAATCATCCAAATTTCTCATGGAAGGATCAACAAAAGCCTCAACAAGGCTTTAATAATGGTGGAAGAAATAGGTTTAACAATAATAAACCTTTTCCATCATCTGCTCAGCAACAGACAGAGAACACTGAACAAACTACCTCTAATTTAGCAAATTTAGTCTCTGATCTATCTAAGGCCACTCTGAATTTCATGAATGAAACAAGGTCCTCCATTAGAAATTTGGAGGCACAAGTGGGCCAGCTGAGTAAGAAGATCACTGAAATCCCTCCTAGTACTCTCCCAAGCAATACAGAAGAGAATCCAAAGAGAGAGTGCAAGGCCATTGATATGACCATCATGGCCGAATCCAAAGAGGAAGGGAAGGACGTGAATCCCAAGGAGGAAGACCTCCTGGGACGTCCTGTGATCAATAAGGAGTTTCCCTCTGAGGAACCAAAGGACTCTGAGGCTCATCTAGAGACCATAGAGATTCCATTGAACCTCCTTACACCCTTCATGAGCTCTGATGAGTATTCTTCTTCTGAAGAGAATGAGGATGTCACTGAAGAGCAAGTTGCCAAGTTCCTTGGTGCAATCATGAAGCTGAATGCTAACTTATTTGGTAAAAAGACTTGGGAAGATGAACCTCCCTTGCTCATCAATGAACTGAGTGATCTGGATCAACTGACATTGCCTCAGAAGAAAAAGGATCCTGGAAAGTTCTTAATACCCTGTACCATAGGCACCATAACCTTTGAGAAGGCTCTATGTGACCTTGGGTCAGGAATAAACCTCATGCCACTCTCTGTAATGGAGAAGCTGGGAATCTTTGAGGTACAAGCTGCTAGAATCTCATTAGAGATGGCAGACAATTCAAGAAAAGAGGCTTATGGACAAGTAGAGCACATGTTAGTAAAGGTTGAAGGCTTGTACATCCCTGCTGATTTCATAATCCTAGATACTGGGAAGGATGAAGATGAATCCATCATCCTTGGAAGACCCTTCCTAGCCACAGCAAGAGCTGTGATTGATGTGGACAGAGGAGAATTGATCCTTCAACTAAATGAGGACAACCTTGTGTTTAAAACTCAAGGATCTCTCTCTGCAACCATGGAGAGGAAGCATAAAAAGCTTCTCTCACTACAAAGTCAACCAGAGCCCCCACAGTCAAACTCTAAGTTTGGTGTTTGGAAGTCTCAACAAAGATCTGAACATCTGTGAGGCTCCATGAGAGCCCACTGTCAAGCTATTGACATTAAAAAAGTGCTTGTTGGGAGGCAACCCAATTTTTATTTATCTAATCTTATTTTTATTGTTTTTCATATTTTATTAGGTTCATGATCATGTGGAGTCACAAAATAAATAGAAAACATAAAAACAGAATCAAAAACAGCAGAAGAAAAATTACACCCTGGAGGAAGACCTTACTGGCGTTTAAACGCCAGTAAGAAGCATCTGGCTGGCGTTCAACGCCAAAACAGAGCATGGTTCTGGTGCTGAACGCCCAAAATGGGCAGCATCTGGGCGTTTGAACGCCAGAATTGCACCCTGGAGAAGAGCTAGCGCTGAACGCCCAGAACAAGCATGGTTCTGGCGTTCAACGCCAGAAATGGGCAACAAATAGGCGTTCAACGCCCAGAACAAGCACCAATCTGGCGCTGAATGCCCAGAGTTGTGTGCAAGGGCATTTTGCATGCCTAATTTGGTGCAAGATTGTAAATCCTTGAACACCTCAGGATCTGTGGACCCCACAGGATCCCCACCTACTTCCACTCACTCTCTTCTCTTTTCTCAATCATCCTCTCTTCCCAATAAACACTCTTCCCCAAAATCCTTCACCTATCACCTCAATCCCTCTTCCCTATTACCCCTTCACCACTCACATCCATCCACTCTTCCCCATAAACCTACCTCATAAACTCCACCTACCTTCAAAATTCAAAATCAATTTCCCACCCAACCCCACCCTAAATGGCTGAACCTAACACCCTCTCCCCCCACTATATAAACCCCTCCATTCTTCTTCAAATTCACACAACACACCCCTCTATACCCCTCTTGGCCGAATACAACCCCTTCTCCCTCTCTTCCATTTCTTCTTCTTCTTCATCTATTCTTTCTTTTCTTGCTCGAGGGCGAGCAATATTCTAAGTTTGGTGTGGTAAAAGCATAAGCTTTTTGTTTTTCCATTACCATTGATGGCACCTAAGACCGGAGAATCCTCTAGAAAAGGGAAAGGGAAGATAAAAGCTTCCACCTCCGAGTCATGGAAGATGGAAAGATTCATCTCTAAAGCCCATCAAGACCACTTCTATGATGTTGTCGCCAAGAAGAAGGTGATCCCCGAGGTCCCTTTCAAACTCAAGAGAAATGAGTATCCGGAGATCCGACATGAAATCCAAAGAAGAGGTTGGGAAGTTCTAACAAACCCCATCCAACAAGTCGGCATCCTAATGGTTCAAGAGTTCTATGCCAATGCATGGATCACTAAGAACCATGATCAAAGTAAGAACCCGAATCCAAAGAATTACATTACAATGGTTCAGGGGAAATACTTAGATTTTAGTCCGGAGAATGTGAGGTTAGCGTTTAACTTGGCTATGATGCAAGGAGATGAACGCCCTACACTAGAAGGGTCAACTTTAATCAAAGGTTGGACCAAGTCCTTATGGACATATGTGTGGAAGGAGCTCAATGGAAGATTGACTCCAAAGGCAAGCCGGTTCAATTAAGAAGACTAGACCTCAAGCCTGTAGCTAGAGGATGGTTGGAATTCATCCAATGCTCCATCATCCCCACTAGCAACCGATCTGAAGTTACTGTGGATCAGGCCATCATGATCCATAGCATCATGATTGGAGAAGAAGTAGAAGTTCATGAAGTCATCTCCCTTGAACTTTACAAAATAGCCGAAAAGCCCTCTCCTTGGGCAAGGCTAGCTTTTCCTCATCTTATTTGCCATCTATGTTACTCAGCTGGAGCTTTCATAGAAGGAGACATTTCCATTGAGGAAGAGAAGCCCATCACCAAAAGAAGGATGGAGCAAACAAGAGAGCCCACTCATGAAGCCCAAGGGACGCATGAGGAAGCTCACCATCAAGAGATCCCTGAGATACCTCAAGGGATGCACTTTCCTCCACAGAATTTTTGGGAGCAAATCAACACCTCCCTAGGAGAATTAAGTTCCAATATGGGACAACTAAGGGTGGAACATCAAGAGCACTCCATCATCCTTCATGAAATTAGAGAAGATCAAAAAGCAATGAGGGAGGAGCAACAAAGACAAGGAAGAGACATAGAAGAGCTTAAGGACATCATTGGTTCCTCAAGAAGGAAACGCCACCATCACTAAGGTGGACTCATTCCTTGTTCTTACTTTCTCTGTTTTTCGTTTTCTTATTGTTAAGTGCTTATCTATGTTTGTGTCTTCATTACATAATCATTAGTATTTAGTAACTATGTCTTAAAAGTTATGAATGTCCTATGAATCCATCACCTCTCTTAAATGAAAAATATTTTAATTCAAAAGAACAAGAAGTACATGAGTTTCAAATTTATCCTTGAACTTAGTTTAATTATATTGATGTGGTGACAATACTTTTTGTTTTCTAAATGAATGCTTGAACAGTGCATATGTCTTTTGAAGTTGTTGTTTAAGAATGTTAAATATGTTGGCTCTTGAAAGAATGATGACAAGGAGACATGTTATTTGATAATCTGAAAAATCATAAAAAAATGATTCTTGAAGCAAGAAAAAGCAGCAAAGAACAAAGCTTGCAGAAAAAAATAGCAAAAAAAAAAATAGAAAGAAAAAGAAAAAGCAAGCAGAAAAAGCCAAAGCTCTTAAAACCAAAAGGCAAGAGCAAAAAGCCAATAACCCTTAAAACCAAAAGGCAAGGGTAATAAAAAGGATCCCAAGGCTTTGAGCATCAGTGGATAGGAGGGCCTAAAGGAATAAAATCCTGGCCTAAGCGGCTAAACCAAGCTGTCCCTAACCATGTGCTTATGGCGTGAAGGTGTCAAGTGAAAACTTGAGACTGAGCGGTTAAAGTCAAGGTCCAAAGCAAAAAAAGAGTGTGCTTAAGAACCCTGGACACCTCTAATTGGGGACTTTAGCAAAGCTGAGTCACAATCTGAAAAGGTTCACCCGATTATGTGTCTGTGGCATTTATGTATCCGGTGGTAATACTGGAAAACAAAGTGCTTAGGACCACGGCCAAGACTCATAAAGAAGCTGTGTTCAAGAATCATCATACTGAACTAGGAGAATCAATAACACTATCTGAACTCTGAGTTCCTATAGAAGCCAATCATTCTAAACCTCAACGGATAAAGTGAGATGCCAAAACTATTCAAGAGGCAAAAAGCTACAAGTCCCGCTCATCTGATTGGAGCTATGTTTTATTGATAGTTTAGAATTTATAGTATATTCTCTTCTTTTTATCCTATTTGATTTTCAGTTGCTTGGGGACAAGCAACAATTTAAGTTTGGTGTTGTGATGAGCGGATAATTTATACGCTTTTTGGCATTATTTTTAGTATATTTTTAGTAGAATCTAGTTACTTTTAGGGATGTTTTCATTAGTTTTTATGTTAAATTCACATTTCTGGACTTTACTATGAGTTTGTGTGTTTTTCTATGATTTCAGGTATTTTCTGGCTGAAATTGAGGGACTTGAGCAGAAATCAGATTCAGAGGTTGAAGAAGGACTGCTGATGCTGTTGGATTCTGACCTCCTTGCACTCAAAGTAGATTTTCTGGAGCTACAGAACACAAAATGGTGCGCTTCCAATTGCGTTGGAAAGTAGACATCCAGGGCTTTCCAGAAATATATAATAGTCCATACTTTGGCCAAGTTTAGATGACGTAAAAGGGCGTTGAACGCCAGTTCTACGCTGCAGTCTGGAGTTAAACGCCAGAAACACGTCACAAGCCAGAGTTGAACGCCAGAAATACGTTACAAACTGGCGTTCAACTCCAAGAAGGACCTTTGCACGTGGAAAGATAAAGCTCAGCCCAAGCACACACCAAGTGGGCCCCGGAAGTGGATTTATGCATCAATTACTTATTTCTGTAAAGCCTAGTAACTAGTCTAGTATAAATAGGACCTTTTACTATTGTATTAGACATCTCGTGACGTTTAGTTCTTAGATCATGGGGGCTGGCCATTCGGCCATGCCTGGACCTTCTTCACTTATGTATTTTCAACGGTAGAGTTTCTACACTCCATAGATTAAGGTGTGGAGCTCTGCTGTTCCTCAAAGATTAATGCAAAGTACTACTATTTTTCTATTCAATTCAACTTATTCCGCTTCTAAGATATTCATTCGCACTTCAACTTGAATGTGATGAACGTGACAATCATCATCATTCCCCCACGAACGC
Organism: Arachis ipaensis; assembly: GCF_059453495.1. NCBI lineage: Eukaryota > Viridiplantae > Streptophyta > Magnoliopsida > Fabales > Fabaceae > Arachis > Arachis ipaensis. The sequence goes on from NC_142443.1 coordinate 138,224,578, forward strand.
GTGCCTGACAACCACTTCCGTTCCACCTTAGAATGGATGAGTATCTCTTAGATCTCTTAATCAGAATCTTCGTGGTATAAGCTAGATTGATGGCAGCATTCATGAGAGTCCGGAAAGTCTAAACCTTGTCTGTGGTATTCCGAGTAGGACTCAAGGATTGAATGACTGTGACGAGCTTCAAACTCGCGAGTGCTGGGCGTAGTGACAGACGCAAAAGGATAGTAAATCCTATTCCAGTATGATCGAGAACCTCCAGATGATTAGCCATGCAGTGACAGCGCATCGGACCATTTTCACAGAGAGGATGGGATGCAGCCATTGACAACGGTGATGCCTCCAGACAATTAGCCATGCAGTGACAGCGCATCGGACCATTTTCCAGAGAGGATGAAAAGTAGCCAATGACAACGGTGAAGCCTTACATAAAGCCAGCCATGGAAAGAAGTAGGACTGATTGGATGAAGACAGCAGGAAAGCAGAGGTTCAGAGGAACGAATGCATCTCTATACGCTTATCTAAAATTCTCACCAATGAATTACATAGGTATCTCTATCTTTACTTTTTATTTATTTATTAATTAATATTCGAAAACTCCATATCCATCTAATATCTGCCTGACTGAGATTTACAAGATGACCATAGCTTGCTTCATACCAACAATCTCCGTGGGATCGACCCTTACTCACGTAAGGTTTATTACTTGGACGACCCAGTGCACTTGCTGGTTCGAAGTTGTGACAAACTATGAATTGAGATCAAAGCACCAAGTTTTTGGAGCCATTACCAAGGATTATTCGAGCCTGGAGATCAAAATTCCGTGCACCAAGAATGTGAAGGTGGAACATAGGAGGGGGGTTGAGGTCGTGTGGTCGCCCCTTCTTATGAGTGGGATCTCTTCTCACGAGTAGAACCTCTTGAGGTTTGCCATGTTCCATGTTCTCGGTACCTCGTTCCCATCCAGCTTTTCTAGCTTGTAGCCCCCTTTGCCAAGGACTTCTTTTACTCTGTAAGGTCCTTCCCAGTTTGCGGCTAGCTTGCCCTCTCCTGGTGTTGGCGGTCCTATGTCGTTACGTCGTAAGACCAGGTCACCTTCTCCCAAACTCCTTTTAATACCTTGCCATTGTATCTGAGGGCTACTCTCTGCTTTATTGCTGCTTCCGCTAGGTGTGCCATTTGCCTCGTCTCATCAGCTAGGTCTTTTTCGATTGCGTCGCTTCCCCTTCCGAGGAGTAGCCTCGGGCTTGGTTCCCCGACTTTAACTGGGATGACTCCGTCGACCCCGTATGTGAGTCAGAAGGGGGTTTCGCCGGTGGATGATTGGGGGGTGGTCCTGTATAACCACAGGACTGAGGCTAGTTCGTCTGCCTATGAGCCTTTCTTCCCTTCGAGTCGCTTTTTTAGCTCCTTTAGGATGACTTTGTTGGCTGCTTCAACCTAGCCGTTGGTTTGGGGGTGTTCGACTGAGGAGAACTTCTGTTTGATCCTTAGTCCCTCTAGGAACCCTTTGAACTTTTTATCGGTGAATTGTGTCCCGTTGTTCGATATTACGGCTTCCGGGATTCCGAACCTTGTGATCACCTGCTTCCATATGAACTTTTGGCAATTTATTGCGGATATGCTGGCCAGTGGTTCTGCTTCTACCCACTTGGTGTAATAATCTATGGCTACTATCAAGTACTTCACTTGCCCAGGTCCTGGTGGGAATGGCCCCAAGAGGTTGACCCCCATTGGGCGAAAGGTCGGGGAGCCATCATTAGACTGAGCTCCTTGGGAGGTGCTTTGTGGAAGTTGGCGTTCTCTTGGCACTTTTTACATTTTCTCACAAACTCCTGGGCGTCTGACATCATTGTGGGCCAGTAGTATCCTGCTCGGATGATCTTTCTTGCTAGAGATCTTCTCCCGATGTGGTGACCCCAACATCCTTCGTGTACCTCCCTTAGGACGTAGTTCGTCTGGTCGGGACGCAGGCACTTAAGTAGGGGCTGGTAGAGCCCTCGCTTGTATAGCTGCCCTTGTATGATTGTGTATTTAGGAGCTTCCCTTTTAATAGATTCCGCTTCCTTTTCATCGGGGGGTGTTTCTGCATGCTCCAGATATCGGGAGATGGGATCTATCCATGAGGGCGGGTTTGGTGCTTGAGCTATGCACATGACGATTGCAGGTTTCGTTGCTAGTCCTTGGATCAAGGATCTGTTCCCCGTGCCAGGTTTAGTGCTTGCGAGCTTGGAGAGAAGGTCGGCTCGGGCATTCCTTTCTCTGAGAATGTGCTGGATTGTGACTTCTTCTAAGCTTTTGCATAGCTCTCTTACTTTTCCAAGTATTTTTGTAGCAGTGCGTCCTTAGCTTGGTAGCTGCCATTTACTTGGGAGGTGACGATTTGGGAGTCGCTGCTAACTTCTACCCTTGATGCTCCGACTTCTTTGGCCAGCATTTGTCCCCCTATCAAAGCTTCATACTCGGCCTGGTTGTTTGAGACTGGAAATTCGAACTTGATAGATTGTTCGAAGGCTACTCCTGTCGAGTTCTCGAGGATAATTCCGGCCCCTCCGAACATTTGGTTGGATGCTTCGTCAACGTGGAGCCTCCACCGTGTGATCGGTATGTCGGGAGCTTCTCCTGTGACCTCAACGAGGAAGTCTGCCATTGCTTGGGCTTTGATTGCTTGCCTTGGTTCGTATTGTAAATCATATTGGGATAGCTCCACCGCCCATGCCATCATTCTTCCCGCCAGGTCAGGTTTTTGGAGGACTTGTCGGATGGCTTGGTCGGTTCTCAAGATGATTGTGTGCCCTTGGAAGTATTGTTTTAGCCTTCTTGATGAAACTAGTAGGGTGTAGGCTAGCTTTTCCAGCTTGGTGTACCTTGTCTCTGCCCCTTGAAGTACTTTGCTGATGAAGTATATTGGGCGCTGGGTCTTGTCCTCCTTCCTGACTAGGACTGCCGCCATTGCTTGTATGGTCACGGCCAAGTACAAGTATAGGGGCTCGCCCTCTCTAGGCTTGCTGAGTACAAGTGGTTCCGAGAGTATCCTCTTAAAATGGTTGAATGCCTCTTTGCACTCCTGGGTCCATTCAAAGGTGATTCATTTCTTCATTAAGTTGAAGAATGGGATGACCCTTTCAGCTGAGGCTCCGAGGAACTGAGATAGGGCTGTGAGCTTCCCGGTGAGCCGTTGTACATCTTTGATGCACCCAGGGCTTGTCATTTTGAGAACGGCTTCGCATTTGTCTGGGTTGGCTTCTACCCCTATCTAAGTTATCATGAACCCTAGGAACTTTCCTGCTTCCATGGCGAATGCGCATTTGAGTGGGTTGAGTCGCATTTTGAATTTCCTTAATGCCCCCAAAGACGGCCTGGAGGTCATTTATCAAATTGCTCGACTCTGCTATTTTTACCAGGATATCGTCTACATATACCTCTACGGTTTTGCCGATAAGGTTGTGGAAGACTCTGCTCATCAGCCTTTGGTAGGTGGCCCCTGCGTTCTTCAGTCCGAAGGGCATTACCTTGTAGCAATAGGTGCCTCCTGGTGTTATGAAGGCTGTCTTGTCTTCGTCAGGTCGGTGCATCGGGATTTGATTGTATCCGGAATAGGCATCCATGAAACTGAGGAAATGATATCCCGTTGTCGAGTCCACTAGGGTGTCAATGTTGGGGAGGGGAAAAGAGTCTTTTGGACATGCTTTGTTCAGGTCGGAGTAATCTACGCACATCCTCCATTTTTCGCTGGCTTTCTTGACTAGGACAACATTGGATAGCCATGTTGAGTACTCGAGTTCCTTGATGAACCCTGCTTCTAGTAGTCCTGCTATCTGCTTAGCGACCTCCTCGGCTTTTTCTTATGACATCTTTCTTCACCGCTGGGCTACTGGTTTGGCTTTGGGCTTTATGGCTAGCCGGTGAGACATGACCTCGGGATCTAACCCTGGCATGTCTGATGGGATCCACGCGAAGAGGTCGCTGTTTGCCTTCACGACTTCTATGAGGGGGCCCTTGAGTTCATGGGGTAGGTTTCTATTAATGAAGGTAAATTGTTCTACCGACTTCCCTATCTGGAACTTTTCCATGTCCCCTTCTGGTTCAGGTCTTAGTTTGTCCTCCATCCTGACGTCCAGATCTGCTAGGAACATGCCAGCTGCCTTTTTAGACTCTTTCCTTAAGGAGAGACTGGCGCTGTCGCAGGCAACTGCCGTTTCTAGGTCTCCCCTTATGGAACCAACCGTTCCCTTGTCCGTTATGAACTTCATTGTTAGGAACTTGGTGCATATTACAGCTGAGAATTCATTGATAGTTTTCCTCTCTAGGATGATGTTATAGGCAGTGGAGTCTCTAAGGACTAAGAAATCTGCCATAACTGATTTCCTGGCGTCGCCAGTTCCCAGGCTGATTAGGAGAGAGATCGTTCTGTCGGGTTTGATGTAGTTATCACCAAGTCCCATGACTCCGTGTTGGTGATTTTTGAGGTCGGATTCCTTGAGTCCCATGGCGTCGAACATGTTTCTAAATAGGATATTCGAGTCGGCACCCGTGTCGATGAGGATGCGCCTAACTAGTCCTGTCCCGACCATCGCTGTGACTACCATGGGAGGTCTTTGAACCATCTGTCCTCCGGGCCAAATGATATCGTGGGGAGCCTTTTACTGGTGGTGGGGCTGTCCATCGAGATGGAGAGCACCCGGGTGTCCTTTCTTGTTGCCGACTTAGATTTGGGGGGACTATCTCGTCTGACTACAATGTTAACCACAAAAGTTGGGGGGTTACTGGCATCTCTTGGGGGTTCTTGTCTTGGATTGACAGTTCGGTTTCGATCTTCCTCGGAGCGCTCTTTTTCTCGCCTCCACGGCTCCCTGATGAGTCGGGAGAATTCGCTCAGTTTCCCCTCTCTGATGGCCTGTTCCAGGGCATCTTTGAGATCAAAGCAGTCTTGTGTTTTGTGACCGAATTCCTTGTGGTAATCGCAGTAAAGGCTTTTGTTGCTTCCCGTTCTCTCCTTCAGGGGCCTAGGTTTGGATAGGATTCCTTTGTCTGCAATTTGCTGATAGACTTCCACTATGGGTGCCGTAAGTGGCGTGTAGTTCGTGAACCTCCCTACCCGTGGTTTCTTGGGCAATTTGTTTAGGGTGCCGTCTCTAGGAGCTTCTTTGTACCTTTCGGCCTGATGTGCCTGCTGGGCTGGTGGGTTGGGGGGCTGCCGTTTATTGGCTGCCACAACCTGGCTAACCTCTTCGTCATTAATGTACTCTTTGGCTATGCTTTGGATTTCCTGCATGGTCCATACAGGCTTGGTTGTTAGGTGTTTCCTAAAGTCTTCATTCAGCAGGCCGTTTGTTAGGCATAGGCTGGCGACTAAGTCCGTGAGGCCGTCGATTTCTAGACATTCGTCGTTAAATCTATCCAGGAACTTCCTGGTCGGCTCCCCGGGTTTTTTGGGTAACTCCTAACAAGTTGATTGGGTGCTCGGGTTATCGGTAGGTGGTGAGTAGGAGAGAGAGGAAGGTCCCGAGCGGGCTTGGAGCGAGGGGGAGCGTGTGCTGGCAACGTCGGAGGGCGGACGGAGCGGGGGGCGGCCACTTGCAAGGACACTCCAACGATCAAGTCAGAGTCCGTACTAGTGGTGGCAGAATTAGGTAAGGATGTGACATACCTTGGGGGGAGAGCTATCCTCTCCCTTTATATATGAAAAAGTCTAGGAGGCCAGCAACTTTGTTAAATTCTGGCCAGCATGTAACCAGCAAAGAAAAGTGAGCCATTGGATGAAATCTCACACCAATCTCACACCATTAAAACCATCATTGATGGCTATTTGATGGCTAGAAACCACAAAAGTTGTTGGCCCCCTAGCATTCCTCTTTATATATTGTGCTGGGTGGGCCTGGTTGAGGGCCTAGCCCATTGGTTGGGGGACAGAGCTGTCACCTTCTACGTGAGCGGGTCGTCTGTACTTGGGGTCGGTACGCCGGGTACTGACCCTGGGGGCTGCGACCCGAATGGTGGCATACCTGGGGAGGTAAGTTGGTCGGACACCGGGTCGGGTGCATGAGACTGACACGTGGAGGTCCTTTGGAGGTTTTGGGTCTGGGTGGGGTAGTGCCCCGACCCGACGTCTTCTTGGGCTGGACTGCCAGTCCGTAACAAATACTGTAGCAATTTATGTAAATTTTAACTCTAGTTTCATCTTCAATAAACCATATCTTGAATTTCACAAGGCAAGGGAGTGTAGCAATGCAAAAGGCTTATACCTTGAAAGAGTTTTTTATTCTTCAATTTACAAGTTTAGACATTTCGAGTATAAGGGAAAAAAAACTGTTAGATCTAATTTAAAAAGGATTAGAGAAATTAAATTAAAAGTCTACTCCTGCAATTTTTCTATGAAACTGTGATTGACAATCCATCAATACTTAGCATGAATAATGCCTTGTTAAGAAAGAAAACATAGGCAGGTTAAGAAAGAAAATTAAAGGCAAAGGCGTCACTACAAGAAAAATATTGAGTACCATTAGATTTATTGTTAGAAAAATAAAAGAATCCAATAGTAACTAAATTATCGTCAGAAAAAAATGGACGGTATAAACCTCGCCAGTTAGATAAGACATTCCAGCGGCATAACCTCTACAAGTTTCTACTTCTTGCAGATGCTGAGAGAAAGTATGCCAAACATGACCTCTGCAAGTACTTGCAGACACAGATTCTTTAGCTGAAGTATGTGCCCCTTTCTCCTGAAGCCATTCCATACACAATCATTCACACATAAAGCCTACGGCTTAACATTTTCACATCAGCACCCCTCTCGTGACCTTTTATTCATTTCATAATCACATGTGCCGTGTTCTTTTTCCTCTTTCCTTCTTTCTCTTAACAAACCAAACTCAAATCATAACTTGAAACGAAATCTATTGTCAAAAAAACTGAATGTAAAACTTTATACTTTCCTAATAAATCAAGCTGAAAACAAGACTTTCTGTAATAAATTGAAATCAAATAATTTTTAGTAATTAAAATGTTTTCTTTGAAACTAAACCACTTTCTATTTTAATAAAATTCAGACCTTTCAAATCTTGTATTATTGAGTCAAACCAATCATTATTAATAAATCAAGTCAATAATTTCTCAAAATAAGCTTATAAATCGGATTTTTAAATTGAAATTACTTTTCGTGTATTTTTACAAAAAATTGGACAGCATCTACCCTTAAAATTGGATTTCACCACCCATGCGGGTTCCCTCAGATTCATAACATCCGAAACCAAACTCAAGTCCAACTCCATTCAACAATTATCAATACGACAATTTCTTCAATAATTAACTCATCATATTTCAATTTAACAACACTAATTTAATCACCTTTCACAGCCACAACTCAACCAATTCATCACAATCACACAAAATCAGGATTTCAACAACTCCATCAAAATCAAAAAACCAATATCAATCATAGCCTTAAACCAAAATTAATCCTATCAATTAATCACTTATAACAACAAAACCAATCATATTCTCAGCCATGACCAAACTCAATAAACTAATTATATCACCAAAACTTGATCTCAATACCAAACAAACCACAATTTTACAACCTCAAACCAAGCTTATTCCTATCAATTAGTCACCTAAAATATTTTTAAATTATTTGCAATTACTCATTAAACTTTATTGGCATTCATAGATTAAAACAATTGATTTTAAAATAAATTCCCTACCTTGATTAACCGAACTCGGGAATCAAACACGACAAATCCACTTATTCTGAGTTCACAGCAACAGTAGCCTCAACTCCCTCCGGGCAGCAACAACAGCGACAACCGTGCCCATTCCAATTACCTTTGTAGCGGTGCATCAATGGTTCCGGATACAGACGGCAGTACTAAATAGAAACATATATTATTGTATTCGGAACAAAAATATAGTAGAGAAATAAAATCGGGAAGCAGAGCACGAGTTAGAGTGTTACAGTTTCAAGAATGGAATTGGGAACGCAGGAGAAGGTGCTGTCGGGTAATATTAGTGGCGCTTCTCTTCAAGCTCTATGGTGATTGAACTGTGATGGCGAGCTCGACAACGACCAAGCGCGACAGAGCTGGCAGCGTCCTCTTCATTTGCGACGGCGACAGACTCTTGTAGCAGCAGCGACAGGATATGGATGAACGACGGCAACGCGGGCTTGGCTCTATGGATGGGATGGCGAGGACGACGCATGCAGAGGTAGCCCACGAGGATGACGACAACGGTGACCCCATGGAACGGGGCAACGGCGCAGTGGCGTTGCGGCAGCGACAACAGGGCACGGCTCCTCCCTCTCTTTTCTTCTTCCTCCATTCGCAGCTCTTTCTTCACTCTCTTTCCCCATTTCTGTTTCCTTCTTTCCTGCCTGCGACGGTGATGGCGACGGGCCCTGGCAGCAGCGGCGGTGGATTAGCGGCGACGAAGGCAAGGCACAAGGGCGACACGGTGCGGTGGAGACGCGACGGCGGGCTGAACGCGGCTGGGTGTGGCGCAACTAGTAGCGCGTCTTCTTCCTCTTCTTCTCGCAGATCTCTTTCTCTACTCTCTGTGTGATTGTTACATTTAGGAAAGGAAAGGGGATAAGGGGTTAGGGTTAGTGAATTGGAAAAAATAGAGTTTCTGAATTAATTTGGGGATTTTTGAATTCAGGTTAGAAATTAAAGATTTTATAAAAAGATAATGATAGATATGAATAAATATTTTGATAAAATTGAAGGATAGAATAATTTTAAAATTAAATATATTTTATTAAAAAAAGGACAATTTATAGAAATAAAATTATTGAAAAAAATTTTACATAAATATGACATTGGCAATTTCTAGACACAAATGCAACAAACGCAACTGTATATAATCCGCTACACCCTGTAGCGGAACTCAATTGCACGTAATCCGCTACAGGGTATCGCGGATTACGTTGAGGGCTGCATTACTCATAAACCGCTATACCCTGTAGCGGTTTATGACCAAAAGACGTTTGTGCATAATTCGCTACACTCTGTAGCGGATTATGAGTATAGTGGTGATTATATATACAGCGTGAGGCTGTAGTGGAAATCATTTGAAGGATTTTGGAAAGAAAGTTAGAGAGAGAAAGTAGAGATAAGGGAGAGAAAATTCAAATTCTTGAGTTGTTTGGAAGAATGGAGGATGAATGGCAGTTGTACCGACTCGACAGCGTTGCTCACGTAGCCGGAACCATCGATGAAGAGGTAAGCGTCTCTATTTTCCTTCAATATTTTAATAAATGTATATTTTATTCAATATTAAGGAAGTAATTCATTAATTATTTAGATAGAGACTTGGTTTAGCTTTTGGTTTGAAAATGAGAATTTGAAATTTAAACTTTAACATTTAACATTTAATAGTCAAGGTAGAGAGGTAAATTAGTAATTTTAAAACCCAAGTAGCTTAAGAATAGAAACATAAGCTATAGGTTGGTGATGTCATTGTTAGAAATTACGCCAGTGTTCTTTATTTTGAAAATGCAGTCAACTCGATGTGTGTATAGCGTCCGTAGGCAAAAGAATATGCTGTTACATGATAGGATCATACCTTACTTGGAGAGGGCTGGGTTGTACCACCTGGCTAGGCTGGACACGCATTGGTTCTGGTTGGATGAGCCTCTGGTAAGCGCATTTATCGAGAGGTGGCGGCTTGAGACCCACACTTTTCATATGCCATTCGGAGAGTGTACTATCACGCTCCAGGATGTGGCATACCAGCTCGGGCTGCCCGTGGATGGCCAGGCTGTTTCCGGGTGCATGACAGACTTCCACCTGCACATCAAGGGGGCCAGACTGGCATAGGAGTGGTTCAAGGACTTATTTGGTGAGCTTCCGCCACCAAATAAGAGAAAGTTATACACAGTCCAGTTCACATGGTTTCATGAGCAGTTCAGTGTGTTACCAGCGGATGCTTTGAAGGAGACCGTGCGCATATATGCACGTGCGAATATTATGATGCTTCTGTCGACACAGCTGTTCATAGACAAGAGTGCTAATCGAGTCCACCTTCGCTGGTTGCCTTTTGTGGTGAGACTTGACGACATGGGCAGCTATAGCTGGGGCACCGCTGCATTGGCGTGGCTGTACCGATGCATGTGCAGGGTGGCGAACAGAAACGTCACCAACTTGGCTGGACCCCTACAGTTGCTACAGTCATGGATCTTTTGGCGGTTCCCCATGCTGAGGCCGCAGGTTTTGATGCTTTCTCTTTTTCACTGGCATCCAGGTATAATTTAATTCACTTATTCTTTCAAGTTCATTACGTTCTATATATGAAATTACATACTTACGTGCTATTTCTGCAACTCAGATGAGCCACATATTTCCCCACTTCTGATGGGAAGGAACAGCGGATTATTCAGTATCGTCTGGCATTGGATTGACTGACTCATCGAGATGTAAGTATTTTGTTTTTGTTCGTCATTATTTTAATTGTTTTTCCACACTTATATGTATACATTGGTACAATGCTGATTTGCCTCCTATCTATCAGATTGTGTGGGAGCCTTATGGTTCTCTGGACGTACTGGCAGTCATCCATCCGGCGATACTGACTGAGGAGCACAGCCAGTTATGGCGGGTCATCACTAGCCTGATATACTTTGCAGTGATTGAGTGGCATCAGGTAGACAGGGTCTTCCCACAGCTAGGGGGCGTACAGCATCTGCCTGAGCCAGCGCTCAACATAGAGTATCTTCATAGTAAGGACGGCAGGGGTGGAGATAGATGGTTTCCCACTTACTATAGGACATGGCATCAGCATTAGGACGAGCGAGTTCGCTCTGTGTTGAGTATTCAGAGAGTTTCTGATCCTGGTCCATCGCTGAGTACCTGGACTAGTGGCACCGTGTTGCACATAGAATTCTGTCACTAGGGATTGCTTTCGCCAACCCCAGGCCGACCTAGGTTCCAGATGATGCTATACTCAGAGGGTCGTCGTAGGCGACGACTAGAGTTCCAGCATCTGATATGCCGAATAACAGACGCGTAGAGCGGAGACGATGCATCGGTACACGTGCCACTGATCGCGAGTGGCACTGGCTCGACGACATGATGCAGGAGGAGCAGGTTGGTGGTGATGACGGAGGCCAGGCAGATCATCGTCTTCGTCGATCTACTGCTAGACGACGGGCTGCTCGTGGTGGACGAGCACCTCCCGTCCACCATGATGACGAGGCTGGATCGTCCTGTCGGCACCTACAGACACTCATGTTGGTGGCACTACGGAGGCTAGTATGGGTGGTAAACCTTTTACTCACGTATCTAGCTCTCAGGTACTACATGAGTGTAGCACACAGCTGTTAGCCAATCTTGCTACCACTTCTTTTACCATGGATTTGGACGATCAGTTGGCTGGACCCTAGTTCTATGCGAATTTTGCTGAGATCATACGGGGTGACGACGTTCATCAGTACCAGAGCCCGATTCCAGGCGGCCCTTCCGACCCTCCGGAGTATAGGCCATAGCCAGCGGATGTGCCGTCCCAGGTTCCTGAGACCCAGCTCCTGGTCGACCTGAATGAGCCAGCAGGCAGCCCGTACGACACTTGGTTCGGCATGGGGGGACGCCACCATCTGCATTTGGAGTTGGGCCACAGGAGGCTCCACTGGGAGATCGGCGAGCGGCTAAGGTTAGGCGTTCGACTCGATGTGGCACAGGCTCACACCTACTTGGTCCATTCGGAGGCGACCATGATGTTGATGGTGACCAGTAGTAGCGCCGATTGTCTTATTTCCGACCATTATCCTTGTATGAATTATGACTTATTTATTTTCTATTAGGGTTAACGACTTGTGACAGTTATATCTGTATGAGTTATGTAGTTAACTTATTATGTGTTATTCTTAATGCTTGGTGGCTATTATTTTTGTACGACTTATTGCAAATTAAACGACGATTACATTTTGTATCAATTCGTGCATTTTGCATCATGGGTTGTTACTATTAACATATAATCACCACTATACTCATAATCCGCTACAGGGTGTAGCGGATTATGCACAAACGCCTTTTGGTCATAAACCGCTACATGGTGTAGCAGTTTATGAGTAATGCAGCCTTCAACATAATCCGCAATACCTTATAGCGGATTACGTGCAATTGAGTTCCGCTACAGGGTGTAGCGGATTATATACAGTTGCTTTTGTTGCATTTGCGTCTGGAAATTGCCAATGTTATATTTGCGTAAAGTTTTTCTTCAATCATTTTATTTCTGTAAATTGTCCAAAAAAATATTTAAGAACACTATTTATCAACATATTACTAAGTTCAATTAATTTTTTTTAGTTTAAATTATAAAATAAACATATTAATTATAATTTTATAAAATATAGTTTAAATTTAATATAATTATTCAAATTAAATGATATAGGTTTTCATCATTCTTCTATCACCGAAATTTTAATTTCAATTTATAAAATAACTAATTGTAATAAAATTACACAAGAATATTAATTAGCTTAAACTCAATATTTATAAATCAATTTAATCATTCTTAACATATTATTTTCTTAAAATAAGGAACTCAAATTAAATTATAAATTATTCGTAATAAAAATAACTTAGATTAAATTATACAATTCCTTCTTATTTTTCAATTACTGAAATTATGTGAAACATTCAATTATAATAAAAATTATAATAAATTCTAATTAATTTACATTTCAATTATCATGAAATTCTATTTAATTATCATCAGTAAAAATATTTTTTTTAAAAAAAATAAAATTCTCAATAATTATAATAAATTATAAATAACTCATCATTTAATTTTTTGAAAACTTGGGTTGTTACACGTTACGTCATTAAATACACGTACAAAAACACTTTACACTGACAATGTATCAAAATTAAATTTTAAATAAATTATGACATATTTTTAATTATGGATTATAGTTTATATTTTTTCTCAAAATTATATATATAAAAAGATGACTATAAAATTTTATATAAAAATATTAATATATAGGTATATATGTTGTTCTTTTCTATCCTAAATAAATTAAGACTTATCACATTGTAATTCATCGTCATTTATTCAACATATAATAAAATGAACAAAGATATTATAATTTTAATATGACAAAAATAAAAAATGATACACTCCCGTATATTTAACAATTATGAACGTTATCATTATGTATATGCATAAAATTATATGTTATTAATTATTGATAAATTAAAAATATAAAATACATAATATGTAGATTAATTTAAATAATTATAATAAAATATATTTTTCACGAGCTAATAATTTAACTTTATCCATGTTTGAATTCAACTTATTTAATATTTGAGTTCAAATTTAACTTCAAGTTTAATCTGGTCCATGAGATGGCTTTATTTGCTTCTAATCCGAATAACAATTAACATGTTGAATTGTAGCATTGATGTATAATGATTAGCATTTCAATTATAAGTTAGGATTAATGGATTATGTTCTTGTCAATTTATTGAGTTTCAATGTCATTTCATAAATTGAATTATGTGTTCTTTTATTTTAATTTTATTACTTGAAAAATTAGAAAATAAAAAAAAATCACTTTTTGTATGCATAATAATAATAATAATAATAATAATAATAATAATAATAATAATAATAATAATAATAATAATATATTATTATTATTATTATTATTATTATTATTATTATTATTATTATTATTATTATTATTATTATTATTATAATAATAGAATAAAATAGAAAAAATAAAACAAAATAATATTTTAAGTAGGCCGTTTTAGTAATGGCTCATCCTTAAACGCTCCTTGTTAAGTATGGAGTGTTGCACACCTTGTGAATTCGTTAAATCTGAACTCTTTATTTATTATATTTTATTTGAATGGTCTGAATTTAAAAAGGTAACCTGTTAATCAGGTTAATTATTTTTTTACAAATTTTATATTTTTGTTGTAAATCTAAAATATTAGACTGAAATTCAAAATAAAAAATACTATATAAATATTAAAAACAACATGTCTGTACACAAAAAAAATTATTGGACTTTAGAATTAAAATAAATAATACATAAAAAATAAGTTAAAAATTCATGTACTAAATCTAGAAAAAAAGATATATTAAAATCTTAAAAAAATAATATTAAATATATATTATGTATATAATATTAAAATTTAAATAAATTTTATTTTGTGTAAAATAAAATTATAATATTAAATATAAACACAATAATAAAAAAATTTGTGTTATATATATATTATGTATATAATATTAAAATTTAAATAAATTTTATTTTATGTGAATAAAATTATAATATTAAATATAAATACAATGATACAAAATTTTATGTTATATATATATAATTTTATTTTGTGAGAAATAAAATTAAAACATTAAATATGAATAAAATGATAAAAGATTTTGTATTATACTAATTTAATTAAAAAAATATATATACAACGTAAAATGCAAACAAACATATAACAATTTTATTTTGTGCGAAACAAAAATTCATATAATTTTTTATTAACAATTTTTTTATTGAAATATGTCATTTTACTATATTTATAATATATTATTTGGGATAATTATATTATTTTAGTTAATATATATTATTTAAAAAATATTTAAAATTTAATATTTTGTATTAAGAATATTATTAAAAATATATTATTAGTTTTTCTTAAAATAATACTTTCTTTTCTTTGGTTCAAATATTATGACAATAAAATTTTTTTACGTAACTGCGTCTACTCAATAAATATTATATTTATTTATTTTTATATTGTATGTAAAATAATTTAAAAAAATTAATATAAAAAAGAAGTATTCTTTTTTTTTTTTACCAACTCTTAGGTGAATATAGAGACTATGTCATTTGAACTATAATTTGTTGGCAAAAAAAGAAATACTCTTAATTATATATTAAATAGAATAATTATTTATTAGGCTCATTTTTATACAAATAAAAATTTTTCTTAGTTTTATATCTGTAATATTTTATACCAATTAACTTTAAAATTTAATTATTTTTTGAATAAATTAATAAAAAATAATACCAATAATTGTTTAAATATAATTGTATTTTAATTTTTTATTCTATTACGTACACGTTGAGTATAATTTGAAATAAAAGATAATGGACTTGTTGTAACTGTCATGTATTTTATGCTTTGACTGCTTCGTCATCTCATGGCGCCTTCATAGAGACCGGGTTCTTCTACAGAATCAGTTTTACGTTTGGAGTTAGCCAACCAGCAGCGACGATAGACAGCCTCTTCCTTTTCTATGGCAGCAATTTTTCGGGCTTGAAGGTCCATTTATGGTAGAGGTGGAATAGGGTGGGTTCAAGAGCGTCAAAACCTGTGGCTAGACAGAACAATAGTGGAAGCACCTGCTAGCAAACAAAACAGTGAAAATGCTTGAAGACATCACATTAACAATAACAGAATAATGAAAGAATTCGATCAAATCTGAGTACTTTTCTGGTGTAAAGATAGTCCTTTGTTAAACGAGCGAATTAGTTTTTTTTGTTAGTGCCGGTTTGTTTGTTCAGCGCATGACAAAAAAAAAATAATAACAATAATAAATAAAGTTAATTTACCTTATCACTTTTGATAGTAGGTTAACTTTTAAAAATAATTTGTCTGGAGTGCACTAGCTTACATGTTTAAAAATAATTTTGATTATTACTATTTAAATATTATTAATTTGTCAAACTATGTCAATATTAATTTTTTTATAATAGACCTTATTATTTAGTATCTTATAAAAGAAAAAAATTATTAAACTAAAGTAAATAAATAAATAATCAAAACAAAATAAGAATGAGAAGTGATCAAGAAAATGATTAATATTTTAATAGAATTACAGTCCAGTAATAATAAAAATTAGTTAATAAAAAATACAACTAGAAAGTAATTAATATAGAATGTTGGATGAAGAGATTTGATCTACAAGCTAGCACTGAATGGTTTATATGTCTTAAGGTCAAGTAAGACACCAACTATAGACCCAACAAGTGCAGCAAATGTTACCAGGAGA
Organism: Arachis ipaensis; assembly: GCF_059453495.1. NCBI lineage: Eukaryota > Viridiplantae > Streptophyta > Magnoliopsida > Fabales > Fabaceae > Arachis > Arachis ipaensis. The sequence goes on from NC_142443.1 coordinate 138,240,586, forward strand.
CAGAATATACTCAAACTTTGCAAAAGAATCCAACTCCCACTCCATTTTGGAATCTTTTTCTGTTTGATATACATTTCCACTGGAAAATAAACTGATAAGGGCCAAAACCCTAATGCCCCAATCACTCCTAATATGTCATTAAAGAACGGAATTAACATAGCTATAAGAGTGCTTACCACAACATACAATGATCTCCAAATTATTCTAAATATGTTTAGGTTGTATGAGGGTAAAAATGGGATTTGAACTTTGTGTTCTTTTCCAATTATTTCCCATTTTTTAGTTGTCCGTTCTTCAACAAATGCAAAGAGGGGTTGGGAATAAACTTGGTATGCTCCCACCAGTTGAATGATTAGTGCTAAATTTGCAATATCAACAAGCCAAAATGGTTTATCAAATGCTGTGAGTAAGTTTCCTGGTGTTGAATTTCCAAATGCACCATAACCTATGCACCCACAAAGGACATAGAATGTTGTGGTCGTTGCAATACTTAAATTTGTGGCCCTCTTCATTGTTCTTACTTCCAATGGAGATTTTATGGTATCCTGTTTAGTCAGTCATTAATTTACATGTGAGAAAAAAAAATTATTATTTTTTAAAATTAAATCTTTTAACCAAGTTAGTATATTGAATAACAATAATATTAGATGTATAAAAAAATTAGTTATTTGTATAAAATATATATTAAAATATAAAATATACTTTAAAGATAAGTTAAACAATACATATTTTCAATACATGTATTTATATAAAAAAAGATTAAATTTATCCAAAATAAAAAAATGATAAAATAATAAAATAAGACTCACATATAATGAGAGTTATAAATTAAATAGTAATTAACTCTTTACTTTATTATTTTAATATTTTATTAATCTCTTTATTTTAAATGATCTAAATTCTACACCAAAACTAATTTTTTGTGTACATAGCATTTTTTGTATAACTAATATATTTAGAATACAGTTGTGTTTAAATACATACATTTATTTGGTTGATTACTATATTGGTTCCTTATATTTTTTTTTTTGTTTTTGTGTTTAAATACATTTTTTTCCCAATGTATTAATGGAGCGGCATTTATTTTAAAACTAATGATTAGGAAATAGAAAAAAGGGTATACCTGAATTTCAATGAGAATATCAGAAAAGGAATATGCAAAGGCTATGTTGCCAAGAGCTTGAAATATTGCCCACACTTTTTTGGCGTGTGTTTCTGCTTCAGCTCCTGCTATGGTACCCTTGAAAGCACGGTTTTCTGTTTTAAGATCCAAACAAACAAAATATTAGGCAACAAAATTATCAAATGTTTTCAAATCATAAATTACTTTTTATCTTCTATTATTATCATAACTAGTGATGCGTTCAAAAATTTTATACGAAAAGAAGGCAAATTAAATACAAAATAAATTAAAATATAACATAATAAAAAATTAATAAAATATAATTTATAGTATATAGATCAAAATTAATAATTATATTGTATAAAAATTAACATTTAACTACATACTTTAGAATTTTAGTAATTTTAAATTTGTTCTGTGATATTTCATATAACTAAAATTATCAATTTATCATCTAAAATAAAATTTGAAGCATTCTCTTTTTTAACATATATAATTATATAATTTGCTAAAAATTCGTCTTTCATCTTATTTCAAAGTGTGGTTTTAATAATTCTTATTGTTAAAAAACTCTATTCAATTGTTATGGTTGTCATAGAAAAAATCAAAAAAAAAATTTATTGTTGTTTTTCTACGTTAATCCAAACCTATTTTTTTCCAATAATTTTTTAATTATTTATATATTTATATGCTTTTATTTTTTTAATCTTATTTGTTAACTACTACTAATATATTATAATACACATTATTATTTATATATATTAAGTTATTAATATATAAATATTTTTTAGTGTCTACTATACTAAAATATATTTAATCTATAACATACATATATAGATAGAGCTATGATAAATGTAAAACTCACCCACTGAAGAACTAATGTGAGCTCGGGACCTCGGGACCATTTTTATGGAGCTCGATCCCAAGGAAAGAGTGATCTCATACCTCTTCCTATCGGTCTCAATCCTAAGACTGATTTCCGTAACTAAATAGAGGTTGCTAGGTCCTTCGCGAAACCGAGTTAGCATCTTTCTGCCCTAAAAAAAGCAGCTTCATCCTTTTCTCTACCCACTACAGGTGGCGCGAAGGAACACCGAGCCACCAGGTTTGAGAATAAGGTGGGATCCCGTCTTCGACTCTATCCAGTCGACTTTTTTCAAAAACCCGGAAACGAAACTAAGTTCGTGTAAGCGAGCTACAAGTCCCACGACACAGAAGTGGGATTCTCATCTCGCTTCGGAGTAAGAATCTTTTCTCTGGGTTATGGCCTGTCAGGCTCCAACTGGATTAATCTTTTGATTCGATGTAGCACAGGATGGAGTGGGAAATTCAGTATATATATATATATATATATATATATATATATATATATATATATATATAGAGTATAATAATAATAAACTAATAGTACTAATTTTTTTAAATAAATTTAGAGGGATTATAGCCACCTTAACAACACCTTGATTTTTGAGATTGCATTTGTGCTTTATTTTTAGTCCCAAATTTTTTAAAGTACTAATTTTAGTCTTTATGATCAATTTTATATTATTTTATTAATGTATAGCAAAAAATAACATGTAAATATATCACTCAACATGTAAATAAAACAAGGAAAAGTATAGGTAGACAATAAAAATATTAAACAATGTGAACAATAGATATATCGGATGTTCATTTTACTAGGTGTATGAATTATTATTTTAATATTAAGATTTAGGTGAGTAATTTGGAGGTATAGTATATTTTTATTTGATTGGTAGTTGTTCATATTATTCAAGAAAGTCATTATTTACCTAGCACTTCCCATAAAACAATAATAGTTAACTAGTCACATACTAAAACCATTTATAGAATATTACAAAAATAAAAATAAAATTGATAATTTTTTAAATTTTAGTGACTAGAATATAAAATACCACCAAATTAAACCTTTATTCATTAATGCATATAATGATTTTGTGTTCAACAATAGAGAGTGTTAGTTGTATTAAGCAAATTCAAATAGAGAAAGAAGTTAAATATAACCTGAAACTTGAGCAATTCCAAGAGCCAGACCAATTAAGGAATAAGTGAAGGACATAATTGACGAAAGTATTGAAAGCCATCTCATTTTGTGAAAATTAGGAATTTGAGAAAATCCAAGTTGGATTACCCCAAACCATATTATATAACGATTGCCAAAAACATGGCATGTTTTTTTTGCATGTGAGGAATGTATGCAATTTGTCTTTGTGATTGCCCTGCCAATCAAAGCCAATAAATTGTAATCAATTTCAACTATAACCGTCTTTTTTATAACTTCTGAATAGTTATGTTAAGATTCAAGTAATTTTAATAAAAGACAATACATGAATTTTCTTTTAACTAGATTATATTTATTTATTTTACTAATATTATCTAAGAGTTTAATTTACTATTAGTATAAATGAGAATACTGGATTAGATATGTATCATTATTTACTAACAACAAATATAAATTAGGCTAAAAAAATATAGGTAAAATATCTTTTAATTAGCTAATTTTAAATAATTGCAATTAATAATCATTAATTTTGTATTTTTTTAAAAATAAAATTTAAATAATTACTAATTAATGATAATTAATTAGTATGGAGTGCAATTTAAAAATTCTTATTGACTTGTTGTGGCTAAAAATTAGCAGAGATTTATCTAAAATCTAGTGAAATATGACTAATTGATTTGAGCTTAGCAAATTAATCTACTATGAGAAATTAGTTTTTTTTTTTACGAAAAAAATAAAGCTCAACCTTCCAATTTTTATCCATAAAATTTAAAATCCATTAGAAGAAAAAGTGCCAAATTACTTCAACTTATGGCTCATCGTTTTAAATCATTAAAATGGACTTTTTTTTTTTAATAATTATCATTCAAAGTATATTAGTATATATATACATACAAATTGACCAAATGAAATTAATTTCAAAGTTTTAAAGATTTCAAAAATAAACGTAAGGGTTAACTGAACTCACATCATACTGATGGCGGCCGCAATTGTATATCCTATTGAAGTTCCATAAAGATTTGCATACTGTATTATTCCACAAAAAATGGAATTTTTTCCTCCTGTAGAATAATTATGACATATCTAATATTATTTATGGGAATATTTAATTTTCAATGTATTATATTTGCTATCATAAATTAGTTTCCTATTTTTCAAAACACTTTATAATGAAATATATATGATCACTAAATCATAATACTTTATCCGTAGTTAATATTATTCTATTTTTTAAATACAACTACAACAACAAAATATCACTATGCTTTTTAATCATTAAATAAATTATCTAGTCACAGCAAAATTCATACTAATATCATCAAATTTAGAACATCCTTATATTTCTTTGTAATTGTGTCAAGATAGACATTGTTTCAATCAATGTACAATCAAAATAAACACCTTAAATTACACTTATACAATTAAATCTATCATAAGAAAATACCAAATTAAATATACATTTTCATGTTGCATGTGTCATTTTTAATATTACGTGAATATGTGATTGCAATTAACAAAAAACACATAAGTTCATCTATATCTCCTCAAAATGCATCCTCAGATTGAAAAAGATCTGCTTGTAAATATAAAATCCATGTATAATTTAATTTTGTTTGTACTTACCTAGAATGTTTTCAACCGCTTCCATGTACGTGTAGTTCCTTTTGCCAGTGATGGGGTCCCCAGCACGATAACTATTGGCAAGAAAATGTGAAGTGTACAAGGTGACGAGACCGAAGATCATAACAACAAGGCCACCACTCCAACCTAGTTGTGCTATGGACCATGCTAAGGATAAAGTTCCAGATCCAATTACTGCTGTTATTATATATGAGCTTGTCATCCATATGGTTCCTGCACCAAATATAATATAGATCAAATATCATAAAAAATTATATCCATTTGAATAATTAATATGTAAGTTAATAACATTATTTACAGCTTTTTAAAATAAAACACCATTGAAATTAAACCTCTTCGTATATAATCAATAACAGCTTCGATTATTCTTCTATGATTTTCTTATTAAAAAAAAAAAAGAAAAGGAAGAGATGATAATAACAACATACATGGATTGGTTTAATTTGATTTGTATTATTATTACCTGTTCGTTTTGGGCGGCCGTCGTCATCATAAAGTGAGCCATCTTGATGGTGGCTAACGGTGATTGTTGTGGCGGCGGAAGAGATTTCAGTAATCATGTCTTGTGTGTTATGCATGTTGGAGACTTTAAATATAACTATTCTACCTTAGAACTAATAATTAATAAGTGTAAAAGGGAATTAAATAGGAAAGAGATACAGTGCAGGGTTTGGTGGTAATCAAGGGTTTGTGTGTTATACGTTATCTTTTTCCGTGTCGATTGTCTCCGCACTACAGAAGTATTTTCCAAATTTGATTCGCTCAAACTTGCCGAAAATTCTAGCTATGGCGCTTGTAATGTTGCGGTCATAAAGGGGAGTGAGAATTTTGTGGGATGGGTTGTTTCTCGCGAGGAAGATTCGGAATGCACAATATCATGCAGTTATGATGATTGATGAGTTTAACAGGAAAAAATCAAATGCATATAGAGGAGGCCTTATTGGACTGGGTTGGGGGAGAAGACGCTGGAAGGGCTTTGACGCCAGGAGGTAGGGACGCGACCCACGGCAAACAAATTACAGCTGATGAAGGAGTTGGGGACGATGCGCACTGGTGATGCTATATCATCCAAAAACACTTTTGTAGAATTAAATAAAACGTGTGTGGAAAAAAAATGGCAATTTAGTTATGGGAGGGAAAAAGTTATTGGGGGAAGAAGCTGAATGTGGATAGATATTTCGAAGGAAAAGTAGTTAGAGAAACGCAGGTAATTCTTAGCTGAATCTATCTATCTTAGCTTTAGCTTCTTGGGCATAGAGTGAATTTCTTTTAAAATAGTCTTTGTTAGATAAGGAAAATTAGGGTAAAATTTAAAATTCTACTTTATCTTTATCTTTATCTTTATATTTATAATAATATGAGAGCTCATATGCTGACTTAGAGAGTTTATTTGTTTAGGTATTGTCATTAGAAATTTTTATATTTATAAATTATAAATTATTATTTGCTTAGGTTGTTATGTTCAAATTTTAAATTATTCGTTTAAATTGTTATACTTAGGTTGTTATTTTTTAAATTTTAAATTATTTTATTTAAGTTGTTATTTTAATTTAAATCTCAGGTTATTGTACTTAGGTTGTTATTTTTTAAATTTTAAATTGATTTACTTAGGTTATTATTTTTTAATTTTAACACTATTTTTAAAAAATGTGTTGATTCTTTTAGCACTATTTTTTAAATTTTTGTAAATTTTTTTCAAAAAATTGCAGCTACATACGTAAATTACGTTAATTTAGAATTTTAAAAATTGTTAATATATTTATTTACTTTATCTGTAAATTTAATTTAAATTTAAATTAAAGCCAATCAAATTTAAAAAATTTTAGCTATGAGACAACTATAAAAGTATAAATTATGAGATATGTATAATACCACAATTTAAAGTATATCAAACTCTTTCTTTACATACATCCAACATCTAAAATTTCTCTAGTGGCTGGTATTCACAAAATCGCAGAAATCAATCCTACAATCAACAATTTCTGTGCACGTATAAGAGTGATACGGTTATGGACACTACCAAGTTACGAAAATTCTTCGTTACCATACTCAATTGAGATGGTTTGACTCGATGAAGACGTGAATTTTCTATTAATATTTTCTTATTTTATTTTAAATTTGTTTGTTTATCCACATCTAATTGTTCTTTGATTTTTGTTTATCAATTCTAGGGAGAAAAAATACACATCTCGGTTAAGAGGGTTCTTGTGTCTCGATTCGTAAATTTGCTCAGGGAAAGAATATCTTACCAAATAAGTAGTCAAGTATCCCACGATATGGATTTAATTTTGTGAGTTTTGACACTCTCAATACTCTTAGGTACGATTACACCTATTTAGTTGGTAAGTTTATTATTTTAAAAAAAGTATAATTTATTTATAAATTTATTTATTTTATTGACAACAATTTTTTTTATTTTAAATCATTTCAGATGTTGGATATCTTGCTGAAATTGAGAGTGAGAGAACTCTTGAAAAAGATGACAAATCTACTAAATACTCTATTATTAAATTAAAGATTAATGATGGGTAATCATATATTTATTTTTATAAATCTATAAATTTTGATATTTTTATTTTTTAAATTGTTACTTTAACTTATTTTGTTATGAATATTTTTATTAATATTATTAATAGGTAACAAACCTTTTTATTCAAAGGCAACATTTTTTTATTAATAATATTTAAATTTTTTGAAAAATCAATTCGGATTGATTTTGAAAAAAAGTATTTAATTTTTTTTTTAAAAAATTTTTAATAGAAAGCATTCTTTCTGTAGTTAATTTTTTATGAGTTTAAAATAATTAATTAATTAATTAATTATTAATTTTTTTAAATTGTGTTTGACGTTTTAATTTTATTATTAATTTTTAAATTTTAAAATATAAAAAATATATATAATTTGATATTATTTTATTGGTAGCTACTTTTTTAAATATAATTATTTTTTATTTATTTTGCTTATTTTTCTCTTTTTTGGTCATTAGTAGCATCTAATTTATAAATCATAATTAATAACTAATTATAATTTTAGGATGTTGACTATACCGATAGTTTGCTTCCAACTTCAAAGACATCTTCAATCATTGAAGGGGAAAAAGTAGAAGGTGTTAAGGTATTTGTTCAAAAAATGAATTTTTTGTTTATTTGTTTTCTCAAAATTATATCTTATTTTATTCAAAAAATATTATTGAGATAAAATCAAAGGTGAGAAGGAAGTCTTTAATTTAATGTAGTATTTTGTACAGAATTTGTTGGTTGAATTCTCCAATAAAGTTGCGGACAATGATGAGTCCAAAGTGTTGGAAAATGCTATTACACTAACTAAGCGACTATCCTCGGAGTCGGAAGATTTGAAGGTGCAAGGAGATACCTCAACTTGCAAGAAGATCAAGATTGAGAATGAAACTTGAGAATTTGGATGTACATATTTTGGAATCCCTTTTAGAGTCTATCTAATAGAATAATGCCAAGCATATGTTTGTTTTGGTGAAAACATTGTCTTTTCTTGAGTTGTTATTTTTCTTTTGGTTCTTTTCGATTTTTATGTTTGAAATTTAGAATTTTTTTAAATATAAATTGAAATTATTTGGTTATTACTTGTGATTCTATTTTTAATTTAATTCACACCATTGATATTTTATTAATTTCTAATTTAATATTTAATATCATAACGTTATAAATTTCTCATATGAATTATTGTTAATACAATTAAGTTAGTTATTAATTTTTAGTGTGTACTTATTTTTAAAAAAATCTAATTATAATTTTCAATTAAAGTATTATGTTTACAATTTTAAATTTAAATTCAAATATACTTTTTTTTTTTTACTTTTAAGTAAGCAATTGAGTTTGAGAATATTTTTTAAAATTTTATATAATTTATAAGCTACTATGCTAATTACAGAAGATTATATTAAAGTAAACAGAATTACCAGTCTTATTAAAATGTGAGGTTATTTATATTATTTAAAAAAAAATTTTAATTTGACATTCTTCTATACTTAATTATGTTTCTAATGTTGTTTCAACAAAATTGAATTAATTTAAGAAATTTTATTTAAAAATTTAAAATTTGTACTAGCTAATTAGGAAACTTTATTTAAAAATTTGAAATTTGAAATTCTAATACTAATTCTTAATTAAGTGACTTCTTAATGGTTTCAATTTTAAAATTTAATTTTTTTACTTGCCACATTTATAAATATTCTCTTTACTCAATTTACATTGTTATCTTTTAGACTGTTTCTGCACAATAGAAATACTTTTATTTTTTCTCTCTTTTTAAATATTTTTTCTAAATTTACGTAATTTATAAGGTTATTAATTTTTATATTGTATTTACTTTTATTTATTTTTATCAACAAATAATAGGATTGATACTATTTATGACGAAACTAATAAAAATTATTTTTAAATTAACAAATTCCTATATTCCTAATGAACAACGAACATTTAATCAAAAGATTTTATTTAAAAATTTAAAATTTGCATTAGCTTATTTTAAAAAAAATGTAAATCCAATGGAGAGGATGCTCAGGTTATTGATGAGATCAAACAAATTTATGATTGCAGATATTTGTCTGCATGTGAGGCTGTATGGAGAACTTTAGCTTATGATATTCATCAGAGGTGGCCTTCAGTGATGAGATTAACCTTTTATTTGCATGGAGAGCAAAATATCATCTTTAAAAACGATGACGATCTTGAAAAAATTGTGGAAGAAGAAGAAGAAAAATGTACGATGTTCTTAATATGGATGGAGGCCAATAAAAAATTTGAATCAGGTCAAATTTTGACATATGCTGAGTTTTCAAATCAATTTGTTTATGATAGAAAAGTAAGGGAATGGCATCTACGCAAAAGAGAGTATTCTATCGGGAAGTTAAACTATGTTCCACCGAGTGCAGGTGATATTTATTATATGAGAATTTTGTTAGCTGTTCAGAGAGGTTGCATAACATATGAGTCTATTAGGACAGTTAATGGAATTACATATTCTAGCTTCCAAGATACTTGCTATTCCATGGGACTACTGTGCGATGATAGGGAATTAATTACAGCTATTAATGAGGTAGCTGAACTTGCGTCTGGTCATCAATTGAGAAAATTATTTGCGATACTACTGATATCTAATAGTATTAGCAACTCAGAGTGTGTTTGAAATGCAACTTGGACATTATTAGCTGATGGAATACTATATGAGAGGAGAAAAATTTTAAAAAACTAAGATATTTTACTATGTCTTTTTTATATCAAAATTGTATTCTCTTATTATTTTTATTTTTATTAATAATATTAATAGTTTTATTTTGAAATTACTTATTAAATATTTTATAAAAATCACCATGTATTTTTGTTAGGACTAAACATGACTGATGATGAATTGAAAAACCTCTTTCTTATTGAGATTGAGAAGATACTCAATAGCAATACGAAATCTTTAAGAGACTATCAATCAGTGCCATATCCTGAGATGTCTGATGTTTGCCTTTTTTAGAATAAGCTAATAGAGGAGGAGTTAGCATATGACACAAAAGAGTTGACTCATACAAACTTATATACAGAACAAAAGATGACTCATGAGCAAAGATTAGTATTCGATGAGATACTCAATGCTGTTATTACAGACTCTGGTAGTTTTTACTTCGTTTATGGGGATGGTGGGTGTGGTAAGACATTTATTTGGAATGGACTTTCTTCTGCTATTCGGTCTATAGGAAAGATTGTTTTAAATGTCGCATCCAGTGGAATTGCGTCTTTACTCCTACCTAGTGGCAGAATGACTCATTTTAGATTTTCAATACCCATTACAATTACTGATGAATCTACTTGCAACATCAAGTATGGCAGTTTGAAGGCTGAGTTGCTCATCCAAAGTAGCTTAATAATTTGGGATGAAACTCCAATACTCAATAAAATGTGCTTTGAAGCACTTGATCGGACGCTCAGGGATCTTATGTCAGTTACCAATCAACATAAGACACATCAACCATTTGGTAGTAAGGTTGTTGCTCTAGGAGGTAATTTCAAACAGATATTTCTGGTGGTTCCGAAAGGGAGTAGACACGATATATTGACAACAACTGTTAACTCATCTCATTTGTGGTCGTTTTGTAAGGTTCTGAAACTGCATACGAACATGAGGCTTCTAATATCTTCTTCAGATCAAGATGAAGGTGAAATGAAGAGACTTGCTAATTGGATACTTGATATTGAAAATGGAAATATTGGTTCTGTTGTTGGTGATGAATCAGAAATTGAAATTTCAGATAATCTATTGATTACAACTACTGATGACCCTCTCTCTCCAAATTTGTTGCAAAACATGTCAGATTACAGGTATTTTCATAGTAGGGTAATTCTTGCACCCACGCTTGAGAGTGTTGACAAGGTAAATAATTTTGTCTTGACAATCTTTTTAAGGATGGAAAATGAGTATTTGAGTTCTGAAACAACATGCCAAGCTGATGAGAACGAACATGTACAATAAGAGTAGTTCACACTAGAGTTCCTAAATGATATCAAATGTTCGGGGCTATCCAATCATAAGTTGATTTTGAAGCTAGGAATCGCTGTAATGCTATTGCGAAACATAGACCAGACTTCAGGTTTATGTAACGGGACAAGATTAATAGTTAACGAACTTGGCAGTAACGTAATTGGAGCGACGGTAGTGACCGGTAGAAATATTAGAGATAAAGTGTACATTCCAAGAATGAACTTGATCCCTTCAGATTCAGGGTTGTCATTTAAGTTCCAACAGAGACAATTTCCATTAACAGTATGCTTTGTAATGACCATTAACAAGAGTCATCAGGATCAATCATTATCACATGTAGGACTTTACTTGCCAAAATCAGTGTTCACCTATGGACAACTTTATCTTGCTTTGTCAAGAGTTAAGGGTCGCAGTGGCCTCAGGGATTTATTTCTAGACGAAGACGGCAATCCAAAGTCATCAACAACAAATGTCGTGTTCAAAGAAGTTTTTAATAATATTTAGGTAAGAATAATATTATTTTCATTTTAATAGCATGTTATGATTTACACTTTTGTATAAATATTTACTGTAGATATAACTAATTTATCTATAACTCTGTTTTCAGATTTGAGATGAAATGTGTAACAAGGAGCACAACATCATATGCCAATTGCTTTTCTAATAAAGTTAGTAAGATACTAGGTTATCGATAAATTTTTATTAGCCTTTTTGTATAAATTTTAGCGTAAAATTGACATGTTATTATTACAGTTATATATGTTCTTATTTTTTTCATGTTTCCCTCCTTATGGTTCAAGAATATTATAGACTTCAAATTCTTCTATTTACTTTTTACTTTGAATAGAGATAAAACAACATATTCAGTACGTTTATTATATAATGACGATAATCGTGTTATACTAAACTAAAAAAATTTACGATTATAAAATATTATTTTTAATTTAACATATCAAATTTAAATATAAGCACATGCACTGCGCGGGTTTAACACTAATTTATTGTCAATTCTAATGTATCTTGTATCAGTTATTCTTTTAATCCATTGATTTACAGATTAAACAATTAAATAGAATATTTTATAACTAAATATTATATTGAGAGTAGATCTTAATAAGTTGATTAAAAATTAAAATTATGCAGATATCTTAAATAGAGTTTGATTATATGTTTGTACTAAACAAATTTTGTTAAAATACCATCTTAATTGAGTGCATATTATTTTTAACCTTGCATTATATGCATGTATGTTTATGTGTTTTGATAAATGACAATATGTGATTTTAGTTAGTGAGATAATTAGCGTTTTGAAAAGTAATAAATTTAATATTTTACTCGACTTTAATTTAATTTGTTGATTAATTATATGGTAAATGAAAATATCATTGCATGAGATATGTTATATGATATAACATCAAATTTGATGAATGATTAAAAAAATTTGACAAAAATTTAACGTAAAAAGTTTTATCGTCTTACAATAGATAAAAATAGATTTTTACAAGAGAATTCTTATATCAAACTCAAACACAAGCTCGTTAAGAAATCAATGATGCATCCAATGAGAATCATACGATAAGGAGAAGTCCAACGAGCAAGATTTAATTGTAGGATTTTAGTTTTTACTTGTCAAGAATAAATTAAGTTCATTTTTTAAATTAAAATCACGTTTTAATCAAAGTAAAATTATTTTTAACCAATGATTTCGAAATAAAACTCATGATTGAGGAATAGAGTATATGTCGGTGTTATGATAATTTTAATATGTTTATAATAGATTATGAGAAATACGATCTAATCTAATCATGCACAAGACGCCATAATTTAAAATTTAAATTTGCTGAAATTTAAGCCTAGAAGATATCCTTAGCGTTGAGAATTGATCCTATATGTTCTTGTGGATACAAGACCCTACCAAGAGCGTATGTTCTTGAATCATTTGATCTATCTACTTACTCTTAATGTTCATGGGTGCATGGAGACTATAAATCTTAGCCCTTTGTTTCAGTACACAACTTTTGTTTATGGTGATCAAATTTTATAAGTTTTTAAAGTAATTTTCATAAACATTTGAGAGATAATAACTTAAGATTATTCATAATACTTTATTTATAAGCGTATACTTTTTTTGAGATAACTCATTATTTCTAAAGTTCACTATTATATATTGTAAAAGAAGAGTTTTATAACTCTCCTTATTATCATTATAATATATACAATTTTTTGGACATTATACATTAAGGCCTGATTTGATAAAATTTTTGGAAAAAAGTTTGTGTTTTTTAAAAGTACAAGCACTTCGTTTTGTGTTTGGTAAATTAAGGGTTTGTTTGGGTGAATTTTTAAAAAAAAATTTTTTTTTGAGTTATCTTTTTTTAAAAGATTTTATAGAAAAGTAAAAATAATTTTATATTTAAATATCTTATACAAAAAAATCTTTTTATCAATCAATTATATTTAGATAAAATAAGATAAAAATATTTTTTTATTCATTTATTATGTGCCAATTCAATCTGAAAAATCCTTAAAAGAATTATAAAAAAGAAAGAAAAAAAGAAAAACCCTAAGAGGGATCTATAGATCTAAATGCGAAGCAAAATCTCTTCCAGGCTGGGATCATAAGATGAAATGATATAGATATCAATTTAAGTGAAGTGATGACTTATGATGTTTATAACTTTTTTTTATATGATATATATTTTATTGATTTAATAACCATTAAATTACCATTAGATTATATCGAAATTAAATATCATCAATAAGTATATAATTGATGAAGAACTCTTTGTTTGGATATAAAATAAGTATAAAAAATTAAATTTTAATTAATTAATATTAAAATTTATTGTTGACTAATGAATTGCTGTATATATAAGATAAAATTCGAATATCCAATACTTGTTTAAGTAAACTAGTGAGTTATTCACTATACCAGCCCAAGTTTTTTTTTTTTTTTATCAAAGATAAGAGACTCGAACCCGCAACCTCTTAATTGAGTATGGGGAGACTATGCCATTTGAGTTATTACTCATTGGCTATACCAGCCCAAGTTGGTTGAAAGGTAAAAGATAATTTGCATATATGCAAGCATAAGTTGCAATTATTTTTTGGATTTTCCACCATAACCTCCAACCTAATATGTTGAGAACTAATTAACTGTACATTTAAATTTTATTTAAAAGTTTGTTGCTACCGAATAGGTTGTTGTATCCACAACAAGAAGAGTTACATTTTTTTTTGTCAAGGTACATTTCACATGGTTTTAAAAACTGGACCAATCAGTCGGTTCAATTAGAAACCGACGATATAAGCAGTCCGATCCTTCACTTCACCCATAACCGTCCGAAGAAAAACTGTTAAAAAACTGTCAAATCGGTTGAGAACCGACCGGTTAGATCGGACCGATAACCATCCAGTTCGGAACAAACGACGCTGTTTTTTATTTTGAAAAAAAATAAAATAAAATAAAAGAAACAGATCCACTCCATTCGTGATCAACACCGCCCCACCCCCCCCCCTCTTCCCCCAATCGTTCATTCATTTCATTTGTCACTGGAGAACTCTGAACCAAAGGAACCCTAGCCCTCCATCAGTCCATCGTCGCCGCCGTCCCCAGCTCCTCAGCACCGCCGCTTCTTCCTCTTTCCCGTGTCCGGAACCCAGTAAATCGGCAGGTCCTCTTCATCTTCGCTGGCTTCTCGGCACGGAACCCAGGTTAGTGGCTTCTCGTCTTCGGTCTTGTTCTTCAATTTTTGTTCTATTTTTCTTCAATTCTTCTTCGGTCTTGGTTTGAAGTTTGGTTCTGAAGTTTGGTTCTTCAATTCTTCTTCTTCGGTCTTCAGTCGTGGTTTGAACTTTGAAGTTTGGTACTGTCTTGTATTTGCTGGTTGCTCTGTTACTCACTCTGTCTTGGTAGTGTCTTGTATTTGTATGTATGGTTCTGACTTCTGATTGTTCTGTTACTCACTTACTCTGTTAAATACTTAAATCATGTATACTAAAATAAACTTACTCTGTTATATGATCATTTGTATCAACCAGAAATGTTTGTTTTACGGTTTTAAATGGCAAAGTGATGCGAAAAGTGGGTGTGGATGTTGTGGGGTTGGGAGCCCTAAAGTTCACTGGATTCCTTAGAGAACAAAGCAACAGAATAACATGAGTTTTGGATCAATGTACACTGTTCGAATGCTGAAACAGGTACTAAACTACTAAAACCATTCCTTTTTGTTTTTGCTTGAATTTTAGAAGAAAGAGCAATGTAATGTATTCCTATTTAAGATTCCATAAGACCAAGGTTAAATTAACAATTCAGGTGGAGTTGAGTTTTGTTTATGAGTAATTAAATGCACGAAACAGGATTAGGATTGCTAATTTCTTTTGTGACTTTCATTGTTTTTTTTTTCCCTTGTTTTGCTGCTGTTGTTGTTATGCTGCTATTTTGTAATGGTTGTTGCTGAATGCTAAAAATAGAAATCAAATCAAATGCTGGTTGTTGCTGAATGAGTAGGGTAGCTACCTGCCAATGCCATATATAAATAAACTGATGAATGATGATGATGGTAGTGGAAGGAGAGTCAAAGTGTATAGGTAGTTGGTGATATGTTATGCTTTCTTATTCAATGACTATTTGTTATGTTGATACCTCAACTTGGAAACAACACCAGATCCGTTTATGGCTTGCTCAGCAAGAAGAATCTGTTGCTAAGAGAGCTCTCTTACAACAGATGAACGCAACGCTGCCTAAGATTAAACCGAAAAGGTCATCTTGCAAGGTTCAGGTTCATGTTCAGTTAGCATAATACCACAGAATGATCAACATTTTCTAATTGAACTAGCTTAACATTCTTTTGAAATTGATAATCCTTTGTCTCCTGACATTTCTAAATTAGTATCTGAGGTGTTAAGTGATCCTGTTAACCCTCAAAGTCAAAATTTAATATTTAGATTTTTTTTTACTATTTAACTTGAGTTTGTATTTTGATAATATCATATGAATTTGGTTGATGATTTTTTGTTTAGTGTTTTAAATTTGGAAAATATTTTAGGATGTTTATTTATAATTTATTTATTATTTTATTCTAAAACGGTTTTTCGGTTGAATTATCGGTTGGATCAGTAAACCAGTGAACCAGTGACTAAAGCGGTTTGATGATCAATCCGGTTTTCAGAACCTTGCATTTCATCATACATTTTTTTTGTACAAACACTTCTTCGTGGGTCCACGCTCAATTAGTAATTTAAAAAGTACCAATTTACAACCAACTGTTTTTTATTCACTTGGCAATTTTGCATTCGGAGCTCAAAACGAGGACAACACCCCTCGTCTACTACCACAAAAGAACAATATGGGACAATTCGTTTATACATACAGGAGATTGTAATATTATAACTTTTCTAATAAAATAAAAAATAAATAGATAGTACTTAGCGTTAGTTTCTTCAAGTACTAATTAATAAAAGGTTTTTATTTTTATTTTTATTTATTTTAATTTAATATATTTTATTTATATGTCGATTCTGTGTATGTCACTTGTTAAAACTGGAAAGCATGATCCCTCTCTCTCTGAATTCTAGCATTGAGAATCATCCCTCAGTGTTGGCCCAAGATTCACTCTGTTAATCTGTTTCTGCTATTCATTTCAATGCTTCATTACTTTGATGGCCCAACTACTCCTATCTTTGTTTGATGCTCTGAATATGCAATTATGTCATTTTGGTTTTGTCTGCTATAAGTGTTTGGCAATATATGAATCATGACCCCCCAAAAAAAAGGAAATCAAGGTCCATTTTATCATGTAAGTAGCATGAACCAGTTAACACTTAACAGCAACAAATAGCTACTGAAAGAAACACCAACTTGTATTATTATTGGTTTATTTTAACTGACTCTATTGTACATTAATTGGTTTAAAACTTTGGCATAATCTGGAAAAGGATACAAAACTCAACTAAGAGCAACTGAAACAGAATAAACTAATATCGACCAACTAAGATAAAATCATCATCATCAAGAACCTGAACATCTTTGTCTCCAACAAAATGCTCTCGGCCTATTTGCTTCACCAAGTTCACAAACTCAATCCTT
The DNA here is from genome assembly GCF_059453495.1 of Arachis ipaensis. Taxonomy (NCBI): domain Eukaryota; kingdom Viridiplantae; phylum Streptophyta; class Magnoliopsida; order Fabales; family Fabaceae; genus Arachis; species Arachis ipaensis. The sequence continues at coordinate 138,257,962 of NC_142443.1, forward strand.
TTCTCCGCAGGGAGAGGCACGTACGGCAGCCTGAAAACCGGTCTGACAACCCCGAGTTGGGCAAGAGCTGTGTTCAAACCGATCGGGTTTGGCTCCTGGAAAAGCCAGTCCATCAGAGGAAGGAGCTTTGAATTCAATGTTGGATTCTTCCCTGCAAACATGATGTCTCGCATCAAACCAGGAACAAGGTTGCTGGTGACAGATATCACTCCGGTGGCACCATAGCCCCATCTAGCATCATGGCATCCATCGTCGTTGCCACTCCACACAACAATCCCATCAGCCGTGTACTGTTTGATCCGATCGTTTCCAACACACTCCTTGACACCGGCCAAGCTAGCACTTTGAGCCAAGGTTTGAATCACATGAGGAGGAATATCTTGACCAGTCCTCGAAGGAACATTATATATGATCGTAGGGCCCATGGAAATCACGCTTTCGAAGTGAGAAATCATACCGTCCAAGGAGGTTTTGCCGTAGTAAGGGTTTATATGAAGGGCAGCATGCATTCCAACTGCAAAACCCTGCTCACTGGTATGGATTGCTTCCCTCGTGGAGTTACTTCCGGTGTTACCAACAACCTTGATTTTACTGCCAAAACAATTGACCGTGTGCCCGATAAGCATGAGGTGTTCATCCCAGCTCATTAGTTGGCCTTCACCAGTTGTGCCACCAACAATAATACCTTCTACACCGTTTTCAATTTGCTTGTTCACCAAATCATCATAGGCTTCTAGATCAAATCGGCCATCAGGTAGGTACGGAGTTTTGAGCGCAGTTATCAATCTCAGACACTTTATGTCCTCGGTTGATGTCCTGTACATACAGTACATGTAAAATACTTATTGTGAAGATCAGACACAGAATATTGTTTAAAGATACTTATGTTAGTTAGATTAAAAATATCAAGTCCAGCAGCCTTTTAAAATTCTACCGAGGCAAGATTCCAAATCAAACCATTTCTGCAAATTGTACACATAATACATAAATAAAATAACCTGCAAATGAAAACCCAATGTTAAGTATAGAATTTAACAAGAGAATGATTCTATTTGGAACAGCACATTGACAATTCATTAGTCAAACACACCTATTTTTCACCTCAAAGCTGCGCATTGAGAGATGCAAATTGGGTATGATAGCTGCCTGTGGAGGCTTCCAGTTTGAGCTCCTGGTTCATACAAATAAACATTAAAATTTAAAATAATCAATGAATCGACATTTAGATCAATGACATTATGGCAAGAAAACTTGGTATCTGTCTCATTGCAATTGGCACCAACCACCAGTCTAATAATTCTAAAATGGAAAACATACATACAGGGGTGCTGACCAAGGTTCACAAAATCCTTAGTTCTATTTGACTTTAGCCCTTTTAAAACTCTATCTACACACCCCATTTTTTTGCTGGTTGCCAATCACCTTTTGCAAATAAATAATTGTATAAAGGACACTGACAGAACAATATTACAAACAAGAAACAAAGACATCATTTTACATAAACATGCCTTCATCTTAACAACAAATTAAGGAGTTTCACCTAGGAAAACAGAGGTAGCTGGATGAATGCACATGATTCACCAAATAAATAATTTTTACTTGTCTTATAGCAAGTAAAAGACATTCTTGATCATAAAACAAAGGCAAAAAGACTCGAAACATAAGATAATCATAAATCTTCTAAATTCATTTAGCTCCATACACTCATTTGGCTACAATGTTAGGATTGGCTTTGGCTAAATGCTGAAAAGAAACAAGTATCCAAAAACAAAATATGGTGTTTCTAAAAGTGAATGAGTTGAAGGAGATAAAATAATCAATACACAAATTCACCAAGGAGTTCGTTTGATTTGAAAAACGAAAAATGTATGACTTACACCTACAGTCCTCTAGATACATTAAATAAATATAAATACAACCTCAGCAACCGAAATCATATTATTTACTTATTTAGCAAACCCCATTTTTAAAGTAAGTCACAAACAGATGCAGAAAATTTTAGAAATGGGACAAAAATATTTATATTAAAAGAAATATTATTGAGCATTATTAATTATACTAAAAATATAATGTAGGTATAAAAATTAAAAAGCGTTAATGAACATTTTCATTCTTAAAATACTATTCATTATATATAATTTATAAAAAAATTATTTTTAAAACTTGAACTTAAAACATCTTAATTAAATTATAGGTGCATGCTATGCTATGGTGCCTATATATATATATATATATATATATATAATTTACTAAAAGGAGATAAAAGTTAATATTTAATTTAAAAAATATAAAAATAAATAATTTTTAAATATTTAAAACTTACTATAAAAGGCAAATTCAACGATTTCGGCACCAAATTTATAGGCACCAAAGAATTTGCGTAAATTATAAATAACTTATCATCCTAACTAATTTTACTTTTATTTACTTTTGTGCACATTTAATAATAAAAAGAGTAAATTAATTAGCACGTCAGCGCTTATTGATACACTAGTATTTATAATTTGAAACTAAAATTATATATAAATACCAAAAAAAAACTAAACTTATATATAAAAAGTATGTTTATATAAAATAATAGAAACTTAATTTATAATTATTTTTTACTTTCTTTTTAATAATATTTTTAGGGATGAAACTTGCAATAATTTTTTTTATACTTTAATAATATATTTTTAGGTAATATTTTTTAAAAAATATTGTTTAATAATAAATAAATACTGTTTTAATTTTAATAATATTTTTTTAAAATATCGTAATAATCACTACTAGAATGGTCTTATTTAAAATGTGAATATATGTTATATTAAATAGTTTAATTAAATATATTAAATTATTTTTTTAAATAATTATTTTTATAAAAATACAATTTTATCAAATGTCACGTAGTTAAATTTTTTTGAATATTTTCAAATAAATCAATACACATTCAAAATACATAATAAATAAAATTGAAATTTAAAATTTAAATTTTAAAATTTTTATTTCAGTTTTAACATTTTTAATTACTAAAAAATTATAATTTAAATACACATTTAAAAATCAAATTAAATAAAATTTTAATTTTAATTTTAATTTTAAAATAATAAAGGCTTTAAAATAAAAAAATAGTAATGCTCAAATAAATAATAAAAATTTTAACTAATACTATGATAAAATATGTTAGATATATTTTTATTGAACAAGATCTAAAAAATTTAACTTAATTATTCATTTTAATAATTTAAAAAACGTTAATATTCAAATAAGTAATGAAAAATCTAATTAATAATAAAAATAAGAAATATTAGATACGTTTTTATCGAATAAGGATATAAAAAAATTAATTTTATTTTTAATGTTTAAATTTAAATTTTAAATTTATAATTTTGGATGTGTTTAAAAAATATTGTGTATATAACTTAATAATTTTAGATGTGTTATAATTGAAAAAAAAACGTACAATTTTTATGAACATACATTTTAAAAATTTTAAAAATATTAATATTCAAATAAATAATAAAACAATTCAACTAATAATAAAAAATAAAAATATTAGATGCATTTTTATCGAATAAGATATAAAAAAATAATTTTATTTTTAATGTTTACATTTAAAGTTTAGATTTATAATTTTGGATGTGTTTCTAAAATATTTTATATATAACTTAATAATTTTAGATGTATTATAATTGAAAAAAAAAAAATTTATAAACATATATTTTAATAATTTTAAAAATGTTAATGTTCAAATATATAAGTAATGAAAAAATTTAATTAATAATAAAAAAAATAAAAAATATTAAATACGTTTTATCGAATTTGAAGTGTGTGAGAAAATATTATTAAGTATATTACTCTATATATAATATCTCTAACTTATATATTATTTTTCTTCAGTCCCGTACAACATTAGAAGCCTCATATATTAATTCTGAAATTATTTGGACTACCATCCAAAAACATTTTTGAAGTGATAAAATATCATATCATAAAAGTATTTATCTAAAAAATTTTAAAGACACTGAACACGGAAAAAGATAATGCATAACACACGGCCACCACCATCAAGATGACTCAAAACTCTTCCGCCGCCGCATGATCATTCCTAATCGTAACTGCATGCATTCTACTACTCATTATAATTTTTAAATATTAATTATTATTTATTGACTTAAAAAATTTATTTGTTAAAATATTTATGACATAAAATACTTTTAATCCAAAATAATTATTATAAATAAGATTATTTAAGAGATAAAATTAAAAAGTATTATATAATTTTAAAATAAAAAATATTAATTATTAATAAATAGATACTATTTTTTTATTTCAACTAATTTTTAAAGACAAAAAAATATTGATAATTTTACTTATATTTAAAAAACTGAGTTTTAGTTTGATAATTAACTAATTAATTAATTTTAAAAATTATATTAACATTATTCATTAATTTTTTATTAAATTAATTTATTTACTTATTTCTTATTTTTATATTAAATCAAATTTAAAAAAATAAATATTGTTATATATTAAATTTAATAAAAAATTATTTTTAACATAAATCTCAAAATAAAATTTTATAAATTTTTGTAGGAGCAAAAAATATAATTATATAAAATTATAATTATTTTTTTAAAATTTAGTAGGGGTAAATACCTCCCTTCTCATGTATCTGAGTCCGTCTCTAGTTACAAATTAAGTAGCAATGCAAATATACACCTAATAGAGCAAAACAAAACCCAAATCAAAACAAGGAAATACTCAATATATAAGATAATCCATCAACCATGACAAACCCCACTATAGTAACAGTATCTATTAATCAATCGACATGAGCATTAAGTAAAAGACAGATACTCAAATTGCTCCAATGTGAGATATTTAAATTGATCTTTTTTCCCTATCAACTTAGTCCCTTACGTCATACATATAAAACCGCCAATTAACTAAAGAAGTAAAGATCAAGTCAACATTGAAATGAGAACTAGAATAAGCAAACACATGTATGAGTGACAAACACAAGATAAAAAAAAACGATATTTTTATAAAAGAAATGACATATTAAGCAAATAAAAAATCGATACTTTTTATTATAACCTCTTGTTACTGGCGTTGGTGGCATTGTTGGAGCGAAAAACAGCAAAACCAGAAGCAGTGAAGCACGCACTGCTACTATAGCTCTTCAGCATCGCCGCCATCACTATTCAACGAAAAGAGTGACGAATATTACTACCGGTCAATGAAAAAATCCGATAATGAGAATGAAATCCGACTCGAAATAGATAAAGAGAGAAAGAGGGATAGGGAGGATTGAGTTTTTTAGATGATAATAATGGTAGTAATTGGGGTCATAAAAGTGGTGGTGATAGTGAAAGCGGAGGAGTGGTTACGAGAAGAGGAGAGAGGCGGTGGGTGACAGAGGTACTGCGTCAGATTCCGGCAGAGAAGGGAAAGTGAAGAGGAGAGAGGTAGGGTTTTACAAGTTAAGGTACTCTCTGTGCAGACATTCCCTTAAACATAGTATTTATGATGAATTTTACTATGATTATGTTACAGTAGTTTGTAAATATATATATTTTTTCTATTGAAAGTTAAGGATAAGACTTGTAATTTCTAAGTAAATATAAAAAGACTATGAATATTGTTAAAAGTAAAGTTATATTTTTTTATATTTTTCAGTTGAATTGCATGCTTGTATATACAGTAGTTCAGAAGTTGTGATAATTAGCATATAAAGAGAGTGAGTTGCAGTTCTGCTTCTTGTTCTTTGATTTGTTACCGTTCTTTTCGCGGGCATTTTATTTGTGTGATGAGTTGATAGGTGACCTGCATTTTAATTAGCAAATAAAGAGAGTGAGTGGAAGTTCTGCTTCTTGTTCTTCAATTTATTACCGCTCTTTTCGCGGGCATTTTCTTTGAGTTGATAGGTGACGTGCAAATGGTTCCAAATGGTAAACTGTGTCCGAGATTCTGCAGAAATCAAGAACATGCAGAAACATCGAATAAATTGGGGTCTAACCACCAACCTTATATATAGTTGTTCAGCCCCCTGTGCAACATTGGAAGCCCCATAACTATTGTTCCCCTTGATTACCACCAAACCCTGCACTGTATCTTTCCTATTTAATTCTCTTTTACACTTATTAGTTGTAAAGTGGAATAGTCATATTCGAAGTCTCCAAGATGCATAACACACAAGACATAATTGAAGAAATCTCTTCAGCCGCAACTACACAAGACAGGATTGAAGAAATTGAAGAAATCTCTTCAGCCGCCACAACACAAGACAGGATTGAAGAAATTGAAGAAATTGAAATCTCTTCAGTTAGCCACCATGAAGATGCCTCCCTATATGACGACGATGGCCGGCAAAAACGAACAGGTAATAATAATACTAATTAAATTAAACTAATGCATGCATGTTATTGTTACAATCTCTTCCTTTTCTTCTTTCTCTTTTATAAGAAAATCATAAAAAAAAATAATTGAAGCTATCATTGATTATATACGAAGAGATTTAATTTCAATGGCGTTTTATTATAAGAAGCTTTAAATAACGTTCTTAACTTGCATATTAATTATTTAGATGGATATAATTTTTTATGATATTTGATATATATTATATTTGGTGCAGGAACCATGTGGACAACAAGTTCATATATAATAACAGCAGTAATTGGATCAGGAACTTTGTCCTTAGCATGGTCCATAGCACAGTTAGGTTGGAGTGGCGGCCTTATTGTCATGATCTTCGGTCTCCTCACGTTATATACTTCACATTTTCTTGCCAATTGTTATCGTGCTGGGGACCCTATTACTGGCAAGAGGAACTACACATACATGGAAGCTGTTGAAAACATTTTAGGTAAGTACAAACAAAATTAAGTTATACATGAATTTTACATTTACAAGCAGATCTTTTTCAATCTGATGATGCATTTTGAAGAGATATAGATGATCTTATGTGTTTCTTGTTCTTTTTGTTAATTGCAAATACATATTTACGTAATATTAAAAATGACACATGCAACTTGAAAATGTATATTTAATTTGGTATTTTTTTATAATAGATTTAATTGTATAGGTGTAATTTAAGGTGTTTATTTTGGTTGTACATTAATTAAAACAATGTCTATCTCAAGGACAATTTCAAAGAAATAACACTATTCTAAATTTGATGATATTAGTGTGAATCTTGCTGTGACTAGATAGTTTATTTAATGATTAATAAATATAGGATGTTTTGTTGTTGTTGTAGTTGTATTTATAAAACAGAGTAATATTACTTACTGATAAAGTACTATGATTTAGTGGTCATATATATTTCATTATAAAGTTTTTTGAAAAATAGGAAACTATAAAGTGTTTTGGAAAATAGAAAACTAAGTTATGATAACAAGTATAATCCATTGAAAATTAAATATTCTCATAAATAATATTGGATATGCCATTATTATTTTACAGGAGGAAAAAATTCCATTTTTTGTGGGATAATACAATATGCAAATCTTTATGGAACTTCAATAGGATATACAATTGCGGCTGCCATGAGTATGATGTGAGTTCAATTAATCCTTACGTTTATCTTTGAAATCTTTAAAATTTTGAAATTAATTTCATTTGGTTAATTTGTATGTATATATATAATAATATACTTTGAGTGATAATTATATAAAGAAGTCCATTCTAATGATTTAAAGCAATGAGCGGTAAGTTGAAATAATTTGCCATTTTTTTTAATGGATTTCAAATTTTTATGGATAAAAATTGGAAGGTTGAGCTTTATTTTTTACTATAAAAAAAGAAACTAATTTCTCATAATAGACTAACTTGCTAAGCTCAAGTCAACTAATCATATTTTACTAAATTTTAGATAATTAACTTAACAATTTCTATAACCTTTAGCCAACAACAAGCCAATAAGAGTTTTTAAATTGTACTCCATAATAATTAATTATTATTAATTAATAATTATTAATTACAGTTGTTTAAAATTGACTAATTAAAAATTATTTATCTATATTTTTCTTTAACTTAATTTATATTTGTTATTAGTAAATAATATGATATATATCTAATCTAGTATTCTCATTTATACTAATAGTATATAAAAATTAAACTCTTGAATAATACCAGTAAAATAAATAAATATAATCTAGTTAAAAGAAAATTCATGTATTATCTTGTTATTAAAATTACTTAAATCTTACCATAATTATTCTGAAGTTATAAAAAGACAATTATGTTTAAAATTGATTACAATTTATTGACTTTGGTTGGCAGGGCAATTAAAAAGACGAACTGTATATATTTCTCTCACGGAACAAAAACATGTCATGTCTCTGGTAACCATTATATAATTTGGTTTGGGACAATCCAACTTGGATTTTCTCAGATTTCTAATATCCATAAGATGAAATGGTTATCAAATCTTTCTACGATCATGTCCTTCACATATTCATTAATTGCTCTAGCTCTTGGAATTGCTCAAATTTCAGGTTATGTTTAACTTATTTTTTTACTTTAATTTGCTTGATATAACTAACACTCTCTATTGTTAAACACAAATCATTATATGCATTAATGAGTAAAGGTTTAATTTGGTGGTATTTTATATTCTAGTCACTAAAATTTCAAAAATTATCAATTTAGTTTTTGTCTTTGTAATATTCTAAAAATTATTTTAGTATCTGACTAGTTAATTATTATTGTTTTATTAACATGTTGCATGATATATTTACATGTCATTTTGTGCGATACATTAATAAAATAATATGAAATTGATCATAAAGACTAAAATTAGTACTTTAAAAATTTTAGGACTAAAAATAAAGCATAAGTGCAATCTCAAAAATAAAATTAAACCTCTACATGATCAGCCGCGAATTTAAGGGGTTTAAGGTGGCTATAGTCCTCCAAAATTTATTTGAAAAAATTAGTACTATTAGTTTATTATTATTATATAATTAATATATATATTATGGATTAATATATTTTAGTATAGTAGATACTAAAAAAAAATTATATGTTAGTAACTTAATATGTAGTATAATAATGTGTATTATAATAAATTAATAGCAACTAAAAAATAGGGTTAAAAAAATAAAAGTGTATAAACATATAAATAATTGAAAAGTTATTGAAAAAAAATAGGTTTGAATTAATGTAGAAAAATAACAACTATAAAATAAATTTTGTTTTGATTTTTTCAATGACCACAGTAACAATTGAATAGACTTTTTTAACAATAAAAATTATTAAAACCAAATTTTGAAATAAGATGAAAGATGAATTTTTAGCAGATTATATAATTATATATGTTGAAAAAGAAAATGTTTCAAATTTTATTTTAGATGATAAATTGATAATTTTAGTTATATGAAATATGGCAGAACAAATTTAAAAATACCAAAATCTTAAAGCATGTAGTTGAATAATGTTGATTTCTATATAATATAATTATTAATTTTGACTTATATACTATAAATTATATTTTATTGATTTTTTTGTTATGTTATATTTTAATTTATTTTGTATTTAATTTGACTCATCTCTTATAAAATTTTTGGATTTATCACTGATTATGATAATAATAGAAGATAAAAAATAATTTATGATCTGAAAACATTTGATAATTGTTGCCTAATATTTTGTTTGTTTGGATCTTAAAACAGAAAACCGTGCTTTCAAGGGTACCATAGCAGGAGCTGAAGCAGAAACACACGCCAAAAAAGTGTGGGCAATATTTCAAGCTCTTGGCAACATAGCCTTTGCATATTCCTTTTCTGATATTCTCATTGAAATTCAGGTATACCCTTTTTTCTATTTCCTAATCATTAGTTTTAAAATAAATGCCGCTCCATTAATACATTGGGAAAAAAATGTATTTAAACACAAAAACAAAAAAAAATATAAGGAACCAATATAGTAATCAACCAAATAAATGTATGTATTTAAACACAACTGTATTCTAAATATATTACTATATTAGTTATGCAAAAAAAAAAAAAAATACTATGTACACAAAATTAGTTTTGGCGTAAAATTTAGATCATCTAAAATAAAGAGATTGGTAAAATAATAAAGGAAAGAGTTAATTACTATTTAATTTATAACTCTCATTATATGTGAGTCTTATTTTATTATTTTATTATTTTTTCACTTTGGATAAGTTTGATCCGTTTCTGTATATATAGATGTATTATTTAACTTATTTTTAAAATATATTTTGTATTTCAATATATATTTTATATGAATAACTAGTTTTTTTTACATTTAATATGGTTGTTATTCAATATACTAACTTGTCAAAAAATTTAATTTTAAAAAATAATAGAAAAGATTTCCTGTTTTTTTTCTCACATGTAAATTAATTAGTATATAATAATAAACTGATTAAACAGGATACTATAAAATCTCCTCTGGAGGTAACAACAATGAAGAGGGCTACGAATTTGAGCATCACAACCTCCACAATATTCTATGTCGTCTGTGGGTGCATAGGTTATGGTGCATTTGGAAACTCAGCACCAGGAAACTTACTCACGGCCTTTCACAAACCAGTTTGGCTTGTTGACCTTGCCAATTTAACATTAGTTATTCAACTTGTGGGGGCATATCAAATTTATTCCCAACCCCTCTTTGCATTTGTTGAAGAACGGATAACTAAAAAATGGGAAATAATTGGAAAAGAATATAAAGTTCAAATCTCATTTTTACCCTCATACAATCTGAACATATTTAGAATAGTTTGGAGATCACTGTATGTTGTGGTAAGCACGCTTATAGCTATGCTTATTCCGTTCTTCAATGACATGTTAGGAGTTATTGGGGCATTAGGATTTTGGCCCTTATCAATTTATTTTCCAGTAGAAATGTATATCAAACAGAAAAGGATTCCAAAATGGAGTAGAAGTTGGATTCTTTTACAGAGTTTGAGTATATTCTGTCTACTGATAACACTTGCTGCACTTGTTGGGTCCATAGTTGGTGTCTTATTTGACATTAAGACATATAAACCATTCAGTGCAAGCTTGTAGTCCGAGTCTCTTCGTGTAACATTTTATGTTAATTACTTATTGAAATATTAATTATTTTTTTATTCTTATTTTGTTTTGATTATTTATTTATTTATTTTGGTTTAGCCATTTCCTTTTTTATAAGATATTGAATAATAAGGTTTATTATAAAAAAATTAATATTAAGTTATTAACATAGTTTGACAAATTAATAATATTTAAATAGTAATAATCAAAATTATTTTTAAACACGTAATTATTAAAACGGACCTACTTAAGATGTTATTTTGTCTTATCTTTTTTTTGTTCCATCCTTATTGTAATTATTATTATTATTATTATTATTATTATTATTATTATTTCTAAGTTATGCATACAAAAAGTGGATTTTTTTTTTCATTTTCTAATTATTCAAGTAATAAAATTAAAGTAAAAGAATACACATAATTCAATTTATGAAATAAGGGTATACTACAATTTAAAGCACGTGGCAAACGAAACTCAATAAATTGACAAGAACATAATCCTAACTTATAATTGAAATGCTAATCATTATGCATCAATGCTACAATTCAACATACATGTTAATTGTTATTAGGATTAAAAGCGAATAAAATCATCTCATGGACCAGATTAAACTTGAAGTTAAATTTGAACTCAAATATTAAATAAGTTGAATTCAAACATGAATAAATTAAAATTATTAGCTCGTGAAATATATATTTTATTATAATTATTTAAATTAATCTACATATTATGTATTTTACATTTTTAATTTATCAATAATTAATAACATATAATTTTATGCATATACATAATGATAACATTCATACTTGTTAAATATACGGGAGTGTATTATTTTTTATTTTTGTTGTAAACCCCGGTTAAATTAGTAGATAATTAGTTAATAAATTATTTTTTTAATAAGGAGGATTAGAAATGCGAATATTATATCAAAATAGGGTAGAGCTCATCGAAACGAGAATTTTGACACTAATTTCGAAGAAATCGGTCCAAGATTGGACCAAATAAGCTGAACCGGTTGAACCGGACCCAAACCGGGCCGTCGGTCCAACCGGACCAACACTTTAAATGAGCCGAAAGCCCTTTCTTCCTCATTTTCACGTATGAACAACGTGAAAGCTCCGGGGAGAATGAAAGCTCCCGAAACCTTACGGTAATCTTCCGATCCCCGTAACTTCTCCGTCCGAGCTCCGATTGCTGCACCGTTTGCGGCCACGCGTTCACCGCGTCGAGCTCTACATTTCTATCGGAACAATTTCATAGGTAACTTGTTTAATCACTCTCAGCTTCATCTTCCCCCAATTTTCGAATTTTAAGTGGGAATATTGAATTTCTTTGATTTCTGATGTTTTAGGATCCAATTAGCTTGAGAGAAACGTTCACTCTTGCTTATGTGAAGCTTGGGTAAGGTGAGGATACGATAATTCTATTTTAATTTCATTAAATTTGAGCTTTGAGTATTAAATTGGGTATATATGTATTATGAATGTGTATTAGGTTGAAAATAAATAATTGGAGCTTGAAATTGTGAATACTGGAACTTGGAGGAAGCGGATTAGTTGAGTTTTGAGGGGCTGTTTTGGTTTTGAATAAATAGCTTTGGTCGTTACGTGAAAATCGGCTAAGGTATGGTTTAGGTTTCTTACATTTAATATATAATGTTCTGTGAAAACTTAGGCTAGATGACCATAGGATAAGTTGGAATGCAGGTGTATGTTTAATGTTTAGTAATTTGTCGATGAATATATTTGGTTGAAGTTTATTGGATAATTAGTTATTAATTTTGGATGGTGAATGTTGTTATGTTAATTTGGAGAGAATCATGGTTGAATGTTATTGTTGATGAATATTGTTGGTTCGGTGCTTGTTGATTAACTAATGATTCGATGAATTATTGATTTGAGGTATTTTGTGTTAAAAGCCTAGGATTTGTGAACTATGACTCTTAGTTGAATTTTGGTTGTTGGATTTGAATATTGTATGAGTTTAATTGTTGATTTGAGGTAGATTTATTGTGGTGGTTGTTATGATGATGAGAAAGGGTATGTTGAATTGAAAAGAATACAGGTTTGGACCCAAACAGGGTGGCAAAGTCCGAGTTTTAGAGGAGATGCTGCCGAAATTTTATAAAAATTAGAGATTTTGTTTATATGATTATTTAAAAAGATTTAGATTTAAAGGTTATATGGTTTGATTTTGAGTTATTAAGAAAATGAGCATGTTTTAAGTTTAGTTCATTTGGAAAAGAATGAATTATGTTTTGAATTGGAACTATTGATGGACGGAATGAGAGGTGTGATAATGAAGGATAATGATTGAATATGATTGACATATAATGATGAATGAGATGTGATTGAGAATGATGTGGATGTTGATGAATTTTAATTGAATTATTTATATGGCTTATGAATTTGAATAATCTGAGATACGAGATTCCCTGGATTAAGTGCCGTGGCTTGCCACCACGTGTACCAGGTTGAAAACTCGATACTCTGTTGACCCTACGACGTGTGACCGGGCTCTATATAAATTCCCGGGAATGTTACCCCCATTGAGCAATATTGATTATTTGAGAAAAATCTATGCATAGACTCTTGGGGATGCACGTCGGGGGACAGTCTAAGGACAATTCAGACTTGTCGGGTTGGCTGGATAACCGACAGATGAGCCTCATCAGCCATAGGACAGGCATGCATCATATGCATATTACTTGAATTACTTGCTTGTGCTCTAATTGGGTGTGCCTATCTGTATTTGCCATGCTAAATGTGTATTTGTTACCTACAGTAGTTGTAACTTTCTTGTGTTTGCCTTTATCTGTTTATTTGTCTGTGAAAATGCATGATGGAATTGGAGGTATGGAGGAATGGCAGTATGGGACTTAGATTTAAGGTTAAGTTAAGTTAGGATTAAATATTTCTAGGAAACCACCTTTTATGGCTTCTGTTTAATACTTTAAGCTCTACAATCTGAGTGTCGGCGTTCTAGGATTGCCTCTGGCATTCCCAGGACCTTATATATTATGTGTGTGGCACCTTTACCATACTGAGAACCTCCGGTTCTCATTCCATACTATGTTGTTATTTTTCAGATGCAGGTCGAGAGGCATCTCGTTAGGCGTCTGGACTCTTGAAGCGGAGTGGTTACTGGGATATTTTGTTATGCTATGATGTATATATATGTACTTAGTTTTCTCTCCGCATGACTTATTCTTTTTGATCCTCTTAGAGGTTTATGGAGAGGCAGGATTGTGTATATGTACTTTTGGGTTTTGGATATGTATGTATATATATGTGTAAATATTCTCCAGCCAGTCTTGACTTCGCAGGCTGAGTTAGGAGCTTGATATTTTGTATCTTTGGCACTCTATTCCCACTTCTGTTAGCTTATGTTTGATAGTTATGGTTTTCTTAGCACGTAAGTTAACTCGTTCCTTGAGCGTTGCGCCTTTATTGTGCGATTTTTATTTCCCACTTTTCTTCAAGGCTCCTAGCATATTATAACTCTTCTGCTATTATATGTACTTATTTTATTTTAGAGGTCGTAATACCACATCACCTCTGTTTTACGACTTAAGCGTAAAGCTTTGTGTGGTAGGGTGTTACATTAATGGTATCAGAGCAGTTCGTTCCTATAGAGCCTGAAAGACGGACTAATTGTGCTTCTGTGCATTCTCTGTATATGTGTTTATGTGCTATTAGGATATCTGATTGATATATATGGCATAAACGTTTGTGAGCATGCATTTGGAACTTAAAGCATTAGACCTGCGATATTGAGACTGATCAACTTAATATCACTTGTTTGGTGTGTATAGGGACCAGATGTCGACTCGCGGACGCGGTCGCGGGCGAGGTAGAGGTAGGACAGGCACCGTTACTCCTGTACCCACAGGGACTGATCCAGTAGACTTTATGGCTGCCTTGGGAAATATGGCTGCAGCTATGCAGGCAACAGCTGAAGCACTGGGTAATCATGGGAACAATAATGATGGAGACGGTCCTATGACACTTGCTACATTTCTGAAAGTTCGCCCTCCGACTTTTAGGGGAACCTCAAATCCCACTGATGCAGATAATTGGATTCAGGCTATGGAAAGGGCATTACAGGCACAACAGGTTCCTGAAGAGCAATGGGTTGAATTTGGAACTTATCAGTTGCAAGGTGAAGCTCAGTATTGGTGGCAGGGAACACGACGTATCCTGCAGCCTGATGGTGCTGCGATTCCTTGGGAGGTTTTTCGGACAGAGTTCTATAAGAAATATTTTCCTAATTCATCCAGAAATGCCAAGGAACTTGAATTAATGCAGTTAAAGCAGGGACAGATGACTATTGCTGAGTATACTAGCAAATTTGAGGAGTTATGTCGCTTTTCTCGTATCTGTCAAGGTGCGCCTGAAGATTTTGCTGAATGGAAGTGTATTAAATATGAGGTAGGTCTTCGGAGCGATATTCTGAGCTTCGTTGCCCCAATGGAGATCAGGGTATTTTCTGAATTGGTGAATAAGAGTAGGGTGGCTGAGGATTGTGTGAGGAAGGCGGCAGCAGAGAAAGGGAGTTTGAGGATGCCTTTTCAGAGGCCTTCAGGGAGGAACTTTGCTCCGAGAGGTAGGAATTTCAAACGTGGAGGTTTTGTTTCGCAGCAGACTCAGGGTCAAGGTAATTACAGAAGGCCGAATACCAATGCTAGTCAAGGAAAAAGGTTTGGGAAGCAGCCACAGCAAGATCTGAATTGTCAGAAGTGCGGAAAGTATCATCCTGGAGTTCCGTGCAGACTAGGACTTGGAGTGTGCTATTCCTGTGGACATCCCGGGCATATAGCCAGTAATTGCCCTGAGAAGAAGAAGTATGAGACTGGTAGAGTGCAGCAGCCGGGGAGAGTATACACCACTTCTACCATTGGTGCTGAGGGATCTGAGACACTGATTAGAGGTAATTGTGAAATGGCTGGTAAAATCTTAAATGCTTTATTTGATTCAGGAGCAAGTCATTCATTTATTGCATTTGAAAAGGCCCATGAATTAGGATTGAGAATGGTGGTTCTAGGTTATGATTTGAAAGTATATAATGCTACTCATGAAGCTATGGTGACTAGGATAGAATGTCCACAAGTTCCTTTTTGAGTGCAATAGCGTGAATTTGTGCATGATTTGATTTGTTTGCCTATGACTGGTCTTGATCTCATTTTGGGATTGGATTGGTTATCCAAGAATCATGTTTTACTTGATTGTTCTGAAAAGTCAGTACAGTTTATGCCGGAAGGGTCAGAAGCACCGGTTGTGGTGAATAGTTACTATTTGAATTCTATGATAGTAAACTGTTCTGGAACCGAATGTCAGGGTACTATGTTATTAACTGCGGGAGTATCAGGTGATGATCAGAGTTTAGAGCAGATTCCCGTTGTATGTGAATTTCCAGATGTGTTTCCGGATGATATTAATGAATTTCCACCTAACCGGGAAGTGGAATTCGCAATTGAGTTGGTGCCTGGAGCCGGTCCGATTTCAATTACTCCTTATAGGATGTCGCCTTTAGAAATGGCTGAACTGAAAGCTCAGCTGGAAGATCTGTTGGGTAAGCATTTTATCCGACCAAGTGTTTCTCCGTGGGGAGCGCCAGTGTTACTGGTAAAGAAGAAGGATGGGAGTATGCGGCTGTGTGTCGATTATCGGCAATTGAATAAGATCACTGTGAAGAATAAATATCCGTTGCCTAGAATCGATGATCTAATGGATCAGTTACAGGGTGCCGGTGTATTTTCTAAGATTGATTTGCGATCCGGATATCATCAGATAAGGGTTAGAGACGAGGATATTCCGAAAACTGCTTTCAGAACCTGTTATGGTCATTATGAGTATACAGTGATGTCTTTCGGGTTAACTAATGCCCCGGCAGTATTTATGGATTATATGAACAGGATTTTTCGACCGTATCTGGACAAGTTTGTTATTGTCTTCATTGATGACATTCTTGTTTATTCTAAGACTGAAGAGGAACATGCTGATCATTTGCGAACTGTGCTGCAAATTCTGAGAGACAGGAAGTTATATGCTAAGCTATCTAAATGTGAGTTCTGGAAGAGTGAAGTGAAGTTTCTTGGCCACGTGGTGAGTAAGCAGGGGATAGCTATGGATCCTGCTAAGGTGGAAGCAGTGATGAATTGGGAGCGACCAACTTCAGTGACAGAAATCAGGAGTTTCCTAGGTTTGGCGGGGTATTATCGCAGATTCATTAAGGGATTTTCACAGCTCGCCTTACCTTTAACTAAGTTGACTAGGAAGGATACACCTTTTATCTGGACTCCAGAATGTGAAGAGAGTTTCCAGGCATTGAAGCATAGGTTGACTACTGCACCTGTATTGGTATTACCTGAACCAAGTGAATCGTTTGAAGTGTATTGTAATGCATCTCTGAAAGGGTTGGGGTGTGTTTTGATGCAGCACCAGAATGTTGTAGCATACGCCTCACGGCAGTTAAGGCCGCATGAGATGAACTACCCGACACATGATTTAGAACTTGCTGCTGTTGTGTTTGCTTTAAAGATTTGGAGGCACTACCTCTATGGCGTTAAGTTTCATGTTTTCTCATACCATAAGAGTTTGAAGTATCTTTTTGAGCAGAAAGAGTTGAATATGCGTCAGAGGAGGTGGATGGAGCTTCTGAAAGATTATGATTTTGAATTGAATTATCATCCAGGAAAAGCGAACGTTGTGGCGGACGCTTTGAGTCGGAAGTCTTTATATGCAGCTTGGATGATGCTACGGGAGGAAGAGTTACTGAAGGCATTTCAAGGTTTGAATTTGGGAGTTAGAGAAGAATCTGGAATTTTGTGTTTGAGTCAGTTACAGATTTCAAGTGATTTTAAATCAGAACTTCTGAAGGCTCATCAAGATAGTGAAGCGTTACGTTAGGTATTACCAGCAGTTGAACAGGGAAAACAGTGGAGAGTGTCAGAAGGTCAGGATGGTTTATGGAGGTTCAAGAACCGGATTATTGTGCCTGATGTTGGAGACCTGCGACAAAGTATCTTGAAGGAAGCTCATAAGAGTGGATTCTCAATTCATCCAGGGAGTACTAAAATGTATCAGGATTTGAAAGCGATGTTCTGGTGGCCAGGTATGAAGAATGATGTGGCATTGCATGTATCTAAATGTTTAACGTGTCAGAAGGTTAAGATTGAGCATCAGAGACCATCAGGGACCCTTCAGCCTTTAGAGATTCCACAATGGAAATGGGAGAGTATCGCAATGGATTTTGTGATAGGGTTGCCTAGAACCCGATCAGGTTATGACGCTATTTGGGTGGTTGTAGATCGATTGACGAAATCAGCTCACTTTCTTCCTATCCGAATAAGTTGCACAATGGAGGAATTGGCTCGAATGTATATCAAAGAGATTGTCAGGTTACATGGTGTGCCCTCTACTATTATATCTGATAGAGATCCCCGTTTTACATCAAGGTTCTGGGGAGCTTTTCAGCGTGCATTTGGGACTCAGTTAAGCTTGAGTACTGCGTATCACCCTCAGACAGATGGTCAGTCAGAAAGAACTATTCAGACCTTGGAGGATATGCTAAGGGCTTGTGTTTTGGACCAGCCGGTAAGCTGGGACCGGTATATGCCATTAGTAGAGTTTGCTTATAATAATAGCTATCATGCGAGCATCGAAATGGCTCCATATGAGGCTCTATATGGCAGGAAATGTCAGTCTCCGTTGTGTTGGTATGAAACTGGAGAAAAGAGTTTATTAGGGCCTGAGATGATAGCTGAAACGACTGAGCAGATAAAGAAGATTCGTAATCGAATGCTTATAGCCCAGAGCCGCCAGAAAAGTTATGCTGATCAGAGGCGAAAGCCTTTGGAATTTGAGGAAGGAGAACATGTTTTTCTGAAAGTAACACCAACCACTGGAGTGGGAAGAGCTATTAAGACCAAGAAACTGAATCCCCGTTATATTGGACCGTTTGAGATTCTGAAAAGAATTGGACCAGTGGCTTATAGAATTGCCTTACCGCCATACCTTTCGAATTTGCACGATGTATTTCATGTATCACAGCTTCGGAAGTATACTCCTGATGCAAGTCATGTTCTAGAACCAGAACCAATCCAAGTGAGAGAAGATCAAACACTCCCAGTAATTCCGGTGAGGATTGATGACACCAGTGTTAAACGATTACGAGGAAGGGAAGTATCATTGGTAAAAGTAGCTTGGAGACAAGCAGGTATCGAGGAACATACCTGGGAACTCGAATCAGATATGCGAAAGGACTATCCACATCTCTTTTCAGGTAACTATATTTGAATTTTGAGGGCAAAATTCTTTATTAGGTGGGTAGGATGTAAACCCCGGTTAAATTAGTAGATAATTAGTTAATAAATTATTTTTTAATAAGGAGGATTAGAAATGCGAATATTATATCAAAATAGGGTAGAGCTCATCGAAACGAGAATTTTGACACTAATTTCGAAGAAATCGGTCCAAGATTGGACCAAATAAGCTGAACCGGTTGAACCGGACCCAAACCGGGCCGTCGGTCCAACCGGACCAACACTTTAAATGAGCCGAAAGCCCTTTCTTCCTCATTTTCACGTATGAACAACGTGAAAGCTCCGGGGAGAATGAAAGCTCCCGAAACCTTACGGTAATCTTCCGATCCCCGTAACTTCTCCGTCCGAGCTCCGATTGCTGCACCGTTTGCGGCCACGCGTTCACCGCGTCGAGCTCTACATTTCTATCGGAACAATTTCATAGGTAACTTGTTTAATCACTCTCAGCTTCATCTTCCCCCAATTTTCGAATTTTAAGTGGGAATATTGAATTTCTTTGATTTCTGATGTTTTAGGATCCAATTAGCTTGAGAGAAACGTTCACTCTTGCTTATGTGAAGCTTGGGTAAGGTGAGGATACGATAATTCTATTTTAATTTCATTAAATTTGAGCTTTGAGTATTAAATTGGGTATATATGTATTATGAATGTGTATTAGGTTGAAAATAAATAATTGGAGCTTGAAATTGTGAATACTGGAACTTGGAGGAAGCGGATTAGTTGAGTTTTGAGGGGCTGTTTTGGTTTTGAATAAATAGCTTTGGTCGTTACGTGAAAATCGGCTAAGGTATGGTTTAGGTTTCTTACATTTAATATATAATGTTCTGTGAAAACTTAGGCTAGATGACCATAGGATAAGTTGGAATGCAGGTGTATGTTTAATGTTTAGTAATTTGTCGATGAATATATTTGGTTGAAGTTTATTGGATAATTAGTTATTAATTTTGGATGGTGAATGTTGTTATGTTAATTTGGAGAGAATCATGGTTGAATGTTATTGTTGATGAATATTGTTGGTTCGGTGCTTGTTGATTAACTAATGATTCGATGAATTATTGATTTGAGGTATTTTGTGTTAAAAGCCTAGGATTTGTGAACTATGACTCTTAGTTGAATTTTGGTTGTTGGATTTGAATATTGTATGAGTTTAATTGTTGATTTGAGGTAGATTTATTGTGGTGGTTGTTATGATGATGAGAAAGGGTATGTTGAATTGAAAAGAATACAGGTTTGGACCCAAACAGGGTGGCAAAGTCCGAGTTTTAGAGGAGATGCTGCCGAAATTTTATAAAAATTAGAGATTTTGTTTATATGATTATTTAAAAAGATTTAGATTTAAAGGTTATATGGTTTGATTTTGAGTTATTAAGAAAATGAGCATGTTTTAAGTTTAGTTCATTTGGAAAAGAATGAATTATGTTTTGAATTGGAACTATTGATGGACGGAATGAGAGGTGTGATAATGAAGGATAATGATTGAATATGATTGACATATAATGATGAATGAGATGTGATTGAGAATGATGTGGATGTTGATGAATTTTAATTGAATTATTTATATGGCTTATGAATTTGAATAATCTGAGATACGAGATTCCCTGGATTAAGTGCCGTGGCTTGCCACCACGTGTACCAGGTTGAAAACTTGATACTCTGTTGACCCTACGACGTAAGTGTGACCGGGCACTATATAAATTCCCGGGAATGTTACCCCCATTGAGCAATATTGATTATTTGAGAAAAATCTATGCATAGACTCTTGGGGATGCACGTCGGGGGACAGTCTAAGGACAATTCAGACTTGTCGGGTTGGCTGGATAACCGACAGATGAGCCTCATCAGCCATAGGACAGGCATGCATCATATGCATATTACTTGAATTACTTGCTTGTGCTCTAATTGGGTGTGCCTATCTGTATTTGCCATGCTAAATGTGTATTTGTTACCTGCAGTAGTTGTAACTTTCTTGTGTTTGCCTTTATCTGTTTATTTGTCTGTGAAAATGCATGATGGAATTGGAGGTATGGAGGAATGGCAGTATGGGACTTAGATTTAAGGTTAAGTTAAGTTAGGATTAAATATTTCTAGGAAACCACCTTTTATGGCTTCTGTTTAATACTTTAAGCTCTACAATCTGAGTGTCGGCGTTCTAGGATTGCCTCTGGCATTCCCAGGACCTTATATATTATGTGTGTGGCACCTTTACCATACTGAGAACCTCCGGTTCTCATTCCATACTATGTTGTTATTTTTCAGATGCAGGTCGAGAGGCATCTCGTTAGGCGTCTGGACTCTTGAAGCGGAGTGGTTACTGGGATATTTTGTTATGCTATGATGTATATATATGTACTTAGTTTTCTCTCCGCATGACTTATTCTTTTTGATCCTCTTAGAGGTTTATGGAGAGGCAGGATTGTGTATATGTACTTTTGGGTTTTGGATATGTATGTATATATATGTGTAAATATTCTCCGGCCAGTCTTGACTTCGCAGGCTGAGTTAGGAGCTTGATATTTTGTATCTTTGGCACTCTATTCCCACTTCTGTTAGCTTATGTTTGATAGTTATGGTTTTCTTAGCACGTAAGTTAACTCGTTCCTTGAGCGTTGCGCCTTTATTGTGCGATTTTTATTTCCCCCTTTTCTTCAAGGCTCCTAGCATATTATAACTCTTCTGCTATTATATGTACTTATTTTATTTTAGAGGTCGTAATACCACATCACCTCTATTTTACGACTTAAGCGTAAAGCTTTGTGTGGTAGGGTGTTACATTTGTCATATTAAAATTATAATATCTTTGTTCATTTTATTATATGTTGAATAAATCAGGATGAACTACAATGTGATAAGTCTTAATTTATTTAGGATAGAAAAGAACAACATATATACCTATATATTAATATTTTTATATAAAATTCTATAGTCATCTTTTTATATATATAATTTTGAGAAAAAACATAAACTATAATCCATAGTTAAATATATGTCATAATTTATTTAGAATTTAATTTCGATGCACTGTCAATGTAAAGTAGTTTTATACATGCATTTAATTACGTAACGATAGAAATAACTACATTTTATATTGACAGTGTGAATGATCATCCAAAAAAACGAATACAATTACACTGTATAAAACGGTTTATACTATTAGTGCATCAAAATTAATTAAACTCAATTTATTTATATAAAATTATATACTATATCATGTTATTTGAATTAAATCAGACATATATTTTATGTTAAAATATTTATTATTATTTGGTATCTAATAATGTACCACAAGTTTTAATATAAACTAATTCAATTATATTATGTATATATTAAAATAGTCATTTGAAATAATTATCAATATAAAATATATATTAAAATATAAAATTATTAAAAATAAGTTAAATTATATATATATATATATATATATATTAATTTATACATAAATATATTATGATAACTGATTTTGAACATTTTTAAAACTACTCAACATGTGACTGAACTTGAAGGCTCTATCTGCTTATTGCTGCTGGAGTTAAGAATTTAGCTACGATTCCTTCCATTTTAAGCATTTTTTTTCTTTTTTTTTTTTATATATTTAAAATTTTGAAAACTGATTTTTTCTTTCCTTAAGGTGCTTGTTTCTTTTAGTTTCCCTAAATTAGAAAAAAGAAACAAAAAGGAAAAATTTGAAAGACGCGTGTTCTTTATTTGTTAACGCACTTCAGTTTCAATTTAACACGTTTGTAGATTTGTTTAATAAGAAAATATAAGGGAAAAAAAAGATAAAATGAGAAGAATTCTGCTGGAGAATTAAGAGGATATAGTCAACAACAAGCTAATAAATATATTTAAACTACATTCTATATTAATTAATTGTCATTAATTATTAATTATATAAATTATATTTTTAAAAAATATAAAATTAATGATTATTAATTACCTCTTTTTATTTTAATTTATTTTTTATTATTTATTATATAAATCCTAATTTCTCTTAAAAAAAACGTCGGAACTAAAAAAACACCAAAATATAAGATAAAAAATTATCTCAAATTCTAAGAAAAATATACAAAACATAGGAAAAAGAATCATCTACATCCTAAGAAAAAAACATACAAAACATAAAAAAAAGAATCATCCGAAATTTAGAAAAAAGAAACATAAAAAACTAGTTAAAAAAATCATTCAAAACCAAATAGGAGAGGAGAAGAAGAAGAGCCTTATGATGAATGGCGATGACATCTTAGACGGTGTTGCGTGTACGGTGGAGACTCGTGGTGGCATGTTGCAAAGAGGAAGCCACGGAGGCTGGACATGGCGAGTGGAGGAGTTGCCATGGATCGGAGTAGTTGATCGCGCGTCGTGAATGAAGGACCGGCGGTGGCTACGGCACAACAGGTCGGTGGGCAACGACGTTGACGAAAAAAGAACGGTGACGGAACATGTGGAAGAGGTCGCGCAGCGCGTGAAAGAGGCGACGGTGGTCGGTGGGCGGCGGCGTCGAAAATACGTGGAGACGGCGGGTTTGAGGAGGGAGAGATTTGACCATAGTTGTCAGAACCGAACCGGTGATCGAACCGGTCAGGTCATTGGGTCACTGGGTCATTGGTTCAACCGGTGGGTCACTGGTTGAACCGATTGACCCGGTCCTATATAAATAAAAAATAAAATATAGTAAAAAATTTAAAATTAAAATTTAAAATACATATTTTCACTAACATTTTAAAAATATCTAGCTATTCTAAAACAATATGAAACAGGAACAATAAGTATTTTGTTAATTTTACTCTATCATAAATATTTTTATTTTTTATATTAAAATAACGATTATTTTTGAATTTTAATAATTTATTAATTATTTTATATCTATTATACTATTATATACTACAAATATTTATTGAAAAATAATATTAATAGATATTATATAATTATAAAAAAAATAAATGAGTTTATAATTATTGTTAAATAAAAATATAATTAATTTAAGAATGAATGAGTTTATAACTAAAATTAAAATAAATTAAATAGAAGTAAATTATTTGCTGAAAGATATATATATATATATATTAATTTGCATATATATTGATAACAAGCTCAACAGTCTGGTGGTTGTGAGTATCATGTTTTTTCTGGATGAGGGGGGTTCGAACCCTAGCTTCAAGATTTAAAATCTTGAAACTCAAGCGGTTCGGTCGAACCGGTCTTACCGAGTTTGACCGATTTTGACCGGTTCACTCCGGATTTGACCGGTTCGCATCGGTTCATTGCCTCATCCGGTCAGATCATCGGACCGGACCAATTTAGAATCTGGTTCACTGGTTTTCCGGTCGAACCAGCTGGTCCGGTCCGGTTTTGCTAACAGTGGATTTGACTGTTTCCAAATAAATAAAAAGAAATTAGTTTTTTACGGATTGTTTTTATTGTGTATTATAAATGTGATTAGAATAAATGAAGAAAGAATTTTTTTGAATTTTGAATTTTGATTTTTAAATTTTTATTTATTTATAAAGTTTAAATTATAATAGAGTTGGCTTATGTTGACTTGTAGAAGAGTTATACTTTTCTAAATGGAAATGGAAAATAGTAAATGTGATTATAATAGAGTTGGCTTATATATATATATATATATATATATTGTTAGTCAATTAGTTATAACTCAAATGGCATAATTTTTTTCATATTCATCTAAAAAGTCGTGGATTCGAGTCTCCCTATCTTTGGTATATATATATATATATATAGTGTTAAATTTGTGCGATGCACGGGCTTACATTTTAATTTAACATAGTAAATCGAAAATAATATTTTATAATTATAAATTTCTCAAATTTAATATAACATTATTATCGTCATATAATATAAACATACTGAATATGTTATTTTATCTTTATTCAAAGTAAAATACAAATAGAACAGTTTGAAGTCTATAATATTCTTGAATTATAAGAAAAGAGACTTGAAAAAATTAAGAACATAAATAATTATAATAATAGCATGTCAATTTTACACTAAATTTTATATCATAAAGCTAATGAAAATTTATCGATAACCTAGTATTTTACTAACCTCGTTAGAAAAGCAATTAGCATATGATATTGTGCTGCGTGTTACACATTTTATTTCAAGTCTGAAAGTATATAGTTGATAAATTAGTTATATCTATGACAAATATTTGTATAAAAGTTTAAATCATAACATGTTACTAAGATGAAAATACTTTTTTTTCTTACCTAAATATTATTAAAAACTTTTTTTTCAATGTTTTTCTCCTTATAAGCCAATAATGTCCAAGTTGCATTCCAAATACGATTTGATTTGCTAACACTATTAAATATCAATAACGTATATCACATAGTTTTGTCAATTGATGACCAAACCTCATTAATAGCTGCAATGAATTTTCTATCGCTACACGGTAATCCCATTAACCGTCCTAATAGACTTATATGTTTTGCAATCTTTTTGAACAATTAACAAAATTCTCATATAGTAGATATCACCTGTACCTAGTGGAGCATAGTTTAACCTCCCAATAGAATACTCTGTCTTGTGTGAATGTCATTTCCTTTCTTCTCTATCATAAACAAATTAATTTGAAAACTCATCATACATTAAAATTTGATCTGCTTCAACTTTTTTATTGGCCTCCATCCATACGAAGAACATCGTATCTTTCCCTTTTCTCTTAATCCGTAATTTTCTCAAGATTATCATCGCCTTCAAAGATGATATTTTACTTTTTAGACAAATAACAGATTAATCTCATCATTGAAAGCCATCTTTAAAGTTGCTTTCGTTAAATTTCAAATAAATAACAATCTAAATAGAAAATACTAAAACACATAAATTCGAATTTTTAAAATAAAATCTTAAAATCAATGTAAATAAAAATAAATTTACATTGAAATCAATATTAAAATTCTTAGATTTTATTTTACTCATCTAATATGTGTAAGTGTTTATATTAAAAAAACTAATTGCAACTTAAAAAATAACAAAAAAAAAATGATACCAAACTATATATATATATATATATATATATATATATATATATATATATATATATATATATAAAATTTAAAAATTAACAAATTCATAAAATTTTAAACACAATTTATAAATTATTTTTTGTTAAATAAATAGTTACAATTTAAAAATTAACAATTAATTAATTAATTATTTTAATTTTATAAAGATCAAACTATGTAAAGTAAGTTTTTTTTAAAGTATGCTTTTTTATATTTTTAAATTAACATATCAATAATAACATTTTAAATAAAAAAGAAAAATATTTATTCATCAAAAACAAATTTTTTTAACTAATTAAAATCCTTTAAGCACTAAAAAAGTTTAATATTATAAAATATTTATAACAAAATAAAGTTAAAATAAAAATTTAAATATAAAATACTGAAATAAATAAATTCGAATATATAGAATAAAATCTTCAAACAAATCCAAATAAATAAACTTACATTGAAGTTAATATTAAAATCGTTCTATTCATATATTATGTATAAGTGTTTATATTTAAAAAAATAATAATTGATTATTCATAGTTAACTTTCAATTCAACAACATTATTCGTGGTAAATTTGCCATCCTTTTTAAAATTGCTCTCACTCTCAATTCCAACAAAATATCCAACAACATTTAAAATAGATTAAAATAAAAAATATTTGTTGTCAATAAGTTTATTAAAAAAAATACCGCCAAAATTATCAATAAATTAAATAAATTTATTATTGAATATTTTTTTAAACAACAAACTTTTCAACTAAATAGGTGTAATAGAATCTAAGAGTATTGAGAATGTCAAAACTCACAAAACTAAATCCATATTGTGGGATACTTGACAATTTTAGAAGTCTCCGCATATTAGTACATTTATAAGTTTTAAATAAATTTTAAAAAATTCTAGTGAATAACTTATGTAACACCCTAACTTTTAGCACGTCATGATCGTACCAAAAGTTAGGAGTTACTAACCTATTTTTCTTATTTACTATTTATCTGTTTAATATTGAGCCTTTACGTCGATATCGCGTTTCCGTTTTTAAGAAAATTTCAGAAAAATAGATTTTAGTAATTAAAATCGCATAACAAAAGGTCTTCGAATAACAATAATCACATAATTATTAATAATAATAGATGCCATACAATTAAATTCAATGTAAAACTTAATACAATACCTATCACTCTGGATAAAATAAAAACCCTAAAGCAACAAGGGCGAGGGAACTCTATAAAAACAACAGGAATCACAAATAAATCTACTAATCGTCTGCAGCTTCTTACTGAATCTCCGAACCTGAGTCTCTGAAAGGGTGGAAGATTTGGGGTGAGAACAAACCACACGTTCTCAGTAGGGAATAGGAATGCCGTAAAAGTAACGAAATAAAGTGCAAATAGTTAACTTTACTTAATAAAACTTTATTTTTATCGAACCCTTTGAAAATACTCTTGTTCTACTTTAGCTAACAAATTACCTCTTTTTAAAATCTCTAAACTCAAATCAAATTTTAAATATAAAACTAGTCATACTAACCATCTCTCAGCCACATAATCATATTTCAACCACAACATCTCACCTCAATACATCCGTGAACTAACAGCACAAGTAAGGGATTCAAACCAACATATAAACAAGTCAAACAGCACAATCACAGAGAAGTAATACAAGGAAACACAACCAAATACAAATGTGCAAACAACATGATGCATGTCTATTCCTAATGCAGGCCATGAGCTCATGTGTCGGTTGCCTACCCGCTCCTGACATTACCCGGGCACACGTTTCAGATATGGCTTTCCAGATGCATACAGTGTGCTTATAAGTCGTACGGCTAGGCCGCATACAGTGTGACTTTAAGTCGTACGGCTAGACCGCATACAGTGTGACTTTCCAAATCAATAAGCGTACATCTGGAAAACAGTTTTCAGTGTGTGGGCGTCCCCACTATACATTTGGCACTAAGGCCCAAACAATATCACATCTGCTCTCCTATGGCGGACAGTCTCTTAAAGTTTTTCTTTATCTTCGCTCTCTACTCTCCTGTGGCAGAGGTCCTTCTAATTAATATATTCCTTTAAATCCTTGTTCTCTGCTCTCCTGTGGCAGAGACTCATTTTCTTAAAAAAACAAGCCCAAAACAATACTTTAAACAAAATCTCTCCTTACAAAATTGAATTTAAAACATTATGTTTTTCTTAATAAATCGAGTTTTTAAAAAAAAGTAGAGTACACCTTTTCTCAACTAAATAAATCTTAAATAATTTAATTTTTCAAAACCAAATCTTTTAAAATAACTTTTCAAATAAAATCTCAGAATTTATAAAATTTCGAAAGCATTTCCTCTAAAATTCGGACAAAATCACTCTTACGGGTTCCCTATTCCTCAACAATTCACCAGCCTTTTTCTCAACAATTCTCAAATCAGCAAAATTCTTAATAATAAAAAAAACAGTCACAAATAAACCATCATCACAATAAATTCAGACCGAACACGAGCCTAAATCAATTCAACGCTCAACACAATATCATCCAATCAAATTAACATATCCAATAACTAATAATTTCTCAAACAAGCTTGCAACAATATCCACCATCCTTAAGTAAATCTCAATTCCACAACAATCACATTTTCACAACCTCAATCCAAGCTTAATTCCACCAATCAATCTCTCATAACAACCAAACCAGTCACATTCACAGCAATAACCCATACTCAATAACATTACTATTATATATATATATATTTGCAATTATCTAATTAACTTTGTAGACATTCTAAATTAAAAACGTTTAACTTTAAAAATAAATTCCCTACCTTCATACGAAATCAAAATCAACGAAAACTTTGGAGAAATTTTCTGACTAAACTACTGAAGAGGAAAGCGTCAGAAATCATCTGTGCCTCCTAGAACTCCAGTTGGCCGAACTCAAAGGGAAGAGGAGCTACGTTATCGTCAACTTCTACCGGACAAAAATAATGCCAACTTATAAAGGAGAAGAACACAAACACTTTTACCGAATTAGATTTTTAATTGGAGTTATGAATTACAAGAAATCGAAATCAGAAATTCAAGCAAGTTCACGGTTTCTCCCTTCTCTCTCTCGGTTCTTTCTTTCTTCCTTTTAAGCTCAGTTGGTGATGAATTAAGGGAAAAGGAAGATAACTACGGGTTGGTAATATTAATAGAAGATTTGTGGTTATTATGAGTTCATTAGGTGTCATTAATATGATATATATCTACACCCATACATGCCACGTTTTCAATTCCTTTTCCTTTGGTTATATATATATACACACATGCATAGTAAGCATAGTAAGCCGCATTCTATTTCTTTCTTCATTCTCTCAATGGCTTTGGCCATTCTTTTCTTTTTTTTTTTAAACTTTAATAATAATAATAATAATAATAATAATAATAATAATAATAATAATAATAATAAAATATTTGTCTAATTAAAATATTTTTTATAAATAATTTAAATGTAATAAAATAAATAATAATTAAATTAAACATCAGTAATCATAAAATTTTATTTAATTATTTTTAATCATAAAATTACATCTCAATATAATATATTAGCTCATAAATAGCTAATTATTTCATTTTTAAAAATTCGAGGTCTTACAACTTAAATAAATAATAATTTATAATTTTTAAAACTTTCTAGTGAGAACATCTAAGCAAATAATTAGTTCAATAATATTAAAAACTAAATACCGAACAACATAAGAAAGTGTATTAAAAATTTAAAAAGTAATAACTTAAGCAAATAATAAGTTATAATTTATAAATAAAATTTAAAAATTTTTAGTGACGACACCTAAACAAATAATTAATTTAATAATATTAAAAACTAAATACCCAACAACCTAATAAAGCGTATTTAAAAATTCAAAAGGTAACAACCTAAACAAATAATAAGTTGTAATTTATAAATAAAATTTTAAAAATTTTTAGTGATGATACTTAAACAAATAAATTCCTAAACTCAATGTATGAGCGCCACGTCAAAATAAGAGCTTCCTATTTGTAGTACTATAAAAATAAAGATAAATAAAAATAATAAGAGAATACAATCTTGATATTAAAAAAAAAAATAGTAAAATACCTTAGTTTTTCAATGCTATTCTCCTCACATATAGTATCCCATCGGCTAATAATGTCCAAATTGTATTTCAAAATTTAAGTAAATTTTTTCAAAAATTATTATTAAGCAAATAATAATAATACAAAATTATTATTCTTATACGAAAATTAATTGAATAATTATTAACTATTATCGTTATTACATGAAAACTAATCCGCACTTTGGTTATAAATTACAATAATTATGTGAACTTATTAGCTTAGCAATAAATTTGAATTAAAATAAATTTAGATTAATTTTTTTCAAAAATTTTAATTTATGAGCAAATAACTTAAAATTAGAATGTAACAACTTAAGCAAATAATAATAATTTATGATTTAAAAGAGTAATCCGTAAATAATTTAAAATTTAAAAAATAACAACCTAAACAAATAACTTAAAATTTAAAATAACCACCTAAGAAAAACAACTTAAAATTTAAAAATAACAATCTAAGCAAAAAACTTAAATTTAAAAAGTAACAACCTAAGCAAATAACTTCAAATTTAAAAAGAAACAACTTTTTATCAAATAACAATTTATAATTTATAATATAATTCTAAAAATTTCTTGTGACGACACCTAAGCAAATAAATTTCTAAACTCAACGTATGAGCGCCACATCAGCATAAGAGCTCACCATTTGTATTACTATTAGTGTTAATATTTTATAATATTTTATAATTATAAATTTTTCGAGTTTAGTATAATATAAAACCCGTAAAATTAGTAAATAATTAGTCAATAAATTAATTATTATATTAAAAAATTAGAAAATAAAATTTTATAGTTTAATGAAGTAAAAATACTTAAAATAAAAATTTTAACACTAATTTTAAAGAATTTGACCCAAAATTGAGCCAAACGGACCGAATCAGACAAACTGGGCCCAAGGCCCAATCCTATTTCATTCTTACTTAAAGGGCAACAACTCTTCTTCCTTTCCCTTAATATGTTTCAGCTGGAAACTTGAGAAAGGGGAAGAACACCATTAGCAAACCTTTGTTCCATTTTCAATTCACCATAACTTTCAATCTGGAGCACCGATGCCTACACCGTTTACAGCCACGCGACCAGCACAACGAGCTCTACAAAGTCCGGTCTTTGATTAAGTATGAAATCCACTTTTCAATTTCAGTTCTCTTCTCTCTAAATTTCGAAATTCAACGTGTAATTATGTTAAATTTTGCGTAATTTCGGTGTTTAGGTTCGAGTTAGCTTGCGGGTATTGTCGGTGTAAACCCCGTTAAATTAGTAAATAATTTGTCAATAAATTAATTTTTAATAAAAAAATTTAGAAATGTGAATATTATATTAAATTAGGATAGAGCTCATCAAAATGAAAATTTTGACACTAATTTCAAAGAAATCGGCCCAAGATTGGACCGAACGGGCTGAACCAGTTGAACTGGACCCAAACCGAGCCCGTGGGCCCAACTGGCCCAACCTTTAAATGAGCCAAAGCTCATTTTTCCCCCAAAATGTAACAGGAGCAGCGTCGAACAGCAAGGGGAAGGAGAAGGGTACGAAACCCTTGCTCAAATTTCTAAACACCGTAACTTTCCAATCCGAGCTCCGATTGCCGCACCGTTTGGGGCCACGTAATCACCGCGTCGAGCTCTACGTTTCTACTTGAACAATTTTATAGGTAACTGGTGCACGAAATTGTGATCTCCAGGCTCAAACAATCCCTGGTAATGGCTCCAAAAACTTGGTGTTCTGATCTCAGACGATTCTTGGCGCCAAACAGGAACTCGAACAAACAAATCCCCGGCAACGTAAACAATAACTTGGTGCACGTTATTAATTTTAATTCATAATTTGTCACAACTTCGATACAACTAACCAGCAAGTGCACTGGGTCGTCCAAGTAATAAACCTTACGTGAGTAAGGGTCGATCCCACGGAGATTGTTGGTATGAAGCAAGCTATGGTCATCTTGTAGATCTCAGTCAGGCGGATATAAAATAGTTATGGAGTTTTCGAAAATAAATAATAAAATAAAAGTAAGGATAGAAATACTTATGTAAATCATTGGTGAGAATTTCAGATAAGCGTATAGAGATGCATTCGTTCCTCTGAACTTCTGCTTTCCTGCTGTCTTCATCCAATCAGTCTTACTCCTTTCCATGGATAGCTTTATGCAAGGACATCACCGGTGTCAATGGCTACTTTTAATCCTCTCTGGAAAATAGTCCAAATGCTCTGTCACAGCACGGCTAATCGTCTGGAGGCATCACCCTTGTCGATGGCTGCGTCCTCTTCCTCTCTGTGAAAATGGTCCGATGCGCTGTCACTGCATGGCTAATCATCTGGAGGTTCCCGATCATGCCGGAATAGGATTTACTATCCTTTTGCGTCTGTCACTACGCCCAACACTCGCAAGTTTGAAGTTCGTCACAGTCATTCAATCATTGAATCCTACTCGGAATACCATAGACAAGGTTTAGACTTTCCGGATTCTCTTGAATGCCGCCATCATTCTAGCTTACACCACGAAGATTCTGGTTAAGAGATCTAAGAGACACTCATTCAATCGAAGGTAGAACGGAAGTGGTTGTCAGGCACGTGTTCATGGGGAATGATGATGCTTGTCACGTTCATCACATTCAGGTTGAAGTGCGAATGAATATCTTAGAAGCGGAAGAAGATGAATTGAATAGAAAAACAGTAGTACTTTGCATTAATCTTTGAGGAACAGCAGAGCTCCACACCTTAATCTATGGAGTGTAGAAACTCTACCGTTGAAAATACATAAGTGAAAGGTCCAGGCATGGCCGAGATGGTCAGCCCCCAAAACGTGATCTAGGATAGCATAAAAATGATCAAAGATGATGTCTAATACAATAGTAAAAGGTCCTATTTATACTAGACTAGTCACTAGGGTTTACATAAGTAAGTAATTGATGCATAAATCCACTTCTGGGGCCCACTTGGTGTGTGCTTGGGCTGAGCTTTAACTTTCCACGTGAAGAGGCCATTTGTGGAGTTGAACGCCAGGTTTTGATCCATTTCTGGCGTTCAACTCTGGTTCTTGATCCATTTATGGCGCTGAACTCCAGAATTGGGCAGAGAGCTGGCGTTGAACGCCAGTTTACGTCATCTATCCTCGAGCAAAGTATAGACTATTATATATTGATGGAAAGCCCTGGATGTCTACTTTCCAACGCAATTAGAAGCGCATCATTTTGAGTTCTGTAGCTCCAGAAAATCTACTTTGAGTGCAGGGAGGTCAGAATCCAACAACATCAGTAGTCCTTCTTCAACCTCTGAATCTGATTTCTGCTCAAGTCCCTCAATTTCAGCCAGAAAATACCTGAAATCACAGAAAAACACACAAACTCATAGTAAAGTCGAGAAATGTGAATTTAACATAAAAACTAATGAAAACATCCCTAGAAGTAACTATATCCTACTAAAAATATACTAAAAACAATGCCAAAAAGCGTATAAATTATCCGCTCATCAGTAACTTACTTTATTGCTCTCAGACTCCTCTTCCCGCAATTTTCAAAAATCATATAGAGGTGTTGAATTTCTTTACTTTTTGATGTTTTAGAATCCAATTAGCTTGAGAAAAACGTTTACTCTTGCTTATACGAAGCTTGGGTAAGGTAAGGATACTATAATTCTATATTAATTTTCTGAATTTGTGCTTTAGGTATAAAATTGGGTATATATGTGTTATGAATGTGTATTAGGTTGTGAATAAATAATTGGAGCTTGAAATTGTGGATATTGGAACTTGGAGGAAGCTGTTTTATTAAACTGTTGGGAGGCTGTGTTTATTTTGGTGAGTTGCCTTGGACAATACGTGGAAACCGGCCAAGGTATGGTTTAGGTTTCTTGCATTTAATATATAATGTTCTGTGAAAACTTAGGTTAGTTGACCATAGGATAGGTTGGAATGTATGTGTAAATATATTTATTGTTTAGTATCTTGTTAATAAATATGTGTGGTTTGGTGCTTGTTGATTGGTTGGTGATTTGGAGAATGGTTGATTTGGGGTACGTTTATTGTGGTAATTATTGTGATGATGAAGAAGGGCTATTGAGTTATAAGCCTAGAATTTTGTAAACTATGGTTTTAGTTGATGGATTTGAGTAGTGTATGTATATTATGGTTGATTTGAGGTATGTTTATTGTGGTAGTTGTTAAGATTATGAGAAAGGGCATATAGTGTTGATAATCGTAGATTTTGTAATGAAAGGAATGAGATTTTGAATGAAAATGAGGTTTGGGAAGTTTTGTGAAATTTTGGTTTTGGCCAAACTTCGGCGAGCTATAATTTGGCCTCCGGACCCTCAAATTGTTCCCAAATTATTTTAAATGAAATTGGGTTCGTAAAGTTTATGCCATTCGAAAAACGGATGAAAAAGAGATTTAAAATGATTAAGTTATGTACGTCAGAAGTTTTGGTTGAAATTATCTAATTTTGCAGCTTTCTGCCTAATCAGGTTTTTTTTGGAAAAACGTACGTCCATGCGTACGCGTGGCATGGAATTTTTGTCTGTGCGTACGTGAGTAGCCCTATGCGTACGCGTAATGGGCAAGCATGCATGTCCACGCGTACGCATGGCCCACGTGTACACGTGACATGATGTATTCACCTACGCGTATGCATGACAAGGGGATGCGCGCGCAAACTGCCTTTTTACACTTCCACGCGTACGCGTGGCCTCTATTTCAGCAAACATGGTTTTTTGAGTTTTAAGCCCTATTTCAAACTTCTAAACCTCCATTTTCATTCCTTTAGTCATAAATAATAGTATTAAACCTGATAATCAGATGAAGTTAGGAAATGGGGATAACTTGGAGGTGAAGTAAAACTGAAAAAAGTGATGAATTGAATATGAAATGTTATGAATGATTATGTATAATACTTGGCTTGATTATGATCTGAGATACGAGATTCCCTGGGTAAAGTACCGTGGCTTGCAACCACGTGTACCAGGTCGAAAACTCGATACTCTGTTGACCCTACGACGTAAGGGTGATCGGGCACTTATAAATTCCCGGAAATGTTACCCCCATTGAGCAATATTGATTATTTGAGAAAAAGTTATGCATAGACTCTTGGGGATGCAAGTCGAGGGACAGTCCAAAGGTTTAGCAAATCGGACTTGTCGGGTTGGCTTGATAGGACAGGCATGCATCATGTGCATATTACTTGAATTACTTATTTTTGCATTAACTGGGTGTGCCTAAGTGTATTTGCTATGTTAAATGTATATTTGCTACCTGTAGTGCTTGTAACCTTCTTGTGTTTGCCTTTATCTGCTTATTTGTGTGTGATGTGTTGACGGAGATGGAGGTATGGAGGAAAGGCGGTAAGACTAGATTCAAGATTAAGTTAAGTTAGGCTTAGATACTCTTAGTAAACCACCTTTTACAGCTTCTATTTAATACTTTAAGCTTTATAATCTGAGTGTCTGCGTTCTAGGATTGCCTTTGGCATTCCCAAGACCTTATATCTTATATGTGTGACACCTTTACCATGCTGAGAACCTCTGGTTCTCACCCCATACTATGTTGTTGTTTTTCAGATGCAGGTTGATAAACCACTATTTTATGATTTATCTTGTGCTCAATTGAGTGATTTTTATCAACTCTTTACCCACTTATTCATACTATTCGCATGTTTTACATTTTCCTTCCTGATTTTGTGCTATGATTGAAAACATGCTTCTTTGATCTTATATTTGCTTATTATTAATCCTCTCTTATTACCATCAGATGCCTTGATATGTGTGTTGAGTGTTTTCAGAGATTATAGGGCAGGAATGGCTCTGAGGATGGAAAGGAAGCATGCAAAAGAGGAAGGAATACAAGAAGTTGGAGAAACCGCTAAGCTGTCTAGCCCGACCTCTTCGCACTCAAATGGCTATAACTTTAGCTACAGAAGTCCAAACGACGCGGTTCTAGTTGCGTTGGAAAGCTAACGTCCGGGGCTTTGACTTGATATATAATTTGCTATAGCTGCCCTGACGCAAGGCAACACGAACGCGTGGATCAAGTGGACGTGTGACCTGGTAGGAAAGCAATCCGCGCGGCTGCGTGGACGACGCCTCCACTTCACTTGCCCACGACCTGAACGTAACAGAAACCGCAGAGGGCAATTTCTGGGCTGTTTTTGACCCAGTTTTCGGCCCGAAAAAGACAGATTAGAGGCTATATAGTGGGGGAATGCATCCATTCAAAAGGAGCTCGCAATTTAGTTACTTTCCATGATTTAGATTTAGTTTTGAGAGAGATTCTCTCCTCTCTCTCTCTTAGGATTTAAGACTTCTCTTAGTTTTAAGAGTGACTCTCGATCCCAGGTTTAATGTTCCTTTGTTTTAAGCTTCCCTTTTATTTTTACTCATTCCAATACTCAGTGGCGGAACCAGAAACTTCATAAGAGGGGGGCCAATTAAATATAAAATATAACAAAAAATTAATAAAATATGATTTGTAGCATATATATTAAAAAAGTAATTATATTATATAAAAGTCAATGTTCGACTACATACTTTAAGATTTTGATATTTTTTAATCTTGCTCAACAAGTTGTGCCACAGGTTGTTCAATAATATTTTGAACATTACTCAAAGAATCTGAAGCTGAATTTTGTTCATCATATATTCTCTCTTTTCTCTTGAAAAATGAGTGAATTATTTTCATCTTTGACATTTTTAACTTAACTTGAACTATCTAACAAAAAAAAAACAAAAATAATTGCATATATATTATTTTCTTTAAAAAAAATATTAAATCTATTGAGTAATAACAAATAATTTTAGAAACACAAATATATAATAATAAAAAATAAAGTTATTGATTTACCTGATTATTTTTTTGTTCCAAGTCTCACCCAAAAATAATTCTATTAAGTTTTGCCCTCACTTCAATCTTTGAACACTGTCCATTATAAAAAAAATAAATTAATTATTTTAAATAAATAATATAAATAATACTTGACATTGTTATTAACTTAAAAAAATTGAAATATACCTCTTTGAATCTTTGTTGTGCATTCAATGATTAATATTTTGCTGTTCACTTCTCTTCAATGGTTTTTCTTCATATGTCTTGTTTTGGTATGGAAAGAAAATTAGAATGAGAAGAGTAGAAGACCAAAAGTTTGGAAACCACTAAAAGAGAGAGAAAAGTGACGCTGATGCCTCTGATGGTTTGAAACAAATATTTGAAAAATGTACTAGTGTTACTTTAATTAATAGTATGGGCTTGAGCTAGTATAATAGAACCATTTTTATTAATTATTAGAATGGGCTATTTGTTAACAAGAGCAACAATAATTCAAATATCTAATACATAGTGCAGTTTTTAATTATTTTAATTTATAAAATTTTGTAACTTATATATTTTTTAATATTATATAAAAAAATAAATTTAATATTATTAATTATTATTATTTACTATTTTTTTTTAAATTTTGGGGGGGGGGGGGGACCATGGCCACCTTAGGCCCCCGTAGATCCGCCACTGCCAATACTTTAGTTGATTATTTACTTTTGCTATTTTATTTATGAATTCTTCTATGCTACAGATTATTATTTGAATTAATGTTATTTGAGGTATTTCAGTTATTTATTGCTCTCTTTAATTTATGTTACTGTTGCTTCCCATCTAAGGGCATTTTTATTCCAGCAAATTTATTTTTCCCCTTTTGGTCTTGGTTAAGAAATCAGTAACTCAGGAGTTATCTTAGCTCAACATAATTGATAACTGTTATCTTTGCTAATTGAACTGAACTTCAATAATCCCAACCTTTTCTTAGGAAATAACTAGGATTCGAAGGTCAAACTAATTAGTCCCTTGACTTTTCTTTGCTTTAGTAAAGGTTAACTAAGTGGAATTAAGATTCAACTTTCATAATTATTGATAAGGATAACCAAGTCTGGACTTCCAATTTCTCTTACCTTGCCAAAAGTTGCTTTACATTTATTTATTTATTTTAATTGCCATTTAATTTATTTGTCATATTTATTCCTCATGCTTGAAACCCCGGTTTACAACTTTTATAGCCAATAATAAGAACATACTTCTCTGCAGTTCCTTGAGAAGACGACCCGAGGTTTGAATACTCGGTTATCAATTTTTAAGGGGTTTGTTACTTGTGACAACCAAAACGTTTGCACGAAGGGATTTCTGTTGGTTTAGAATCTATATCTACAACGCGACTATTTTTATAAAATTCTTTACTAGCAAAAATCCTAACATCAAAATGGCGCCGTTGCCGGGGAACTACTAACGTGTGCCTTATTATTGGTTATTGTAAATATTTTTCCTTTTACCTGTTTATTTATTTATATTTTTCCTTTTTAATTTTATTTGCTACCATGAACTCTCACCCCTCTCGCTTTGAGTTTGGTTCTAACTTTGTTGAAGGAAATAGAAGTTACAGTAGGAATATGCATCAAGGTCAGACCAATCAAGGATGGATGGAGCCAAGAGGATCCAATCAACCCTTTAGGCAATAACACCCTCCGAGATATCATGGACAACGACCATTCTACAATGCATACCCAGCTGATAGATATGGTGGACAACCTTGTAACTACCAACAAGCCCCACCCCGTGCCTATAGACCATCCTCTCAACATAACCTCGAACCACCACACTCACAAGCTTCTCTTCACCATTCGCCACCATATGATCCTCACTTACCCCGATTCCAATCCAATCACTCCCAATCACCACCACTTCCCCACGTATCATGTCCAAATCTATCACCCCGAGAATCGGAGGTTCGCCTCAAGGAAACAGTAAATAAACTTCAAACAACCATTCGACAACTGGAGCAAGTAGTAATTCAATTAGCTTCTAGATGCTCGAACATAAAAGGACCAACCACAGCTCCATGTGGACAATCTAATGAAGAGCGTAGCATGAAGGAGATACTAGAAACTCCAGTGGACAAGACAGAGCATGAATTCGTACTAGAACAAGTAGAAGAAGCTGTCATTGTACAAGAAGAAGAGTTGGTTGAAGATCTAGGAGATGCTGAACCTCCATGGGAATCCAGAGCTGAGGAGAACTCCGTCGAGGACGTTACAGTTGAAGCTAAGGAGAATAGCGTACAATCCCCAAGGCAAGTCATTTATGAAGAACTAGACGGAATAACCCAGGACATAAACTCCTTTGATGATGATAGTCAAAAGTCTAGCTCTCTTAGTAATGAACTTGCATCCGCAAGTGAATTCTCTGAGATCGAAGAATCTTCCCCAAGTGAATACGAAGACGATGCGGAGGTAGATCTCTCTCAACCTCCAATCTATGACTCAAGTGATGAGGAAGACATAGAGGACTTTGATCAGGACACAGATACATTTGAAGATCCTTGCAAGGAAGTGAAGGAATTCACAGAAGAGCACAAGGGAGTAGAACTTACAGAACCACCGGAAACACCTATCCCAAAGCCATTACCACCCAATACAAGCTTCAAGTGGGTACAATCCTTAACCTTTAACTTTACTTTTTCAGTTGAATATGATTTGCTTGAAACAGATGGCCAGCTTAGAGCTCTCTGCGGCTTTAAGAGTAAGAGGGAAATGACTCGTACTCAGAGTTGGTGCACAAGGTTCAATAAGGTTCCACGCTTCGACTCGAAGTGCACGGATTGGTCTCATGTTCAATCGAATGGATCATGGAGAATATTTGGTCACCATGGTGAGAATTTACTTTTTAAACCGCCCGGATGGAGACATGTAGATCAAGACGGAGGCGGATTTAAAAGCAAGGCTTGAGATCATGGATTCCATTCTGACATTCGTCACCCCGGGAGCCTGAGAATCTGTTTAAAGCTGCTCAGAAGCTTTACATGACTAGTTTGGGACCCCGGAGGCTATTGGCATTCCAAGCATTGGTGGAGATTTTCGGATGAATTTAAACATAAGCCGCCATAACAGGAAGCTCCTCCAATGTCCAACTTAAGGACTTTAACTAAAAGTGCTAGGTGGGAGACAACCCACCATGGTATGATCATTCCTGTTTCCATTCTATTTTGTTTTGTTTATTTTATTTCATTGAACCTGGAATCATGCATAACATTCATATTAGCATTGCATTCTGCATACTGCATTCTTATAAAAAAAAGGAAAACACGCACGCAACGCGGCAGCATCGCTGACGCGTCTGCGTCACCAGTGCGTTATGAAGAAAAGAAAGTTGAACAGAGAGTCACGCGAAAGCGTGGCTGGAGGCATGCCTTCGGCACAAATCATCCCACGCGACCGCGTCGCTGACGCATTCGCGTCGCTGACGCGTCCGCGTCATGTGGCAAAATGGCCTCCCACGCGTCTGCGTCACCCACGCGACCGCGTGGCCCTGTAATTCGACGTAAAAATGGTGAATGGCCGAAAGTTGTGCTGGAATTGGGCTGGACTCGTGCTGGGAGCCCAAGCCCTACCACGCAAACGCATGCCCCACGCGGCCGCGTCGTCTTTCAAAAACGGCCATCCAGGCGATCGCGTCACCCACGCGATCGCGTCACCAAGATTTTTGGCAAAATGCAATTCAAACAGAGAGTTGTGCGAATGCGAGGCTGCACTCGCGCCACTAGCACAAATCAAGTGACGCGATCGCGTGACCCACGCGTCCGCGTCACCTGACCTTATCGCGCACCATGCG
Organism: Arachis ipaensis; assembly: GCF_059453495.1. NCBI lineage: Eukaryota > Viridiplantae > Streptophyta > Magnoliopsida > Fabales > Fabaceae > Arachis > Arachis ipaensis. The sequence goes on from NC_142443.1 coordinate 138,299,083, forward strand.
ACCGCGTCACTCACGCGTCCGCGTCGCCTGCGCCGCACAACTTAGCTAGATCTGCACCAATTAACTTATCTTTTCTTTTCTAATCCTAATTTCTTCTTTCTCTCTCCTTTCTCACTTTCTTTTTCTTCTTCTCATCCTTTTTCACTTTCATTTTATTTTATTTTATTTATTTGCATATCTCATTCATTGCATCTTAATTTTGTGCATATTTTTGTTTTCTTTTCTAAATTCATTATTTTTCCTTTGGTGTTAAAATGTTCTTATTTAACTGTTGCATCTTCTCTTGAATTATTTTGGGTGCTTAGTGACTTGTTTTATTCTGGTTAGGTAATATTATTTAAATCAATGCCTATCTTTTATACATGTATTAATTTTGCATTGACATGAATTTACATTACCTCTCCTTACCCACACTCTCCCTAATTGTTGCAAAATTTTACACCACTAGTATGCCATGTGCTTCTATTGTTTCCTCACTTGCATGTTGTAGCTACCATGTATTTGAGACCTTTATTGTTTGGCATTAACACCCATATTTTATTTATGTTCTTATCTTTATCTTTGGGTTACTGTTCTTCTTTTTCTCTTCTTTCAGGATGGCCACCGAAGACGGAAAAGGGAGGAACCTCTAAAAGGGGAGACAAACAAGTCCATCTGCACAATCCTTGAAGAAAAGTATCAGTTGAAACCACCCGTCCACCTGCACATCTCAGCAAGCACCGAGGACGGTGCATTCTTTAAGTGTGGGGAGGTCGATACCGATCTCCAGGGGTTAGTTATTTCCTATTTCAACACCAATGTTTTATTTTATTTGTTAGTTCATTGTTGCATTTGCATATTTGTTTGATTTTATGCATTTAGTTACTACTTGGTTAAAATAATAAATTTCTTTTAAGACCCTATTTTTGAAAAATTTCACTAATTTAAATTAAAAAATTAAAAATTTTCTATGTGTTAAATTTGTTTGAAGTTGTATTTGGAACATGGTTTTTGAGTCAAAGAACACACAACCTGTGAGATTTTTAGCTTATTTACATGGTTACATTACTTAACCATAAAATTTTTATTCTTGTGTGTTTTCCTCTCTATGATTGCAATCTTTACTTTGTTTCAGTCTATATGTCCAATGTTTAATATATTTATATGCTTGCAAGTGATTGAGGCCATTGTTTGATTCTAGCTCACTTATCCCAAATTGGCCTACCTTTTACATCACCCTTGTTAACCCCCTTGAGCCTTTAAATCCCCTCTTATTTTATAACCACGTTACTAGCCTTAAGCGGAAAAACAAAATAAAGAAATCCCAAGTTGAATCCTTGGTTAGCTTAAGATAGAAATTGTGCATCAATTAAGTGTGGGGAAACTGTGGGAACATGGGTTAATAAGGGAATGTATCATGTTTCTAATTTATTTGAATAGTGGGAATTTGGGAACCTACTCATGAAAAACCAAAATAGAAAAATAATGGAAAACCCATGTGCATTGATAAGTTATGTTCGCTTTTATGATTCAAAAAAAATAATAATAATAAAAAAATTTTATTTATGAATAAGGGGTCAAAATTACCCCAATAATAAGTTTAGTAGAGAAATCAATGCACATGGAAGTAAAATCAAAATAAAATTGGTACATGAGTATGTGATAAAAAGTGGAAAAATTATGGGAGGCTAAGTATAATTTTAAAATTTTTATAGAGTATGTATATGTTAGGTGAGATCTTAGACTACTCAAGGATTCACTTCACTAGCTCACTTAGCTTTATATATACCCTTACCTTCACCTTAGTCCCATTACAACCTTGGAAAAGACCTCATGATGTTTGTATTGGTACATTAAACATTGTTGATTGGTTAGGTAAAGAACAAAGTTTAGAAAGTATGAATAGGGAAGAGTAGAGTGATTGACCCTAGACACTTGAGAGATTAGAGTGATATACACTACCAGTGAGGGTTCAATGCTTGATTCTATGTTCCTTGCTTTCATTAGCTATCTTCTTACAAGTTTACTTGTCTTTTATTGTATAATTTGAATTAGTGAAATCTGATTTATATTTTGTCTTGGAGAATTTATTTACTTTTAACCAAGTAGGTAGAAACATTTTGCATTTAGTTGCATTCATAGGTTGCATCTCATACATTCTATCATTCCTCTTCATCTCTTTATAGTTTTTCTTGAGCTTAGCATGAGGACATGCTATTGTTTAAGTGTGGGGAGGTTGATAAACCACTATTTTATGATTTATCTTGTGCTCAATTGAGTGATTTTTATCAACTCTTTACCCACTTATTCATACTATTCGCATGTTTTACATTTTCCTTTCTAATTTTGTGCTATGATTGAAAACATGCTTCTTTGATCTTTTATTTGCTTATTATTAATCCTCTCTTATTACCATCAGATGCCTTGATATGTGTGTTGAGTGTTTTCAGAGATTATAGGGCAGGAATGGCTCTGAGGATGGAAAGGAAGCATGCAAAAGAGGAAGGAATACAAGATGTTGGAGAAACTGCTAAGGTGTCCACCCCGACCTCTTCGCACTCAAACGGCTATAACTTTAGCTACAGAGGTCCAAACGACGCGGTTCTAGTTGCGTTGGAAAGCTAACGTCTGGGGCTTCGATTTGATATATAATCTGCCTTAGCTGCCTCGACGCCAGGCGACGCGAACACGTGACCTGGCAGGAAAGCAATCCGAGTGGCTGCGTGGACGACGCCTCCGCGTCACTTGCCCGCGACCTGAACGTAACAGAAATCGCAGGGGGCGATTTCTGGGCTGTTTTTGACCCAATTTTCGGTCCGGAAAAGATAGATTAGAGGCTATAAAGTGGGGGAATGCATCCATTCAAAAGGAGCTCGCAATTTAGTTACTTTCCATGATTTAGATTTAGTTTTGAGAGAGGTTCTCTCCTCTCTCTCTCTTAGGATTTAGGACTTCTCTTAGTTTTAAGAGTGACTCTCGATCCCAGGTTTAATGTTCCTTTGTTTTAAGCTTCCCTTTTATTTTTACTCATTCCAATACTTTAGTTGATTATTTACTTTTGCTATTTAATTTATGAATTCTTCTATGCTACAGATTATTATTTGAATTAATGTTATTTGAGGTATTTCAGTTATTTATTGCTCTCTTTAATTTATGTTAATGTTGCTTCCCATCTAAGGGCATTTTTATTCCAGCAAATTTATTTTTCCCCTTTTGGTCTTGGTTAAGAAATCAGTAACTCAGGAGTTATCTTAGCTCAACATAATTGATAACTGTTATCTTTGTTAATTGAACTGAACTTCAATAATCCCAACCTTTTCTTAGGAAATAACTAGGATTCGAAGGTCAAACTAATTAGTCCCTTGACTTTCCTTTGCTTTAGTAAAGGTTAACTAAGTGGAATTAAGATTCAACTTTCATAATTATTGATAAGGATAACCAAGTCTGGACTTCCAATTTCTCTTACTTTGCCAAAAGTTGCTTTACATTTATTTATTTATTTTTAATTGCCATTTAATTTATTTGTCATATTTATTCCTCATCCTTGAAACCCCGGTTTACAAATAGCCAATAATAAGAACATACTTCCCTGCAGTTCCTTGAGAAGACGACCCGAGGTTTGAATACTCGGTTATCAATTTTTAAGGGGTTTGTTACTTGTGACAACCAAAACGTTTGCACGAAGGGATTTCTGTTGGTTTAGAATCTATATCTACAACGCGACTATTTTTATAAAATTCTTTACTAGCAAAAATCCTAACATCAAAATGGCGCCGTTGCCGGGGAACTGCTAACGTGTGCCTTATTATTGGTTATTGTAAATATTTTTCCTTTTACCTGTTTATTTATTTCTATTTTTCCTTTTTAATTTTATTTGCTACCATGAACTCTCACCCCTCTCGCTTTGAGTTTGGTTCTAACTTTGTTGAAGGAAATAGAAGTTACAGTAGGAATATGCATCAAGGTCAGACCAATCAAGGATGGATGGAGCCAAGAGGATCCAATCAACCCTTTAGGCAACAACACCCTCCGAGATATCATGGACAACGACCATTCTACAATGCATACCCAGCAGATAGATATGGTGGACAACCTTGTAACTACCAACAAGCCCCACCCCGTGCCTATAGACAATCCTCTCAACATAACCTCGAACCACCACACTCACAAGCTTCTCTTCACCATTCGCCACCATATGATCTTCACTTACCCCGATTCCAATCCAATCACTCCCAATCACCACCACTTTCCCACGTATCATGTCCAAATCTATCACCCCGAGAATCGGAGGTTCGCCTCAAGGAAACAGTAAATAAACTTCAAACAACCATTCGACAACTGGAGCAAGCAGTAATTCAATTAGCTTCTAGATGCTCGAACATAGAAGGACCAACCACAGCTCCATGTGGACAATATAATGAAGAGCGTAGCATGAAGGAGATACTAGAAACTCCAGTGGACAAGACAGAGCATGAATTCGTACTAGAACAAGTAGAAGAAGCTGTCATTGTACAAGAAGAAGAGTTGGTTGAAGATCTAGGAGATGCTGAACCTCCATGGGAATCTAGAGCTGAGGAGAACTCTGTCGAGGACGTTACAGTTGAAGCTAAGGAGAATAGTGTACAATCCCTAAGGCAAGTCGTTTATGAAGAACTAGACGGAATAACCCAGGACACAAACTCCCTTGATGATGATAGTCAAAAGTCTAGCTCTCTTAGTAATGAACTTGCATCTGCAAGTGAATTCTCTGAGATCGAAGAATCTTCCCCAAGTGAATACGAAGACGATGCGGAGGTAGATTTCTCTCAACCTCCAATCTATGACTCAAGTGATGAGGAAGACATAGAGGACTTTGATCAGGACACAGATACATTTGAAGAACCTTGCAAGGAAGTGAAGAAATTCACAGAAGAGTACAAGAGAGTAGAACTTACAGAACCACCGGAAACACCTATCCCAAAGCCATTACCACCCAATACAAGCTTCAAGTGGGTACAATCCTTAACCTTTAACTTTACTTTTTCACCTGAATATGGTTTGCTTGAAACAGATGGCCAGCTTAGAGCTCTCTGCGGCTTTAAGAGTAAGAGGGAAATGACTCGTACTCAGAGTTGGTGCACAAGGTTCAATAAGGTTCCACGCTTTGACTCGAAGTGCACGGATTGGTCTCATGTTCAATCGAATGGATCATGGAGAACATTTGGTCACCATGGTGAGAATTTACTTTTTAAACTGCCCGGATGGAGACATGTAGATCAAGACGGAGGCGGATTTAAAAGCAAGGCTTGGGATCATGGATTCCATTCTGACATTCGTCACCCCGGGAGCCTGAGAATCTGTTTAAAGCTGCTCAGAAGCTTTACATGCCTAGTTTGGGACCCCGGAGGCTATTGGCATTCCAAGCATTGGTGGAGATTTTCGGATGAATTTAAACATAAGCCGCCATAACAGGAAGCTCCTCCAATGTCCAACTTAAGGACTTTAACTAAAAGTGCTAGGTGGGAGACAACCCACCATGGTATGATCATTCCTGTTTCCATTTTATTTTATTTTGTTTATTTTATTTTATTTTATTTCATTGAACCTGGAATCATGCATAACATTCATATTAGCATTGCATTCTGCATACTGCATTCTTATAAAAAAAAGGAAAACACGCATGCGACGCGACAGCATCGCTGACGCGTCCGCGTCACCAGTGCGTTATGAAGAAAAGAAAGTTGAACAGAGAGTCACGCGAAAGTGTGGCTGGAGGCGTGCCTTCGGCACAAATCATGCCACGCGACCGCGTCACTGACGCGTCCGCGTCATGTGGGAAAATGGCCTCTCACGCGTCCGCGTCACCCACGCGACCGCGTGGCCCTGTAATTCAACGTAAAAATGGTGAATGGCCGAAAGTTGTGCTGGAATTGGGCTGGACTCGTGCTGGGAGCCCAAGCCCTACCACACAAACGCGTGCCCCACGCGGCCGCGTCGTCTTTTAAAAATGGCCATCCACGCGATCGCGTCACCCACGCGATCGCGTCACCAAGATTTTTGGCAAAATGCAATTCAAACAGAGAGTTGTGCGAATGCGAGGCTGCTCTCGCGCCACTAGCACAAATCAAGTGACGCGATCGCGTGACCCACGCGTCCGCGTCACCTGACCTTATCGCGCACCATGCGACCGCGTCACTCACGCATCCGCGTCGCCTGCGCCGCACAACTTAGCTAGATCTGCACTAATTAACTTATCTTTTCTTTTCTAATCCTAATTTCTTCTTTCTCTCTCCTTTCTCACTTTCTTTTTCTTCTTCTCATCCTTTTTCACTTTCATTTTATTTTATTTTATTTATTTGCATATCTCATTCATTGCATCTTAATTTTGTGCATATTTTTGTTTTCTTTTCTAAATTCATTATTTTTCCTTTGGTGTTAAAATTTTCTTATTTAACTGTTGCATCTTCTCTTGAATTATTTTGGGTGCTTAGTGACTTGTTTTATTCTGGTTAGGTAATATTATTTAAATCAATGCCTATCTTTTATACCTGTATTAATTTTGCATTGACATGAATTTACATTACCTCTCCTTACCCACACTCTCCCTAATTGTTGCAAAATTTTACACCACTAGTATGCCATGTGCTTCTATTGTTTCCTCACTTGCATGTTGTAGCTACCATGTATTTGAGACCTTTATTGTTTGGCATTAACACCCATATTTTATTTATGTTCTTATCTTTATCTTTGGGTTACTGTTCTTCTTTTTCTCTTCTTTCAGGTTGGCCACCGAAGACGAAAAAGGGAGGAACTTCTAAAAGGGGAGACAAACAAGTCCATCTGCACAATCCTTGAAGAAAAGCATCAGTTGAAATCACCCGTCCACCTGCACATCTCAGCAAGCACCGAGGACGGTGCATTCTTTAAGTGTGGGGAGGTCGATACCGATCTCCAGGGGTTAGTTATTTCCTATTTCAACACCAATGTTTTATTTTATTTGTTAGTTCATTGTTGCATTTGCATATTTGTTTGATTTTATGCATTTAGTTACTACTTGGTTAAAATAATAAATTTCTTTTAAGACCCTATTTTTGAAAAATTTCACTAATTTAAATTAAAAAATTAAAAATTTTCTATGTGTTAAATTTGTTTGAAGTTGTATTTGGAACATAGTTTTTGAGCCAAAGAACACACAACCTATGAGATTTTTAGCTTATTTACATGGTTACATTACTTAACCATAAAATTTTTATTCTTGTGTGTTTTCCTCTCTATGATTGCAATCTTTACTTTGTTTCAGTCTATATGTCCAATGTTTAATATATTTATATGCTTGCAAGTGATTGAGGCCATTGTTTGATTCTAGCTCACTTATCCCAAATTGGCCTACCTTTTACATCACCTTTGTTAACCCCCTTGAACCTTTAAATCCCCTCTTGTTTTATAACCACGTTACTAGCCTTAAGCGGAAAAACAAAATAAAGAAATCCCAAGTTGAATCCTTGGTTAGCTTAAGATAGAAATTGTGCATCAATTAAGTGTGGGAAAACTGTGGGAACATGGGTTAATAAGGGAATGTATCATGTTTCTAATTTATTTGAATAGTGGGAATTTGGGAACCTACTCATGAAAAACCAAAATAGAAAAATAATAGAAAACCCATGTGCATTGATAAGTTATGTTTGCTTTTATGATTCAAAAAAAAAATAATAATAAAAAAAATTTTATTTATGAATAAGGGGACAAAATTACCCCAATAATAAGTTTAGTAGAGAAATCAATGCACATGGAAGTAAAATAAAAATAAAATTGGTACATGAGTATGTGATAAAAAAGTGGGAAAATTATGGGAGGCTAAGTATAATTTTAAAATTTTTATAGAGTATGTATATGTTAGGTGAGATCTTAGACTACTCAAGGATTCACTTCACTAGCTCACTTAGCCATATATATATCCTTACCTTCACCTTAGCCCCATTACAACCTTGGAAAAGACCTCATGATGTTTGCATTGGTACATTAAACATTGTTGATTGGTTAGGTAAAGAACAAAGTTTAGAAAGCATGAATAGGGAAGAGTAGAGTGATTGACCCTAGACACTTGAGAGATTAGAGTGATATACACTACCAGTGAGGGTTCAATGCTTGATTCTATGTTCCCTGCTTTCATTAGCTATCTTCTTACAAGTTTACTTGTCTTTTATTGTATAATTTGAATTAGTGAAATCTGATTTATATTTTGTCTTGGAGAATTTATTTACTTTTAACCAAGTAGGTAGAAATATTTTGCATTTAGTTGCATTTATAGGTTGCATCTCATACATTCTATTATTCCTCTTCATCTCTTTATAGTTTTTCTTGAGCTTAGCATGAGGACATGCTATTGTTTAAGTGTGGGGAGGTTGATAAACCACTATTTTATGATTTATCTTGTGCTCAATTGAGTGATTTTTATCAACTCTTTACCCACTTATTCATACTATTCGCATGTTTTACATTTTCCTTCCTGATTTTGTGCTATGATTGAAAACATGCTTCTTTGATCTTATATTTGCTTATTATTAATCCTCTCTTATTACCATCAGATGCCTTGATATGTGTGTTGAGTGTTTTCAGAGATTATAGGGCAGGAATGGCTCTGAGGATGGAAAGGAAGCATGCAAAAGAGGAAGGAATACAAGAAGTTGGAGAAACCGCTAAGCTGTCCAGCCCGACCTCTTCGCACTCAAACGGCTATAACTTTAGCTACAGAGGTCCAAACGATGCGGTTCTAGTTGCGTTGGAAAGCTAACGTCTGGGGCTTCGATTTGATATATAATTTGTCTTATTTGTCTCAACGCCAGGCGACGCGAACGCGTGACCTGTCAGGAAAGCAATCCGAGCGGCCGTGTGGACGACGCCTCCGCGTCACTTGCCCGCGACCTGAACGTAACAAAAATCGCAGGGGGCAATTTTTGGGCTGTTTTTGACCCAATTTTTGACCCGGAAAAGACAGATTAGAGGCTATAAAGTTGGGGAATGCATCCATTCAAAAGGAGCTCGCAATTTAATTAGTTTCCATGATTTAGATTTAGTTTTGAGAGATGTTCTCTCCTCTCTCTCTCTTAGGATTTAGGACTTCTCTTATTTTTAAGAGTGACTCTCGAACCCAGGTTTAATGTTCCTTTGTTTTAAGCTTCCCTTTTATTTTTACTCATTCCAATACTTTAGTTGATTATTTACTTTTGCTATTTAATTTATGAATTCTTCTATGCTACAGATTATTATTTGAATTAATGTTATTTGAGGTATTTTAGTTATTTATTGCTTTCTTTAATTTGTGTTACTGTTGCTTCCCATATAAGGGCATTTTTATTCCAGCAAATTTATTTTTCCCCTTTTGGTCTTGGTTAAGAAATCAGTAACTCAGGAGTTATCTTAGCTCAACATAATTGATAACTGTTATCTTTGCTAATTGAACTGAACTTCAATAATCCCAACCTTTTCTTAGGAAATAACTAGGATTCGAAGGTCAAACTAATTAGTCCCTTGACTTTCCTTTGCTTTAGTAAAGGTTAACTAAGTGGAATTAAGATTCATCTTTCATTATTATTGATAAGGATAACCAAGTCTGGACTTCTAATTTCTCTTACCTTGCCAAAAGTTACTTTACATTTATTTATTTATTTTTAATTGCCATTTAATTTATTTGTCATATTTATTCCTCATCCTTGAAACCCCGGTTTACAACTTTTATAGCCAATAATAAGAACATACTTCCCTGCAGTTCCTTGAGAAGACGACCCGAGGTTTGAATACTCGGTTATCAATCTTTAAGGGGTTTGTTACTTGTGACAACCAAAACATTTGCACGAAGGGATTTCTGTTGGTTTAGAATCTATATCTACAACGCGACTATTTTTATAAAATTCTTTACTAGCAAAAATCCTAACGTCACAGGTCGAGAGGCACCTCGTTAGGCGTCTGGACTTCTAAAGTGAAGTGGTTATCGGGTTACTTTTTGATTGTATAGCCATATATATATATATATATATATATATATATATATATATATATACTTAGTTTTTTCTCTGCATGACCTGTTCCTCTTGACCCTCTTAGAGGCTTATGGAGAGGCATGATTTTGTTTATATATATATATATATATATAGTTTTCTCTCTGCATGACTTGTTCCTCTTGACCCTCCTAGAGGCTTATGGAGAGGCAGGATTTTGTTTATGTAAATTTGGGTTTTGGATATGTATATATATGTGTAAATATTCTCCGGCCAGCCTTGACTTCGCGGGCTGAGTTAGGAGCTTGTTATTTTGAATCTTTGACCCTCTATTCCTACTTTTGTTATCCTATGCTTGATAGCTATAGTTTTTCTTAGTACGCAAGTTAATTCATTTTTTTAGCGCTGCGCTTTTATTCCGCAAATTTTTATTTTATCTATTCTTCAAGGCTCCTAGTTTATTATATTCTTTCTGATATTATATGTACACATTTTATGTTAGAGGTCGTAATACCACACCACCTCTGTTTTACGGCTTAAGCATAAAGCTTAGTGTGTTAGGGTGTTACATTATGGTATCAGAGCAGTTCGTTCCTATAGAGGCTAAAAGATGGACTGACTATGCTTCTGTGCATTCTCTGTATATGTGTCTATGTGCTATTAGGATATCTGATTGATATATATGGCATAAACGTTTGTGAACATGCATTTGGAACTTAAATCATTAGACCTGTGATATTGAGACTGATCAACTTAATATTACTTGTTTGGTGTGTATAGGGACCAGATGTCGACTCGCAGACGCAGTTGCGCACGGGGTAGAGGTAGGATAGGCACTGTTACCCTTGACCTGGCAGGGAATGAACCAATAGACTTTATGGCTGCCCTGGGGAATATGGCTGCAGCTATGTAGGCAATAGCCGAGGTACTGAAGTAATCAAATAAACCAGGGTAATCACGGGAACAATAATGACGAAGAAGGCCCTATGACACTTGCTACATTTCTAAAAGTTCATCCTCCGACCTTCAGGGGAACCTCAAATCCCACTGATGCAGACAATTGGATTTAGGCTATGGAACAGAAACTGCAAGCTCAACAGGTTTAGTATTGGGACTTATCAGCTACAAGGCGAGTCTCAGTATTGGTGGCAGGGAGTACGATGTATCCTGCAGCCAGATGGCGCTGTGATTCCTTGGGAGGTCTTCCGAACAGAGTTCTATAAGAAATACTTTCATAATTCAGTCAGAAACGCCAAGGAACTTGAATTGATGCAATTAAAGCAAGGCCAAATGACTATTACTGAGTATCCCAGCAAGTTTGAGGAGTTATGTCACTTTTCTCGTATCTGTCAAGGTGCGCCTGAAGATTTTGTTAAGTGGAAATGTATTAAGTATGAGGGAGGTCTTCGGAGGGATATTCTGAGCTTCGTTGGCCCAATGGAGATCAGAGTGTTTTTTGAATTGGTAAATAAGAGTAGGATGGCTGAGGAATGTGTGAGGAAGGCGGCAGCAGAGAAAGGAAGTTTGAGGATGCCTTTTCAAAGGACTTTAGGGAGGAACTTTCCTCCGAAAGGTAGGAATTTCAATCGTGGTGGCTTTGTTCCGTAGTAGAATCAAGGCTAGGGTAATTACAGAAGGCCAAATACTAATGTTAATCAAGGAAGAAGGTTTAGAAAGCAGCCACAACAGGATTTGAATTGTCAAAGGTGTGGGAAGTATCATCCTGGAGTTTCGTGCAGATCAGGACTTGCGGTATGCTATTTTTATGGACAGCCCGGGCACTTGGCCAGTAATTATTCAAAGAAGAAGAAGTATGAGACTAGTAGGGCACAACAGCCAGGGAGAGTGTACACCACTTCTGCAGCAGGTGCTGAGGGATCCAAGACACTGATTAGAGGTAATTGTGAAATGGTTGGTAAAATCTTAAATGCTTTATTTGATTCAGGAGTAACACATTCATTTATTGGATTTGAAAAGGATAATGAATTAGGATTGAGAATGGTGGTTTTAGGTTATGATTTGAAAGTGCATAATGCTACTCATGAAGCTATGGTGACTAGGTTAGGATGTCCACAAATTCCATTCCGAGTACATCAACGTGAATTTGTGCATGATTTGATTTGTTTGCTGATGACTGGTCTTGATCTTATCTTGGGATTCAATTGGTTATCTAAGAATCATGTTTTGCTTGATTGTTCTGAGAAGTCAGTACATTTTTTGCCAGAAGGGTCAGAAGTGCCAGTTGTGGTGAATAGTTACTATTTGAACTCTATGATAGTAAATTATTCTGGAACTGAGTGTCAGGGTATTATGTTGTTAATTGCGGGAGTATTAGCTGATGATCAGAGTTTAGAACAGATTCCGGTTGTATGTGAATTTTCAGAAGTGTTTCCGGATGATATTAATGAATTTCCACCTAACCGGGAGGTTGAATTTGCAATTGAGTTAGTACGTGGAGCCGGTCCGATTTCAATTACTCCTTACAGAATGTAACCTCTAGAAATGGTTGAACTGAAGGCTCTGCTGGAAAATCTATTGGGTAAGCACTTTATTTGACCAAGTATTTCTCCGTGGGGAGCACTAGTGTTACTGGTAAAGAAAAAAGACGGAAGTATGCGTTTGTGTGTCGATTATCGGCAATTGAATAAGGTTAATGTGAAGAATAAATATCCATTACCTAGAATCAATGACCTAATGGATCAGTTACAGGGTGCCAGTGTGTTTTCTAAGATTGATTTGCAATCCGGGTATCATCAGATAAGGGTTAGAGGTGAAGATATTCCGAAAAATGCTTTTAGAACACGTTATAGTCATTATGAGTATACGGAGATGTCTTTTGGATTAAGCAATGCTCTGACAGTATTCATAGATTATATGAATAGGATTTTCCCGCCGTACTTGGACAAGTTTGTTATTGTCTTTATTGATGATATTCTTGTTTACTCTAAGACTGAAGAAGAGTATGCTGATCACTTGCGAACTGTACTGGAAATTTTGAAAGACAGAAGGTTATATGCTAAGTTATCTAAATGTGAGTTCTGGAAGAGTGAGGTGAAGTTTCTCGGCCACGTAGTGAGCAAGCAAGGAATAGCTGTGGATCCTGCTAAGGTAGAAGTAGTGATGAATTGGGAGCGACCAACTTCAGTGACAGAGATCAGAAGTTTCCTAGGTTTGGTGGGGTATTATCAGAGATTCATTTAAGGGATTTTCACAGCTTGCCTTACCTTTAACTAAGTTGACTAGGAAGGATATGCCTTTTGTCTGGACTTCGGAGTGCGAGGAGAGTTTTCAAGCATTGAAGCAAAGGTTGACTACTGTACCCGTGTTGGTATTGCCTGAGCCAAATGAACTGTTTGAAGTATAATGTGATGTATCATTAAAGGGTTTGGGGTGTGTTCTGATGCAGCACCAAAATGTTGTAGCATACGTCTCATGACAATTAAGGCCGCATGAGATGAACTATCCGACTCATGACTTAGAACTTGCTACTGTTGTGTTTGCTCTGAAAATCTGGAGGCACTATCTCGATGGCGTTAAGTTTCACATTTTCTCAGACCATAAGAGTTTAAAATATCTCTTTGAGCAGAAAGAGTTGAATATGCGTCAGAGGAGGTGGATGGAGCTTTTGAAAGACTATGATTTTGAATTGAATTACCATCCTAGAAAAGCGAACGTTGTGGTGGGCACCTTGAGTCGGAAGTCTTTATATCCAAGATAGCATATTGGTGGGGGCCAATGAAGCTCAATGGTGAAATTGCCACCCACTCAATGTGTTCTTGGAACGGAATCACTTCCTCACCAACTTCCTCTTCCCTATCACTCAAATCATAACAAGGAGGTTGTGAGAAGTCTACCTCCATGTCTCTCTCAAGCTCAATGGGAAGAGGCTCATTAGGATCATTAAGGGGATTGATCAAGGAGGACAAAAAATCATCAATGATGGAATCCTCATCTTGATCAATCTCCCTCAATTCTCCCCTTCTCTCCTCCGGTTTAAATACTTCACTTTCTTCCTCTTGTTGCACTTTGAGTTCTAACCCTTCTTCTTTCCCTTGTGGCTCCATACTCTCTTCTTCACTACATTCTTTAGTTGATCTTTCACATTCTTCAAGAGAAGTGTCTTGATCGGATGAGTGTAGGAGGATCAAGCGGGTCACCACTTCGCCTATGGTAGCCATGAAGTGCCCTTGTGTCCTCCGAAATCCTTCTTGCTCTTGGAGAAAGACTTGAAGGTCTTGATGATCTTGGGTCAAGGGTGGGAAAGCTTCACATTGGGGTGAAAATTGAGGTTCATAATTTGGGAGAAAGGTTGTGTATATGGGAAGTGACTCATGTTGGCAAGTGTTTATGGGTGGTATGTAAGAAGGTGGATGTTGGTATTGGTGTGGTATTTGAAAATGTGGTGATTGAGGGTTGTGTTGGGGGCATGGGTCATAGGTATATGGTGGTGGAGGTGTATAATCAAGATGAAATCCACCATATCCTTGGTTTGGGTATGTGCATTGGGAAGGGTATGGTTCATTGTAGTATAGAAAAGGTTGCTCCTTCCAAAATATATGCTCCAATCCAATGATGTAATACAAAATTGAAGTTATCAAACCCTACAAAATGATCACAACCAAACTCCAAACCAAGAGGGTGATAACTCATAGAGGAAATAGAAAACAAAAGTTAAAGACATCAATAAACAAATGAAATAAAATCCTAATTACCAACAAAAGCAAACAAACAACAAAAAACTATCTATTCACACTATGGACATATTTATAACAACCAAAACTATAGCACTCATGACGCTAGTTCCCCGGCAACGGTGCCAAAATTTGACAATGACCAAAAGCATAGGTTTGGATTTTCGCACTAAAAATAGGATTGACATTGCAAGTATAGTCCAAACCCAACAATTGATCATCAATCAAATTCGATTCAAGATAATGTCACTATTCAAACTAAATTAACCGAGAGTATTTAGACTCCCGGGTCGTTCTCCCTAGGAACTAGTGACAACAAGTGCATACAATTTTAGTTGTGAAAAGCAAGGGATTTTCAATGATTGAAATAAACAATTAAAGAAATAAAAGAACAATCCAAAATTGCAATTAATAAAGTAATAAAAGAACAAAAGAACTATCTATATAATATGGACAAGTAAGACTTAAAATTGATGAAAAAGTGGTTCAAAACATAAATGAAACCTTGACTTGGGATGAGTAATGGAATCCCTTCCTTGCCCTAACCACAACTATGATAATTATTATGGATTAATCTCACTAAGTCAACCCTTAACATCGAAGGATAGGTCAAGTGAGCATAATTGTCATTAATCCACAAATCCTAGCTAACTTACCAAATTAATTGGTAAAAAGCTAGCGTTAGTGGAAACAATAACAACTAACAACCCAAGAATTGTCACTAAATGTTGGACATTATGGCTCTAGTAATCCATAAACTCATTTTCCCCAAGCCAAGGGGTGATAATTTACCATATAACTAAGATTGACATTTCATCAAACACCTAGTATGCATAAACATAAAACATGGCAAAATTGGGAAAATAATAAAAGCTATGAACCATAAATGATCAAAATCAATAAAGGCAACTCAAACAAACATATAAAAGCCATCAAACTTCAAATTCAACAACTAAGAATCCAAAATTGCAAAACTATGTTTATATTGACAAAGGAAATTAAAGTGTAAGAAAATGCAGAACAAGTAGTGTAATAAAAGGAAAATTAAAGAAATACTTATAATGAAATTGTTAGGATCTAAAATTAAAACTTGAACTATAAAATTCTAAAAATCCTAATTAAACCCTAATGAAAATGGAGAGAAAACCTAAGCTAACCTACCCTAAAACTACTCCTAAAAATGTGTTATATGAAATGTGGTATTGTATGTTGTGTTGCTAGCCTTCTTATAAGCTCCAAGCCTTCAGAATGGGCCCAAGATACCCCCAAAACGTGATTCCACGTGACTTTTTAATGGAGGCACGTGCTGGTACCTGTGCGTACGCACACATGCTGATTTCCTTATTGTGCGTACGCACGTAAGGTTGTGCGCACGCACGCATGGCTGTGTGCTTCTCCTTTGTTTTCTTCATATTTTCTCTCAATTGCATGCTCCTCTTCCATTCCCACCAAGCCATTCCTACCTTATACATCTGAAATCACTCACAAATAACATCAAGGTATCGAATGGAAGGTAAATGGAATAAAATTAATCTAAATAAGCACAAAAGAGCATGTTTTCACAATTATGCACAATTTAGGAGGGAAACTCAAAAGTATGCTATTTAGGTGAATAAATGTGGGTTTATGTGATGAAATCCATCCAATTACAACAAAAATATATCGTCAAATATGGACTCATCAATTCCCTCTCGACCTGTATTGGAAAAACACAAATATCTGTATGGAATGAGAACCGGGGGTTCTTAGCATGGTAAAGGTGCCACGTACATAAGATATAAGGACCTGGTAATGCCAGAGGCGATCATAGAACACCGACACTCAGATTATAAAACTTAAAGCACTAAAACAGAAACCATGAATCAGGGTAGTTTTCTAAGGATTTCTAAACTTAATCAATTCCTTAAATCTAACTAAAACTTAACTAGAATCCTAAATGTCTCTGCCTTTCCTTTGTTCCTCTATCTCTGGTGAAATTACAAAGACAAAAAAGTAGACAATGGCAAACACAAGTAGAATACAAGTAATGCAGATAACAAATACAACAAATAGCATATTATAATCACTTAGGCAATCCCAATTAATACACAAACAAGCAATTCAAACAATATGCATATGATGCATGCCTGCCATATGGTTGATGAGTCTCATCTGTCGGTTATCAAGCCAAACCCAACAAGTTTGGCTGCTAAATGGTGCAGAATTTATAACCCACAAACTAACTGGCAAGTGCACTGGGTCGTACCAAGTAGTACCTCAAGTGACTGAGGATCGATCCCACTAGGATTGATGGAATAAGCAACAATTATTGAGTGATTTACTTAGTTAGACAAGCAGAAAAGAGTGTTTAGGTCTCAATTGCATCAAACAGTAAATTCAGAAAATCAGAAAGCAAGCAGTAAATGGGTTGTGAAATATATGAGTAAAACAGTTAAGGTTTCAGAGATATTTATTTTTCGGATAAACTTTTCTTACCAACTATTTTAGTCATGCAATATTCAATTCATGGCAAACTATATGTGACTAAACCCTAATTCCTTAGACCTTTTTAGTCTCCTTTAACCTTCATCAACTGCCAATTCCTTGGTCACTTAATTCCAATTAGAGGGTTAAGTTCAAAACTAGTTTATGTGCCATAGAAACCCTAATTATCCAAATATAAGAGGATTAAATGTCATGTATCCTGTTAAGTCCAGATAATTAGTGATTTAGGAGAATTTATTTTCAAGCTGTTGTTCAGGTAAATTGCTTTTCCAAGGTTTACAAGAACTTAATTAGAATAAGGATCATACTTCCGTTCCACCTAGATTCATAAGATGAAGAACGAAAACAATTCTTGAAATTGAAATCAATACATGAATTAAAATAGAAAACTAATAGTATTAATCCATAGGATAAACAGAGCTCCTAACCTTAACAGTGGAGGTTTAGTTGCTCATGGTTCAGAGAGAAAATAAGGATTCTGAAAAACTGTAAATTGCGGAATGAGATAAGAGAGAAGAGAACCCGAAGGGCTAAATCTTTTTCCTTTTATATTTAATCCTAATTAATGTAAAATATATTTTCTAAAACTAAATAATATCGTTTCCTATTTGTAATTAAAATAAAAGTTAAATCAAAATTAATAAAAGATTGCGTGCTGGCTTCTTGGAGAATTGGGGACCACCTCAAATTGTTGAACCTGGTGCCTAACTTCAAGAATTTGAAGTTAGGCGTGGCCTAGGCAGCTCGCAAATGGAGCACATTGTGATCCTGGCGCCTAACTTGGAAAATTCCAAGTTAGGCGCCATCTTGGCCGTACAGAATGCAGAGAAAGGGTATACTATTATATATCGTTGGAAAGCTCTAAAAGTTAACTTTCCAATGCCTTTAGAACCGTGTCAATTGGATTTCTATAACTCAGGTTATTTCTGTTAGAGTGCAAGGAGTCCGGGTTGACAGCACCATTCGCTTTCTTCCTTTTTTGCTACACAACTTGTCAAATCCATCTGAATGCTACCTGAAATAAATAGAATTACACACAACTCAAAGTAGCATTCATAGTGGCTAAAAAGTATTTAAATTTTGATTAAAGTTAACAATTCAATTGCAAATTCACTAGGAAAAGATAGGATAGATGCTCACGCATTACTAAACCCTGGAATGTCCCCCGACGCGCATCCCCAAGAGTCTATGCATACCTTTTTCTCACACACACACACACACACACACACACACACACACACACACACACACACACACACACACACACATATATATATATATATGCTCAATGGGGGTTAACCTTCTTGGGAATTTATAAGTGCCTGATCACCTCTTAAGTCGTAGAGTCAACAGAGTATCGAGTCTCAACCTGGAAAACGTGGTCGCAAGCCACGGTACTTTACTCAGGGAAACTCGTATCTCAGATAATCATTTCACATTCATTCATAAACATTTCATAATCATTCATTATGGCCATATCATCCCTTATACATCATATAATTGCACTTTTATACATAACTCATCATAACCCGGAGCAAGTGGGGGTAAAACCACAATCCTTGCGTCTACCCGGGGAGCCTCTATACTAACCAACCTAGAGCAAGCGGGGGTGAAACCACAACTCTTGGGTCTACCCAGGAGGTACGTTCTCATATGCCCAGGAGAAACAAAGAAGGGGATACTAACCTCCCACCATCTCGTTGGGGGCAATTTTACAATACCAGGAGGAACAAGGAAGGGGATCTTTACCTTCCACCATCTTCTAGGGTCACACTTTCGAGAAAGAGTACTCAGATGTAACATTTATTCCTTTCTTTAGCTAGTTTTATATTTCAAGTAGTATATATATATATATATATATATATACACACATATACATATACATAGGCACCCTACCTCCTCATACCTAAATCATCACTTCTCAAACTTTGTTCATCTCCAAGTTACCACCTATTTCAAGCTCCATCTCACTACTAGGCATACTACTAAGATCTAGGGTTAAAATAATGAAAATAGAGATTTAGAGGTTGAAATTTGAGCTTTGAAACACCAAAATCCATTTTTGCTAAAACAGGGGTCACGCGTACTCGTTGGCGTGCAGTTTGGCTCATTTCGTGTACGCATAGACTTGTTAACGTACGCATGTATGCTGGACAGAAACGATCCTTCACGAATGAAGGGTATGCGTATGCATACATTGTGTTCTGATCAGAAAAATGGCTAAGTCTGAAAGTTTGCAGAATTTTAGTTTTGAACCCCAAACTTTCGACGCGCATAACTTTTTCGTTTTAAATCATTTTTCATCTGTTCTTCAAACGGCATAAACTTCATGAACCCAAATTTTATATAAAACAAGTTAGAAACAATTCGGGAGTCCGAAAGCCAAGTTATGGCTTGCCGAAGTTTGGCCAGAAATCTATTTTATACAAAAACCTCAAACCTCAATTCTCATTACCGCATGACATCCATCACATATTACCATATACAACCATTCGTCAATTTTAAACAACCATATGCATAAATTTCCCAATAATGCTAACAAAATCACCTATATACCACCATCTATTCCTATTTACTCATATCACCATCATCAACTCATCACCTAACAACATAGCATCATCATAAACAATAACCATGCAGCAAATACTCAATTCATATCACAATCATCATCAAGGCGCTATGCATTAAACATACTCATACGTTCCAACCTATCCTATGATCATCTAACCTAAGTTTTCACAAGACATTACATATTAAATACCAAAAACCTAAACCATACCTTGGCTGATTTTCTCATATAACCCAAGAGCACCACCAAAATGTCCAAAATTCAGCCCCAAGAATCCAAGGTAATGACACCTAAAGCTCCATCAAGTCTCCAATTTACATATATACACACCTAATACACATTTCGACATATGTATACCCAAAATTTAATACCCAAAACACAAAATCAATGAGTTAACTAGAGTTTTAGGATTTTCACCTTTTTAAAGTACACATGAAGTAAGATTAAGTGTTTTCTCCAAGCTAATTTGAATATAAACGCCGAAATTAAACAATGTTTAACATCTTGGCTCTTGAATTTTGAAACTGGAAATGAGAAAATTAAGGAAGAAAACATGACTTTCTTACCTTACAATGTTCTGGGCTTTGTAGAGCTCGACGACGCGAATGCGTGGCTGCAAACGGTGTGGCGATCGGAACTCGGAGTGAAAAGTTATGTGGGTTTGATTGTGTGAGTGAAGGTTTGGGTGTGGAGGGTGTTCTTCCCCCATGGTTGTGATTCCAATGTGTTTGCATGCAAAATTGGGGAAGAGGTGTGCTGAGCCCATTAAGTGGAAGGGGTTGGTTGGGCCCACGGGCCCAGTTCGGCCCATTTGGTCCAATCTTGGGCTACATTCTTTGAAATTAGTGTCAAAATTTTTATTTTATTTTGTTCTATCTTATTAAACTATAAAACTCACATTTCTAATTTATTTTAATAAAAATTAATTTATTGACTAATTATTCGTAAATTTTACGGAGTTTATATTGTGCAAGCAATAAATGCATATCCTATGACTTTTGGCCTAATTAAATCATTTTTTTCATTACCGATGTGATGCTTGAATAGACGAAAGAGTGTTGATTTAGCATTTTGAGATCTTTTTATTCTTGGGATTATGTAATAATTTAGATTGTCACAATAATATTAGATAGAACTAGTAACTTGGAAATGTAATGTGGAGTGACAGAAAGGGATAATTTAAGCACTCAGAGTGAAAATTGATTTTATAAAAAAGGATTGGATAGGAAATGAGAAAACACATGAATTACAATTTTTAGGAAAAATAATATGTTGGTATCAACAAATATCAACTGTATGATTACTATTGATATATTAAAAACCCTAAACTGCGATACACAAAATGCCTTTTCAAACGAAAATTATGTCAAGTGAAAAAAATAGCAAACATCGCATGCATGACTTACTTAGTATTCAGACGAATAAAAACAACAAATATTCCATGCATGACCTTGGTCAACTTTTCAAATTCTCCCAGTGGTCAAACTTTGTGGGGATTTATTATTACACAATAAATTTGAATAGCCACTTTAGAATAAAACTTGTCTGATAATATATAAAAGTTCAAAATACATATACTAGAAGTCACCAAAAAAAAATAAAAGAATACATATATTAGAAAAATACGAGTTATCTTGCTTGATGGAAAGGAAATCTGAACCAAATCTTAGAAGTGGTTGACAAACAGTATCAACTCATAGTCGGTGCAGCAATGTATACATGGAACGTGACTAGAACCTCCATCACCGTCGTCTATGTGCCACCCTCTTCCATGGCAGTGACAGTTGTAAATAACCCCATGTTGCCATGGCTTGGGCATGTATTCGAAACACAAAATTGATTATCTCCATTTAGTATAGGCACACTACGTTGAGTTGGCCATGAACGTTTGATAACCTCTCGGAACCCCACTTTGCATATTGTTAGTGCACCGGACGCCTCAAGTGCATGAAATGTTTTGATTCCCTTGTTCTTTGCCTCGTCGTCATCGTTACGAAGCATCAGCATCATTGACAGTACGTACTGGGCGAACACATGGCCGTGGGCTGTGGCAGAATGCAACATTTCCATCCCCACATCATGATGCTGTCGAATGAAGAGCTCTCACACACTGGCCTGAAATAGAATGTCTGGGTGTCCTTTATGCATGCATCGCTCTAAGAAGTTTATTGCCTTCCGGTCCTGATGATCCCAGCTCCACCGAATTTGCCGTGTATATGGAATCGAGGCGCATTGGTACACAATATCCTCCTCCCCTGCATTGCGCGTAGCGGTACACGACATCTTGAAACTGCACAAGTCCTGGATGGAGTTTGTTGCGGCTTTCGCGACAATTAGCATCCAAACATCATCGAGAACATAGATGGTGTCTGTCGGACGCTTTGTTATCACTTTCCTGATGATAAATGCTTGGAAGGAGAAATGAAAGGGGAAATTCGTATAACAAGGTGAATACACAAGGGACCAATTAGTACCGCCAAGGGTTGTTGTTTACGGTATCTTTATAGGCACTCGGCGCCATATCGGAAGGTGTCACATCGGTTGTGTACTGTTATGTCCTCACTCTCCCTCGTATGCGGCTTCTTTAGCAAGCATGTCTCTTTCTATTCTCTGTTTTTTTAGTGCGAAAATTCTTCTTAATAATTTAATATTATGTATATATATGTAAAAATAAATAATTTAAAAGGTGATGTCTACTTACCAAAAAAGGTTATAAATCAAGATTTAATTTAAAAATATAAAAATAAAGAATTTTAAAAAAATCAAAATTTACTACCAAAAGTAAGTTAGACAAAATTTAGGCACCAATTCACAAACACCATAGACTTGGCCATATATGTATACAGTAACCCGTACGACTGAAATGTGAAAAGTTGTATGTTTTTACCTTAACAGTTAAAGAAAAATGTCTAGTGAGTCAATTATATCATAAGCCAATTCAATCCAATTATTTGTATTTTTAGTTTCGAAATTAAAAAACTTATGCGAAAATGGTACCTAGTTATTGGATGAAACACAGGCACGTTACTTTTTCAAGATGTTTAGATATTAACTTAAGTTTTGACAATATTGGTAGTAAATAGGCTCAATTTTATCGAAATGGAACCTATACGTGTGCTTTTTTTGGATATGGAAGTATGGGGGACTAGACGTATATGTGGAACAGCTTTTTGTCAGTGTCACAGAGAAGAACTCGGACCGTGCGTTTTCTTTGTTTATAAATTTTGCCTATCAAATCGCACGGTCCGATTTGTATGCTAATGAGAAATAAAATTTGGGGTGCTATAAATCGGACCCTCCGTGTTACCTTAACGTGGTTTTTTAATATGCAATGTAGTACAAGTCGCATGGTCCGAGTTCCATGCTTTGATTTTGAAAAGAACTCGGATCCTCCGTTTTGAGTACAGATAGAAATTGTTTTGGTGAACTGAGAGCTGAAATCACATGGTGAATGAAATCGGACTGTCCGTGTGGGTGGTGTCAACTCGCAGGATCCGAGTTGTTCCCTCCTAACACCACAAACATGTTAAGCACACCCCTTCCCCATAATGGAGTCCAGCACGTACTCTAGCACCATATGTAAATTAAAAAGCGTAGTAAATACACTTGAACCTCGTACGTACAAAATAACATAATTTTTACGTTAACTTCAGTGAAAGTTTTTCTATTTTTTTTTATTTTGAATTTGCAATTTAGGCTTTTTTGTCCGTATTTTTCATTATGACGGATACCTGAATGGTTAGAGAACACTGGATACGTGAACGGATCGATGACGTGGCCAATTGGTAGCTGTTCATAGTGGTACGATATTTGCTGATTTTCTAAGTGGATCCTGAGATATATTTTGATGCAACGTAATTTCGGTTGATGGCTCACTGTACCAGGGAAGATGAGCGTCACATCCCTCATGCTGATTGCTGGGATACAACTGTACAAGCCAGCAATAATGGCACGATGTGGGGAACAAGCTTCGCTTAAATTTGTATTGTTTATTGATTGATTTATTTATTTATTCATAGCCTGCACATCACAGAAATAGATCCTTTTAATTTTTTTTTAACAATTAAGGGAATAAAGTGTGATCTCTTACCATTAATTTTATAAGTATGACCAATAAAAAACATGTGAAAAAGAACAATAAAAGGTTAAAATTCACATTTTACTCCCTCAATTTTTTTAACAATTTAGAGGATCAATTCCTACACACCATAGACGTCAAATCCTCCCCCTCCCTGCACGATTTTCAAAACTCCACAGTCACCTGAATGAACTATATATATTAGCCACGTCTCCCCATTATTATAATTAAATATAATTCATGTCATTCCATAAAAAAGAATGACATAAAAAACGATGAAAACATAAAAAAATAAATATTTTCATTATTACATGAATATTATTATTATGACCTAAATATTATTATTACAGTACTTCTTATAAAAGATTACTATAAATTTATTATTATGACCCTTATTACTATTTTGATTATTATTTTCATCATGTCATTTCTATATATATTTTCTTCAAGTTATATTTGAAAATAAATAAATAATTCTCTTTGTAAGTAAGAAAAAAATATATAGACCATTAATTAAAAAAAAATTGAATGACATATAATTTTAAAAACAAAATTATTTTTACTCTTCACTTTTTACTTGTAAGATCCGGTTAATTAACCCATAAATGAGAATTTATTCTAGAAAGCCAAAAATGTGATTTTTATGGCTTAATATGATAGAGGAGATTGAGACGAGAATTTCGGTACCAATTTTATAGAAATCGGACCAAGATTGGACCGAACGGGCTAAACCGAGCCAACCAGACCCAAAGTGGGCCCTTGGCCCAACATAACTAAATCCTAAAACACTCATTTCAGCACTCTCTCTCCTCACAACACTCTCAAACACGCTGAAATGGAGTAAGAGAGGGGAAGAACACTCTCTCAAACTTCTATCTCTCATTTGATCATCAAACCACCATAACTTTTGATCTAGAGCTCCGATTGCCGCACCATTTGGGGCCACGCGTTCACCGCGGAGAGCTCTACAAAACCCATACAATCAATCTTGAGTTAAGCCACGTTTTTCTCTTCGAATTTCCAGCTTTGATTTTGAGTTTCATGAGCAAAAATATTGAGATTTTGGGTTCTTTGATGTTATAGGGCCCAACTCTCTTGAAGGAGAAGGTTAATCTTGTCTCCTTGGACCTTGGGTGTGGTAAGATTCTCAAACCTAGTATAGTTTGTTGTTCTATAATGTTTGGGTATTGAGATGTTGCGTATGGGTATGATGATTGTGGCTTAGGTTGTGTATATGTGAATATTGGAGCTTGATTGGTGATTTTGGAAAGCTTGGAAGAGGATTTTGTGTGATAAATCTATTCTTGGAGGTGTTGATACCTTGAGAGCTTGTGGACAAGTGGTTTGAAAGTGCTCCGGTTGAGCTTGGGAAATCGGCTAAGGTATGGTCTTGGTTTCCCGTATCTAATATGTAATGTGGTAGGAAATACTTAGGCTAGAGGCCCTAAGATAGGCATTGAATTGTTGATGTTGTTGAATGGTTGAGATATATAATGTGATCATATATGTGATTATGAATATTGATGCATTGATTGTGTGATATATAAGAAATGCATGTTGTGATATATGCTTGATGGATGATTGAGGTTGAATTGATGGGTGGTACCATGTTGATGGTGAGTATGATGTTGATTATGTATAATGATGGTTGATTTGAAATGGTATTATTGGAAATTGGGATGAGGAAGGATGTATGACATGATATTATGTTTGTCCTTTAGCCATTTGATTGAGAGGTGTTAAAATGGTTAGATGGTGACTTTGGGAATTTTGGTAAAGTGTCAATGTGTGAGTTGAGGATGGCTTGATGTTGATTTTGGTACATTTTAATTGATTTCAAAAAGGTTTGAAATTGGCATGTTTTGGTTGATTTTGAAAAGAGTTGAAAATGGTTTGTTTTGAAAATGGCACCTTGTGGTTTTGTATGAAAACATGATTTTTGGGCATATTTTGATGAGACATAAATTGGACCACGGATCCCCGTTTTGTACCAAACTTGTTTAGAAATGAAATTGGATCCGGGATGTCCATGTCGTTGAAAGAACGGGCGGAAAACGATTTAAAATGAGAAAGTTATGTCCGTCGGAAGATTGGGGGTTGAATCTGTGAATTCTGCAGCTTTTAACTTAGAAAATTTTTAGCAGAATGACCCCCCGCGCGTGGGCTCACTTGGCGCCTACGCGCAGTTCTTCGAGAAAGCACCATCCACGCGTGCGCGTAGTGTGCGCGAGCGCGTCGATGCGCTGCACCAAATGCCCAGCCATTTTCCAGAGAGTTGTGCCAAAGTTGTGCCAGTTTTGTGCCTGGGGCGTAAGAGCACCCACGCGTACGCGTGGCTGACGCTTACGCATCGTTTGGCTATTTTTCAACCCGCGCGTCCGCGTGTATGACGCTTGCGCGTTGATTAGTTTTGTGGCCATCTACGCGTGCGCGTGGAGTGCGCGTACGCGTGGCCCTGTTTTCATCCCAAAGTTGATTTTTGAGTTTTAAAAGCCAAATTTCATACTTCTAAGCCTCTGATCTCACCACTTATGTCTTAAATCATTATGATACGCCTAGCAATGAGACAAGGAGCTAGTGAACGTGGTAACTTGCTAGTGAAGCAAGGGAAAAATGAATGATCAATGAGGATCAAAGATGATTATGTGAGATGCGGAGGATGGCAGTGGAAGTGCTTGTTATGCCTTGGGCCGAAGGGCCGTAATTATTAATGAATTGGCTGGTTATGGATTTAACCATGAGCCTGATGGCTATATTATTGCCGTGTTACGGTGGAGCCATGATTATGGCTAAGTGTAAATGCATATATGCTGTTGAATAAATTGTGAATGTTGCACTTCCACTATTGGAGATGAGAGTTTCCCTGGGAGAAAGCAGTGGCTAACCACCACGTACTCCAGGTCGAGACTCGAAGCTCTTTTGACCCTATGTCGTAAGTATGGCCGGGCACTGTGAAAGGCCCGGATGAGCTCGCCCCCGTAAATATTCACCAGTGAGGGTGATGGATATGGATCATGATTATGATCAAGTTTATAATGAGTATAACTCGAGTTGGGGATGCGCAACAGAGGGACAGTCCAATGGTTAGCTACCAGGGCTTGTCGGGTTGGCTCTATAACCGACAGATGATATCATCAGCCACTAGGGACAGGAATTCATCATATGCATACTATATGAATTGTTTGAGATTGCCTATTTGACTGCATATTACTTGCTATTTGTCTAAATGCCTTATCTGTTCCTATTTGTAAATCTCTTGTCTGATATAACTGTGTTTGCTATATTATACTCCTGCTGGTGGTTGGGAGGTTTGAAGGAATTGGAAAGGGAAGTATTAGTTAGACTGAAGGATCTTTAGGCAGTTGCCACTTATGGTTTAACTTGTTTATAAGCTTTGATATTATCTGGAGGAAGTTCTAGGATTGCCTTCGGCTTTTCTCTATTATTATGTATTATATATGTGGAAGCTGTTACCATGCTGAGGACCTCTGGTTCTCACCCATGTGGAATTTGTGGTTTTTCAGATGCAGGATGCGAGGCTTCTCGTTGAGGCATGCTGGAGACTTCCGGATTAGCGAAGATCCTTTGTTCTCGGGACTCTGTTTTGGTTTATATGTTTTGCTTAGATACTTTTATCTCCATTACATAATACAAACTGTGATGACTCCATCTAGAGGGGATTTTGGAGAATAGGTTTCTGTATTTGTGTCCCTTTGGGTTTCCTTTGGGGTTTCCTTATTTTATTATATGTATATATTGTTATGCTTGGACCGGTTATCTTTGCAACCGGATTTTGAGTCTTGATATTCCTGTTTTTGGCACTCCTTTGTATATATATAATCTCACGTTAGCTTATCTCTGTTCGTTACGTTATTGATCGGAGTGTTGCGCTTTCGAGTTACGGTTTTTGTTTACCCCTTTTTCTACAAAGGCTCCTAGTTATAATCAATCATTCATACTACTATATGTACTAAATTTTTGTTTTAGAGGTCGTAATACCTTGCCATCTCTGAATTATGACTTAAGCATAAGACTCTGTATGGTAGGGTGTTACATTATGGTATCAGAGCAGTTCGTTCCTGTAGAGCCTGAGGGACGGACTGACTATGCTTCTGTGCATTCTCTGTATGTGTGTTATGTGCTATTAGTATATCTGCTTGATATAATTGGCATAAACGTTCATGAGCATGCATTTGGGACTTTGAAGCACTAAACTTCCGATATTGAGACTGATCAACTTAATATCGATTGTTTGGTGTGTATAGGAACCAGATGGCGCCTCGTGGACGCGGTAGAGGTCGTGGGAGAGGTCATACGAATGCTCGTGCACCGGAGACTAACCCTAATGACCTGGTGAACTTTATGACTGCGTTGGAGAACATGGCTGCTGCTATGCAAGCCACTGCTGAGGCTCTTGGTCAACAGATGAACAACCATGGTAATGACGGAGGTGGAGTTCAGGGTCCGATGACACTGGCAAACTTTTTGAAGGTTAATCCACCGAAGTTCAAGGGAACTACTAGCCCGACTGAAGCCGATACATGGTTTCAGGCCATGGAACGAGCACTACAAGCGCAGGTGGTACCTGAAGGGAAGCGTGTGGATTTCGCTACCTATTTACTCACTGGTGAAGCGTCGCATTGGTGGCAGGGTATCTGACGCCTCCTGCAGTAGGGTGATGATTATATCACCTGGGATGTCTTCCAATAGGAGTTCTATAAGAAGTACTTTCCGACTTCTGCTAGGACGGCCAAGGAGCTTAAATTGTTGCAGCTGAAGCAGGGTACTATGTCCGTATCTGAGTATACTGACAAGTTTGAGGAGCTGTTCAGATTCTCTCGTATGTGTCAAGGGACTCCAAGGGAATATGAGGAATGGAAATGCGTTAAGTATGAAGGAGGACTCCGGAGTGATATTTTCAGCTCAGTGGGACCAATGGAGATTAGGACTTTTTCCGAGTTGGTAAACAAGTGTAGGGTTGCTGAAGAGTGTGTGAAGAGGGCAGCCGCTGAGAAAGGAAGTCACAAAGGATCATTTCCACAGAATCGAGGGAAGAGCTTTGCACCTAGAGGTCCGCCTTTCAAGAGGGGAGGTTCCTTTAGGAGGCCCAACAACAACTACTCCCAAGGGAGAAGGTTTGGGAAGCAGCCTCAGAATAATCAAGCTTGTTCTAGGTGTGGGAGTCACCATCCGGGAGTACCATGCAAGGCCGGATGGGGTTTGTGCTACAATTGTGAAAAGGCGGGACATAGAGCCGCAAGTTGTCCGGAGCAGCAGAAGCAAGGTGCTGGGAAAGCACAACAGACTGGTCGGGTGTTCACCACCTCAGCTAAGGGTGCAGAGGGATCCGAGACACTCATTCGAGGTAACTGTGAAATGGCTGGTCAAACTTTAAATGCTTTATTTGATTCGGGAGCATCACATTCATTCATTGCATTTGAGAAAGCCCATGAGTTAGGATTAAAGATCATAACCTTAGGTTATGACCTAAAAGTATATAATGCTACCCATGAAGCCATGGTAACTAGGCTAGGATGCCTGAAAGTTTCGTTTAGGTTCAAGCAGCGTGATTTTGTCCATAATTTAATCTGCTTACCGATGATCGGTCTTGATCTTATCTTGGGGTTGGACTGGTTATCTGAGAACCATGTCCTACTTGATTGTTCTACAAAGTCGGTGTACTTTATGCCAGAAGATACAGAAGGGCCGGTTGTGGTGAATAATTATTACTTGAATTCGATGATGGTGAACTGTTCCGGAATCGAATGTCAGGGTATTCTATTGTTAACCGCGGGTGTTTCAGGTGATGATCAAAGGTTGGATCAGATTCCGGTAGTGTGTGAGTTTCCGGAAGTGTTTCTCGATGATATTAAGGAATTTCCACCTACCCGAGAGGTCAAGTTTGCTATTGAATTGGTACCTGGGGCAGGACCAATCTCAAGTGCTCCTTATAGAATGTCGTCGTTAGAGATGGCCGAGCTAAAGTCTCAGTTAGAGGAATTGTTGGGTAAGAGCTTTATCCGACCAAGTGTTTCCCCGTGGGGTGCTCCAGTGTTACTGGTAAAGAAGAAAGATGGAAGTATGCGGCTCTGTGTGGATTACAGGCAGCTGAACAAGGTCACCATAAAGAATAAGTACCCATTGCCAAGGATTGATGATCTCATGGATCAGTTACAAGGAGTTGGGGTTTTCTCCAAAATCGATTTGCGATTCGGTTATCACCAGATAAGGGTGAGGGGTGAGGATATACCTAATATTGCTTTCAGGACTCGTTATGGTCATTACGAGTACACTGTAATTTCTTTTGGGTTGACGAACGCTCCTGCAGTGTTTATGGATTACATGAATAGAGTGTTCCATCCGTTTCTGGATAAATTTGTTGTTGTCTTCATTGACGACATATTGATTTACTCTAAGACTGAAGAAGAGCATACGGAACACTTGAGGACCGTGTTGCAGATTTTAAAGGAGAAGAAACTCTATGCGAAACTGTCTAAGTGTGAGTTTTGGAAGAGTGAGGTGAAGTTTTTGGGTCACGTGGTGAGTAAGAAGGGAATAGCCGTAGATCCAACTAAGGTGGAAGCTGTGATGGATTGGAGGCAACCAACCACAGTAACTGAGATAAGGAGTTTTCTGGGTTTAGCTGGCTATTACCGAAGGTTCATCAAAGGCTTTTCGCAAGTAGCCTTGCCATTGACAAAGTTAACCCGCAAAGACACTTCGTTTGTTTGGACTCCTGAGTGCGAGGAGAGCTTTCAGACGTTGAAGAAAAAGTTGACCACTGCACCTGTGTTAGTGTTACCTGAGCCGAACGAGCCTTTTGAGGTGTACTATGATGCCTCACTAAAAGGTCTAGGGTGCGTGCTGATGCAGCATCATAATGTGGTGGCGTATGCCTCACGACAGTTGAGACCTCACGAAGTTAGCTACCCTACGCACGATTTGGAACTCGCCGCGGTTGTGTTTGCCTTGAAGGTGTGGAGGCATTATCTCTATGGGGTTAAGTTCCAAGTCTTCTCCGATCACAAGAGCTTGAAATATCTCTTTGATCAGAAAGAACTTAATATGAGGCAGAGAAGGTGGATGAAATTATTGAAGGACTACGACTTTGAGTTGAATTACCATCCGGGAAAGGCGAATGTAGTGGCGGATGCGTTAAGTCGGAAGTTGTTATATGCGTCTTGGATGATCCTTCAAGAAGAGAAGTTGCTCAAGGGATTCGAAAGTCTAAAAATTGGTGCTCGAGAAGTATTTGGAACTCTGTGCTTGAGCCAATTAGAAATCTCAAGTGACTTTAAGTCCGAACTCCTAAAGGCTCATGAAAATGATGAAGCGTTATGGAAGGTGTTACCGGCTATCGAGCATGGAAAACAGTGGAGAGTGTCAGAAGAAAAAGATGGATTATGGAGATTCAAGGGTAGGATCATTGTGCCGGATGTTGGCATTTTGAGGCAAGATATCTTAAAGAAGGCACACAAAAGCGGATTCTCCATTCACCCGGGAAGTACTAAGATGTACCATGATTTAAAGGCGATGTTTTGGTGGCCGGGTATGAAGAATGATGTGGCGGAATATGTTTCAAAGTGCTTAACTTGTCAAAAGGTAAAAATCGAACATCAAAGACCTTCCGGGATGTTGCAACCTTTAGAGGTTCTGCAATGGAAGTGGGAAAGTATTGCAATGGACTTTGTGTCGGGATTGCCAAGGACTAGGACTGGTTTTGATGCTATCTGGGTGATCGTGGACCGACTGACCAAGTCAGCTCACTTTTTACCCATTCGGATGACTTACACCCTTGAGGAGCTAGCACGGTTATACATAAAGGAGATTGTGAGACTTCATGGTGTACCTGCTACTATAATTTCTGATAGAGATCCTCGTTTCACTTCGAGGTTCTGGGGTGCATTTCAGAAAGCTTTTGGAACCCGATTAAGTTTGAGTACAACTTACCATCCTCAAACAGATGGTCAATCCGAGAGGACGATCCAAACCCTAGAGGATATGTTGAGAGCTTGTGTTTTGGACCAACCGGCGAGTTGGGATCGGTATATGCCGTTAGTGGAGTTTGCACACAATAATAGTTACCATGCAAGCATCAAAATGGCTCCGTATGAGGCATTGTATGGGAGAAAATGTCAATCTCCGCTATGTTAGTATGAAGCTGGAGAGAAAGGCTTGTTGGGGCCGGAGATGATAGCTGAGACCACTGAACAAGTCAAGAAAATCCGAGATAGGATGCTTACGGCGCAGAGTCGCCAGAAGAATTATGCCGATCAGAGGCGGAAGCCATTGGAATTTGAGGAAGGAGATCATGTTTTCCTGAAGGTTACTCTAACCACAGGAGTAGGTAGGGCGATTAAAGCGAAGAAGTTGAATCCTCGATACATCGGTCCATTTCAGATCCTGGAGAGGATTGGAACGGTGGTGTATCGGATGGCCCTACCACCTCATCTTTTGAACCTGCACGATGTGTTTCACGTGTCACAGCTTCGGAAGTACACTCCTGATGCTAGCCATGTGATAGAACCTGAATCGGTTCAGTTAAGAGAAGATTTGACGCTTCCAGTGGCTCCAGTTAGAATTGATGATACTAGTATCAAACGGTTGCGTGGAAAAGAGGATTCATTAGTCAAAGTGGCTTGGAGTTGAGGCGGTGTTGAGGAACACACTTGGGAACTTGAGTCGGAGATGTGAACGGATTATCCGCACTTATTCTCAGGTAATTGAATTTGAATTTTGTGGGCAAAATTCCCAATTAGGTGGGTAGAATGTAAGATCCGGTTAATTAACGGCTAATTAACCCATAAATGAGAATTTATTCTAGAAAGCCAAAAATGTGATTTTTATGGCTTAATATGATAGAGGAGATTGAGACGAGAATTTCGGTACCAATTTTATAGAAATCGGACCAAGATTGGACCGAACGGGCCAAACCGAGCCAACCAGACCCAAAGTGGGCCCTTGGCCCAACATAACTAAACCCTAAAACACTCATTTCAGCACTCTCTCTCCTCACAACACTCTCAAACACGCTGAAATGGAGTAAGGGAGGGGAAGAACACTCTCTCAAACTTCTATCTCTCATTTGATCTTCAAACCACCATAACTTTTGATCTAGAGCTCCGATTGCCGCACCGTTTGCAGCCACGCGTTCACCGCAGAGAGATCTACAAAACCCATACAATCAATCTTGAGGTAAGCCACGTTTTGCTCTTCGAATTTCCAGCTTTGATTTCGAGTTTCATGAGCAAAAATATTGAGATTTTGGGTTCTTTGATGTTATAGGGCCCAACTCTCTTGAAGGAGAAGGTTAATCTTGTCTCCTTGGACCTTGGGTGTGGTAAGATTCTCAACCCTAGTATAGTTTGTTGTTCTATGATGTTTGGGTATTGAGATGTTGCGTATGGGTATGATGATTGTGGCTTAGGTTGTGTATATATGAATATTGGAGCTTGATTGGTGATTTTGGAAAGCTTGGAAGAGGGTTTTGTGTGATAAATCTGTTCTTGGAGGTGTTGATACCTTGAGAGCTTGTGGACAAGTGGTTTGGAAGTGTTCCGGTTGAGCTTGGGAAATCGGCTAAGGTATGGTCTCGGTTTCCCGTATCTAATATGTAATGTGGTAGGAAATACTTAGGCTAGAGGCCCTAAGATAGGCATTGAATTGTTGATGTTATTGAATAGTTGAGATATATGATGTGATCATATATGTGATTATGAATATTGATGCCTTGATTGTGTGATATATAAGAAATGCATGTTGTGATATATGCTTGATGGATGATTGAGGTTGAATTGATGGGTGGTACCACGTTGATGGTGAGTATGATGTTGATTATGTATAATGATGGTTGATTTGAAATGGTATTATTGGAAATAGGGATGAGGAAGGATGTATGACATGATATTATGTTTGTCCTTTAGCCATTTGATTGAGAGGTGTTAAAATGGTTAGATGGTGACTTTGGGAATTTTGGTAAAGTGTCAATGTGTGAGTTAAAGATGGCTTGATGTTGATTTTGGTACATTTTAATTGATTTCAAAAGGGTTAAAATTGGCATGTTTTGGTTGATTTTGAAAAGAGTTGAAAATGGTTTGTTTTGAAAATGGCACCTTGTGGTTTTGTATGAAAACATGATTTTTGGGCATATTTTGATGAGACATAACTTGGACCACGGATCCCCGTTTTGTACCAAACTTGTTTAGAAATGAAATTGGATCCGGGATGTCCATGCCGTTGAAAGAACGGGTGAAAAACAATTTAAAATGAGAAAGTTATGTCCGTCGGAAGATTGGGGGTTGAATCTGTGAATTCTGCAGCTTAGAAAATTTTTAGCAGAATGACCCCCCGCGCGTGGGTGCACTTGGCGCGTACGCGCCGTTCTTCGAGAAAGCACCATCCACGCGTGCGTGTGGTGTGCGCGAGCACATCGATGCGCTGCACCAAATGCCCAGCCATTTTCCAGAGAGTTGTGCCAGTTTTGTGCCTGGGGCGTAAGAGCACCCACGCGTACGCGTGGCTGACGCTTACGCGTCGTTTGGCTATTTTTCAACCCGCGCGTCCGCGTGTATGACGCTTGCGTGTTGATGAGTTTTGTGGCCATCCACGCGTGCGCGTGGAGTGCGCGTACGCGTGGCCCTGTTTTCATTCCAAAGTTGATTTTTGAGTTTTAAAAGCCAAATTTCATACTTCTAAGCCTCTGATCTCACCACTTATGTCTTAAATTATTATGATACACCTAGCAATGAGACAAGGAGCTAGTGAACATGGTAACTTGCGAGTGAAGCAAGGGAAAAATGAATGATCAATGAGGATCAAAGATGATTATGTGAGATGCGGAGGATGGCGGTGGAAGTGCTTGTTATGCCATGGGCCGAAGGGCCGTAATTGTTAATGAATTGGCTGGTTATGGATTTAACCATGAGCCTGATGACTAGATTATTGCCGTGTTACGGCGGAGCCATGATTATGGCTAAGTGCAAATGCATATATGCTGTTGAATGAATTGTGAATGTTGCACTTCCACTATTGGAGATGAGAGTTTCCCTGGGAGAAAGCAGTGGCTAGCCACCACGTGCTCCAAGTCGAGACTCGAAGCTCTTTTGACCCTATGTCGTAAGTGTGGCCGGGCACTGTGAAAGGCCCGGATGAGCTCGCCCCCGTAAATATTCACCAGTGAGGGTGATGGATATGGATCATGATTATGATCAAGTTTATGATGAATATAACTCGAGTTGGGGATGCGCGACAGAGGGCAGTCCAATGGTTAGCTACCAGGGCTTGTCGGGTTGGCTCTATAACCGACAGATGATATCATCAGCTACTAGGGACAGGCATTCATCATATGCATACTATATGAATTGTTTGAGATTGCCTATTTGACTGCATATTACTTGCTATTTGTCTAAATGCCTTATCTGTTCCTATTTGTAAATCTCTTGTCTGATATAACTGTGTTTGCTATATTATACTCCTGCTGGTGGTTGGGAGGTTTGAAGGAATTGGAAAGGGAAGTATTAGTTAGACTGAAGGATCTTTAGGCAGTTGCCACTTATGGTTTAGCTTGTTTATAAGCTTTGATATTATCTGGAGGAAGTTCTAGGATTGCCTTCGGCTTTCCTCTATTATTATGTATTATATATGTGGAAGCTGTTACCATGCTGAGGACCTCTGGTTCTCACCCATGCGGAATTTGTGGTTTTTCAGATGCAAGACGCGAGGCTTCTCGTTGAGGCATGCTGGAGACTTCCGGATTAGCGAAGATCCTTTGTTCTCGGGACTCTGTTTTAGTTTATATGTTTTGCTTAGATACTTTTATCTCCATTACATAATACAAACTGTGATGACTCATTCTAGAGGGGATTTTGGAGAATAGGTTTCTGTATTTGTGTCCCTTTGGGTTTCCTTTGGGGTTTCCTTATTTTTTTATATGTATATATTATTATGCTCGGACCGATTATCTTCGCAATCGGATTTTGAGTCTTGATATTCCTGTTTTTGGCACTCCTTTGTATATATATAATCTCGCGTTAGCTTATCTCTGTTCGTTACGTTATCAATCGGAGTGTTGCGCTTTCAAGTTACGGTTTTTGTTTACCCCTTTTTCTACAAAGGCTCATAGTTATAATCAATCATTCATACTACTATATGTACTAAATTTTTCTTTTAGAGGTCGTAATACCTTGCCATCTCTGAATTATGACTTAAGCATAAGACTCTGTGTGGTAGGGTGTTACATTACTTATTTAATTATTATAGCACAAATAAATATAGCAAAAAAATATTTATTGGAGTTATACTAAAAAAAATATAGTATATACCCTAAACTCTAAACCTTAAACCATAAGTCCTAGACCCTAAATCCTATACCATCAAACCTTTAATTTAGTATAAACTCGAAATCCTTAGCCCTAAACCCTGAATCCTATACCCTAAATCCTAAGCCTTAAACCCTGAATCCTAAACCTGAAACCATTAATCCTAAATCATAAACCGTAATCCCTAGACCTTAAACCCTAAACCGTTAAACCATATACCCCCAAACCTTTAATTTAGTATACACTTTGTATCCTAAATCTTAAATCCTAAACTATAAACCATAATCTCTAGACCCTAAATCTTCAACCCCTAAACCCTAAACTCTTAAACCATATACCAACAAACCTTTAATCTTGTATACACCTTGTATCTAAACCCTAAATCCTAAACCCTAAACCCCAAAAATCGAAAACTCTAAATCTTAAATCTTAAACCCTAAACCCTAATCCTTAAA
Source organism: Arachis ipaensis (assembly GCF_059453495.1). Taxonomy (NCBI): domain Eukaryota; kingdom Viridiplantae; phylum Streptophyta; class Magnoliopsida; order Fabales; family Fabaceae; genus Arachis; species Arachis ipaensis. Next base: position 138,335,630 of record NC_142443.1, read on the forward strand.
CCCTAAACCACTAACCAAATCATAGTAATTATAAACACTAAGCCCTAACCACCAATACACCTTGTATTTTTTTGCCATATTGAGTGTAAAAAGTTTTAAAATGAATTGAAGTTTTTTTGTTGCAAATTAAAGGTATGCACAATTAAAGAGCAAATTATATCTTTTATTCTGATTTGTGAAGTTTAACTTTTCTTTTAATTTTAAAACACAACATCGATCCCACGATGTGAACTTATTCAAATTTGACCATCCCATTCTGGATTTTTTATTTTAATGTTGTATCAAAATTTATAATTAATTATTAATTATATACTAAATACAACATGATTTTATTTCATTGCATATTTTTTAGGTATGTCCCCGTACGTTCTGAAAGACCATTGGCTACCTCCTCAAATGTATGGATCGATGATGCATCAAAGCAGCTGCCATTTGTTCTTGGCTTTACTCGTTTCGTGGTTCAAACTCATCTCCATTGTTCTCATTTGTGTTTTTGGGAAAACTGTTACTGAACCTGAAGCATGTAATAATTGCAAGTTTGTCTGTATGTTTCATATCATATATAAAACAATGCCATATATTGCTGGATCAAGTCCGTTTGTATATTTCATATCAGTTGGTGGCATCATTAGCTTAGATGGGAGATCAGGTCTTTTCGGATAATATATTGCTGGAGATTTTCACCAGGAGAAACCCGAAGACGGCAGCGAGATGCAGAGTGGTAAGCACGACTTCTCATGTCCGGCTGTCTTCCGAATATTAACTAAGGACAACACGTTTGCAAACATCAAAATACATCCCATGGTTTTACTCCAAATTGGTGACTAGGAGATGTGATTTTCAAGTAGATCTTTCTGTCTTCTAGACTGTCTCACTGGAGGAAGAGTAGCCATGCCAATGCTAGTTCAACTGGGTCCTAAACGGATGATGGAGTGTTATTGGATCTGATTACGGTATGATCCGTATCCGGTATAGTCAGTAGGGTTTTAATTTAGGTCTCATGGTCTGGAACTCACTCTTATAAGTCACCCAGCATTTGCAAGATCCGATTGACACCCTATACGTACAAGCCGTTATTGGATACGCATTTGGATACCAGAAGGAAACTGACAACTACTACGTTATCGACATCTCAAAGAAGCACATCAGAGACAACTTTTTGCACTGTAATGCCCTTAACTCCGCACACGGAGGATGGAAGCATGGGTACATAAATGATGTACAACTGAACGATCTCGGAATGGGCTTATTGTTCCATCTTGGTATGGCTTTGTGGATCAATTGGGGTGGTCGTAATGTAGTAGTTGTAACACATGTAGTCATTTTTGATACAGACATTTTTTGTCTGGACAAAATTAAGATAGACCGTAGGTCAATTCAACATGTGTAAGTGATAGGGATGCACGATGGAAGTCCATATCTGATTGGGTATGAACAAACCCGGTCGGAATGATGACCATATGGTGAAAGATTGACCTATATTCGATGTGTGTTGACCCATTTATCAAGTTAGGAGATGTTGGATGGTTTGGTGTTCCATAGAATCACATTATCAAGGGTGTATGATCACACTGCGCGAAAATAAGAAGAGGCGCGTAAGACGTTCTAACGGTGTTTTAGTGATGGAGATATTGTTGGAGCATATTCATTTAGAAAGTCGACAAAGAGTCACTGTCTTAAAAGGTGAGTGGCCGAGTCACATGGCAATCAGCAAGCTTTAATTATAGGGGAGGGTTCGCTACTTCCCTGATGGAGCCGCCGCTTGTGTGCGTTGATATCATATGCGGCGGCTAGACTGTGATGCCGCAGACTCCTCGTCGGTACTTGATAAAATATTATTTTATGATTTATATTGTGTTTAATTGAGTGATTTTATCAAGTCTTTATCTATTTATTCATATGATTAGCATGATATTACAATTCCTTCCCAAAATTGTTCCATGGTTAAAAACTTGCTTCTTAGAGATCTTTTAATTATGTATTTTGATTCTCCTTTATACCATTCGATGTCGTGATCCGTGTGTTAAGTGTTTCAGGTTTCATAGGGCAAGAATGGCTTAGAGAATAGAGAGGAAGCTTGCAAAAATGGAAGGAACACAAGAAACCAAGGAGATGACCAGCAAGCACTGACGCGATCGCATGGCTCACGCGAGCGCACGAAATGAAGAAATCGCAGCGACGCGAACGCGTTCCTGACGAAAACGCGTGGAGTGGAATCTGCATGAATGACGCGAACGCGTGGACGATGCGAACGCGTGACAAGAAAAAACACTGAGCGACGCGAACGCGTGGACGACGTGTACGCGTGACCTGTGCGATCTGCAAAAATAACAGAATACGCTGGGGGCGATTTCGGGCCGCGTTTTGACCCAATTTTTGGCCCAGAAACACAGACTAAAGCTAGGGAACATGCAGAGACTCAAGAGGCATACACACACATTCAAATAGATTGATATTATGATTACTTTTAGTTTTAGATCTGAATCTAGTTAGTTTTACATTGATAGTTTATGCTTTTGCTTTGGATTTTGGATGCTGAAGAGTCATTACCTCCGTGAAGACATCACTTTAGTTTGTTTCCCTATTTCTTTACTCTTATTAGTTGCTTATTGACCCTATTCAATTAAGTATGTTGCATTTTGAATTTATTAATATATAGAGTTACTTTTATTTTTAATTAATTTTAATTCTCTATTTTATTTCATTTAAATATGTCTTCTTATATTTATATGAGTATTAATTCTATGTCAATGGAGTAGAATTTCTACTTGACATGGGGGTTGATTAAGAGGAGATACTTGAGTTGGAATGCTCAAGTGCTTAGTTAAATTGGACGTTGTTGGCTAATTCTGTACCTACTAACGCTAGACCTTCCCAAGGGAGAGGACTAGGATTTGCGGGTAAGAGTTAGCTCAATCACTTGACTTTCCTTTATTTAGTAAGGGTTAACTAAGTGAAAACAACCACCTCTTTACAGTACACTTGAGAAGACCCCAACAAGGATAGAACTTCCAATTAATCATTCCCCAGTCAAGGCTTTTTATTTAAAATATCAATAATTATTCTTAGTTTATTTTTATTACTTTAATTTACAATTAATTTTACTCATGATCAAAACTCAACTTTTCTGAAAAATTTCTGATTAATAAATTAGCACGCTTTCCCACAACTCGTTGGGAGACGACCTGGGACTCATACTCCCAGTATTTTTAATTCTAAAATTTGTGATAACCCTTTTTAAATTGGTGAGGCAGACTTTAGCTGGTTAAGGGCTATACTTGCAACGCATTTCTCTTATTAAGACTCTCTTAATTGGTCTAACTTCTGCCACGCACCAGTACTTTGTTGCCAAGAGTACGCCGTATGTACCCCATACTAATGGAGTAAATGTCATTATTATTTGCATTCTGCGTATCCTATATTTTATACTTTTCACAAGAACTTGACATATGTTGTGTTTTAACTAGTATTAGTCATACCATGCACGGGACACAGCTACTCACATCCCATAAAAAACGAATATGACAGTCTCATTATACTTCAATGGTTAACTCAGCATGCTGCCACAAATAATAAAATGGTATGTCCGATTCAAAACATGGTATATAACACTCACACAAAGAACTCCCCGCTACACTGAAATTCTGAAACACTAATTTTGAACACCTCGAAGTTAAATTACTACAGCAGATCGATACGAAAAAAAAGTATAACTAATTACATGTAGTCAAAAAAATGAACACCACGATCACTGCTATTCCACGTCTCCTCGTTCTCGTGACACTCACAAGCATGTTTTCTTCTATGACCAAATTTGCTGCAACGACGGAGTTGATATCTGATGTCAAGTCATGCACACGCTGTTGCAAATGATGCACTTCGTCTAAAAGTTCCTGGCTTCTATTCTTCACCGCAATGTTCTCGCTTCTTATGCCCTTGTTGGTTTCCAGTAGCTTGCAAATAACAACGGAATAGCGTAAGAGGGGGCTCTAGATCGTACCAATGAAAAAACAAGCATATCTTGTTGTTCCGTACCCAGCACATCCGTAAAACCTTCTACTTGGATAGTCACATTTTCACACAGTTTTGATAGGCGACCTTACGCTACAGTGCTAGCAAGGCCTTGGCGCCTCGATGGAGGAGGAACTCATGAAAGATCCCTACATTGTGTGTTCAGTGTTCATGGTGAGAGTAAAAGGTAGTTGAAATAGGGTCACACCATGGATGTTCATATTCACGTGTCTACCAACGACAACATATTTTTCCAGCTCAATGGTTTTCTTTTAGACTGACACGGGTAGCACTAGCCGCGTTCAGAAGGGATTTAACATGAGTGACGATTTAAACCTTATATTTGGATTATAGAGCTAATAAAACAATAATAAAATAACTTCCTGTTTTGCTGTGTCCAGAACCAGAGTATTTTCGTGTAATGTCCTCAGTCTACACAACTAGCAACCGCAGTCTACGTAAGGGCCATTGCATGACATCCCTATCCATGCAACGAGAGATACAAAATAAAGTTGATAAGGGACCGATCCGCAAAGGGAATCATAATATAAACATGTCATTAGCTTAAATGCCAATGTTAGGCTAGCTTTTACAAAAGGGTGAAGATAGGACGGCACCTAAGGTTGCAAAATGATGCAATTTCCTTGACCCATGTCCTGTATCTTACGTCGACGGACAACACGCAATCCAGATATCACTGAGAAACTCCAAAAACTATTCGCATTTCTAATTTTTTGACCGGGAAATAACGAGACAACACAACCGTCTTGATACTACACTAACTCACCGAAACACAATCAAGTACATAACCAACGCGCACTGACCCATTAAATGGCAATGATCCATACTGCCACCAATGCCTTAACCTACACGCGCAACGACGTTGCAACAATGGCCGAGCCTGGTACGCTCGTTGCATCCAACTATAGGAGCAACATGATAGCTCAGGTACAGTTTTGGTGCATTGGCATGGTTTCCATATTTTTTTATGCTTGTGCTACTGGGGACACTCAGATAGTTGTTCACCACAAGGTATTAACGCAAACTTAATACCAGGAGAACCAAACACCACTAGACCCAAACGCCAACACTTCAAACAATAGTTGATGGATTTAATGCGCGAAGTACTTGAGAACACAAATGTTAGTGAGACTCATAAGCAAATAATTTGTCAACTCGTAAGCATTTATATGTTTATATACATAGACATTGGGTATACCAGTTGCCATCAATACATCTCCATACTCGTAGACAAATGAACCAGTTGCATGACTATTTATATAGTTATTCATATATGAAATTTAATACCGTAAAAGTATTACCAATACACATTAATTGTTTCAGTAAATCGAAACATCTGACACATCGTATCCGATTTTTTCATGGAAGAGCACGCAATGGTAAATGGCAAAGGTATAAGTGAAAATCGTCACATTGTAAAAGTTGGTCAGAGATCTCAGTGAGTCTATCGCCTAGGTGCATAATAGACTTGCACAGTGGGAACGCTCGCAGAACGTCAATACCACGGCTGATCAAAACCGGATAGAGAAACAAAGAATGCCAGTAGCTGACAAAGAATGCGTGTACAACCAATTGACACACACCTCCAATTTCAACGGAGATAGAGGATGCTTCCTAGAACAATGAGGAAGAGACTACACGCTTTGTCGTTGAAGAACTGCGCCGAAGACGTCAATAATCTTGTTTGCTTTCTTGAAATTTTCGATTTCTTTCTTGTTTATCTTTTTCCTTTGATTTTTGAAATTTTATTACCTTCTTTTTACTTAATTTCAAGTTTTAAGTTTGGTGTCTTTTAGTATTTCTTTTTTTTCTTTCTTGATTTTCAAAATTATTCTTGTTTGTTTTCCTTAAATTTCAATTATTATCTTATTTATCTTTCCTTTATTTCAAAATTTTTAGTTTTAGTTATCTTATCTTTATCTAATTTTAAATTTTAAAGTTTGGTGTTCTCTTTTTCTTTCTTTTTGAATTTCAATTTTTTTTTTAAAAATCCCTTTCTTTTGAATTTTTGAAAATTAATACTTGCACCTTTATCTTATCTTGATTTAATTTCAAATTTTAAGTTTGATGTCTTGTTATTGATGCTTGATGAGCGGATAATTTATACGCTTTTTGGCATTATTTTTAGTATGTTTTTAGTAGGATCTAGTTACTTTTAGGGATGTTTTCATATGTTTTTATGTTAAATTCACATTTCTAGACTTTACTATGAGTTTTTGTATTTTTCTATGATTTCAGGTGAATTTTGCCTGAAATTGAGGGACCTGAGCAAAACTCTGAAGAAAGGCTGACAAAAGGACTGCTGATGCTGATGGATTCTGACCTCCCTGCACTCAAAATGGATTTTCTGGAGCTACAGAACTCCAAATGGCGCGCTTCCAACAGCGTTGGAAAGTAGACATCCAGGGCTTTCCAGAAATATATAATAGTCCATACTTTGTTCGAGAATTGACGATGCAAACTGGCGCTCAACGCCACTTATACGCTGCAGTCTGGAGTTAAACGCCAGAAAAACGTCACGAACCAGAGTTGAACGCCAGAAAAGGGTTACAACCTGGCGTTCAACTCCAGAAATGGCCTCTGCACGTGGATAGCTAAAGCTCAGCCCAAACACACACCAAAGTGGGCCCCGAAAGTGGATTTCTACACTTAGACTTACTCCTGTAAACCCTAGTAACTAGTTTAGTATAAATAGAACTTTTTACTATTGTATTAGTGAGCTTTTGATCATTTTGATCCTGTGATCACGTTTTGGGGGCTGGCCTCACGGCCATGCCTGAATCTTTCACTTATGTATTTTTTAACGGTAGAGTTTCTACATTCCATAGATTAAGGTGTGGAGCTCTACTGTACCTCGAGTATTAATGCAATTACTATTTTCTTCTATTCAATTCAACTTGTTCTTATTCTAAGATATTCATTCGCACCCAAGAACATGATGAATGTGATGATTATGTGACGCTCATCATCATTCTCACCTATGAACGCGTGCCTGACAACCACTTCCGTTCTACATGCAAACAAGCTTGAATGTTTATCTCTTGGATTCCTTAATCAGAATCTTCGTGGTATAAGCTAGAATTGATGGCGGCATTCATGAGAATCCAGAAAGTCTAAACCTTATCTGTGGTATTCTGAGTAGGATTCAATGATCGAATGACTGTGACGAGCTTCAAACTTGCGAGTGCTGGGCGTTAGTGACAGATGCAAAAGGACGAAGAATCCTATTCCAGTATGATCGAGAACCGACAGATGATTAGCCGTGCTGTGACAGAGCATGTGTGCATATTTTTCACTGAGAGGATGGGAAGTAGCCATTGACGACGGTGACACCCTACATACAGCTTGCCATGGAAGGGAGTAAGAAGGATTGGATGGAAGCAATAGGAAAGCAGACGTCCTAGAGTCATACAGTATCTCCATACGCTTATCTGAAATTCCTACCAATGAATTTACATAAGCATTTCTATCCTTTATTATTTAATTAAGTATTTATCTTTTAATTATCTAATCCAATCACATTTGACCCTATGAATCCGCCTGACTGAGATTTACAAGATGGCCATAGCTTGCTTCATACCAACAATCTCCGTGGGATCGACCCTTACTCACGTAAGGTTTATTACTTGGACGACCCAGTGCACTTGCTGGTTAGTTACATGGAGTTGTGACATATTATGAATTGAAATTAGCGCACCAAGTTTTGGAGCCATTACCAGAGATCACAATTCTGCGTACCAAATTTTTGGCGCCGTTGCTGGGGATTGTTCGAGTTTGAACAATTGACGGTTCATCTTGTTGCTCAGATTAGGTAACTTTATTTTGTTTTATTTCTTATTTTCAAAAAAAAAATTTAAAAATACAAAAAAAATTTTCTTTTTCGTTTTTCCAAAAATAATTTTCGAAAAAAATTACATAAAAATTTACAAATTCATAAAATCAAAAATATTTTTGTGTTTCTTGTTTGAGTCTAGTGTCAATTTTTAAGTTTGGTGTCTTGCATGTGTCTCAAGAATTTTCGAAAATTCATATGTTCTTCATGATCTTCAAGTTGTTCTTGGCCAGTCTTCTTGTTTGATCTTTATATTTTCTTGTTGTTTGTCTTTTGTTGTTTTTCATATACATTTTTGCATTCATATCATCTAAGCATTGCAAATTTCTAAGTTTGGTGTCTTGCATGTTTTCTTTGCATTAAAAATTTTCAAAAATAAAGTCTTGATGTTCATCTTGATCTTCAAAGTGTTCTTAGTGTTCATCTTGACATTCATAGTGTTCTTGCATGCATCATTGGTTTTGATCCAAAATTTTCATGTTTTGGGTCATAATCATGTTTTTCTCTTTCATCATTAAAAATTCAAAAATAAAAATAAAAAATTATCTTTCCCTTTTTCACTCAAAAATTTCGAAAATTTGGATTGACCTTTTTCAAAAAAATTTTTAAAATTAGTTGTTTCTTATGAGTTAAATCAAATTTTCAATTTGAAAATCTTGTCTTTTTCAAAATCTTTTTCAAAAATCATATCTTTTTCACTTTTCTTATTTATTTTCGAAAATTTTTAAAATATTTTTCAAAAATCTTTTTCTTATCTTTATCTCATAATTTTCGAAAATATCATCATCAATTAATGTTTTGATTCAAAAATTTCAAGTTTGTTACTTGCTTGTTAAGAAAGATTCAAACTTTAAGTTCTAGAATCATATCTTGTAATTTCTTGTGAATCAAGTCATTAATTGTGATTTTAAAAATCAAATCTTTTTCAAAACTAATTTTAATCATATCTTTTAAAAAATATCTCTTTCAAAATTTTATCTTTTTCAAAATTTGACTTTTAAAATATCTTTTCTAACTTCCTATCTTCTTATCTTTTCAAACTTAATTTTCAAAATCTTTTTCAATCAACTAACTAACTTTTTGTTTGTTTCTTATCTTTTTCAAAACTACCTAACTAATCCTCTCTCTCTTATTTTCGAAAATACCTCCCTCTTTTTCAAAAATTCTTTTTAATTTATTAATTATTCAATTTTTAATTTTAATTTTATTTCATTCCTAATTTTCGAAAAATTACTAACTCTTTTTCAAAATTTATTTTCGAAATTCTCCCTCTCTCATCTTATTCTATTTATTTATTCATCTACTAACATCTCTCCCTCACTCACCAAAAATCCGAACCCCCTCTCTCTCTCTGAGTTCAGATTTTCTCTTCTTCTTTTCTTCTACTCACACTGGGAACCTCTATACTGTGGTAAAAAGGATCCCTATTATTATTATTTTTCTGTTCCCTCCTTTTTCATATGAGCAGGAGCAAGGAGAAGAACATTCTTGTTGAAGCAGATCCAGAACCTGAAAGGACTCTGAAGAAGAAACTAAGAGAAGCTAAAATACAATAATCCAGAGACAACCTTTTAGAAATTCTCGAACAAGAAGAGGAGATGGCAGCCGAAAATAATAATAATGCAAGGAGAATGCTTGGTGACTTTACTGCACCAAATTCCAATTTACATGGAAGAAGCATCTCCATCCCTACCATTGGAGCAAACAATTTTGAGCTGAAACCTCAGCTAGTTTCTCTAATGCAACAAAACTGCAAGTTTCATGGACTTCCATCCGAAGATCTTTTTCAGTTCTTAACTGAATTCTTGCAGATATGTGATACTGTAAAGACTAATGGAGTAGATCCTGAAGTCTACAGGCTCATGCTTTTCCCTTTTGCTGTAAGAGACAGAGCTAGAATATGGTTGGACTCTCAACCAAAAGATAGCCTGAACTCATGGGATAAGCTGGTCTCGGCTTTCTTAGCCAAGTTCTTTCCTCCCCAAAAGCTTAGTAAGCTTAGAGTGGACGTTCAAACCTTCAGACAAAAAGAAGGTGAATCCCTCTATGAAGCTTGGGAGAGATATAAGCAACTGACCAAAAAGTGTCCTACTGACATGCTTTCAGAATGGACCATCCTGGATATATTCTATGATGGTATATCTGAATTAGCTAAGATGTCATTGGATACTTCTGCAGGTGGATCCATTCACCTAAAGAAAACGCCTACAGAAGCCCAAGAACTTATTGACATGGTTGCTAACAACCAATTTATGTACACCTCTGAGAGGAATCCTGTAAGCAATGGGACGCCTCAAAAGAAGAGAGTTCTTGAAATTGATGCTCTGAATGCCATATTGGCTCAGAACAAAATATTGACTCAACAGGTCAATATGATTTCTCAGAGTCTGAATGGAATGCAAGCTGCATCCAACATTACTCAAGAGGCGCCTTCTGAAGAAGAGGCCTATAATCCTGAGAACCCTGCAATAGCAGAGGTAAATTATTTAGGTGAACCTTATGGAAACACCTATAACTCATCATGGAGAAATCATCCAAATTTCTCATGGAAGGATCAACAAAAGCCTCAACAAGGCTTTAATAATGGTGGAAGAAACAGGTTTAACAATAGTAAACCTTTTCCATCATCCACTCAGCAACAGACAGAGCATTCTGAACAAAATACCTCTAATTTAGCAAACTTAGTCTCTGATCTGTCTAAGGCCACTTTAAGTTTCATGAATGAAACAAGGTCCTCCATTAGAAATTTAGAGGCACAAGTGGGCCAGCTGAGTAAGTAGATCACTGAAATCCCTCCCAGTACTCTCCCAAGTAATACAGAAGAAAATCCAAAGAGAGAGTGCAAGGCCATTGATATGACCATCATGGCCGAACCTAGAAGGGAAGGAGAGGACGTGAATCCCAAGGAGGAAGACCTCCTAGGACGTCCAGTGATCAATAAGGAGTTTCCCTTTGAGAAACCAAAGGAATCTGAGGCTCATCTAGAGACCATAGAGATTCCATTGAACCTCCTTATACCCTTCATGAGCTCTGATGAGTATTCCTCCTCTGAAGAGAATGAGGATGTCACTGAAGAGCAAGTTGCCAAGTTTCTTGGTGCAATCATGAAGCTGAATGCCAACTTATTTGGTAAAAAGACTTGGGAAGATGAACCTCCCCTTTTCACCAATGAACTAAATGCATTGGATCTACTGAGATTGCCTCAGAAGAAAGAGGATCCTGGAAAGTTCCTAATACCTTGTACCATAGGCACCATGACCTTTGAGAAGGCTCTATGTGACCTTGGGTCAGGGATAAACCTCATGCCACTCTCTGTAATGGAGAAGCTGGGAATCTTTGAGGTACAAGCTGCTAGAATCTCACTAGAGATGACATACAATTCAAGAAAAGAGGCTTATGGACAAGTAGAGGACATGTTAGTAAAGGTTGAAGGCCTTTACATCCCTGCTGATTTCATAATCTTAGATACTTGAAAGGAAGAGGATGAATCCATCATCCTAGGAAGACCATTCTTAGCCACAGCAAGAGCTGTGATTGATGTGGACAGAGGAGAATTGATCCTTCACATTAATGAGGACAACCTTGTGTTTACAACTCAAGGATCTCTCTCTGCACCCATGGAGAGGAAGCATAAAAAGCTTCTCTCAAAGCAGAGTCAACTAAAGCCACCACAGTCAAACTCTAAGCTTGGTGTTGGGAGGCCACAACTAAACTCTAAGTTTGGTGTCAAACCCCCATATCCAAACTCTAAGTTTGGTGTCGGGAGGTCTCAACAAAGCTCTGCAAATCTGTGAGGCTCCATGAGAGCCCACTGTCAAGCTATTGACGTTAAAGAAGCGCTTGTTGGGAGGCAACCCAATGTTTATTTATCTAATTTTTATTGTTCTTTTATGTTTTATTAGGTTCATGATCATGTGGAGTCACGAAAAAAATAGAAAAATTAAAAACATAATCAAAAACAGTAGAAAAAAATCACACCCTGGAGGAAGACCTTACTGGCATTTAAACGCCAGTAAGAAGCATCTGGTGGGCGTTCAACGCCAGAACAGAGCATGGTTCTGGCGCTGAACGCCAGAAATGGGCAGCATCTGGGCGTTTGAATGCCAGAAATGCACCCTGGAGAAGAGCTGGCGTTGAACGCCCAGAACAAGCATGGTTCTGGCGTTCAACGCCAGAAATGGGCAACAAATGGGCGTTCAACGCCCATAATAAGCACCAATCTGGCGCTGAACACCTAGAGTTGTGTGCAAGGGCATTTTGCATGCCTACTTTGGTGCAAGGTTGTAAATCCTTGAACACCTCAGGATCTGTGGACCCCACAGGATCACCTCAGGATCTATGGACCCCACAGGATTCCCGCCTACCTCCACTCACTTCTTCTCACCCCTTCTTCACACAATCCCATAAACACTCTTCCCCAAAACCCTTCACCAATCACCTCAATCTCTCTTCCCCATCACCTCTTCACCACTCACATCCATCTTCACTTCCCCATAAACCCCACCCACCTTCAAAATTCAAAATCAATTTTCCACCCAACCCACCCTAAATGGCCGAACCTAACCCCCCTCTCTTCCCTATATAAACCCTTCCCTTCTACTTCATTTTCACACAACAAAACCCTCTCTCCTTTACCTTGGCCGAATACACCACTCCCACTCTCTTCCGTATTTTCTTCTTCTTCTTCTTCTTCTATTCTTTCTTTTCTTGCTCAAGGACGAGCAATTTTCTAAGTTTGGTGTGGTAAAAAGCATAGCTTTTTATTTTTTCCATTACCATTGATGGCACCTAAGACCGGAGAAAGCTCTAGAAAAGGGAAAGGGAAGACAAAAGCTTCCACCTCCGAGTCACGGGAGATGGAAAGGTTCATCTCCAAAGCCCATCAAGACCACTTCTATGATGTCGTGGCCAATAAGAAGGTGATCCCCGAGGTCCCTTTCAAACTCAAGAAGAATGAGTATCCGGAGATCCGACATGAGATTCAAAGAAGAGGTTGGGAAGTTCTAACCAACCCCATTCAACAAGTCGGCATCCTTATGGTTCAAGAGTTCTATGCCAATACATGGATCACTAGAAACCATGATCAAAGTAAGAACCCGAACCCAAAGAATTACACTACAATGGTTCGGGGGAAATACTTAGATTTTAGTCCGGAAAATGTAAGATTGGCGTTTAACTTGCCCATGATGCAAGGAGATGAACGCCCTTACAGAAGAAGGGTCAACTTCAATCAAAGGTTGGAACAAGTTCTTAGGGACATATGTGTGGAAGGAGCTCAATAGAAGATTGACTCAAAAGGCAAGCCGGTTCAACTAAGAAGATTGGACCTCAAGCCCATGGCTAGAGGATGGTTGGAGTTCATCCAACGCTCCATCATCCCAACTAGCAACCGGTCTGAAGTTACTGTAGACCGGGCCATCATGATTCATGGCATCATGATTGGAGAGGAAGTAGAAGTACATGAAGTCATCTCCGTTGAATTCTACAAAATAGCCAATAAGTCCTCTCCCATGGCAAGGTGGTGCACGAAATTGTGATCTCCAGGCTCGAACAAATCCTGGTGATGGCTCCAAAGCTTGGTGCTCTGATCTTAATTCATAATTGTCACAACTTCGATACAACTAACCAGCAAGTGCACTGGGTCGTCCAAGTAATACCTTACGTGAGTAAGGGTCGAATCCCACGGAGATTGTTGGTATGAAGCAAGCTATGGTCACCTTGTAAATCTCAGTCAGGCAGATATAAAGTGATAATGGTGTTTTCGAATATTATATAATAAAATAGGGATAGAGATACTTATGTAAATCATTGGTAGGAATTTCAGATAAGCGAATGGAGATGCTTTTCGTTCCTCTGAACCTCTGCTTTCCTGCTATCTTCATCCAATCAGTCTCATTCCTTTCCATGGCTGGCTTTATGTGATACATCACCACTGTCAATGGCTACTTTCGGTCATCTCACGGGAAAATGATCCAATGCCCTGTCACGGCACGGCTAATCGTCTGGAGGCATCACCCTTGCCAATGGCTTCATCTTATCCTCTCAGTGAATAATATGCTCACGCACCCTGTCACGGCACGGCTATTCATCTGTCGGTTCTCGATCATGCTGGAATAGGATTTACTATCCTTTTGCGTCTGTCACTAACGCCCTGCAATCGCGAGTTCGGAGCTCGTCACAGTCATTCAATCATTGAATCCTACTCGGAATACCACAGACAAGGTTTAGACTTTCCGGATTCTCTTGAATGCCGCCATCTGTCTAGCTTACACCACGAAGATTCCGATTAGGGGATCTGAGAGATATTCATTCTAGCTTATTTCATGTAGAACAGAAGTGTTTGTCAGGCACGCGTTCATAAGGGAGAAGGATGATGAGCGTCACACATAATCATCACCTTCATCACGTTCTTGGGTGCGAATGGATATCTTAGAAGCGAAATAAGAAGAATTGAATAGAAAACAGTAGTACTTTGCATTCATCTTTGAGGAACAGCAGAGCTCCACACCTTAATATATGGAGTGTAGAAACTCTACCGTTGAAAATACATAAGTGGAAGGTCCAGGCATGGCCGAGATGGCCAGCCCCCTAAACGAGATCACAGGATCAAAATACAATCCAGGATGCCTAATACAATAGTAAGTGGTCCTATTTATAATAAACTAGCTACTAGGGTTTACATGAGTAAGTATTTGATGTATAAATCCACTTCCGGGGCCCACTTGGTGTGTGTTTGGGCTGAGCTTAAGTGTTGCACGTGCAGAGGCCATTTGTGGAGTTGAACGCCAGTTTTTGTGCCAGTTTGGGCGTTCAACTCTGGTTTTGGATCCTTTTCTGGCGCTGGACGCCAGATTTGGGTAGAAAGCTGGCATTGAACGCCAGTTTACGTCGTCAATTCTTGGCCAAAGTATGGACTATTATATATTGCTGGAAAGCCCTGGATGTCTACTTTCCAACTCAATTGGAAGTGCGCCATTTCGAGTTCTGTAGCTCCAGAAAATCTACTTTGAGTGCAGGGAGGTCAGAATCTAACAGCATCAGCAGTCCTTTTTCAACCTCTGAATCTGATTTCTGCTCAAGTCTCTCAATTTCAGCCAGAAAATACCTGAAATCACAGAAAAACACACAAACTCATAGTAAAGTCCAGAAATGTGAATTTAACACAAAATCTATTAAAAACATCCCTAAAAGTAACTAGATCCTACTAAAAACATACTAAAAACAATGTCAAAAAGCGTATAAATTATCCGCTCATCACAACACCAAACTTAAATTGTTGCTTGTCCCCAAGCAACTGAAAATCAAAATAGGATAAAAAGAATAGAATATACTATAAATTCCAAACTATCAATGAAACAGAGCTTCAATCATATGAGCGGGACTTATAGCTTTTTGCCTCTTGAATAGTTTTGGCATCTCACTTTATCCATTGAGGTTCAGAATGATTGGCATCTATAGGAACTTCAGATTTCGAATAGTGTTATTGACTCTCTTAGTTCAGTATGATGATTCTTGAACACAGCTTCTTTATGAGTCTTGGCCGTGGCCCTAAGCATTTTGTTTTCCAGTATTACCACCGGATACATAAATGCCACAGACGCATAATTGGGTGAACCTTTTCAGATTGTGACTCAGCTTTGCTAAAGTCCCCAATTAGAGGTGTCCAGGGTTCTTAAGCACACTCATTTTTTGCTTTGGACCTTGACTTTAACCGCTCAGTCTCAAGTTTTCACTTGACACCTTCACGCCACAAGCACATGGTTAGGGACAGCTTGGTTTAGCCGCTTAGACCAGGATTTTATTCCTTTAGGCCCTCCTATCCACTGATGCTCAAAGCCTTGGGATCCTTTTTATTGCCCTTGCCTTTTGGTTTTAAGGGTTATTGGCTTTTTTTTTTCTTGCCTCTTGGTTTTAAGAGCTTTTGGCTTTTTCTGCTTGCTTTTCTTTCTATTATATTTTTTTTTCGCCTATTTTTTTTTCTGCAAGCTTTATTCTTTGCTGCTTTTTCTTGCTTCAAGAATCATTTTTATGATTTTTCAGATTATCAAATAACATGTCTCCTAGTCATCATTCTTTCAAGAGCCAACATATTTAACATTCTTAAACAACAACTTCAAAAGACATATGCACTGTTCAAGCATACATTCAGAAAACAAGAAGCATTGTCACCACATCAATATAATTAAACTAAGTTCAAGGATAAATTCGAAACTCATGTACTTCTTGTTCTTTTGAATTAAAACAGTTCTTATTTTAAGAGAGGTGATGGATTCATAGGACATTCATATCTTTAAGACAAAGTTACTAACTACTAATGATCATGTAATGAAGACACAAACACAGATAAGCACATAACATAGAAAACGAAAAGCAGAAGAATTAAGAACAAGGAATGAATCCACCTTAGTGATGGTGGCGTTTCAATGATGTTTTTGAGCTCTTCTATGTCTCTTCCTTGCCTTTGTTGATCCTCCTTCATTGCTTTTTAGATCTTCTCTGATTTCATGAAGGATGATGGAGTGCTCTTGATGTTCCACCCTTAGTTGCTTCCAATAATTGTGTGGAAGAAAATGAATCCCCTGAGGTATCTCAGGGATCTCTTGATTTGCAGTCAAATGTTCTACCACTGAGCTATAGACCCTTGATGGAAGCTTTTGTCTTCCCTTTCCTCTTTCTAGAGGTTTCTCTGACCTTAGGTGCCATCAATGGTTATGGAAAAAACAAAAAAGTTATGCTTTTACCACACCAAACTTAGAATGTTGCTCGCCCTCGAGCAAAAGAAGATATGGAGGAGATGGATGGGAGTGTGTATTCGGCCATATGGGTGGGACTGGGTGGGATAGAGATGTTGAATTTTTAAAGGTAGTGGGTATATGGATGTGAGTGGGAAATGGAAGACAGAAGGGATGAGTGTTTATTGGGAATAGAGGATGATTGAGAAGAGAGAAGAGAGTGAGTGAAGGTAGGTGGGGGTCCTGTGGGGTCCACAGATCTTGGGGTGTCAAGGCATTTACATCCCTGCACCAATTTAGGCATGCAAAATGCCCTTGCACACAACTCTGGGCGTTCAGCGCCAGGTTGGTGCCCATTTTGGGCGTTCAACGCCCCTTTGCTGCCATTTCTGGCGTTGAACGCCAGAACCATGCTTGTTCTGGGCGTTCAGCGCCAGGATGCTCCCATTCTGGGCGTTCAGCGCCAGAACTATGCTCTGTTCTGGCATTTGAACGCCAGACAGATGCTCCTCCAGGGTGTGATTTTTCTTCTGCTGTTTTTTGATTCCGTTTTTGATTTTTTTTTGTTTATTTTGTGACTTCACATGATCATGAACCTAAGAAAACATGAAAAACAATAAAAATAAGAATTAGATAAACATTGGGTTGCCTCCCAACAAGCGCTTCTTTAATGTCAATAGCTTGACAGTGGGCTCTCATGGAGCCTCACAGATGTGCAGAGCTTTGTTGAGACTCTCCAACACCAAACTTAGAGTTTGGATATGGGAGTTCAACACCAAACTTAGAGTTTGGTTGTGGCCTCCCAACACCAAACTTAGAGTTTGACTGTGGGGGCTCTGGTTGACTCTGCTTTGAGAGAAGCTTTTCAAGCTTCCTCTCCATGGTTGCAGAGGGAGATCCTTGAGTTTTGAATACAAGGGAGTTCTCATTCCATTGAAGGACTATTTCACCTCTGTCAACATCAATCACAGCACTTGCTGTGGCCAGGAAAGGTCTTCCTAGGATGATGGATTCATCCTCTTCCTTTCCAGTATCCAGGACTATGAAATCAGCAAGGATGTAAAGGCCCTCAACCTTTACTAATACATCTTCTACTTGTCCATAAGCCTGTTTTCTTGAGCTGTCTGCCATCTCTAGTGAGATTTTAGCAGCTTGCACCCCATAGATTCCCAGTTTCTCTATTACAGAGAGGGGAATGAGGTTTATTCCTGAACCAAGGTCACACAGAGCCTTAAAGATTATGGTGCCTATGGTACAGGGTATTATGATCTTTCCAGGATCCTGTCTCTTCTGAGGCAATGTCAGTTGATCCAGATCACTTAGTTCATTGATGAACAAGGGAGGTTCAACTTCCCAAGTATCAATGCCAAATAATTTGGCATTCAGCTTCATGATTGCACCAAGAAACTTGGCAGTTTGCTCTTCAGTAACATCCTCATTCTCTTCAGAAGAGGAATACTCATCAGAGCTCATGAAGGGTATAAAGAGGTTCAATGGAATCTCTATGGTCTCTAGATGAGCCTCAGAGTCCTTTGGTTCCTCAGAGGGAAGCTCCTTATTGGTCACTGGACGTCCCAGGAGGTCTTCCTCCTTGGGATTCATGTCCTCTCCTCTCCTCACAGGTTCGGCCATGGCACTTATGTCAATGGCCTTGCACTCTCCTTTTGGATTCTCTTCTGTATTGCTTGGGAGAGTACTAGGAGGGATTTCAGTGATCCTTTTACTCAGCTGGCCCACTTGTGCTTCCAGATTTCTAATGGAAGATCTTGTTTCATTCATGAAACTTATAGTGGCCTTAGATAGATCAGAGACTAGATTTGCTAAATTAGAAGCATTTTGTTCAGAGTTCTCTGTCTGTTGCTGAGTTGATGATGGAAAAGGCTTGCTATTGCTAAACCTGTTTCTTCCACCATTATTAAAGCCTTGTTGGGGCTTTTGATCCTTCCATGAGAAATTTGGGTGATTTCTCCATGTTGAGTTATAGGTGTTTCCATAAGGTTCACCTAAGTAATTTACCTCTACTATTGCAGGGTTCTCAGGATCATAAGCTTCTTCTTCAGGAGAAGCCTCTTGAGTACTGTTGGATGCAGCTTGCATTCCATGCAGACTCTGAGAAATCATATTGACTTGCTGAGTCAATATTTTATTCTGAGCCAATATGGCATTCAGAGTATCAACTTCAAGAACTCCCTTCTTCATAGGCGTCCCATTACTCACAGGATTCCTTTCAGAAGTGTACATGAACTGGTTATTAGCAACCATGTCAATGAGTTCTTGAGCTTCTGCAGGCGTTTTCTTTAGGTGAATGGATCCACTTGCAGAAGTGTCCAGTGACATCCTTGATAGCTCAGATAAACCATCATAGAATATATCCAGGATGGTCCATTCTAAAAGCATGTCAGAAGGATACCGTTTGATCAACTGTTTGTATCTTTCCCAAGCTTCATAGAGGGATTCACCTTCTTTCTGTCTGTAAGAAAGCTGTGACCAGCTTATCCCAAGAGTTCAGGCTGTCTTTGGGTTGAGAATCCAACCATAATCTAGCTCTGTCTCTTACAGCAAAAGGGAAAAGCATGAGCCTGTAGACTTCAGGATCTACTCCATTAGTCTTAACAGTATCACATATCTGCAAGAATTTAGTTAAGAACTGAAAAGGATCTTCAGATGGAAGTCCATGAAACTTGCAGTTCTGCTGCATCAGAGAAACTAATTGAGGTTTCAGCTCAAAGTTGTTTGCTCTAATGGCAGGAATGAAGATGCTTCTTCCATGTAAATTGGAATTAGGTGCAGTAAAGTCACCAAGCATCTTCCTTACATTATTATTATTTTCGGCTGCCATCTCCTCTGCCTGTTCGAAAATTTCTGAAAGGTTATCTCTGGATTGTTGTATTTTAGCTTCTCTTAATTTTTTTCTTCAGAGTCCTTTCAGGTTCTGGATCTGCTTTAATAAGAATGTTCTTGTCCTTGCTCCTGCTCATATGATAAAGAAGATGACACAGAAAAAATAGTAATAATAATATGGATCCTTTATACCACAGTATAGGGATCCTTGTGTTAATAGAAGAAAAGAAGAGAAGAAAATCTGAACTCAGAGAGAGAGGGGGTTCAGATTTTTGGAGAGTTGAAGGAAAGATGTTAGTATATCAATAAACAAATAGAAGAAGATGAGAGGGGGAAGTTAATTTTCGAAAACAATTTTTGAAAAAGAGTTAGTGATTTTTGAAAATAGTTTTTGAAGAAGGTTAGTATTTTTTTCGAAAATTTTTTTTAAATAAAAAATAAAAATAATTAGTTAATAAAAAAGAAATTTTTGAAAAAGAGGGAAGATATTTTCGAAAATTAGAGAGAGAGAGTTAGTTAGGTAGTTTTGAAAAAGTTAAGAAACAAACAAAAAGTTAGTTAGTTAGTTGAAACAAATTTTGAAAACCAATTTTGAAAAGATAAGAAGTTAGGAAGTTAGAAAAGATATTTTGAAAAGATATTTTTGAAAAAGATAAGATTGAAATTAGTTTTGAAAAAGATTTGATTTTTAAAATCTCAATTAATGACTTGATTCATAAGAAATCACAAGATATGATTCTAGAACTTAAAGTTTGAATCTTTCTTAACAAGCAAGTAACAAACTTCAAATTTTTGAATCAAAACATTAATTGTTATTGTTATTTTCGAAAATTTGTGATAAAAATAAGAAAAAGATTTTTGAAAAATATTTTTGGAATTTTCGAAAATAACCAAAAATTTTGAAAAAGATTTGATTTTTGAAAAAAAGATTTTGAAAAAGATAAGATTTTCAAATTGAAAATTTGATTTGACTCATGAGAAACAATTAGATTTTAAAAATTTTTGAAAAAGTCAATTCAAATTTTCAAATTTGATGAGAGAAAAAGGGAAAGATAATTTTTTTTTTATTTTTGAAATTTTTATGAAAACATGAAAATTATGCAATGCATGAAATTTTTAGATCAAAACAATGAATGCATGCAAGAATGCTATGAATGTCAAGATGAACACCAAGAACACCATGAATATCAAGATGAACATCATAGACACAATTTTGAAAAAAATTTAATGCAAAGAAAACATGCAAGACACCAAACTTAGAATTCTTTAATGCTTACGCACTAAGAATTCAAGAATGCATATGATAAACATGAAAAGACACAAAACAAAAAATCATCAAGATCAAACAAGAAGACTTACCAAGAACAACTTGAAGATCATGAAGAACACTATGAATGCATGATATTTTCGAAAAAATGCAAGATGCATATGCAAGTGACACCAAACTTATGATATGACTCAAGACTCAAACAAGAAACACAAAAATATTTTTGATTTTTATGATTTTCTAATTTTTTTTTTGGATTTTTATTTTATGTTTTTCGAAAAATAATTTTGAAAAAGAAAAGAAGGATTCCAAAATTTTTAATATGAATTCCAGGAATCTTATGCTCTAAAGCTCCAATCAAAGGGTCAGGCATGGCTTATTAGCCAGCCAAGTTTTAGTATGTAACTCAGACATGACACGCCTGACATTCCTTACATTCAACAGCCAATTGGCTAAGAAAGATAAAGAAGCTCTTTTCTTGAGTATAAGAATTGAGACATGGCTTTACAGCCAGCCAGGCTTCAACATGCTCCATGAAACACTAGAATTCATTCTTAAAAATTCTGAAAGGAAAATATATTTTTGAAAACATTTTTATTTTAAATTTTTTTTTTCGAAAACAAAGGAAGAATTTTTGAAATATTTTTGAAAATTTTTTTGAAAACAAGACAAAAAGAAAATTACCTAATCTGAGCAACAAGATGAACCGTCAGTTGTCCAAACTCAAACAATCCCCGGCAACGGCGCCAAAAACTTGGTGCACGAAATTGTGATCTCCAGGCTCGAACAAATCCTGGTAATGGCTCCAAAGCTTGGTGCTCTGATCTTAATTCATAATTGTCACAACTTCGATACAACTAACCAGCAAGTGCACTGGGTCGTCCAAGTAATACCTTACGTGAGTAAGGGTCGAATCCCACAGAGATTGTTGGTATGAAGCAAGCTATGGTCACCTTGTAAATCTCAGTCAGGCAGATATAAAGTGATAATGGTGTTTTCGAATATTATATAATAAAATAGGGATAGAGATACTTATGTAAATCATTGGTAGGAATTTCAGATAAGCGAATGGAGATGCTTTTCGTTCCTCTGAACCTCTGCTTTCCTGCTATCTTCATCCAATCAGTCTCATTCCTTTCCATGGCTGGCTTTATGTGATACATCACCACTGTCAATGGCTACTTTCGGTCATCTCACGGGAAAATGATCCAATGCCCTGTCACGGCACGGCTAATCGTCTGGAGGCATCACCCTTGCCAATGGCTTCATCTTATCCTCTCAGTGAATAATATGCTCACGCACCCTGTCACGGCACGGCTATTCATCTGTCGGTTCTCGATCATGCTGGAATAGGATTTACTATCCTTTTGCATCTGTCACTAACGCCCTGCAATCGCGAGTTCGGAGCTCGTCACAGTCATTCAATCATTGAATCCTACTCGGAATACCACAGACAAGGTTTAGACTTTCCGGATTCTCTTGAATGCCGCCATCTGTCTAGCTTACGCCACGAAGATTCCGGTTAGGAGATCTGAGAGATATTCATTCTAGCTTATTTCATGTAGAACAGAAGTGTTTGTCAGGCACGCGTTCATAAGGGAGAAGGATGATGAGCGTCACACATAATCATCACCTTCATCACGTTCTTAGGTGCGAATGGATATCTTAGAAGCGAAATAAGAAGAATTGAATAGAAAACAGTAGTACTTTGCATTGATCTTTGAGGAACAGCAGAGCTCCACACCTTAATCTATGGAGTGTAGAAACTCTACCGTTGAAAATACATAAGTGGAAGGTCCAGGCATGGCCGAGATGGCCAGCCCCCTAAACGAGATCACAGGATCAAAATACAATCCAGGATGCCTAATACAATAGTAAGAGGTCCTATTTATAATAAACTAGCTACTAGGGTTTACATGAGTAAGTATTTGATGTATAAATCCACTTTCGGGGCCCACTTGGTGTGTGTTTGGGCTGAGCTTAAGTGTTGCACGTGCAGAGGCCATTTGTGGAGTTGAACGCCAGTTTTTGTGCCAGTTTGGGCGTTCAACTCTGGTTTTGGATCCTTTTCTGGCGCTGGACGCCAGATTTGGGTAGAAAGCTGGCATTGAACGCCAGTTTACGTCATCAATTCTTGGCCAAAGTATGGACTATTATATATTGCTGGAAAGCCCTGGAAGTCTACTTTCTAACTCAATTGGAAGCGCGCCATTTCGAGTTCTGTAGCTCCAGAAAATCCACTTTGAGTGCAGGGAGGTCAGAATCCAACAGCATCAGCAGTCCTTTTTCAACCTCTGAATCTGATTTCTGCTCAAGTCTCTCAATTTCAGCCAGAAAATACCTGAAATCACAGAAAAACACACAAACTCATAGTAAAGTCCAGAAATGTGAATTTAACACAAAATCTATTAAAAACATCCCTAAAAGTAACTAGATCCTACTAAAAACATACTAAAAATAATGTCAAAAAGCGTATAAATTATCCGCTCATCACAAGGCTAGCTTTTCCTCATCTTATTTTGCCATCTATGTTACTCAGTTGGAGCTTTCATAGAAGGTGACATTCTCATTGAGGAAGAGAAGCCCATCACTAAAAGAAGGATGGAGCAAACAAGAGAGCCCACTCATGAAGCCCAAGGGATGCATGAAGAAGCTCATTATCATCAAGAAATCCCTGAAATACCTCAAGGGATGCACTTTCCTCTACAAAATTTTTGAGAGCAAATCAACACCTCCCTAGGAGAATTAAGTTCCAATATGGGACAACTAAGGGTGGAACATCAAGAGCACTCCATCATCCTTCATGAAATTAGAGAAGATCAAAAAGCAATGAGGGAGGAGCAACAAAGACAAGGAAGAGACATAGAAGAGCTCAAGGACATCATTGGTTCCTCAAGAAGGAAACGCTACCATCACTAAGGTGGACTCATTCCTTGTTCTTAATTTCTCTGTTTTTTCGTTTCTTTATGTTAAATATTTGCTTATGTTTTGTGTCTCTACTCCATGATCATTAGTATTTAGTAGCTATGTCTTAAAGCTATGAATAATTCCATGAATCATTCACCTCTCTTAAATAAAAATGTTTTAATTCAAAAGAACAAGAAGTACATGAGTTTCAAATTTATCTTTGAATTTAATTTAATTATATTGATGTGGTGGCAAATACTTTTTGTTTTCTGAATGAATGCTTGAACAGTGCATATGTCTTTTGAATTTATTGTTTATGAATGTTAAATATGTTGGCTCTTGAAGAATGATGAACAAAGAGAAATGTTATTGATAATTTGAAAAATCATGAAAATGATTCTTGAAGCAAGAAAAAGCAGCAAAGAACAGAGCTTGCAGATGATGCCAGGGCATCTTGGCCAGTTTCACTGACCTTTTCTTTACTGTTTTTAGGGTAGTTTCATGCATTTCCTTAGGAAATAAGCTAGTTTTGGGTAGATATTCACTTACACCTTGATTCAAGCATACATTGTGCATTTTACATGATTTCATGAGGATTTTGCATGAGTTTAGTGACAAATTGTATGCTGCATTACCCATGACTTGGACTAGAACCTTGATGCACTCTATTGCTTGATTTCAGGACCAAAGGAAGCAAGGAATGGGAGGTAACTTGCAAAGTTAATGAGAAAAGTGATTGCCAATAACGCTCTCGAAGCCATCATTGCCCACATTAAGAGTCACGTTAACTAAGTTAACGTGAACTCTAACGTGGAGAAAGGAAGTTGAGCCAACGTTAGTGACACTTAACATTGTCACTAACGTTGGCAAATGCTCATGAGTGGCCACGTTAGAGTCCACGTTAACTTATTTAACGTGGCCTCTAACGTTAAAAGGGGGGAGAAAAGCCAACGTTAGTGACATTCAACATTGTCACTAACGTTGGCCTAAGGAGTAACACACCACGTTAACTCCCACGTTAACTTGGTTAACGTGGGAGCTAACGTAAGAAGCAAGAGTGGTCGACAACGTTAGTGACACCCAATATTGTCACTAACATTGGAAGCAACCACACAACCCCCCAAGGAGCCACGTTAACTTCCACGTTAACTTAGTTAACGTGGAGGCTAACGTGTGAGAAAGAGGGTGATGGCCAACGTTAGTGACACTCAACACTGTCACTAACGTTGGAAGGAGCCACACAAGCCACTAAGAACCACGTTAACTCCCACGTTAACTTAGTTAACGTTGAAGCTAACGTTGATGAGTGAATGATGATCCAACGTTAGTGACATTCAACATTGTCACTAACGTTGGGGATGGCTAAGCATGGCCACGTTAGAAGCCACGTTAACCTAGTTAACGTGGACTCTAACGTGAGACATAGAGGCACCTTGGAACGTTAGTGACAATGTTGAGTGTCACTAACGTTCTCGAAGGATGGCAAGCCCACGTTAAAGAGCCACGTTAACTAAGTTAACATGGGCTCTAACGTGGGAACAAAGGGGGGCTTTTCAAAGTTATTGGGAATGTTAAGTCCCAATAACGTGTGCGAAGGACTTAGATGCAATGTTAGTGGCAACGTTTGTGCCACTAACGTTGAAGTTAACGTGGCTTTTACTTAGGAACGTTAGTGAGAAATTTGATTGTCACTAATGTTCTCGAACTCATATTTTCACTAAATGTTAACACGCCTAATGTCCTGAGCTAAAGTCTCTGCCCACTCCACACTTTCTCTCTGTAAGTAAAGCCAAGCCCAAATGAAGAAGAGAACTGCTTCAAACTCAAGATCAAAAGGCCCAAGATTTGAAGAGCCAACTAAAATCTGAGAAGAGTAGTATATATAGGAGTAGCTTTGAATTATTTAGGGGGTTCAAAAAGTTGGAAAATAGAACTACTCTCTGTATTTTACTGCATCTCTAGTTTTATTATGTATTCTCCATCTTTGTTTTTATTTTCCAGAGCTATGAACAACTAAACCCCTTTCATTGGGTTAGGGAGCTCTGTTGTAAATTGATGGATCAATACTAATTTTCTTTATTCTTCCTCTCTCTTTCTCTTGATTTTTCTTGAAAGCTTTCGATCTTCATCCAATTGGGTAGCTGTCTTGGAAAAGAAGCTATTCAAACTTGGATCTCTTCTGAACCTTGAAAGAGGAATGAAGAGATCAAGCTAGAAATGCTTTCTCATGCTGGACCAAATTGGGTTTGGATGGATATGTGACTATAATCCTCTCAATACCTGGTTTGGGAAATGCATGTGGTATAATCAGTGACCACACTTCATCTCTTCTCATGAGCAATTGACCAAGGAATTGGCTATTGATCAAGATTTGAGAGATTGAATTGCATGAAATTGTAATTCAATCAATTAAGATTGCCAAGGAGATCAATGAGTGCAGTGATTGAGGAAGAGATGAAAATGACTTTGATCCGGAGAATTGCAACATCTCCTAAGCCCAATGAACTCCCCATTTCTGATCTCACCCATTCTCTTTAATTTCTGCATTTACTTTTATGAGCAATCACCCCATTCCCATTTACAATTCTGCAATTTACTTTCAGTCATTTACTTTCAGCTCTTTAATTTTAGCATTTACTTCTTCTGCCATTTACATTCCGGCCATTTTATTTTCTGCAAATCTCAACCCAAATTCTGAATTCGCTCAACTAGAACATTCTTCTAATTAAAGTTGCTTGATCAATCAATCCCTGTGGGATTCGACCTCACTCTATTGTGAATTTTTACTTGACGACAAATTTGGTACACTTGCCGAAGGAAATTTGTTGAGAGACAGTTTCCACCCGCATCAAGTTTATGGCGCCGTTGCTGGGGATTGATTGTGCATCAACAATGATTAAATTGGAAGATCACTAGATTGAGCATTTTTATTTTGTTGTTTTCAATTTCTGTTGAGTAATTTACTTTCTGTCTTAGTTAACTTCTTCCCTTCCCCCTCTATTTCGTCGTTTTTTCTTTGTTATTTTCAATTCAGTTTGCTAACCCACTAACTGTTTGATATATTGCATCACTCACAACTAACAGTAATTCTAACAGAAATACTTGCTGTACATATTTCTCCTTGCTTGTACTTGTTGGTTGTATGACAGGGAGAAGAAGCGGGGCTTCAACTTCCTTCAATTCTGAACCTGAGAGGACCTTCCTTAGATTAAGGAGGGAGGCAAGAGAAAAGAAAGTGGTTGGTGCTGAGGAAGAGGAGGAATTCTTTGAACCAAACATGGAAGACAACATGGAAAACCATCATGAAGAAGAGAATCACAACCATGGTGGAGGAGGTAGAGCAAATCAAGCTGGGGAGGATAGAAAAGTTTTAGGCTCTTACATCAATCCAAACCCAGGAAATTGTGGAAGTAGCATCCAAAAGACAACAATCCATGCCAACAACTTTGAACTTAAACCACAACTCATCACCCTTGTTCAGAACAACTGTTCGTTTGGAGGAGGTGTCCAAGAACACCCCAATCAACATCTAACCACCTTCCTGAGGATATGTGACACAGTAAAGTCTAATGGTGTTCATCCTGACACCTATAGACTGCTCTTATTTCCATTCTCACTCAAGGATAAAGCAGCCAAGTGGCTGGAGTCTTTCCCAAAGGAGAGCTTGACAACTTGGGAAGATGTGGTGAACAAATTCTTGGCAAGATTCTACCCCTCTCAACGAATCAATTGGCTGAGAGCTGAGGTCCAAACTTTCAGGCAACAAGATGGAGAGACCCTATATGAAGCATGGGAGAGGTTCAAGGACTTAACAAGGAGGTGCCAACCAGATATGTTCAATGAATGGGTGCAGCTGCACATCTTCTATGAAGGCTTGTCATATGAAACAAAAAAGGCAGTAGATTATTTCTCTGGAGGATCCTTGAATAAGAAAAAGACCATTGAAGAAGCCATAGATGTCATTGAGACTGTAGCTAAGAATGACTACTTCTATGCTTCTGAAAGAGGGAACACTAGAGGAGTGATGGAGCTAAATAATGTAGATGCTCTGCTGGCTCAGAACAAGCTCATTACTAAGTAACTAGCTGACCTTACCAAGAAGATGGAGAAAAACCAAGTAGCAGCAATCACCACTTCATCAACAACCCAAGAAGGAGTGAATGAAGAGGCAGAGGAAAGTCAGGAGCAAGCTAACTACATTGGGAATTCACCTAGGCAAAACTATGATCCATACTCCAAGACCTACAACCCTGGATGGAGGAACCACCCAAACTTTGGGTGGGGAAATCAACAAGATCAAGCCCAAGATCAGAGACGTCACAACCCCAACAACAATGCAACTCACCAACAATTCACACAGAGGACATATCAACACCCCCATAACAACACCTCTCCACATCCATATCAAAACCAAAATAACACTCCTCATCCTTCCACCTCTAATCCCCATCTACCATCATTTGATGACAGACTCTCTAAGATTGAAACCTTACTTGAAGGAATATGCAAAGACATCCAAGACAACAAGGTGTTCAAAGAAGAGGTGCGAGCAAATATCAAGAATCAGGGAGAAACCATCAAGAAACTGGAATTTCAAGTGGGAAATCTATCTGAGAGGATTCCCAAACCTACTGATAGCTCCCCAAGTGACACAGAGAAAAACTCTAGAGGGGAAGCCAAGAAAGTAAGATGGGAAGACTGCAAGATGGTCACTACAAGTGATAAGGAGACTGAAGACAAGCAAAGCACACTGTCAGAACAACCTGAAGATACCTCAACAAAGAAGGATGAAAAAGATCATCATGAACCTGAAATTTCACAACAAGAGCTGTTGAGGCTCTATGCACCCTTCCCTCAACTGCTCAATGGTGCTGTGGGGAAGAGAATATACTCAAGGTTCCTAGACTTGTTTGCATCTCTGCATGTAAACATACCATTCATTAAGGTGATACAACAAATGCCTGCATTCATCAAGTATATGAAGGAACTTCTTCCCAGGAAAAGCTCACTCAAGGGAGACCAGACTATAGTGATGAACAAGGAATGTAGTGCCCTGATTCAACCTGAGTTGCCTACAAAAAGAAGAGACCCAGGGAGTTTTCACATCCCTTGTGCCATAGGGGAAACATTTTTTGATAGAGCACTATGTGATTTGGGGGCAAGCATCAATCTACTGCCCTTATCCCTGGTGAAAAGGCTGCAGATCAATGAGATAATGCCCACAGATGTAGTCATCAGACTGGCTGACAAGACTCAAAAGCAAGCAATAGGAGTGGTGGAAAATGTGTTGCTAAAGGTTGGGAAATACTTTCTCCCAACAGACTTTGTCATCCTGGACATGGAAGAGAGCCACACTCACCCAATCATATTGGGAAGACCATTCCTAGCTACGGCCAGAGCACTCATAGATGTGGAGAAAGGGGAGCTAATATTGCAGATTCATGATGAACGGCTCAGCTTTAATGTCTTCAAACTCTCACAAGAAGTAGACCAAGAGCACAAGGAACCAAGCAAAGATCATAATGAGGTGCTGAAAGAGGAAACAAGCATTGAAGCACAACTAACACATCTGGGGACTCCTTTGATCGATAAACAAGGAAAACAGCAATTGCCACAGCTCAAGGAAAAGTTGGAGGAACCTAAACCTCTAGAGGCATGTGAAGACAACATCAAAACTCCTTTAGAAGAGGAAGTCATCAAGAACAAGGCAAGGGAAACAAGGAAGAAAGTACCAAGGGGGTGGAGGAACAAGAAGATCCCTACGGAAGACTTCTCTCCAGGGGATAGAGTGATCTCAGCTTACTTCCCAGATATCCCCCTAATCTCCTTACTGTACCATCTCAGCTCCCTAAAGTCTTCACAATCAACAGAGTTCTCTCCCTAGAACATGTAGAGATCATTGATACAACCAATGGATATAAATCCACAGCAAGAGGGGGGACTTCAAGCATTACCAACCACCCTGACGAGGGAGAAACGTCGAGCTAGCGACGATAAAAAAGCGCTTTGTTGGGAGGCAACCCAACCTCAGGTAACTTCTTTTTCATTTACATTTCAATAAGGATAACAAGCTGTTTCCCCTGCATGGTGAGAAGCTAAGTTTGGTGTTCCACACCAAGCCAATTTGAGAGTGAAAATGTGATTCTAAGTTTGGTGTTCCACCAAAGGAGTTTACTTAGAATCACACTACACTCTCAGAACTCATTGCTAGCTCCAACCAATCAGGGGAACCACTTGGAAGTAGTTTAATCTCTAATAATTGGTTGTTATCAACAAGATACGAGGTTCTATGCATGTATGCAAGGTATTGTACTAGGCAAGGAACTAAGTTTGGTGTTCACACACCAAATTGAGTTCAGGAATCACAAGCATACATGTAAACTGACTATCTCTCAAGCACTTGGGGAACAAGCAACTTTCAATAACTTTGCAGGAAGCTTATGAGGAGATGGAGCACCTTCACCCAAAGAATTGAGGGAGCAAGGACTATGCCTATGACAACAACAGGGCAACTGGATTGATGTAGCAAACCATTACCTGAAGGTTGTATTGCTATTTAATTCTATCCACTCATCGTGCTGAAAACAAGAAACCCGAATGCACTATGGATTGATAGTCACTTGTTGATTGGAACCAATTTTCAATTCTGCAATTTTAGTGTTCATTGCTTAGGTCTATGATGTTTGGTCTAAGTGTCAATGCATCCCTCCTTTACTTATTGTATGCTTGTTCTTTAAATCAAATGAAGAGAGAATGTTTATGTTTCAAAAGACCAGAGTGGAGTTCATACTATGGAGTGCATTCATGAGTTGTTGGTGTGATCATAAGTTAGCTAAGTTGGTTCAACCATAAGGTGGGATGACAACTATCTGGCCTGAATACTCTACTTTGAATATACCCATGAGACTAAGTATATAACAAGATCCTAATAAGGAAAAGGGAAAGAACAATGAAAGTAGAAAAACAAAAGGAAAAGAGTAAGCAATAAGGCTAGGCACCAATGGTTTTAACCTTAAGACATGTGTCTGTGGTGCTCTTGTGTAAGGGATCTACTTGGATGAATAAGCTCTTAGGGGTGCTTTATCACCTGGTAACTTGGGTTAACTAACCCGGGATTATCAGCTGAAAGTCCGCTATCAAGAGTAACCCTCACTACAAAGCACTTAGTAACCCAAAGAGGTGCTGGACACCAAGGTCTCAAGAAGGAAAATAAATGAACCAGATGCCTGTGGTGTGTATGTATGGGGGAGAGACTTGAGGGAGTAAGTCCTTAGGGGTGTCTCAACACCTAGCACCTTGAACCAACTGGTTCGGGAGTGTTGCCTGAAAGCTTATCTTAAAGAGTTGCCCCCTTACAGAGCACTTAGCCTAAATAACACAAATAAGCCCTGAAATGACAATAAAAGGATCAATGAATAAAAGTCTCATGGGATATAAGCAAAGTGAGTGTTTTAGGACATGATAAAGGTCTGAAAGCCAGTAAAGGAATGAACCTAAGTTGCTATGCATGAAACCACCATAAAATCAGTGACATGACTTCTACAAGAATAACTCATTTCTCTTGGCATTCCATTCATCATTCTCTTGTTCCAGTACTTGCTTAGGGACAAGCAAGCTTTAAGTTTGGTGTTGTGATGCCAGGGCATCTTGGCCAGTTTCACTGACCTTTTCTTTACTGTTTTTAGGGTAGTTTCATGCATTTCCTTAGGAAATAAGCTAGTTTTGGGTAGATATTCACTTACACCTTGATTCAAGCATACATTGTGCATTTTACATGATTTCATGAGGATTTTGCATGAGTTTAGTGACAAATTGTATGCTGCATTACCCATGACTTGGACTAGAACCTTGATGCACTCTATTGCTTGATTTCAGGACCAAAGGAAGCAAGGAATGGGAGGTAACTTGCAAAGTTAATGAGAAAAGTGATTGCCAATAACGCTCTCGAAGCCATCATTGCCCACATTAAGAGTCACGTTAACTAAGTTAACGTGAACTCTAACGTGGAGAAAGGAAGTTGAGCCAACGTTAGTGACACTTAACATTGTCACTAACGTTGGCAAATGCTCATGAGTGGCCACGTTAGAGTCCACGTTAACTTATTTAACGTGGCCTCTAACGTTAAAAGGGGGGAGAAAAGCCAACGTTAGTGACATTCAACATTGTCACTAACGTTGGCCTAAGGAGTAACACACCACGTTAACTCCCACGTTAACTTGGTTAACGTGGGAGCTAACGTAAGAAGCAAGAGTGGTCGACAACGTTAGTGACACCCAATATTGTCACTAACATTGGAAGCAACCACACAACCCCCCAAGGAGCCACGTTAACTTCCACGTTAACTTAGTTAACGTGGAGGCTAACGTGTGAGAAAGAGGGTGATGGCCAACGTTAGTGACACTCAACACTGTCACTAACGTTGGAAGGAGCCACACAAGCCACTAAGAACCACGTTAACTCCCACGTTAACTTAGTTAACGTTGAAGCTAACGTTGATGAGTGAATGATGATCCAACGTTAGTGACATTCAACATTGTCACTAACGTTGGGGATGGCTAAGCATGGCCACGTTAGAAGCCACGTTAACCTAGTTAACGTGGACTCTAACGTGAGACATAGGGGCACCTTGGAACGTTAGTGACAATGTTGAGTGTCACTAACGTTCTCGAAGGATGGCAAGCCCACGTTAAAGAGCCACGTTAACTAAGTTAACATGGGCTCTAACGTGGGAACAAAGGGGGGCTTTTCAAAGTTATTGGGAATGTTAAGTCCCAATAACGTGTGCGAAGGACTTAGATGCAATGTTAGTGGCAACGTTTGTGCCACTAACGTTGAAGTTAACGTGGCTTTTACTTAGGAACGTTAGTGAGAAATTTGATTGTCACTAATGTTCTCGAACTCATATTTTCACTAAATGTTAACACGCCTAATGTCCTGAGCTAAAGTCTCTGCCCACTCCACACTTTCTCTCTGCAAGTAAAGCCAAGCCCAAATGAAGAAGAGAACTGCTTCAAACTCAAGATCAAAAGGCCCAAGATTTGAAGAGCCAACTAAAATCTGAGAAGAGTAGTATATATAGGAGTAGCTTTGAATTATTTAGGGGGTTCAAAAAGTTGGAAAATAGAACTACTCTCTGTATTTTACTGCATCTCTAGTTTTATTATGTATTCTCCATCTTTGTTTTTATTTTCCAGAGCTATGAACAACTAAACCCCTTTCATTGGGTTAGGGAGCTCTGTTGTAAATTGATGGATCAATACTAATTTTCTTTATTCTTCCTCTCTCTTTCTCTTGATTTTTCTTGAAAGCTTTCGATCTTCATCCAATTGGGTAGCTGTCTTGGAAAAGAAGCTATTCAAACTTGGATCTCTTCTGAACCTTGAAAGAGGAATGAAGAGATCAAGCTAGAAATGCTTTCTCATGCTGGACCAAATTGGGTTTGGATGGATATGTGACTATAATCCTCTCAATACCTGGTTTGGGAAATGCATGTGGTATAATCAGTGACCACACTTCATCTCTTCTCATGAGCAATTGACCAAGGAATTGGCTATTGATCAAGATTTGAGAGATTGAATTGCATGAAATTGTAATTCAATCAATTAAGATTGCCAAGGAGATCAATGAGTGCAGTGATTGAGGAAGAGATGAAAATGACTTTGATCCGGAGAATTGCAACATCTCCTAAGCCCAATGAACTCCCCATTTCTGATCTCACCCATTCTCTTTAATTTCTGCATTTACTTTTATGAGCAATCACCCCATTCCCATTTACAATTCTGCAATTTACTTTCAGTCATTTACTTTCAGCTCTTTAATTTTAGCATTTACTTCTTCTGCCATTTACATTCCGGCCATTTTATTTTCTGCAAATCTCAACCCAAATTCTGAATTCGCTCAACTAGAACATTCTTCTAATTAAAGTTGCTTGATCAATCAATCCCTGTGGGATTCGACCTCACTCTATTGTGAATTTTTACTTGACGACAAATTTGGTACACTTGCCGAAGGAAATTTGTTGAGAGACAGTTTCCACCCGCATCAAGTTTATGGCGCCGTTGCTGGGGATTGATTGTGCATCAACAATGATTAAATTGGAAGATCACTAGATTGAGCATTTTTATTTTGTTGTTTTCAATTTCTGTTGAGTAATTTACTTTCTGTCTTAGTTAACTTCTTCCCTTCCCCCTCTATTTCGTCGTTTTTTCTTTGTTATTTTCAATTCAGTTTGCTAACCCACTAACTGTTTGATATATTGCATCACTCACAACTAACAGTAATTCTAACAGAAATACTTGCTGTACATATTTCTCCTTGCTTGTACTTGTTGGTTGTATGACAGGGAGAAGAAGCGGGGCTTCAACTTCCTTCAATTCTGAACCTGAGAGGACCTTCCTTAGATTAAGGAGGGAGGCAAGAGAAAAGAAAGTGGTTGGTGCTGAGGAAGAGGAGGAATTCTTTGAACCAAACATGGAAGACAACATGGAAAACCATCATGAAGAAGAGAATCACAACCATGGTGGAGGAGGTAGAGCAAATCAAGCTGGGGAGGATAGAAAAGTTTTAGGCTCTTACATCAATCCAAACCCAGGAAATTGTGGAAGTAGCATCCAAAAGACAACAATCCATGCCAACAACTTTGAACTTAAACCACAACTCATCACCCTTGTTCAGAACAACTGTTCGTTTGGAGGAGGTGTCCAAGAACACCCCAATCAACATCTAACCACCTTCCTGAGGATATGTGACACAGTAAAGTCTAATGGTGTTCATCCTGACACCTATAGACTGCTCTTATTTCCATTCTCACTCAAGGATAAAGCAGCCAAGTGGCTGGAGTCTTTCCCAAAGGAGAGCTTGACAACTTGGGAAGATGTGGTGAACAAATTCTTGGCAAGATTCTACCCCTCTCAACGAATCAATTGGCTGAGAGCTGAGGTCCAAACTTTCAGGCAACAAGATGGAGAGACCCTATTGAAGCATGGGAGAGGTTCAAGGACTTAACAAGGAGGTGCCAACCAGATATGTTCAATGAATGGGTGCAGCTGCACATCTTCTATGAAGGCTTGTCATATGAAACAAAAAAGGCAGTAGATTATTTCTCTGGAGGATCCTTGAATAAGAAAAAGACCATTGAAGAAGCCATAGATGTCATTGAGACTGTAGCTAAGAATGACTACTTCTATGCTTCTGAAAGAGGGAACACTAGAGGAGTGATGGAGCTAAATAATGTAGATGCTCTGCTGGCTCAGAACAAGCTCATTACTAAGTAACTAGCTGACCTTACCAAGAAGATGGAGAAAAACCAAGTAGCAGCAATCACCACTTCATCAACAACCCAAGAAGGAGTGAATGAAGAGGCAGAGGAAAGTCAGGAGCAAGCTAACTACATTGGGAATTCACCTAGGCAAAACTATGATCCATACTCCAAGACCTACAACCCTGGATGGAGGAACCACCCAAACTTTGGGTGGGGAAATCAACAAGATCAAGCCCAAGATCAGAGACGTCACAACCCCAACAACAATGCAACTCACCAACAATTCACACAGAGGACATATCAACACCCCCATAACAACACCTCTCCACATCCATATCAAAACCAAAATAACACTCCTCATCCTTCCACCTCTAATCCCCATCTACCATCATTTGATGACAGACTCTCTAAGATTGAAACCTTACTTGAAGGAATATGCAAAGACATCCAAGACAACAAGGTGTTCAAAGAAGAGGTGCGAGCAAATATCAAGAATCAGGGAGAAACCATCAAGAAACTGGAATTTCAAGTGGGAAATCTATCTGAGAGGATTCCCAAACCTACTGATAGCTCCCCAAGTGACACAGAGAAAAACTCTAGAGGGGAAGCCAAGAAAGTAAGATGGGAAGACTGCAAGATGGTCACTACAAGTGATAAGGAGACTGAAGACAAGCAAAGCACACTGTCAGAACAACCTGAAGATACCTCAACAAAGAAGGATGAAAAAGATCATCATGAACCTGAAATTTCACAACAAGAGCTGTTGAGGCTCTATGCACCCTTCCCTCAACTGCTCAATGGTGCTGTGGGGAAGAGAATATACTCAAGGTTCCTAGACTTGTTTGCATCTCTGCATGTAAACATACCATTCATTAAGGTGATACAACAAATGCCTGCATTCATCAAGTATATGAAGGAACTTCTTCCCAGGAAAAGCTCACTCAAGGGAGACCAGACTATAGTGATGAACAAGGAATGTAGTGCCCTGATTCAACCTGAGTTGCCTACAAAAAGAAGAGACCCAGGGAGTTTTCACATCCCTTGTGCCATAGGGGAAACATTTTTTGATAGAGCACTATGTGATTTGGGGGCAAGCATCAATCTACTGCCCTTATCCCTGGTGAAAAGGCTGCAGATCAATGAGATAATGCCCACAGATGTAGTCATCAGACTGGCTGACAAGACTCAAAAGCAAGCAATAGGAGTGGTGGAAAATGTGTTGCTAAAGGTTGGGAAATACTTTCTCCCAACAGACTTTGTCATCCTGGACATGGAAGAGAGCCACACTCACCCAATCATATTGGGAAGACCATTCCTAGCTACGGCCAGAGCACTCATAGATGTGGAGAAAGGGGAGCTAATATTGCAGATTCATGATGAACGGCTCAGCTTTAATGTCTTCAAACTCTCACAAGAAGTAGACCAAGAGCACAAGGAACCAAGCAAAGATCATAATGAGGTGCTGAAAGAGGAAACAAGCATTGAAGCACAACTAACACATCTGGGGACTCCTTTGATCGATAAACAAGGAAAACAGCAATTGCCACAGCTCAAGGAAAAGTTGGAGGAACCTAAACCTCTAGAGGCATGTGAAGACAACATCAAAACTCCTTTAGAAGAGGAAGTCATCAAGAACAAGGCAAGGGAAACAAGGAAGAAAGTACCAAGGGGGTGGAGGAACAAGAAGATCCCTACGGAAGACTTCTCTCCAGGGGATAGAGTGATCTCAGCTTACTTCCCAGATATCCCCCTAATCTCCTTACTGTACCATCTCAGCTCCCTAAAGTCTTCACAATCAACAGAGTTCTCTCCCTAGAACATGTAGAGATCATTGATACAACCAATGGATATAAATCCACAGCAAGAGGGGGGACTTCAAGCATTACCAACCACCCTGACGAGGGAGAAACGTCGAGCTAGCGACGATAAAAAAGCGCTTTGTTGGGAGGCAACCCAACCTCAGGTAACTTCTTTTTCATTTACATTTCAATAAGGATAACAAGCTGTTTCCCCTGCATGGTGAGAAGCTAAGTTTGGTGTTCCACACCAAGCCAATTTGAGAGTGAAAATGTGATTCTAAGTTTGGTGTTCCACCAAAGGAGTTTACTTAGAATCACACTACACTCTCAGAACTCATTGCTAGCTCCAACCAATCAGGGGAACCACTTGGAAGTAGTTTAATCTCTAATAATTGGTTGTTATCAACAAGATACGAGGTTCTATGCATGTATGCAAGGTATTGTACTAGGCAAGGAACTAAGTTTGGTGTTCACACACCAAATTGAGTTCAGGAATCACAAGCATACATGTAAACTGACTATCTCTCAAGCACTTGGGGAACAAGCAACTTTCAATAACTTTGCAGGAAGCTTATGAGGAGATGGAGCACCTTCACCCAAAGAATTGAGGGAGCAAGGACTATGCCTATGACAACAACAGGGCAACTGGATTGATGTAGCAAACCATTACCTGAAGGTTGTATTGCTATTTAATTCTATCCACTCATCGTGCTGAAAACAAGAAACCCGAATGCACTATGGATTGATAGTCACTTGTTGATTGGAACCAATTTTCAATTCTGCAATTTTAGTGTTCATTGCTTAGGTCTATGATGTTTGGTCTAAGTGTCAATGCATCCCTCCTTTACTTATTGTATGCTTGTTCTTTAAATCAAATGAAGAGAGAATGTTTATGTTTCAAAAGACCAGAGTGCAGTTCATACTATGGAGTGCATTCATGAGTTGTTGGTGTGATCATAAGTTAGCTAAGTTGGTTCAACCATAAGGTGGGATGACAACTATCTGGCCTGAATACTCTACTTTGAATATACCCATGAGACTAAGTATATAACAAGATCCTAATAAGGAAAAGGGAAAGAACAATGAAAGTGGAAAAACAAAAGGAAAAGAGTAAGCAATAAGGCTAGGCACCAATGGTTTTAACCTTAAGACATGTGTCTGTGGTGCTCTTGTGTAAGGGATCTACTTGGATGAATAAGCTCTTAGGGGTGCTTTATCACCTGGTAACTTGGGTTAACTAACCCGGGATTATCAGCTGAAAGTCCACTATCAAGAGTAACCCTCACTACAAAGCACTTAGTAACCCAAAGAGGTGCTGGACACCAAGGTCTCAAGAAGGAAAATAAATGAACCAGATGCCTGTGGTGTGTATGTATGGGGGAGAGACTTGAGGGAGTAAGTCTTTAGGTGTGTCTCAACACCTAGCACCTTGAACCAACTGGTTCGGGAGTGTTGCCTGAAAGCTTATCTTAAAGAGGTGCCCCCTTACAGAGCACTTAGCCTAAATAACACAAATAAGCCCTGAAATGACAATAAAAGGATCAATGAATAAAAGTCTCATGGGATATAAGCAAAGTGAGTGTTTTAGGACATGATAAAGGTCTGAAAGCCAGTAAAGGAATGAACCTAAGTTGCTATGCATGAAACCACCATAAAATCAGTGACATGACTTCTACAAGAATAACTCATTTCTCTTGGCATTCCATTCATCATTCTCTTGTTCCAGTACTTGCTTAGGGACAAGCAAGCTTTAAGTTTGGTGTTGTGATGCCAGGGCATCTTGGCCAGTTTCACTGAGCTTTTCTTTACTGTTTTTAGGGTAGTTTCATGCATTTCCTTAGGAAATAAGCTAGTTTTGGGTAGATATTCACTTACACCTTGATTCAAGCATACATTGTGCATTTTACATGATTTCATGAGGATTTTGCATGAGTTTAGTGACAAATTGTATGCTGCATTACCCATGACTTGGACTAGAACTTTAATGCACTCTATTGCTTGATTTCAGGACCAAAGAAAGCAAGGAATGGGAGGTAACTTGCAAAGTTAATGAGAAAAGTGATTGCCAATAACGCTCTCGAAGCCATCATTGCCCACATTAAGAGTCACGTTAACTAAGTTAACGTGAACTCTAACGTGGAGAAGGGAAGTTGAGCCAATGTTAGTGACACTTAACATTGTCACTAACGTTGGAAAATGCTCATGAGTGGCCACGTTAGAGTCCACGTTAACTTAGTTAACATGGCCTCTAACGTTAAAAGGGGGGAGAAAAGCCAACGTTAGTGACATTCAACATTGTCACTAACGTTGGCCTAAGGAGCAACACACCACGTTAACTCCCACGTTAACTTGGTTAACGTGGGAGCTAACGTAAGAAGCAAGAGTGGTCGACAACGTTAGTGACACCCAACATTGTCACTAACGTTGGAAGCAACCACACAAGCCCCCAAGGAGCCACGTTAACTTCCACATTAACTTAGTTAACGTGGAGGCTAACGTGTGAGAAAGAGGGTGATGGCCAACGTTAGTGACACTCAACACTGTCACTAACGTTGGAAGGAGCCACACAAGCCACTAAGAACCACGTTAACTCCCATGTTAACTTAGTTAACGTGGAAGCTAACGTTGATGAGTGAATGATGAGCCAACGTTAGTGACATTCAACATTGTCACTAACGTTGGGGATGGCTAAGCATGGCCACGTTAGAAGCCACGTTAACCTAGTTAACGTGGACTCTAACGTGAGACATAGGGACACCTTGGAACATTAGTGACAATTTTGAGTGTCACTAACGTTCTCGAAGGATGGCAAGCCCACGTTAACTAAGTTAACGTGGGCTCTAACGTGGGAACAAAAGGGGGCTTTTCAAAGTTATTGGGAATGTTAAGTCCCAATATCGTGTGCGAAGGACTTAGAGGCAACGTTAGTGGCAACGTTTGTGCCACTAACGTTAAAGTTAACGTGGCTTTTACTTAGGAACGTTAGTGAGAAAGTTGATTGTCACTAACGTTCTCGAACTCATATTTTCACTAAACGTTAACACCCCTAACGTCCTGAGCTAAAGTCTCTGCCCACTCCACACTTTCTCTCTGCAAGTAAAGCCAAGCCCAAATGAAGAAGAGAACTGCTTCAAACTCAAGATCAAAAGGCCCAAGGCTTGAAGAGCCAACTAGAAGCTGAGAAGAGTAGTATATATAGGAGTAGCTTTGAATTATTTAGGGGGTTCAAAAAGTTGGAAAATAGAACTACTCTCTGTATTTTACTGCATCTCTAGTTTTATTATGTATTCTCCATATTTGTTTTCATTTTCCAGAGCTATGAACAACTAAATCCCTTTCATTGGGTTAGGGAGCTCTGTTGTAAATTGATGGATCAATACTAATTTTTTTTATTCTTCCTCTCTCTTTTCTCTTGATTTTGCTTGAAAGCTTTCGATCTTCATCCAATTGGGTAGCTGTCTTGGAAAAGAAGCTATTCAAACTTGGATCTCTTCTGAACCTTGAAAGAGGAATGAAGAGATCAAGCTAGAAATGCTTTCTCATGCTGGACCAAATTGGGTTTGGATGGATATGTGACTATAATCCTCTCAATACCTGGTTTGGGAAATGCATGTGGTATAATCAGTGACCACACTTCATCTCTTCTCATGAGCAATTGACCAAGGAATTGGCTATTGATCAAGATTTGAGAGATTGAATTGCAAGAAATTGTAATTCAATCAATTAAGATTGCCAAGAAGATCAATGAGTGCATTGATTGAGGAAGAGATGAAAATGACTTTGATCCGGAGAATTGCAACATCTCCTAAGCGCAATGAACTCCCTATTTCTGATCTTACCCATTCTCTTTAATTTCTGCATTTACTTTTATGAGCAATCACCCCATTCCCATTTACAATTCTGCAATTTACTTTTAGTCATTTACTTTCAGCTCTTTAATTTTAGCATTTACTTCTTCTGCCATTTACATTCCGGCCATTTTATTTTCTGCAAATCTCAACCCAAATTTTGAATTCGCTCAACTAAAACATTCTTCTAATTAAAGTTGCTTGATCAATCAATCCCTGTGGGATTCAACCTCACTCTATTGTGAGTTTTTACTTGACGACAAAGTCGGTACACTTGCCGAAGGAAATTTGTTGAGAGACAGTTTCCACCCACATCAGCAGAAAAAAAAAGAAATAGCGAAAAAAAAAAGAGAAAAAGCAAGCAGAAAAAGCCAAAGCTCTTAAAACCAAAAGGCAAGAGCAAAAAGCCAATAGCCCTTAAAACTAAAAGGCAAGGGTAATAAAAAGGATCCCAAGGCTTTGAGTATCAGTGGATAGGAGGGCCTAAAGGAATAAAATCCTGGCCTAAGCGGCTAAACCAAGCTGTCCCTAACCATGTGCTTGTGGCATGAAGGTGTCAAGTGAAAACTTGAGACTGAGCGGTTAAAGTCAAGGTCCAAAGCAAAAAAAAAAAGAGTGTGCTTAAGAACCCTGGACACCTCTAGTTGGGGACTTTAGCAAAGCTGAGTCACAATCTAAAAAGGTTCACCCAGTTATGTGTCTGTGGCATTTATGTATCCGGTGGTAATACTGGAAAACAAAGTGCTTAGGGCCACGACCAAGACTCATAAAGAAGCTGTGTTCAAGAATCATCATACTGAACTAGGAGAATCAATGACACTATTTGAAATTCTAAGTTCCTATAGATGCCAATCATTCTGAACTTCAAAGGATAGAGTGAGATGCCAAAACTGTTCAGAGGCAAAAAGCTACAAGTCCCGCTCATCTAATTATAATTAATATTCATTGATAGTTTGGAATTTATAGTATATTCTCTTCTTTTTATCCTATTTGATTTTCAGTTGCTTGGGGACAAGCAACAATTTAAGTTTGGTGTTGTGATGAGCGGATAATTTATACGCTTTTTGGCATTGTTTTTAGTATGTTTTTAGTAGGATCTAGTTACTTTTAGGGATGTTTTCATATGTTTTTATGCTAAATTCACATTTCTGGACTTTACTATGAGTTTGTATGTTTTTCTGTGATTTCAGGTGAATTTTGGCTGAAATTGAGGGACCTGAGCAAAACTCTGAAGAAAGGCTGACAAAAGGACTGCTGATGCTGATGGATTCTGACCTCCCTGCATTAAAATAGATTTTTTGGAGCTACAGAACTCCAACGGCGTTGGAAAGTAGACATCCAGGGCTTTCCAGCAATATATAATAGTCCATACTTTGTTCGAGAATTGAGGACGCAAACTGGCGCTCAACGCCACTTATACGCTGTAGTCTGGAGTTAAACGCCAGAAAAACATCACGAACCAGAGTTGAACGCCAGAAAAGGGTTACAACCTGGCGTTCAACTCCAGAAATGGCCTCTGCACGTGGATAGCTAAAGCTCAGCCCAAGCACACACCAAAGTGGGCCCCGGAAGTGGATTTCTGCACTTAGACTTACTCCTGTAAACCCTAGTAACTAGTTTAGTATAAATAGAACTTTTTACTATTGTATTAGTGAGCTTTTGATCATTTTGATCCTGTGATCACGTTTTGGGGGCTGGCCTCACGGCCATGCCTGAACCTTTCACTTATGTATTTTTCAACGGTAGAGTTTCTACACTCCATAGATTAAGGTGTGGAGCTCTACTGTACCTTGAATATTAATGCAATTACTATTTTCTTCTATTCAATTCAACTTGTTCTTATTCCAAGATATTCATTCGCACCCAAGAACATGATGAATGTGATGATTATGTGACGCTCATCATCATTCTCACCTATGAACGCGTGCCTGACAATCACTTCCGTTCTACATGCAAACAAGCTTGAATGTTTATCTCTTGGATTCCTTAATCAGAATCTTCGTGGTATAAGCTAGAATTGATGGCGGCATTCATGAGAATTCGGAAAGACTAAACCTTGTCTGTGGTATTCTGAGTAGGATTCAATGATTGAATGACTGTGACGAGCTTCAAACTTGCGAGTGCTGGGCGTTAGTGACAGACACAAAAGGACGAAGAATCCTATTCCAGTATGATCGAGAACCGACAGATGATTAGCCGTGCTGTGACAGAGCATGTGTGCATATTTTTCACTGAGAGGATGGGAAGTAGCCATTGACGACGGTGACACCCTACATACAGCTTGCCATGGAAGGGAGTAAGAAGGATTGGATGGAAGCAATAGGAAAGCAGATGTCCTAGAGTCATACAGTATCTCCATACGCTTATCTGAAATTCCTACCAATGAATTTACATAAGCATTTCTATTCTTTATTGTTTAATTAAGTATTTATCTTTTAATTATCTAATCTAATCACATTTGACCCTATGAATCCGCCTGACTGAAATTTACAAGATGGCCATAGCTTGCTTCATACCAACAATCTCCGTGGGATCGACCCTTACTCACGTAAGGTTTATTACTTGGACGACCCAGTGCACTTGCTGGTTAGTTACATGGAGTTGTGACATATTATGAATTGAAATTAGCGCACCAAGTTTTGGAGCCATTACCAGAGATCACAATTCTGCGTACCAATGCTTTTGGTTAATTTTAATTTTCTTTAATCATATCTTGTTTATCTTTCTTGATCTTTGATCTTTATCTTATTAATCTTTTCCTTGATTTTCAAATTTAGTTATCTTATCTTATCTTCATTTAAATTCAAATTTTAAGTTTGGTGTTTCTTTAGTTTTCCTTTCTTTCATTTTGAGTTTCAAAAATCTTTTCTTTTTTTCCTCTAATTTTCAAAAACTTTTAAATCAAATCTTTCAAATCTTTTTAGTTAATTGGTTGCTTTATCTTGTTTCATTTTTAAGTTAGGCGTCTCTTTAATTTTTCTTTTCCTTTCCTTTTTCGAAAACCTTTGAATCTCCTTCTTTTTCTTT
The DNA here is from genome assembly GCF_059453495.1 of Arachis ipaensis. NCBI lineage: Eukaryota > Viridiplantae > Streptophyta > Magnoliopsida > Fabales > Fabaceae > Arachis > Arachis ipaensis. Next base: position 138,379,175 of record NC_142443.1, read on the forward strand.
CTTTATTTTCAATTCTTTTTATTTACTTTATCTTAATTTATTTCTTTATTAGAATATCTCATAGAGAGTTCTCTTTACTCTGACATAGAGACCCCCGCTTTTCCTTTTCTTGGTTTGTTTCTTGATGTTTATGAGCAAGAACAGGGATATAGAGCCCCTTTTGGATTTTGATCCTGAACCTGAGAGGATCTTAAGGTGGCGTTTGCAACAAACCATAGCTTGCAGAGCCGAAGAGAATCCCACAGAATCTTTTGAGAAGGAAGCTGAAGAGACGACTATGGCAGCCAACAATCCAAATGCGGGAGAGGAGGCAAGGAAGGACCTTGGCTCTTTTATGGGCGTAGTATATCCATACCTACCACAGGTGCCAACAATTCGAGCTCAAGCCTCAACTGGTCACTCTCGTGCAACAGAATTGTTAGTTTTATGGACTCCCGCAGGAGGATCCCAACAAGTTCATATCTGATTTCTTGCAGATCTGTTATACAGTCAAGACTAATGGAGTGAACCCTGTTTACAAGCTCGTGCTCTTTCCTTTTGCTATAAGGGACAAAGCAAAACTATGTCTGGATTTCCAGCCCAAAGAGAGCCTAGACACATGGGACAAGATGGTCACTGGATTTCTGACGAAGTTCTTTCCACCCCAAAAGCTGAGTAAGATTAGGGTGGAAGTCCAAACCTTCAGACAGAAAGAAGGAGAGTCCCTCTATGAAGTTTGGAAAAGGTACAAACAGCTGATTAGGAGATGCCCTCCTGACTTGATCTCAGAGTGGACCATGTTGGAGATCTTTTATGATGGCCTCTCTGAGATGTCCAAGATTTTACTGGACCACTCTGCAGGTGGTTCACTCCATAAGAAGAAGACACCTGAGGAGGCGCAGGAGCTTATTGAGATGGTGGCCAATAACCAGTACATGTACACTTCTGAAAGGAATCCGGTGAACACTGGGATCACTCAGAAGAAAGGAGTCATGGAGGTGGACACATTGGACACTATTTTGGCTAAAAATAAGCTCATGTCTCAGCAAATCAATATGATCTCCCAACACCTAAGTGGGATGCAAGTTTCAGCTGTTACAACTTAAGAGGCATCCTATGAAGGGGACGTTGGTGACAATGCCTAGAACACCATGGAAGAAATAAATTACATGGATAATTCCACCAAAAATCCCAATAATAATCTTTATTCAAACACTTTTAATCAGGGATAGAGGAATCACCCCAACTTCGGGTGGAGAGATCAGTAGAAGCCTTAACAAGGCTTCAACAATCAGGGTGGAACCAATCAAAATAGGTTCAATAACAGACAGTTCTAACCCTCTCAGCAGCAGATGGAGACGTCTCAACAAAGCCTCTCTGACCTGGCCACAATAGTTTCTAACCTCTCTAAGTCCACTCATAGCTTTATATCAGAGACTCGATCTTCAATTCGAAACTTAGAGATACAAGTGGGTCAATTGAGGAAGAGGATATCCGAGGAACCATCGAACACTCTTCCAAGCACACAGAGGTAAATCCAAGGGAAGAGTGTAAGGCCCTCACTATGAAAGAAGAGGCCGAACCCAAGGAGGAACATGTTGTTGAGGAACTAAAGGAGAACAAGGCTTAGGAAGAGACTGAGAGTGTACTTATACACACCCCTATAGGGATGAAGGAGTCTGAAGAACAACCCTCTCTAAACGTGTAGAAGGAGACTGAGGATGAGCAACTTGCTCAATTATTGGCAGTCCTCAAAAAGTTGCAAGTTAATATTTCATTTGCAGAGGTATTGGAGAAGAAACCCCCTATATGGCCTATTTGAAGAGTGTGATTTCTGAAAAGGTGACCCTGAGGAGAGATGAAACTGTGGTGCTGACTAAGAAATGCAGTGCCCTTATACAAAGGAAGCTACCTCAGAAGATGTCAGATCTCGGAAGCTTCCTAATTCCCTGCACCATAGGGACCATCACTTTTGAGAAGGCACTATGCAAACTTAGATCAAGCATTAATCTGATGCCTCTCTCTGTGATGAAGAAACTAGCGATCCAAGAGGTATAGCCCACAAGGATCTTACTGGAGATGGCAGACAAGTCCCTGAAACGGGCACATTGACTGGTGGAGAACGTCCTTGTAAAGGTTGAAGACCTTTACCTCCCTACAAACTTCGTGATACTTAACACTGGAGAGGACAAGAACAACTCCATCATCTTGGGAAGGCCCTTCTTAGAAACAGGGAAGGCCTTGATTGATGTTGAGAAAGGAGAGCTAATTTTAAGGCTATAGGAGGACCATATATTATTTAAGATGCTTAATCCTCAATCTCTCTCAGACAAAAGAGGTACTAGTGTACAGCACTTGGTGTTTCAACCTTCTCTCTCAGTGCAAACCCATACAGAGCCCCCTGACATCAAACCTAAGTTTGGTGTTGGTCATTCACTACCAACCACTGAGAAAGGAGGCACGAAGAAGAAGGTACCCAAAGGCCGGAGGAACAAGAAGATTCCAACTGAAGACTTCTCACCTGGCATGAGAGTTGTCTTCACAAGAAGTCCAGTCATACCACATACTGTGAACTAGATCCTGTCTCTGGAACATGTTGAACTGATTCATGAAAGTATAGGAAGGAAGTTCACCATGAGGGGTGCAGATCTGAGCCCCTATCAACCTCCGTAAAGGAGCTGTCCGTCAAGCTAATAACGTTAAAGAAGCGCTTGTTGGGAGGCAACCTAACCATATAGATCCTATAGTACTTTTATTATCCTTTTAGTTTATCTTAGTTTGATTTTATAGTATCATATTTTCTATTGATTTTCATAGTTTTCCTCTTTTTTTAATGTCTGTGTTCATGTGTAGCACTTAGAACAGAAATAGGAACGCATAGCAGGAAAATAGAACACCGTAGAGGATACCCCTGCTGGCACTGAACACCAGATCTGGCGTTCAATGCCAGAAGGGGGAAAGCAAGGTGGATGTTAAACGTCATATGGGAGCTGTTCCAAGCCAATTTTTAGTCCTCCTAAGGCGTTTAACGCCCATTCTTGGCATTGAACACCCCAAATTCAAAAAAAAAAGTCCCCCTCTGGCATTCAACGCCCAAAATGGCGTTGAATGCCTAGGGGGAGGCAGCAAGGGGTTCAAATTTTGAAGCTTCTAGGCCACTAGGTTCCACCAAACCACCAACCACTTCACCATTTATTCACTCTTATCCCTTATCTCTCCTCTTACACCCTCTTCTCCATCTATATTCATCCATCCCATCACCCATCAATTTTCTTGATTCCTACACCCCACCTTTCACTCTATCCAATAACCACTCATGAATTCCAGCAACTTTTCTTCCCACCAACCGCATTCAAATTCAAAATCAATCCCCCCATTCCCCCCATTATAACTGAAACCTGTCCCACCCCACCCCTATAAACACCCTTCACTACATCTACCTTCACCACACCTCCCTACTCTTCCCATCCTACACCTTCTTCACTATACACATTCCTCTTCTCCATTTATCCCTTCCTTCCCTCCCAATGATCGAAGCCATATCCCCCTTTTTTCTCTCAACTTCTTCTATTTTCTTTATTTTTCCTTTTTTTTATTTCTATTTGCTCGAGAACGAGTAAAATTCGTAAGTTTTGTGTTAGAAAGCTCAACTTTTTGCTTTTTAGTTCTTATCTCCATGGCACCAAAAACTGGAGAGTTCTCAAGGGAAAAAAAAAGAAAAATCCCCCGCTTCCGCTTTCGAGCCATGGGAGACCACAAGATTCTTTACCAAGGCCCATCAAGACCACTTCCATGATGTGGTGAGGAAGAAGAGGGTGATTCCCAAGGTCCCCTTCAAGCTGAAGGATGGTGAATACTCAGATATCCTTTACAAAGTTTTGAGATGGGATTGGGAAATTTTGGCCAATCCTGTGACCGAAGTTGGAGTATTAATGGTGCAGGAATTCTATGCCAATGTCTCGGTCACCAAGAGGCATGATACAAGTGTGAACCTGGAGCCCAAGAACTGGCGTACCATGGTTAGAGGGCACATAATATATTTTAGCCCTGAGAGTGTAAGGGTGGCACTACAATTGTCAGAGCCACGAGATGACCCGCACTCTTACACTCGAAGGGTAAACAGTGACCAAAGTCTAGAGGAAGTTCTTGCGGATATCTGCGTGACTGTAGCTCAGTGGAGCAAGGACACTCAAGGCAAGCCCTACCAACTGGGAAGGATTGACCTTAAGCCAGTAGCTAGAGGATAGTTTGAGTTCATCCAATGTTCAATCATCCTTATGAGTAACCACTTTGAGGTTACAGTCAAGAGAGCAATGATGATTTACTGTATCATGCTCGGCAATGTGGTGGAGATACATGAGGTGATCTCTCAAGATATTTACAAAGTGGCTGACAAGCCCTCTACTCAAGCATGACTGGCATTCCCTCATCTCATTTACTGCCTATGTGCAGCAGCTGGAGCTCACATAGAGGGAGATACCCTGATTGACAAGGAGAGACCTTTCACAAGAAAGGGTATGGAGCACGCAAGGGAGCCCGCACAAGAACCACAATAAGAGCCCATTCTACCACCTCCACAGGATATTCTGGAGATGCTTTAAGGGATGTACTTCCCTTTCTGTGACTATTAGGATAAGTTGACAACATCCTTAAGGGAGCTGACCTCATCAGTTGATCAGCTGAGGCTGGAGCACCAAGACCAGTCTGCTATCCTCCATCAGATGATGGATGATCAAAGGAGATTGATGGAGGAGCAGAGAAGGCAGGGGCGTGACATTGAGGAGTTGAAATGCTCAAGAGGATTCTCTGGAGGGAGCAGTGGCCGCCATCACTGAGGTGGTCTAGTTTTATTCTCTCTATTTTTATCACTGTTTTTCCTTGTAATTGATTTTGTTATCTGTTGTCTATTCTAGTTGCATGATCATTTTAAGGATTTACTTATTTTATATTATTAGTTATTTTTCATTTTACTTAAGATGCCTTATGTATTCCACATCAAGCTTAAAAGGAAAAATTTATTGAAGAAGAAGTAAGTAAGATGCACAAGGTCTTGAGTCATATTATAAGTCGTTCTATTTACTTTGATGTGGTGGCCTTATCTTTATTTTCTGAATTTATGAATTAACTGTGCATACTTGATGTTAGGGTTAGGCATATTGGTTCTTGAAAAATAGGAATTTAGAGAAGTATTATTAATTCTCTGAAATATTAAAAAGATTGATTCTTGAAGCAAAAAAAAAAAAAGAAAAAAAAGAAAATTGGAAAAGAAAAAGAAAAATCAAAAGAAAAAGGTCCAAGGCTTTGAGCATCAATAGTTAGGAGGGTCAAAATTGGCCTAAAAAGCTCAAAAGAGTTGTTCTCCCTAACTATATGCTTGTGGTATAAAAGTGTCAAGTAATCATTGAGACTGAGCACTTAAAGTTGCGACCCAATGCTATAAAGAGTACGCTTAAGGCTATGAGCACCATTGTCTGGGAATAAAAGCAAAGCAAAAGCCGAATCCAAAGGGTTCCCCTGGTTAAGTGCTTGTGGCGTTTATGTATAAAGATAAGCTTGAAAACAAAACGCTTAGAGTCATGGCTAGGCTCAAAGGTGCAAAGTACCAAAGGAACAAAAGCTGTGTTCAAGAATCAAGAAGAACTTAAAGAAGAGAATCAATAATATCATCCGAATTCAAGTTCTAAACAATGCCAATATTTCTGAGATTCAAAGAAAAGTAAGATGCTAAAGCTATTCAGAAATAGAGTGTTAATAGCTCCATTCAGTAATTAGAACCGAGCTTGAATGACAATTCTAAAACCTGATGTATTTTTCTCTTCCATTTGGTCCTATCTTGTTTTTGGTTGCTTGAGGACAAGCAACAGTTTAAGTTTGATGTTGTGATGCGTGAGCATCTTATAACCTTTTTCTAGTTGTTTTTAGTTAGATTTTATAAATTTTTATTGTGTTTTAGTGAAAAATTTATCTTTGGATGCTACTTTAAGTTTTTGTGTTGTTTTTATAATTTTAGGTAAATTTCGGGTGAATTTGGCAGAGTCTTGTGCAAAGACAAAGAAAGGATAGCAGATGTTGTGAACCCTGATCTCCTTGCAATCCAACGAGCATAACTTGAGCTACAGAGGTCCAATTGACGTGGTCTCAATGAAATTAGAAAGCTAACTTCCAGAGCTTTCCAAAAATATATAATAGTTCATATTTATTATCTGGAATCACTGCCATATCAGGCACTAAACGCCAAGCCTGGCGTTTAGCGCCCAAGAAGGAGTAACTCCCAGCGTTGAACGCCCAAAACAGGCGTTCAAAGCCACTCAGGGAGCAAAGGACCAGAAGCACTCCTCCCCTATGGGTTTTCAATGCCTAGATTGGCGTTGAACGCTAGTAAATAACCAAAACATTCACTAAGTAGGCCCCAAAGTAGATTTTAGCACTCCTTAGGCTTATCTTATATTATCGTTGTAATTTTAAATTTAAATTAACATATTTTAGGTTTAGCATTTACTATTTAAAGAGGAGATCACTTAGGTTTAGGAGGAACAGGCATAGATCTTCTTTACTTTTAGAACTATTTTCTCTGTAAGTCATGAGCAACTAAACCTCCTGATTAAGGTTAGGAGCTCTGTTTATTTCTATAGATTAATATTATTACTTTTCTATTTTAATATATGTTTGATTCCATTCTAAGGTGTGACTCATTCTTCATACTAATGAAACTGCATGAAACGGAAGTTTGACCCCTTTTTTTACATGAGTTCTTGTGATACTTGGCCAAGCTCACTCGAATTACAGCTTGAGAACACACCTCCTAGATGGCTAATCCACAGCTCATTGGGGACATGGGAACATCTGTTCAGCCAGAATCTGGGGTGATTAGGGCCTTTGTGGTATAAACTAGAATACTGAACTTTACTCTCTGATCCAAAAAACAACTAACCTTGTCTGTGGCATTTTAGTAGGATCAGAGGAGATTAATCACTAAGGGATTAGGGTAAATCACTCACAGTTTTCCATGGAATGAATCATTCAATGTTAAAGTAGTAGTAAAAAGTATTAATCAGGAAAGATAAACATCTCTGAGACATTAACTATTTTCTTTATATTGATTTTACACCAAATCTTACTTGCTTTACTTATTTCATTGCTTTATACGTTTAAACCAACAACCTTCTTTTACTATTTTCCTGACTAAGTCCAGCAAGATAACTATTTCTTGCTCAATCCAATAATCCTCGTGGGATCGACCCTCACTCATCTGAGGTATTACTTGGACGACCCGGTGCACTTGCCGGTGAAGTTGTGCGAGTTCTAATTTTGCGCACCACATTCATAGCTGCAATTTCTGCGAAATCAACTATGGAAGGTAACACAAAATTTAATCATGTTGCCATGCATACACATTTTCTGGTGCTCATTAGCAAAACCTGCACACGGCAGCCACACAGTCCAATTCTTCTCGATAATTCCCGTAAACGACCTTGACACGCTGGTATAGACGCAAATTTACATTTGTATAATAGTTGCTTTCGTCAATCCGTGTATGATAGCATTTTTTTCTGACCATTCATATTAGATTCTCCTGCTACATTCTTGCAAGATTATGGTTGGTCCGTACTACGACCACTGACGCTAACCTTGCCTATCAGACAAACTTATCGTGTGAACTGGAATCTAGAACCTAATGGGAGGGTCGTGATTCAAGGAGGATGGGTCACTGTCAGGGAACACTACAGCCTAAGACATGAGTGGCTAGTGTTGTTCATCACAACATACAAAACACCATGTATGTCATGTTCTTCAATAGGCAGATAATGGAAATCAACTACCTCATCCATGATGAACCAAGGACGGACTCCACTTGCATAATCATCCTGACAACCCCCACGATAATGCACATAGTCGATGGGTTCAGAACGACCAATCCATTCTTTATCATGCGAATCATTGGTAGCACAAATCTCCACACCTTCGTACTATTGTACCAGCAAGTGCACTGGGTCGTCCAAGTAATACCTGAGCGAGTCAGGGTCGATCCCACGAGGATTGTAGTTTGAAGCAAGCTATGGTTATCTTGCAGGTCTTAGTCAGGCATATCAGAAGGTTGTTTGAAGTTGTAAGAGTAATGTATGCCTTAAAATCATCAATAGGAATATGAGAAAAAGGTAGAAGGTGTTGTTGGATATAGAATTGTGTTAGGATTATGGGATTATTATAACAGGGTGCTAATACTTTAAAGATAGAGTTGAGGATTGAAGTTGCTTTGCCTTTCTAAATTAACTCAGGTTTTACTGCTCTCTTTGCTTGTGAGTGATTTCTTCAATGGCAGGTTGTATGTGATTGACACTGGTTTGAGCAGCTGCCAATACTCCTCCAGATCTAAACCCCAGGTTTAGTGCGGATCCATTCTGATTGAGGGTGAAGCTCGTACAGTTCATTCTCCTTGATGATCTTACTCAAAACGCCACAGCCAAGGTCAAATCTTCTGGATCGGAGGAATGCTGTGCCTTTGGTTCTAGCCTCTACCACAGAGACCCTAATCTCCCCAGAAATTGGCTAAACTGATATCTCGAGAAGTCCCCAACGAAGTCGTGGATTAGCCGTCTGAGAGATGTATAAACATAGTTGTTGGTTCGTCTTGTCCGGTAAAAGATGCATTTTGAACCCAAGTAGACGCGGGTGTTTGTCAGGCACATTCGTCTTAGTGTGATGAACATAGCTAATTTGTTAGATCATCCTATTCACCATGATGAAGATCGAATATACATCTTAGAATTAATCAAACACAGATCGAAGAGAAATAGTAATACTTTTATTAATTCATAGGACTCAGCAGGGCTCCTCCCCTCAACCTAGGAGGTTTAGAAAATCAAACTGATAAGAAAATACAATGGAATAAATGAAAATATGCTAAATGGTATATGTAATATCTAATGATTATGTAAAATACACTTTAAATACTAAACATATGACTAGTAAGGGTAAAACAGTCTATTTAGTGCTAAAATCCACTTCTGGGGCCCACTTGGTGAGTGTTTGGGATGATCTTTGATGAGATCCACATGCTATGAGGTCTCTGGGGGCGTGAAACGCCAGCTAGGAGGTCCTCTTTGGGCATTTGTACATTGGTCTCTGCTCTTTGGGTGCTGGACACCTGGAAGGGGGCACGTAGTTGGCATTGGACGCTAGTTTTGGTCCTTATAATCCAAAGAAAAGTATAAACTATTGTATATTGCTGGAAATATCTGGAAGTCAGCTTTCCATGGTCGTTGAGAGTGCTCCATTTGGACTTTTGTAGCTCCAGAAAAGCTCTTCCGAATGAAGGCAGGTCAGATCTGGACAGCATCTGCAGTGCTGTCTCTGTCTCTGAATCAGACTTCTATCCAGCTCCTCAATTTCAGCCAGAAATTACTTAAAATTTAAAAAAAAACACAAAAACTCATATTAGAATCCAAAAATGTGAATTTAATACTAAAACCTATAAAAACTTAATAAAAACTAAATAAAAACTACTAAAAATTATATGAAAGTGATGCCAAAAAGCATATAAAATATTCGCTCATCACAACACCAAACTTAAATCGTTGCTTGTCCCCAAAAAACTAAAAACACAGTAGGACAGAAAGAAGATTAAGATACAATAAATTTCTATGTTTCAAATGAAGCTTAGTTATAATCAGATGAGTGGGACTTAGTAGCTTTTTGCTTCTGAATGGTTTTGGCATCTCACTATCCATTGAAACTCAGAATGGTTGTTATCTTTAGGAACTTAGAATCCAGATGATATTATTGACTCTCTTAGATAAGCTTATTTTGAGTCTTGAACACAGCTTTCAGATTCTTGGCCGTGACCCTAAACACCTTGTCTTCCAGTATTACCACCGGATACAATAATGCCACAAACACTTTAACTAGGTGAACCCTTTCAGATTGTGACTCATCTTTGCTAGAGTCTCCAGATAGAGGTGTCTAGAGTTCTTAAGCACACTCTTTTTGCTTTGGACCATGACTTTAACCGCTCAGTCTCAAGCTTTTCACTTGACACCTTCACGCCACAAGCACATGATTAGAGATAGCTTGATTTAGCCGCTTAGTCCAGGATTTTATTCCTTTGGGCCCTCCTATCCATTAATGCTCAAAGCCTTGGGTCCTTTTACCCTTGCCTTTTGGTTTAAAGGGTTATTGGCTTTTTCAATCTACCCTCCTTTTCCTACATTTTTTGGCAGTAATGGATTTTTCTGCTTTTCAATTTTTTTTCTCCATTTTCTTTTCTTTTTTCTCCTGCATAATCATTTTTTTCTTTTGCAACGTGCTTTTTCTTTTTCTTTTTGCTGCTTTTTTTTGCTTCAAGAATCAATTTTTAGATTGTTCAGATTATCAATAATATTTTTCCTTTTTCCTTATTCTTTCAAGAGCCAACATTCTAACATTCCAACTTCAAATATGCACTGTTAATCATACATTCAGAAAATAGAAGCAAATGATACCACATCAACATAATTAAACTATTCTTATTTTAAACTTGAAATTCATGCATCTCTCAATTCTTTAAAAAAATTTCTTTTAAGCAAGGTGAGAGATATATGGAATATTTTACAACTTTTAAGACATCAAATACAAATGATCATGCAACTAGAACAAGAGAACAAATAAACAGACGGACAAAAAATAGAAAAATAATAGGAAAGGGGTGTAAAAGAGAACGAATCCACCTGAATGATGGTGGCTAGTGCTCCTCCTTGAGGATCCAATGTAGTGCTTGATCTCTTCAATGTCACTATTTTGTCTTTGTTAAGGCTGCTGCACAGGCTCATGTGTATGCTTTCTGGTTTGCTCCATCCTCTTCTTCTATACTTAAGAGTTGTAGAAGTCACAAAGCAAAGCTTTTGCAATACCAAACTTAAGAGCTTTGCTCGTCCTCAAGCAAATATGATTAATAGGGAAGAAGAAGGTGGGGTAGGTGGAGCTTCCGTGGGACCTACTAGTCCTGAGAGGCTAGGGAATCCAGATTCCCTGCTTCTCTGCATTGGCATTTGAACGCCCAGGGGCTGCTCCCTGGCTAGCGTTCAATGCCAGTAATGGTCCCCTCTTAGGGTGTTAAACGCCCAGTGAGGGCTTCCTCACTGGCGTTCAACTTTGACACTCTTTTCGGAGTGTGCTATTTTCACTGCTGTGAATTCTGTCTCTTGATTGATGCACATGATCATGACTCTAACAACTGAAAAAAAAAATGAAAGAAAATAACAATGGTTGATTAAGGTTGGGTTGCCTCCCAACAAGCGCTTCTTTAATGTCTTTAGTTGGACCTCACTGTACTTAACTTAGTAACAGTGTTGAGCCTCCTACTCTATTTCTCCTTCAAGGTACTTAACTCTCTATCCATTGATAGTGAATCTGTTTTCAGGTTCTTTACCTTGAAGTTCTATGTGTCCGTAAGGTGATACTCTTGTAATCACATACGGTCCCTTCTAGCGAAATTTGAGTTTCCCAAGGAATAATCTGAGCCTTGAGTTGAAGAGCAGGACTTTCTGTCTTGGTTCAAAAACTCTGGAAGCTATCTTTCTGTCATGCCACCTCTTTGCCTTTTCCTTATAGATTTTTTCATTTTCAAATGCATCTAAGTGGAATTCATCCAACTCATTTAGTTGGAGCAGTCGTTTCTCCCCTACTGCTTTAGCATCAAGGTTAAGGAATCTAGTAGCCCAATAGGCTTTGTGTTCTAGTTCCACTGGCAAATGACAGGATTTCCCATATACTAACTGATATGGTGAAGTTCCAATGGGGGTTTTGAAAGCTGTTCTGTATGCCCAGAGAGCATCATCAAGCTTTCTAGCCCAATCCTTTCTAGAGACACTTATTGTCCTCTCAAGGATTCTTTAGTTCTCTATTTGAGACTTCAGCTTGCCCATTCGTTTGGGGATGATACGGTGTTGCTACTTTTTGGCGAACTCCATATCGGCTTAAGATAGAATCCAGCTGTCTGTTACAGAAATGAGTTCCTCCATCACTAATTAGTGTCCTAGGGACACCAAATCTGCTGAAGATGTTCTTTTGGAGGAACTTCATTACTACTCTGGTGTCATTGGTGGGTGTTGCTATTTCTTCAACCCATTTAGACACGTAATCTACTGCCAAAAGGGTGTAGATGTTTGAGTCTAAAGGCGGGAAGGGTCCCATAAAATCTTTGCCCCATACATCAAATAGCTCAATCTCTAAGATTCCTTGCGGAGGCATACTGTGACCATGAGGAAGATTTCTAGTCCTCTGGCAACTATCACAGTTATGAACGAACTCTCTAGAATCTTTGAAGAGAGTAGGCCAGTAAAAGCCACTTTGGAGTACCTTAGTGGCTGTGCCTTCATCTCCAAAGTGTCCTCCATAGTCAGAGCCATGGCAATGTCATAGGATTCTCTGTGCCTCTTCTTCAGACACACAGCGTCGAATTATTCCATCTGAGCATCTCTTAAAGAGATATGGCTCATCTCATATGTAATATTTTGTATCATGCATGAGTTTCCAGGATTGCTGCCTGGTAAACTCCTTGGGAATGAACTGTATAGCCTTGTAGTTTGTAATGTCTGCAAACCAAGGTATTCTCCAGATGGCATAGAGTTGCTCATCTGAAAAGGATTCAGATATGTCAATGGAGGGAGAAGAAGTCCGTGCTATTGGCTCAATCCAGGACAAGTGATCAGCCACCTGATTTTCTGTCCCTTTTTCTGTCTCTAATTTTTATATCAAACTCTTGCAGGAGTAACACCCATCTTATAAGTCTGGGTTTAGAATCTTGCTTAGTGAGTAGATAAGTTAGAGTAGCATAGTCAATATAAATAATGACCTTAGATCCTAATAGGTAGGATCTGAACTCGTCATGGCATAAACCACTGCAAGTAGCTCTTTTTTTTGTAGTAGTGTAGTTTTTCTGCACATCATTTAGTACGCGACTAGCATAATAAATAACATGCAGAAGTTTGTCATGTCTCTAACCAAGGATTGCACCAATTGTATGATTACTTGCATCACACATTAGCTCAAATGGCAAGTCCCAGTTGGGTGCAGAGATGATAGGAGCATTAACAAGCTTGGCCTTCAGAGTTTTAAAGGCATGCAGGCATTCTTGGTCAAAGACGAATGGAACATCAGTGGCCAAGAGATTGCACAGGAGTTTGGCAATTTTAGAAAAATCTTTTATGAACCGCTTGTAGAACCCTGCATGTCCTAGGAAGCTTCTGATTGCCTTGACACTAGTAGGTGGAGGCAAGCGTTCTATCACTTCCACCTTAGCTTGATCCACTTCTATCCCTTTGTTTGAGATCCGACGCCCAAGAACAATGCCTTCAGTTACCATGAAGTAGCATTTCTCCCAGTTTAGAACTAGGTTTGTTTCTTGGCATCTTTTCAAGACCAGGGTCAGATGATCAAGACAGGAGTCAAATGAGTCTCCATAAACAGAGAAGTCATCCATGAATACTTCAAGGAGCTTCTCTACCATGTCAGAGAAGATGGATAACATGCATCTCTGAAAAGTGGCAGGTGCATTGCACAGGCCAAATGGCATTCGTCTATAGGCAAATACGCCCGATGGACATGTGAATGCCGTCTTCTCTTGATCTTGTGGATCTACTGCTATTTGATTGTACCCGTAATAACCATCCAAGAAACACTAAAAAGCATGACCTGCTAGTCTTTCTAGCATTTGGTCAATGAAGGGTAAAGGAAAGTGATCTTTCCTGGTGGCGTCATTGAGTCTTCTGTAATCAATGCACATACGCCACCCTGTGACTGTCCTTTTTGGGATCAGCTCATTCTTTTTATTGTGAACTACTGTTATTCCTCCTTTCTTAGGAACAACCTAGACAGGACTCACCCATGGGCTGTCAGAAATGGAATAAATAATGCCAGCCTCATAGAGCTTAGTGACTTCCTACTTCCTTCATAGCTAGATTCAATCGCCTCTGTGGTTGTACCACTGGTTTGGCATTATCCTCCAGCAGGATCTTATGCATGTATCGGGCTGGGCTAATGCCCTTAAGGTCACTTATAGTCCACCCAAGGGCGGTCCTATGTGTTTTAAACACTTGGATTAGTGCTTCTTCTTCCTGTAGCTCTAGTGTAGAGCTTATGATCACAGGATAGGTATCTCTCTCTCCCGGAAATGCATATTTCAGGCAGGAGGGTAATGGCTTAAGCTCAAGCTTAGGAGGCTTCTCCTTTTTCTCATAGGTTTCCATAAGTTCCTCTGAATCAGGCTGATTATCATCAAGGATATCATCTAGCCCTTCCTTGAGGCTTTCGGACATGTTGACTTCTTCCACCAGGGAATCAATGAAGTCAATGCTCATGCATTCGTCAGGAATGCCTGGATGCTGCATAGCCTTCACAACATTCAGTACGAACTTTTTCTCATTGACTCTTAGGGTTACTTCCCCTTTTTCATCATCATTGAGGGTCCGTCCTGTAGCTAGGAAAGGTCTTCCTAGGATAAGAGATGCACTCTTGTGCCCCTCCATGTCCAATACCACAAAGTCAGTGGGAAAGGAAAAGGGTCCACCCCTGACAATCATGTCCTCTATTACTCCTGATGGTATTTTAATAGACCCATCAGCAAGTTGAAGGCATATGCGGGTTGTTTGACTTCCTCAGACAAATAGAGCTTCTTTATTAAAGAAGTAGGAATTAGGTTGATGCTTGCTCCAAGGTCATGTAGAGCTGTCCTTGTACAAGCATCACCTAGAGTGCATGGTATCATAAAGCTTCCAGGGTCTTTAAGCTTCTCAGGTAAGCTGTTCTGAATGATTGCACTGCATTCCTCAGTGAAGAGGACTGTTTGTGTCTCTCTCCAATCCTTTTTATGACTTAGAATGTCCTTCATGAACTTTGCAAAAGAAGGTATCTGTTCAAGAGCTTCTGCAAAAGGGATCTTTATCTTTAATGTTCTGAGATACTCCACAAAGCGGGCAAACTGTTTATCCCTTTCCTCTTGACAAAGTTTCTGAGGAAATGGCATCTTAGCCTTGTACTCATCAACCTTGGTTGATGAAGGCCGGACGCCATGTGAGTTGGAAGGGGGGTACTAGCTTGCTTAGGAGGATTGTTATCAACAAATGACTGACCTCCCTTGCATGGGCGTTCAACGCCTATGCCGCTGCCCCCTTGGGCATTTGAACTCCCAGCCTCTACCCTTTCCTGGCGTTCAACGCCAAGAGGGATACCTATTTAGGCGTTTGAATGCCCAGTATCTGCCCTTTCCTGGCGTTCAACGCCAAGAGGGATGTCTCTCTGGGCG
This sequence comes from Arachis ipaensis, assembly GCF_059453495.1. Lineage (NCBI taxonomy): Eukaryota > Viridiplantae > Streptophyta > Magnoliopsida > Fabales > Fabaceae > Arachis > Arachis ipaensis. Next base: position 138,394,431 of record NC_142443.1, read on the forward strand.
TTTAAACGCCCAGAGTCATTTTGTGCAGAGACCTGGGTATCCTCAATAGCCTTTTCATTTTTGTTGTACTGAGGTTGGGTGCTTAGGGTTTTCCCATTCCTCAGTTGGATAGCTTGGCATTCATCTGTTATCTGCTTAGATAACTACTGCCTTGTTTGACTTAACTGGGCTTCTATATTTCTGTTAGAAGCATGAGTTTCTCGCAGAGCCCCTTGCAGTTCCAGCATTTGCTAGGCAAGGGCTTGCAGTTGCTGAGTCAATGGGCCATCCTGTTCTGGAGGGTTAGGTTCAGCAACTACTGCCTTAACCTCTCCATTTATAGAGGTCTCAGGAGATGAGTACTGATGCCGATTTGTGGCAACTGTCTCAATAAGCTCTTGAGCCTCTCCAATAGTCTTTCTCATGTGCATGGAACCACCAGCAGAGTGGTCCAAGGACATTCTAGCCATGTCTAAAAGCCCATAATAGAAGATGTCTAACTGTACCCATTCTGAAAATATTTCAGTGGACATTTTCTTAGCATCCTCTTGTACCTCTCCCAAGCATCATAAAGAGATTCACCATCTTCTTGTTTGAAGCCTTGGATGTCCAATCTCAGCTGGTTCATCTTTCTTGGGAAAAAGTATTGGTTTAAAAACTTGTCCACTAATTGTTTCCAAGTTTTTAAACTAGTTTTAGGTTGGTTATCCAACCATCTTTTTTCTTGGTCCTTTACTGCAAAAGGAAAAAGCAATAATCTGTAGACCTCTTGGTCTACTCCCTCACTGTGTACTGTGTCAGCAATTCTTAGAAAATCTTCTAGGAATTCTGTAGGTTCTTCATGAGGAAGTCCCAAATACTGACAGTTTTGCTGCACCAGAGTGATAAGTTGAGGGTTTAATTCAATGCTACTAGCTCTGATTTGAGGTATGCTGATACTTCTTCCATAGAAGTCAGCATTGGGATTTGTATAAGATCCCAGAGTTCTTCTGAACTCTTTATTCTCACTTGGGTTCATGATTAAGAAATGTAGAAGATGAAGAAGGAAGAAGATAGAAGGAGTAGAAGAAGAGATAGAAATAGAGAAGATAAACAATAATTAAAATATTTTATTTTATTTATTTTATTTAAACCAAAAATAAAAAAGAAAGAAATTAAAATTTAATTACTAAATTTCGAAAATAGAAGAGAGAGAAGAAGAAGAAGAGAATTTTCAAAAATTAGAAGAGAGAAGAAGTTAGTTAGGAAGTTTTGAAAAAGAAGACAGAGAAGAGAAGTGGTTAAGGAAAGATTTTGAATTTAAAATAAGATAAGAGATAAGATAAGAAAAGATTTGAAATTAGAAAAAAAAAAGATAAGATAAGAAATTAAAAAGTTTTGAAAAAGATTTGATTCTAAAATCTAAAAAGAAAAAAGAATATAGAAAAGATAAGATAAGTTAGGTAAAATAAGATAAGATAAGAAAGTTAAGAAAAGATAAGTTTTAAAATTAAAAAGATTTGAATTTTAAATCTTAAATTTGACAATTAAATTTTGAAAGTTGAAAATTTAATTTTAAATTTGAAATAAGATAAGATAAGATTTGAAAAATATTTTTAAAAAGATAAGATTTTGAAATTTGATTTTGAAAAAGATTTAATTTTAAAATTTGAAATTTGAAAATGATAAGATAAAAATTTTGAATTTTGAAAAAGATAAGATAAGATGTGATTTTTTATTTTTGAAAAATTTGATTTTTGAAAACTTGACAACTAAGATATGATAAAATAAAATTTTTAAAATCAAAATCTGAATTTGTTAAGTAATTTTCGAAAATTATGGTTAGAAATTAGTTAGAAAAGATATTTTTTATTTTTGAATTTATTGATGAAAGAGAAAAACACAAAAAAGACACAAGACTTAAATTTTTTAGATCTAGCACCCCTTCATTTTCGAAAATTTGGAGGGAAATACCAAGGGACACCAAAGTTAAAAATTTTAAGATAAAAACACATACAAGACTCAAGAACACTTTGAAGACTCACAAGAATACCAAAAACAAAGTTTAAAGACTCAAAGAACTCAAGAACATAAAAAGAACACCAAACTTAAAATTTTTAGAAAACCAAAACACAATTTTCGAAAATTTACAGAAAATCAACAAGAAAATACTAAACTTAAAAATTTGACACAAGAATTAATCAAAGAAAAATTATTTTTGAAAGTGTGTTGAAAGAAAGATACCTAAAAATTGAAAATTACTGTAATTAATAAATACTGAAACTCAAAGAAGCAAGAAGTTACCAAGAACATAAACACAAGACTCTAACCAATAACACAAATTAAGAAAAGAAAAGAAAATATTTTTGAAAGAATTTTTTTTTAGAATTTTTTGAAAAATAGAAAGAAGAAAATAAAAGTAAAAGACTCAACAAGAACGCAAACAAAGACTCAAATCAAGAACAAAAATTAAATAAAGAAAAGAAAAGTATTTTTGAAAAAGTTTTTAAATTTTTTGAAAATCAGAGAAGAAGAAAATAAAAATAAAGGATTCAAATAAAATAAAAACTCAATTAAAAATGATCAAAAAATAAAGTAACTGATCTAGGGAGCAAGACAATCCTTTAGTTTGTCCGAACTCAACAATCCCCGACAACGGTGCCAAAAATTTGGTAGCTGATGAGCGGATAATTTATACGCTTTTTGGCATTAGTTTTAGTATGTTTTTAGTATATTTTAGTTAGTTTTTATTATGTTTTTATTAGTTTTTAATCAAAAATCACATTTCTGGATTTTACTATGAGTTCGTGTGTTTTTCTGTGATTTCAGGTATTTTTTGGCTGAAATTGAGGGACCTGAGCAAAAATCTGATTCAGAGGCTGAAAAAGGACTGCAGATGCTGTTGGATTCTGACCTTTCTGCACTCGAAGTAGATTTTCTTGAGTTACAAAGACCCAATTGGCGCGCTCTCAATTGCGATGGAAAGTAGACATCCTGGGCTTTCCAGCAATATATAATAATCTATACTTTGCCCGAGATTTGATGGCCTAAACCAGCGTTCGAAGTTAGCATAAAAATTCTGGCGTCAAAACGCCAGAATTGGCATAAAAGCTGGAGTTAAACGCCCAAACTGGCACAAAAGCTGGCGTTTAACTCCAAGAAAAGTCTCTACACGTGAAAGCTTCAATGCTCAGCCCAAGCACACACCAAGTGGGCCCGGAAGCAGATTTTTGCATCATTCACTAATTTCTGTAAACACTAGGCTACTAGTTCTCTATAAATAGGACCTTTTGCTATTGTATTTTTACCTCATGACATTTCATTTCTAAATTTGTATCTTCTACGGCATGAGTCTCTAAACCTCATGGTTGGGGGTAAGGAGCTCTGCTATGTCTCGATGAATTAATGCAATTACTACTGTTTTCCATTCAATCACGCTCGTTTCTATTCTAAGATATTCACTCGCACTTCAACCTGATGAATGTGATGATCCGTGACACTCATCATCATTCTCACCTATGAACGCGTGCCTGACAACCACTTCCATTCTATCTGCAATAGCTTGAGTGTGTATCTCTTAGCCTCCATTTCGAAAGATCGGAGTCTTCGTGGTATAAGCTAGAATCAATTGGCGGCCATTCCTGAGATCTGGAAAGTCTAAACCTTGTATGTGGTATTCCGAGTAGGATCTGGGAAGGGATGACTGTGACGAGCTTCAAACTCACGGGTGCTGGGCGTAGTGACAGACGCAAAAGGATCAATGGATCCTATTCCAACATGAGTGAGAACCGACAGATGATTAGCCGTGCGGTGACAGCGTATTTGGACCATTTTCACTGAGAGGACGAATGGTAGCCATTGACAACGGTGATCCACCAACATACAGCTTGCCATGGGAGGAACCTTGCGTGCGTGAAGAAGAAGACAGTAGGAAAGCAGAGATTCAGAAGACAGAGCATCTCCAAAAACTCAACCTGTTCTCCATTACTGCATAACAAGTATTTATTTCATGTTCTTTTACTTCTTACAATTAAAACTAAGAATCATTACTGATATCCTGACTAAGAATTACAAGATAACCATAGCTTGCTTCAAGCCGACAATCTTCGTGGGATCGACCCTTACTCACATAAGGTATTACTTGGACGACCCAGTGCACTTGCTGGTTAGTTGTGCGGAATTGCAAAAGTGTGATTGTGATTTTGTGCACCAAATTTTTGGCGCCGTTGCCGGAGATTGTTCGAGTTTGGACAACTGACGGTTTATCTTGTTGCTTAGATTAGGAATAATTTATTTTTGTTGGTTTAGAATCACTAAATTTGAGTCTTTTATTTGAGTTTAGTTTCATATTTTAAGTTTGGTGTCAATTGCATGCTTTTATTTTCTTTCAATTTTTCGAATTTGCATGTTCTTAGTTCTTTCTTGATCTTTAAAAATTCTAAGTTTGGTGTCTTCTTTGTGTTTTCCTTTAAAAATTCGAAAATTTGTGTTTGATTTTCTAAAAATTTTAAGTTTGGTGTCCCTTGTACTTTTATTTACTTAAAAATTTTTCAAAAAATTGTTCTTGGTGTTCATCTTGATCTTCAAGGTGTTCTTGGTGTTCATCTTGACATTCAAAGTTTTCTTGTTTGTTCTCTTTGTTTTGATCTAAAATTTCTTAGTTTAGTGTCATTTTGTTATTTTTCTCTTTCCTCATTAAAATTCAAAAATTTAAAAAATATCTTTTCCTTATTTTACTCATAAATTTCAAAATTTTGCATTAAATTAGTCAAAGATTTTCAAAATCATATCTTTTTTTTAGTCAAGTCAAAATTCTAATTTCAAAAAAATTGATCTTTTCGAATCTTTTTCAAAATCAAATCTTTTTAATTTCTTCAATCATATATTTTTTTAATAAATTGCAATCATATCTTCTCAATCATATCTTTTTTTCAAAATAATTTTCAATCATATCTTTTTTATTGCTAATTTCAAAATCTTTTTAATAAAAAAAAATAAATCACCTAACTACTTTTCTCTTTCATATTTCGAAATTAACTAAGCATTCGTTTTCCAAAATCTTTTTAATTAATTTAGTTTTCAATTTGCTTTTCTTTCATTTTCTTCTAATTTTTGAACTTATATTCAACTTTTCAATTATTTTATTTTATTTTATTTTATTTTAATTTCGGTATTCAAAAAAAAAAATATATTTTATTTGCAATCCACATCATCTCCCTTTCTCCATCATGGACCTAAGTGGAAATGAGCAGTCCAGAAGGACTCTGGGGTCATATGCTAGCCCCATTACAGCTGCATATGGGAGTAGCATCTGTATACCTCCCATCAAAGCAAGCAGTTTTGAGCTGAATCCTCAGCTCATCATCATGGTGCAGCAAAATTGCCAGTATTCCGATCTTCCACAGGAAGAACCTACTAAGTTTCTGGCACAGTTCTTACAAATTGCTGACACAGTACATGATAAAGAAGTGGATCAGGATGTCTACAGATTATTACTGTTTCTATTTGCTGTAAAAGATCAAGCTAAGAGGTGGTTAAACAACCAGCCCACAGCAAGCATAAAAACATGGAGACAGTTATCAGACAAATTCCTGAATCAATTTTACCCTCCAAAAAGGATGACACAGCTGAGGCTGGACATCCAAGGCTTTAAACAAGAGGATCATGAATCCCTTTATAATGCCTGGGAAAGGTACAGAGGGATGCTAAGAAAATGCCCCTCTGAAATGTTTTCAGAGTGGGTACAGTTAGACATCTTTTACTATGGGCTTACAGAAAGAGCTCAAATGTATCTAGACTACTCAGCTGGTGGATCTATACACATGAGAAAGACGATTGAAGAGGCTCAAGAACTCATAGATACGGTTGCTAGAAATCAACATCTGTACTCAAGCAGTGAGTCCTCGAAAAAAGAAGAGGCTAGGACAGTAACTACTGATCCTAATCCTCAACAACAGATTATTGAACTTAATCAGCAATTACTCCTTATGACAAAACAATTAGTAGAATTTAAAGAGATGTTCCAAAACACTAAAAATGATAACAAGAACATGGAAGCACAATTGAATCAGACAAGACAGCAGCTATCTAAACAGATAACAGAAGAATGCCAAGCTGTTCAACTAAGAAGTGGGAAGACATTGAATAATTCAGCTCAAAGTAGCAGAAAGCCAAGAAAGGAACAACTGACAGAGGATGACCAAACCACTGCCCAAAACCCCTCTGAGGATAGTGATAAACCCATATTTTATGATATATACTGTGCTCATTTTAAGTGATTTATCCAATCCTTCACCCACTTATTCATGTAAATTGCATAGTTTTACTCCCCCTTCCTTGTTATGTGATATATGTGAAAAACATGTTTCCTATGCTTTAAAAATTATTTATTTTAATTACCCTTTATTACCATTCGATGCCGTGATTTGTGTGTTAAGTAGTTTCAGATCCCTTAAGGCAGGAATGACTTAAAGGATGGAAAGGAAACATACAAAAATGGAAGGAAAGCACAAAATGGAGTTTTTAAAGAAACTGGCAGCGACGCGAACGCATGGACGACGCGGCCGCATGCCTAGCGTTAAAAGGCAGTGACGTGAACGCGTGACTGACGCGGACGCATGCCTTAAGCAGAACACAGATGACGCGGACGCTTGACCGAAGCGAACGCGCGATTAGGAAAACTCCAGATGACGCGATCGCGTGACCCACGCGGACGCGTGACAGATGCCACGCACCAGAAATTACAGAAAATGCTCCCAGCGATTTTCTGAAGCCTTTTTTGGCCCAGATCCAAGTTCAGAAAGCACAGATTAGAGATTATAAAGTGGAGGAATGCATCCTTTCAAAAAAAGGCTATCCAATTATTCACTTTTCATAGTTTAGATGTAGTTCTTAGAGAGAGAGGTTCTCTCCTCTCTCTTAGGTTTTAGGATTAGGATTCCTCTTAGAGGATTTAGAATTTTCATTATTTCAACTTACAATTTCATCTTCTTCAAATCACAGGTTCAATATTCCTTTTATTTATTTTCTCAATGAAGTTGATGAACTCTTTATGTTTGGATTGATTTTCTTAATTAATGTTATTTGAGGTATTTTAATTTATGATTACTCTATTTATGAATGCTTTTAATCTAATTTAGATATTTTCATCCTTTTGGCCTTGGTTAAGTAATTGGTAACACATGAGTTGTCAAACTCAGTAGTGATTGAAATTGGCAGATTACTAATTGATCTGGATCGCTCTAAAGCTAGTTTTCCTACAAGGGATTGACTAGAACTTGAAGATCACACTAATTAGTCCACTTGACTTTCCCTTGCTTTCGTAAAGGTTAACTAAGTGGGATTAAAACAATTCTCATCACACCTGATAAGGATAACAAGGACAGGATTTCCCGTTCTAATACCTTGCCAAAAGACTTTATTATTGTTAATTTATTTTACTTGTCATTTAAATTACCTGTTCCTTATTTTGAAAACCCCCAATTTACAAGACTCATAACCAATAATAAGAACATACCTCCCTGCAGTTCCTTGAGAAGACGACCCGAGGTTTAAATACTTTGGTTATCAATTTATTTAGGGGTTTGTTACTTGTGACAACCAAAACATTTGCACGAAGGGATTTCTGTTGGTTTAGAAACTATATCTACAACGCAACTATTTTTACAAAATTCTTTACTAGCAAAAATCCTATTCGTCAAAATGGCGCCGTTGCCGGGGAACTGCAAACATGTGCCTTATTATTGGCTATTGTAAATATTTTTCTTTTATTTGTTTTTTTCCCTTTTCACTTCTATTAGCTACTATGAATTCTCACCCCTCTCGCTTTGAGTTTGGTTCTAAATTTGTTGAAGGGAATAGAAGTTATAACATGAATATGCATCAAGGTCTAAGCAATCGAAGATGGATGGAGCCAAGAGGATCTGATCAACCCTTTTGGCGACAACACCCTCCAAGATATCATGGGCAAGGACCACTTTACAATGCATACCAAGCTGATAGATATGGTGGACCCCCTTGTAATCACCAACAAGCCCCACCCTGTGCCTATAGACCATCTTCTCAACGTAGCTTTGAACTACCACACTCACAAGTTCCTTTTCACCACTCACTACCGTATGATCCTTATTTACCCCAATTCCAATCCAATTACTCCCTAACACCACCACTTCCCTATGTACCATGTCCATCTCCATCACCTCAAGAACCACAGGCTCGCCTCAAGGAAACAGTAGATCAACTTCATACAACCCTTCATCAGCTGGAGCAAGCAATACATCAATTATCTTCCAGACGTTTAGACACTCAAGGAACTCCAATAGCTTTATATGGAGAATCTAAGGACAAACGTAGCATGAAGTAGACACTAGAAACCCCAGTAGGCAGTAGTGAGCATAACTTTGTTCTGGAACAATTGGAGGAAGCTCAAATTATCCAAGAAGAAGAAGTACTGATTGAAGATTTAGGAGATGCTGAACCTCCATGGGAATCCAGAATTGTGAAAAATTCCGTCAAGAACGTTACAATTGATAACAAGGAGGATAGTGCACAACCCCCAAAGCAGGTATTTCATGAAGAACTAGACGGAATAACCCAAGACGCAAGTTTCCTTGATGATGATAGCCTCAAGTCAAGTTCTCCTAGTAATGAACTTGCATCCGCACGTGAACTCTCTGAGATTGAAGAACCCTATCCAAGTGAATGCGAAGATGATGTCGAGGTAGATTTTTCTCAACCTCCAACTTATGACTTGAGTGATACAGAAGATATCGAAGACTTTGATCAAGACGTGGTTGCATTTGAAGAAGTTTGCAAAGAAGTGGAAGAATTCGCAGAAGATTACAAGGGAGTAGAACTTACAGAACCACTGGAAACACCTATCCCAAGGCCATTACCACCTAATACAAGCTTTAAGTGGGTACAATCCTTAACCTTTATCTTTACTTTTCCACTTGAATATGGTTTGCTTGAAACAGATGGCCAGCTTAGAGCTCTCTACCGCTTTAAGAGTAAGAGGGAAATGGCTCGTACCCAGAGCTGGTGTACAAGATTCAATAAAGTTCCACGCTTCAATTCGAAGTGCAAGGATTGGTATCAAGTTCAATTGAATGGGTCTCGACAGGCGCTTGGTCATCTTGGTGAGAATACAATTTCTAAACCGCCCGAATTGAAGTATATAGATCAAGACAAAGGCGGATTTAAAAGCAAGGTTTGGGATCCTGGAATCTATTCTGACATTCGTCACCCCGGGAGCCTGAGAACCTGTTTGACGCTGCTCAATAGCTTTACATGCCTAGTTCGGGACCCCGGAGGCTGTTGGCATTCCAAACACTGGTGGAGATTTCTAGATGAATTTAAGCATAAGCCACCATAACAGAAAGCTCACCAAATGTCCAACTTAAGGACTTTAACTAAAAGTGCTAGGTGGGAGACAACCCACCATGGTATGGTCGTTTCTCTTTTAGTTTTTATTTCGTACTGTTTGATTTTATGTTATATTATTTTTATTTGAACCTGGATGTTATTCATAGCATTTGCATTAGCATTGCATACTGCATAATTGCGTACCTGCATACATAGAAAAAAAAAAGAGAGAGAAAGGCGTGCGACGCGACCGCATGGCTCACGCGTTCGCGTCAATTGCGAAAACCACCTCCCACGCGTCCGCGTCAATCACGTGAACGCGTGATCCAGAAATCGACGTAAAAAATCCAACGCCCAGAAATCTGGGCTGGAATCGTGCAGCTGGTGTGCGTTTAGCACAACATGGCTCACGCGTTCGCGTCCCTGACGTGAACGCGTCACTTGCAAAACACACACCCCACGCGAAAGCGTAAGCGACGCGTCCACGTCGCATAGATTGCACGATACCCTAAATGGAGACAGAGAGTTGCGCTGAAACGACACTGGAATTGTGCGTTTAGCACAATTTTCAGCGACGCGGTCGCGTGCCTCACGCGACCGCATCATTCATCCTTTTTCCCATTCCATGCGATCGCGTCACTCACGCGATCACGTTACCCTCATCTCACCCTAACCACGCGAATGCGTTCCCCACACGATCGCGTGGACTCAGTTTCACTAACCCCAGTGACGCGAAACCCTACCCCCATCGCGCCCCCACTCTCTTTCCCCAACCCCCTCTGTTCTCTCTCCCTCCTTCCTCTGCACCCATCGCCACCGCCAACTACCCCTGACCGCCGCACCAATGCCACCGCGCCACCACCCACCGCGACACCCACCCCCCTCTCCTTCTTCCTTCTCCCCTCCTTCTTCCCTCTCTTTTTTCCCACCGCCACTGCCAGCCACCGTGGCTAGCCATCGCCACCGCGCCATCACCGCCGCGACTCCCACCACCATCACCCTCACCCCCCTCCCTTCCTTCCTCCTTAACCCCCTCTCCACCATTACCCCAACCCGAAACCCTTACCACCGAATAGTTGCCCACCACCGCGCCAACCGCCCTTCACCGCAGCGTCAGCAGCACCACCACCACCCCCCACAACTCTCTGCTCTCTACCTTAATTCATACGCCTACCAGGTTTCTCCAAAACACCACTTTTCTTTCATTCGTAGTTAGTTGCATATTTTCCCGTTTATGTTCAAACTTAGGATAGTTAGAGATGCATGTTGTAGTGAATTCTAGGTGGTTAGGTAGCTAGGATGTGGTTAGTGGATTTAGGCCTGATAATTGCGCCGTACTTGTTGCTTGTTTTTACCTATTCTGCAATTCTGTGCTGCCTGTGATGTTAATCTTGTTCGTATGCTGTTCTTACTGTTCATGCTGCTTTTACACTGCTCTTTCATGTTCATATTATTTATGTCTGTTTGCAGCTTTATTTTTATTTTTATGAACTGTTCTGCTCACTGTTTATTACCCGGGAACATCCAATTTTAGCCGGAATGCTGCCTAATTTTCTGTAAATTGTTTTGATTTTCATTCATGTTTTGGTTTTGGCAATTTGAATTTGACTTTACTTAGCTTTTCCCAAACTACTTCATGAATGCACGGGCCAACATTCTTATTCCTTTCGATTTCCTGGTTAATAAACTGCACTTTTGATGATTTGATTTTAATTTTTTCTATTTTATGTCTTTATGAATCATCATCAATAACCTGATATTTTTGAATATGAGTTGCCTAGTCTTTAAATTTTTGAATTTCTTGTTACTTAGAAACCAATCATCATGCCACTTACTCTGACTTTCTTTTTACGAACTCACTGATCTTCGCTTTCTAACCTTTTTTTCAATTTTAACCACTTTTAACTTTCCAATTTTTTTTTACTAACTCCTTCAACTTTTTAACTCATGGAATGATTATTGTTTTCCCTAATTAACAGGTATTCTACTTATAACATATTTTGGATTGTGATTTCTCATCTCAGTTTTTTAACTCCGAAATAATCCAAAATGCACAATTATTCAACTCATCTCATAATTCTACTGCTCCTTTGCCACTATGTGCTTATCTTGTAATTTGCCTACTTGCTTTTTTTATTATATCCTAGATTTCCATTTTTCAAGAAAAGGAAAGGGCAAAGCCACCACTGGTAAAAGGAAAAGAGGTGAATCCTCTATGTCCATCCTGGACATTCTGCATGATGACTCCTGGCGGGAGAAGCACTTTACCCCGCAGAAAAAGGCTGACCAGCTCCTCCCTGCCAATGACCCCACTAAATTTGTAAACAGATACTGTGAGCTGAAGTATCTAGTGTTTGCTACCTCCAGGAACCTATACCTGGAGAGGACTCTGAAAATTCCAGAAGAACTTCAGCAGTACACCACCGATCAGATAAAACAGAGAGGCTGGTTCTTCTTGGAAAGAAACCTGACAGAGGTTAATGCTTCCTGGGTAAGAGACTTTTACTGTAACTATTTTAAAACTACCCTGGATGCAGTGCTCCTCAGAGGAAAATAGATACTGGTCACTGAGGAAGTAATTGAGGATATTCTACAGCTTCAGCCTAAGTCAGATCAGCCTGATGGTTACAAAAAGGCTGAAGAGGACATGCGTTTTATGAGATTTGACTGGGATGCTGTGAAGCAGAGGATAGCCCTTGATCCGACTGTCCCATGGGTCATGGGTAAGAACACAGCCATGCCTAAGGGGATCAAGCTGATGTATCTGAACGATGAGGCTCGGCTCTGGCACCAGATCCTGAGCAACTTTGTTATGCCGAGCACTCATGAGACGGAGCTGCCTGCTGCTATGATCACCCTCCTCTGGTGTGTGATAGAGGGTAAGGATCTATATCTCCCACGATTCATCCGGTTATACATGGCCAGGGTCCATGCCAGAGGCACTCTCCCCTTCCCATATCTGATTACACAGCTCGGCCGTCGAGCTGACGTGCCTTGGGAGCTTACTGATGAGAAGCCACCTGCTGCAGACTGCAAGAAGATCATTCCTCACAGCAAGAAGTTCCAAGCTTTGGGATACAGACCTCCATTCCTTACTGCTTTTGATGAGACCGCCACACCTTCCGCTGCCCCCTTCTACCTCCACCGCTGCACCAGCCTCATCCACTGCTCATCCACCTACCCCTGAGCCCATCTATCACTTGGTGCATCGACTTTTCACCTGCTTGGATCGCATGGAGCGTCGCAACAAGCGACGCTATGAGCACCTTAAGTTGATGATCCGATCCCGCAGCGACATCCCCTTTGAGCCCGACACCCCTTCCGATACATCTGAGGTGGAGGAGGATGATCGTGAGGAGGAGGCACCCACCCAGGCGGAGCAGGCAGGACCACATCAGGCTGCGCCACAGCAGGAGGAGCCACACCAGATACAGGCCGCGGATCTAGAGATTCCTATCCAGACAGCGCCTCCACTACAGCAGACCGATCCTCCCGCCCTCATCCAGTCTGCAGATCTTCCAGCCACCACAGAGACACCAGCCGTCCATCCTTCCAGTGATAACACCCCTTCACACCCAGCTTGAGTGAGCATCGAGGACGATGCTTTATTTTAAGTGTGGGGAGGTCGCCATCACTGGCTTATTTTTTTGGTGAACCACAATAGACTCTTTTATCTTATTTTGTTTATTTTTCTGTATTTTTTATCTTTATCTTTATTTTTATTTTTCAGTACTTGCACATTGTTCTTTTGCTGTATCTCTTTACTTTGTTTCCGCATTTTACACTTTAATTTATATTTTAGCCATTTAGTTTAGCTTGCAATTCTAACTTATTAGTTATAGAACATGTGGATTAATTAGTATAGTTTACCCTTTTAGTATATAATAGTTTGGTTTAATTGAAAAGAAAAAGAGTAAGCTAGAGACTTTAACAAGATCAAAACATCCACACACTTTGTATATATAGCATTACATGTTAGTTAGTTAACAACATTTCATCAAGGAGAAACACTAAAACTTTAAAGGCACCCTAAGATTTACATTGAGAATAATGGAAACTCTTGATTTCTACTTGCATGACATGTATAACTGATATATGATTTTTGAGCTGGAGAACACACAGCCTGTGAGTTTTGAGCTTAATTGTATGGTTACATTCAAACCATAAATTTTATTCCTGTGTGTTTCGCCCTTCTTTTTCATTCTGGTATTCTTTACTTTGTTTTAATCTATATGTCTGATTATAGAATATAGATACATACCAAGAAAGTGATTGAGGCCATCATTTGAATTTTTCCTCACTTATCCCAAATTAGCCTACCTTTTACATCACCCTTGTTAGCCCCCTTGAGCTTTTTAATCCCCTCTTTTTTCTATAAACCACATTACTAGCCTTAAGCAAGAAAAAACAGGATAAAATCCCAAGTTGAATCCTTGGTTAGCTTAAGATAGAAATTGTGTATTGTTTAAGTGTGGGGAACTTTATGGGAACATGGATGATAGAAACAAAGGTAGAAAGTTAAAAAGAATAAAGATGTTTCAAAATAAAAATTTGGGAAGCAGGCTCATGTGAGATCAAAATAATTGAATTACCATGTGCATCAAAAAAAAATATTTATAGTTAAATAAAGGGGATACAAAAATTCCCCAATCACAAAATAAAAAGAATCAATGCACATGGGATAAAATTAAAAGTTAAATGCATAAGCTTGCAATACAAAGTGAGAAAATTTGGGCAAATAGGTTAAGGAAGCTTAAAATTATATAAAGTATGTATGTTAGGTGAGATCTTAGACTAATCAAGGATTCACTTATTTAGCTCACTTAGCCTTACGCATATACCCTTACCTTTACCTTGGCCCCATTACAACCTTGAATAAGACGTCATGATTTTTGTATGCCTATATTCTATAATTGTTGATTGATTAGATGAAGAACAAAGTCATAGAAAGTAAGGATAAAAAGAAGAATAAAGTGATTAACCCAATAAACACTGAGTGACTAGAGAGTAAACATAAAATCCAGTGAGGGTTCAATAGCTCATCACCATATATCTCTGCTTAATTTGTTAATTGTTTTGCAAGTTTGAAAAATATTTTTACCCATGTCAATTGTAAAAGTGCTTTAACATAATCTAGGGTTTGGCTATGCATATATGATTCCTTGAGAATGTGAATTAATTTAACTACATGTAAGTTTTATATACAAGTGAATAACAATTAGAATTGCATGATTCATTTAGGTAGTTGCATTTAGGTTAGATTGCATTGCATGAGATTCCACCACTTTAACCTTACCTTACTCTTTATCTTGGATTTAGCATGAGGACATGCTATTGTTTAAGTGTGGGGAGGTTGATAAACCCATATTTTATGATATATATTGTGCTCAATTTAAGTGATTTATCCAACCCTTCACCCACTTATTCATGTAAATTGCATAGTTTTACTCCCCCTTCCTTGTTATGTGATATATGTGAAAAACATGTTTTCTATGCTTTAAAAATTATTTATTTTAATTACCCTTTATTACCATTCGATGCCGTGATTTGTGTGTTAAGTAGTTTCAGATCCCTTAAGGCAGGAATGACTTAAAGGATGGAAAGGAAACATACAAAAATGGAAGGAAAGCACAAAATGGAGTTTTTAAAGAAACTGGCAGCGACGCGAACGCATGGACGACACGGCCGCATGCCTAGCGCGAAAAGGCAGTGACGCGAACGCGTGACTGACGCGGACGCATGCCTTAAGCAGAACATAGATGACGCAGACGCTTGACCGAAGCAAATGCGCGATTAGGAAAACTCCAGATGACGCAATCGCGTGACCCACGCGGACGCGTGACAGATGCCACGCACCAGAAATTACAGAAAATGCTCCCAGCGATTTTCTGAAGCTTTTTTTGGCCCAGATCCAAGTTCAGAAAGCACAGATTAGAGATTATAAAGTGGGAGAATGCATCCTTTCAAAAAAAGGCTCTCCAATTATTCACTTTTCATAGTTTAGATGTAGTTCTTAGAGAGAGAGGTTCTCTCCTCTCTCTTAGGTTTTAGGATTAGGATTCCTCTTAGAGGATTTAGGATTTTCATTATTTCAACTTACAATTTCATCTTCTTCAAAGCACAGGTTCAATATTCCTTTTATTTATTTTCTCAATGAAGTTGATGAACTCTTTATGTTTGGATTGATTTTCTTAATTAATGTTATTTGAGGTATTTCAATTTATGATTACTCTATTTATGAATGCTTTTAATCTAATTTAGATATTTTCATCCTTTTGGCCTTGGTTAAGTAATTGGTAATACTTGAGTTGTCAAACTCAGCAGTGATTGAAATTGGCAGATTACTAAATGATCTGGATCGCTCTAAAGCTAGTTTTCCTACAAGGGATTGACTAAAACTTGAGGATCACACTAATTAGTCCACTTGACTTTCCCTTGCTTTCGTAAAGGTTAACTAAGTGGGATTAAAATAATTCTCATCACACCTGATAAGGGTAACAAGGACAGGATTTCCCGTTCTAATACCTTGCCAAAAGACTTTATTATTGTTAATTTATTTTACTTGTCATTTAAATTACCTGTTCCTTATTTTGAAAACCCCCAATTTACAAGACTCATAACCAATAATAAGAACATACCTCCCTGCAGTTCCTTGAGAAGACGACCCGAGGTTTAAATACTTTGGTTATCAATTTATTTAGGGGTTTGTTACTTGTGACAACCAAAACGTTTGCACGAAGGGATTTCTGTTGGTTTAGAAACTATATCTACAACGCGACTATTTTTACAAAATTCTTTACTAGCAAAAATCCTATTCGTCAGACAGAAAGAGCCCAGAGAGGAATAATTCTGGCGTTCAAATGCCAGAAAAGGGTGAAAAATTGGTGTCAAACGCCCAATGGATGCCCACTTCTGGCGTTCAAATGCCAGAAAAGGGAGAAAAGTTGGCGTTAAACGCCCATTCCTTGCCTAGTTCTGGCATTCAAATGCCAAAAAAGGGTGGGAAGCTGGCGTTAAACGCCCATCCAGCACCTAATCCTGGCGTTCAAACGCCAATTAGGGATCAGACACCTGCAAGTGCTGATAATAACCCCTCTAAGAAGGCTTTTCCAACCACCACTGTAGGGAATAAACCTGCAGCAACTAAGGTTGAAGAATATAAAGCCAAGATGCCTTATCCTCAGAAACTCCGCCAAGCGGAACAGGATAAACAATTTGCCCGCTTTGTAGACTATCTCAGGACTATTAAAATAAAAATCCCGTTTGCAGAGGCACTTGAGCAAATACCCTCTTATGCTAAGTTCATGAAAGAGATCTTAAGTCATAAGAAGGATTGGAGAGAAACTGAAAAAGTTTTTCTCACTGAAGAATGCAGGGCAGTCATTCTGAAAAGCTTACGAGAGAAGCTTAAAGATCCAGGAAGCTTTATGATACCATGCACATTAGAGGGTGCTTGTGTCAAGACAGCTCTATGTGACCTTGGAGCAAGTATCAACCTACTACCTGCATCCACTATCAGAAAGCTTGGCTTGACTGAAGAAGGCAAACCAACCCGGATATGTTTTCAACTTGCTGATGGCTCCATTAAATATCCATCAAGCATAATTGAGGACATGATTGTCAAGGTTGGGCCATTTGCCTTTCCCACTGACTTTGTAGTGCTGGAAATGGAGGAACACAAGAGTGCAACTCTCATTCTAGGAAGACCTTTCCTAGCAACTGGACGAACTCTTATTGATGTACAAAAAGGGGAAGTGACCCTGAGAGTCAATGAGGATGAGTTCAAGTTAAATGCTGTCAAAGCTATGCAGCATCCAGACACATCAAATGACTGCATGAGCGCTGATATTATTGACTCTTTGGTAGAAGAGATCAATATGACTAAGAGTCTCGAATCATAGCTAGAGGACATCTTTAAGGATGTTCAGCCTGATTTGGAGGAACCAGAAGAAATAAAAGAACCTCTGAAAATTCCTTAGGAAGAGGATAAGCCTCCTAAACCCGAGCTCAAACCACTACCACCATCCCTGAAATATGCATTTTTGGGAGAAGGTGACACTTTTCCGGTGATCATAAGCTCTTCTTTAAATCCAAAGGAAGAGAAAGCACTAATTCCGTTGTTGAGGACACACAAGACAGCTCTTGGGTGGTCCATAAGTGATCTTAAGGGCATTAGCCCAGCAAGATGCATGCACAAGATCCTATTGGAGGATGATGCTAAGCCAGTGGTTCAACCACAGAGGTGGCTGGTACGCGGAAACGTGATTACACTTTAATTATGTAAAATTCATTGCTCTTTCTTTCCCTGGCAATGGCGCCATAAACATGATGCCAATACCATGGTTCACAACTCCGTGTAACTGACCAACAAGTGCACTGGATCGTCCAAGTAATACCTTACGTGAGTAAGGGTCGATCCCACGGAGATTATTGGTATGAAGCAAGCTATGATCACCTTGTAAATCTCAGTCAGGCAGATATAAATTGATAATGAAGTTTTCGAATAATAATTAAATAAACATAAAATAAAGGATAGAAACACTTATGTAAATCGCTGGTGAGAATTTCAGATAAGTGTATAGAGATGCTTTTGTCCCTCTGAATCTCTGCTTTCCTGCTGTCTTCATCCAATCAGTCCTACTCCTTTCCATGGCAAGCTTTATGTAATGCATCACCATTGTCAATGGCTACTTTCGGTCTTCTCTCGGGAAAATGATCCAAATGCCCTGTCACGGCACGACTAATCGTCTGGAGGCATCACCTTTGTCAATGGGTACATCCTATCCTCTCAGTGAAAATGGTCAACGCACCCTGTCACGGCACGGCTATTCATCTGTCGGTTCTCGATCATGCTGGAATAGGATTTACTATCCTTTTGCGTCTGTCACTACGCCCAGCAATCGCGAGTTTGAAGCTCGTCACAGTCATTCAATCCCTGAATCCTACTCGGAATACCACAAACAAGGTTTAGACCTTCCGGATCCTCATGAATGGCCATCCATGGGTTCTAACTTATACCACGAAGATCCTGATTAAGGGATCCAAGAGATATTCATTCTAGCTTGTTGCATGTAGAACGGAAGTGTTTGTCAAGCACGCGTTCAAAAGGGAGAATGATGATGAGCGTCACATAATCATCACCTTCATCATATTCTTGGGTGCGAATGGATATCTTAGAAGTGGAATAAGTTGAATTGAATAGAAAGACAGTAGTACTTTGCATTAATCTTTGAGGAACAACAGAGCTCCACACCTTAATCTATGGAGTGCAGAAACTCTACCGTTGAAAATACATAAGTAAAAGGTTCAGGCATGGCCGAGATGGCCAGCCCCCTATGATCCGAGAATAAAACTCAGGATGGTCAAAAAGACCAAACTCCGGATGTCTCATACAATAGTGAAATGTCCTATTTATACTAGACTAGCTACTAGGGTTTACATAAGTAAGTAATTGATGCATAAATCCACTTTCGGGGCCCACTTGGTGTGTGCTTGGGATGAGCTTGAATGTTCCACGTACAGAGGCCATTTGTGGAGTTGAACGCCAGGTTTTGATCCATTTCTGGCGTTCAACTCTGGTTCTTGATCCATTTCTGGCGCTGAACTCCAGAATTGGGCAGAGAGCTGGCGTTGAACGCCACTTTATGTCGTCTATTCTCGAGCAAAGTATGAACTATTATATATTGCTAGAAAGTCCTGGATGTCTACTTTCCAACGCAATTGGAAGCGCGCCATTTCGAGTTCTGTAGCTCCAGAAAATCCACTTTGAGTGAAGGGAGGTTAGAATCCAACAGCATCAGCAGTCCTTCTTCAACCTCTGGATCTGATTTCTGCTCAAGTCCCTCAATTTCAGCCAGAAAATATCTGAAATCACAGAAAAACACACAAACTCATAGTAAAGTCCAGAAATGTTAATTTAACATAAAAACTAATGAAAACATCCCTAGAAGTAACTAAATTCTACTAAAAACATACTAAAAACAATGCCAAAAAGCGTATAAATTATCCGCTCATCACAACACCAAACTTAAATTGTTGCTTGTCCCCAAGCAACTAGAAATCAAGTAGGATGAAAAGAAGAGAATATACTACAAATTCCAAACTATCAATGAAACATAGCCCAAATTAGATGAGCGGGACTTGTAGCTTTTTGCCTCTTGAATAGTTTTGGCATCTCACTCTATCCATTGAAGTTTAGAATGATTGGCATCTATAGGAACTCAGAGTTCAGATAGTGTTATTGATTCTCCTAGTTCAGTATGATGATTCTTGAACACAGCTTTTTTTTATGAGTCTTGGCCGTGGCCCTAAGCACTTTGTTTTCTAGTATTACCACCGGATACATAAATGCCACAGACACATAACTGGGTGAACCTTTTTAGATTGTGACTCAGCTTTGCTAAAGTCCCCAATTAGAGGTGTCCAAGGTTCTTAAGCACACTCTTTTTTTGCTTTGGACCTTGACTTTAACCACTCAGTCTCAAGTTTTCACTTGACACCTTCACGCCACAAGCACATGGTTAGGGACAGCTTGGTTTAGCCGCTTAGACCGGGATTTGATTCCTTTAGGCCCTCCTATCCACTGATGCTCAAAGCCTTGGGATCATTTTTATTTACCCTTGCCTTTTGGTTTTAAGGGTTATTGGCTTTTTGCTCTGGCCTTTTGGTTTTAAGAGCTTTGGCTTTTTCTGCTTGCTTTTTCTTTTTCTTTCTAATTTTTTTTTCGCTATATTTTTTTTCTACAAGCTTTGTTCTTTGCTGCTTTTTCTTGCTTCAAAAATCATTTTTATGATTTTTCAGATTATCAACTAACATGTCTCCTTGTCATCATTCTTTCAAGAGCCAACATATTTAACATTCATAAACAACAACTTCAAAAGACATATGCACTGTTCAAGCATTCATTTAGAAAACAAGAAGCATTGTCACCACATCAATATAATTAGACTAAGTTCAAGGATAAATTCGAAACTCATGTACTTCTTGTTCTTTTGAATTAAAACATTTTTCATTTAAGAGAGGTGATGGATTCATGGGACATTCATAACTTTAAGACGAAGTTTACTAACTACTAATGATCATGTAATGAAGACACAAACATAGATAAGCACATAACATATAAAAACGAAAAACAGAAGAAATAAGAACAAGGAATGAATCCACCTTAGTGATGGTGGCGTTTCCTCCTTGAGGAGCCAATGATGTTCTTGAGCTCTTCTATGTCTCTTCCTTGTCTTTGTTGCTCCTCCCTCATTGCTTTTTGATCTTTTCTTATTTCATGAAGCATGATGGAGTGCTCTTGATGTTCCACCCTTAGTTGTCCCATGTTGGAACTTATTTCTTCTAGGGAGGTGTTGATGTTCTCCCAAAAGTTGTTTGGAGGAAAGTGCATTTGAGGCATCTCTGGGATCTCATGGTGATGAGCTTCATACGCCTGTTGAGCTCCATGTATGGACTCTCTTGCTTGCTCCATCCTTTTCTTAGTGATGGGCTTCTCTTCCTCAATGGAAGTGTCACCTTCTATGAAAGCTCCAACTGAGTAACATAGATGGCAAATAAGATGAGGAAAAGCTAGCCCTGCCATGGAAGATGACTTTTCGGCTATTTTGTAGAGTTCATTGGAGATGACTTCATTAACTTCTACTTCCTCTCCAATCATGATGCTATGAATCATGATGGCCCGATCCACAGTAACTTCGGATCGGTTGCTAGTGGGGATGATGGAGCATTGGATGAATTCCAACCATCCTCTAGCTACAGGCTTGAGATCCAGTCTTCTTAGTTGAACTGGCTTGCCTTTGGAGTCAATCTTCCATTGAGCTCCTTCCACACATATGTCCATAAGGACTTGGTCCAACCTTTGATCAAAGTTGACCCTTCTTGTGTAGGGGCGTGCGTTGTCCTCTATATTTGGCAAGTTGAACGCCAACCTCACATTTTCCGGACTAAAATCTAAGTAATTCCCCCGAACCATTGTAACATAGTTCTTTGGATCCGGGTTCTTACTTTGATCATGGTTCTTAGTGATCCATGCATTGGCATAGAACTCTTGAACCATTAAGATACCGACTTGTTGGATGGGTTTTGTTAGAACTTCCCAACCTCTTCTTTGAATCTCATGTCGGATCTCCGGATACTCATTTCTTTTGAGTTAGAAAGGGACCTCGGGGATCACCTTCTTCTTGGACACAACATCATAGAAGTGGTCTTGATGGGCTTTAGAGATGAATCTTTCCATCTCCCATGACTCGGATGTGGAAGCTTTTGTCTTCCCTTTTCCTCTTCTAGAGGATACTCCGGTCTTAGGTGCCATCAATGGTAATGGAAAAACAAAAAAGCTATGCTTTTACCACACCAAACTTAGAATATTGCTCACCCTTGAGCAATAAAAGAAAGAATAAATGAAGAAGAAGAAGAAATGGAGGAGAGGGTGAAGGTGTTGTGTTTCGGCCAAGAGGGGTATAGAGGGGTGTGTTGTGTGAATTTGATGAGAAAGGAGGGCTTTATATAGGGAAGGGAGGGGGGGTTAAGGTTCGGCCATATGGGTGGGTTTGGGTGGGAAATTAGTTTTGAATTTTGAAGGTAGGTGGAGTTTATAAGGTAGGTTTATGGGGAAGAGTGGGTGGATGTGATTTGTGAAGGGTTAATAGGGAAGAGGGATGGAGGTGATAGGTGAAGGGTTTTGGGGAAGAGTGTTTATGGGATTGTGTGAAAGAGGGGTGAGAAGAAGTGAGTGGAGGTAGGTGGGGATCCTGTGGGGTCCACAGATCTTGAGATGATCCTGTGGGGTCTACAGATCCTGAGATGATCCTGTGGGGTCCACAGATCCTGAGATGATCCTGTGGGGTCCACTGATCCTGAGGTGTTCAAGGATTTCCAACCTTGCACCAAATTAGGCATGCAAAATGCCTTTGCACCCAATTCTGGGCGTTCAACGCCAGATTGGTGCCCATTTTGGGCGTTCAACGCCCATTTGTTGTCCATTTCTGGCGTTGAACGCCAGAACCATGCTTGTTCTGGGCGTTCAGCGCCAGCTCTTCTCCAGGGTGCAATTCTGGCGTTCAGCGCCAGATTGGTGCCCATTTTGGGCGTTCAGTGCCAGAACTATGCTCTGTTCTGGCGTTGAACGCCAGGCAGATGCTTCCTCCAGGGTGTGATTTTTCTTCTGCTGGTTTGATTCTGTTTTTAATTTTTTTGATTATTTTGTGACTCCACATGATCATAAACCTAAGAAAACATGAAAAACAATAATAAAATTAGATAAACATTGGGTTGCCTCCCAACAAGCGCTTCTTTAATGTCAATAACTTGACATTGGGCTCTCATGGAGCCTCACAGATGTTCAGAGCTTTGTTGAAACTTCCCAACACCAAACTTAGAGTTTGGGTATGGGAGTTCAATACCAAACTTAGAGTTTGGTTGTGGCCTCCCAACACCAAACTTAGAGTTTGACTGTGGGGGCTCTGGTTGACTCTGTTGTGAGAGAAGCTTTTCATGCTTCCTCACCATGGATGCAGAGAGAGATCCTTGAGTTTTGAACACAAGGTTGTCCTCATTTAGTTGAAGGATTAATTCTCCTCTGTCCACATCAATCACAGCTCTTGCTGTGGCTAGGAAGGGTCTTCCAAGGATGATGGATTCATCCTCATCCTTCCCAGTGTCTAGGATTATGAAATCAGCAGGGATGTAAAGGCCTTCAACCTTTACTAACATGTCCTCCACTTGTCCATAAGCCTCTTTTCTTGAGTTGTCTGCCATCTCTAATAAGATTCTAGCAGCTTGCACCTCAAATATTCCAAGTTTCTCCATGACAGAGAGTGGCATGAGGTTTATCCCTGATCCAAGGTCACACAGAGCCTTCTCAAAGGTCATGGTGCCTATGGTACAAGGTATGAGGAACTTTCCAGGATCCTCTTTCTTCTGAGGTAATCTCAGTAATTCCAATGCATTTAGTTCATTGGTGAACAGGGGAAGTTCATCTCCCCAAGTCATTTTACCAAATAAGTTGGCATTCAGCTTCATGATTGCACCAAGAAACTTGGCAACTTGCTCTTCAGTGACATCCTCATTCTCTTCAGAAGAGGAATACTCATCAGAGCTCATGAATGGCATAAGGAGGTTCAATGGAATCTCTGTGGTCTCTAGATGAGCCTCAGGGTCCTTTGGTTCCTCAAAGGAAAACTCCTTATTGATCACTGGACGTCCCAGGAAGTCTTCCTCACTGGGATTCACGTCCTCTCCTTCCTCTCTAGGTTCGGCCGTGTTGACTATGTCAATGGCCTTGCACTCTCTTTTTGGATTTTCTTCTGTATTGCTTGGGAGAGTACTAGGAGGGATTTCAGTGATCCTTTTACTCAGCTGGCCCACTTGTGCCTCCAAATTTCTAATGGAGGACCTTGTTTCATTCATGAAACTCAGATTGGCCTTAGATAGATCAGAGACTAAATTTGATAAATTAGAAGTATTTTGTTCAGAGTTCTCTGTCTGTTGCTGAGTGTATGATGGAAAAGGTTTATTATTATTAAACCTGTTTCTTCCACTATTATTAAAGCCTTGTTGTGGCTTTTGTTGATCCTTCCATGAGAAATTTGGATGATTTCTCCATGATGAGTTATAGGTGTTTCCATAAGGTTCACCTAAATAATTTACCTCTGCTATTGCAGGGTTCTCAGGATCAAAGGCTTCTTCTTCAGAAGGCGCCTCTTGAGTACTGTTAGATGCAGCTTGCAATCCATTCAGACTCTGAGAAATCATATTGACCTGTTGAGTCAATATTTTGTTCTGAGCCAATATGGCATTCAGAGTATCAATCTCAAGAACTCCCTTCTTCATAGGCGTCCCATTGCTCACAGGATTCCTTTCAGAAGTGTACATGAACTGGTTGTTAGCAACCATGTCAATGAGTTCTTGAGCTTCTGCAGGCATTTTCTTTAGGTGTATGGATCCACCTGCAGAAGTATCCAATGACATTTTAGCTAAGTCAGACAGACCATCATAGAAGATATCCAGGATGGTCCATTCTGAAAGCATGTCAGTAGGACACTTTTTGGTCAGTCCTTTGTATCTCTCCCAAGCTTCATAGAGGAATTCACCTTCTTTCTGTCTGAAGGTCTGAACGTCCACTCTAATCTTACTAAGCTTTTGAGGAGGAAAGAACTTGGCTAAGAAAGCCTTGACCAGCTTATCCCATGAGTTCAGGCTATCCTTAGGTTGAGAGTCCAACCAGAGTCTAGCTCTGTCTCTTATAGCAAAAGGGAAAAGCATGAGCCTGTAGACATCAGGATCTACTCCATTAGTCTTTACAGTATCACATATCTGCAAGAATTCAGTTAAGAACTGAAAAGGATCTTCAGAGGGAAGTCCATGAAACTTGCAGTTTTGTTGCATTAGAGAAACTAGCTGAGGTTTCAGCTCAAAATTGTTTGCTCCAATGGTAGGAATGGAGATGCTTCTTCCATGTAAATTGGAATTTGGTGCAGTAAAGTCACCAAGCATTCTCCTTGCATTGTTGTTGGGTTCGGCTGCCATCTCCTTTACTTGTTCAAAATTTTCAATCAATTTGTCTCTGGATTGTTGTAATTTAGCTTCTCTTAGTTTCCTCTTCAGAGTCCTTTCAGGTTCTAGATCAGCTTCAACAAGAATGCCTTTTTCCTTGTTCCTGCTCATAAGAAAGAGAAGAAAACAAGAAAAGAAGAGGAATCCTCTATGTCACAGTAAAGAGGTTCCTTATTGTTAGTAGAAGAAAAGAAGAAGAGAAAAATCTGAACTCAGAAAGAGAGAGAGAGAGGGTTCGGATTTTAGGTGGGTGAGGGAGGGATGTTAGTAGATGAATAAATAAAAAGAAGGAGATGAGAGAGAGGGAAAATTTTCGAAAATTATTTTTGAAAAAGAGTTAGTGATTTTTGAAAATAGTTTTTTTTTTTTTTTTTGAAAAAGGTTAGTAATTTTCGAAAATTAGTAAAAATTAAAAATAATTAGTTAATTAAAAAGAAATTTTTGAAAAAGAGGGAGATATTTTCGAAAATTAGAGAGAGAGGGAGTTAGTTAGGTAGTTTTGAAAAAGATAAGAAACAAACAAAAACTTAGTTAGTTAGTTGAAACAAATTTTGAAAATCAATTTTGAAAAGATAAGAAGATAAGAGGTTAGAAAAGATATTTTGAAATCAAATTTTTGAAAAAGATAAGAAAAGAAGATATTTTTGAAAAGATATGATTGAAATTAGTTTTGAAAAAGATTTGATTTTTAAAATCACAATTAATGACTTGATTCACAAGAAATCACAAGATATGATTCTAGAACTTAAAGTTTGAATCTTTCTTAACAAGTAAGCAACAAACTTGAAATTTTTGAATCAAAACATTAATTGGTGATGTTATTTTCGAAAATTATGTGATAAAGATAAGAAAAAGATTTTTGAAAAATATTTTTAAAATTTTCGAAAATAATGAAAAAGGTATGATTTTTGAAAAAGATTTTGAAAAAGATAAGATTTTCAAATTGAAAATTTGATTTGACTCATAAGAAACAACTAGATTTTAAAAATTTTGAAAAAGTCAATTCAAATTTTCGAATTTGATGAGAAGAAAAAGGGAAAGATATTTTTTTGATTTTTGAAATTTTTATGATGAGAGAGAAAAACTTGAAAAAGATGCAATGCATGAAATTTTTAGATCAAAACAATGAATGCATGCAAGAATGCTATGAATGTCAAGATGAATACCAAGAACACTTTGAATGTCATGATGAACATCAAGAACATAATTTTGAAAAAAATTTTATGCAAAGAAAACATGTAAGACACCAAATTTAGAAATCTTTCATGTTTAGACTCTAACAAACGAGAAATGCATATGAAAAACAAGAAAAGACACAGAATATGAAATCATCAAGATCAAACAAGAAGACTTACCAAGAACAACTTGAAGATCATGAAGAACACTATGAATGTGAGAATTTTCGAAAAATGCAAGATGCATATGCAATTGACACCAAACTTATGATATGACTCAAGACTCAAACAAGAAACACAAAAATATTTTTGATTTTTATGATTTTCTAATTTTTTTGGATTTTTCGAAAATTATTTGAAAAAGAAAAATAAGGATTCCAAAATTTTTAATATGAATTCCAGGAATCTTGCAGTGTTAGTCTAAAGCTTCAGTCCAGGAATTAGACATGGCTCACTAGCCAGCCAAGCTTTCAATGAAAGCTCCAGTCCAAAACACTAGACATGGCCAATGGCCAGCCAAGCTTCAGAAAGATATCAGAATATACTACTCATTACTTATCAAATATGTAACTTGCCTCTATGCTGATGGTTTGGAAGCCTCAGTCCAAATGAATTTAGACATGGCTTTACAGCCAGCCAGGCTTCACATGCTTCATGAAACACTAGAATTCATTCTTAAAAATTTTGAATAAATTTTTTCGAAAACAAGTGAGAAATTTTTTTTTTTTTGAAATATTTTTGAAAAAAATTTTGAAAAGAAAACGAAAAGAAAGTTACCCAATCTGAGCAACAAGATGAACCGTCAGTTGTCCAAACTCGAACAATCCCCGGCAACGGCGCCATAAACTTGGTACGCGGAATCGTGATTACACTTTAATTATGTAAAATTCATTGCTCTTTCTTTCCCTGGAAATGGCGCCATAAACATGATGCCAATACCATGGTTCACAACTCCGTGTAACTGACCAGCAAGTGCACTGGGTCGTCTAAGTAATACCTTACGTGAGTAAGGGTCGATCCCACGGAGATTGTTGGTATGAAGCAAGCTATGGTCACCTTGTAAATCTCAGTCAGGCAGATATAAATTGATAATGGAGTTTTCGAATAATAATTAAATAAACATAAAATAAAGGATAGAAACACTTATGTAAATTGCTGGTGAGAATTTCAGATAAGTGTATAGAGATGCTTTTGTCCCTCTGAATCTCTGCTTTCTTGCTGTCTTCATCCAATCAGTCTTACTCCTTTCCATGGCAAGCTTTATGTAATGCATCACCATTGTCAATGGCTACTTTCGGTCTTCTCTCGGGAAAATGATCCAAATGCCCTGTCACGGCACGGCTAATCGTCTGGAGGCATCACCTTTGTCAATGGGTACATCCTATCCTCTCAGTGAAAATGGTCAACGCACCCTGTCACGGCACGACTATTCATCTGTCGGTTCTCGATCATGCTGGAATAGGATTTACTATCCTTTTGCGTCTGTCACTATGCCCAGCAATCGCGAGTTTGAAGCTCGTCACAGTCATTCAATCCCTGAATCCTACTCGGAATACCACAGACAAGGTTTAGACCTTCCGGATCCTCATGAATGGCCATCCATGGGTTCTAACTTATACCACGAAGATCCTGATTAAGGGATCCAAGAGATATTCATTCTAGCTTGTTGCATGTAGAACGGAAGTGTTTGTCAAGCACGCGTTCATAAGGGAGAATGATGATGAGCGTCACATAATCATCACCTTCATCATATTCTTGGGTGCGAATGGATATCTTAGAAGCGGAATAAGTTGAATTGAATAGAAAGACAGTAGTACTTTGCATT
The DNA here is from genome assembly GCF_059453495.1 of Arachis ipaensis. NCBI lineage: Eukaryota > Viridiplantae > Streptophyta > Magnoliopsida > Fabales > Fabaceae > Arachis > Arachis ipaensis. Next base: position 138,422,307 of record NC_142443.1, read on the forward strand.
AATCTTTGAGGAACAGCAGAGCTCCACACCTTAATCTATGGAGTGCAGAAACTCTACCGTTGAAAATACATAAGTAAAAGGTTCAGGCATGGCCGAGATGGCCAGCCCCCTATGATCCGAGAATAAAACTCAGGATGGTCAAAAAGACCAAACTCTGGATGTCTCATACAATAGTGAAATGTCCTATTTATACTAGACTAGCTACTAGGGTTTACATAAGTAAGTAATTGATGCATAAATCCACTTCCGGGGCCCACTTGGTGTGTGCTAGGGCTGAGCTTGAATGTTCCACGTGCAGAGGCCATTTGTGGAGTTGAACGCCAGGTTTTGATCCATTTCTGGCGTTCAACTCTGGTTCTTGATCCATTTCTGGCGCTGAACTCCAGAATTGGGCAAAGAGCTGGCGTTGAACGCCACTTTACGTCATCTATTCTCGAGCAAAGTATGGACTATTATATATTGCTAGAAATACCTAGATGTCTACTTTCCAACGCAATTGGAAGTGCGCCATTTCAAGTTCTGTAGCTCCAGAAAATCCACTTTGAGTGCAGGGAGGTCAGAATCCAACAGCATCAGCAGTCCTTCTTCAACCTCTGGATCTGATTTCTGCTCAAGTCCCTCAATTTCAGCCAGAAAATACCTGAAATCATAGAAAAACACACAAACTTATAGTAAAGTCCAGAAATGTGAATTTAACATAAAAACTAATGAAAACATCCCTAGAAGTAACTAAATTCTACTAAAAACATACTAAAAACAATGCCAAAAAGCGTATAAATTATCCGCTCATCAGTGGCTAAATCCAGCCATGAAGGAGGTGGTGCAGAAAGAGGTCACTAAGTTACTAGAGGCTGGGATTATTAATCCTATTTCTGATAGCCCCTGGGTGAGCCCTGTCCACGTTGTCCCCAAGAAGAGAAGCATGATAGTGGTTCATAATCAAAAGAGTGAACTGGTTCCTACAAGAACAGTTACAGGGTGGCATATGTGTATTGACTACAGAAGGCTCAATACAGCCACCAGGAAGGATCACTTTCCTTTACCATTCATAGACCAAATGCTAGAGAGACTAGCAGGTCATGAATATTACTGCTTTTTGGATGGCTATTCAGGTTACAACCAAATTGCAGTGGATCCTCAAGACCAAGAAAAAACAGCATTCACATGTCCTTCTGGAGTATTTGCCTACAGAAAGATGCCCTTTGGTCTGTGCAATGCACCTGCAACCTTTCAGAGGTGCATGCTCTCTATCTTCTCTAATATGGTAGAGAAATTTCTGGAAGTCTTCATGGATGACTTTTCAGTATTTGGAGACTCATTCAGCTCCTGTCTTGACCATTTAGCACTTGTTCTGAAAAGATGCCAAGAGACCAACCTAGTTTTAAACTGAGAAAAATGTCACTTTATGGTGACTGAAGAAATTGTCCTTGGGCATAAAATTTCAAACAAGGGAATAGAGGTGGATCAAGCTAAAGTAGAGGTAATTGAAAAATTACCACCACCTGCCAATGTTAAGGCAATCAGAAGCTTTCTGGGACATGTAGGATTCTATAGGAGGTTTATAAAGAATTTTTCAAAAATTGCAAAACCTCTGAGCAATCTGCTAGCTGCTGACACGCAAATTGTGTTTGAAACAGAGTGCCTGCAGGCGTTTGAAACTCTGAAAGCTAAGCTGGTCACAGCACCAGTTATTTCTGCACCAAACTGGATATTACCATTCGAACTAATGTGTAATGCCAGTGACCATGCCATTGGTGCAGTATTAGGACAAAGGCATAACAAACTTCTGCACGTCATTTATTACGCCAGCTGTGTTTTAAATGACGCACAGAAAAATTACACAACCACAGAAAAGGAGTTGCTTGCAGTGGTTTATGCCATTGACAAGTTTAGATCATACTTAGTAGGATCAAAAGTGATTGTGTACACTGACCACGCTGCTCTTAAACATCTACTTACAAAGCAGGATTCAAAACCCAGACTCATAAGATGGGTGTTGCTTCTGCAAGAGTTTGATATAGAAATAAGAGACAAAAAAGGGACAGAGAACCAGGAAGCTGATCACCTGTCCCGGATAGAACCAGTAGTAGGGGTGTCCCTCCCTCCTACTGAGATCTCTGAGACCTTTCCTGATGAGCAACTCTTTGCCATTCAGGAAGCACCATGGTTTGCAGACATTGCAAATTATAAAGCTATGAGATTCATACCCAAGGAGTACAGCAGGCAGCAAACGAAAAAACTAATTTCTGATGCAAAGTACTACTTGTGGGATGAACCATATCTCTTCAAGAAATGTGCAGACAGAATAATCCGCAGATGCGTGCCTAGAGAAGAGGCACAGAAGATCCTATGGCATTGCCATGTATCACAATATGGAGGACATTTCGGAGGTGAGCGAACAGCCACTAAGGTCCTTCAATGTGGCTTCTACTGGCCTACTCTCTATAGAAATTCCCGAGAGTTTGTGCGTAACTGTGACAGTTGCCAAAGAGCTGGTAACTTACTCATGGTTATGCCATGCCTCAACAAGGGATCTTAGAGATTGAGTTGTTTGATGTGTGGGGTATTGACTTCATGGGTCCTTTCCCACCATCATACTCAAACACTTACATTCTGGTGGCAGTAGACTACGTATCTAAATGGGTAGAAGCAATTGCCACACCCACTAATGATACTAAGACAGTGCTGAAGTTCCTCCAGAAACATATCTTTAGCAGATTTGGTGTCCCTAGGGCAATAATCAGTGATGGGGCACTCACTTCTGTAATAAACAGCTTTACTCTGCTGTGGTCCGATATGGAATTAGCCACAAAGTAGCAACTCCATATCATCCACAGATAAATGGGCAGGTTGAAGTCTCTAATAGAGAACTAAAAAGAATCCTGGAACGGACTGTAAGTACCCGTAGAAGGGATTGGGCAAGAAGCTTGGATGATGCTCAGTGGGCATACAGAACAGCATTCAAGACTCCTATAGGGACCTCTCCATACCAGCTTGTGTATGGAAAAGCATGTCCCCTGCCCATGGAACTAGAACACAAGGCCTACTGGGCAACCAGATTCCTAAACCTTGATGCCAAATTAGCTGGAGAGAAAAGATTGCTCCAGTTGAATGAGCTAGAGGAATTCAGACTCAATGCTTTTGAAAATGCAAAAATCTACAAGGAGAAAGCAAAAAAGGTGGCATGACAAGAAGCTGTCATCCAGAGTCTTCGAGCCAGGGCAGAAGGTTCTGCTATTTAACTCTAGGCTCAGATTGTTCCCTAGGAAATTAAAATCCCGGTGGAGGGGACCATATGTGATTACAAGTGTGTCACCATATGGATATTTAGAGCTTCAGGATATTGACACTGACAAAAAGTTCATTATTAATGGACAGAGAATCAAACATTATCTTGAAAGCGATGTTGAGCAAGAATGCTCAAAACTGAGACTAGACTAAAGCTCAGAAAAAAGTCAAGCTATTGACATTAAAGAAGCGCTCATTGGGAGGCAACCCAATTTTTATTTATCTATGTTAATTCTCCATTTTCCATTGTTATTTTATGTCTTCTTTAGGTCGATGATCATGTGGAGTCACAAAAACAACTACAAAAATCAAAGCAAATTCAAAAACAGCATTAAAAACAGCACACCCTGTAGGATAAGCTTACTGGCGTTTAAACGCCAGTAAGAGTAGCAGAATGGGCGTTAAACGCCTAGTCTGGCACCATTCTGGGTGTTTAACGCTAGAAATGGGCACCAGACTGGCGTTTAACACCAGAACAGGACACCAAGCTGGCGTTAAACACCAGAAATGGGCAGCAACCTGGCGTTTAACGCCAGGATTGGCACTCAAAGGGGCGTTTACACGCCAGAATGGTGCAGGGATGAGAAATCCTTGGCACCTCAAGATCTGTGGATCCCACAGGATCTCCACCTACCTTAACTTAATCTCTCTCTTCTTCACACATTCCAATAACACCCTTCCCCAAATACTCTTCCCCATCACCTCTTAACCACTCACACCTCTCCATCTCCTCCGTTTTCTTCTTCTTCTCCTCCCTTCTTTCTTCTTTTGCTCGAGGACGAGCAAACCTTCTAAGTTTGGTGTGGAAAAAGTATTACTTTTTGTGTTTAAATAACCATTTATGGCACCTAAGGCTGGAGAAACCTCTAGAAAGAGGAAAGGGAAGGCAAAAGCTTCCACCTCCGAGTCATGAAAAATGGAGAGATTCATCTCAAAAGCCCATCACTAAGAAAAAGGATGGAGCAAATAAGAGAGCCCACTCATGGACCTCAACAAGAGCATTCCACTATCCTCCATGAAATTAGAGAGGACCAAAAGGCCATGAAAGAGAAGCAACAAAGGCAAGGAAGAGACATAGAGGAGCTAAAGCACTTCATAAGATCTTCAAGAGGAAGAACAAGCCGCCATCACTAAGGTGGACCCGTTCTTTAATTTCCTTGTTCTTATTTTTCTATTTTTTTTATTTTCTATGCTTTATGTTTATCTATGTTTGTGTCTTTATTACATGATCATTAGTGTCTAGTGCCTATGCTTTAAATTTATAAATGTCCTATGAATCATTCACCTCTCTTAAAGAAAAAATATTTTCTGAAAAAGAAAAAGAAGTACATGAATTTTGAATTTTAAAATAGTTTAATTATTTTGATGTGGTGGCAATACTTTTGTTTTCTGAATGAATGCTTGAACAGTGCATATTTTTGATATTGTTGTTTATAAATGTTAAAATTGTTGGCTCTTGAAAGAATAATGAAAAAGGAAAAATGTTATTGATAATCTGAAAAATCATAAAATTGATTCTTGAAGCAAGAAAAAGCAGTGAAAAAAAAAATATGGCAAAAAAATGAAGAAAGAAAAAGAAAAAGCAAGCAGAAAAAAGCCAATAGCCCTTTAAACCAAAAGGCAAGGGTAAAAAGGGCCCAAGGCTTTGAGCATTAATGGATAGGAGGGCCTAAAGGAATAAAATCCTGGCCTAAGCGGCTAAATCAAGCTGTCCCTAACCATGTGTGGCGTGAAGGTGTCACGTGAAAAGCTTGAGACTGAGCGGTTAAAGTCGTGGTCCAAAGCAAAAGACTGTGCTTAAGAGCTCTGGACACCTCTAATTGGGGACTCTAGCAAAGCTGAGTCACAATCTGAAAAGGTTCACCCAGTTATGTGTCTGTGGCATTTATGTATCCGGTGGTAATACTAGAAAACCAAGTGCTTAGGGCCACGGCCAAGAATCATAAAGTAACTGTGTTCAAGAATCAACATATTGTACTAGGAGAAACAATAACACTATCTGAATTCTGAGTTCCTATAGATGCCAATCATTCTGAACTTCAAAGGATAAAGTGAGATGCCAAAACTGTTCAGAAGCAAAAAGCTAAGAGCCCCGCTCATCTAATTAAGACTGATCTTCATAGATGTTTTTGGAATTTATTGTATATTCTCTTCTTTTTATCCTATCTTGTTTTTAGTTGCTTGGGGACAAGCAACAATTTAAGTTTGGTGTTGTGATGAGCGGATAATTTATACGTTTTTTGGCATTATTTTTAGTATGTTTTTAGTATATTTTAGTTAGTTTTTATTATGTTTTTATTATTTTTTATTCAAAAATTAAATTTCTAGACTTTACTATGAGTTCGTGTGTTTTTCTGTGATTTCAGGTATTTTCTGGCTGAAATTGAGGGACCTGAGAAAAAATCTGATTCAGAGGCTGAAAAAGGACTGCAGATGCTGTTGGATTCTAACCTCCCTGCACTCGAAGTGAATTTTCTCGAGATACAGAAGCCCAATTGGTGCGCTCTTAATTGCGTTGGAAAGTAGATATCCTGGGATTTCTAGCAATATATAATAGTCCATACTTTGTCTGAGATTTGATGGCCCAAATCGGCGTTCCAAGTCAGCATAAAAATTCTGGCGTCAAAACGCTAGAACTGGCATAAAAGCTGGGGTTAAACGCCCAAACTGGCACAAAAGCTGGCGTTTAACTCCAAGAAAAGTCTCTACACATGAAAGCTTCAATGCTCAGCCCAAGCACACACCAAGTGGGCCCGGAAGTGGATTTCTGTATCATTCACTAATTTCTGTAAACCCTAGGCTACTAGTTCTTTATAAATAGGACCTTTTGCTATTGTATTTTTTCCTCATGACATTTTATTTCTGAATTTGTATCTTCTACGGCATGAGTCTCTAAACCCCATGGTTGGGGGTGAGGAGCTCTGCTGTGTCTCGATGAATTAATGCAATTACTACTGTTTTCCATTCAATCACGCTCGTTTCTATTCTAAGATATTCACTCGCACTTCAACCTGATGAATGTGATGATCCGTGACACTCATCATCATTCTCACCTATGAACGCGTGCCTGACAACCACTTTCATTCTATCTGCAATAGCTTGAGTGTGTATCTCTTAGCCTCCATTCCGAAAGATCGGAGTCTTCGTGGTATAAGCTAGAATCAATTGGCGGCCATTCCTGAGATCCGGAAAGTCTAAACCTTGTCTGTGGTATTCTGAGTAGGATCTAGAAAGGGATGACTGTGACGAGCTTCAAACTCGTGGGTGCTGGGCGTAGTGACAGACGTAAAAGGATCAATGGATCCTATTCCAACATGAGTGAGAACCGACAGATGATTAGCCGTGCGGTGACAACGCATTTAGACCATTTTCACTGAGAGAACGGATGGTAGCCATTGACAACGGTGATCCACCAACATACAGCTTTCCATGGGAGGAACCTTGCGTGCGTGAAGAAGAAGACAGTAGGAAAGCAGAGATTCAGAAGACAGAGCATCTCCAAAACCTCAACCTGTTCTCCATTACTGCATAACAAGTATTTATTTCATGTTCTTTTACTTCTTATAATTAAAACTAAGAATCATTACTGATATCCTGACTAAGAATTACAAGATAACCATAGCTTGTTTCAAGCCGACAATCTCCATGGGATCGACCCTTACTCACGTAAGGTATTACTTGGACGACCCAGTGCACTTGCTGGTTAGTTGTGCGGAATTGCAAAAGTGTGATTGTGATTTCGTGCACCAGTAGCACGAATCCCCACACCTTCGTACTATTGTACCAGCAAGTGCACTGGGTTGTCCAAGTAATACCTGAGCGAGTCAGAATTGATCTCACGAGGATTGTGGTTTGAAGTAAGCTATGGTTATCTTGCAGGTCTTAGTCAGGCAGATCAGAAGGTTGTTTGAACTTGTAAGAGTAATGTATGCCTTAAAATCATTAATAGGAATATGAGAAAAGGGTAGAAGGTGTTGTTGGATACGAAATTGTGTTAGGATTATGGGATTATTATAATAGGGTGCTAATACTTTAAAAATAGAGTTGAGGATTGGAGTTGCTTTGCCTTTCTGAATTAACTCTGGTATTACTGCTCTCTTTGCTTGTGAGTGATTTCTTCAATGGCAGGCTGTACGTGATTGACACTGGTTTGAGCAGCTGCCAGTACTCCTCCACATCTGAACCCCAGGTTTAGTGCGGATCCATTCTGATTGAAAGTGAAGCTCGTACAGTTCATTCTCCTTGATGATCCTACTCAAAATGCCATAGACAAGATTGAATCTTCCGGATCGGAGGAATGATGCGCCTTTGGTTCTAGCCTCTACCACAGCGACCCTAATCTCCTCAGAAATTGGATGAACTGATGTCTCGAGAAGTCCCCAACGAAGTCGTGGATTAGTCGTCTGAGAGATGTATAAACATAGCTGTTGGTTCATCCTTGTCTGGTGAAAGACGCATTCTGAACCCAAGTAGACGCCGGTGTTTTTCAGGCACGTTTGTCTTAGTGTGATGAACAGAGCTAATTTGTTAGATCATTCTATTCACCACGATGAAGATCGAATATACATCTTAGAATTAATCAAACACGGATCGAAGAGAAACAATAATACTTTTATTAATTCATAGGACTCAGCAGGGCTCCTGCCCTCAACCTAGGAGGTTTAGAAACTCATACTGATAAGAAAATACAATGGAATAAACAAAAATATGCTTAATGGTATATGTGATATCTAATGATTATGTAAAATACACTTTAAATAATAAACAGATGACTAGTAAGGGTAAAACAATCTATTTAGTGCTAAAATCCACTTCTTGGGCCCACTTGGTGAGTGTTTGGGCTGAGCTTTGATGAGATCCATGTGCTATGAGGTCTCTGGGATGTGGAACGCCAGCTAGGGGGTCCTCTTTGGGCGTTTGTACATTGGTCTCTGCTTTTTGGGCGCTGGACACCTGGAAGGGGACAGGTAGTTGGCGTTGGACGCCAGTTTTGGGCCTTCTAATTTGAAGCAAAGTATGAAATATTATATATTGCGGGAAAGCTCTAGAGGTTAGCTTTCCATACCCATTGAGAGCGCTCCATTTGGACTTCTGTAGCTCCAGAAAAGCTCTTCCGAATGCATGCAGGTTAGATCTGGACAGTATCTGCAGTGCTTTCTCTGTCTCTGAATCAGACTTCTACTCTAGCTCCTCAATTTTAGCCAGAAATTACCTAAAATTGTCCAAAAACACAAAAACTCATAGTAGAATCCAAAAATGTGAATTTAACACTAAAACCTATAAAAACTTAATAAAAAATAAATAAAAACTACTAAAAACTATATGAAAGTGATGCCAAAAAGCGTATAAAATATCTGCTCATCAATCGTCCACTCCATGACATCTGTTTCCTCGTAAGTGTGGTCACAATCCACATATATGCCCTTACAAATTTGCATTACATTGGATTATAATTGATAATTGAAAACTATGAAGATTTAATTTTAACGACTATTAGATTGACATAAAACTATCTTGAGCATTTTCAACTTGAGCTAGGTTCCGATGGATGTTGGGATTCCAATGCTTGTTTTTTGAACAAATAGTAATCATTCTCCAGTCAAATATGTTTTCATTGTAATCATCTAATAAAAAATATGTTTTCATTAGCAGCCAAATGTCCCACCCGTGCTAGGAGTTTACGAGGATAGCCCAATTTCGATTACCAATGTGAGGGGGGCATGGACCGTTCAATACAGTCACTATCCCGGGAGAGTGAACAGGTGTTTTGGAATAGGCTGGTCCGTCCTAGCAACTGCCTTCCAATTAAGACACGGCCATGTGTGCGTCTTCGAGCGGCTGGTGCCGCAAGACTACCACTTGCATATATACTGAGAACTCCTATATCCCCCCATCCCTATACCCTCCATCCATGTTGTTTTCTAACTTCCGTTTGTAAAGTACAATGCTGCATGTCAATATATTTATTCTCGTTTATTTTCAAGCATACAATTCAAAAGAATCCAAAGAAGCAGAGCGAGGTAAATATGTAAAGCCAGAAATGGGCTAAATGATACAGACTAAATATCCACTGAATATAAAAAACGTTATAAATGATACAAACTAAATATCCGGTTCCACAAAAAAGTCAACAATGAATGATATATACAAATGTATACATTAAGTATGAGAATGTATTTGTGGCTGTACATGGTAATTATGATAGCAAACTCCCTCGTCAGCAAACATTGTAGCTCTTCATACAATACCACTTCACATCTCCACTTCGATTTAGACAATTTTTCATGCTGGATCACCGGGCAGCTTCTGGAATCAGTCGTCAGATCCCTTCTCTGGTTTTGCTGAGAATATAAGATTAAAATCAGTTAAATCTAGATCAGAGCCAGATACCAACAAATGCCAATATAGCCAAAACGTTTTCAATGTGGAAAAGAGATAGAGATCATCAGGTATATGTTGTTGAACAAAATTAACTATGCAAGTTAGGTGGGGGTTTTCTGGGGAGGTCAACAACAGGTAACCTTCTATTTGTGGCTATCGGCTACCAGAGAATGTAAAAAGGTTTGACCAACCTACCGTTGCAGCCCACAGTGGTAATGATTATCAGCCCTCTTCACTCAATCGTCAAGAGATATGATTGGCCCGGATGTGTTGGTCCCACCAAAGTCGCTGTCAAGAAACCCAGCCTGTGTGTCACTATCGGAGCAGCGTAACAAAGGAATCTCCATGGTCGTATCCGGATCCCCAGATAGGTTATCGTAGAGCTGGCACCAATGTAAAAACTAAATAATTACACCAAATTATTAAGCCATAACAGGTAACTAAATCAGCTTAAAAATGATTAACCCACTATTTCAGTGTCCATAGAATCCAAGTCATTCGTGACTACGCTAGATGACTCTATTGTGCGGCGGTCTGGACACGTCGTCCTATTATGTCCCACCTCCCGGCACAAAAGACAATGTTGGGTTTTCTTGCCATCTTTAGAACCGTTACCCTTTGTCTTGCGCCTACAGGGATTCCATGCTGATGCTCTGCCACCTTCATTGGATGGCACCTCAGGTGGAAAATTGGTGTCGGCTGCATCTTTATTCTCGAAGTGCTTCAACATTAGGATGACAATGTCTCTTGGAAACTGGAACTTTTTAGTGTTATGACAAGCAATTTTGCATACTTTCCTGTACCAATCCATCAGGCACCAGTGTTTTGTTAGTTGTACAGAATCCCAAATTACGCCCATCGATTGCACCGCCCCTACTTTTGCATCCTTGGTCCATCTTGGCAATATCAGAGACCTTGGGATCTCTTGAATATTGTTAAGAACAAGCACCGCAATTATATGTTTGCAAGGGACCCCGAAACATTCCATTCTCATGCACGTGCATTGGACCTCACTCATTTCATATGTTGCAACAACACGCCAAACTTTTCTTGGAGTGCCGTGTCAAGAGACGGTGTGGATAAAATACGAACCGTTGTCTTTAGAATCAACCACTCTCATTGCACAGGCCCCATCAAGAATGGAAACAACCAAATAAAATATTTCTCGAGTGTATTTTCCAGTTGCACAATGCTCTAACTGTTTCAGGTTAGCGGTCATAACAGGGTCACTCTTTGTACACTCAAAATTAGCCTCCACTTCCTTTGCATGAACAAACATCAAGCATCGATGGTAATGACGTAAAAATCAGTTTAACGGTATCGAGACTTAACATACCATGATATCACGACGTGCAAGCATTGCACCTTGAGGTTGTGCAAAATCTGGCAAAGAAATTTCCTCGTATGTGTGCGGTTGCCCAACTATGCCATCTCTCGTACATGTCTTGTACCCATCTTTTATCGCCTATGCCAAATTCCTCCACCATCTCAAACCACTTTCTCTGGAATGTTCTGACCTTGTAGTCGCCAAACATGCAATCCTTAAACATTCTGGTGAAGTTAGCATTTCTGATGTTGTTCGTAGCATTTCGGAGGAGTTGCCAAGCACATAGTCGATAGTGTGCCTCTGGAAAAACTTACTCGATCGCAGACTTCATTTGCCTGTCACCTTCGGTTATTATGGACATGGGAGTTTTCCCCTTCATTGCAGATTGTAACTGTTGAAGCAGTCTGACATAGGTCTCTTTTTTCTCATTGGCCACGAGGGTAGCAGCAAAGACAACCATTTGGTTGTGGTGATTTACACCAAAGAAGACTACCAAAGGTGAAAGGTAAATGTTTTTCTTGTACGTTGCATCAAATGCAACAACATCTCTAAATACCTGGTAATGAATTTTCCTGGTGGCAACACACCAAAACAAATGTTGTAACACACCTTCCCCGTCAACAACTTCTTTGTAGTACAGTGCTCGATCATTTGCCTTGCACTCTTGGAGATACCTTAAATACGATTCCGCATCTAGGCCACCCTCCCTTCGTTGCTTCGCATTTATATTGTGCATGTCCCTTGTTGTGTAAGGGACATTATGATACCCTCCGGCTACGCTCACCAGAAAATCGTGGATTCATGATATGGCAATGCCCCCTTTGCGCATGTCGTTCATCTACTCGACGTCCACTTTGCTCATCCTTCGATGGCTTGGGAGCATGGAAGAAAACTGCAATTCAAGAACAGGATTGTTATGCTCGTCTGAAAAGAACGCAATGTACCAACGTCCTGATTTATCATCCATGCGAACCTGCATCCTTGTAGGGCATCCACACCATGTCTTGGCCCTTGGCCTCTTTTGCCAGTTATGAATTGAGTAGAACTTCACCGATTTGAACCCTTGTCGGTGGCACACGAATTCCTACTGTATCCTTCCTATGACACATTTTTCGCTCTTAGAACGTCTCCCACTAAAACCATGGTGCTTTGCATATGCCTGGTAGAACTCAAACGCAATGTCAATATCTGCGAAGTTCAAGCGGCAAACTTCCTCTCTGATCAAGTTCACAAAATCAATTGAACCTATCAATTTTCCAGAATCAAGAGCGTATAAGTCATCATCTGCGAAATTGCCACAGATTCCTCTGACACCATCCAAATTGTCTTCCAACTCAACCCCATCCCCATTGTCGCCATCGGCCTCTCCAAGATGGTCATGTTCTATTTCATCTTTATGTAACTCATACTCGTCTAACTCTATCCCTGCATAGCCTTCGCCCTCAACCGATCCAACACCATGGTCTGCTTCGTCGTACAGTTCTGCTTCATCGACGTGATGCACAACCACATGGATATCTTCATCACCAGCCACCCTTTGCCAAATAACAAAAATATGGTAATTCAGTGAAACACATGCACACAGGGTATCCTTGAACAAAGTTGACGAAACATATGCCAAATAATACAATCAGTACCTTTTTCCATTGATGGAGAAGACGATGCCATCAACTACCGTAGACGATCGACAATGAAGATTAATATCTTCATGGTTAGATGTGAAGCTGTTAGTGTGCTTAGATCTGCCTTAGAAGAAAGGTTCGCACTGAACACTTTCTCAATCCCAAAAAATCGAGCATTTCATGGTTCAAAAATGTCAAATCTTGTCTGATGAGTCACTGTAATTTTTGGCGGAGTCTGGGCAGTGGACTTTGAGCGTGCCAGATAAGATGGTGCCGAAGCCACCATGGTTGATTGGGTAGGAGAAGAAGTTGGTAGCGCGACAAAGGAGCGAGTAAGAGAGGCGGTGGAGAGGTTTTGGTCGTTGTTGGCGGTGGAGATAATGGAAGGGGCGGTGCGCTTGTGACGGCAGAGGAAGGGGAAGAAGAGAACCTGGAAAAGGAGGTGGGAAGCAGTAGTAATAGTTAACTAAATACTGAAGGTCCAACTAATTTAACAACTAAGCTAGATATGTCCATTTATAAAATTATAAAGTGACCCCTCTATTTTATATGCAATTATGGAAAAGACCCCATAAAAACTAACATTTTTATTTTACCCTTCTCGGCTGACTGATGAGCAGATATTTTATACACTTTTTGGCATCATTTTCTCAGTATTTTCATTCCACTTTGTTATGTTTTATTATGTTTTAGTAGGTTTTATTGAGAAATTCACTTTTTGGATGCTACTTTGAACTTTTGTGTTTTTCCTATGATTTTAGGTGAATTTTGGGTGAATTTGGCAAGTTTTGGCAAAATCTGATTCAGAGGCAAAGAACGGAGTGTAGATGCTGTCAAATCCTAACCTTCATGCATTCAAACGATCATTTCTGGAGCTATAGAAGTCCAATTGACGCGCTCTCAACGGCGTTGGAAAGCTAACTTTCAGGGCTTTCCAACAATATAAAATGATCTATACTTTTTATTGGATTGGACGGCCCAAAACGGGCGTTGAACGCCCAACTTATCCCCTTTCTAGCGTTCAACGCCCCAAAGGCAGCAGGAACCAAAGTTGAACGTCCAGAACTCAAGCTAGATACCAGGCAACAGTCCAAACACTCACCAAGTGGGCCCCAAAGTGGATTTTAGCACTTTTTAGCTTATTTTATTTTTCCTTTTTGTAATTTTTAATTAAAACCAATATCTTTTAGGTTTAATCTTAGAGTTTTTATTATAAATAAGAGACTTCCTTCCTCCTGAGGATTATGCCTCCCAGGAGGGGAGAAGCGCAAACACTATTCTTCTGGTTCACTTTGTAAGCATGAGTCACTAAACCTCCTAGGTTAAGGTTAGGAGCTCTGCTGATTCTCATAGATTAATAATATTACTGTTTCTATTTCAATATATGTTTGATTCCATTCTAAGATGTATCTTCGTTCTTCAATCCTTATGAATCTAGGGTGGAACTAGCGTATGACCCCTTGTTCTACATGAGTTCTTGCGAGTCTCGAAAGGGATAGCATTGAACTACAAGCTTGATTATACATCTCTTAGACGACTAATCCACGCATTTGTTGGGGCATGGGAACATCTGTTTAGCCGAGCCTGGGGCGATTAGGGCCTTTGTGGTATAAGCTAGAATCATAAAGCTTGATTTTTCAATCTGGAAGATCTGACCTTGTCTGTGGCATTTTGAGTAGGATCATGGTGCACGTGTACGCAAACCCCACACTTTTCGTACAGTAGCAGTACTAGTAAGTGCATTGGGTCATCCAAATAATACCTGAGCGAGTTAGGGTCGATCCTACGAGGATTGTGGCTTGAAGCAAGCTATGGTTGTCTTGCAGGTCTTAGTCAGGCAGAATAAGAAGGTTGTTGAATAATTAACAGTAATGTTGTATATGAAAGGCATAAAGCAAAAGAGGTAGAAAATACTGATAAGAATAGGGTTAAGAGTCGGAGTTGCTTTGTCTTTTTAATTGAACACTGGTGCTACTGTCTTCTTTGCTTGTGAATGATCTTCTTTTATTGCAGGCTGTATGTGATCAAAGCCATTGCCCATGGTCATTGATCTCCTCTGCTATAGAGTGAACGCCATTGCCTGTGGTCATTCAATCTGACGAAGGGTGAAGCACTAGCAAGTCATTCTCTTGGCAATCCTATTCAAAATGCCACAGACAAGGTCGAATCTTCCGAATCAGAAAACGCCGCTTCTTTGGATTCTAGCCTATACCACGGAGACCCTAATCTCCCTGGAAATTGGCTGAACTAGTGTCTTGAGAAGTCCCCAACAAAGTCATGGATTAACCGTCTGAGAGATGTATAAACATAGCTGTTGGCTCGTGCTTTCTTGCCAAGTATTCATACGAACCCAAGTGGACGCGGGTGTTTGTCAGGCACGTTCGTCTTAATGTGATGAACAGAGCTAATTAATTTGTCAGATAATCCTATTCACCACGATGAAGATCGGATATACATCTTAGAAGTAAATTAAACACTGATCGAAGAAGAAATAGTAATACTTTTATTAATTCATAGGACTCAGCAAGGCTCCTCCCCTCAACCTAGGAGGTTTAGAAACTCATACTGAAAGGGAAAAATACAAAGTGAATGAAAATAGGGCTGAATGATGTGCTTTATGACTGATAAAACGTGTAAAAGGTCTTTAAATACAAAATAGATAACTAGTAAGGGTAAAACAGTCTATTTAGTGCTAAAATCCACTTCTGGGACCCACTTGGTGAGTGTTTGGGCTGAGATTTGATGAGATCCACATGCTATGAGTTCTCTTGGGCATGAAACGCCAGCTAGGGGGTCCTCTCTGGGCGTTTGGACGCTGGACGCCAGGAAAGGGGCAGGAAGCTGGCATTGGACGCCAGTTTTGAGCCTTCTAATCCGAGGCAAAGTATGGATAATTATATATTTCTAGAAAGCTCTAGAAGTCAGCTTTCCATAGCCGTTGAGAACGCTCC
Organism: Arachis ipaensis; assembly: GCF_059453495.1. NCBI lineage: Eukaryota > Viridiplantae > Streptophyta > Magnoliopsida > Fabales > Fabaceae > Arachis > Arachis ipaensis. The sequence goes on from NC_142443.1 coordinate 138,437,876, forward strand.
ATTTGGACTTCAGAAGCTCCAGAAAAAATCTTCCAAATGCAAGGAGGTCAGATCCGGACATCGTATACAGTGCTTTCTTTGTCTCTGAATCAGACTTCTGCTCCAGCTCCTCAATTTCAGCCAGAAAATACTTGAAATTGTACAAAAATACAAAAACTCATCGTAGAATCCACGAATATGAATTTAACACTAAAGCCTATAAAAACTTAATAAAAACCAAATAAAACATGCTAAACTATATGAAAATGATGTCAAAAAGCGTATAAAATATCCGCTCATCACAATACCAAACTTAAACTGTTGCTTGTCCCCAAGCAACTAAAAATATAGTAGAATAAAAAGAAAATTAAGATACAATAAATTTCTAAGTTTCCAATGAAGCTTAGTTACAATTAGATGAGCGGGACTTAGTAGCTTTTTGCTTCTAAATAGTCTTGGCACCTCACTATCCATTGAAACTCAGAATGGTTGGCATATTTTAGGAACTTAGAATCCAAATGATATCATTGATTCTCCTAGTTAAGCTCTTTTTAATTCTTGAACACTGATGAACGGAAAATTGTTGTGGTAAAGAATTTCACTAATGAAATCTCATTGAAAGTATAGTTCTAAACCAACAAACAATTCCTTCAATCAAACATTTGGTTGTCACAAGTAACAAATCCCAATAAAAATAACTGAAGTATTCAAACCTCGGGTCGTTCTCCCTAGGAATTGCAATGAAGTATTCTTGTTATTGGTTATGAAGTATGTTTTGGGGGTTTTTGAGATAGGAAACAAGAAATGTAAATGGCAAAGGAAATAGACTAACAACTAAGAAAACTCTTGGTAAGGTATGAGAACTAGAAGTCCTATCCTCATTATCACCATCAATTGTGATGAGAATTATCCATTGCTCCCACTTAGTTAACCTCTAACTATGAAGGAAAGTCAAGTGGATGAATTAACTTGATTCCACAAGTCCTAGCCAAATCATAATGAAAGACTAGCTTTAGCGGCATTCAAGTCAATTAGCAACTTCTAATTATCAATCAACAAATGAGTTTGATAACTCAAGAGTCACCAATTACTCAACCAAAGCCAAGAGAAGAAAGATCTAACTCATAACTAAAAGAAGCATTTCATCAAACACATAAAAGGCAATAAAGGTAAACAACATGAATTGCAAGAATTAAAGAGAGAACTAACTACAAAGGCAAGAGATCAACAATAGAAAACCAAAGCAATTATGAAACAACAAAGAAATCATGAATTGCATTGAAAGGAAAAGGCGATCTACAAAAGAATTCATAAACTACACCAACAATACAAAGGAACTACAAGGAAAGTAGAATGCTACAACTACAAGAGAACATTAGAGATGCAAAAGGAAAATTAAGCAAGAGAAGAAGTAGATCTAGATCTAAACTAAGAACCCTAATTCTAGAGAGAAGAGAGAGTTTCTCTCTCTAGAAACTCACTAAATCCTAATCTAAACTAGAACTAACTAGATTATGACTATGGTGTCTAATTGTGTTGATCCCCCTTCAATCCTTGGGTTAAATAGCATCAGAAGTGAGTTAGATTTGGGCCTAGGAAGCACAGAAATCGCCCCCAGCAGATTCACTTTAAGTGGGTCACGTGTGCGCACCGACGCGTACGCATGGATCACGCGTACGCGTCGCTTGACAATTTTCTATCCACGCATATGCGTCAGTCACGCGTACGTGTCGCCATGCGACCTCACATTCCACACGTGCGTGTCTGCTGCGCGTGCGCGTCGATTTCAGCATCCCAAATCCTTGATTTTCCATGAGTTCTCCACTTGCATGCTTTTCCTCTTCATCCCTTTGATCCATTCCCAGCCTTTCCAATCTGAATTTACTAACACACATATCAAGGCATCTAGTGGAAAAAAAGGTGAATTAAATTTAGCTAATTAAGGCCCAAGAAGCATGTTTTCATACTTAAGCATAAAGTAGGAGACAATCATGAAACCATGCCATTTCATTGAATAAATGTGGGTAAAAGGTGATAAAATCTCTTAAATTAAGCTCAAGAAAAACCCTAAAATGGGGTTTATCAATCTCCCCACACTTAAGCAATAGCATGTCCTCATGCTAAAATCACGAAGGAAACAAAGGGTGTCAACATTTATTCAATGCAAACTAATTAGATGCAACCTATCTACATGCAACTATCCAGATTAATGTAACTACTTGGTCAAAATAAATCAATTTTCAAGAGAACATATATAAGCACAAGGGCTATTAGTAATAGCAATCAAATCAAATCCACAATTAAATTGAGTTATTAAAGATTTTTACAAACTTGCAAGAAAAGTGATGATTCTAGGTGGAAACATGTAATTGAGCAGTCGAACCCTCACCAGATGTGTATCCGCTCTAGTCGCTCAAGTGTTTAGGGTTGATTCACTCAATTCTTCCCTAATCATGCTTTCTAAGATTTGTTTTTCATCTAACAATCAACAATTATTCAATGCATGCATACAAGTATCATGAAGTCTTTCCATAAGGTTGTAATGGGGCTAGGGTCAAAGTAGGGTGCATATGGTCAAGTGAGCTTGAAGTTTGAATCTTTGATTAACCTAAGCTTCCCACCTAACCTATGACAACCTATACAATTTAGTGCTATCCTAACTACCCATTCTTCACTTTTTCACATACTCATGCATTCTCTTTTTTATCACAACCCATATGCATTGATTTTTATTGAACTTCACTTTGGGGCATTTTGTCCCCTTTTATTCTTTCTTTTTTTCTTTTTCTTTTCTTTCTATTTTTTTTCTTTTTGTTATTCATTCATATATTTCTTTTTCTTTTTCTTTATCATCATCATTTTTTTTTCTTTTCAAACTAAAATATATAAGAGCATCAATACATATGGTTTTACATTTAATTAACACATGAGTATGTACCCAATTCCCAATATTTTCAACAAAATACAAAAACACCCTTTTACCTCAACCAATGTTCCCATTGTCCCCACACTTGAATGATATACACACTCACTAGCCTAAGCTAATCAAAGATCCAAATTAAGGACATTTATTGTTTTTCGCTTTAAGGCTTGTAATGTGCTAAATTAAGAACAAAGTGGGTTAATCGTAGGCTCAAAGTTGGCTAACGAAGGTTGATAAAAGGTAAGGCTATTTGGGTAAGTGAGCTAGTTAATTGATGGCCTCAATCATATAAATACATGAATACACAAAATAATGGACATAAAGAATCAAACAAATCAAAGATTGCAATCATAAGAAGAGAACAATGCACACAAGAAGGAAAATAAGTGGTTATAAGATGTAACCACGCAATTAGGCTCAAATCTCACAAGCTTGTGTTCTTAGCTCAAAACATGATCCACAATATATATATAATTCAAGCAAGTTTAATGAAAAGTTTTCACTCAAATCAATTGGGATGTCAATGCCCTATTAAGAATGTTTTCCTTGGAGAATTTCATTATTTTGACTAAGCTTATTACATATGTATATGCAACTAAAAATCCTAAAAGACCTAAAAATGAAATGCAAAAGTGTTGGGATTAGAAACTTGTCACCCAAAAATGCCGAACGGTCGGACAACCTCCCCACACTTAAAAGTTTGCACCGTCCTCGGTGTACTCAAAGATGAGTAAGGGGGTACGGCGACTCTCCGAGTTGTTACCTTCAGCTCGTAGGTCAACCGGGTGCTGCGTGTTATTTCTTCCACTTTCATTTTTTGCTTACAACAGAACATCCTGAAAATAGAAAATAGGATAATGAGACAAGTAGATACAAATGCAAGGAAGCCTAAATTGTTGGAATGAGGTAAATCACTAGAATGGAGTGAGTGAATTAGTGTGACATTAACGAAAATTGGGTGTGTGGGTCCTAAATTGTGCGCGGTTTAGAACACACGCACACTAGCATAAAAACTTTGTCACAATTTATATAAAAGAAGAATGCACCTCATTCATTCTAGTGTGCTTGAGATACTTTAAACTTGTAGGTCAAGACAACCAAACAAGCGATAAAGAAACATGAAAGCATTCAAGCCAAAAGTAACATATAGATGCATAGGATCAAGAGGCATAATGCATTAAGGTCAATGCACAACATCCATCAAGAAATTTCCTAATCAAAGAAAAGAATTCAAATCACATACTAGCCAAATCATGCAATTCAAAGAGATTTAGAGTGCTTGAAGGCAAGTCTTATTCACTTGGTATCCGCAAATGTACAACAAAGAAACTCAAAACCAAGTAGTAATATATAACCCCAATAACGAAATCCAACAATGAGTATAAACACAATGATGTTAAGATAACATCCTGTTTAGTACTCAGCAGCAATACACAGTAACTAAGATTAATAATCCAACACTTACAATGAAAAACAAAAATGAAACTAAATAAACAACTAACTAACTATCTAACTAGATAAAAAAATGGTTATAGGTGGTGTTTGGTAGTGTTGAATGATGATTGAGAGGTGGAAAGAAGAGAAGAGAGGAGAGAAGAAGGAAAAAAATAGAAAGAGGATAAGAAAAGAAGGTGTATAGAATAAGGCAATCCACGCGCACGTGTTCAGGCACGCGTAAGCGTGGATAGGTGAAATGGAATTGACGCAGGTCACGTGTACGTGTGGTGGGTTATTTAGAGAGGCGACGCGTATGCGTGAGTTACGCGTACGCGTGGGTAGGCTTGTGCAAAACGCACAATGCTAGCTCAAAATGCGCACAACTCTCAGGAAAATTTATGGAGTGTGAAATTTGGTATCCACGCGTACGCGTGGGTCATGCGTACGCGTGGATGATCGAAAATGCTTGAAGCACGCATACGCGTAGGTAACGCGTACATGTGGATGGTGCTCTGTTTTTCAAAATTACGCGTACGTGTGGATGGTGCTCTATTTTTCAAAATTTTTCTAAATTTTTGCACTAAACCAAGTATTCTAAACCTCCAAACAGCTACCAAAACACCATAAGACCTTATTCAACATACCATACTACTAATTCAACTCAACAAACTAAACAAAACATGAAATCAAACTAATTTCTACCAATATGTACAAAAGGAAAAAATGAAAAGATTTTACCATGGTGGGGTGTCTCCCACCTAGCACTTTTGTTTATTGTCCTTAAGTTGGACTTATGGGGAGCTCTCATCAAGGTGGCTTGTGCTTGAATCTATCCTTGAACATCCAACAATGCTTGGACTTCCAATAAGCTTCATTTTTCAAAATCAATACCTCCAAGCTTTGATGGAGTTCTTCACAAACCATGAGCTCCCAAAGTTGATCCACATCTTGTAATTCGGAATCCTATACTTTGTTTTCACACCCGTCTTCAAGTTGATCATCATTAATCCATCCGGGTGGCAAGCAAGAAGAATTCTCAATCAAACGGCCAAACATCATCCTAGAGCCATTCAATGTAGCGTGACTCCAACCTTTACAATTCAACCTTGATGGTCCAACCATGATGAGCCTAACATTATTTTTCCAACCACTACACATCTCCCTTTTGCTCTTATGGCCATAAATATTCCTAAGTTGACCATCTATCTCAAGCAAACCATATTCAAGGGGAATACTAAAGCTTAAGAGTAAGGGGTTTACACACTTGATTGAATGAGTGGATGGTGGTGGCTTGGGGGAAGGTGTTTCCAATGTCCTTGCAAGCTCTATCCCCTTGTTTTCTTCCTTGAAAACTTCCACCTCTTCACAAACTTCTTCAATTTCAATCCTTTGTTCACCAATTTCATCTAACTTTTCTCCATCACTCAAATCATAAATGGGAGGATGAGAGAAATCTACCTCCACATTGCTTTCTATCTCATCGGGAGAAGGTTCTTCAAGTTCAAAGGATTTACCACCAAGAAGGTTTGAGGCATGATCTTCATCACCAAGGGAACTCAATTCTTGCTTCATTCCCTCCAAGTCTTCATTCAAAACTTGTCTTGGAGGTTGTGCACATTCCTCCTTAACATCAAATTCAATCTTCTAGGAGGGGCTCTCTTCAACTCTAGGTTCCAATGGCGGTTTCGTATCTCCTAAGTCTTCAACCACTTCTTCCTTTTCTTTAATAATCGTAGGTTCCTCCAATTGTTCTAACACAAAGTGGCATTCCTCATTCTCTACCAGAGTTTCCAATCTCTCCTTCATGCTATGCTCTTCAATTGATTCTCCATATGTAGCTATGGGGGTTCCTTGAGTACTCAAGCATCGGGAGGCTAATCGGCTTACTACCTTGGTCAAGGTAGCCACAAATTCTAGTGTCTCCCTTTGTATTTCTCTTTGCCCTTGAAGTAGAAAAGTGAGAGAATCATCCATTGGTGCTTGGGGTGGATAGGAGGGTTCATTAATTTGGAGAAAGGGTTCATAATAGGAAGGTGGTTCTTCTTGGTAAGGGTATGGAGGTGGTGTATATTGAGGTGGTTCTTGGGAGTATTGATATTGTGGTGGTTCTGTATATATGGCTCAAAAGGTGGTTGGTATGATGGATATGGATTAGGGTCATATGGAGGTGCTTGGTAAAAAGGGGCTTGTGAGTATGGTTGGGGGCTATGTTGAGGATATGGCTCATAGGCATATGGTGGCGGTCCTTGATAGTCACAAGGAGGTTCACCATAGCCATTTGATTGGTATGCATCATAGAATGGCTCTTGTTCATAGTGCATTGGTGAAGGTTGTTGCCAAGAGGATTGATCACATGCACATGGCTCCTACCACCTTTGGTTGTCCCATCTTTGATGCATATCTTCATTGTAGCTCCCATTTCCTATAACATAGTTGTAGCCACACTCATAGCCAAAGTGAGAATTCATAGTAGCAAGCGAAAACAAAAAAAAAACTAATAACAAATAAAGAGAACAAACTCCTACAACTACCAAAAACTAACAAAGAAGCAAGATGCAAACATATTCACAATATTCACAAATATACAATAACCAATAACAAGGCACACAACTGCAATTCCCCAACAACGGTGCCATTTTGATGAACGGAAAATTATCGTGGTAAAGAATTTCACTAATGAAATCTCGTTGAAAGTATAGTTCTAAACCAACAAACAATTCCTTCAATCAAACATTTGGTTGTCACAAGTAACAAACCCCAATAAAAATAACCGAAGTATTCAAACCTCGGGTCGTTCTCCCTAGGAATTGCAATGAAGTGTTCTTGTTATTGGTTATGAAGTATGTTTTGGGGGTTTTTGAGATAGGAAACAAGAAATGTAAATGGCAAAGGAAATAGACTAACAACTAAGAAAACTCTTGGTAAGGTATGAGAACTAGAAGTCATATCCTTATTATCACCATCAATTGTGATGAGAATTGTCCATTGCTCCCACTTAGTTAACCTCTAACAATGAACGAAAGACAAGTGGATGAATTAACTTGATTCCACAAGTCCTAGCCAAATCATAATGAAAGACTAGCTTTAGTGGCATTCAAGTCAATTAGCAACTTCTAATTATCAATCAACAAATGATTTTGATAACTCAGAGTCACCAATTACTAAACTAAAGCCAAGAGAAGAAAGATCTAACCCATAAATAAAAGAAGCATTTCATCAAACACATAAAAGGCAATAAAGGTAAACAACATGAATTGCAAGAATGAAAGAGAGATCTAACTACAAAGGCAAGAGATCAACAATAGAAAACCAAAGCAATTATGAAACAACAAAGAAATCATGAATTGCATTGAAAGAAAAAGGGGATCTACAAAAGAATTCATAAACTACACCAATAATACAAAGGAACTACAAGAAAAGTAGAATGCTACAACTACAAGAGAATAATTAGAGATGCAAAAGGAAAATTAAGCAAGAGAAGAAGTAGATCTAGATCTAAACTAAGAACCCTAATTCTAGAGAGAAGAGAGAGCTTCTCTCTCTAGAAACTAACTAAAGCCTAATCTAAACTAGAAATAACTAGATTATGACTAAAGGTGTCTAATTGTGTTGATCCCCCTTCAATCACTGGGATAAATAGCATCAGAAGTGAGTTGGATTTGGGCCTGGGAAGCCCAGAAATTGCCCCTAGCAGATTCATTTTAAGTGGGTCACGTGTGCGCACCGACGCGTATGCGTCAGTCACGCGTACGCGTCGCCATGCAACCTCACATTCCATGCGTGCGCGTCTGCTGCGCGTGCACGTCAATTTCAGCATCCCAAATCCTTGATTTTCCATGAGTTCTCCACTTGCATGCTTTTCCTCTTCATCCCTTTGATCCATTCTCAGCCTTTCCAATCTGAATTCACTAACACACATATTAAGGCATCTAGTGGAATCAAAGATGAAGTAAATTTAGCTAATTAAGGCCCAAAAAGCATGTTTTCACACTTAAGTACAAATTAGGAGACAATCATGAAACCATGCCATTTCATTGAATAAATGTGGGTAAAAGGTGATAAAATCCTCTAAATTTAGCACAAGATAAACCCTAAAAATCGGGTTTATCAAACACAGCTTTTTAGAGTCTTGGCCGTGACCCTAAGCACTCTATTTTCCAGTATTATTACCGGATATATACATGCCACAGACACTTTAAATAGGTGAACGTTTTTAGATTGTGACTCAGCTTTGCTAGAGTCCCCAGATAGAGGTGTCCAGAGTTCTTAATCACACTCTTTTTGCTTTGGACCACGACTTTAACCGCTCAGTCTCAAGCTTTTCATTTGACACCTTCACGCCATAAGCACATAGTTAGGGACAGCTTTGTTTGAGCCGCTTAGGCCAGGATTTTATTCCTTTGAGCCCTCCTAACCACTGATGCTCAAAGCCTTGGGTCCTTTTATCCTTGTCTTTTGGTTTAAAGGGTTACTGGAATTTTCACTCTGCCCTCCTTTTCCTGCATTTTTGGGCGGTAATGGATTTTTCTGCTTTTTTTTCTTTTTCTTTTTGCTCACAAACTAAATTCACATAATGATGAATGTCAGAGATCACAAAGACTGATAGCTAAATATTGTACCTGAACAGAAGATTCAATGATGGTAACGGCTGTTGGAGGACCCTTTAGTTCTTTCTCAAACCATGACCATTGTGAATCACGGGAATGGATTCCATTTGATGTGTCTGGATGCTGCATAGCTTTGACAGCATTTAACTTGAACTCATCCTCATTAACTCTCAGGGTCATTTCCCCTTTTTGGACATCAATGAGAGTTTGTCCAGTTGCTAGGAAGGGTCTTCCTAGAATGAGAGTTGCACTGGGTACTTCTTCTAAAACTTCCTTTGTGTTGGAAGTCGGCACACATTTTAACAGTGGTGTTGAAATCCCTCTCTTGTATAGAGTATTGTTTATGATGGTGTAGTATTGTGCTTCCCGTTTTAACCTCTTTGCCTCCTTCTTATCTGTAGGGAGTGTTTCTGTTTTGAGGTAATTAATTATGGAAGTCATCCATCCTTGATCCAGACCTGTTATGGCTAGGACCTTTTCTTCTTCCGAGATTGATGGGTTCTGCAGCATCTCTTGGATGAGGCTTCTATTGTTGCCCCCTGGTTTGGTGCTGGCTAGTTTTGAGAGTGCATCAGCTCGAGCATTCTGTTCCCGAGTATGTGGCGGACCTCATATTTCCCGAGTTGTCCGAGTTGTTCCCTGGTTTTGTCCAAGTACTTTTTCATGGTGGGATCCTTGGCTTGGTAACTCCCTACTATTTGTGAGGTGGCTACTTGTGAGTCACTGAAGATGATAAGCTTTTGAGCTCCAACCTCCTTAGCCAACTTCAAACCAGCTAGTAGTGCCTCATACTCGGCTTGGTTGTTTGAGGCAGAGAACCCAAATTTGAGGGAAAGTTCGATTTGGGTTCCCTGGTCGCTTTCTATTATCATGCCTGTGCCACTTCCAGTTTTGTTTGAGGAACCGTCTACGTAGAGATTCCACTCTGTAGGGATTTTCGGGGTGTCCGTAAATTCTGCAAGGAAGTCGGCCAAATACTGTGACTTGATGGCTATCCGAGCATCATATTGAAGGTCAAATTCGGACAACTCGACTACCCATTGAAAGATTCTTTCTGCTAAATCTGTTTTCTGTAAAATGCCTTTTATGGGCTGGTTGGTCCGAACCCTGATGACGTGGGCTTGGAAATATGGGCGAAGTCGTCGAGATGTTAGTATGAGAGCATAAGCGAATTTTCCTATCTTTTGATAGTTCAGTTCAGACCCTTGTAATACTTTGCTAATGAAGTATATAGGTTGTTGTCCACTGTCGTCTTCTCGAACCAGTGCTGAGGCTATTGCCCGATTTCCCATTGCGAGGTACAATACAAGTGGTTCTCCTTCCCGAGGCCGAGTTAGAATAGGTGGTCGTCCCAGGAACCTTTTGAAATCCTGGAAGGCCTGCTCGCACTCTGTTGTCTATTCAAACCTCTTTCCCTTCCTTAGAGTGGCGTAGAAGGGGAGAAATCTTATTGCCGATCCAGCTAGAAATCTGGACAAGGCTGCCAATCTTCCATTGAGTTGTTGTACCTCTTTAACGCTGGTCGGACTCTTCATGTCGAGTATAGCCTGGCATTTATCCAGATTTTCTTCAATTCCTCTTTGTGTGAGCATAAAACCCAAGAATTTGCCGGCTTCTACTGTGAAGGTGCATTTTGCAGGGTTAAGTCGCATGCCATGCTTTCTTATAGTGTTGAATACTTGGGTGAGGTCGGACAGTAACGACTCTTCACTTTGTGTCTTTATTAACATGTCGTCCACATAAACTTCCATGACTTTCCCGATGTGGTCTGCGAAGACCTTATTCATTAATCTTTGACAAGTAGCTCCTGCGTTTTTGAGTCCAAACGGCATGACGATGTAGCAGTAGTTTGCTTTCGGGGTTAAAAATGAGGTTTTTTCTTGATCAGGTGGGTACATCGGGATTTGATTGTATCCTGAATATGCGTCCATAAACGAGAGGTATTTGTATTCGGAGGAGGCATCCACCAGAGCGTCGATACTTGGGAATGGATAAGGATCTTTTGGGCAGGCTTTGTTGAGATCAGTGTAGTCGGTGCACATCTGCCACTTTCCGTTTTATTTTTTCACCAAGACGACGTTAGCTAGCCATAGTGGGTACTTGGTGCACGAAATTGTGATGTCCAGGCTCGAACAATCCCTGGTAACGTGAGCAGTAACTTGGTACGCGTAATCGTGATTACACTTTGATTATGTAAAATCCATGGCTCTTTCTTTCCCTGGCAATGGCGCCAAGAACATGGTGCCAATACCATGGTTCACAACTTCGATACAACTAACCAGCAAGTGCACTGGGTCGTCCAAGTAATACCTTACGTGAGTAAGGGTCGAATCCCACGGAGATTGTCGGTATGAAGCAAGCTATTGTCACCTTGTAAATCTCAGTCAGGCGGATATAAATTGATAATGGAGTTTTCGAATATTAATGATAAAATAAGGATAGAGATACTTATGTAATTCATTGGTGAGAATTTCAGGTAAGCGTATAGAGATGCTTTCGTTTCTCTGAACCTCTGCTTTCCTGATGCCTTCATCCAATCAGTCTTACTCCTTTCCATGGCTGGCTATGTGTAATGCATCACCACTGTCAATGGCTACTTTCGGTCATCTCTCGGGAAAATGATCCAGTACCCTGTCACGGCACGGCTAATCGTCTGGAGGCATCACCTTTGTCAATGGTTGCATCATGTCCTCGCAGTGAAAACTATGCATACGTGCTCTGTCACAGCACGGCTAATCACTGGTTAGTTCCCGCTCCTACTGGAATAGAATCCCTTGATTCTTTTGCGTCTGTCACTAACGCTCAGCACTCGCGAGTTTGAAGCTCGTCACAGTCATTCGATCATCGGATCCTACTCGGAATACCACAGACAAGGTTTAGACTTTCTGGACCCTCAGGAATGCCGCCATCATTATAGCTTGCACCACGAAGATTCTGATTAGGAGATCTAAGAGATATTCATTCTAGCTTGTTGCATGTAGAACGGAAGTGTTTGTCAGGCACGCGTTCATAAGGGAGAATGATGATGAGCGTCACATAATCATCACCTTTCTCATGTTCTTGGGTACGAATGGATATCTTAGAAGCAGAATAAGTTGAATTGAATAGAAAACAGTAGTACTTTGCATTAATCTTTGAGGGACAGCAGAGCTCCACACCTTAATCTATGGAGTGTAGAAACTCTACCGTTGAAAATACATAAGTGAAAGGTTCAGGCATGGCCGAGATGGCCAGCCCTCCTGATCTAAGAACAATGCGTCAAAAGATGGGTCAAAAGACTAATTCCCAGATGTCTAATACAATAGTAAAATGTCCTATTTATAGTAAACTAGCTACTAGGGTTTACATGAGTAAGTAATTAATACATAAATCCACTTCCGGGGCCCACTTGGTGTGTGCTTGGGCTGAGCTTTAGCTTTCCACGTGCAGAGGCCATTTGTGGAGTTGAACGCCAGTTTTTATGCCATTTCTGGCGTTCAACTCTGGTTTTTGATCCATTCCTGGCGCTGGACGCCAGATTTGGGCAGAGGGCTGGCGTTGAACGCCAGTTTACATCGTCTATCCGCGAGCAAAGTATGGACTATTATATATTGCTGGAAAGCCCTGGATGTCTACTTTCCAACGCAATTGGAAGCGTGCCGTTTTGAGTTCTTTAACTCCAGAAAATTCACTTTGAGTGCAGGGAGGTCAGAATCCAACAGCATCAACAGTCCATCTTCATCCTCTGAATCTGATTTCTGCTCAATTCCCTCAATTTCAGCCAGAAAATACCTGAAATCACAGAAAAACACACAAACTCATAGTAAAGTCCAGAAATGTGAATTTAACATAAAAACTAATGAAAACATCCCTAGAAGTGACTAAATCCTACTAAAAACACACTAAAAACAATGCCAAAAAGCGTATAAATTATCCGCTCATCACAACACCAAACTTAAATTGTTGCTTGTCCCCAAGCAACTAAAAATCAATTAGGATAAAAAGAAGAGAATATACTATAAATTCCAAACTATCAATGAAACATAGCTAAAATTATATGAGCGGGACTTATAGCTTTTTGCCTCTTGAATAGTTTTGGCATCTCACTCTATCCATTGAAGTTCAGAATGATTGACTTCTATAGGAACTCAGAGTTCAGATAGTGTTATTGATTCTCCTAGTTCAGTATGATGATTCTTGAACACAGCTTTTTATGAGTCTTGGCCGTGGCCCTAAGCACTTTGTTTTCCAGTATTACCACCGGATACATAAATGCCACAGACACATAACTGGGTGAACCTTTTCAGATTGTGACTCAGCTTTGCTAAAGTCCCCAATTAGAGGTGTCCAGGGTTCTTAAGCACACTCTTTTTTTGCTTTGGACCTTGACTTTAACCGCTCAGTCTCAAGTTTTCACTTGACACCTACACGCCACAAGCACATGGTTAGGGACAGCTTGGTTTAGCCGCTTAGACCAGGATTTTATTCCTTTTTGGCCCTCCTATCCACTGATGCTCAAAGCCTTGGGATCCTTTTTATTGCCCTTGCCTTTTGGTTTTAAGGGTTATTGGCTTTTTGCTCTTGCCTCTTGGTTTTAAGAGCTTTGGCTTTTTCTGCTTGCTTTTTTTTTCTTTCTATTTTTTTTTCGCTATTTTTTTTTTCTGCAAGCTTTATTCTTTGCTGCTTTTTCTTGCTTCAAGAATCATTTTTATGATTTTTCAGATTATCAAATAACATGTCTCCTTGTCATCATTCTTTCAAGAGTCAACATATTTAACATTCATAAACAACAACTTCAAAAGACATATGCACTGTTCAAGCATACATTCAGAAAACAAAAAGCATTGTCACCACATCAATATAATTAAGCTAAGTTCAAGGATAAATTCGAAACTCATGTACTTCTTGTTCTTTTGAATTAAAACATTTTTCATTTAAGAGAGGTGATGGATTCATAGGACATTTATAACTTTAAGACATAGTTACTAACTACTAATGATCATGTAATAAAGACACAAACATAGATAGGCACACAACATATAAAAAAAAAACAGAAGAAATATGAACAAGGAATGAATCCACCTTAGTGATGGTGGCGTTTCCTTCTTGAGGATCCAATGATATCCTTGAGATCTTCTATGTCTCTTCCTTGTCTTTGTTGCTCCTCTCTCATTGCTTTTTGATCTTCTCTTATTTCATGAAGGAATATGGAGTGTTGTTGATGTTCCACCCTTAGTTATCCCATATTGGAACTTAACTCTTCTAGGGAGGTGTTGATGTTCTCCCAAAAGTTCTGTGGAGGAAAGTGCATTTGAGGCATCTCCGGGATCTCATGGTGATGAGCTCCATACGCCTCTTGAGCTCCATGAATGAGCTCTCTTGCTTGCTCCATCCGATTCTTAGTGATGGGATTTCCTTCCTCAATGGAAGTGTCACCTTCTATGAAAGCTCCAGCTGTGTAACATAGATGGCAAATTAGATGAGGAAAAGCTAGCCTTGACCCAAGAGAGGGCTTGTTGGCTATTTTGTAGAGTTCATTGGAGATGACTTCATGAACTTCTACTTTCTCTCCACTCATGATGCTATGAATCATGATAGCCCGATCCACAGTAACTTCGGATCGGTTGCTAGTGGGGATGATGGAGCATTGGATGAATTCCAACCATCCTCTAGCTACAGGCTTGAGATCCAGTCTTCTTAGTTGAACTGGCTTGCCTTTGGAGTCAATCTTCCATTGAGCTCCTTCCACACATATGTCCATAAGGACTTGGTCCAACCTTTGATCAAAGTTGACCCTTCTTGTGTAGGGGCGTGCGTTGTCCTCTATATTTGGCAAGTTGAACGCCAACCTCACATTTTCCGGACTAAAATCTAAGTAATTCCCCCGAACCATTGTAACATAGTTCTTTGGATCCGGGTTCTTACTTTGATCATGGTTCTTAGTGATCCATGCATTGGCATAGAACTCTTGAACCATTAAGATACCGACTTGTTGGATGGGTTTTGTTAGAACTTCCCAACCTCTTCTTTGAATCTCATGTCGGATCTCCGGATACTCATTTCTTTTGAGTTAGAAAGGGACCTCGGGGATCACCTTCTTCTTGGACACAACATCATAGAAGTGGTCTTGATGGGCTTTAGAGATGAACCTTTCTATCTCCCATGACTCGGATGTGGAAGCTTTTGTCTTCCCTTTCCCTCTTCTAGAGGATTCTCCGGTCTTAGGTGCCATTAATGGTAATGAAAAAACAAAAAGCTTATGCTTTTACCACACCAAACTTAGAATATTGCTCACCCTCGAGCAATAAAAGAAAGAAAAGATGAAGAAGAAGAAGAAATATGGAGAGGTAGAGGGAGATTAGTTTCGGTCAAAAAGAGAAGAGAGGGTTGTGGTGTGTGAATCTGGTGAAGAATGGAGGGCTTTATATAGGGAAGGGAGGGGGGTTAAGGTTCGGCCATATGGGTGGGTTTGGGTGGGAAATTGGTTTTGAATTTTGAAGGTGGGTGGAGCTTATGATGTAGGTTTATAGGGAAGAGTGGGTGGATGTGAGTGGTGAGGGTTAATAGGGAAGAGTGATGGAGGTGATAGGTGAAGGGTTTTTGGGGAAGAGTGTTTATGGGGTTGTGTGAAAGAGGGGTGAGAAGAAGTGAGTGGAGGTAGGTGGATATCCTGTGGGGTCCACAGATCCTGAGATGATCCTGTGGGGTCCACAGATCCTTAGGTGTTCAAGGATTTACAACCTTGCACCAAATTAGGCATGTAAAATGCCTTAGCAGACAACTCTGGGCGTTCAGCGCCAGGTTGGTGCCCATTTTAGGCGTTCAGCGCCCATTTGCTAGCCATTTCTGGCGTTGAACGCCAGAACCATGCATGTTCTGGGCGTTCAGCGCCAGTTTTCCTCCAGGGTGCAGTTCTGGCGTCCAGCGCCAGATTGGTGCCCATTTTGGGCGTTCAGCGCCCAGAAGCTGCCCATTTCGGGCGTTCAGCGCCCAAAAGCTGCCCATTTTGAGCGTTCAGCGCCAGAACCATGCTCTGTTCTGGCGCTGAACGCCAGACAGATGCTCCTCCAGGGTGTGATTTTTCTTCTGCTGTTTTTTATTCCGTTTTTGAATTTTTTTTGTTTATTTTGTGACTCCACATGATCATGAACCTATAAAGACATATAACCAATAAAAATATAATTAGATAAACATTGGGTTGCCTCCCAACAAGCACTTCTTTAATGTCAATAGCTTGACAGTGGGCTCTCATGGAGCCTCACAGATGTTCAGAGCTTTGTTGAGACTCCCCAACACCAAACTTAGAGTTTGGATATGGGAGTTCAACACCAAACTTAGAGTTTGGTTGTGGCCTCCCAACACCAAACTTAGAGTTTGACTGTGGGGGCTCTATTTGACTCTGTTTAGAGAGAAGCTTTTCATGCTTCCTCTCCATGGGTGCAGAGAGAGATCCTTGAGTTTTAAACACAAGGTTGTCCTCATTCAGTTGAAGGACTAATTCTCCTCTGTCCACATCAATCACAGCTCTTGCTGTGGCTAGGAATGGTCTTCCAAGGATGATGGATTCATCCTCATACTTCCCAGTATCTAGGATTATGAAATCAGCAGGGATGTAAAGGCCTTCAACCTTTATTAACATGTCCTCTACTTGTCCATAAGCCTGTTTTCGTGAGTTGTCTGCCATCTCTAATGAGATTCTAGCAGCTTGTACCTCAAATATTCCAAGTTTCTCCATTACAGAGAGTGGCATGAGGTTTATCCCTGACCCAAGGTCACATAGAGCCTTCTCAAAGGTCATGGTGCCTATGGTACAAGGTATGAGGAACTTTCCTGGATCCTCTTCCTTCTGAGGTAACCTCAGTAATTCCAATGCATTTAGTTCATTAGTGAACAGGGGAGGTTCATCTCCCCAAGTCATTTTACCAAATAAGTTGGTATTCAGCTTCATGATTGCACCAAGGAACTTGGCAACTTGCTCTTCAGTGACATCCTCATTCTCTTCAGAGGAGAAATACTCATCAGAGCTCATGAAGGGTGTAAGGAGATTCAAAGGAATCTCTATGGTCTCTAGATGAGCCTTAGAGTCCTTTGGTTCCTCATAGGGAAACTCTTTATTGATCACTGGACGTCCCAGGAGGTCTTCCTCCTTGGGATTCACGTCCTCTCCTTCCTCTCCAGGTTCGGCCGTGTTGACTATGTCAATGGCCTTGCATTCTCCTTTTGGATTTTCTTCTGTATTGCTTGGGAGAGTACTAGGAGGGATTTCTGTGATCCTTTTACTCAGCTGGCCCACTTGTGCTTCCAAATTTCGAATGGAAGACCTTGTTTCATTCATGAAACTCAGAGTGGCCTTAGATAGATCAGAGACTAAATTTGATAAATTAGAAGTATTTTGTTCAGAGTTCTCTGTCTGTTGCTGAGTGGATGATGGAAAAGGTTTATTATTATTAAACATGTTTCTTCCACCATTATTAAAGCCTTGTTGAGGCTTTTGTTGATCCTTCCATGAGAAATTTGGATGATTTCTCCATGATGAGTTATAGGTGTTTCCATAAGGTTCACCTAAATAATTTACCTCTGCTATTGCAGGGTTCTCAGGACCATAGGCCTCTTCTTCAGAAGGCGCCTCTTGAGTACTGTTGGATGTAGCTTGCAATCCATTCAGACTCTGGGAAATCATATTGACCTGTTGTGTCAATAATTTGTTCTGAGCCAATATGGCATTCAGAGTATCAATCTCAAGAACTCCCTTCCTTTGAGGCGTCCCATTATTCACAGGATTCCTCTCAGAAGTGTACATGAACTGGTTATTAGCAACCATGTCAATGAGTTCTTGAGCTTCTGCAGGCGTTTTCTTTAGGTGTATGGATCCACCTGCAGAAGTATCCAATGACATTTTAGCCAAGTCAGACAGACCATCATAGAAGATATCCAGGATAGTCCATTCTGAAAGCATGTCAGTAGGACACTTTTTGGTCAGTCCTTTGTATCTCTCCCAAGCTTCATAGAGGGATTCACCTTCTTTCTGTCTGAAAGTCTGAACATCCACTCTAATCTTACTCAGCTTTTGAGGAGGAAAGAACTTGGCTAAGAAAGCCTTGACCAGCTTATCCCATGAGTTTAGGCTATCCTTAGGTTGAGAGTCCAACCATAGTCTAGCTCTGTCTCTTACAGCAAAAGGGAAAAGCATGAGCCTGTAGACTTCAGGATCTACTCCATTAGTCTTTACAGTATCACATATCTGCAAGAATTTAGTTAAGAACTGAAAAGGATCTTCAGATGGAAGTCCATGAAACTTGCAGTTTTGTTGCATCAGAGAAACTAGCTGAGGTTTCAGCTCAAAATTGTTTGCTCCAATGGTAGGGATGGAGATGCTTCTTCCATGTAAATTGGAATTTGGTGCAGTAAAGTCACCAAGCATTCTCCTTGCATTATCATTATTTTCGGCTGCCATCTCCTTTACTTGTTCGAAATTATCAATCAAGTTGTCTCTGGATTGTTGTAATTTAGCTTCTCTTAGTTTCTTCTTCAGAGTCCTTTCAGGTTCTGGATCAGCTTTAACAAGAATGCCTTTTTCCTTGTTTCTGCTCATAAGAAAGAGAAGAAAACAAGAAAAGAAGAGGAATCCTCTATGTCACAGTAAAGAGGTTCCTTATTGTTAGTAGAAGAAAAGAAGAAGAGAAAAAATCTGAACTCAGAAAGAGAGAGAGAGGGTACGGATTTTTGGTGGGTGAGGGAGAGATGTTAGTAGATGAATAAATAAATAGAAGGAGATGAGAGAGAGAGAGAATTTTCGAAAACAATTTTTGAAAAAGAGTTAGTGATTTTCGAAAACAGTTTTTGAAAAAGGTTAGTAATTTTCGAAAATTAAAAATTAAAAATTAAAATAATTAATTAATTAAAAAGAAATTTTTGAAAAAGAGGGAGATATTTTCAAAAATTAGAGAGAGAGAGAGTTAGTTAGGTAGTTTTGAAAAAGATAAGAAACAAACAAAAAGTTAGTTAGTTAGTTGAAACAAATTTTGAAAATCAACTTTGAAAAGATAAGAAGATAAGAAGTTAGAAAAGATATTTTTGAAATCAAATTTTTGAAAAAGATAAGATGAAAAGATATTTTTGAAAAGATATGATTGAAATTAATTTTGAAAAAGAATTGATTTTTAAAATCACAATTAATGACTTGATTCACAAGAAATCATAAAATATGATTCTAGAACTTAAAGTTTGAATCTTTCTTAACAAGCAAGTAACAAACTTCAAATTTTTGAATCAAAACATTAATTGGTGATGTTATTTTCGAAAATTATGTGATAAAGATAAGAAAAATATTTTTGAAAAATATTTTTAGAATTTTCGAAAATAACTAAGAAATTTGAAAAAGATTTGATTTTTGAAAAAGATTTTGAAAAAGATAAGATTCTCAAATTGAAAATTTGATTTGACTCATAAGAAACAACTAAATTTTAAAAATTTTTGAAAAAGTCAACTCAAATTTTCGAATTTGATGAGAGAAAAGGGAAAGATATTTTTTTTATTTTTGAATTTTTATGAAAAACATGAAAATGATGCAATGCATGAAATTTTTATATCAAAACAATGAATGCATGCAAGAATGCTATGAATGTCAAGATGAACACCAAGAACACTATGAAGATCATGATGAACATCAAGAACACATTTTTGAAAAATTTTTAATGCAAAGAAAATATGCAAGACACCAAACTTAGAAATCTTTAATGCTTAGGCACTAAGAATTCAAGAATGCATATGAAAAACACCATACAACACAAAACAAAAAATCATCAAGATCAAACAAGAAGACTTACCAAGAACAACTTGAAGATCATGAAGAACACTATGAATGCATGAAATTTTCGAAAAATGCAAGATGCATATGCAATTGACACCAAACTTATGATGTGACTCAAGACTCAAACAAGAAACACAAAAATATTTTTTATTTTTATGATTTTCTAATTTTTTTGGATTTTTTTCGAAAATTAATATGTAAAAAGGAAAACAAGGATTCCAAAATTTTTAATATGAATTCCAGGAATCTTGCATTCTTAGTCTAAAGCTTCAGTCCAGGAATTAGACATGGCTCACTAGCCAGCCAAGCTTTTAATGAAAGCTCTGGTCCAAAACACTAGACATGGCCAATGGCCAGCCAAGCTTCAGCAGGTGATTCTGGATCAGCAGCAGGTGGATGAGCAACAACTAGCTTGCTCTTGATAGCACATTGCAAGCCTCAGTCCAAATGAATTTAGACATGGCTTTACAGCCAGCCAGGCTTCACATGCTTCATGAAACACTAGAATTCATTCTTAAAAATTTTGAATAAATTTTTGAAAACATTTTTATTTTTTCGAAAACAGATGAGAAATTTTTGAAAATATTTTTGAAAAATTTTTGAAAAGAAAACGAAAAGAAAGTTACCCGATCTGAGCAACAAGATGAGCCGTCATTTGTCCAAACTCAAACAATCCCCGCCAATGGCGCCATAAAGTTGGTGCACGAAATTGTGATGTCCAGGCTCGAACAATCCCTGGTAACGTGAGCAGTAACTTGGTACGCGTAATCGTGATTACACTTTGATTATGTAAAATCCATGGCTCTTTCTTTCCCTGGCAATGGCGCCAAGAACATGGTGCCAATACCATGGTTTACAACTTCGATACAACTAACCAGCAAGTGCACTGGGTCGTCCAAGTAATACCTTACGTGAGTAAGGGTCGAATCCCACGGAGATTGTCGGTATGAAGCAAGCTATGGTCACCTTGTAAATCTCAGTCAGGCGGATATAAATTGATAATGGAGTTTTCGAATATTAATGATAAAATAAGGATAGAGATACTTATGTAATTCATTGGTGAGAATTTTAGATAAGCGTATAGAGATGCTTTCGTTTCTCTGAACCTCTGCTTTCCTGCTGCCTTCATCCAATCAGTCTTACTCCTTTCCATGGCTGGCTGTGTGTAATGCATCACCACTGTCAATGGCTACTTTCGGTCATCTCTCGGGAAAATGATCCAGTACCCTGTCACGGCATGGCTAATCGTCTGGAGGCATCACCTTTGTCAATGGTTGCATCATGTCCTCGCAGTGAAAACTATGCATACGTGCTCTGTCACAGCACGGCTAATCACTGGTTGGTTCCCGCTCCTACTGGAATAGAATCCCTTGATTCTTTTGCGTCTGTCACTAACGCCCAGCACTCGCGAGTTTGAAGCTCGTCACAGTCATTCGATCATCGGATCCTACTCGGAATACCACAGACAAGGTTTAGACTTTCCGAACCCTCATGAATGCCGCCATCATTCTAGCTTGCACCACGAAGATTCTGATTAGGAGATCTAAGAGATATTCATTCTAGCTTGTTGCATGTAGAACGGAAGTGTTTGTCAGGCACGCGTTCATAAGGGAGAATGATGATGAGCGTCACATAATCATCACCTTCCTCATGTTCTTGGGTACGAATGGATATCTTAGAAGCAGAATAAGTTGAATTGAATAGAAAACAGTAGTACTTTGCATTAATCTTTGAGGGACAGCAGAGCTCCACACCTTAATCTATGGAGTGTAGAAACTCTACCGTTGAAAATACATAAGTGAAAGGTTCAGGCATGGCCGAGATGGCCAGCCCTCCTGATCTAAGAACAATGCGTCAAAAGATGGGTCAAAAGACTAATTCCCAGATGTCTAATACAATAGTAAAATGTCCTATTTATAATAAACTAGCTACTAGGGTTTACATGAGTAAGTAATTGATGCATAAATCCACTTCCGGGGCCCACTTGGTGTGTGCTTGGGCTGAGCTTTAGCTTTTCACGTACAGAGGCCATTTGTGGAGTTGAACACCAGTTTTTATGCCATTTCTAGCGTTCAACTCTGGTTTTTGATCCATTCCTGGCGCTGGACGCCAGATTTGGGCAGAGGGCTGGTGTTGAACGCCAGTTTACATCGTCTATTCGCGAGCAAAGTATGAACTATTATATATTGCTGGAAAGCCCTGGATGTCTACTTTCCAACGCAATTGAAAGCGCGCCGTTTTGAGTTCTGTAGCTCCAGAAAATTCACTTTGAGTGCAGGAAGGTCAGAATCCAACAGCATCAGCAGTCCATCTTCATCCTCTGAATCTGATTTCTGCTCAATTCCCTCAATTTCAGCCAGAAAATACCTGAAATCACAGAAAAACACACAAACTCATAGTAAAGTCCAGAAATGTGAATTTAACATAAAAACTAATGAAAACATCCCTAGAAGTGACTAAATCCTACTAAAAACACACTAAAAACAATGCCAAAAAGCGTATAAATTATCCGCTCATCAGTACTTGACTTCTCTTATGAATCCTGCGTTCAGTAGAGCTTGTACCAGCTCTTCTACAGCTTGGGATCGTTCTGGTCCGAGCTTTCTACGTCTCTGCTGTACTGGCCGAGATCCTGGGTAAACTGCCAACTTGTGGCACATTAACTTAGGGTCTATGCCCGGCATGTCTGCGGCCTTCCATGCAAAGTGGTCGATATTATTTCTTAAGAACTGTATGAGTGACTCCTTTACGTCTCCTTTAGGATTGTGCCGATATTGGTTGTTTTGTATGGGACATCTCCGATCTGGACTTTTTCTATTTCGCCTTCGGGTTGTGGACGAAGTTCTTCCCGCCCTCGAATTCCCCCGAGTTCGATGGAGTGGAATTCTTCTCCTCTGCCTCTAAGGTTTAGACTTTCGTTGTAACAGCGGTGCACCGTCTTCTGGTATGCTTTTATCGTAGCTATTCCTTCTGCGGTTGGGAACTTCATGCATAGATGTGGAGTCGAGACTACTGTGCCGAGCTGATTTAATGTTTTTCAACCTATTAGGGCATTGTAGGTTGAACTCACGTTGACTACGATGTAATGTATGTTGAGTGTCCTTGAGCGGTTTTCTTTTCCAAAGGTTGTGTGTAGTGAGATGTATCCAAGTGGCTAGATTGGAGTGTCTCCCAGCCCGAATAGGCTGTTCGGATATGCTCTGAGTTCTTTTTCTTCCAGGCCGAGTTTGTCAAAGGCGATTTTGAATAAGATGTCGGCCGAGCTTCCCTGATCTACCAGTGTGCGATGGAGATTAGCATTGGCCAATATGATAGTGATGACCATGGGATCGTCATGTCTCGAGATGATGCCAGCTGCGTCCTCTTTAATAAAAGTGATAGTGGCGATGTCGGGTGCTTCTTCTCCTCCCTCAACATGATATATTTCCTTTAGATGTCGTTTGCGAGATGTTCTGGAGATTCCTCCTCCCGCAAATCCTCCTTGTATCATGTGGACATATCTCTCCGGGGTACGAGGTGGTCATTCAGGTCGTCCGACTTCCTCGTCTCTTCTTCTTTTTCTTGGCTCATCAAATTTGTTGGCTAAGTACCGATCTAGTCTCCCCTCTCTTACCAATTTTTCTATGACATTCTTCAAATCAAAGCACTCGTTGGTGGGATGTCCATAGATTTGATGGTATTCACAGTATTCTGTCCGATTTCCTCCTCCTTTCTTGCTTTTGAGTGGTCGAGATGGAGGTATTTTTTCAGTATGGCATACTTCTTGATAGACGTCTACAAGAGACACCCGGAGAGGGGTGTAATTGTGGTATTTCTTGATCTTTTCTCCATGCTGGTCTTCTTTTTTCTTGGATTCTTTATCCTTATCTCGGGAGGAGTAGGAGAATCCAGATTTTGAGGCCTCTCCTAGTCGAGAGTTTTCCTCTATGTTGATGTATTTCTCTGATCGTTCTGGTACTTCATTTAGAGATGTGGGGTGTTTTTTCGATATGGAGTGACTAAAAGGTCCCTCTCGTAAGCCATTGATGAGACCCATAATGGCTGCTTCTGTTGGTAAACTTTGTATGTCCAAACATGCCTTGTTGAATCTTTCCATGTAGCTACGAAGACTTTCCCGATCTCCTTGCTTGATCCCTAGTAGACTTGGGACATGTTTAGTTTCCTCCTTCTGGATAGAGAATCTGACTAGAAACTTTTTGGCTAAGTCGTCAAAGCTTGAGATGGACCTGGGGGGCAGATTATCGAACCATTTAATTGCTATCTTTGTCAAGGTAGTCGGAAAGGCTTTGCAGCGGACTGCATCTGAGGTGTTGGTGAGATACATTCTACTTCTGAAATTACTGAGATGATGGCTGGGATCTGATGTGCCATCGTACAGAGTCATGTCAGGGGGTTTGAAGTCTTTTGGGATTTTGGCCTTTGATGAGCGGATAATTTATACGTTTTTTGGCATTATTTTTAGTATGTTTTTTGGTATGATTTAGCTAGTTTTTATTAAATTTTTATTAGTTTTTAATTAAAAATCATATTTCTGGACTTTACTATGAGTTTGTGTATTTTTCTATGATTTCAGGTAATTTCTGGCTGAAATTGAGGGACCTGAGCAAAAATCTGATTCAGAGGCTGAAGAAGGACTGCAGATGCTGTTGGATTCTGACCTCCCTGCACTCGAAATGGATTTTCTGGAGCTACATAACTCCAAATGGAACGCTCTTAATTGTGTTGAAAAGTAGACATCCAAGCTTTCCAGCAACATATAATAGTCTATACTTTATTTGAGCTTAGACGACACAAACTGGTGTTCAACGCTAGTTCCATGCTGCATTCTAGAGTAAAACGCCAGAAACACGTCACAAACCAGAGTTAAACGCCAAAAACACGTTACAACTTGGCGTTTAACCACAAGAGAAGCCTCTGCACGTGTAAAGCTCAAGCTCAGCCTAAGCACACACCAAAGTGGGCCCCGAAAGTGGATTTCTGCACTTAAACTTATTTCTGTAAACCCTAGTAACTAGTTTAGTATAAATAGAACTTTTTACTATTGTATTTAGGTCTTTTGGACCATCTTTTGATCACTTTAGATCTTTGGATCATCTTTTAATCATGTTTTGATGATTGAACCCTCTTTGGGGAGGCTGGCCATTCGGCCATGCCTAGACCTTGTTCTTATGTATTTTCAACGGTAGAGTTTCTACACACCATAGATTAAGGTGTGGAGCTCTGTTGTACCTCGAGTATTAATGCAACAACTACTATTTTCTATTCAATTCAGCTTATTCTTGTTCTAAGATATTCGCTGCACTTCAACATGATGAATGTGATGATCCGTGACACTCATCATCATTCTCATCTATGAGCGCGTGACTAACAACCACTTCCGTTCTACCTTAGACCGAGTGTGTATCTCTTGGATTCCTAAACTAGAATCTTCGTGGTATAAGCTAGAATCCATTGGCAGCATTCTTGAGAATCCGGAAAGTCTAAACCTTGTTTGTGGTATTCCGAGTAGGATTTAGGGATTGAATGACTGTGACAAGCTTCAAACTCGCGAGTGTTGGGTGTAGTGACAGACGCAAAAGAATCACTGGATTCTATTCCAACATGATCGAGAACCGACAGATGATTAGCCATGCTGTGACAGAGCATTTAGACCATTTTCACTGAGAGGATGGGAGGTAGCCATTGACAACGGTGAAACCCAACATACAGCTTGCCATAGAAAGGAGTAAGAATGATTGGATGAAAGCAGTGGGAAAGCAGAGATTCAGAAGGAGCAGCATCTCCATGCGCTTATCTGAAATTCCTACCACTGAATTACATAAGTATCTCTATCTCTATTTTATGCTTTATTTATTTTTATATTCGAAAACCATTATAACCATTTGAATCCGCCTGACTGAGATTTACAAGATGACCATAGCTTGCTTCATACCAACAATCTCTGTGGGATTTACCCTTACTCACGTAAGGTATTACTTGCTTGACCCAGTGCACATGCTAGTTAGTTGTGCGAAGTTGTGACAAAGAACTAAGATTATGAACGTGCGTATAAAGTTTTTGGCGCCGTTACCAAGGAATGAACGATCACGATTTCGTGCACCAAGTTTTTGGCGCCGTTGCCGGGGATTGTTCGAGTTTGGACAACTGACGGTTCATCTTGTTGCTCAGATTAGGTAATTTTATTTTAATTTTAAGCTTTTTATTTTTTATTTTTATTTATTTATTTTCGAAAAAAATTTTCAAAAAAATAAATTATTCTATGTTCTTCAGAATTTTTAAGAATGAATTCTAGAGTTTCATGAGTATGTTGAAGCCTGGCTGGCTGTAAAGCCATGTCTAATTCTTTTGGACCGAGGCTTCCACTCATCAGCACAGAAGCAAGTTGAATGAAGTATCAGCTGTTGTATGTCTAATTTGTATCTTCAAGCTTGGCTGGCCATAGGCCATGTCTAGTGTCCTGGACCGGAGCTTTAGACTAACATTGCAAGATCCCTGGAATTCTCATTAAAAATTTTGAAATCCTTATTTTCTCTTTTTCCAATTAATTTTCGAAAATTACCAAAAAATTTAATAAAATCATAAAAACCAAAAATTTGATGTTTCTTGTTTGAGTCTAGTGTCAATTGTTAAGTTTGGTGTCAATTGCATGCTTTTATAATTTTCTTTAATTTTCAAAAATTCATCATATGTTCTTCATGATGTTCAAGTTGTTCTTGATGATTTCTCTTGTTTGATCTTTGCATTTTCATGTTTTGTGTCTTTTCTTGTTTTTCATATGCATTTTCAATTTCTTAGTGTCTAAACATTGAAAATTTCTAAGTTTGGTGTCTTGCATGTTTTTCTTTTCTTAAAAATTTTCAAAAATAAGTTCTTGATGTTCATCATGATCTTCAAAGTGTTCTTGGTGTTCATCTTGACATTCATAGTGTTCTTGCATGCATTTTTTGTTTTAATCCAAAATTTTTGTGTTTTGAGTCTTTACATTATTTTTCTCTTTCATCATTAAAAATTCAAAAATAAAAAAATATCTTTCCCTTTTTATCTCATAAATTTTTGAAAATTTGAGTTGACTTTTTCAAAATTTTTTAAAATCTAGTTGTTTCTTATGAGTCAAATCAAATTTTCAATTTAAAAATTCTATCTTTTTCAATTCTTTTTCAAAAAAATCAAATCTTTTTCATTTTTCCAATCATAATTTCGAAAATTTCAAAATTTACTTTTAAAATCTTTTTCTTATTTCTATTTCATATTTTCGAAATTAATGCTAACAATTAATGTGATTGATTCAAAAAAATTTTAAGCTTGTTACTTGCCTAGTAAGAAAGGTTCAATCTTTAAACTCTAGAATCACATCTTTTTAGTTTCTTGTTAGTCAAGTAATCAACTTTAATTTCAAAAATCAAATCTTTTTAATTTCCTTTTTCAAATCTTTTTCAAAATAAATTTCAATCACATATTTTTCAAAATCAATTTCAAAATCTTTTCTAACTTCTTATCGTTTCAAAATTGATTTTCAAATCTTTTTCAATTAACTTTATCTTTTTGTTTGATTCTTATCTTTTTCAAAACTACCTAACTAATTTTCTCTCTCTAATTTTCGAAAATCACTAACCTCTTTTTCAAAATTCCTTTTTAATTAACTAATTGTTTTAAATTTAATTTAATTTAATTTTAATTTTAATTTTCAAATTTTAACTTTAAATTTTAATTTAATTTTATTTAATTTTCGAATTCTTCTCTTTCTCATCTCCTTCTATTTATTTATTCATCTACTAACCCTTCTCTTCCACCCAAAATTCGAACCCCATCTTCCTCTCTGTGTTCGAGTTTTTCTCTTCCCCTTCTTTTATTCTCCTTCTCTTCTACTCACATAAAGGAATCTCTCTACTGTGGCAAAGAGGATCCCTATTATTTTCTGTTCTCTTCTTTTTCATATGAGCAGGAACAAGGATAAGAACATTCTTGTCGAAGCTGATCCTGAACCTGAAAGGACTCTGAAGAGGAAGCTAAGGGAAGCTAAAGCACAACTCTCTGAAGAAAATCTGACAGAAATTTTCGAAAAAGAAGGAGACATGGCCGAAAATAATAACAATGCAAGGAAGATGCTTGGTGACTTTACTGCACCAAATTCCAACTTACATGGAAGAAGCATCTCAATCCCTGCCATTGGAGCAAACAATTTTGAGCTAAAGCCTCAATTAGTTTCTCTGATGCAACAGAACTGCAAGTTCCATGGACTTCCATCAGAAGATCCTTTTTAGTTCTTAACTGAATTCTTGCAGATCTGTGATACTGTTAAGACCAATGGGGTTGATCCCGAGGTCTACAGGCTCATTCTTTTCCTGTTTGCTGTAAGAGACAGAGCTAGAATATGGTTGGACTCTCAACCTAAGGATAGCCTGAACTCTTGGGATAAGCTGATCACGGCTTTCTTAGCCAAGTTCTTTCCTCCTCAAAAGCTTAGCAAGCTTAGAGTGGATGTTCAAACCTTCAAACAAAAAGAAGGTGAATCCCTCTATGAAGCTTGGGAGAGATACAAGGAACTGACCAAAAAGTGTCCTTCTGACATGCTTTCAGAATGGACCATCCTGGATATATTCTATGATGGTCTGTTTGAATTATCAAAGATGTCATTGGACCATTCTGCAGGTGGATCCATTCACCTAAAGAAAACGCCTGCAGAAGCTCAGGAACTCATTGACATGGTTGCTAATAACCAGTTCATGTACACTTCTGAAAGGAATCCTGTGAGTAATGGGACACCTCAGAGGAAGGGAGTTCTTAAAACTGATGCTCTGAATGCCATATTGGCTCAAAACAAAATATTGACTCAGCAAGTCAATATGATTTCTCAGAGTCTGAATGGATTGCAAGCTGCATCCAACAGTACTAAAGAGGCATCTTCTGAAGAAGAAGCTTATGATCCTGAGAACCCTGCAATAGCAGAGGTGAATTACATGGGTGAACCTTATAGAAACACCTATAATCCCTCATGGAGAAATTATCCAAATTTCTCATGGAAGGATCAACAAAAGCCTCAACAAGGCTTTAATAATGATGGAAGAAGCAGGTTTGGCAATAGCAAGCCTTTTCCATCACCCACTCAGCAACAGACAGAGAATTCTGAGCAGAATCCATCTAGCTTAGCAAATATAGTCTCTGATCTATCTAAGGCCACTTTAAGTTTCATGAGTAAAACAAGATCCTCCATTAGAAATTTGGAGGCACAAATGGGTCAGCTGGGTAAGAAAATCACTGAAACTCTTCCTAGTACTCTCCCAAGCAATACATAAGAGAATCCAAAAAGAGAGTGCAAGGCTATTGATATTATCAATATGGCTGAATCCAAAGAGGAAGGGGAGGACGTGAATCCCAATGAGGAAGACTTCATGGGACGTCCCCCAAACAGAAAGGAGTTCCCTATTGAGGACCTAGAGGAATCTGAGGCTTATATAGAGACTATAGAGATTCCATTAAACCTCCTTCTGCCATTCATGAGCTCTGAGAACTATTCTTCCTCTGAAGAGGATGAAGATGTAACTAAAGAGCAAGTTGCTCAATATCTAGGAGCCATCATGAAGCTGAATGCCAAGTTGTTTGGTAATGAGACTTGGAAAGATGAACTTCCTTTGTTCATTAGTGAACTAAATACATGGGTTCAGCAAACTTTACCTCAAAAGAAATAGGATCCTGGTAAATTCTTAATACCTTGTACCATAGGCACCATGACCTTTGAGAAGGATCTGTGTGACCTGGGGTCAGGCATAAACTTAATGCCACTCTCTGTAATGGAGAAACTGGGAATCTTTGAGTTACAGGCTGCCACATTCTCATTAGAGATGGCAGACAAATCCATGAAACAAGCTTATGGATTGGTAGAGGACGTGTTAGTAAAGGTTAAAGGCCTTTACATCCCTGCTGATTT
Organism: Arachis ipaensis; assembly: GCF_059453495.1. NCBI lineage: Eukaryota > Viridiplantae > Streptophyta > Magnoliopsida > Fabales > Fabaceae > Arachis > Arachis ipaensis. Next base: position 138,467,536 of record NC_142443.1, read on the forward strand.
CATAATCCTAGACACTAGGAAGGATGAGGATGAATGTATCATCCTTGGAAGACCCTTCCTAGCCACGGCAAAAGCTGTGATTGATGTTGACAGGGGAGAGCTAGTCCTTCAACTGAATAGGGACTACCTTGTGTTCAAGACTCAAGGTTCTCCTTCTGTAAACATGGAAAAGAGGCACGATAAGCTTCTCTCAATACAAGTCAAATAAAGCCCCCACAATCAAACTCTAAGTTTGGTGTTGGGAGGCCACAACCAAACTCTAAGTTTGGTGTTGAGAAGCCCCCACATTCAAACTCTAAGTTTGGAGTTGGGAGGCCCTCATCATGCTCTGATCCTCTGTGAACCTCCATAAGAGCTCACTGTCAAGCTATTGACATTAAAGAAGCGCTTGTTGGGAGGCAACCCAATGTTATTTATTATATCTATTTATTTTCTATTGTTATTTTATGTTTTTTTTAGGTTGATGATCATGTGGAGTCACAAAAACTACTGAAAAATCAAAAACAGAATAAAAAACAGCAATAAAAATAGCACACCCTGGAGGAAGAGCATTCTGGCGTTTAAACGCCAGAAACAAGCATCTGTCTAGCGTTTAACGCCAGAAACAAGCACCAAGCTGGCATTTAACGCCAGAAACAAACATCAACCTGGCGTTAAACGCCAAAAACAGGCTACATTTGGGCATTTAACGCCAGAAACAGGCAGCAGTCTGGCGTTAAACGCCAGGATTGCATATATAGGGCATTTTACACGCCTAAAAGGTGCAGGGATGAGAAATCCTTGACACCTCAAGATCTGTGGACCCCACAGGATCCCCACCTACCCAACTTCTCTCTTCTTCACACATTCCAATAACACTATACCCTTCACCAATCACCTCAATCTCTCTTCCCCATTACCCCTTCACCAATCATCTCCACCACTCTTCCCCATAAACCCCACCTACCTTCAAATTCAAAATCTCTTTCCCACCCAAACCCACCCTAAATGACCGAACCTAAACCCCTCTCCCTCCACTATATAAACCCCTCCATCCTTCTTCATTTTCACACAACACTACCCTCTCTTCTCCCCCTTAGCCGAATACACACATCTCTCCCTCTCCTCCATATCTTCTTATTCTTCTTCTTCTACTCTTTCTTCTTTTGCTCGAGGGCGAGCAATATTCTAAGTTTGGTGTGGTAAAAGCATAGCTTTTTTGTTTTTCCATAACCATTGATGGCACCTAAGGCCAAAGAAACCTCAAGAAAGAGGAAAGGGAAGGCAATTGCTTCCACCTCTGAGTCATAGGAGATGGAGAAATTCATCTCAAAAGCCCATCAAGACCACTTCTATGAAGTTGTGGCCAAGAAAAAGGTGATCCCCGAGGTCCCTTTTAAGCTCAAAAAGGGGCGAATATTCGGAGATCCGACAAGAGATTAGAAGAAGGGGATGGGAAGTTCTTACCAACCCCATTCAACAAGTCAGAATCTTAATGGTTCAAGAGTTCTATGCAAACGCATGGATCACTAAGAACCATGATCAAAGCATGAACCCAAACCCAAAGAATTGGCTTACAATGGTTCGGGGAAAATGCTTAGATTTCAGTCCGGAGAATGTAAGGTTGGCGTTCAACTTGCCTATGATGCAAGAAGACGCACGCCCCTACACTAGAAGGGTCAACTTTGATCAAAGGTTAGACCAAGTCCTCATGGACATATGTGTGGAAGGAGCTCAATGGAAAAGAGACTCAAAAGGCAAGCCAGTGCAATTGAGAAGACTAGACCTTAAGCCTGTGGCTAGAGGATGGTTGGAGTTCATCCAACGCTCCATCATCCCCACTAACAACCGATCCGAAGTAACTGTGGATCGGGCCATCATGATCCATAGCATCATGATTGGAGAGGAAGTAGAAGTTCATAAAGTCATCTTTCTAGAACTCTACAAAGTAGCCGAAAAGCCCTCCACCTTAGCAAGGCTAGCGTTTCCTCATCTTATTTGCCATCTATGTAACTTAGCTGGAGTTGTCATAGAAGGAGACATCCTCATTGAAGAGGACAATCCCATCACTAAGAAGAGGATGGAGCAAACAAGAGAGCCTATTCATGGATCTCAAGAAACGCATGAGGAAGCTCATCATCAAGAAATCCCTGAGATGCCTCAAGGGATGTATTTTCCTCCAAACAACTATTGGGAACAACTCAACACTTCTCTAGAAGGATTGAGTCATAACATGAACCAATTAAGGGTGGAACACCAAGAGCACTCCATCATTCTCAATGAGATTAGAGAAGATCAAAGAGCTATGAGGGAGGAGCAACAAAGGCAAGGAAGAGACATAGAGGAGCTCAAAGACACCATTGGTCTTTCAAGAAGAGGAAGACGTCACCCTCACTAAAGTGGACCCGTTCCTTAATCTCCTTATTCTGATTTTCCTGTTTTTCGTTTACTATGCTTTATGTTTTATTTATGTTTGTGTCTTTACTATATGATCATTAGTGTTTAAGTGTCTATGTCTTAAAGCTATGGATGTCATATGAATCCACCACCTTTCTTAAATGAAAAATGTTTTAATCACAAAGAATAAGAAGTACATGAATTTCGAATTCATCCTTGAAATTAGTTTAATTATTTTGATGTGGTGACAATCCTTTTTGTTTTCTGAATAAATGCTTGAACAGTGCATATGTCTTTTGAACTTGTTGTTTATGAATGTTAAATATGTTGGCTCTTGAAGAATGATGAAAAAGGAGAAATGTTATTGATAATCTGAAAAATCATAAAAATGATTCTTGAAGCAAGAAAAAGCAATGAATACAAAAGCTTGCGAAAAAAAAAAGAAAAGAAAAAGAAAAGAAAAATGGCGAAAAAAAAGAGAGAAAGAAAAAGAAAAGCAAGCAGAAAAAGCCAATAGCCCTTAAAACCAAAAGGCAAGGGTAATAAAGAGGATCCAAGGCTTTGAGCATCAGTGGGTAGGAGGGCCTAAAGGAAGAAAATCCTGGCCTAAGCGGCTAAACCAAGCTGTCCCTAACCATGTGCTTGTGGCGTGAAGGTGTCAAGTGAAAACTTGAGACTGAGCGGTTAAAGTCGAGGTCTAAAGCAAAAAAAAAAAGAGTGTGCTTAAGAACCTTGGACACCTCTAATTGGGGACTTTAGCAAAGCTGAGTCACAATCTGAAAAGGTTCACCCAGTTATGTGTCTGTGGCATGTATGTATCCGGTGGTAATACTGGAAAACAGAGTGCTTAGGGCCACGGCCAAGACTCATAAAGTAGCTGTGTTCAAGAATCAACATACTGAACTAGGAGAATCAATAACACTATCTAAATTCTAAGTTCCTATAGATGCCAACCATTCTGAACTTCAAAGGATAAAGTGAGATGCCAAAACTATTCAGAGGCAAAAAGCTACTAGTCCCGCTCATCTGATTGGAGCTAAGTTTCATTGATAGTTTGGAATTTATAGTATATTCTCTTCTTTTTATCCTATTTGATTTTCAGTTGCTTGGGGACAAGCAATAATTTAAGTTTGGTGTTGTGATGAGCGGATAATTTATACGCTTTTTGGCATTGTTTTTAGTATGTTTTTAGTATGATTTAGCTAGTTTTTATTATATTTTTATTAGCTTTTAATTAAAAATCACATTTCTGGACTTTACTATGAATTTGTGTGTTTTTCTGTGATTTCAAGTAATTTCTGGCTGAAATTGAGGGACCTGAGCAAAAATCTGATTCAGAGGCTGAAGAAGGACTGCAGATGCTGTTGGATTCTGACCTCCCTGCACTCGAAATGGATTTTCTGGAGCTACAAAACTCCAAATGGCGCTTTCGCAATTGCGTTGGAAACTAGACATCCAGGGCTTTCCAGCAAAATATAATAGTCCATACTTTATTCGAGCTTAGACGACGCAAACTGGCGTTCAACGCCAGTTCCATGTTGCATTCTAGAGTAAAACGCCAAAAATACGTCACAAACCAGAGTTAAACGCAAAAAACACGTTATAACTTGGCGTTTAACCCCAAGAGAAGCCTCTGCACGTCTAAAGCTCAAGCTCAGCCCAAGCACACACCAAAGTGGGCCCCGGAAGTGGATTTCTACACTTAAAATTATTTCTGTAAACCCTAGTAACTAGTTTAGTATAAATATAACTTTTTACTATTGTATTTAGGTCTTTTGGACCATCTTTTGATCACTTTAGATCTTTGGATCATCTTTTAATCATGTTTTGATGATTGAACCCTCTTTGGGGAGGCTGGCCATTCGGCCATGCCTAGACCTTGTTCTTATGTATTTTCAACGGTAGAGTTTCTACACACCATAGATTAAGGTGTGGAGCTCTGTTGTATCTCGAGTATTAATGCAACTACTACTATTTTCTATTCAATTCATCTTATTCTTGTTCTAAGATATTCGCTGCACTTCAACATGATGAATGTGATGATCCGTGACAGTCATCATCATTCTCACCTATGAGCGCGTGACTGACAACCACTTCCGTTCTACCTTAGACCGAGCATGTATCTCTTGGATTCCTTAATTAGAATCTTCATGGTATAAGCTAGAATCCATTGGCAGCATTCTTGAGAATCCGAAAAGTCTAAACCTTGTCTGTGGTATTCCGAGTATGATTCAGGGATTGAATGACTGTGACAAGCTTCAAACTCGCGAGTGTTGGGCGTAGTGACAGACGCAAAAAAATCACTGGATTCTATTCCAACATGATCGAGAACTGACAGATGATTAGCCGTGCTGTGACAAAGCATTTGGACCATTTTCACTAAGAGGATGGTAGGTAGCCATTGATAACGGTGAAACCCAACATACAGCTTGCCATAAAAAAGAGTAAGAATGATTTGATGAAAGCAGTGGGAAAGCAGAGATTCAGAAGGAACAGCATCTCCATGCGCTTATCTGAAATTCCTACCACTGAATTACATAAGTATCTCTATCTCTATTTTATGCTTTGTTTATTTCTATATTCGAAAACCATTATAACCATTTGAATCCACCTGACTGAGATTTACAAGATGACCATAGCTTGCTTCATACCAACAATCTCTGTAGGATCGACCCTTACTCACGTAAGGTATTACTTGGATGACCCAGTGCACTTGCTGGTTAGTTGTGCGAAGTTATGACAACGAACTAAGATTATGAACGTGCGTATAAAGTTTTTGGCGCCGTTACCAAGGAATGAACGATCACGATTTCGTGCACCAGCCTTCATAATCTCTTTGGTGAATGGGTCTTGATCCTTGCGGGAGCTATTTTCGTGGCTGGATCGAGTAGTTTTAGCTTTGAGATCGGTTAGGAGCTTGTCCTCTAATTCGTGGCGTCGCCTAGCCTCCCTTCGTAGGTCTCTCTCGACTTTGCGTTGATACTCTACCTCTTTTTCGAGTTGTTTTAGGCAATCCTGAAGTGCCTCCATGGCTCCCGTGTTTGGTGAGTTCTTGTCTTTGTTAGGTTGAGAAGTATCGTCTAGTATGACCTCCGCGTTCTTATGTGGCATTCTGTTCTCCAAATCAGAGTTGTGGTCGTTGTCTAGGTTGTCTGCCATGATGATGGGATAACTTCCAGGTCCCCGGCAACGGCGCCAATGTTTCGAGGGTTACCTAAAACTGTAGGTCAATCTCGGACGAGATCTTCTGTGCTGGCCGACGCTGATGTGTCCGACTTGTGGGTGGTGGCTAGAGCCTCCGTGTCTGACTTGTTGGACTTGTGGGTGATGCTGATCCTTCATCACCGGAGGGTGGTGGTACCTGCAAGGGACTCCGATGCTTAAGTTAGCAAGGGTATTAAGCAGGTTTTTAGTAGAATCAGAGTATGAGTTATACCTGGGTGCTCCAGTGTATTTATAATGGTGTGGAATGACCTTCCTAGAGATAAGATAGTTATCTTATCTTATCTTATCTTTGAGTGAAGTCATCTTATCTTCAAGGGAACCTCCCTTATCTCTATAGGCTTGGGCTGCCTTTGGATTTGGGTCGTGTTCCTCTGTTTGGGCCCCTTTTTGGGCTTTCCTGGTGACTTGGCCGGGCTCTTTAAGAAGAGGTCGGCTCGACCTTACCTGAAGAGGTCGGTCATCTTGTCATCAATCAACCCGGGTCGGACATCTTGACCCAGGGTATGAACAAGAGACGATGGAGTTAGGCTAAGAAGGAAGGAAATGCGTCGTGGACATTGTTTGACGTATACAAGAAGCGCTTTGATGTTTACGTTTCCGTCACTGACCATCAATCGAGTTACATGAATTTTTTCTCGTGGAATCATAGTGCAAAGTTGCCTACTCTCTGAATAGCACATCTGCCGCGACTTATTCGTTCGGAGGAAGACAAGACGTTAGTGTCATCGCTGGAATGAGATTCGATCGCCATTTGATAACAAGGAGTGTTTTCTCGGGTAGATGTATGACTTTGCCGGAGACGATCAACAACGAAGGATCGAAGCGGCGTGGAGATGGTGGGCGAGAGATTAATGAAGGAGAGGCAGAAGGTATTTCAAGTCGGGCAGGTCATGTTGGAACACAGTTGGATTGATTTGTCTTCATCCAGATGGGTCTGTATAGTATCATTTTTTTATATGGAGTTGCATGTTTTTTTTAACTGAATTTTGGTTTATTAATAATCTTGTTTAAACCAGATCAATGGTTGAAGTCCAAAAAAAAAGTTGATCAATGGTTTAGTATGTTCCTTTTTACTATACCAAAAAAAACCCTCACATGGCTGAACAAAATAGTTATTGCATGTAGATATCAAACATCTGCAGCAGGTCAAATACCTCCAACCCCGTCTTCATTCTGCCCGGCTGGTGATAAACCCCATTTTTAGGGTTTATCTTGTGCTGAATTGAGTGAATTTTATCCATTATTCTCACACTTATTCATATAATTCGCATGTTTTACATTTTCTTCCTAATTTTGTGCTATGATTGAAAACATGCTTCTTTGGCCTTAAATTTGCTAATTTTAATCCTCTCTTATTACCATTCGATGCCGTGATATGTGTGTTAAGTGTTTTCAGGTTTTATATGGCAGGAATGACTTAGAGGATGGAAAGGGAGTATGCAAAAATGGAAGGAACACAAGAAATTAAAGTTTTTAAAATCTGGCAGTGACGCGCACGCATGGACGACGCGTACGTGTGACTGATGCAGCAGACATACGACGCACACGTGTGGCTGACACCTATACGCGTGACAGAGCGTCACGTGCTATAATTACAGAAAATGCTGGGGGCGATTTCTGGGCTGCTTTTGACCCAGTTTCAGGCCCGAAAATACTGATTAGAGGCTATAGAGTGAAGCTGGAAGGGAATCAATCATTCACTTTCATTTATACACAATTTTAGGTTTAGTTGTAGGTTCCTAGAGAGAGAGAGGCTCTCTCTAGGTTTTAGGGTTTTTAGTTTTATTTCTTCTCCAATTCAGATTTCCATGTTGCTTTAATTTAGTTTCTCTTCTACATTCTATTATTTTAGCATCTTAGTTTATTTTCTTTTGTTGATTTCCTTATTTTTCCAATTTAGTTTATGAACTCTCTATGTTAGATTAAATTTCCTTTTAATGCAATTTGAGGTACTTCATGTTTATTGCTTCTTTCTTCATTTGTTATTATCGATTCCTTGCAATTGTGGTCTTAAAATTTGCATTCTCTTGTTAATTCTCTATGATTTTATTTTGTGCCTTCCAAGTGTTTGATAAAATGCTTGGATGGATTTTAATTTAGATTTTTATGTTCTTGACTTGGATTGATTAATTAGAGACTCTTGAGTTATCAAAAGTCTTTTGTTGATTGGTGATTGAAGATTGCCGGTTAACTTGAACCTCACTAAAGCTAGTCTCCCACTTTGAGTTGACTAGGACTTGTGAAATCAAGTTGATTGTATGCAGTTGACCTTCCTCCATTGTTAGAGGTTAACTAAGTAAAAGCAAAAGGCAATTACCATCACAATTGATGATGATAATGAGGATAGGAATTCCAATTCTCAATCCTTGCTAGGACTTTTCTTAGTTATTATTTTATTTGCAACTGGTTAACCAAGCTTTTTAATGAGATTTTAAGGTCAAAGAAGATGCCTGATGAGTGGAGAAAGAGCACCTTGGTACCTATCTACAAGAATAAGGGGGATATACAAAGTTGTAGAAACTATAGAGGGATTAAACTTATGAGTCATACTATGAAGTTATGGGAAAGGGTGATAGAACGGAGGTTGAGAAAAGAGACACAAGTAACAGAGAACCAATTTGGATTTATGCCAGGCAGATCTACCACTGAAGCGATATACCTATTAAGAAGGATGATGGAGAGGTATCGTAGTAATAAAAGGGATCTACATATGGTGTTTATTGATTTGGAAAAAGCGTATGATAGGGTACCAAGGGAGGTCTTATGGAAGGTTTTAGAAAAGAGGAGAGTAAGGATCGCATATATTCGGGCAATTAAAGACATGTATGATGGGGCCACAACTAGTGTGAAGACTCAAGGTGGTGTGACAGAGGAATTCCCTATTGGTATAGGATTACATCAGGGATCATCCTTAAGTCCATACCTTTTCACATTAGTCTTGGAAGTACTCACAGAGCACATCCAAGAACCTGTGCCATGGTGCATGCTTTTTGCCGATGATATCGTCCTTATGGAAGAGTCAAGGGAAGACCTAAATAAGAAGTTGGAGTTGTGGAGAGAAGCTCTAGAAGTGTATGGTCTGCGCATAAGCCGTAGCAAGACGGAATATATGGAATGTAAGTTCAGTTTGAGAAGGGAAAACCCCAATATAGAGGTGAAGATTGGAGAAAATAAAAAAAAAACTAAGCAATGAAATTCTAAACAGGGCGGAAGTTCTAGATAAGGAATTTATGCCGTTGGATATATTCCAAAAACGAATTAGATTATGCAATGAAGAGACTCAAACAAAAAACTTACCTAAACTATATGATCCTTTCTTGAATGGACCCTGTCGTGGCCGAATGAACAATTTTTTGTTATCCTCAATTAATAATAAAACTTATAAAAAAGCTGATATTTGGATAAATAAGATTCATGGTCTCCTTCTTTCTAGTATTCAAAAAACTAGTTATTTTGAAGAGAACATGGATATATTTTATCAAAAGTTATTTTTAACTGAAATTAGTTTTTTTTTAACATCCTACGAAAAGTTAAAAGTTTTAAGTATCTGGGGTGCATCATACATGATATTGGAGAGATTGAACAGGATGTAAATCATAGGATCCAAGCAGGTTGGTCAAAATGGCGGAGTGCATCTGGTTTTATATGCGACAAAAAAGTGCCTTTAAAACTTAAAGGTAAACTCTATCGCACCGCTATAAGGCCGGCTATGCTGTATGGTACGGAGTGTTGGGCGGCTAAAGTGGAGCATGAACATAAGCTGAGTGTGGCAGAGATGAAGATGTTGAGATGGATGAGTGGTCATACGCGATTGGATAAAATAAGGAATGAAGATATAAGGGAGAGAGTTGGAGTAGCACCCATTGTGGAAAAGATGGTTGAATCGCGTCTCAGGTGGTTTGGACATGTGAGAAGAAGACCGATAGAACATCCAGTCAGGAGGGTGGATGAGATGGAAGATGGACAAAGGGCGAAAGGCAGAGGAAGACCTAAGAAGACCATCCATGAGGTGGTCAAACGAGATCTACATGTAAATAGTATCTCTGTAGACATGATACATGACAGAGCACAATGGTGTCGTTTGATTCATGTAGCCGACCCCACTTAGTGGGACAAGGCTTTGTTGTTGTTGTTTGTTGTTGTTATTTACATTACTTGTCTCCTATTACAAAAACCCCAAAAATACTTTCCCATAACTAATTATAAGTACACTTCCCTGCAATTCCTTGAGAGACGACCCGAGGTTTAAATACTTCAGTTAATTTTATTCGGTTTGCTTAAGTGACAAAAAATTTAAACATTGGCTGAGGTTTAATTGTCGGTTTAGAGCTATACTTGCAACGCGATATTTTTGTGAAAATCTTTACCGACATTTTTCCTCCGTCAAGTTTTTGGCGCCGTTGCCGGGGAATTGGAAACGTATACCTTATTATTGGTTATTGTATATATTTACCTTTTGCTTGTTTGTTAGTTTTTGTTAGTTTTAGGACTTTGTTGCTTATTTTTATTAGATTTTATTTTTATTTGCTACTATGAATTCTCATCCCTTTGGCTATGAGTTTGGTTCAAATTATGTTGTATGGAATGAAAGCTACAATGAAAACATGCATCAAGGATGGGACAATCAAAGGTGGGAGGAGCCTCCAGCATATGATCAACCTTTTTGGCAATAACCTCCACCAACGTGCTATGAGCAAGAGTCATTCCCTGATGCATACCAAGACAATAGCTATGGTGGACCCCCTTGTAGTTACCAAAAAGCCCCACCATATACCTATGAACCTCCTCCTCAACATAGTTTTAAACCACCATACTTACAAGTCACTTATAATCAAACACTTCCTTATGACCCTAACCCATATCCACCATACCAACCACCTTATGAGCCAAATGAACCATACATAGAGCCATCCCAATTCCAACCCAATTACTCCCAAGAACCACCACCTTAATATACACCACCTCCAATGTATGCGGATTTTCAACCACAAGATGAATTTTCCTTTCCACCACAACCTTTCATAGGGGAATGTCCATATCTATCAATCTAAGAGCAATATGATCCTAATTATGTTAGCCAAGCAGAACAAGAGCCACGGGATCATTTTAAGGAAGCAATGGATCGACTTCAAGCAACCATCCATCAAATGGAGCGAGAGAAAAGCCGAAAAGCCCACGAAGCTCTCATGGCTAAAAAATCTCAACTTGAGAACAAGGGACTGGAGTGTGTTGTGCAACAAGTGAAAAATATGGAGAGTGTTGAACCGCTACATCCTTATCATGGTGAACCACCCTCTTATCATGAACCTTTCTTCCCAAGCAATGAACCCTCATATCCACTTCAATCCCTAATAAATGATACTCTTGGTGTTCTTCTTCAAGAGCAAAGAGAGATGCAGCAGACGACACTAGAGTTCATAGCTACCTTGACCGAGGTAGTAGATAATTTAGCTTCACTGCGCTTCAACACTCAAAGTAACCCCATGGCCGCATGTGGAGAATCTAATGAGGAGCGTAGCATGAAGGAGAAATTAAAAACTCCGGTGGAAAATGAGTAATGTGGCTTTGTATTGGAACAATTGGAGGAATCCATAACTGTTAAAGAGGAAGAAGTGGTTGAAGAGTTAGGAGATGCTAAACCTCCATAGGAATCTAGAGTTGTAGAGTATTCCTCCAAGAAGCTTGAGATTGATGTCGAATAGGGTAGTGCACAACCTCCAAGGCATATTCCCTATGAAGAATTGGACGGAATAGATCAAGAAGGAAGTTTCTTTGGTGATGATGATCATGCATCAAGCCCTCCTAGTAATGAATTTGCACCCACAAGTGAACTCCTTGAGTTTGAAGAACCTTCTCCCAATGAAATTGAAAGCAACATTGAGGTAGATTTATCTCAACCTCATATTTATAATTTGAGTGAAGAAGAAGATTTGGATGAATTCGGTGAGGAAGAGCTTGAAGTTGGAGAATCTTTTCAAAAGGTGGAAGTCCTTCGGCAAGGTTAGACAGGAGTTGAATATGCTTTGTCAAGATCATTGGAGACTTCTCTACCTAGGTTGTCGTCTACTTCGTCATTTGAGTGGGTAAAATTTATCTCTATTAGCTTTACTGTCCCACTTGAGTATGGTATTCTTGAAACGGATGGCCAACTTAGGAGGCTTTGTAGAATTAAGCGTAAGAGAAGGATGTTTAGTGGTTGGAGTTGCAAATCAAGACTCATCAAGGTTGAGATTTCAAGAGTTAGATGCAAGGGTTGGACTAGTGATCAATTGGTTGGATCTAAAAGAAGAGTTTGGTACTTCATTGAGAATTCGGATTACTTGCCACCAGGTTGGAACAATGATGATCAACTTAAGGACGGGTGTAGAAACAAGATTTGGGATCCTAACATACAAGAGGATCACTTTTGGGAGCTCAAAGCTTGTGAAGAACTTCATTAAGGCTTGGTGACTTCACTTGAAAATGTTGGAGCTTATTGGAAGTCCAAGCGTTGGTGGAGGTCTCAAGATGAGTTCAAGCACAAGCCACCATGACAAGGAGCTCACCAAACGTCCAACTTAAGGACTTTAACTAAAAGTGCTAGGTGGGAGACACCCAACCATGGTAACTTCTTTCTAATTTCCCTTTTGTTAATATTGGTAATAAGTTAAATTTTCATTTTAGTTATGATTATTTAGTTTCAGTTATGGTAGTTGTTTAATAATTTTTGGCATTGCAAAAAAAAAGGGGCTGTCACCTGTGCGTGTGAACGACGCGTACGCGTCAACGCCCAAATTTGGTTCATGCCCAAACCGTGCTGTAATGGTGTGATAGGACGGCCTAGACAGAGAGTTGTGCCAGGACCGCGCTGGTGTGGTACTAGGAGCATAGCCAACCCCACGCATACGCGTCACCCATCAATTTTCACCAACCCACGCGTACGCGTCGTTGACGCATACGCGTCATTTGCATTTCTGGCTTTCCACGCGTGGGCGTGACTGACGTGCATGCGTCAACCCCAAAATTTTGATTATCAAATACTACAAACAGAGAGTTGGGCTGCCACTGTGCGAGTGCTGTGCGTGGAGCGAAATTCACTTCCACGCGTACGCGTGACTGACGCGTACGCATTACTTCCTTATTATGCAACCCACGCGTACGCGTGGGCGACGCTTACGCGTCGCTACTTCTTTTACTTTCTTCTCTCTTTTCTTCTTCTTTCTCCTCTCATTCTTCTTTCTTTCTACATTTCTTCTTCTTCATTCCTTTCCCTTCTCATCCCTATTCTCCCTCATTTATTGCATTTGTATACTTTCATTTATTACATTTTAACTTTGTTGTTGTTTCTTATTTTCTTTTCCAAGTTTGATATTATACTATTGGTGTTGACTGTTCTTACTCAACTGATGCGCATTCTCCAAAAATTGTGCGGCAGAACTTGTTTGTCGCTGAAGAGCTGAAGATTGATGGTTTAGAAGTTATAGTAAACTCTTGTTGTAAGTATAATTACTAAACCAAGCAATCAACCTTTCTTACAAATGCTTTGGTTGTCACAAGTAACAAACCCCTTTAAAAATTGATAATCGAGTATTTAAACCTCGGGTCGTCTTCTCAAGGAATTGCAGGGAAGTATGTTCTTATTATTGGTTATGAAGATTGTAAATCAGGGTTTTGAAGTTTGGGCAATGGGCACAGGTATATTTAAATGACAAGTAAAATAAATTAACAATAATAAAATCTCTTGGCAAGGTATGAAGAACTGGAAGTCCTATCCTAGTTATCCTTATCAATTGTGATGAGAATTGGATTTTTCTCCGACTTTGTTAACCTCTAACTATGAAGGTAAGTTAAGTGGAAGAATTAATTCGAATCCTCAAGTCCCAGTCTTTCCTTGGGAAAATTTAGAGTTATTGGATCTCGAATTAATTCTTGAAGAATTCCAAATTTCAGTCAACAATGAGTTTGATAACTCAAGAGTCACCAATTATTTAACCAAAGCCAAAAGGAAAAATATCTAAATTAAATTAAAAGCATTCATGTAAATAAAGCAATCAAATTACGTCTAAATATAAATTCAAGTCATAACATGGGAAGGTTCATAAGCCAATTGGGCAACATAAATCAAATACAAATAAAAGTATTAGAGTAAATTAAAGTAGAAAATAAATATTGAAGGAATATAGAACCTGGAATGAGGATGAATTGAACTAAACTAATAGAAATCCTAAAATCCTAAATCCTAAGAGAGAGGAGAGAACCTCTCTCTCTAGAAACTACATCTAAATCCTAATATTGTGAATTATGAGAGCTTCCTTATGAATGGATGCATTCCCCCACTTTATAGCCTCTAATCTGTGTGTTCTGGGCTGAAAACTAGGTCAAGAGCAGCCCAGAAATCGCTCCCAGTGATTTCTGTTACGTTCAGGTCGCGGGAAGGTAACGCGGAGGCGTCGTCCACGCGGCCACACGGATTGCTTTCCTGCCAGGTCACGCGTCCGCGTGATCCACGCGTTCACGTCGCCTGGTGTCGGGGCAGCTATGGAAAATTATATATCAAATAGAAGCCTCGGACGTTAGCTTTCCAACGCAACTGGAACCGCGTCATTTGGACCTCTGTAGCTAAAGTTATAGTCGTTTAAGTGCGAAGAGGTCAGGCTGGACAGCTTAGCAGTTTTCTCCAACTTCTTGTATTCCTTCCTCTTTTGCATGCTTCCTTTCCATCCTCAGAGCCATTCCTGCCCTATAATCTCTAAAAACACTCAACACACATATCAAGGTATCTGATGGTAATAAGAGAGGATTAATAATAAGAAAATATAAGATCAAAGAAGTATATTTTCAATCATAGCACAAAATCAGGAAGGAAAATGTAAAACATGCGAATAGTATGAATAAGTGGGTAAAGAGTTGATAAAAATCACTCAATTGAGCACAAGATAAACCATAAAATAGTGGTTTATCAACCTCCCCACACTTAAACATTAGCATGTCCTCATGCTAAGCTCAAGAGAAACTATAAAGGGGTGAAGAGAAATGATAGAATGCATGAAATGCAACCTATGAATACAACTAAATGCATAATGCTTCTACCTACTTGGTTAAAAAAAAATAAATTCTCCAAGACAAATATGAATCAAATTCCACTAATTCAAATTATACAATAAAAGACAAGTAAACTTGTAAGAAGATAGCTCATGAAAGCAGGGAACATAGAATCAAGCATTGAACCCTCTCTGGTAGTGTATATCATTCTAGTCTCTCAAGTGTCTAGGGTTAATCACTCTACTCTTCCCTATTCAAGCTTTCTAAACTTTGTTCTTTACCTAATCAATCAACAATGTTTAATGTACCAATGCAAACATCAGGAGGTCTTTTCCAAGGTTGTAATGGGGCTAAGGTGAAGGTAAGGGTATATATAAGGCTAAGTGAGCTAGTGAAGTAAATCTGTGAGTAGTCTAAGATCTCACCTAACATATACATACTCTATAAAAATTTTAAAATTATACTTAGCTTCCCATAATTTTCCCACTTTTTATCACATACACACTTGCACTGTTGCTGCTTCCCTTTCCTTCCATTCTAAAGCTGTATCCGTTCTCTTTTCAATTCTAGTTAATTCCCACTTCTGTTGTTAATTCCCGAATTGGATAATTTGTATTCATTGGTTATTATTGAATACATTTCTAACTTTTTATCATTTGAATAAAAAAAAAGGTAAAAACACATCACATAATAATCCTTTTTTTTTGTTGGTTATCAAAATTTTGTTTTTTATTTATTTCCTAGAAGCAAATAAAGGATTGCTTTTCCTATAAACAAGGAAAAAATATGTATACATATAATGCTTCTTAAATTTTGTAACCACGTATTTGTTCTCACTCCATATACTTAATTGTATTTTTATGAGAAAAACTACTCCTATATTTATTACAACCAAATAATTTAACGTTCAAATTTAATAAAAAGTACTTGTACGATACAATAATATCAAAGTACAAAATAACTTAACGCTCCTCTTGTTTTATCTTCTGCTTCTAAAAAATAGTCGCCAAAAATCCTAAACCAAACGTGCCCAATTCATCCAAACAAAATTTGGAAGTAATCCCATATATTATGCAGGAACAGAACCATCCAGTATATGCTGCTCGTTTAAGTATGCTATTCCCCTATGATATTGCAGGATGCAATGTTGTAAAAATCAGACTAGGCTGGCCAATTCAGTAACTGGCAAAGAAAACAGTCTAATTCGCTATCTATAACCGCTCAATCACAAACTGTTTCAAAACTGTTGACCGACTGAGAATTGGCCAGTTGGATCGGATCGAAAACTGGCCGGTTGTATTAACAACGCCGTTTTGAATTTTTTTTTTTTTTTTTTGAGGAAGTATAGGGAGCCAATGGAATATTTGTACAATGTGTACAATGGGGGTTTAGGGATGTTCGATTCAATATTAGAGATATAATCATTAGTGTTACCTTTTCCTATCAGTTTAAACTTTTGGGATGAGTGGTTTCATGATATGGTATAAAAACTCCATATTCGAAAGGTCAAGAGTTCGATCCTTGGTAAACTCCAAAATTAGCTTAAGTTTTTGGGATAAGTGGTTTCATGACATGAGATGTTTATTATCCTGGTACTGGTTATTCTGGATAGTATGGATGATGTTCATTTTATTCATATTGGGCCAAAGATTTAGTCCATTATACACATTGTACACTTAGATCATTGGCTCCCTAGCAGTACTCTTTTTTTTTTTTTTTAAAACCCACCCGGTCAGACTCGCCCACCCTTTTACCCCCCTCACTCACTCACGAATCTCACACTCAAACTCAGACACTCTCACTCACCCCATTTGAAGGCCGAACCCTTAGCTTCCTCCTCAACGGTTCTTTCGCAGTGCCGTCGCCGTCATGTTGTTGGCGCCTCCGTAGCTTCCTCCTTCCCCCTTTCCGAACCCAAGCCCTTTCTTGTTGGCTGTAGCTCGGCACGTCGTCCCCATCGTCCCTGACTTCTCTGTTCGAGGCTTAGAGCAACTCGCTGTCTGTCTTTCCATCGAAGATTAGTGTCACTACTTTCACTTCTCCGGTTCTTCACTTCCTTTTATCAATCTGTTTAGTCTGAATGTTGTGAATCGATTAATGGAAAGGAAATCATTATTCAAATTTTGTGCTGCTACTCATTAATTTTGTGCTGTTGCTGTGTTTTTAATTTGTATAATTTTTGTTGAAATTTGGTTGCTGCTGCTAAATAGGAAAATCAAATAATTATTAAAATTTTGTACTTCTGCTCATTGATTGTGCTGCTGCTGTTTTTTCATTTCTAAAATTTTTGTTAAAATTTTCTTGTCGTTGCAAAAAATAGAAATCAAATCATTATTGAAATTTTTTATTTTTGTTTATCTTTATTGATTTCAGATTTAGTGTGGCTACTTTATACTTGTTTTGTAATGTTTATTGCTGGATGCTTATTGTTTGATTCTTGGCTCTGTTTTAGTCTCTTGTTAATGGTGTTTTTGATTAGGTTTATCCTTTGCGAACTGTTGTTAGTGTCGTCTGGTGTTTATTATTGATTTCAGATATGGTCTTATGGATGATTATTTGATTTTTGCTGTGCTGCTGCTATTTTTAATTTTATGCATGATTTATTAATTTCAATTATAGATGATAGTATTAATCAAGAAGCAAGTGCTAATAACAATGCATCTGTGAATAATAACTTGCCCGCCAATCCTTCTACTTCGAATACTTCGAATGAGGCTGCTAATCCTAATTCTCCTAGTTCTAGGGGGGACAGATTTAGCTTAGAAATATGTTGCTCTACAAATAGTGAATGGAAAACTACAATATCAATGTTTATGTTGCTCTACATTCCCTTGTATGCATTCGTTTTCTAACTATCAAAGAAGGTTTTGTGGAGAGCCCTTACACACTGTTCTGCTTCACTGTCATTTACTATTAACGAGATATTCACCTGCAGGGAAACAAAATACGAAGTTAAAATACATGAAACAAAACATTTGAGAATGAAGTTAGACTATTGCGCTTGAAAATAAGTGTATCCAGGTTCAAGAACCAGCTAAAGCTGGAAGGGGTTTATAGAAACCCCTTACACCTCCCCCATGTGTGTATATGAACATAAATAGAATTTAGAATACTGTTATAACTTTTACATATGTAAATCATAGCCTGAGTATGACAAAGTACCATGCTACAAAGCCAAAAAATATTGGTGCATGTCATGCTATCCAGTTGAAGACATAATACGTTTGATCAACACCGTTTCATGCCAACTAAGATTATATATGCATGAAAAATGTACAAGGTTGATGATTTCTAGATCACTAAAGATGGGTCAAAAGGACACAAAAACCATTTTTTCTTAAGGTAGGGATACCTTAGATGCACCCTTAGAGATCATTTGAACATTGACACCAAGGGTTCGAAGAACACGGAAGGCCTGCAATAAAAGGCCAATCAGTAATAAAGGAAAGTAAAAAATTAACTTACTACTGTAAATAAGTTTGACACTGCTCACGTGGAAGGACAGTGATATTACAAAATAAAACTCAGGATCAAAATAAAACATTTAACAACAATTCTTGGAACACAATTAAGTTGGATAATTATAACACAGGACCTTCTCCAATATTAGTGATGATTTCTGAACATTTCCAATGAGAGAGATTATGGATCTATTTTGTAGGAGATTCACCACAGCAATTTTTTCCAGCTCTTCAACAACATAGTCTAGTTCCTGCTTAAGGGACTGACAATCAATTAGAATTACGCAAAGGCTGGTATACAAACGTGGCAGAGAAAGCATATTTCAATAGATGTAAAATACAACATAATTCAAGTCTTGTCTCACTAAGTAGTGTATATTAGGTGGTCAAATGACACCATGAGAAAAAAGTTATTAAACACCGTAACCCCGACAATATTGGAAGTAACATAACAACAGGATATGGAGATGATCATCACTATGTCTCACCTCTTGAATTAGTTCTCTGCTCCAAAGCTTCGACGGGTCCAACGTCAAAGAAATACTGACTTCAGTTGTAGCTACAACATCAACATATATACCCAGGTCTTCAAAGATTGAAAACACCTGCATAAATATAGAAATATGAAGACAGGAAGGTATTCATCAAATAAAAAGACAGATCTGCATGCTTTAGCTTTCTCACCTTAGCAAGGAACTCATACTGACCAAGCATGTGAGTGCTAACAATATCCAACATGGTCACATTACGTTTCAAAACAATGCTAGTTAAGACTGCCTGTAGGTGGACAAAGTAAAACTTAACGATAGTTGTATAAAGTCATCCTTAAGATGATAGTATTTATAATTTATTCAGGTATAGATGTTCCACAAACCTTGCTCATATCTCTTGCTTTAGTGATGAGAGTACCCGGAGCTTTGGGGTTGTAAGAATTTTTAACCCTTACTGGAATATCACCTTCTCTAGCAGGTCTCATAGACTGCGGATGTAAGACCTGCAAATTACAAATATTTCCAACAAGCTTATTCCAATATCCCAAAGCAAAGTCATATAAATTATTTTTCATAATTGTGCAGGCAAAAACTCCCAAAAAGTTCTTTAGGTAATGCCATTCTCCAATAAAGACCTGACGTGTAAACCAACCCCCCCTTTTTTCCTTTTGCAGCGGGCAAGTCCCACTGTCTCTCTCCCCCCTCCCTTTTTAACCAAGGAATACCAAGCAATTACAACAATGATACACTGTTATGTTCTCATTCAAAATTAGCTACACATAATGAACTATACAATTTTCAAACTTTGGTATACAGGAAAGGTGAAGAATAGGAATAGGGTTGGAATTATTGTGGATAAGTAGTGGAAGGAGGACGTAGTGGATGTCAAGAGGGTGAAAGATCGGATCATCTCTATCAAACTTGTGGTGGAGGGAGGTGCTTTCCATGTGATTAACGCCTATGCACCGCAAGTGGATTCGGATGAACAGCACAAGATAAGATTTTGGGAGGATCTAGAGAGTTTAGTTCAAAACATACCTTCAGGAGATAAGATTTTCTTAGAAGGAGATTTAAATGGCCATATTAGGAGAGAAGTGACTGGGTATGGGAGTATTTACGGAGGCCATGGTTTCGGGGTGATCAATGCCGAGAGTAAAACTATTTTGGACTTTTCCTCAACCTTTAATCTTCCCATCGCAAATACATATTTTAAAAAAAGAGACGAACATCTTATAACCTATAAGAGTGGCATGACAAGCTCTCAAATTGACTTCTTGTTGAGGAGAGTCGACCGGAAATTTTGTATTAATTGTAAAATTATTCCGGGAGAGAGTTTGACAACACAACATAGGGTGCTCGTCATGGATTTTCGCGTTGAGCAAAAGTTGAGAAAAAGACATACGAAGAACCCAAGGACGAGGTGGTGGCAGATGAAAGGTGAGGAACAAAGAAGATTCCTAAGATGGGTAGGAATAAAGGCAAAGTGGGATGGGAATGGAAGCGCGGAAGAGATGTGGAGGGAGATGGTAGAAGTTATTAGAAGAACAGCAAAAGAAAGTTTTGGTGAATCTAAAGGAATAGGACCAAGAGACAAGGAGTCCTGGTGGTGGAATGCGAGTGTACAAGAAAAGATAAAGATAAAAATGGAGTGCTTTAAAGAGTGGTCTTTATAACACAACGCAAATAATTGGAAAAAATATAAGGCGGCTAGGAAAGAGACAAAAGTGGCTGTAAGTGAAACAAGAACAAGAGCATATGAGGGTCTCTACCAGTCTTTGAACACGAAAGAAGGAGAAAAAGGTATATATAAAATCGCAAAGAGCCGTGAAAAAAGAATGGGAGATTTGGATCAGATTAAGTGCATAAAGGATAAGGATGGAAAGGTGTTGGCTCAAGAGGAGAAGATTAATGAAAGGTGGAAGAACTACTTCTACGAGTTATTTAATGAGGGACAGAAGACTCTTCCGAGCCTTGGTCGGTTATGCACAAGGGAAGAAGATCAAAACTTTGACTACTATCGAAGGATTCGAGACTTCGAGGTAAAAGAGGCTCTAAAGCATATGAAAAATAGCAGGGTAGTAGGACCTGATAATACCTCGATTAAGATTTGGAAGGACCTTGGAGAAAAAGGTATCAACTGGTTAACCAAGCTTTTTAATGAGATTTTAAGGTCAAAGAATATGCCTGATGAGTGAAGAAAGAACACCTTAGTACCTATCTACAAGAATAAGAGAGATATATAAAGTTGCGAAAACTATAGAGGGATCAAGCTCATGAGTCATACCATGAAGTTATGGGAAAGGGTGATAGAACGGAGGTTGAGAAAAGAGACACAAGTAACAGATAACCAATTTGGATTTATGTCAGACAGAACTACCACTGAAGCAATATACCTATTAAGAAGAATGATGGAGAGGTATCGTAGTAATAAAAGGGATCTACATATGGTGTTTATTGATTTGGAAAAAGCGTATGATAGGGTGTCAATGGAGGTCTTATTGAAAGTTTTAGAAAAGATGAGAGTAAGGATTGCACATATTCGTACAATTAAAGACATGTATGATGGGGCCACAACTAGTGTGAAGACTCAAGGTAGTGTGACAGAGGAATTTCCTATTGGTATAGGATTACACTAGGGATCATCCTTAAGTCCATACCTTTTCACATTAGTCTTTGAAGTATATACAGAGCACATCCAAGAGCCTGTGCCATGGTGCATGCTTTTTACCGATAATATCGTCCTTATAGGAGAGTCAAGGAAATCCCTAAATAAGAAGTTAGACTTATGGAAAGAAGCTCTAGAAGTGTATGGTTTGCGCATAAGCCATAGTAAGACGGAATATATGAAATGTAAGTTCAGTCTGAGAAAGAAAAACCCTAATATAGAGGTGAATATTGGATAGAACATCCTACGAAAAGTTAAAAGTTTTAAGTATCTTGGGTGCATCATACAGGATAATGGAGAGATTGAACAAGATGTAAATTATAGGATCCAAGCAGGTTGGTCAAAATGGCAGAGTGCATCTGGTTTTATATGCGACAAAAAAATGCATTTAAAACTTAAAGGTAAATTCTATCGCACCGCTATAAGACCGGCTATGCTTTATGGTACGGAGTGTTGGGCGGCCAAAGGGAAGAACGAACATGAGTTGAGTATGGCAGAGATGAAGATGTTGAGTAGATGAGTGGTCATACGCGATTAAATAAAATAAGGAACGAAGATATAAAGGAGAGAGTTGGAGTAGCACCCATTGTGAAAAAGATAGTTGAATCGCGTCTCAGGTGGTTTGGACATGTGAGAAGAAGACCGATAGAACACCCAGTCAGGAGGGTGGATGAGATGGAAGATGGGCGAGGGACAAAAGGCAGAGGAAGACCTAAGAAAACCATCCATGAGGTGGTCAAATGAGATCTACATATAAACGGTCTCTCTGTAAACATGATACATAACAGAGTACAATGGCATCATTTGATTCATGTATCCGACCCCACCTAGTAGGATAAGGCTTTGTTGTTGTTATAATAAACTATACAGTCTATAGTTTTTCTTCTACTCCTACTGTTCAGGATAGTTCTTAGAGGTGATAAGTGATGACATACCTTGCATAGAGTCATAGAGACCTCTGTTACAAATTTGAAACATATCAGAGAAACATTGGACAACTGATGCTTATTAATAGTTCTTCAACAAGAAGCAAGCAAGGCTGAATGAGTTATATGGACTATGCCATGGAACAGGTATCTAGTGACGTAAGATGGATATCAAACCCAGAGGAAGATAAAGAAATCTTTTGACTCTTCCCCAAGTTATTGCCAAAAGATGAGGAAAAAAAAGAAAAAGGGAAGATATAACATGTTCTTTATGAAAGAAAGAAGTTTGGCATTTATGCACCACTTATAGAGGAAGAGGTAGAAGGGGAAGAAGTTCTGACAAAGACATCAGAGAGATGGCAGAAGGCACAAGTGTTGTAGCACAGGAGATAGCATATTGTATATGCATACATATGATGGTATAGAATATTTTTTTTTTGGTGACTATATGATGGTATAGAATATAGATGCAAAGCAAGACTACCTTTACTCAAGAAGACAAGGAAATCAAATGATCTGGGAAGTCAAATATGAATTTGAAACGGATAAGAATTTTTATAGAAAAGTTATTTCAAAAAACTGAATTTGAGAAAAAAAAACTTTTCAAGAAGTGGTTATAAAATTTAAATTAAAGAAAAGTTGCAACTTTATAAGATATTTTATTTACTTATTTCATTATGGTTTAATTACTTTGCAAGTCCTATAAGTTCACCAAATTTCACAACAATGTCATCCAATTTATACTCTAGTGAAAATTTGGTATAACAACAAAACATAGCCCCAGGATTTGTAGGTTAAAACTTCACTGCACTATTAATGCAGAAGAACCGCAGGACTCCACAGTTTTTAATAAAATGTGGAAGTCTACAATGGCCAAGTTAGCTTACATTATGGAAGCTACTTTAGTTTCATAATATTGCTTTAAGTTCTTGGTGAAAATTTGGTATCTATTTTCCCCTTGGATCAGGTCCTTCCAATACATTTCATGATTTCAAAGGTTGTGCTAAGAAGAAAGATTCTGAATTTCTGCCAATACCTTCCAAAGGTTTTGCCATAGAAAGACTCAAAAGAAGTTGCTGCTTGTGTTATGTGGTTCTTGTGTATTGAGAGTTGGGACTAAGCAGAATGACTGCATCTTCTAGTTTGTTCCTATATCCCCGACAAGAATTATGGCAAAGAATTGCATTTATGGTGTTATTTGCTGTCTCTTCATGTTAGTTTGAAGATAGAATCTCTTTCTGATATGTAGGGAGGATTGAACGACATTGTTGCATTTATTTTAGTATATTGGTCCTCCTCCATAGTTTCTCCATTTTGAGGACACTATACCCCGTAGTTGTACACTGGTAGAATTAAATTTCTCCTTTAATCAAGCTTCGCGACGTTACATAACACACCACAAGATTTATCATGTCAAATAGTAAAAATATACAAACAACGACAATAATCGACCTATATGTAACTAAGTTGTCTTAGTTTAGCAAATATAATACTACTACAACTACTACCAAACCCTATTCCACTAGATTGGGGAGGCTACATGGGCCAGTCAGAACCACAATGTCTTATCATGAATCTTGTTATATCTAAACCTAGCGAAGTATATATAAATATAATTTACAAAATAAAATTTCTCATGATTTTTATGACAACAATGTGAAGTGTGATTCAACCCCAAGCAGAACCAAGAACACTAAATAGAATCCATAAATGTTTTATAGCAATGAGAGAAATGGTAAATAGCATATTGTCAACAGAACAAAGTTGGTGAATATAATAATACCTGAGCACCAAAATATGCAAGTTCAGCAGCCTCGTCAAATGTCAAACATGGAACCGGTTCAGCTTGTGGGCATATATTTGGATCCGAGGTTAGAACGCCATCAACATCTTTCCATACCTGTTTAAAGAATTCCACATTAACCGTTTCCTTTCTATCTCAATTTAATCATAAACGGGCAAAATAAACTCATGTACTCTCTCACTCGTAAAAATTTGCAGTAATTCCTGCTAGTATTTTACATTATCAAGAAAAAACAGACACTTGCATTTCCTATAAACAGAATTATTACTAACATTAACATGTAAACTCAACAGCTCCTTGAATGTACAAATTAAGGGGGCACTAATGCCCTTTCGACATGCAGACGTTTTTATTACAAACCTGGATTTCTGGCAACCCAAGTGCTCTCCCAATTGTTGTAGCTGTCAAGTCACTACCCCCTCTACCCAATGTTGTAACTGCACATGATTTCCGGGCCTACAAGAAAAATACAAACGACAAATCGCATTTCCAATTTCACAAACCATTGTACTATCATATCAAAAGAGAGGATGAAATAACATAAAATGAAAGGCATCACAAAAACCTTTCCAAGGAAGCCCGTAACAATTGGAATCGCAGGATCAGAGACCCAATCACCATGTAACCTCTTTGCAACAGCAGGGTAAGTTGCTTCCAAAATGCCCGCATTTGTGAAGTCATCAGTTGTTATAATTCCCATCTCAAAGGCATCATACTGTTGAACCATTAAATTAGTATTCATCCACAAATTACTATGAAATAGATCTATAGTTGGACTGTCAACATTAGCATTTCAAAAGTAACTTTATGAGTTGCAATTAAGGGGAACATACTTGGCGAGCCTTAACACCCAATTTATTAAGATATGCAGCAATGATCCTAGTGGACATGCACTCTCCAAATGAAACTAAATAGTCTTGAGTCCGTCGAGTTAACTCTTTCATCATAGCCACTCCCTTCAAAAGTTGTTCTAATTCTTCAAGATGCTCTGGAAGTTTCCATATAACAAATCAAGTCAGCAAAAATTCAAATTCAAACATGAAAATTTCTTGAGCAAACATACCAAGAAGAAAGAAAGTAAATGGGACAATTAGTTCAAGAGAAAGTCTAGGGGCAGCACTTTTATTAAAATCTGGCCAGCACTTAACCATCAAAAGAAAAATGAGTAATTCTCTACTATTAGATGTAATCTCACACCATTAAAAATACTATTGATGGCTAATTGATGGCTATAAATCACAAAATCTGCTGGCCCCTAACACTCCTCTTAATTCAATACACAAGTAGATGTAATAAAATAAAATTTCGTATAGATGTAACAAGCTCAAACTATGGTTTTTCCTTTTTCACGTTACAATGATGATCAATATCGCTTCAATGCAATAAAAGAAAACCAGCATGCCAATCTATGCCAAGTTACTCATGCAATGGCCAATCCATGATGCCAATTGGTACCACCACCATTTGCCTCACAAATTTCTTGGCAGAGTTATTATCAAAAAGCAATCATGCTAGATAAAGCCCTTTAATTTAGCCAACACCTTCATAAAGCATTGAATGCCAATATCATAATTCCCAAAACATAAACCACAAAATAAAATTATATATCCAAACAAGCAGTAACTAGTATAAAAGCATGTAATGTAAATAAACTCTTTTATTTAAATACATGATTGACACCCCATAAGCACATTAGAATCGCACATATATGCAGAACCGAATCATCAGTGAAATTTGATCTTGTAAGAGGGTTTAATAAAATAAGTAGTATATAATACAACCAAATCAACGATTAATCTAGTTTGGAAGGTAGCTCACTTGCAATAACATTTCTATCTACTCCGAGCTCATCCACAGTCCTGAGTAAATAAATACAGAATACCAATGAGGAAGCAGTAGTCAATTTAAACATCTTTTTTATTGTTTATTTTTTATTTTTTTCTCAAAATTCTAGTTAGATTTGGAAAAAGCATTGAGTAAATCAAATTTCGCTTACCTGAGATGCAGATCTTTTATAGTGCTAAGCTCCTCAATGTTATCAACATTAGAAACACCGCAACTTACAGCTTTTTCTCCAGCCTAACCAAACATTAAAAAATATAAGGTTTACAACACAGATAGAACTCAACATCATCATCAACAACAACGACAACAAACAACATCAGGTCAGCTACATGGATCAAAAGATGTCAGACAGAGCTCAACATCAGATAAGGAAAATTCTAAACTACATAGAATCCTAGATCACCAAGACACAATACATCATATTACCATAATTAAAACATTTATATAAAACACACAAATCCTAGTCCTAACTTAGAACAAAGAGATCAATGATTCACAAATCACAAGTCGACATTAATAGTTGATTTATCATAAATCTAACTCCATCTAATTATTGCCGTACGACTCTTGTATTAGTAATATAAACATACGAACTCCGCTAGAGAGACAATGAGGAATATTTACAATATGTACAATGGGCTGGTTATTTAGCCGATAAATAGTAAAAACCGCTCCATAGATTACCCTAAATTCAAAAACTCCCATTCAGTTATTTCACAAAAACAACCATCCAAACCCTAATCACAAACCCTTTTCACCCCAAATCCTTCTTCCTCCCAAAACAGCACCCACCCCCAACCTTCGTCACTGAGCATCCAACCGTCAGCGGTGTCCAGCTTCGACCCCGTCAACCCGCCTCTCTTGCGCGCGTATCTCCGTCGCCGGCAGCCAACAGCTTGGACGGCCGCCTTCTTCCCGTCGCGAGTCTCCCTGTCATCCGCCGGCAGCCCGGGTCGAGGCTGCCCATCGTCGTTCCAGTCGCGCGTCCTTGGTGTGTGTGGCTCGCCGCTCTCTCCCGTGCCGGCACCCAGCCTGGGGGTCGCGTACTGCCTCCGCCGCCCTAGCTTCCCAGTCCGTCGCACTCGTGACAAAAAACAACCATCTACATAGCTAATAATAATAACCACCCGGCTGCGTATAGAGATGAATATTCGACTTTTATGAATAAAAAATAATCATCCAATCACTTACTAAAACAACCATATGTCCCCTGTGTGTGGCGGATGAAGACGCTGGCAAACCCGCCGGCTACGGGAGGCGGCTGCATGGCAGGCGCGTTGGGGGCTGCGCGAATAATCCTCTTCAAAGGCAAGAAAGAAAGCTATAAATCCGACCAGATTACAAAGAGAGAGCGAAAGAGGCTAAGGCAAATGCCGACCTAATCCAAGACGGATCTATTTGATGTGGAAACTTCTAGACTTTGTGCCAAGAGTTCATTTCCTTTACTGCTAACTGGAGCCTACAGCCTTATATTCAATATCTATTCCTTACAGGGTAATCAAATCCTAATCCTCGGCTTCTCCCTGACTTGCTTATACTTTATCGGACTGGATGGGAACGGAAATCTCATAATAAGATATTTCTGCGGATGCCCTGGAACTCTATTCTACTTCATCGATTTGAAGAGCTTATGCTTAGGTGTGAAATTGATGAAGAGCCATTCATTCTCCCCCATAATCTAGTAGTAGGTTCGTCAATGGTCTGAGGGTAGACATTAAGAGTTAAGTTATACAGTACAATCCTTACCTAGAAAAGCTACTAAAAGATAATCATCGAGCCATCGTCCAACCTTCGAGCTGAATCAAAAGTGGATATTTCATCAAATAAATGAGGGCTTCCGCCAAGGTCGAGACAGAGGGGAATAAGTCCATTCTCTGGGAGTTACAGAAATGTGGTCTTAAGGCTTCCAGCAACAAGGGAGGGGATATGCATGATGACTCTTGATTGTTATTCTCTCTCGACCCTCTCGTCAGCAATATCATCCTGCAATCTCCAACATCATAGCTATCTCCCTGAATTGGTTCGTTCTTAAGTTATGGCTATTGTGCATCTGCTGCATCACCAAAGGAAAATAGGCTTGTATTGGCCTTAACTAGCTCTTTCATCTTTCGACCTTTCTAATTGCTTTAATAATAAGCGCTAACCCGCTCCCTGAAGGGTAGCCGGGTAGGTACCCCCGACGCTATACTAAGATAAGAGGGAAGTGCCGATTGTATTTGATTCCTTTCCGCCTCGATGATTGAATGATGCCCAAGCGTTGTAGGTAGGTTTGAAAAGGCCCTCGAAGTGGCTTCTCTCAGTCGATACCTACCACGACTTGTAGAAAATGCTGGAAATGATGCTAAGTACGCTTCCGCTAGTACAAAAGTAAGTAAACCACCTTCTCATGTCTCCAGACCTTTTATTAAGAGGGTTTTTGAACTATAGCAAATGTTCCTGCCTGAATATGGCCGAACTATAACTCGTCTTTCTGGGGTTATTGGTCGATCTTCGACGTGTCACGATGAACTTCGGCCACCAAATAAAAATAATGGGGAGAGCACCTGCAAAAAGTACTCCGACGCTCAAATTAGTTAAGGACGATTATCTAAGAAAGGTCTCTCATTTTCTAACAAAAACTTACCTCTGCAAACTCTGATTGTTCCCTTTTATAACTCGGAGATGATGATGACCGTTTAGGTCTGAATTGATCGTTTCTATGTAACCGATCATAGGGGTTTAATGCCATAAAGTTGGCAGAGTTAATGTGCCGATTTAAAAGGAGATCCGCCGAGCTATAATTCGTAACCGATGTATAACGGTTATATCACAACCCCCAAGCTTAGCCTATACTTAAATGAGGCAGGTTGAGCTTTCGAATCCATATAGCCGAATTATAGCTCGAAATAAGGATGGAGCCCCCAGTTCAACTTGACTCATTGTATACAATGATGGTAAAAATTATTATTTAATTAGAATGTTAACAGCCATGATGGCATAAATTAATGATTGTCAACACTTTTCAATGCAAGGTTCAAGTTCCTAAGTAGGCTTGGGACCGTTGCAAGTGGGGTTTGGATTAATGGCCATGATCGAAACCTGGAACTGAAAGGGTTTCATTAAATGAATGGCCAAAAAAATTTTACTTTCAAGTTACACTTTCGTGGGAATACAGCTGCTGCTTAAACTTCATTCTTCTTCAAAAATAATGAGTAGAAGAGGTTAGTAACCACATTTCCTTACCTCTTATCTTCCTGATTTCTAGTTTTGAGAGAAAAAAAAATGAGTGACAAAAAAGCAAAGGCTTTACCTAAGATAGAAGATGATGGTTCTTATGAATGGGTTGATGGCGATGTGAAAATAAGGGCCTCTCTATTCTTTGATAGAGAGAGTTTCGGGGGGTTGAATCTGTCAAAAATAGTCAGACCAGGTTTTCATGTTGAGTTGTTGCCATGCAATTGCATGGATCGGGTTTTTCACAGAAAGAAAGATTTTGAAAACTTTTATATGTACAGTTGTGTTCTTAAAGAATTTTGTTAAACTGCCTTTTACGAATTTTGAATGTGATTTGTTAACCCAAATGAACTATGCACCTTCCCAAGTCCACCCTAATGGATGGGTATTTGTTAAATGTTTTCAAGTTTTAATGGAGTTTCTGGAGATTGAACCTGATTTAGAACTGTTTTTTTCCTTGTTTCAAGCAAAGGGTGTATGGAAAGGCCTCTGGATCAACTTGAATAGTACCCCTGGGTTTTCTGTTTTCAAACTAAATAAATCTTCTTTCAAAAATTTTAAGAAAATGTTTTTCAAGGTAAAGTCGGTGGATGAAGAATTTCCGTTCTATTTAGATGAAAATCTTGGGGAGAAGTTTCCCCTTTACTGGTGCTGTCAACCTAATCATATCTTAGGTCCTGAATTAATAACACCTCGGAACGAGTGTATAATAAATTTTTTGATGGAAATGGTTGACCGGGGCGGTTTAGTATCTGTGTCGGACTTGCTTCCTTGGGAGGAAGATAGGGCCTCTGTTGTACGATATTTTGGTGAGGCATTGTTGTGCTACTTAAGTCGGATTTGTATTTGTTTTTAATCATACTCAACAGGTTTTGTTTTATTGTTTGTTTGTTAGGTGGAAAATATCCGGGAGTTTCAGCCTCGAGCATGAGAGCTCGGTTTAAAATGAAAAATTTTGAGGGGTCCTCTTCGAATGCTGAAAAGGTAGAAGGTGAGGCTGAAGTGAATCAACCGGTACAGAAGAAAAAGGGGATTGTTTTCAAAAAGAGGAAGTCTGAGGTGATTAATCTAGAGGAAGGGGAGAAAGTGGTTCAACTAAGTGAGTTGTTGAGTTTCACTGCTAAACAAGAAAAACTGCATTCTTTTGAAGAAGAGGGTGATGGTTCCTCCGTATGGGATAAAAAATTCCCTTTCAATGTCCTGGCAGACGAAGTTGTTCAGTCTGCTTCTGACGTTGCCTGTATTGAGGAGGTTGGGGATGTTGGCATAGACCAATTCATGCAGGTCAGTTAGGTTTCATATATATATATATATATATATATATATATATATATATATATATATATATATATATATATATATATATATATATATACTTTAGTATTGAAAAGATCCAGCTAATTTGTATGCTATTGTGCAGGTTTTGGGCTTTCGGCTAGTCAGTATTGGGCGAAGCCAAGAAAAAAGGCATAAGAGGATGCTGCAGAGCACCTTGGAAATTGCTGACCTAAAAGAGCAACTGAAATTAAAGGAGATTGTTCTTGCCGAACTGAGGAAAGAGCTCTCAGTTGCAAAAGAAAAATTGAAACTTGAAAAAGAGGAACATGAAAGAGCAGTAGAGTCTCTAGGAAAAAAGGCAAACGAACTGTCCACTATGAGTGACCAGATTATTGAGATAACCACGAAGTTGAAACATATGGAGTCTAGCCGAGAAGCTGAGATCCTCGATGCATTTGCCGAGGACTTTGAACGTGCTGTTATTCAAGCGAAGTTCTTGCATCATGGAGAGGATTTTGCTGCTATGGATCCGAGCAAGATAGTCCGGGGTGGTCAGTTAGTTGATGATGAAGAAGTTGTGGAAGAGGAGGGGGATAATAATTTGGCCGACTAAGAAATGTTTAAAGTATTTAGCTTTATATTTAACTTTTGCAATCTTATGATAGTTGAGAGATATGAATACTCTCATAAAAACTGTTTATTTTGAGTAGGGTATGTATAATCCCTTTAATGACTGCTGTTTTGTTTGCTGGTAATATATTTGTATGCACTTGTTCCAAATTTTTTGGCATATATCCCCATATAGGGTCCGATCATTGCAGTGTGCTGAAAGATTATCAGCCTTTGGATTTGCGCATGTGATATCAATGCGACTTTCGTTTTAATAAATTACTTTTTACTGCGATCGTATAAGTTGATAAATAAAAGCATGTAACGGAGAATTATCTTAAACAAAATAAGTCATAATAAGAAAATAAGTATTGTTCTGATGCAGTACCTTTACATCTTGAATTAGGTAGGCTAGCCTCGTTAAAACCTCCTTGAGCAAAACCCAAATTTGGGAAAAAATCTCGAGGTAGGAAAAAGAGTACTAGCCCTCTGCAGTTTGTTAACTATAGTATTGCTTTAAGGAATTAACATTCCAAGTGCTAGGAAGCCTTGTTCCGTCTAATTGTTCCAAAAGGTATGCTCTTCTGCCGAGTACTTGATGGATTCTATAGGGTCCTTCCCATATCGCGGCAAGTTTGCCATGTGAAGGTGGTCTCCGTGCCTCTTCGGTTCTTCTCAATACTAGGTCGCCGGCCTGAAAGAATCTCGGCCTCACCTTTTTATTGTGGCGCTGACCAATTCGTTGCTGCAAGGCCTTCTGGTGCATCGCCGCTGTGTTACGTACTTCCTCAATCAGATCTAGCTCGGCTCTCCGAGCATCATCATGATTCTCTGCCTGTGTTCTTAGTGAGCTTTGTGATATTTCAATTTGAATAATTGCTTCGGATCCATACACCAAATGAAATGGTGTTTCTTTGGTTGATGAGTGCGCTGAAGTGTTGTAACCCCATAAAATTTCTGGAACAAGTTCGGCCCATAGGCCTTTGGATTCGTCGAGCTTCTTTTTTAGAGCTTGAAGGAGGACCTTATTTACAGCTTTTGCTAAACCGTTGGATTGAGGATGTTCTACGGAGGAGAAATGCTATCTAATTTTTAAATTCTGCAAAAAAAGTCTTGAAATTATGGTCGGTAAACTGGCGACCATTGTCAGTTATAATATGATGAGGTATACCGAATCTGCAGATTATATTTTGCCAAACAAACGATATCATTTGTGTCGAAGTTATTCTAGCTAGTGGTTGAGTTTCAATCCACTTAGAGAAATAATCTATTGCCACCACTAAGTATTTTACCTGTCTTAGAGCTGTGGAGAAAAGTCCGAGAATATTAATTCTCCAATGATTAAATGGCCAGCTTACCATTGACTGGTGTAGATCCTCGGCCGGGATGTTAATGATCGGACCATGCTTTTGACAATGGTCACAGGTCCTGACCTTTTTTCTACTGTCGTCCCATATCGTCGGCCAATAGAATCCAGCACGGAGAATCTTCTGCGCCAGGCTTCTTGCCCCCGAGTGTGTCCCACAAATACCCTCATGGGCTTTGGCTAGGGCTAAGTCGGCTTCTGACCTGTCCAAACATTTCAACAGTGGTCAAGAATAACCTCGCCGGTATAATTTGTCATTCAGCAATTTAAAGAAAAAGGCTTGTCGTTTAAACCTTTTTAGGTCCTGGACCTCTGATGGAAACTCTCCATGCTTGAGGTATTGTATGTATGGCTGTTGCCAGCTATCACTCTTATCTATATGAAAGGTGCCGATGATGTTTATGCTCGGCTCATGAAGTGTTGATTGCAAAAGTGAGGCGGTGTGTGACTGAGTGGTAGCTAGTTTAGACAATATATCCGCCCTGTGATTTTGATCTCTAGCTATATGACTAATTTCAATTTTTTAAAAAACTATCCATGAGTGTTTTTACCATATGTAGGTATTTTGATAGGATAGGGTCTTTGGTTTGAAAACACTGATTTACTTGTTGGACAACTAACAAGGAATCACAATAAACTTGTAAATTAAGAACTTGCAATTCGATGACTAACCTGAGCCCTGCTATTAGGGCTTCATACTCGGCCTGATTATTGCTGGCCTTGAAGGAAAACCGAAGAGAATGCTCAACAACAACTCCTTCAGGACTCTCCAGCAGTACTCCTGCTCCAGACCCTTGGGGGTTTGAGGCTCCATCAACAAATAGTTTCCAGCTTGCAGTCTCTGCATCCGAGCCTGGTCCTGTGAATTCGGCCACGAAATCAGCTAGATACTGTGACTTGACAGATCCTCGTGGTTGATAGTGAATGTCAAACTCTAAGAGTTCAATGGACCATTTGATCAACCGTCCTGCAAGCTCGGGCTTGGCGAGTAGTTGTCGTAGCGGCTGAGAAGTTCTAACATTGATCGTGTGGCTCTGAAAATACAAACGCAGACGCCTTGCCGAAAAAACTAGTGCATAGGCGAGCTTTTCTAATCTCGGATAGCGAAGCTCGGCATTCTGCAATGACTTGCTCACGAAATAAACCGGTCGTTGTGCTTTCTCATTTTCTGCAACAAGGACAGAACTAATTGCCATATCAGTAATTGACAAATATAAATATAATGGTTCGCCGACCTTAGGCTTCTGTAAAACAGGGGGTTTAGAAATAAATTGCTTTAGACTTTTAAAGGCGGCTTCACAATTTTCATCCCATTGAAAAGTGGTGTTTTTTCGTAGACATTGAAAAAAGGTTAGGGATTTAGATGCTAAACACGGCAGAAATCTGGATAATGCAGCCAGACGCCCTATTAATCGTTAGACTTCTTTAATGTTCGTGGGACTGCTTATATCGAGAATTTCCTGACATTTTTCCGGATTCGCCTCTATTCCTCGGCTAGTAAGGATGAAGCCGAGGAATTTTCCTCCTCGCACCCCGAAAGCACACTTTTCTGGGTTAAGCCTCATATTATAAGCTCGGATCTGACCAAATATCTCAACGAGGTCATCAACATGGGAATGGGCGACCTTAGTCTTGGCAACCATATCGTCAACATAAACCTCAATATTCCGTCCTATCTGCTGGTCAAAGACCTTATTCATCAGCCTCTGGTAAGTTGCACCTGCATTCTTTAAGCCGAAAGGCATGACATTATAACAATAATTGCCATACTCAGTGATAAAAGCTGTTTTTTCTTGGTCTGATGGATGCATAAAAATTTGGTTATAGCCAGAATATGCATCCATGAAACTCAAGGTACCATAGCCACAAGAGTTATCTACTAAAGTATCAATAGAGGGCAGAGGATATGCATCTTTAGGACATGCTTTATTTAAATCAGTAAAGTCGACGCACATTCGCCATTTACCATTGTTTTTCTTTACCATGACGACATTGGCTAACCAAGTCGTGAATCTGATTTCTCGGATAAAGTTTGCGTCGATGAGCTTCTTGGCCTCGGTCATGGATGCCAGCCTTTTTTCGGTTCCGAGATTCCGTTTTTTCTGACATACTGGTCGGGCCGCCGGACTTATGGCCAATTTATGAGTGATAACAGATGGATCTATGCCTGGCATATCTCCTGACGTCCAAGCAAATAGATCGGCATTCTGCCGCAGAAAGCGGACGAGCTTATCCTTTTCTTCATTTATGAGGGAGGTTCCCATGAAGGTAAATTTCATAGGTCATCAGTCAATGGAAGCGTCGTTAGCTCTTCGTTTGGGGTAGGACGATCTTGAAAGTCCGCTCTGTGATCTAACTCGGCCAATGTCGGTTGTTCGACACCTATGGAGTTTATCCGCCGTTCATTGCTTCTTTTGATAGGCTTGAGGCTCGTGTTGTAACAATACCGAGCTTCCTGGAAGTCGCCATGAATTGTAGCCATGACGCTATCCTGCACAGGAAATTTTACACAAAGATGGACAGTAGAGACAATTGCAGCAAATCTATTTAAAAAAGGTCTTCCTAGAATAAGGTTATAAGGACTAAAACAGTCGACCACAAGGTATTGAATATCCTGAGTTCTAGATAATGGTTGCTCACCAAGTGTGGTTTGTAACCACACTGAACCCATGACTGGCACTCGTTCTCCTGAAAATCTGACCAAGTCTCCTACAGATGGTTGCAAAATGTTAGTACTTAACTTCATTTTTTCAAATGTAGAAAAAAATAACACATCAGCACTGCTGCCTGGGTCCAGCAGTACTTTCTGAACTATTAAGTCCCCCAATTGGATAGAGATAACAACAGGGTCATCCAAGTTGGTGTCAGGTGAACTGAAATCGCCTGGACGGAAAGTCATCTCTGGCATCTCGCGTACGGGCTGAGGATTATTGGTGGTATTTCCGAGGGCCAACATGGCCCTGTACGTACGCTTCCTAGCCGAGCTTGTACTTCCACCCCCAGCATAGCCTCCTGAGATGCAATTAATTATGCCCCTGGGTTGAGCAGGGGCTTTTTCTTTGTCCCTAGATGATGATTGATGAGCGGATATTTTATACGCTTTTTGGGGTTAATTTCATATAGATTTTAGTATGTTTTAGTTAGTTTTTAGTTTATTTTCATTAGTTTCTAGGCAAAATTCATATTTCTGGACTTTACTATGAGTTTGTGTATTTTTCTGTAATTTCAGGTATTTTCTGGCTGAAATTGAGGGAGCTGAGCAAAAATCTGATTCAGGCTGAAAAAGAACTGCTGATGCTGTTGGATTCTGACCTCCCTGCACTCGGAATGGATTTTCTGGAGCTACAGGACTCCAAATGGCGCGCTTCCAATTGCGTTGGAAAGTAGACATCCAGGGCTTTCCAGCAATATATAATAGTCCATACTTTGCTCAAGGATAGATGACGTAAACTGGCGTTCAACGCTAGTTCCATGTTGTAGTCTGGCGTCCAGCGCCAGAAACAAGTTACAAGTTGGAGTTCAACGCCAGAAAAGGATCCAAAGCTGGCGTTGAACGCCCAAAACAGCCCTATACACGTGATTAGCTTAAGTCTCAGCCCCAGCACACACCAAGTGGGCCCCAGAAGTGGATTTCTGCACTATCCATCTTAGTTTACTCATTTTCTGTAAATCTAGTTTACTAGTCTAGTATTTAAACAACTTTTAGAGACTTATTTTGTATCTCATGACATTTTAGATCTGAACTTTGTACTCTTTGACGGCATGAGTCTCTAAACTCCATTGTTGGGGGTGAGGAGCTCTGCTGTGTCTCGATGAATTAATGCAAGTATTTCTGTTTTCCATTCAAACATGCGTGTTCCTCTCTAAGATATCCATTCGCACTTCAATATGAATGTGATGAACGTGACAATCATCATCATTCCCCCACGAACGCGTGCCTGACAACCACTTCCGTTCCACCGTAGAATGAATGAATATCTCTTAGATTTCTTAATCAGAATCTCCGTGGTATAAGCTAGATTGATGGCAGCATTCATGAGAATCCAGAAAGTCTAAACCTTGTCTGTGGTATTCCGAGTAGGATTCTGGGATTGAATGGTTGTGACAAACTTCAAACTTGCGAGTGCTGGGCGTAGTGACAGACGCAAAAGGATAGCAAATCCTATTCCGATACGATTGAGAACCTGCAGATGATTAGCCGTGCGGTGACAGCGCACCTGGACCCTTTTCACTGAAAGGACGGATGGTAGCCATTGACAACGGTGATCCACCAACACACAGCTTGCCATAGGAGGACGTGCGTGCGTGAACAAGAGGACAGAGGAAAGCAGAGATTCAGAAGACAAAGCATCTCCAAAACTCCAACATATTCTCCATTACTGCATACAAGTATAATTTGTGTTCTACCCTTTTGCTTTTTACAATTCAAACTAAAAATTATTATTGATATTATATCCTGACTAAGAGTTACAAGATAACTTTAGATTGCTTCAAACCAACAATCTCCATGGGATTCGACCCTTACTCACGTAAAGTATTACTTGGACGACCCAGTGCACTTGCTGGTCTATGTGCAAAATTGTAAGAGAGTAATATGTAACAATTTTGTGCACCAAGTTTTTGGCGCCGTTGCCGGGGATTGTTTGAGTTTGAACAACTGACGGTTTATATTGTTGCTTAGATTAGGAAAAATTTTTCTTTTTGGTTTAGAGTCTTTTATTATTTATACCTTGTTTAAAACACTTTAAATTTATAGCTCAATTAGCTAGAGTGTGGTGCTTATGTTCTTGGTGATTGGCTATCCTTTTTTTAAAAATCTTTTTCAAAAATAATTTTTCTTTGAATAAATCTTGTGCCAAACTTTAAGTTTGGTGTTTTCTTCTTGATTTCTCTTTGTTTTTCGAAAATTTTAGTTGGTTTTCTAAAAATTTTAAGTTTGGTGTTCGTTCTTCATGTTCTTGTGTTCTTTTGAGTCTTCAAAGTGTTCTTGAGTTTTCCTTGTGTCTTGATCTTAAAATTTTTAAGTTTGGTGTTCCTTGGTGTTTTCCCTCCAAATTTTCGAAAACAAGGAGTACTAGATCTAAAAATTTTAAATCTTATGCTATTTTATTGTTTTTCTCTCTCCTCCTTAAATTCAAAAATATCTTTTCTCTCTATTTTAAAGCAAATTTTCGAATTTTTTTCTTTTAAAATTCAAATTTTTTTATTTCAAAATTTAAAACCCTTTTCAAATCATATTTTTTTCAAAACTTCCTAACCACTTTCTCTCTCCTCATTTTTTCGAAAATCTTCACCCATTTTTATTTATTTTATTTTAATTTATTTTATTTTCGAAATAAATAAATAATTAAATAAATAAAAATATTTCTTCCCTATTTTACATCATCTCCCTTTCTCCATCATGGATCTAAGTGGAAATGAACAGTCCAGGAGGACTCTGGGGTCATATGCTAACCCCTCTACTGCTTCATATGGGAGTAGTATCTGCATACTCTCCATTGAAGTCAGTAGCTTTGAGTTAAATCCTCAGCTCATTATCATGGTGCAGCAAAGTTGCCAGTATTCTGGTCTTCCACAGGAAGAACCTACAGAATTTCTGGCACAGTTTTTACAAATTGCTGACACAGTACATGATAAGGAAGTAGATCAAGATGTCTGCAGATTATTACTATTTTCATTTGCTGTAAAAGACCAAGCTAAGAGGTGGTTAAATAACCAACCTAAGGCTCGCATAAGGACATGGAAACAGCTGACAGAAAAATTCCTGAATCAATACTTTCCTCCAAAACGGATGACACAGCTAAGGCTGGACATCCAAGGCTTTAAACAAGGAGATAATGAATCTCTTTATGATGCCTGGGAAAGATACAGAGAGATGCTAAGAAAATGCCCCTCTGAAATATTTTCAGAGTGGGTTCAGTTAGACATCTTCTATTATGGGCTTGCAGAAAAAGCTCAGATGCCTCTAGATTACTCAGCTGGTGGATCTATCCACATGAGAAAGACAATTGAAGAAGCTCAAGAGCTCATTGATACAGTTGCCAGAAATCAGCATCTGTACCTAAGCAGTGACCCTTCCATGAAAGAAGAGGTTAAAACAGTAACTGCTGAACTCAGTCCTGTAAAGCAAGCTGCTGAATTCAATCAGCAATTGGACTTTCTAACAAAGCAGTTAGCCGAATTCAAGGATAGACTACAAGAGACAAGGATGGCTAATATAAATATAGAAGAACAATTGAAGCAAACAAAACAGCAGCTGTCAAAACAAATAACAGAAGAATGCCAAGCAGTTCAATTAAGAAGTGGGAAAACATTAAATACCCCACCTCAAGGCAGCAAGAAGCCAAGAAATGAGCAAACCACCCAAAATCCACCTGAGGACAGTAAGAGCCCAGGGAAAAATAATTTTGGCGCTAAAACGCCAGAAAATTGGTGGAAGGCTGGCGCTGAACGCCCAGACCATGCTCAGGACTGGCGTTCAACGCCAGAAACAAGCAAGGATCTGGCGTTGAACGCCCAAAAGGAGCACAGTTCTAGCGTTCAGACGCCAGGAACAGATGAGAAGCTGGCGTCTAACGCCACTCCAGCTTCTAACTCTGGCACTCAATTGCCAGTGAGGGATCAGACACACACAAGTGCTGATGACAACCCATCTAAAAAGGCTTCTTCAACCACTTCTGTAGGAAATAAACTTACAGCAACTAAGGTTGAGGAATATAAAA
Source organism: Arachis ipaensis (assembly GCF_059453495.1). Taxonomy (NCBI): domain Eukaryota; kingdom Viridiplantae; phylum Streptophyta; class Magnoliopsida; order Fabales; family Fabaceae; genus Arachis; species Arachis ipaensis. The sequence continues at coordinate 138,506,538 of NC_142443.1, forward strand.
CCAATATACCTTATCCTCAAAAACTCCGCCAAGAGGAGCAGGATAAGCAATTTGCTCGCTTTGCAGATTATCTCAGGACTCTTGAAATAAAGATTCCATTTGCAGAGGCACTTGAGCAAATACCTTCTTATGCCAAGTTCATGAAAGAGATCTTGAGTCATAAGAAGGATTGGAGAGAAACTGAAAGAGTTCTCCTCACTGAAGAATGCAGTGCAGTCATTCTGAAAAGTTTTCCTGAAAAGCTTAAAGACCCTGGGAGTTTTCTGATACCATGCACATTAGAAGGTAATTGCACCAAGACAGCTTTATGTGATCTTGGGGCAAGCATCAACCTAATACCTGCATCCACTATCAGAAAGCTTAGTTTAATTGAAGAAGTTAAACCAACCCGGATATGTCTCCAACTTGCTGATGGCTCCATTAAATACCCATCAGGCGTGATTGAAGACATGATTGTCAGAGTTGGGCCATTCGCCTTTCCCACTGACTTTGTAGTGCTGGAAATGGAGGAGCACAAGAGTGCTACTCTCATTCTAGGAAGACCCTTCCTAGCAACTGGACGAACTCTCATTGATTTCCAACAGGGGAAAATAACCTTGAGAGTCAATGATGATGAGTTTAAGTTGAATGCTGTCAAAGCCATGCAGCATCCAGACACATCAAAAGACTGCATGAAATTTGATCTTATTGACTCTTTGGTAGAAGAGATCAACATGGCTGAGAGTCTCGAATTAGAGTTGGAAGACATCTTCAAAGATGTTCAGCCTGATTTGGAGGATTCAGATGAAATGAAAGAGCCTCTGAAATTTCCTCTGGAAGAGGAAAAACCTCCTAAACCCGAGCTCAAACCATTACCACCATCCCTGAAATATGCATTTCTGGGAGAGGGTGACACTTTTCCAGTGATCATAAGCTCTGCTTTAAATTCACAGGAAGAGGAAGCACTAATCCAAGTGCTAAGGACACACAAGACAGCTCTTGGGTGGTCCATAGGTGACCTTAAGGGCATAAGCCAGCTAGATGCATGCACAAGATTTTATTAGAGGATAATGCTAAGCCAGTGGTTCAACCACAGAGGTGGCTAAATCCAGCCATGAAGGAAGTGGTGCAGAAAGAGGTCACCAAATTACTGGAGGCTATGATTATTTATCCTATTTCTGATAGCCCCTGGGTGAGCCCTGTCCAAGTCGTCCCAAAAAAGGGAGGCATGACAGTGATTCATAATGAAAAAAATGAACTGGTTCCTACAAGAACAGTTACAGGGTGGCGCATGTGTATTGACTACAGAAGGCTCAATACAGCCACCAGAAAGGATCACTTTCCTATACCATTCATAGACCAGATGCTAGAGAGACTAGCAGGTCATTATTATTACTGCTTTTTGGATGGCTATTCAGGCTACAACCAAATTGCAGTAGATCCCCAGGATCAAGAGAAAACAGCATTCACATGCCCGTCTGGAGTATTTGCTTACAGAAGGATGCCATTTGGGCTGTGCAATGCGCCTGCAACCTTTCAGAGATGCATGCTCTCTATTTTCTCTGATATGGTGGAAAAATTTTTGGAAGTCTTTATGGATGACTTCTCAGTATATGGAGACTCATTCAGCTCCTGCCTTGACCATTTAGCACTTGTTCTGAAAAGATGCCAAGAGACCAACCTAGTTTTAAACTGGGAAAAATGTCACTTCATGGTGACTGAAGGGATTGTCCTTGGGCATAAAATTTCAAACAAGGGAATAGAGGTGGATCAAGCTAAAATAGAGGTAATTGAAAAATTACCACCACCTGCCAATGTTAAGGCAATCAGAAGCTTTCTGGGGCATGCAGGATTCTATAGGAGGTTTATAAAGGATTTTTCAAAAATCGCAAAACCTCTGAGCAATCTGCTAGCTGCTGACACACCATTTGTGTTTGACACAAAGTGTCTGCAGGTGTTTGAAACGCTGAAAGCTAAGCTGGTCACAGCACCAGTTATTTTTGCACCAGACTGGACATTACCATTTGAGCTAATGTGTGATGCCAGTGATCATGCCATTGGTGTAGTATTGGGACAGAGGCATGACAAGCTTCTGCATGTCATTTATTATGCTAGCCGCGTTCTAAATGATGCCCAGAAAAATTACACAACCACAGAAAAAGAATTACTTGCAGTGGTTTATGCCATTGACAAGTTCAGATCATACTTAGTAGGATCAAAAGTGATTGTGTATACTGACCATGCTGCTCTTAAATATCTACTCACAAAGTAGGATTCGAAACCCAGGCTCATAAGATGGGTGTTGCTTCTGCAAGAGTTTGATATAGAAATAAGAGATAGAAAAGGGACAAAGAACCAAGTGGCTGATCATCTGTCCCGGATAGAGCCAGTAGAAGGGACGTCCCCCCCTCTCTTGAGATCTCTGAGACTTTTCCGGATGAGCATTTATTTGCCATTCAGGAAACACCATGGTTTGCAGACATTGCAAACTATAAAGCTGCAAGGTTCATACCCAAAGAGTACAACAGGCAACAAAAGAAAAAATTAATTACTGATGCAAAGTACTACTTGTGGGATGAACCCTATCTCTTTAAGAGATGTGCAGACGGAATAATTCGGAGATGTGTACCTAGAGAAGAAGCACAGAGGATCCTATGGCATTGCCATGGATCACAATATGGAGGCCATTTCGGAGGTGAGCGGACAGCCACCAAAGTCCTCCAATGTGGTTTCTACTGGCTTGCACTCTATAGGGATTCCCGAGAGTTCGTACGTAACTGTGACAGTTGCCAGAGAGCTGCTAATTTGCCCCACAGTTACGCCATGCCTCAACAAGGAATCTTAGAGATTGAGTTGTTTGACGTATGGGGAATTGACTTCATGGGACCTTTCCCACCATCATACTCAAACACTTATATTCTGGTGGCAGTTGATTATGTATCAAAATGGGTAGAGGCCATTGCCATACCCACCAATGATACTAAAACAGTGCTGAAGTTCCTCCAGAAACATATCTTTAGCAGGTTTGGCGTCCCTAGAGTACTAATCAATGATGGGGGCACTCACTTCTACAACAAACAGCTTTACTCTGCCATGGTCCGGTATGGGATTCGCCATAAAGTGGCAACTCCATACCATCCACAAACTAATGGGCAAGCTGAAGTCTCTAACAGAGAACTAAAGAGAATCCTGGAACGGACTGTAAGTACCCGTAGAAAGGATTGGGCAAGAAGCTTGGACGATGCTCTGTGGGCATACAGAACAGCATTCAAGACTCCTATAGGGACCTCTCCATACCAACTTGTGTATGGTAAGGCATGTCACCTGCCCGTGGAACTGGAACATAAAGCCTACTGGGCAACCAGATTCCTGAATTTTGATGCCAAATTAGCTGGAGAAAAAAAGATTGCTTCAGCTAAATGAGCTAGAGGAATTCAGATTCACTGCTTTCGAAAATGCCAAGCTTTATAAAGAGAAATAAAAAAAGTGGCATGACAGAAAGCTGTCATCTAGAATCTTTGAACCAGGACAGAAGGTTCTGTTGTTTAACTCTAGACTCAGGCTATTCCCCGGGAAACTGAAATCCCGGTGGAGGGGACCATATGTGATTACAAGTGTATCACCATATGGTTATGTGGAGCTTCAAGATATTGATACTGATAAGAAGTTCATTGTTAATGGACAGAGAATCAAGCACTATCTTGAAGGCAATGTTGAGCAAGAGTGCTCAAGGCTGAGGCTAGATTAAAAACTCAGCAAGGTCCAGCTAAAGACAATAAAGAAGCGCTTGCTGGGAGGCAACCCAGCCATGGGGCATCACTTCCTCTAAGCATTTTGCCCTATTTTTGATTTTATTTGTTTATATAAAGTTCATTGATACTAAAGTAAAGAGTCAATTGCATAAGTTCACAGGGTTACAGAAGGAATCTACACACAAAACAGAGAAAAAGAGCTCACTGGCAAGAAAATGCCAGTTATGCCCAAAAGAAGCATCCATTGGGCGTTGAACGCCAGTAAGGATAGCCATCTGGGCGTTTAACGCCAGATTTACAGCGTCCTGGGCGTTCAGAAAAACGCCCAGTGACAAAGGAGTTCCTGGCGTTCAATGCCAGAAAGAAGCAACAGCTGGGCGTTGAACGCCCAGGAGAAGCAGCATTTGGGCATTGAACGCCCAAAACATGCAGCGTTTGGGCGTTCAAACGCCAGGATGGTGGGGAGGAGGTAAATTCGTTTTTATTTCATATTTTTCATTTTAATTTTAATTTTCATGTTTCAATTCATGATTTCTTGCATAAACATGTTAAGAACCCTGATTTCTAAAAACCCTACTTTTAAAATATCAAATGTATCTTAATCCATAAACACAAATTCTTTTTCAATCCAATTCAAATCTTTTTCAAAAATTTTTTTAGAAGGATTTAAAAACTTTTCATCTAATCATTATCTTTTTCAAAATCCAAATTTATCTTTTTCAAATATCTTTCATATCTTTTCAATTTTAAACCGTATCTTTTCATATCATACTTATCTTTTCCAAATCAATTTTTTTTATCATATCTTTTCTAAATTTTCGAACCCACCCCCCTCTCCCTTTAAATATGGGTTCGGCCTCCCTCCCCTTCCATCCACAATTGCACCTAGCTCTCCTTCTCTCCCTCTCTTTTCTTTTCTTTTTGCTTGAGGACAAGCAAACCTCTAAGTTTGGTGTGCTTATCCGTGATCACTAAGATCATGGCTCCTAAAGGAAAACAACCCACTCCAAGAGGCAAGAAAGAGAGCATTCCAAAACCACTTTGGAATCAAGGGAAGTTCTTAACTAAAGAACATTCAGACCATTATTACAAAATAATGGGTCTAAGATCAGTGATCCCGGAATTTAGATTCGATCTGAAAGAAGACGAATATCCGGAGATCCAGGAGCAAATTCGAATCAGGAACTGGGAGATCCTAGCTAATCCTGAAATGAAAGTGGGAAGGAATATGGTCCAGGAGTTCTATGCTAATATGTGGCAAACAGACAGGCAAAGACTATCTGGATCTGCTTTATATGACTATCGGACCTTGGTCAGAGGAAAGATTGTTCATACCCACCCTGACAAGATCAGGGAGATCTTAAAGCTACCTCAGCTGAAAGATGATCCAGACTCATTCAATAGGAGAATGATGAGAACAGACAAGGACCTGGATAAGATTCTAGAGGATATATGTATCCCTGGAGCCAGGTGGACCACCAGCACGAAGGGTGTCCCAAATCAACTCAAAAGAGAAGATCTCAAACCAGTCACCAGAGGATGGCTGGACTTCATTGGGCATTCTCTGCTGCCCACTAGCAACCGTTCTGAAGTCACTATTAGAAGAGCAGTGATGATCCATTGCATCATGATGGGAAAAGAAGTGGAATTTCATCAACTGATTTCAACTGAATTTTACAAAATTGCAAACAAAAATTCCAAAGATGCCAGGTTGGCTTATCCAAGCTTGATTTCTATGCTCTGCAAGGACGCTGGAGTAAGGATGGGAATAACTGAGTATATCTCAGTTGAGCGGCCAATCACCAAAGCATCAATGGAAAAACAACAAGCACAGGATGACCCCATCAAGAAGAGAACACAGGAATTTCTCCCAGAAATCCCTCAATCTGAATACTGGGAGTATCTTGAAACATCTATTACCAAGATGCAAGAAGCTATGGAACAAATAAAGAAAGAACAGAAGGAACAAAGTAGCATTCTTTGCTATTTGCTTAAAGAACAGGAGGAGCAAGGGCGTGATTTAAGGGAATTGAAGCGCCAGAAATTATCTCTTGAAGGACCAAGCACCCCGCAGATTAGAGGAACATCCACTTCCCAGAACAAAGGTTGTTAAATTCCAATTTTTGCTTTAACTCTGTGATAGTTGTCATTATAGGAGTTTACCTTAGAAAGTAGATATAAGTAGTAGTAATTAGCATACCTATTTTGATTTTGTCTTCAACTAAGTTATAATTTATTTTTCTCATCATCAGCAAACATGAATAAAATAGTAGATCTTTAGAATAAGAGGCAAGAAATTTCGAGTTTTTAACAAGAAAAATTCTAATTATTTACATGTGGTGGCAATGCTTTCTGTCTTCTGAATGAATGCTTGAACAGTGCATATGTCTTTTGAATTTGATGTTTAAGACTGTTAAATATGTTGGCTCTTGAAAGAATGATGAACATGAGACATGTTATTGGTAATCTGAAAAATCATAAAAATGATTCTTGAAGCAAGAAAAAGCAATGAATACAAAGCTTGCAGAAAAAAAAATTTAGAGAAAGAAAAAGAAAAAGCAAGCAGAAAAAGCCAAAGCTCTTAAAACCAAAAGGCAAGAGCAAAAAGCCAATAGCTCTTAAAACCAAAAGGCAAGGGTAATAAAAAGAATCCCAAGGCTTTGAGCATCAGTGGATAGGAGGGCCTAAAGGAATAAAATACTGGCCTAAGCGGCTAAACCAAGCTGTCCCTAACCATGTGCTTGTGGCGTGAAGGTGTCAAGTGAAAACTTGAGACTGAGCGGTTAAAGTCAAGGTCCAAAGCAAAAAGAAGAGTGTGCTTAAGAACTCTGGACACCTCTAATTGGGGACTTTAGCAAAGCTGAGTCACAATCTGAAAAGGTTCACCCAATTATGTGTCTGTGGCATTTATGTATCCGGTGGTAATACTGGAAAACAAAATGCTTAGGGCCACGGCCAAGACTCATAAAGTAGCTGTGTTCAAGAATCATCATACTGAAATAGGAGAATCAATAACACTATCTGAATTCTAAGTTCCTATAGATGCCAATCACTCTGAGCTTCAATGGATAAAGTGAGATGCCAAAACTGTTCGGAAGCAAAAAGCTACTAGTCCTGCTCATCTAATTAGAATCTGAGCTTCACTCAAAAACTCTGAGATATTATTGCTTCTTGACTTATTTGTATTCTATTTTATTTATCTAGTTGCTTGAGGACAAGCAACAGTTTAATTTTGGTGTTGTGATGAGCGGATATTTTATACGCTTTTTGGGGTTAATTTCATATAGATTTTAGTACGTTTTAGTTAGTTTTTAGTTTATTTTCATTAGTTTCTAGGCAAAATTCATATTTCTGGACTTTACTATGAGTTTGTGTGTTTTTCTGTAATTTCAGGTATTTTCTAGCTGAAATTGAGGGAGCTGAGCAAAAGTCTGATTCAAGCTGAAAAAGGACTGCTGATGCTGTTGGATTCTGACCTCCCTGCACTCGGAATGGATTTTCTGGAGCTACAAGACTCCAAATGGCGCGCTTCCAATTGCGTTGGAAAGTAGACATCCAGGACTTTCCATCAATATATAATAGTCCATACTTTGCTCAAGGATAGACGACGTAAACTGGCGTTTAACGCCAGTTCCATGTTGCAGTCTGGCGTCCAGCGCCAGAAACAAGTTACAAGTTGGAGTTCAACGCCAGAAAAGGATCCAAAGCTGGCGTTAAATGCCCAAAACAGCCCTATACACGTGATTAGCTTAAGTCTCAGCCCCAGCACACACCAAGTGGGCCCCAGAAGTGGATTTCTGCACTATCCATCTTAGTTTACTCATTTTCTGTAAACCTAGTTTACTAGTCTAGTATTTAAACAACTTTTAGAGACTTATTTTGTATCTCATGACATTTTAGATCTGAACTTTGTACTCTTTGACGGCATGAGTCTCTAAACTCTATTGTTGGGGTTGAGGAGCTCTGCTGTGTCTCGATGAATTAATGCAATTATTTCTGTTTTCTATTCAAACATGCGTGTTCCTCTCTAAGATATCCATTCACACTTCAATATGAATGTGATGAACGTGACAATCATCATCATTCCCCCACGAACGCATGCCTGACAACCACTTCCGTTCCACCGTAGAATGAATGAATATCTCTTAGATTCCTTAATCAGAATCTCTGTGGTATAAGCTAGATTGATGGCAGCATTCATGAGAATCCGGAAAGTCTAAACCTTGTCTGTGGTATTCCGAGTAGGATTCTGGGATTGAATGGTTGTGACGAACTTCAAACTCGCGAGTGCTGGGCGTAGTGACAGACGCAAAAGGATAGCAAATCCTATTCCGGTACGATTGAGAACCTGCAGATGATTAGCCGTGCAGTGACAGCGCACCTGGACCCTTTTCACTGAAAGGACGGATGGTAGCCATTGACAACGGTGATCCACCAACACACAGCTTACCATAGGAGGACGTGCGTGCGTGAACAAGAGGACAGAGGAAAGCAGAGATTCAGAAGACAAAGCATCTCCAAAACTCCAACATATTCTCCATTACTGCATACAAGTATAATTTGTGTCCTACCCTTTTGCTTTTTACAATCCAAACTAAAAATTATTATTGATATTATATCCTGACTAAGAGTTACAAGATAACTTTAGATTGCTTCAAACCAACAATCTCCGTGGGATTCGACCCTTACTCACGTAAGGTATTACTTCGACGACCCAGTGCACTTGCTGGTCTGTGTGCAAAATTGTAAGAGAGTAATATGTAACAATTTTGTGCACCAATGATCCTCCGAGGGATGGATCCGTGGTAGGAATGGTCCTCTTCTGCATATGCCCTGCAATATATTTATCAAGATGTCCCTGTCTGGCCAGGCGTTCGAGAAGATCTTTTGCGATCACGCATTCATCGGTAGTATGGCCATACTTCTGATGAAATGTGCAGTACTTGGATTTGTCAACGTTCTTGGGCTCGGGATAACTGCCGGCCTTACGAAGAGGCTTAATCAGTTTGGAATTCAGTATTTCCTTAATAATGTCGTCTCTCTTCGTGTTAAACTGCGTATATGACTCATATCTGGGTGTGGGCTTGAAATTCTTCTTGTTATCCCAAGATTTGTCATCGTCTCTAGTGTTCACCGACTTTTCTGCCTTTCGGGCTTGGCGAAGCTCTTCAATGTCTATTTGCCCTTTGGCCTTCTCGCAAAATTCAGCTAATGTCTTTGGCTTGGCTACAGCAATGGTCTCCTGGAATTTTCCCGGGTGTAGGCCGCTTTTGATGGCGTGCAAGGGAACCTCGGGGTGTAGGTCAGGGATTTTCATGGCTATTTTCGTAAAGTGGGTGATGTAGTCTTTCAGGCTTTCCTGAGGACCTTGCTTTACAGTTGTTAAATAGTCGGAATCGTGCAAATATATCGCCGATGCTGCAAAGTGATCTTCAAATTGCTTTGACAACTCTTGGAAATGTGATATAGAATCTGCAGGCAAAGAGTAAAACCAGTCAAGTGCAGGACCATCTAAAAAGGACGGAAAACAACGACACAAAATAGGGTCAGATGCACCGTTGACGATCATAATAGATCGGAATTTCTTGACATGTTGCTTCGGATCCTCTAACCCATCATATGGGGTTAGTGTCGTAGGCAAGGTAAATTGTCTGGGGAGCTGAAAATTCATAATGTCAGCTGTGAAAGGTCCGGCTGAATTGTCAGGCTCATTATCCTCGTTCTCAGGTGAAGCTCCATCATTCCGAGGGCCACCACCTTCATCGTCTTGAGGCGTCTCGGAGACGTGGGTTGGTCCGGATTGACGCTCATCATTGTCTCGTCGCTCATGATGGTCATTATTATTCTCAATACGAGCGTTGACTAGCTGTTCAATTTGTTGTTGCATCCTTTGGTTCTCCTCCACCATACGCTGATTTGCCTCAGCCATCTGCTGGTTCGCTTGTTGGAGCTCGGTTACCATCCGAAGGAGCTCGGATGGGGTGGGAGGGGGTACATCAGCCATTGGGGCCTATGAGAAGAGAGTCAAAAAAGACCTTTTACTTTCACCGGCCCCACGGTGGGCGCCAAATGTTCCTGCCTGAATATGGCCGAACTATAACTCGTCCTCTTGGGGTTGTTGGCCGATCTTCGACGTGTCACGATGAACTTCGGCCACCAAATAAAAACAATGGGGGAGCACCTGCAAAAAGCACTCCAACGCTCAAGTCAGTTAAGGACGATTATCTAAGAAATGTCTCTCGTTTTCTAACAAAAATTTACCTCTGCAAACTCTGATTATTTCCTTTTATAACTCGGAGATGACGATGACCGTTTGGGTCTGAATTGATCGTTTCTATGTAACCGATCATAGGGGTTTAATGCCATAAAGTTGGCAGAGTTAATGTGCCGATTTAAAAGGAGGTCTGCCGAACTATAATTCGTAACCGATGTATAACGGTTATATTAGTAAATATCCCCGTTAATAGAAGGTTGAGCTTTGCTCTATGCTGGCTTAACTCTTCCTATGCCTTTTCGAACAGGAAAGCCTAAGGAGCAAATTTTGCTCTTAGCCCAATCTACTTGTTGCCCGCTTTCGCACCTCGCTTCCCCGTCTACTTAGTTAGCATCCTAAATCAACCTACCCTATTTTTAGAGGCTAATTATTATTATTAATTGCATAATATTATTAATAATATTTTTTTATTTTTTGAACAAAAATAATAATAAATTTGTTCATTAAATTTTTATGTATGTATTTATAATATATATATATATATTCACTAAATAATAATAATAATAATAATAATATTAATATTAATATTAATACATTTTTTTTGTTAGAAACAAGTAAGATGACTAATGATACTTTGAAATTTAAATTAAAATATTTTTTAATACAAACATAATTTTTAAAATAGGATATTTTTTTATTATATTAAATACAAAAGTATCAAATGATTTCAACTTTAAATTTTTTTGTAGAATAATCTCTAATAATTTTATTGATTATTATTATTATTATTTATTTAGTGAATATATATATATATATATATATATATATATATATATATATATATATAGATACATAAAAATCTAGTGAATAAATTTATTATTATTTTTGTCCAAAAAATACAAAAAATTATGGTACAATATTATTATGCAATTAATAATAATAATAATAATAATAATAATAATAATAATAATAATAATTTTATTTTAGTTTTTTGGATGAAAGATTGTTGTGTCTAACGAAAAAAATATTGGGAATTGATTTCTGTATTAATTTTTTTTTTGGACTAAAATGTCCATTTTTAAAATTTTTGGGAACTGATTTAGGTAATTACTTTACCGAAAAATGAATTGGGGGACTATTTTGTCTGGTGAAGTAAAACCTTTTTTCTCAAAAAATAAAATATCCACTTTTAAAATCTTTAGAAACTAATTTAGATAATTATTTTTTTAATTCAAAATTAAAAATTATTTAAAATTAATTAACTTAATTACCATGTGATCTTAATTTCTTTTATTACTCCTATTTTACACATTGTACACTGTACTTTCTCTAAACCTAAATTCAAATAATAATTAAAAGATGTAAGTTAGACTCATAAGTGTTCCATGTTCATGATTACCATAAAGATTTTTCAAAAAAAAAAAGAAAAGGGAATAGAAAATACCAATATGAGCAAGTTAGTTGTCTTTCCCATTGCAGATAGAACAATCACAGGCCTCTCCTCTGGAAAACTCATTATGAGGTTGGCAACTTCTCTCACCCTCTCAGCACTGGCAACCGAGGAGCCACCAAACTTCATGACACAAGTGTAACTCCTCTCTGTTTCCGAAACGACGTCGTTCTCATCAACCAAAACATCTCTCCCTGTTGCTGCCTTGCAACAGCTCACAGTAAATGCAGCCCTATTGCGAGAACCTCCCCTTGCGCCACAGCACGAAATTGGAACCGCCGCAGCAACTGACGCCGCGAATCCGATTCGACACGGCAACAAGTGAGATTGGCAATGAGATGCTTTCACAGAAGCCGCAGCGAATGTGCCGTTATAATGACCGCTTAGGTTCATAGCGCTTGTCATGATTATTAACAATAAGTTGTTTCAGCAAATTTAATAAATTGGAAAATAAAATCAAGAAAAATAAATATCAATAATGCTTTAGGTTATTCAATAATTAGCCGCCAAATAATGCTTCATCTCTTTAATACTCGATCTGCAAGAATTAACCATGACTCAATTCAGTTACAATAACAGAACACAATCAATTGAAGTTTAACGAAATATAATGCAGAAGAAACCATCTTCGTTTTTTCCCTCGAAAGAAACTCTTTTCGCATTAACAGAAAAAGTTTGGGAAGGATTCTAGGAATTTATAGATACCTTGTATGAAGGAGCTTTGTTGAGAGGGTGAGAATGGAGTTGTTGGAGTGTGTTAGAAAATAAATGAGAGGTTAGTGTTTTGAAACACTGACGTTTCGTTGGGGCCCCTGAGAAGAGGGAGGAAAAAAGGTGAGTGGTGAGTGTGCGGTGGCGGCTTTGACGGAGGTGTGTAAATTGTGAAGTGATGGTAAAAGAAGTGGAGAATGGGAAGGAAACAGCGGCGTCCCTCCGCACTTTCTCTCTCTCTTACACTCACTCTCTCTTTCTCTCTATCCAAATCATATATTTGGTTTCATTACTATATTAATTATTAAATATTAATCTTGGTGTTTTCATGGACCGCCGTGTAACAATGGTCCATCACTTAACGTTGGATTTTTTCTTAAAACTACATTCCAATAAGTGTTTGCTGCAATCACCTTTGGAAAGTTTGGTTGGCGCTTAACCAAGTCTTCGAGCCTGCACCTTTGGAAAGTTTGGTTGGCGCTTAACCAAGTCTTCGAGCATGATCTCATGTGCTGAAGTTGTTAAAGGGGACCAAGGGCCTTCACTTCTAATTCTCTTTTTTCAAATTTCAAATGTTATTTATTTTTTGTTTATTTCTTTTTTAAAGTTAATTTTATCTCATGTGGATGGTATAATTGGTGGAACCACCTTTATTCATTGTTGTCCTATTATAAACTGTCAACAAATCAATAAAATTTTTCTTTTGATAAAAAAAAAGGTGTTTTTAAGAGCATTATTTAAAGATATTATTAAACAGAAATTTTATAAAAAAATTATAAATAAATATTAATTTTTTTATTTTCATAAGTTCAATGTATTGAAAAAATCATTTTTTTTATTCTCTAATATTAACTATTAAGTTACCTTTTAGGCAAATTATTTCTTAATTTTTTTTAAATTTGATTGGCACTTGAGTGATTTATCATTTTTCTTAGGAGTATAAAATACATCAAATTGCTTGATAACTATTTAGTAATATTTTTTTATACCTTTTACTCTCTTTCTTGAAGTATCTTTTGGTAACAAATTAATACATAGGAAGAATGATGGATTTTTTTATATTTAAATTAAATAAATATAGTATTTACGAAAATGAATAAACGTTGAGATAATTATAAAAATATATTTTGGGCACATCTTAAATGCTGAGAGGGTAATTATAAAATGGGAGTATCTCGAATGTTGTGACCCGTTCTGTGATAGAGTGACGGCGAATCATATCCTGAGTGAATGGGTGTACCGTGATATGTATAAGCGCTGATATCCAATACTCAACATTCGAGATGTGCTCGAAAAGTGATGGAGTCTTAGTAGCCAAGATAAGAGTAACTCTGTAATTCCTATGGTTCTGAAAATCGAATCGGACCAGTCGGTTCAAACGGAAAAACCAGGAACCGGTCACCTAGCCGGTCCGGGTAACGTCAAAACCGTCTGGCAAAAAACCGGTGGAAGAATCGGTCGAACCGGCGGTTAACCAGTGAACCGGGAGAACCGTCCGATTTTTTGGCGGTTTTTTGGTTTGAAATCAGAGATGCAAAACGACGTCGTTTGGCCCTATTTAAAAAAAAAAAAAAGAGAAAACGGCAAAAGTAAAACGCGTAACCTAATAATCACAATCAGTCTCCAGTTTTTCCTTTCCAACGCGTCATTCCCATGCCACCCCCACCTCTTCATCTCATCTCTGAGAATCAGAAACCTTACCCTAACCTAACCCCAGCCACCAGCCCGCTATCACAATCCTCCATGGCCGAACTTTTCTTCTCCGGTAGATGGTGCTTTCGCCGCCGGCGGGAATCGTGGGTGCCGTCACACTCTTCTCATCGCCAATCCCTTCTCATCTTTTCTCTTATCGTCACCGTCGCACAAAGGAAGCGTTGACCCCGTGGCATAACCGTCGCGAAGGTTTCCCGGTCGATCGTCATCTCTTCAAGCGCGCGCTCTCTCTCTCACTCACTTTCTCTGTGTCTGAGCTTCGAGCTCTCTGTCGCTCTCTGTTCGAGTTCACTTCCCTTGTTCCGTTGTCGTCAGCCCGTCGCTTCCCATTCCTCCCTCGCCTCACTTTCCTTCCTCCTTCGCCGCCGGTAAGCGCTGCTGCTTTAATTAATATTGCTTGGTTTGTACATTTGTTAATAATACCGATTCTGGGTTTTGGGTTCTTTGATTTCTGATTCTGAGTTTGATAATTTTGCTTAATCCGAGTTACTGGTTTTCTGAAATAATGTTTGATTGAATGATTTGATTAAATATTTTCTTTGCTGGGTTAATTTGTTTGAGTTACTTTTGTTGAAGGTTAATTTATTTTTGCTGGGTGTTGAAAGATGGAATAGGAACAATAGCCAGAAGACATTATTTATTCAATTTGTTGAATGGTGATGTAATTATGAATTCAATTTAATTTGGATTCTGACTTTGGAATTCGATTCAATTTAGTTTTTGCTGTTGATATGTTTTCAGATTAGTTTGGATTCATAAGTTATAACTATACTGTTGATTAATTGATTTGCTGCTGAAAGTTTGAAACTATGTTCCCTTCCCTTTTTTTCAGTGTAGTGTATTTTCCACTTTTCCCTCCCTAGCACAATAGCATGAAAACTAGAGTAAATGAATGGAACACAAGCACAATAATGCAAACACAAATGTGACGAGGGTGATGGTGAACAAGTGATCGTGAAGAGTCTTATAACCTGGGTTTGATCTAGCAACATAGTATTTTACTATTTGTCGATAATTCATTGTTGAGCTGGGATAACAGGTCGATTCAGATCATGATAAGTAGAAGTATTTGGCTCGACTAGTCCTTAAATGCTTGCTTCTGAGTGAAGCACAGAATTGTTGGAACCCTGTCTCTCTTTATTGTATGCTTCTGTTCAGTTTTCATGTCACATTCAACCTTCTAGGGTTGAAGGTGAAAAGCCTTATGGTAGACTAACAGTCTTCTTGTGAAGCATGAGTCAAAAACAGTGTCAATGTGCTTCTATATATCTGAATCAGTGTATTTTAAAGTCCTGCATATGGTAAACTGGTTGTTATGTATCAACAAACTATGCTTGTCTGTACTAATATACCTTTGTTTTGAATAGTATCATTCAATCTATTTATACTTTTCAGCCACCATTTAAGTGTTGCTAGATGATATGTACACAAGCCATGCCAATTTAAATTCTTTTGGGTTTCTTAGTATCACTATATTTCTCTTTCTTAATGATCTATGAAGTTGTTTAGTTATAAACTTTGATGTTTGAAGTTGTTTGTGGACCTCTAATATTAAGTTATGGATAATTTATTATGTGAGATTTTAAATTTTATTAAGTTAGAAATTATTGAATTTATATATTTAAAATTATTTTTAGGTTTTTTAATAATTTTATTTAATATTTAATTAAACCGGTTGAACTCCGGTTGAACCCCGGTCGAACCAGTGAACCATTGAACCAGTAACCTCACTGATTTATTGACCGGTCTGATTCTCGCAACCTTGGTAGTTTCCTCAACGTCCGAGATGTAATTAAGAGTTCATGGTACAAATGAATAAACGGTGAGATAATTACAAAAATACATCTTGGAACACATCTTGATGTTGAGGGGGTAACTACAAAATAGAAGTATTTTGGATGCTGTGAGTCTGTGACCCCATTCTGTGACAAGGTGACTTAAATTAAATTATTAATTTTGCATGACTTAATTTTTAATTTATATTTTTATGATTCTAATTGAAATTAATAATTTAATTTATTATTTCAATAAAAAATATACCTATTCATTATTTATCAAAATGATCTTACTTTTTTTATTTAAAAAAATCTTTTTTAATTTATTTATTATGAATAAAAATTTTGAAAAGTACTCTCAAAAATACAAATAGATAACTCATAATCCGAAAACAGCTTTTTTTTATTAAATCCTTAAAATCTTTCTTAAATCTTATCTAAAGCCGTATAAAATTTTTTCTTTAAATCACATTATGTAAATAAAATTTTCGTCAATTTTTATTAGACAAAAATAACATCAACGTATAAAAAATAAACATATGAACACTTTTATTGAATTAGATTTTTTATTGGAGTTACAGAATATAAGAAATTGAACCCGGAATTTTGGTGGAGGTTAGGGAGCTTCGGTTTCTCTCTCTCACGGTAAGTGAGAAATGAACCCAAATGAAAAATGTATTGATGATGATGATTAGAGAAAATATTTGTGTTAATGGAAGGGTGATTTGTTATATTTATCTGAAATCTTTCTTTCTTTGGCTTCGGTTCTTTCTTTCTTTTTTTTCCAAATTCCATTCGATGGAAATGAATGGAAGAAACCTTTATATTAATAAGTAAATTGGTTATACATCACCCACGTTGTTTCATTTCTTTCTTTTTGTTCCTTTATGGCTTCGGCCAAAGAAGGAAATAATAATAATAATAATAATAATAATAATAATAATAATAATAATAATAATAATAATAATAATAATAATAATTTTTTTTTTAAATTTAAAATATCATAAAATTTAATTTAATTATTTTTTATAAAAATAAATGATGTATCTTTGTAATTATTTTAAAATTATTTATTTTAATAAATAAAATATTTATTTAATTTATATAAATAAAAAATTCGAAGTTGTTAAGAAGTCTATATATACAATTGCCATCCCACTCTTTTCTTCGTACCTTCTTTCTTTCTCTGTAGTTTAGCTACCTTCTGCAACCACCGTTCTTCTCTTCTTTCTTTCTTTCTTTTTAATATTTAATAATTTTATTTCGATCTTTCTAGCTCACTCAATACTTGCTGCCGTCCGGTCCTTTACAATTTACATATTCCATAATTGATCTCAATTTTCGAATTATCAAAGTTGCAGGTTATATATGTCTTTTCTTCCTACATCAAATTTTTCTCTCTATTTTCGTATATACTTATAAATGGACATTATATTTAAACATAAATTAAACTAAAAATTTATTTAAAAATACGATTTGATTTGGAAAGATGCCATTAAATTGAGTTTTTAAAATTTCAAAAAGTATTAATTTTGTTTGCAAAATCATTTTTTATTTTACTATATGAAAATAACATATTATATCATCAATCAATATTACATGGAGTACTAATATATTATTAAAGATAATATATTGGAAAAAATATTAATAGTGGATTGATGGGTAAAGATTAAGAATATATTATTTTAAAAATTAAATTAATGCTTTTAGGAACGAATACATTTATATAATTGTGGAAATATGTGTTTTTATTAAAATTTGAAAATATTTTAAATAATAAATAAGAATTATGTATAATTGTCTCTATTATGTTATTAAAGTTAATTCCATTGTTTTATTTTTTTATTTTATATTATATATATATATATATATATATATATATATATATATATAGAAATATTACTGATAAAATTTTTTTGATCCGTGATTTTTTTTTACAAAAATATATTTACAATTTCATAAATCTTAAATTGGAACGTTTACATAGTTTATGAATAATATAGCATAAAAAATAAAATTGGCTGAGCATAGTAAAATTATATTGTTGGCTAATATTTTTTTATGAAACAGAAAATGGCACTATAATGGGTAGCATAGCAGGAGCTAAAGGAGAATCACCGATTCATAGAGTGTGGGGGATATTCCTAACTCTTGGAAACATTGCCTTTGCATATGCATATTCTACTATTCTCATTGAAATTCAGGTACATCATTTTTAATTTCTTATTCTCCGTTTTTAAAATAAAGATCGTTTTTCTACTAATTCATAAACTAGAAATTTAATATATTTACGTGAAATTACATCTCAATATATTAGTGTGGTGTTTGTTTACGAAAATAAGGATAATTTTGAAAGAATATTTGAAACGAAAAAGAATTAATTTTGTCATGCAAAATTTATGGTTTTAAAAAATATTTCTAATTATTTATTACTTATTTGTGTATATTTATATATATTATTTTATATATTTTTTAATAAAATAATTAATTATTAGAATAATCAAACTAAAGATAATAGAATAATAATAAAATCTATCGTAATAGAATAATCAAACAGTATAATCAAATTTTTTTATGAACACTAAATACATATTTCTATATAATAATTAATTGGTGGCTAACTTTTGTGTTAATGTAAGCATGGTCGAAGTATTTTACTTACTTCAAACAAATAAAAATACAAAGAACAACATTAAATATTGATTGGTTTGCAATGTTTGAGTATGTTTTGTCTCTTAATTAATAACACTTGCTGCTCTTCTTGAATCAGTGATTGGTGTCTTGCTTGACCTTTCCAAATTCAAGCCATTCAACTCACAATTATAGGACTCAAATTAAAGCTCTCTCTATATATATATGCCTTTGGTTTTTGTATTACTTGTTTAATTATTCATTCACTCATTGAGTGATTTTGTTATTATCACACAGTGTATGTATGTAAAGGAGGATTTGTTATTACATACTCAAGGAGGATGTTTCCGGCTGCTATAAAGGCCATAAAGTCTCCTAGCTTTACTCTTAAAACTGATGGAACACCATTTTGGCCTGAACCTCCTAACACATAGTTTAAGGTTGCAACAAAGTTTAATTTTCTGGGAAGTTGTGTCATTGGGGGAGTTAAAACATAAAACATAAAACCTTGGTTTCTCATCATAATTTCTCTTAACTTCTTCAAATTTTACCTCTATCTTCTTTAATTCTTATACATTCATATTTATCTTACAAAGTGCATGTACAAACAATAAATAAATAAAGCCTTATTTATTTTTGTGTTGGTCTTATTTTTCATAATAATTAAGAAACATGGTTGAGAAGGTTGCCGCCACCGCCACTACCACCACCAAGAACCACCACCAATCATTTGATCTCTCCATTGACATGCATCAGCAATGAGGCTCAATAATAATGTTATTACTTACCGGATCTTTTGATCGTCGTCAAACAACTTGGAGCCTTTTTGTTGATGCATGTCAATGGAGAGATCAAATGATTGGTAGTGGTTCTTGGTGGTAGTGGCGGCAGTGGCGGCAACCTTCTCAACCATGTTTCTTAATTATTATGAAAAATAAAACCAACACAAAAATAAATAAGGCTTTATTTATTTATTGTTTGTACATGCACTTTGTAAAATGAATATGAATGTATAAGAATTAAAGAAGATAGAGGTAAAATTTGAAGAAGTTAAGAGAAATTATGATGAGAAACCAAGGTTTTATGTTTTATGTTTTAACTCCCCCAATGACACAACTTCCCAGAAAATTAAACCTTGTTGCAACCTTAAACTATGTGTTAGGAGGTTCAGGCCAAAATAGTGTGCACTCTTTTTTGTGAACAATATAAAATTTGTTGGTTGTGTCCATGTAATAAAAATTGATATTTTAAGTTTGGGTTGTACTTTTTTATTGGTTTTATTGCTGATGCAATACATCAATTATTAGGATGTGGATACTGGATCATTATGCTATAGGCAAAGTTAAGTATGTAGTCGTTTATGTTTGATTATTTGTAGTTCACATGTTTGTGAAATTCAATAAAATGCAGTATAACCTCATTATTCTATATTCTCATTGTTTAAGGTTAAATAATTTGTAATTTATTATGGGGTTGATTTATAATCTTAGAATAGAGTAGCTATAATAGTATGAAGAAAAAAAGTAGACAAAATTCTTAGAAAATATATAAATCTTCAAAAGTGTATTTTTTAATATATTTTCCTTTTTGTTAAGGTTTACACTAAAACGTAGTAGCAGATGAAAAAAAAAAAAAACTAAGTTTGTACGAATTTTTAGTTTGTCTTTTTTTTTTTATTATTTTTAATTAGCAGATAAATAAAACTATAAGTCAAAATAGTTGTATTTTTAAATTATGTATTTCTTCATCATCTTAAAAGGAATATTTTTATTTATAGATGAAATAATGTTTGGTTTTTTAGAAATATTTAAGCTATTATATTTTGGTGATACTGAAATTTTATTGTTTCATTGGTTAAATATTATAGGGTGGATACGTAATTTAATTATTTTTTAATATATGGTTTTATAAAGATTTTTTAAATAAATAATTCTCTATTATTTTGTGAGTTATAGATTTTTTTTATCAAAAATAAAAAAAAATTTAGATAAATATAAAAAAATTATGCCATTTGAATTATAGGTTAAAAGAGATAAATTGTAACAATAGATATTTTAAGTTCCACGGGCCTTCAGCTAATATATGATATTACATATATGGTGAATTGGTCTTACGTTAATGGCTATATATGCTTTCCACGTCCTACTTTTACTTTTCACTTTCTCTTCTTTATATGGATAAAGAATTTAAATTTTACTATGTAAAAAAAAAAAATATGCATATATATATATATTCACAAATGAAGTCATGTAACAAAAAAATATTTCACTTCATAACTTATTATTTTAGGAAAAAAAATACAAATTATAGCATGTGTAGTATTTAAAATTCGTTCGAAAAGTTTTAAAAGTTATTTTTTTGAGTTTTTGATTAATAAAAAATAATAATATTAATATTTGGTGCAAATTTTAAAATTAAATTCTAACTTTTAAAAAATTATTTAAATGTTTATAGAGAAGTTATAAAAAATACTTCTCCTATAATAAATTTTTTTTTTATCATTCTTCTTGTAAAATAAGTATTTTTAAAATTAAAAAAATTAAATATAAAATAATTTTTTATCATTCTTCTTGTAAAATAAGTTTTTTTAAAATTAAAAAATTAAATTTAAAATAATTTATTTATAAATTATTTTTAATATAAATATTTATTATTTAAACTCTTGTTTTCAAAAAAAAAAAATTAAACGGTTTAAATCTTAATAAATTTATCCCTTTTATTTCATTAACCGTATCAAAATTAAACTCATTATGAACATATATCAAAATGCATTATCTTTTCTTTATCATACTATATGAGTAAGGCATATGATAGGGTGGAATGGCACTTTCTTTGGTTTATATTAGAGAAGTTTGGTTTTGACTCCCGGTGGATCATGTGAATTCGAGAATTAGTGACAAATGTTTCTTATTCTATTATTGTGGAAGGACAACCTTATGGTTTCTTCAAACCAAATAGAGGTATTCGACAAGGAGATCCTCTATCCCCCTATCTTTTTCTTTTCTGTGCAGAAGGTCTCTCCTTCTTGCTACACAAGGCAGAACAAAACAGACTAATTCAGGGTTTTCAGATACATAGGCGATGTCCTAAGGTCAACCACCTCCTATTTGCTTATGATTCCATCTTATTCTGTAAGGCTAATCCTGAAGCATGTTCAAATATCCTGCATTTATTAAATTCTTATGAAAGCATCAGTGGCCAGAGGGTAAATCTTAATAAATCTGCTGTATTCTTTAGCCACAACACTCCCTCCACTACTCGTACACTACTGGCTAACTCTATGAATATTAATCATATTGGGGTTCAGGATAAATACCTTGGTTTGTCTTCTACAGTCTCTAAATCGAAAAAGGCTTCTTTTAGTATGATCAAAGAAAAGGTTCGGAAAAGAATCCAAGGGTGGAAGCGCAATCTTCTTTCGTCAGGTGGTAGACACGTATTATTTAAGGCAGTGGGAGAAGCTATTCCTATTTATACATTGTCTTGCTTCAAATTGCCTGATGGTTTAATTTCGAAAATTCACTCTCTACTTTCTCAGTTCTGGTGGGGACAAAAAGGTTCTGAAAGACGGATGGCTTGGATTAGCTGGGACACTATGACTCGCCCATGAAAAGAAGGAGGTCTTGGATTTAAAGATCTCAGAATCCAAAATCTGGCGCTTTTAGGCAAACAGTTTTGGCGACTTGTAACACAGCCTACTTCCTTATTATCCAAAATCCTAAAAGGTAAATACTTTAGCAATGGTAATGCTATAACGGCAGAAATTTGAGTCTCACCTTCCTGGGGATGGAGGAGCATACTGGAAGGCCGAAAGATTGTTAAAAAAGGTCTCAATTGGGCTGTGGGTACTGGTGAGAATATCCGAACCTTTGAGGATCCTTGGCTGCCTCCTCCGTATCCTTTAATGATTTCTGACATGCCAAATAGACAGGCTATTTCTGAGTTGGTTCCAAGAGTTAAAGATCTAATTACTGAAGATAGGAATTGGAATCAGAATCTCATTCAAGAATTATTTCCCCAAGACGTTGCAAACAGGATTTTGTTAGTTAAAATTCAGCAGAGTAGGGATAAATTGCAATGGGAATTGAACAAATCCAAGCAATATGATACAGTTTCAGGTTACAGAATTGGCTATTTATTTTACCATCCGCCTCTGGAGCTTTGCCCTAATTATATGCAGCAGAAAAAGCCGTAGATTGATCTATGGAAGTTGAACTTGCCTCACAAAATTAAGCTATTTATCTGGAAAGCTCTCCATGGCCGACTTCCGGTGCTTGCTCAGATTCATCACCGCATCCCATCTATATCACCAATATGCCCCTGCTGTCATGAAGCAACGGAAACAGTCACTCATTGTTTGATCGATTGCTCTAGAATTAAAGACGTATGGTCTCAGAGTTATCTTCGTGACTGTCTTCCCCCTCAGAGTTCTAACGACTTTTGGACATGGTGGACTGCATCAACAGAGATACTTAACCCGTTGAAGAATGCTGACCATAATCCTCAATTGCTTGCCATCATTTGCTGGAACTACTGGAAAGCTCGCAACCAATTGATTTTTGAAGGTTCTACTTCTATGCCGTCTGCCATTCTAGCAAGCTCTGTCAAGTTGCTCCGTGAAATCCAAAGAACTCCCAGTTTAGGTCGTCATCTCCATGAGGTAAGCTCTTAGTTGCATTCAATTGGATTTATCATTCTTTCTTCTTTAAGATTTTTCTTCGTTTTTCGACCACGCACCGTTGAATGAATACCTTCAATGTAGTGTTTTTGGGAAATCCCCACCTTTTATTATGCTGTCCTGCTTTTGGACATCTTTATATTTCATTTTTTAATAATTAATGAAATATAACCTATTATCTTTGGAAAAAAAAAAATATAGGCTTTTAAAAATTATTGTTGTGCTACTCCGACGTGTTTATGCTGGGTTAAGACAAAACTTTTTCATAACAATACGATGAAAAATGTCATAGGGTACATAATTAATTTTGCAGTGTCAGAGGTCAATATTCATTTTTATTACTCTGGTCATGATCCTCAATTATGAAATCAATTCCAATTATTTGCTTTATAGAACTAATAACCATCATGTCTCTTTTTTTAATAGTTTAAATAAATCTTCAATTAAGAGTGATAATTTATGACAAGTCTAATGAATAAAAAGCTATACTCTATTTTTTTAAGAATTTATCTATTTTTATTTCATTTAATTTAAGAAGAAATATTTTTAAGAATATTTAATATATCATTATTACTTTATTTGTAGAGTATGGGGTGAATTTAAAATCTTATTCATAAATAAAAAATTTAATAAGAAAAACTACTATTATGTTAATATTATATATATTATTATATATTTTCTAATTTGTTCTATGAATTAATTTAATCAAATCTATTAAGCATTCTTCTTTTTACAAGCCTATTTTTTTTAAATGTTCATATAAAGAGATAAACAAACTAGATTAATTCATTTTGACGATCTAATAAAATAATATTTTAAATAATAGATGTGAGTCAAATGTAATATAATATGTCTAGAGGACTAGATACAAGGAGTAGTGAGTGCTACTCAAGAACGAAGTGAATAAATTAAAATAAAAATTCACGCGTGAAGTTAACGTAAGTGAAATTGACTACTGTACCTGAGTTTTTATCGTAAATTAAAGCATTCTTATTTTTATTTTATAAATGAAATTGGATTATTATTATTATTATCATTATTATTGTAACAAAATAAAACACACCTAAAAAGAGTGTGCGCTCCAAGCACTATGACACAAAACACTTCTTCCCGGCCATGAAAAGAGAAACAACAATGCTGGTAACCAAGAGAATATCAGACAAAAACCAGCAAAATATTTTTAGGTGAATTAAAAATTTTTACGTGGATAATATTTATGTTAGATATTAGGATATTTTTTTTATTAAGTATTAAAATATTTTTTTTTCATATTAAATAAATACTCTTTTATATATTTTATAAAATTTTTTATATACTAAGAATTGAGATTATTGGAAACAGAGTTTTGTAATTTCTGTTCCTAATTCTCCAACGTATCATTCAAAATTTTAATTTGGGGTGAAAAGTAATTAATATCAAATATTATAAATTAAAAACAAATAAAATTAATTAAATATAATTATAAATTAATTAAATTGTTTACTTTTTGACTGACCATCTCTTCGTTTCATATCCTTTTCCAAAAAAAAAATTAAAGGATTAGTCAAAGATTATTATTATCTTCTTTCTCATAATTTATATGTACGGATGTCCAGCCGTTTTATTACCTTCCATATATAATTTGTTTTTGGGATTAATGATTAAAGCTAGAGCCTAGAAGTATTTTACGCAGGTAATAATTTTAAGCATAGTTATGAGAATAGAATCGAATTAGTTAATTTTAATCAGAAATTAATTATTAAATTAGTCCAGTTTAAGGTAAATATCACTTGTTAGCGAATTAGTTAAATTGAAAAAAATCAGTAAATACGAATAAACCGGTTAAACCAATTTGATTTTAGTCACTAAAAAAAAAAACCAATTTGATTTTATAGTGATTAATTATATAAAAATAATAAAATATAAAAAATTATATATTTTATGCATAAATATAATATTTTACTATATCTGATTCAAACCATGTAGACTTTTTATTGAATCTTTAAATATTTTATACATAAATTAATTGATTCGATTTTAAATAATTTATATGAAACATTTTTAAATTTCACTAATAATATTACATGTAATTAACAAGATTGATGATAAATAATCTTCCTTCCGAATTCTCATATTATTAATAAATTCTATAATATATTTGGTGGAATAACTCTGTTAGAATACAATAAAAAATCTAAATAATGTGAATAATGAACTTTAAATTTAGTCCAATACATAAAAAAAATAAAAAAAAATTCACAAATTATCTAAATAAAAAATTCATTTAGTTATTCCCAAAAAATAACCATTCCAAACTCTAATTTAACAAAACATTTTACTCTAGTACCCTCTCCTTTCTCAACCGACTGCCACCTCACCTTCGTCAATAATCATCCCACTTTATCGTTGCTACAGCTTGGTTTGCCACACGCCGTCACCGGTATCGCTCACCCCTGTCTAATGAATTAAACATCCAACATATTTTAATTATATATAACTAAACACAATCCAATCAAAATAATTATCCACTATACATAATAATTAAAATAATTATCCGCATAACTATTAAAATGACCATCCTAAACTAGCCATTGAAATAATTTCGTGGTGGTGAAAGATCGATGCACCCTTGCGGTGCCACACTAAACCCTAAACGGCTCACACTTCCCTCCCATCAGTATCTTCTTCTGCCACGCTCTGCCATCGCCCTAACCACCCTCAGCTGCCACACTAAACCCTAAACGGCTCACACTTCCCTCCCATCAGTATCTTTTTTTGCCACGCTCTGCCATCGCCCTAACCACCCTCAGCTGCCACACTACAACCACCTTCCTTCTTCTTCTGGCTGTGATGATCGAACGGCAGCAACACCTTGCTGCTTATGTTGTTGCGCAGCTTCTTTGGCGCCGCCAACAGAGACTTTGGCGGCCACGTCCTCATCTCAATTTTCCAATCATCATCGTCAAAGCCTCCGTCTGTCACGATTTAGGCCACGTGAATTTTGGTTTGGATTTAAGGCGGTTGGCACGTTTTGTAAGGAGAGAGAAGACGGCGGTTATTGCTATAAGGAAGCCGTTGGAGCGGTTATGCTTCAGAGAATCTGAGGATTTTGAAACGTAAATCATGGCGCAAACCAATAACCCTTTCTTAAATTCTTCTCTTTAGTAGGTTATGCTGGATCTCTATATATTGGATGCACTGAACTTCTTCGCAGAGCTCATCCGCCTTTGCTACCGAGAAAGAGCTGCGTCAGCTGAGGGTTCGGCGGTGGGGTGCAGCAGCGTGAGGTTATGATGAGATTATGTAGTGTAAATGCGTGTAAATGTTAATTCTAATTTTTTAAATTTTAAAATTTAAAATTAAATAATTAATTATTTAATTTTTAATTTTAATTTTATTTTTTTTTAATTCATTATTAACATTGTTCACAATTAAACGGATATAAATAAAGACTCCAGGGCTAGGGCTGCATCTAATTAAGTCATTAATAAATTGTGAAAGAGTAGAAAATGGATATAAATATTTTTTTTGCTAATCATGTTTTAGTTTTCACAAAATTATTATACACTAAAAATTAATTATACATGTGTGTTGTTTATGTTAGAAGGAGAAAAGATTAGAGAAAATTATGTGTTTGTTATATATCTAATTGAGTTATGCTATGTGTATACTAAAATTAGCCATCAGTATAAAATAAATATTGAAATATAAATATACATTAAAAATAAATTAAATCACACATGTATTTATACACAAATACATTTGTAGCTGATTTTAGTGGCTGATTTTGATGTACAAATAATATTTTTGTATCTAATTATCTATTATATATACACCATCAATATATAATTTACAATCCGTTTATAGGTGTTAAATAAATAAAAATAGCCAATGAGTTATAGCTAAAGTGACATAATCTCCTCATACTCATCTAAGAGTTTGTGGATTCGAGTCTTTCTATTTTTAATAAAAATTAAAAATAAAAATATATCAAAAGGATAATTATTGTCTAATAAATTCAAAATATAAATACAAATACAAATATCAATTTAACTAATATTTAAATATTATTCAAATAAATTTATATATTTTTAATGTATATTTTATATTTTAATATATATAATTTCAAATGGTTGATTCAATGAATGATTTTAAGCTTGTGTATTTATATAGTTATAGTTTTTAATATATTTATTTTTTAAAATAAATTGATAGACAAAACTTCAAAACTCAATAGGTATACGTAGTTGTTTCTCTTATAAGAATATTTAAATAAGTGTTGCTTGCCCTCACTAATAAAATCCACAATGAAATAATATGATAAGAGTGGTAGTATATCATAATTTAAGGTGCTTTTGTTTCGGGGTATTTTTTAAAATTAAAATTTAGTTTTTATATATTTGTTTAAATTTTGTACACTGTTTTCATCTCTACTAATTGAAAAGAATTTTTTTTGAGTAATTTTATACATTTATGTTCTTTTATGAATGAACTAAGTTTAACTAAATTAAATAATAAAATTTGAAATAATACTAGTTATAATAATTTTTATTGTGTTTGATCAACTTAATTAGATTTTATTAATAAAAAAATTTGAATGTATAATTTTTTTTTTTTTATCTTTACTATCTTTGCTTAAAAAAAAAAAAGTCGTTGAGATTTACAATTAAAAATGATAATTTTAAAATTGAAAATAAATATAACTAGTCGATCACCTTAGAACATGTTCCTAACCACATAATTATATAAGTAATAACAGCTGTAACATTAAGCATATATAACTTAAAAAACTATGCCATCATATATAAGAATGTTGATCAGTTTTTATTATCAAATGTTACGTATGATAAAGTAATTTCATTAAGTAACTAGTACTAAAAGCAAAGTCCTATTTTGTAGAATTTGCAATGAACTAATAAAATAGGAAGAATATCAAAAAATAAATGTACTAGTAAGTGAAGGAATAATAAGAAATTACAACGGAAATATTGACTAGATTAATTTTGTTCTTTTTCCTTTCATTTTTTTCTCTTTCTTATCTTTTATTTTTTTAAAAATTATTTCTTTTAATTTTCTATTGAATAAAAAGAGTTGATTTTCCCTAATTAAGTGGGTAAATTAATAAAATACTATCAGAACATTAGTAATTAGAGCCAATCAAATGAACGAAAAACAAAATTGAAGTAAAAACACATATGTATTTGTTATTGTCTTTTTATAATTCTACTAGAATGTCAATTTATTAAATTTTTATCAAAAATACTATTTGTATATTAAAATTAATTATTAAAATTAATTATTATATATACATATATAATTAATTTATTTTTAATATATATTTTATATTTTAATATTTATTCTATTTTATAACTAATTTTAGTATATATATATATAGACACACACTTATTAGGGCTGAATTTAATTTAGAATAATTTACATAAATAGATCATTTGAAAAATAAATTTATACAAATACAATCTTTTAAAATAGGTTATATTCGTGTTCTGAATGAATTATACGTAAATCGCGACATCCTACCACGGTTTAAAAATTACACGTAACTCATTATAGACTATTGCGGATTACGTTCAAAACACACACAAGTATAATCTGTTGTACCCTATTGCGGATTGTGACTAAAATGCAAGCCATAAACCGCTGCACTCTGTCGCGGTTTATGAAAGAATGGTGAAGCATAATTTGCTAGAGGCTGTTGTGATTTACGTGTTGCAGCATTATAAAACCGTGATATATAGCCAAGGTTGCAAGAGCCAGACAGGTCAATAAACTGGTAAAGTGACTGGTTTATTGGTTCAATAGTTTGATCGAAATTCAACCAGAGTTCAACCGGTTTAATTGAATATTAAATAAAATTATTAAAAATTAAATATATAATTTCAAATATTTAAAAAATATCATCAATCATCAATAAAATTATTTCAGAAAATTTAACAAAACTCCATCAACTATCATCCGTTAAAATTTAACAAAACCATTCACCACAAGTTCCATACTAATTGGACTAGGACAAACCACAAACGTTTTAGTCCATGCCAACAATGTTCCAAGCAGGTACTTCATGGCTGCAAGGGTCTTCATGGATGCTCCAATCTCAGTTGACAATAAACCACCACAACTATATTCCAATACAAAGGCATCTCAAACACTGTGATCCCTTCTCTTCCTCAACTTCAACTTCCTACTAGAAATGACTCAGCTTTTGCACTGAGTCTCAACAAGAAACTCAGAAGCCTAAACTCTGATCAATACCCTGCTCTTGTTTCTCTCAAAGTTGATAGAAACCTCTTCTACACTATTGGTTTAGGCATGAATCCTTGCCCTACGTGTGTTAATGGAACAAGACTAGTTGCTTCATTGAACAATGTCTCATTTGTGATGCCACAAACTGCACTTCTTCAAACTCACTATTTAAACCTCAAGTGCGTTTTCAGAACTGATTTTTCTGATAGGCCTTCAAAACCAACTATACCAGTGCGTCGCTAACGGCAAATCTTGCCACCTTAACGGGGACACGGCTTAGCAAGATTGCCTTCAATTCTTCGGCGGAGCTGGTTTTGCAAGATACCAATCTCCTCTCAATCAGCAATCCTCATCAATCAGCAAAAAAAGTATAAAACAAGAAAATCTTCAAAAATAATTTCTTATAATTCAAAAATAGAAAAAATCAGAGAGTCCAAAAACAAAAAAATTAAACAATTAATCCAAACTCACCAATCATACCACCACCAACTCTAACTCAGAAGTCAGAACACAACAAACAGAAAACAAAATAGCAACTCAAGAATAAAATTTCAAAAAATTATGAACAAAATTAATTTAGCAAACTCCACAAACTCCTCAGTAAAACTAAAATCAGCAAACTCCCTAGTAAAATCAGCAAACCCGGCAGAAAATTATGAAAAAAATTAACTCAGCCAACTCCACAATAAAACTAAATCAGCAAATAATAAAAAATAATACAGAGAAAGGGGAGTGACGAATTAACTCAGCAAACTACACCGCATAAATAATTAACTATTATCACAATGCTTATCGGCGGCGAAGAGGAAGGGGAGTGACAGCGACTATAGAGGAGACGGCGCGACACCGGCGAACAGAGAGAGAGAGAGAGAGAGAGAGAGAGAGAGAGAGAGAGAGAGAGAGAGAGAGAGAGAGAGAGAGAGAGAGAGAGAGAGAGAGGAGGTGCGGTGGCTGTGGGTTCTGCGAGGCTGTGGGGATTGCAGGGCTGCGGTGGGTGCGGTGGCTAGGGTTCTTTTCATCTCTAGTCGTAGAAGGTCCTGGATGCCAAGAGCCCTCCAAGCAGCATCTTTCTCCGATTCGAGACGCCTGTGTCAGGTCCTGAAATCAGTCCCTCGTGGAGTAATTTTAGGGTTGTTCCTGAAAGATTTTTGGGGGTTAATGAAAGAAAAAAATGATGAGGTTCTGGTTGATTAGAAAACTTTTCCCTTGTACATTGGGAAAGTAGTGAAGACGTTTGTTTGCTCACTCCAAATTTTGAATAGGGCCAACAAAATAATGGGTTTCGCTGCCAATGTTAAAAGGAATGAGAATCCTAGTGTCATCAATTTGAGGTTGAGGGTCTTTGATAATTTCATCATTAATCTGGTTAAGTATCTATAAGGTTGGAGGAGCCTGAGGTTGAGCCATAGGACCTTTGCCTTTGTCTTGATCAGCAACATGAGTTGGGAGGAGGCCATTGTCAAGTGAAATGAGAAATGGGAAGAGAAATTGCAGTTGCAGAGTAAAAGAATGTCCAGAGGTGAAAAAGAAATTGGAGTTTCAAAAAGTAAGAATTCAGAAGGTAAATGATAGTAAGAAAATTTAATTTAAAGAGGGGTTGTTTCCTAACTGTTGTTACAGAGAAGAATCCAAAAAGAAGAGAAAGATTATGAGCCATGGGAGACGTGTCAAAAGAGTGAAAAGTTAATGGGAAAGTGAATGGCATTTATGACTAATCAAGATGATTCCGGTTGATGATTAAGTCAGGATTAAGTGTTTTGTCTACCAAAAATAATTTCGAAAACAAAACACATTAATCCTAGGGGGCAATTTGTTAGTAAAAAATAATTGAATTCGAAAAAGGAGGTTATTTGAGTTGTCAAGTAAGCTTTCGAAGGGAAGTTGGTGTCGAAGGAGACGTGTCTTGAGACATTAAGTAAAAGTTCGATTAATCGAGGAGTTATTTGACAAAGAAGATCGAAGATTTTTGAAATCGAAGGTTATTCTGCAACCGTGACATGGTTAGACAAAAGAGCGGGAATGGTTATCCACGTTTTCGCGCACATGGAAGTTTCATTTCAAATTGACTGGTTAAAGAAATGGCTATAAATACTAGAAGGCTCGAAAATATAGGGGTTGGAACTTTGCTTCAAAAATTATTCACTCACATCCCAGCAACTTTCTGAGTCTACTTCGAGTTAATCTTCTGTAGGGTTCCTTCCACATGTCTTTACTTTCCATTTACATTTTCTGCAAACTTTACTTTTCTTGCAAATTTACTTTTCAAAAAACATTTATTTTACTTGTTCAATTTTACGTTTCGAAATCTTTATTTTTCATGTCAAAAGCCCTTTGATTCGATCTGAGGCATTTTACTGCTTTGTTTAAATTCAATACAAACCATTTCAATTCTAGTCAATTTTATCTTCAAAGTTTTTATTTATCCCTTGTCAGGTTCTTCCTTTAATTATCGTCAAATTCGAGGATCTTTGATACACTCTTAAAAAACTGGTACTCGCAAAAGAGGAGTTGGTTTCGCTCTCAGACCATTAGAATCGAACAACCATCGATTTGCTAAAAATCGATAAAACACTATATTAAATTTCTGGGAGAAGAGTAGAATAAGAAGATAATATTATATGTAAAGTTGTTGTGTTGAAGTTATTTTTACATGATACAAGAGTCATCCTATTTATAAGGATATTACCAACTAACTTCATAAATATTCTATCTACTAACTACTAGTCATTACTATCTTAACTCCCAATTACTAACAACTCTGATAATATTTTAATAGATATTGTAGTATTGAATATTTTATGTCTATTTTTATATTAGTTATCTTAAAAAATTGAGACTTAATTGTTGTTTAAATATTAGTGGATATAATTCAAATTTTTATTTTAAATTTTTGAATATTTTATATTTTTATTTAGGTAGAATCATTTATGATTTACTGATTGAATCACTAATTTAATGACTTAATAGTCTGATTTGATTATCGATTCAGTTCTTATAACTATAAAAAAATTTTATTAGCCACTGAATTAGATTAATATTCTTATTATTAAACATAAATAAGGTGGCTAGTTTAATTGTCTACTTAAACAAATGTCAAAAATTCGAATCCACTTTATAAAACTTAGATTTATAATAAATTAGTCTTAAATTGGGTCTCTTCAACTATGGCGCTAGAGACAGCTGGATCCTCAAGCAGTTGCTGTTTAAAAGTTTGAGATTAGCAAGCTCTTATGTTCATAGTCCCCATGTTTGGGCAATAACGCGGACATTACACTAAATTCTCAGTGCGAGATAGCATGCTCCTAGAACACTATGGTGGGTCATGCTCCACAAGATTGTTTCCAAATTATGATATGTTAAGTTGATCCTGCAGAAAGAAGGTGGTTAAGTTGATTATATTTTGCTTCAGAATACCCAGTTTATTATGGCAATGGTTTTTAGTAGTTAAATTTTTTATGTAACAAAAAAAATTCACTTTATCTCATCTGTTCACATTATAATTTAGAAAAGGGAGAGTATGGGGAGTCAATGAAATATTTGTACAATGCGTACAATGGAGGTTTAGAGAGTATTAGAGATATAACCATTAGTGTTACCTTTTTCCATCAGCGTAAGCTTCTGGAATGAGTAGTATCATGACATGGTATCAGAGCTCTAGATCCGAAAGATAATTTTTGGAATGAGTGGTTTTATGACATGAGATGTTTATTATCCCTAATACCTGAATAGTTATTCTAAATATTATGAGTAATGTTCATTTTATAACTCATATAGCCCATTGTACACATTGTACAAATAAGCTATTGGCTCCCTAATAGAACTCTTTAGAAAATTGAAATTGAATAAAAAAAAATTACTTTACCTTTTTATCTAATTTTTTTATACAATAAGAAAGAGTTTTACTCATCTTTAATTATCTATGCTATAATTTCATCACAAAATTCTTAAAAGTTTTTTCACTTCTCTAAGCTGGTTGAATAATGACTTGTTCACCTAGTATATATAGTAGCACTCTTTGTTTATATCCTAAACGTTAAATTTTCTGTCGTCAATAATTCATTTGTTATAATGTATTAAATTTGATAGTATAACATAATATGATACCACTATTACATACAATTATGTTACGGTTTAATTATTCTATTGACTAAATTTATAATTAGATTTATATATTTTTTTATTTAATTGAATTTTTATATTATTTTTAATTTTATAATTAAGTTATTTTAATGTCAAAAATATTAAAATTAACGGAATATTTTCTCATAAAATATGTGATAAAAATTTAATTAAGTTTTTAATTGTAGATATTTTTAATTTATGAAAAAAATATTTAGTTAATTCTAATATTTTTTGTATTAAAAAATTTAATTTTAAAATTAAAAATAATATAAAAACCTTAATTAAAATAAAAAATATAAAAATTTAATTATAAATTTAATAAAACTATAAGAATTAAAAAAATAATTAAACCTTATGTTATCGACGACTTATCAAAACCGAAGAAGTTATCAACGGCCAAGTCAGAGTCATCCGTAAACCGAGCCAAATATTATTTTTTATGCAATGTGCAAGTTTTAGTTGCTTATAAAGAAGAAATAAAAGTAGCAACACAAAACAATGTACAGAGGAAGAAGATTTAATTTAATTTAAGTCCTATTGTATCATTTAATTATTTCAATAGCATTTACATGCATACAATGTGATAATAACACTGAATGAGTGAATGAATGAATAATTAAACAAGTAATACAAAAACCAAAGGTATATATATATAGAAAGCTTTAATTTGAGTACTATAATCGTGAACTGAATGGCTTAAATTTAAAAAGGTTAAATAAGACACCAATCACTAATTCAACAAGAGCAGTAAGTATTACTAAGAGACAAAATATATTCAAACATTACAAACCAATCCATTTCTCACTTCATTTTCAAATCTTCATTTGTTTGATGTACATCTCCACAGAAAAATAAATTGTTAAGGGCCAAAATCTTAATGCTCCAATCATTCTCAATATGTCATTAAAAAATAGAATCAACATTGATATAAAAGTTATTATCACAACAAAAATTGATATCCAAATTAGTCTCAATTTGTTTAGTTTGAAAGAGGGTAAAAATGGTATTTTCACCTTGTGTTCAGTTTCAAAATTTGGCTATCTTTTAGACGCATGTTATTCAATAAAGACAAAGAGGAGTTGGGAATAAATTTGGTATACTCCCACAAGATGAATGACTATTACTAAATTTGCAATGTCAATAAACCAAATTAGTTTATCAAATATCGTGAGTAAATTTTTTGGTGTTAAATCTCCAAATACACCATAATCTATGCATCCACAACGGACATTGAATATTGTTGTTGTTGCAACACTTATCTTTGAAACAATCATCATTGTTTTTAGTTCAAATAAAAATTTTATAGTGTCATATTTCATTAGAGCCATATTATTGTATACTAATCAATTTATAGAGAATAATCAAAAGACATACATTAAAATTTGTCCTATAAATTTAGTGTTGTCGCTTAGATTGCTAGAGTGTTTAAAAAAAAATTTGATTATACAGTTTGATTATTCTATTATGATAGATTTTATTATTCTATTATCTTTAGTTTGATTATTTTAATAATTAATTATTTTATTAAAAAATATATAAAATAATATATGTAAATATATACAAATATATAATAAATAATTAACAATATTTTTAAAAACCATAAATTTTGCATGGCAAAACTAATTCTCTTTCGTTTTAAATATTCTTTTGAAATTATCCTTCTCTTCGTAAACAAACATCATATTAATATATTTAGATGTAATTTCACGTAAATATATTAAATTTTTAGTTTATTAAGAATCAGTAAAAAAACTACCTTTATTTTAAAAACGGAGAATAAATTAAAAAAGATGTACCTGAATTTCAACGAGAAGAGTAGAAAATGCATATGCAAAGGCAATGTTTCCAAGAGCTAGGAATATCCCAGCACTCTCACTACAAGAAAAATTGGTTTTATCGACAAATTTTTAGTGGTCATAACACAATGGTTATTATTAATTTTGTTTAAATTATGTTTTAGTGGTAATTATACATTTGTCATTTGTTTCGAAAGTTATCTGAAACCGGATGATAACTGGGCTGGTGTGTAAAGCCCAAGAATTCAAGGAGGGTGATCTCCGACTTGTTCTACGACAAGGAGTCACCGTCCGAGTAGTGTGTGAGCAGATGGGGGTGGTACCTGCAAGACACTCCGAGACCTAGGTCAGTAAGAGATTAAGCAAGTTTTTAGAGTATTGGAACTTGTATTTACCTGAGTGTGTCAGGGTATTTATAGGAGATGAGCCAATAACTGCCGTTGAAATAGTTCCACTTCTGATGGTGGGTAACCGTCCTTTTATCTTAGAGTTGTTGGGATCTCTTTTCTAGACGTGGGGGAGAGATTTGGAGAGGTAGTTACTCACTTGGATAAGTGTTAATTTCCTGCTTGCGCCGAATCCGACTTCTTTGAGGAAGTCGGTCAAGTGTGGGAGGCCAATCTTCTAGGTTGTGCCTTTTGACTGGGTTGGGCCTAGCCTATTATTTGGGTTAGGGTATGAACAGTGTCCCTACTCGAGTTCGATCTCTTTACTATGAGTTGGACTCGAGCATTGGTTGAACTCGGGGATACTTAGGTCGATATTCTCCTTTCAAGTTGGAAAACCGACGTGATTTCGGTTTTAAAACCTACGTGATTTCAAATTATCAACTGTCACGTCCTTTTGGCTTTTCGCATTTACACGTGGAGAGCGGTTACATTGGTAATGTCGCCTCTCTTTAATGAGCTATTTTACAATAATGCCCCTGGTATCTTATAAATACCTTTCCCTCCTTTCTCTTTCTTTTCTTTCGCCTTCTCTTCGAACTATCTTTTTTGTTCTTTCGCGCTTTCTTTCCTCACTCAAACCATTTGGCTTCCATTGTTAGTGCTTCACAATGCTTGCCCTGCCATTCGTTGGGACTCCCCTTTCTTGACTTTTTTCAAAAAGCTTAGTTCTTCACTGCTTCTCCGTTTTTACAGCATTTTCCTCTGCTTTCATGTTTAGTGTTAGTTGTGTGTGCATCTTGGCTTGCGATAAGGGTTTTTGGGAATTTTTGCACCTTTCTTTAATGAAAGATAGATTCTTTGTGATTGCTTGCTTGGTTCCTGCCTTTGGTTCAACTCTGTTTTTGATGATTTTCTTTTTCTTTGTGCAAATGTAGGTATATATATTTTTCCATTTTTGAAAATGTCTTTCCGAATTATTGAGGCTTTGTTAAAATAGGTAGATGCTTCTGTCCTTTCTGAATACCCAATAGTAGATGATATTTTTATAACCGAACTCAAAAAACACCATAGGATATGTAGTCTTGATGCTGATGAACCCAAATACGAGTTAGTGGTCCTAGACCCTGAGGACAAAGTTTGTTGTGGGAGGTCTAATGACTCTGACCCCCACTTTGTTTTTATGTATGATTGCCTATTTACTCGCTTAGGTGTTACCTTCCCCTTCTCTGACTTTGAAATGGAGGTATTGTCCCATTGTAGGGTAGCTCCTACCCAACTCTATCCCAATTCCTGGGGTTTTCTCAAAATTTACCCGCTTGTCAGCCAAGAACTCGACTTCCTGATGTCATTAAAGATATTTTTCTATCTTTTTCACTTAACAAAACCCTTTAGTGCTTTGAATAAACAAAACAAACAACAATGGGTGTCCTTTCGAGCCATTCAAAACTGGAAAGTTTTTTCTATTTTTGACGAGTCTTTTCACGACTTCAAAAATTTCTTCTTCAAAGTTCAAGCCGTTGAAGGCCATCACCCCTTTTTTCTAAATGAAAGCAATGAACACTGATTTCCTCTATACTGGGTCGAAGCCTCCCCTGTAGAGAAATATAACCTGGTAGATTTGGACGAGGTAGAGGAGGTTGTGGTAGAGTTTTTTCGAGAGGCTTGGGGACGGGCTCCCAACCTGGACACCAAGAAATTTCTTCTTGGATCTCTGAGCTATGTCAGGACCGAGCTAGGTAGTTTTTATTTTTGATTTTGTTGGAAAATTTGCTTACTTCCGACTTGTGTGCTAATTATTTTTACTTATCTTTTCAGAATAAATGAAAAGCGGGTCGAAAGCTTACCAAAAGGTGCAGGCAGCCAAGAGGAATGCTCGTACCCGAGCTGCTGCATAAGAGGTTGGGACCTCTGCCACTCCTCCTTCTCAAAGCTCAGGTTTGGGAACTTCTTCTTCTCAGCCAATTTTGGTAAATCCAATTCCTACTACTCCTCTCCTCCTCCTGCCCCTACCCCCCTCCCCCCAGTTCTTTCCTCCTTAGGAATCTAAAAAGAAAAAATGCAAGACCTCAGAAGCCAGTGCCTCTAACGTCGGGGACACCGGTTTTGACGGGGTGAAGTTTACTAGGAAGCACATCCTTCCATATATTCAAATTGCTATTGATGATGCTGCTATCCGAAATCATCTCAAGTTTTAATTCAAGGAGGAATTCGGAATGTCAGGGTCTGTACCTCTCTTCTTGATGTTCTGGAAAAAAATCCTTTGAGGGCTACCCAGCATTCTTTGGAGAATCTTCAAGAGCAAATTGCTATGTATCAAGAAGATGAGAAGAGGTTACAGGAGGAGAATGCCCAGCTGAAGGAAGAACTTTCCCAAGCCCGGGAAAAAGAGAAGCAGTTACTGGCTTGTTATGCAATGGCTGAGGAGTTGAAGGAAAAGGCTAAGCAGGACTATGTCAGGGTCTTTTCAGCCAATCTTAATTTGAAAAAAGACTTGGAGCTGCTCTGGGAGGGTTACCAGGACTTGGAGGACTCCATTGTTGAGGGCACTGAAGAGGTGTTCAGGGTGTTGAAGGAACATGTCAGAGTTATTACTCCCGACTTGGACCTATCACCTCTTCATACTGACAAGATTATCATCAATGGAAAGATAGTTTCTCCTCCCCGTCCTAAGACTGACTCCGAGCTGAAGACGGCGGGGCAACACATAATTGAATCCCCCCTCGTGAAGTCGAACTGCCGAGTTCTTCTACAGCTCCCGAGGTGGTTCCAGCTTC
The DNA here is from genome assembly GCF_059453495.1 of Arachis ipaensis. Lineage (NCBI taxonomy): Eukaryota > Viridiplantae > Streptophyta > Magnoliopsida > Fabales > Fabaceae > Arachis > Arachis ipaensis. Next base: position 138,544,762 of record NC_142443.1, read on the forward strand.
TGATGCCGAAGAGATTCCTCCGATCCCCTCGACTCCTACAGCCGAGCCGATCTCCTCTCCTGGCGATGACTCGAACCCTTTAATTGGCCCTTGTTAGTACTCTTTTTAAGGCCCGGTTTGTGGGTCCTTTCATGAACAATTTATTTATTTTTTTATATTTTTGTTTAAGTAGGGCTCTTGACTTTCGATCCTTTTTAATAGGATCTTTAAAAACTACCACTCTTTGGTCCTTTTTAAATAGGATCCTTAACAAAGTAGCCGTTTTTGTTTATGCGATGAAATTTTTCTTTTGCTGTTTGATAAGGCTTTTATTTTTAGTTTTAGGAGGCTTTTGCGAAAAACCTTTGCTGTTCAGTAGTGTTTTAAGAAAACTTCTTGTTGAGTAATCTTTATCTTGGCAAGGTCTTTATGAGAACCTTTACCCTCTATCCCTTAAGGGACTTTCGCATTTTTCGTTTTCCATTACTTTAATCACTCACGTCTAATTTCGCTTTGCCTATTGAATCGTTTTCATAACTTAGGTTATTTTTGCGATGCATTTTGTTCTGCTTGGGGGCTTTCCGACTTATAAATCACTTGCCTTGTAATGCCAAGTTGTTATGATCATCTTTTTACAACCTCTTTACACCGACTTGTACCTCGTCACATCATCTTACCGACCATTTAGGTCGAGCAACAGATTTTCGTGCTTTTTCGAGCTTAAGTTGGGGCGTATCGTGGAAATAATAATGGAACTTTCAAAGAAGAATAAATGTAATCATTAACGAAATATAACTTTACAAGGATGCTTTGGCTACTAAGGGACTAAAATTTCTCTTGCCCCTAGCCCTCGCTTTGATGCCTCATTAAAACCCCCTTCAGAAAAATCCTCTTTGGGAAAAAACCATGAAGTCGGAAAAAAGAGTACACCAGAGAGCAAGGTTCTCTTCTAGCTATAATACCTTTTCATGTTGCAACCGTGCCACGACCGGGGGAGCTCGGATCCATTTAGGTCAGCCACTTTGTAATAGCCTTTTCCCAAGACTTCAACTATCTTGTAAGGTCCCCTCCAGTTTGCAGCAAGTTTTCTCTCGCCCGACTTGTTCACTCCGATGTCATTTCATATCAGGACTAAGTCGTTGGTGGTGGAGCTCTTTCGAATGACCTTTTGATTGTATCTATTCGTCATCGTTTGCTTTAACGCTCTTTCTCTTATTTGGGCTTGCTCTCGGACCTCTGGAAGTAGTTCGAGTTCTTCTTTGTGGGCTTGGACGTCTCCAACCTCGTTATAAAATCTCACCCTTAAACTTTGCTTATTTATCTCAACAAGAATCATGGCTTCTATGTCATAAGCAAGTTGGAAAGGTATTTCTCCAATGGTTGAATGAGGTGTCAATCTGTATGCCCATAATACCTGAGAAAGTTCTTCAGCCCATGCCCATTTTGCATCCTGCAGCCTCTTTTTTAACCCTTCCAATATAACCTCATTGGCAGCTTCAGCCTGCCCATTGGCTTGGAGATGCTCTACCGATGTGAATTGGTGCTTAATTTTCATGCTGGCCACTAGGCTTCTGAATGTAGAATTGGTGAATTGGGTACCATTATCTGTAGTAATGGAGTGAGGAAATCCAAATCGAGTAATGATATTTTTGTATAGGAACTTTTGACTTCTTTGTGCCGTAATAGTAGCTAATGGCTCTACTTCTATCCATTTGGTGAAATAATCCACTTCTACAATAAGGTATTTTACTTGTCCAGGTGCTTGGGGGAAAGGTCCGACTAGATCCAGTCCCCATTTTGCGAAAGGCCATGGAGAAGTTATATTAATAAGCTCTTCTTGGGGAGCGACGTGAAAATTGGCATGCATCTGGCAAGGTTGGCACTTTCTAACGAAGTCGGTAGCGTCCTTTTGCAGAGTTGGCCAGAAGAACCCAGCTAAGATCACCTTCTTTGCTAGGGACCTTGCTCCGAGATGATTTCCATAAATACCATTGTGCACCTCTTCCAGGACTTCTCCCGTCTTGGAATTCGGAATGCACTTTAGCAATGGTGTAGATATCCCCCTTTTATAGAGGACGCTCCGTACCAAAGTGTAGTTCTATGCTTCCCTCCGAATTTTCTTACCTTCTTTCTCTTCCTCGGGTAGGATGTCGAATTTTAAATATTCGATCAGGGGGTCATCCATCCGAGATCTAGGCCGAAGATAGGCAGGACATCCATCTTGTTGTCGATTTTTGTGATAGAGGGCTCCTGGAGAGTTTCTTGTATCAGGCTTCTGTTATTTCCTCCTGATTTGGTACTTGCTAACTTAGAGAGAGCATCAGCTCTACTGTTGTGCTCCCGGCTTATACGCCTGACCTCGGTAACTCAAAATTGCCAAAGATGCTCAAGTGTTTTTTCCAAGTACATTTTCATATTGGAATCTTTCGCCTGATACTCTCCATTTATTTGAGAAGTTACTGTTCCGAGGGTTACCTGAAACTGTAGGTCGATCTCGGTCGAGATCTTCTGTACTGGTCGGAGCCGACGTGTCCGGCAGGTGGATAGCGGCCGGAGCTGGTGCGTCCGACTTGTTGGACTGAGAGTGCTGCTGATCCTTTGTCACCGAAGGGTGGGAGGTACCTGCAAGGGACTCCGATGCTTAAGTTAGCAAGGGTATTAAGCAGGTTTTATGTAGAATCAGAGTATGAGTTATACCTGGGTGCTCTAGTGTATTTATAATGGTGAGATGTGACCTTCTTTGGATAAGATAAGTTAGTTATCTTTATCTTATCTTATCTCTTGTTGAGGTCACCTTATCTTCCATGGAACCGCCCTTATTTCAATTGGCTTGGGCTACCTTTGGATCTGGGTCGTATTCCTTGAGTTGGGCCCTTCTTTGGGCTTTTCCTGTCGTTTTGGCCGACTTCTTCGTAAAGAAGTCGGTCCGCTTGACCTAAAGAGGTCGGTCGCTTTGCTACTGAACATCTCGGCTCGGTCAGCTCGACCCATGGTATGAACAGTGCCCCTGCTTGAGCTCGGTCTTCTTTTTGAGGTCGAGTTCTTGACTTTGGTCCTTCTCTAGTGAAGCCAAACTCAAGCATTTTGTCGATTCCCTTTGTAGCAGCTTTTGAATGCAGAACGTTTCCTCTAAAAGCGCGCGCTTTTATATCAGCGCTTTGGGAACGTGCGAGGGTTTAACTCTTTCATTAATTAGCATTAATTACCCATTTCCCTTTGGCTCTTTATTTTTAATTTTGAAAACTCAGAAACGTTTTCTCTTTTTTTTGCTTTCTTCGTAACCTCTTCGCAACTTCTTTCTCTGCTCTCTTCGCTCTCTGTCTTTCGTTTGCGCTTCTGCTTTCTTGCGTTGCGGCGTCGCTTGGCGATTTTCTGGGCAGCTTTCATTTCTGCGCCTCCATTTTCTCCTCGAAGCTTCTTTCGTCTCCAGGTTAGTCCCATTTCGTGTTTTCTCGTTGTTTTTGGCTTTGTGATGAGGTTTTGATTTTGATCCACCTTTAGAGAAAGTTTGGATCTTTCTGTTTTCGTTGTGCCCTATTGTTGCTGAAATGTGCGTTCTGAGAGTTTCTTCATCTTCTGCATGATCCTTTTTGCTTTTGCTTAATGCTTTTAGGGCTTTGCATGTTCTTGTTGTTTTTGTTCTGATACCGATACCCAGAAAAATCCGCATATGTTCCTCACTTTATTTGAAGGTTGCTTTTGTCTGATTCTGAAAAAGGTTACATCTTTAATGGTTTCTGTTTGGCGTGCTTGATGTTTAGGGATGATTTTTGCTGGTTTAGACTGTAAGGCAGTGATTTTGATGACTTTTTGTGTTTTACTTTGATGGAAAATGCTTGCTATTTGAAGTCTTCTTTTCTTGTTTGAGAGATGCTGGGGTGCGAGAAGTAGATTTTTCCTGAAAATCTTGCTTTGTTACTGCCTCCAAAGGATGCCCCAGGACTTTGGTTTTGAGTCTTGGGGTTTTCCTTTTCTGTTTATTCACTTGCATAGTATTGATCGAGTTGTTTTATCCCTTGTCCGAGATGTTTTTTAGTAATCCCATCTTCTTTTCTTATTTGTAGGATTAGTTGGCCTCATGTCTTCTCGCAATAACATTGTAGAGATGTCTTCCAGAGTTCCCAAGGGGATGTCCGATTGGCTGGACTCCCTTGTCTTGATGTGTGTTTCTGTTGTGGATGCTGAATTTTGCGTAGAGCTGAGGAAGCGCCATAGGATTTGTGGTAACAGTGCTCGAGAGGGGGATTATGAGCTTGTTGTTCCTGATCCTGATGAGAGAGTTTGTTTTCCGACCTCCATCGAGGGGGAGCGTCCCTTCTTCTACGCTTATGAATACTTCTTCAGTCAGTTGGACATTACTTTTCCTTTTACTTCTTTTGAGACCGACTTGTTGTGGTCGTGTAATATTGCCCCATCCCAGCTTCATCCAAATTCCTGGGATTTTATCAAAATTTTTCAGCTACTTTGTCAAGAATTAGGTGTAACACCTTCTCAGACTCTTTTCCTTTATTTGTTTGTTTCCGCCAAGCTTGGCCGTTCTTCAAAAAAGAAAGCTTCATGGGTTTCTTTCAGGTCCGCCCAGGGCCATAAAGTTTTTGCTATGTATGATGAGTCTTTTAAGGACTTCAAGAATTACTTCTTTAAAGTTCGCGCTGTCGAGGGGGCCCGTCCCTTTTTTCTTGATGAAAACGATGAGCCTTCTTTCCCTTTGGAGTGGCAGAAGGATGTGAGAGTGTCTCGCTATACCTGGGAGATGCTTGACGATGTCGAGCGTGCCTTTGTTGTTGTTCTTGAGGATTTATGGGGAGAACCACCCCATCTTGACACAAAAAGATTTTTGAATGACCCGTCCCTGGTTCGGACTGTTTTGGGTATTTGTCTGACTTGTTTCTGCACTTGTTCCTTAATTTTTGCTTCCTTTTCTTGTGATTTAACTCTTTGCTGTGGCTGATTCTGTTATTTGCAGAGATGTCAAAGAACAATGACTCCATGAAGGCCTTTAAAAAGGCAAAGAAGGCAACTGCTGCTCTAAACATCTCGGCCAAGGCGGCCGGAGAGGGGATCAACTCAAGTTCCAGTGAAGCCTCCTGTGCCGAGTTCTCTCGGGAGTTTTGGAGCGAAACCAATTTTGTTATAAAATTTGATTAACTTGCTTTATTGCTCTAAAACTTCAGAATTTTAAGAGTTGAGGATTGGGAGTTGTGAATTTTTGAATATTGGTGGTCAAAGCTAAAAAGAAACATATTTCAGCAAACTATGCATCAACTTCCAATGCTTGTAACTCTTAGAATTGAATAGCAATTGGGTTGCAACCAAGACACACTTGTTTCTGGATGAGCTAGGAGTTCTCAAACCAAAATTTAGCTTAATTGGAGTTTTGTAATAAAAGTTATTCAAATTGAAAGGTACTAAGCTTATTGGCTACTAAAACAGATTTTGACTCATTTTTACTTAACCTCCAGGTAATGTAACTTCTTCATTAAAAATGGTATTAACTCAGAACCAATTGAGAAAAAAACCTGGATGAGTAAAGTTTAACTACATTAATTTTTAAAGTCATTGGATTTAACTTGAATTTTATATTGAATTTTGAATATCACATGATGCTGCTGTTTTTCTGGTTTTATGCACTGCAGAGCAGTCACGGGTTTTCCTTTATTCCTGAGGCTAGAGAAATCAGAAAATTATGATCTTTGGTTTGTTAGAAAGCTTATTTCAAGATGAACGCCTAGACATAAAGTTTGCGCAATTCCGAGTTCATTTATTATATTAAAAACAAAAAAGAAAATAGAGTGTCGAGGATGTCTTAGTGGTAGTCATGGGTTTGAGAAGTTAAAGTTTAATCTTCGTGTGATGTGATTGATTTAATGTTAGAGTTTGGTTGATTTTAAGATTATTCGATATTAAAGAGGTTGAGAAGAGTTTGATAAATGGTTTGGTCGGGACCCGGAAAGGGTAAACGTGATGAATTATAAGAGAAAGATGTGAAAGCTAAATGAATACATGTTGTTATGGCTATAAAGAACGAATGTAAGGAAATGATGATGATAAATGATGAGATTTGTGAATGACTGTGTGTGGCCAAAAAGGTCGATATGGCAAGTTGAGGACGGAAGTTCTCTCTCTTGTCGTGATGCAGATGTGGGAAAGGTGGAAAGGCACTCTCCTTCGTATTGTTTCCCCCACATTCTTTTCTAGTTGCAAGGTGGAAAGGCACACTCCTTCGATGTGGAAAGGCACTCTCCTTCGTATATCCTCCAGGAGAAGGTGGAAAGGTACACTCCTTCAATGTGAAAAGGCACTCTCCGTCGTTTATGATCCTCCTGGAGATGCGCAACCTTGAGACCAATGGCTGGGTTAGCTACCAGATGTGTCGGGTTCTGGCAAAATAACCGACACGTGAGCTCACGGCCAGTAGGATAGACATTCATCATATGCATATGTGTGCTTTGTTTGCTATGCTTTAATTGGGAATGCCTAATTGATATATATCACCTGCTACTTGTATATTTGCTACTTGTATTATTTGTTCATTACTTGTGCTTGAACTTGTTTGGTTGTTTGTTCCTGTTGCATTATGGATGATGGAAGGATGGAGAAAATGGAGAAATGGTTTGGTGATAGGTGTGGATTGAAATTGAGTAAGTTAGGTAGATTTAGAATACCTGCCCCTATTTATGGTTTTTGTTTAGTAATTAAGTTGGATAATTGAATAATGAAGTTCTAGGATTGCCTATTGCATTCTCAGGACCTTATTTATTATATGCGTGACACTTTTACCATGCTGAGAACCTCCGGTTCTCATTCCATATTATAGTTTTTCAGATGCAGGTCGAGGGGCTCCTCGCTAGGCGTCTAGATCTTGGGAAGCAAAATAGTCCTTGGGTGTATTTTGGTTTTCTATTTGTATATATGTATATATATGTTTAGCTTACTCTCCAAGTAACTTATGTATGCTACTCCTCTTAGAGGTTGAGGGAGAGATAGGAGTTATTTTGATATTATAGTGTATTTTGGGATATTTTGAGAACACTTATGTATGTTTATATGTATATATATACCCTCCGGCTAGCCTTAGCTTTGCAGGCTGAGTCAGGGGCTAGTTATGTTGCTTCCTTGGATGTCGTTTATTCTTTTGCTTATCTTTATCATGTTCCTATTAGGTTTCTTAGCACGTAAGTAATCCTTTCCTGCGATTTTGTTTTACCCATTTTTCAAGGCTCCTAGTTAAATATCTATTATTATTATTATTATTATTATTATTATTATTATTATTATTATAATATTACTATTCTTAGAGGTCGTAATACCTTACTATCTCAGTCTTATGACTTAAGCATAATACTAAGTATGATAGGGTGTTACAGAAAAAAAAGAAAGCTTCTATGCTTGAATATAGAGAACTTCCAGTGAGATGTGAAGAAGAAAATAAGAATGAAAATAGAGATATGAGAGAAAGAATTCGAATTAAAGGAGAGAAGAATTCGAAAATTAAAAAGCAAAAAGAGAAACTATAATTAAAATATTTTTTGTTTTTATTTTATTTATTTATTCAATTAATTCAAAATTAAGGAAAAAATTAAATGCTAATTAACTAAAAAGATTTAAAAATTGAGAAGTGATTTTCGAAAAAGAAGAGAGAGAAAGAAGTAAGAAGTTTTCCAAAATAGAAGAGAAGAATTAGTTAAAAAATTTTGAAAAAGAGGAAAGAGATATTAAACTTTTGAAATTAAAATAAGATAAAACAAGTAACTAATTAAGAGAGATTTGAATTTGGAAAAGGTTTTAAATTAAAAATAAGATAAGTTAGGTAGGTTTCAAAATTGAAAAAGAGAAAGATAAGATAAGAAAATTAAGAAAGATAAGTTTTAAATTAAAAAGATTTGAAATCAAAATTGAAAAGATGGTTTTTAATTTAAAAAGATTTGAAATTTAAATTTTAAAAGAAAAGATAAGAAAGAATCAAATTAAAAGAAAAGATTTGAAAAGATTTTAAAAAGATATTATTTTAAAAATTGAATTTTAACTTTACTAACAAAAAAGTATCAAACTTAAAATTTTTAAATTAAGATAAGAAAGGAAAGTGGTATTTTTGAAAATTTTAAATAAAGAAAAAAAAAAGATATAAAAAAACTTTATTTTTGAATTTAATGAGAAAAAAGAAAAATAACAAAAAAAAACACCAAACATAAAAATTTTAGATCTAAGGACACTAGAATCTAAAAATTTAGAAGACAAACACCAAAAGACACCAAACTTTTTAAGATCAAAACAAAAAAAATAAACAAGAACAACTTGAAGATCAAGAAGAACAACCAAGAACAATTCAAAAATTCAAAGAAAACAAAGGACACACAAAGGACACCAAACTTAAAGATTGACACTAGACTCAAACAAAAGACACTATTTTTGAAAATTTTTTCGAAAAGAAAGCAAGAAAATTCGAAACTTTAACTAAAACAAGAACAAGAGACTCAAACAAAAGACAAAGATTACTAAAGAAAAGAAATATTTTTTAAAAGATTTTTGAAAAGAAAGTAAAAGACTCAAACAAAAGCAAAACTAAACTATAAAAATACCTAATCTAAGCAACAAGATAATCCGTTAGTTGTCAAACTCGAAAAATTCCTGTCAATGGCGCCAAAAACTTGGTGCGCGAAATTACAACTTGCACAATTGAACCAGCAGGTGCACTAGGTCGTCCAAGTAATACCTCAGGTGAGTGAGGGTCGATCTCACAGAGATTGTCGGCTTGAACAAGCTATGGACACCTTGTAGATCTTAGTCAAGCGGATATAAAAGTTGTTTGTTGTGAGAAATGCATAAAAACACACAAGAGAGAAGAACGAAAATACATCTTAGAATAGAGTCACACACCAATTGAAATTGAAATATAACAGTAATACTTTTATTAATCTATGAAACTCTGCAGAGCTCCTAACCTTAACCTAGAAGGTTTAGTAGCTCATACTGTACAGAAAGTAATGTATAACGTGTAGAGTGTCCAAGAGATCAAAAAGTTCCTAACAAGGGTGAACTCTTGTCTATATATAATAACCTAATAACTAAGAATTACAGAAATATGATAGGCTTAGGCTTGTAGTACAAAAATCCAATTTTGGAGACCACTTGGTGAGTGCTTGGGCTGAGCGGGTGAGCCACGAGTTGGTACTCCCCCTAGGGCGTTGAACGCCCTCTCTGGACTCCTCTTTGGGTGTTGGACGCCAGCTGCTCCCTCTTAGGCGTCCAGCGCTAGGAATGAGGTTGATAGCTAGCGTTGAACGCCAATTTTGGGCCTTCATTTCCAAAGACAAGTATGGACTATTACATATTGCTGGAAAGCCTTGGATGTTAGCTTTTCATAGCCGTTGAGAACGCTCCATTTGGACTTCTGTAGCTCCAGAAATGCTTGCTTGAGTGCACAGAGGTTAGATCTTGACAGCATCTGCTACGCTTTCCTTGCCTCTGAATCAGACTTTGACAAAACTCTTCGATTTCAGCCAAAAAATACCTGAAATCATCAAAAACCACAACTCAAAGTAGAATCCAAAAATGTGATTTTGACACTAAAACCTATGAAAATAAAATAAAACTTAACTAAAACATATTGAAAACTATATGAAAATGATGTAAAAAAGCGTATAAAATATCCACTCATCACGGGTTAAACGGCTAACTTGTGCGTCATGAGCTCGGCACCTATCCTGAGCATGTCGGCTGCTTTCCATGCAAAGAGATCAAAATTTTCTCGTAGGAGCTTTACGAGTTCTTGCTTCAGATCCTCTTTTAGATTAGCTCCTACGTTGGTGTTCTTTCCGACTTCTTACCCGATCTGGACTTCTTCCATTTTCCCTCCGGATTGTGGCCGTAATTCTTCTTTTACTCGGACTCCTACGAGTTCAATTGTGTTGACTTCCTTGTCTTTACCTCTCAGGTTCAGGCTTTCATTATAGCCTTTCCTTGCCAACCTCTGATTTTCACTGATGGCAGCTATCTCTTCTTGTGTTGGGAACCTCATGCAAAGGTGAGGGGTAGAAACAACCGCTCCCAACCGATTTAGGATTGTCCTGCCTATTAGGGCATTATAAGCTGAAGTTATGTCAACAACGATGAAGTCAATGTTTAAGGTTTTAGACTTCGTACCCTTTCTGAAGGTTATGTAGAGGGAGATGAAGCCGAGTGGCTTAATGGGAGCGTCTCCTAATCCGAAAAGAGTGTCCGAATAGTTTTTTAACTCATTTTTGTCAAGTCCCACCTTATCAAAGGCCGGCTTAAACAATATATCGGCTGAGCTGCCCTGGTCTACCAGGATTCTGTGTAAGTATGCATTGGCAAGAATCAGTGATTACTACCGGGTCGGCGTGCCCAAGTACGACTCCTTCTCCATCTTTGGTGAAAGAGATTGTTGGTAGGTCGGGACCCTCAGTCCCGACTTGATAGACTTCTTTTAGATGTCTCTTTCGAGACGACTTAGTGAGTCCTCCTCTGGCAAATCCCCCAAATATCATGTGGACATGTCAATCTGAAGATTGTGGGGAAGGACCTCTCTTTCCGAGGTCTTCGTCATCTTCTTTTTTCCTGATTGCGCGTCCTTTTCAAGAGATACCGGTCTAACCGACCTTCTCTGGCCAGCTTTTCTATCACATTTTTTAGGTTGTAGCAATCATTTGTTGAGTGTCCATAAAGCTTATGGTACTCATAATACTCGTTACGGCTTCCACCCTTTTTATTTTTTATTGGACGCGGGGGGAGGAAGCTTCTCGGTGTGACAGATTTTTTTGTAGACATCCACAAGGAAAACTCGTAACAGAGTATAGTGGTACCTTCTAGGCTTATCAGATCCAACTTTCTCTTTCTTTTTGGGCTCCCTTTCTTTTTCTTTCGACTGGTACGGATGTCCAAGTCGCCAATTTGGTTCTCTTAACCTGGCGTTTTCTTCCATATTAATGTACTTTTCAGCTCGTTCTTGTACATCGTTGAGGGTAGTCAGGTGTCCTTTTGATATGGACCGAAAGAAAGGTCCTTCTCGAAGTCCATTAACTAGCCCGATTATTATCGCCTCAGTGAGTACGTCTTGAATTTCCAAGCATGCTTTATTAAATCTTTCCATGTAGTGTCTCAAGGGATCTCCAACCTCCTGTTTTACTCCAAGTAGGCTAGGTGCATGCTTGACCTTGTCTTTTTAGATTGAAAATCGCGTGAGAAATTTGCGGGAGAGATCGTCGAAGCTGGAGACCGACCTAGAGGGTAGACTATCAAACAATTTCATGGCTGATTTCGTCAAGGTCGTTGGAAAGGACTTACACCTTGTGGCGTCCGAAGCCTCAGCCAAGTACATACGACTTTTGAAATTACTAAGGTGGTGTTTCGGGTCGGTAGTTCCATCGTACAAATTCATGTCAGGGCTTTTAAAGTTTCTAGGAATTTTAGCCCGCATGATGTCTTCAGTGAAAGGATCCTTTCCTCCTATCGGGGAGGCTTCTCGAGCTACGTGTGAACTTTTTCCTCAGAGGTCAACTTCTAGTTTAGAGAGTTTTTCCTCCAACTCTCTTCGTCGCTCGATTTCCCTGCGCAGATTTCTCTCTGACTCACGTTGTCGTTCTAACTCTTGTTCGAGTTGTGCAAGTCAACCGTGATGTCCATGTAGTAGCCCCATAAAGTCAGTAGAATGAGGTTGGTCTTTTCCTTCCGGGTGTCGGACTTCGGATGGAATCCTTCTGTGCTGGTGCTCGCATGAGGAACCTTCTCCGCGTTGTTCTTCGGATAGTGGGAGAGGCCCCACATGAGCTTGGTCGTTGTTGGCCATGTCTTGGTATTCAGGGCCTGATTCCGACGCTGTGCGTCCATCTTCTAGGTGATCATCTGCCATGGAGTGTTGACTTTTCAGATCCCCAGCAACGGCGCCAATGTTTCGAGGGTTACCTAAAACCGGATGATAATTGAGCTGGCATGTAAAGCCCAAGTATTCAAGGAGGGTGATCTCCGACTTGTTTTGTGACAAGGAGCCACCGTCCGAGTAGTGTGTGAGGAGATTGGGGGTAAAACCTGCAAGACACTTCGATGGCTAAGTCAGCAAGGAATTAAGCAGGTTTTTAGAGTATTGAAACTTGTATGTACCTAAGTGTGTCAGGGTATTTATAGGAGATGAGCCAATAATCATCGTTAAAGTAGTTCCACTTCTGATAGTGGATAACCGTCCCTTTATCTTAGGGTCGTTGGGATCTCTTTTCAAGAAGTAAGTGAGAGATTTGGGGAGGCAGTTACTCACTTGGATAAGTGTTAATTTCCTGCTTGCACCGAATCCAACTTCTTTGAGGAAGTCGGTCAAGTGTGGGAGGCCAATCTTCCAGGTTGGGCCTGGCCTATTATTTGGGTTAGGGTATGAACACCATTGTTACTAGATTTTATAATGGCAATTATTACTATTGCCACTAAATTAATACTCTCTTTCTATTTTTAATTCTATTTTTGGAAACACAACCATTTGTACCCATGAACTTTACGAACGCTGACAAAAATACCCATTACAAAAGGAAACTAATGTTGTATCCATCAAAGATGGATTCCGTACGACAAAAATACCCAAATCCTAAATTTATGTTGACTTTTTAATAAAATTCCAGAATTACCCCCACCATTATCTTCAACCCCTCCTCTCTTCTTTCACAAATCTCAAGCACCTCCATTGCCATTACCTTAACCACCTTCTATTCTCTACTATTCTACTAACCACCATTGCCGCCATCTTTCTACGCTGACGATGACAAAGACGACAACAATGCAACCAGGCAATCCATTCGTTCCCACGCAACGCTAGATAGAGAAGCTCCGGAAGTGAGACTGAACCGAGATCCAGCGCGCAAGATCCTGTGGTGCGATTCAACTCTTCCTAGGTCCACTTCAAACTCATAGACCCCATGGAAAAAGGTCCTATATTTAGAACAGTACAAATTACAAATTTATTATATAATTAACGAAGTTGAACTTTCTTACTCTCCCAAATCACCACCATCATGTGCAAGAATCCTGTGTTACTCACATGCGACCCCACCAAAGCGATCTTGCCAAAGTTTCAATTTTTAACATCCAAAGGTGTTTCTCCTTCTGACATTGTATTGAAAGTGATGGAGGAAGGGTGGTGATGGTAATGACGGTAATACAGTGTTGATAGGATTTGAGATTGGAGAAGTGATGATGAGAAGTAAAATTAAAAGTTAGAGTGAAGTTGTTGCTGTGACAGTGGAGAAGGAGGAAGATGAGGTTGACGGTTGGTGACAGTGGCAGTGATAATGGTGTTGGTGAAAGAGGTGGTAAAATTGATGAAAAGAATAAAGGGAGGGTTAAAATTTGCTAAAAGGGATATTGAGATTAGGGTTAGGAAAATGGTAATTTGGGACATTTAGGTATTGAGAGGTGTTTGAGATTTAGGAAAGAAGAGAGGAGGGGTTGAAGATAATAATGGGGGTAATTTTGAAATTTTATTAAAAAGTCAACATAAATTTAGAATTTCGGTACTTTTGTCGTACGGAATCCATTTTTGATGGATACATTAGTTTACTTCTTTAATAGGTACCTTTGTCAGAATTCGTAAAGTTCATGGGTACAAATAATTGTTTTTCCTCTATTTTTTCTCTTTCACGGCAATTAATATTATTGCCGCTAAATTTTTATTTTATTTTATTTCTATCTTCTTTGATTACTTGCCAATAGGGATCACAATAAAAAAATTCTCCCACCCTACCCTAACTCCCTAAGTGATGAACCAAAGAGAGAAACTCCACACCGGTACAACCTCAAGTACTTCCCTCCATCGCCGATAACCGTTGGAGATCTTGTTATCACCAACAATCGTTCATCAATTGATTGCATCGTCGTTCCTATTTTCATCCTCCACCTCATATCCGCATTGCTATCTTCGTTTCTTCGTTCCTCTCAGATCTATATCGCGATTTAGGTTCCTATCGCCAAGGACGAAACGACCGGCAGCATCGTCAATGGCGGCAAGGAAGTTCGACGCGAAGGTTGAGGAGCTCCTTACCGAATGCTCGCTCGTTTGGCTCTCTGTAAAATTCCAAACTTGAGCTCTTGCTCACCAAACTCCTTGCTCTCTGTCTCTCCTCCAATTCTGGCCATGTTCGCCAATGCTCATCTCTCAATTTATTTGTCAGCAATTTTGAGTGATTTAGCTTTTAAATTTGAAGATGCTAATGCTGATTTTTGTGAATACTTGTATTAATTGTGCAAATGTGAGATTAAACCTTTAGTCTAATTATTGTTTTGCATGTGCTATGAACTTGTCATTATCAACATTGAGTTAGTCTAAAAAAATTAAGGCCTCGTTAGATCTCTTCCATCTAATCATGGTGCAAGGGTCAACTACGAACTTCGAGCTGAATTATTAGTAATAAGATTCAGATACTAATAAGAATTATTTGTTGCAATTTTGAAATGTGATGTGCTGGACAAAGTATATTATGTCTAATTCTTCAAGTTAATTGTGCTCTGAATTTTAAAATTTTGTGGCAGTGGTTTTCTTTCTAAAACTTATGACTTTTTTTTTTTTTTGTTGTCTCTCCGATCCACACCACCGAAAACAATTTTTGTAAATCCTAATTGAGAGAGCATCCTTATATGACTATGAGTTAATTACCGGGAATAACGAAAAGAGGTTACTTGCATTTAGGAATTTCGCTGGTAGAGCTGGAATGATTGACTTCTTACGCGGATTAGGACAGCGTATGTTTTATCTAATCCTAATACTTCAATTTTAGTATTTACCAATTCAATGTCTTCACCTAGTGAACTTAATATCATATTTTCTTTGTTGTTCTCTTATATCTCAGGTTCTTGGGTCTTGGATACTCAACACCTTTCTTATCATTGGGATCATCCTACATGTACCCTTAGTTGGCTATTGTGATTTCTAAGCAATTTCTTCGCCAATAAATATCACAGCAGCCTTAGCAACTAAGGATACATGTAGGATAATCCCAATGATAAGAAAGGTGTTGATTATCCAAGACTCAAGAATCATGAGATATAAGAGAATAGAAAAAACAATATGATATTAACTTCACTAAGTGAAGACATTGAATTTGTAAATACTAAAATTGAAGTGTTAGGATTAGAAGAAACACTGTCCTAATCTGCGTAAGAAGTCAATCATTCCAACTCCACCAGCGAAATTTCCAAATACAAGTAACCTCTTCCCGTTATCCCCGGTAATTAACTCATAGTCATATAAGGATGCTCTCTCGTTTAGGATCTATAAAAATTGTTTTCGAGGATGTAAGTCGAAGAGAACGAAAATAAGTCATAAGTTCTTAAAAAAAAAAATTACCGCCACCAAATTCTAAAATTCAGAGCACATTCTGTTGAAGAATTACATATCATAATATACCTTGTCCAGCAAAGGCATATTTTCTTTCCGTGCTTTATTGGTATGGGAGAAAAAGGCATAAACTCTGTCACTGTAAAATCATCTCTAGCTACACAAAAAACACGTTCCAAAATTGTAGCACATAATTCTTATTGGTGTCTGAATCTTATTACTAATGATCCAACTCGAAGTTCGTGGTTACCCCTCACTGTGATTTTTTCATTATCTTTTCCAAGATTAGATGGAAGAGATCTAACGACGCCTTAATCTTTTAGACCAACTCAATATTGCATTATCTTTTCCAAGATTAGATGGAAGAGATCTAACGAGGCCTTAATCTTTTAGACCAACTCAATATTGATAATGACAAGTTTACAGAACATGCAAAACAATAATTAGACTAAAAGTTTAATCTCCTATGTGCACAATTAACACAAGTATTCACAAAAATCAGCACTAGCATTTTCAAAACTTAAAAGCTAAATCACTTAAAATTGCTGACAAATAAATTGAGAGAGACGAAAATTGCCGAACCTTTTCGCCCGGAATTAGAGGAGATACAGCGAGGAGCTTGTAGAGCAAGAGCTCAAGCTTGAAATTTCACATAGCCAAACCGGCAGCATCCGGTCAAGGAGCTCCTCAACCTTCGCGTCGAACCTCCTTGCCGCCACTGACGATGCTTTTGAAGTTGAAAGTGCTGCCAGTTGGCGATAGGAACCTAAATCGCGACATAGATGTGAGACAAACAAAAAAACCGAAGATAGCAACTGAGGCGGAAGATAAAAACAGGAACAATAATGCAGTTAAATGATTGACGGTTATCGGCGATAACAAGATCTGAGGAGAGTGCTTGAGGTTGTACCGTTGTAGAATTTCTCTCTTTGGTTCATTACTTATAGAGTTAGGGTAGGAGAGTATTTTTATTGTGATCTCTGTTGGCAAGTAATTGAAAAAAAAGATAAAAATAAAATAAAATAAAATAAAAAATTTAACGGCAATAATAATAATTGTTGTTATTGATAAAGAAAAAATAGAATTAAAAATAGAAAGAGAGTATTAATTTAGTAGCAATAGCAATAATTATCATTATAAAATCTAGTAACAATTGCAAATGTATAATTGTCACTAAAACATGATTTAAACAAAATTAATAGTAACCATTGTGTTATGGTCACTAATAATTTGTCGGTAAAAATTTTTCTTGTAGTGATATAAAATAAGAATAAAATAACAGAGACAATTATACATAATTCTTATTTATTATTTAAAATATTTTCAAATTTTAATAAACATACTTATTTCCACAATTATATAAGTGTATTTGTTCCTAAAAGCATTAATTTGCTTTTTAAAATAATATATTCTTAATCTTTACTCATCAATCCACCATTAATATTTTTTCTAATATATTATCTTTAACAAGATATCAGTACTTATGTAATGTTGACCGATGATATAATAGGTTATTCTCATATAGTGATTTCGCAAACAAAATTAATACTTTTGAAATTTTAAAAAATTTAATGACATTTTTTCAAATAATATCGTATTTTTAAATATAATTTTTAGTTGAATTTATGTTTAAATATAATATCCATTTACAAGTATATACAAAAATATAGAGAAAAACTCGATGGAGGAAAAAAAAGATATATATAACTTGCAACTTTCATAATTCTAAGAATGAGATCAATGATAAAATATGTAAATGACATTTTTTGGTGACTAAACAAAGAAAGAAACAAAGCAAAAACTATTCTAAATCCGAGCGGATGATTCGTTGGAGATCAACACTAGGCTCAGACCAAATAACATGATTAGAGTTACTCTTGGCACCATATTTAGCCATCCAATCCGCAGCTCTATTTGCTTCTCGGGACACCCATTCAACGTGAACAAGCCAAGGACGAGATAAAAGCTCCTGAATCTTGTGAACCAAATCTGTTACTTCAGATGGATACCCACTTGTAAGCTCATGCATGATGGGCAGAATGTCAAGGCAATCTGTTTCACATATAATATCCCTCAAACCGCAATCCCAAGCTAAAACCAGCCCCCTCCAAGCAGCAAATAATTCACATCTGATTATAGACCAAGGGGGAATGCTTCCAGAGCAGCCCGAGATCCAATCTCCCTTAGAATCTCTAATAATACACCCAAATCCCGCTAAATTTGAATCCATATACAAGCTTGCATCACAATTAACTTTAAAACTATTGCCTACCGGTGGTTCCCAACACAGGCAATTTCGGAGAGACCTAAAGGCATTGCTTCGATTCCTGTAAACCTGTAAGTCCTTGGCGGTAATTCTGGCCAAGGCAACAACCTTATGGTCTGTCCAAGGGTTGTCAGTGTTGAATATGTCATTGCACCTATGTCTCCATATCCACCAAAGCCCTGCACCAAAGGACGCCTCATTGTTAGCCAAGGCCTTCCGAAACCACTCTTCAAGAGCAGTACCAGCCGTCGAGTCCAGGATACTAGGATCCAACATATACCAGATTGCCTTTGATCGTTCACAGTCTCTAAGGCAATGCTCCATAGTCTCCTGCGCCTTGTTACATCTCTTACACATATCTGAAGAAGCTAAATGCCGCTTGAATCGAAAGGTCTCAGTTGGTAGAGCATCATGTAAGCTAAGCCACATAGTAAATTTGAACTTCTCTGGAATGTTTGTGTTCCACAACCAGTTCCAATTACTGTTGGCATTCCAATTTAATGTTTTCTTTAATAACCATCTGTAACCCTCCCTTGCACTATACTTTTTTGTTGCTGCAGGCCACCACTCCCACTGTGGCTCCAACTCAGTCAAACTAGGATATCTCAGACCATAAATAAACTGCTTAATCTCATGCGGAATAAGCGTGGTAAGACTATCAACCTCCCAAGACACCCCTTTCCACAAGTCAGCCACCATGAAATCTGATTCAGAAATATGTACATAAGGAACAAGGTTGCAAAGCTTACCAAAAGGAGTCCACTCATCATACCAAACTGATTTGTGGACATCTCCAATATTCCAATGAAACCCTTCCTTGAGATGCTCATAGGCACTAACAATGTTCTTCCAGGTAGCCGATGAAGAATTTCTACTGTTTCCGTTCATACCAGATTGATTCCTGAGATATTTATGCTTCAGAACCTGCACCCATAACTTCTCACTATTATTTAGACAATCCCATACCAACTTTCCCAGAAGCGCCATGTTAGCACAGGAAGTATCCCTAATACCCAATCCTCCTGCCTTTTTAGGAGTTATGGCGACCTCCCACCTGACCAGAGGCAGTCCTTTTCCAGTCGCTTGGCCTTTCCACAAGAATTGTCTCATCAAGGAATCAATTTTATTACATGCATACTTCGGGAGAAGAGAAATTTGCATTTCATAAACTGGGATAGAGGCCATAACCGATTTAACAAGACAAAGCCTCCCTGCCTTATTCAGTAGGCGTCCTTTCCAACTGGAGAGCTTTCTCGAAATTTTTTCAATAATCTCCTGAGCCGTCTTCCTGGAAGCTCTGGCATGACCGATGTTAATTCCCAGGTATTTACCCAAATCATTGCAGAACCGGATGTTAGAGACCCCTGAGAGAACCTCTTTTCTCCTCTCCGACACCCTCTTGGAACACTGGGCCTTTGACTTATGAAGATTTACCTTTAAACCTGACGCTCTAGAAAACAAGTCCAAACAATGCATGACCTCTATTACTTGAGCTTTTGATGCCTTACAGAAAAGCAAAAGATCATCTGCAAACATCAAATGAGAGAGTCGTGGTCCATTCCTAGAAACCGCAACTGGGTTCCACAAACCTTGGGAAACTCTATGAGAGATAAAGCAGGCAAGCAAGAATTATTAAATATTAAAAAAAAAAGAAAGAAGAGAGAAATAGTGGTTTCAGAAGGTAGCGGTGGTACCTAAAATATAGAGAAAAAAAAAAAAAGTAAGAAGAAAAGAGTGGGATCCATGCAATTAATGTTTCACCTACCTGCCCGCTGCATCGCTGCCCGCTGCTTCGCTCATACCTAATGAGCTTCTTAAAAACTTCGGATTTTTTATTTATTTAAAAATAATAAGAATAAAATTAAATATTATGAATATTTTTAAAAAATATCGTAAATATGAATAACAAAAAGTATATATTGCTTCTTTTATTATTATTAAATCTATCAAAGAAGTTTTAATTTATCAAGTAGATTTAGTCTTGAATGGTTTCAAATAATATAAACAAAACTTTTATACCACAAACAAAATTAACTATATGGATAAAACAAATTTATTAAACTTTATCATATATTATATTTACAGTATTAATTTTTAAAGATAGATTTTTTTTAATATGTTATATATAATATTTTTGGGTCACTTTTTTTATTTTTTCCCACATAACTATCTTTTATCTAATTTATTGCATATTAATTTAGTAGCAATAGCAATAATTGTCATTATAAAATCTAATAACAATGACAAATATATAATTATCACTGAAACATAATTCAAACAAAATTAATAGTAACCATTGTGTAATGACCACTAAAAATTTGTCGGTAAAACTCATTTTTCTTGTAGTGATATAAAATAAGAAAAATAAAATAATAGAGTTAACTTTAATAACATAACAGAGACAATTATACATCATTCTTATTTATTATTTAAAATATTTTCAAATTTTAATAAGAATACTTATTTCCACAGTTATATAAGTGTATTCGTTCCTAAAAGCATTAATTTAATTTTTAAAATAATATATTCTCAATCTTTACTCATCAATCCACTATTAATATTTTTTCTAATATATTATCTTTAATAGGATATTAGTACTTACGTAATGTTGACCGATGATATAATAGGTTATTCTCATATAGTAAAATAAAAAATGATTTCGCAAACAAAATTAATACTTTCAAAATTTTAAAAACTCAATTTAATGACACCTTTCCAAATCATATCGTATTTTTAAATATAATTTTTAGTTTAATTTATGTTTAAATATAATATCCATTTACAAGTATATACGAAAATAGAGAGAAAAACTTGATGTAGGAGAAATGACATATATAACCTGCAACTTTGATAATTCTAAGAATGAAATCAATGATGAAATATGTAAAGGACATGGCAACAGTAAGTATTGAGTGAGCTAGAAAGATCGAAATAAAATTATTAAATATTAAAAAGAAAGAAAGAAGAGAGGAAGGGTGGTTTCAGAAGGTAGCGGTGGTAGCTAAAATATAGAGAAAAAACAAAGAAGGTAAGAAGAAAAGAGTGGGATCCATGCAATTAATGTTTCACCTACCTCAACCTGCCTGCCCGCTGCTTCGCTCATTCGTAACGAGCTTCTTTAACAACTTCGGATTTTTTATTTATTTAAAAATAATAAGAATAAAATTAAATATTATAAAAAATTTTAAAAAATATCGTAAATATTAATAACAAAAAGTATATATTGCTTTTTTTATTATTATTAAATCTATAAAAGAAGTTTTGATTTATTAAGTAGATTTAGTCCTGAATGGTTTCAAATAATATCAACAAAGCTTTTATACCACAAACAAAATTAACTATATGGATAAAACAAATTTTTTAAACTTTATCATATATTATATTTACAGTATTAATTTTTAAAGATAGATTTTTTTTAATATTTTATATATAATATTTTTGGTTCATTTTTTTTATTTTTCACCACATATCTATCTTTTATCTAATTTATTGTATATTAATTTAGTAGCAATAGCAATAATTGTCATTATAAAATCTAATAACAATGGTAAATGTATAATTATCACTAAAACATAATTTAAACAAAATTAATAGTAACCATTGTGTTATGGCCACTAAAAATTTGTCAGTAAAACTCATTTTTCTTGTAGTGATATAAAATAAGAAAAATAAAATTATAGAGTTAACTTTAATAACATAACAGAGACCATTATACATAATTTTTATTTATTATTTAAAATATTTTCAAATTTTAATAAGAATACTTATTTCCACAATTATATAAGTGTATTCGTTCCTAAAAGCATTAATTTAATTTTTAAAATAATATATTCTTAATCTTTACTCATGAATCCACTATTAATATTTTTTCTAATTTATTATCTTTAATAAGATATTAGTACTTACGTAATGTTGACCGATGATATAATAGGTTATTCTCATATAGTAAAATAAAAAATGATTTTGCAAACAAAATTAATACTTTTGAAATTTTAAAAACTCAAGTTAATGACATCTTTCCAAATCATATCGTATTTTTAAATATAATTTTGAGTTTAATTTACGTTTAAATATAATATCCATTTACAAGTATATACGAAAATAGAGAGAAAAACTTGATGTAGGGATAAAAGACATATATAACCTGAAACTTTGATAATTCTAAGAATGAGATCAATGATGAAATATGTAAGGTGAATTCTATGGTGTAGAAAGAAAAAAATTTTCTACACCTGTAGATTTGTGTTGTCTTAGTAAATAATTGTTCCTTCAAACAAGAAGATAAAGGCTATCATTTTAAAAGTGAGATGCAATTTTATAGGACCTTCTTTCTG
This sequence comes from Arachis ipaensis, assembly GCF_059453495.1. Classification (NCBI taxonomy): domain Eukaryota; kingdom Viridiplantae; phylum Streptophyta; class Magnoliopsida; order Fabales; family Fabaceae; genus Arachis; species Arachis ipaensis. The sequence continues at coordinate 138,566,672 of NC_142443.1, forward strand.
TTGCATGTGAAAATTTTAATACTTAGGCTGACTAATTATATTTAACATGATAGTGTTGTGTAGTGATTTTTTTGCGTATTTGGATATTACAAGGAGAAATACAAAATGAAAGTTTCAGTTTATAAGTTTATGAACTTATAATACTATGCATATTATTCACTCATTTAATACGTAACATTTATTATTATTGCAGTGGAAAATAAAAATGAATCTTTTCTATTTTTTTCTATTGATATTGTTAATTGTTAAGTGTATTTTTTATTTGATAATATATTTTTTTATATTTTTTTAGTTTTATTTAAAATTACATAATAAAAAATTACACTTTATCATATTTATGTAAAAAAAGGAAAAATTTATTCCCCAAGTATAATTACTATTCTTACTAGTGATCCTCCTATGATCATTAACTCCCATATATTTTTAATTTTTATAAAAATTGTTTAGGATGGATTGATTTTATTAATTATTCTCTTAAAAAGAGTAATTTTTATTATCTTGGATTTTATAAATTTGGAAAAAAAAAAGCTGAAAACTAATTTTGATTAGCTACCATTCGTTTAACTTTATTATAAAATAAAGTTAAAGAATCAATTTCCCTTTATTTGAAACAAATTATAGAAAAAAAAAATGATTGTATTACTATTATTATTCAAAAACATAAAATTTATCTTTATTATTAAAAAAATAAAATTATTCTTTTATAAAATACTTGTATATATATAAGAATGAGAATGTTATACTAAAATTTAACCGATAAACAAAAAAATTAATTTTTAAATTTTAAGATATTGTTTTATTTTTATATATTTTTTAGTTAAGAATAAAATTAAAATTAACTCGTATAAATATGTACTAATGGATATATGTTTCAATAAATTAAAATTGTGTGATAAAATGAAAAAATGTGCTTTTAAATTTATGAAGCAATAACAAAAAAAAACCTGACTTCAACCCAAAATGCTTTCTTTTGTGCAAAAACAAAAAAATTCTAACACATTATAATTAATCATGATAAATATAATTATTTAAGCTAAGTATTAAAACTCTTACGTGAAAGAGAGGGAAGGTCTTTGTACTTCACTTTTAAAGCTGGGGAAGGTCTTTGTACTTCACTTTTAAAGCTGCATCTCACCCGCAAAACAACAGACTGTCTTTTTTTTTTCAAGGACACATGCCAACTATTTTTTGTAACAATACAAATCTACATGTGTAGAAAGAAGAGAGGAATGGTGGTTTCAGAAGGTAGCGGTGGTAGCTAAAATATAGAGAGAAAAAAAAGGAGGTAAGAAGAAAAGAGTGGGATCCATGCAATTAATGTTTCACCTACCTGCCTGCCCTGCTTCGCTCATTCGTAATGAGCTTCTTAACAACTTCGGATTTTTTATTTATTTAAAAATAATAAGAATAAAATTAAATATTATAAATATTTTTAAAAAAAATCGTAAATATTAATAACAAAAAGTATATATTGCTTTTTTTATTATTATTAAATCTATAAAAAAAAGTTTTGATTTATTAAGTAGATTTAGTCTTGAATGGTTACAAATAATATCAACAAAGCTTTCATACCACAAACAAAATTAACTATATGGATAAAACAAATTTATGAAACTTTATCATATATTATATTTACAGTATTAATTTTTAAAGATAGATTTTTTTTACTATTTTATATATAATATTTTTGGATCATTTTTTTTATTTTTCACCACATATCTATCTTTTATCTAATTTATTGTATATTAATTTAGTAACAATAGCAATAATTGTCATTATAAAATCTAATAACAATGGCAAATGTATAATTATCACTAAAATATAATTTAAACAAAATTAATAGTAATCATTGTGTTATGGCCACTAAAAATTTGTCGATAAAACTCATTTTTCTTGTAGTGATATAAAATAAGAAAAATAAAATAATAGAGTTAACATGTTGGCCGATGATATAATAGGTTATTCTCGTATAGTAAAATAAAAAATGATTTCGCAAACAAAATTAATACTTTTGAAATTTTAAAAACTCAATTTAATGACATCTTTCCAAATCATATCGTATTTTTAAATATATTTTTTAGTTTAATTTATGTTTAAATATAATGTCCATTTATAAGTATATCAGAAAATAGAGAGAAAAAACTTGATGGAGGAAGAAAAGACATATATAACCTGCAACTTTGATAATTCTAAGAATGAGATCAATTATGAAATATATAAAAGACATGACAGCAGCAAGTATTGAGTGAGCTAGAAAGATCGAAATAAAATTATTAAATATTAAAAAGAAAGAAAGAAAGAAGAGAGGAATGGTGGTTTCAGAAGGTAGCGGTGGTAGCTAAACTATAGAGAAAGAAAGAAGGTACCAAGAAAGAGTGGGATCGCAATTGTATATATAGACTTGGTGGATTGAACGACTTCGTTTTGAAAGTCACATGCAATTAATGTTTGCTGCTTCGCTCATCCGCAAGGTTCTGAGAACCGGATCAGTCATCGAACCGTTCTAGTTACTGGTTCATTAATTTATTAGTCCAACCGGTTTAATTGTAGTTCAACCGAAAAAACCGTTTTAGAATAAAATAAATAAATTATAAACTTGGCTTACTCTTGCGGCTTCTTCAATCTCAACTTCGTCAGCTTCTGAATGTTGTCGCAAACAAAGTTGGTTCTTGGCTCACTAGTCCTACCATACCATATCATATGCCTTTAACTAATATGCGTAACTTCAGTTCCAGATTTTTTAACAAGCAAGTAAACTACATACTAAACAAGAATGCATCTTTACTTAGCCATCACTCAAATTAAGTGAGAAATTGTAACTTTAAGTTTACCTGATGAACGGTCATAGAATCTCTCTATGAGGGACACAACGATGCTCTTTTCGGAGCCGCTGCCTGAGCAATCCACAGTGCAGATGAGTAACCTTGCAGTGCTCTATTCTCCCCAACAAATGCCAACACCACTCTGATTTGAACAACAATCTGCAAAAAAAAAGGAAAAAAAGAACGGCCTCAACAACAATCACAAGTTCACAACACCACCCCAGATGAAAAAAAGTTAAAAGATGCTCCCAAGATTAATACTTTGGTGTATTATTGACCTGTTCAACAATGTTGCCTCCTTGAGAAAGAGCTTCTTGGCTCTAAACCTGCAACCAGCAGAAATTACAAAACAGCAATTACAAAGTTAAAAACATAACTGAAATTACAAAAAACTTCTTGGCAGGCAAATTATTACTCAAAGATGCATTGTTATCAACAACTGCTTCTTGATTAATACTTTCATCCATAATTGAAATCAATACATCATAATCAAAGTTAAAAACATCAAACAGAACCAAAAATCAAAAAGAATCAGCAACAAAAATTAAATACCAGCAACAAATACCAAATCATAAACACCATTACCAAATACCAAACGCCAAGGTTGTGAGAACCGGACCGGTCAATGAACCGATGAAGTAACTGGTTCACTGGTTCGACCGGAGTTTAACTGGAATTCAACTGGTTTAATTAAATATTAAATAAAATTATTAAAAATCTAATATATAATTTTAAATATTTAAATTTAATAATTTCTAAATCATGCTCAATAAAAACACTAATAGAGATAATTTATTCATAGTAATTAATACAAAGTTCCTCTATTATTTAGATGTAAATAGTACCAATAAAAATAAAAAAATCCTCTAAACTACATTCTTAACAAGTATCTCATTCTAGACATTTCCACCATATAACAAGAGTGACTTTATGCCAGTCAGAGAGAACACAACACAATACAACATATAAGGAGATTAACAAAAGAAAAAATATGCAGTTCAACGCAGGAATATGTCTGCAAATGCCATCATTGATTGAATCAGGTGAGGGATTTGCCATGGCTTAATAAGTGGATCCGAATCCAAAATCTAAAAATCCAAATTACAAATTACATACAATAATTAAGAATGACAGCAATCCAGAATCCAGAAGATTATATCAATTCATATAGCATTCAAAATCCAGAATTATATTCAGTAAAATTTAATATAACACAATTAAACTTAGATGACAAAACTCAATATAGCAAAATTCAAAATCCAGAGTTCCAAAATTGAACTTATATCAAATTCAGAATTACAGAATGATTAATTCATATAATTAACAAAATAAAAAAATTGAAAAGGAGAACTCTGCATCAAGCCATCAATTCATATAATTAACAAAATAAAAAAAGGTTAACCAGCAACATCCTTTTTGTAATTCCAGCGCAACCAAAAGAGCATAAATCAACAAAAGAATAATAGAGTGAAGTTTTAGGGTATGTATTTCGCAACATTGACACGGCAAGCAAGCTTATCAGTTTTCTTATCCGGGATTTCAACGAAAACTCTTCTTTCAGCATCAAATCAGAGCTAGAACCAATTGAAGAACACAAGTATCTCAATTGTATAAGGACACATTCATTCCCAACAAAGTACCATCAACAACTCATAGTTAGAAGAATTAGAAAAAATCACAACCAACAACTCAGAAATCAGAATCAATATAACAACAAAATTCAGAAATCAGAATCAATATAACAAACCAAGATTTTAAGTTTAACTAATTTCACTCAGCAACAAGCCAATAACTAGTAAATTAACTCAGAATTAGAAAAAATAGCACAAAAATAACTCAGAAAATTACCAATAATCAACAAGAATTAACCCAGAAATCAGAACAAAACAATAATCCAGCCCTGTTAACAACAATGAACAACGAAGAAAATTAACTCAGAAAACAACTAAATAACCCAGAAAAAACAATCAACAATCAACATAATTAAATCCAGAAAAATAGCAATTAACCCCCAAAAATGAAACTGAAGAAGCAGCGGAGGGATGGACGCTTACCAACGGTAACAGTGACTGAGCTATGAGAAAGAGAGAGAGAGAATAGAGACGAAGCAGAAAAACGCCGATGAGAAGCGAACGTGCATGAGCGACGACGATGAGAGAAGTCCACGACGGAGTTGAAGAGCGCCGGTGAGAGCCATAAGCGAACCAAACTTAACAAAAACAAAAAATCTGCAACTCAGAGCCGACGACGACGACTGGCTTGACCTTCGAGAGGGCCGAGCAGACCTTCGAGAGGGTTGTCACTGTCGGCGGCTGACAGTGGCGGGGGCTGGCACGCGTTCTGGAGCTTGAAGGTGGCTGCGATAGGATTTCGTGTTCGGAGAGAGAACTGAGAACTGAGAACTGAGAAGAGAGCCTCTCTGCCTCTCTGGTTTCTTTTATATATATATATAGTAGCGAACCGGGAGGCTCAAAAATCCGGCCGGTTCATACGGTTTACCGGTTCGTCCGGTTTTATCACCGGTTTTTTGCAGGTCGGTTTCTGACATCAACCGGACCGGCTAAATGACCGATTCTCGGTTAACTCGGTCGAACTGGCCAATCCGGTCCGGTTTTTAGAACCTTGCCAAAAGCAGAACTTAACAGAACCAAAAATAAAAGAGAATCAGCAACAAAGATTACCAAATACCAAAAGTAGAACCAAAAATAAAAAAGAATCAACAACAAAAATTAAATACCAACAACAAATAATCACTCCTAATCCCTGAAATTAGTAACTTTTTCAACAAATCAGTAACTATTTCAACAACAACATTAAATACCAACCGCAGCAATGCAGCATAACAAATCACTGATCACAAATTTTAAATTCAAAACACTGATCACAAATTAATTAATTTCAGATTCAGAAATTACAAATCACTCATCAGAGACATTCAAAATCAAATTCATAACACTGAAACAGCTCAAAATCAAAAATGAAATTGACTAACCTTCCACTGACAACAGGACGAAGACGGTGAGACGACGAAGAAACGACGGTGACACGACAGCGTAGCAGCTGGAAGCCTCGAACAGCGAAGTCACCGACGAAGACAGGACAACGTGCCGAGCTAGAAAGCCTAAAAGTGGAGGTCTGGCCGTATGGATTTAGACCAGGGGGAGGAGGAGGCCGCGGAGATGCCGACAACCACGGACGGCGGCAACGGTTCCGTTGACGAAGCTGGGTTTTAGGTTTGGCCGTTTGGGGAACCCTAGGGCTTGAATGTGTGTTTCGAAGGAGAAGGAGGGGTGTTTGGTGGGGGGGGGGGTGTATGCGGGTGAGGAACTCGCGTGGAGCGGTTGAGTTTTTTTTCTTTCTTTTTTTAAAAACAATGAAACGACGTCGTTTCTTAAGAACTAGTCTGTTACCGACCGGTTAGACCGGCCAGTAACCGATCGGTTCAGCAGTTTTTCAACGATTTTGATAATGGCGGTTTTAAGAGGGAGATCGGACCATTTTTTACGTCGGTTTTCGGTTGAACCGGTCCGGTGCGGTCCGATTTTTAGAACATTACTCATAAATAATAAATAAATTATAAATAAACATCCTAAAATATAACTCATCCCATTTTTTGTCTCATGACAACACTATCATTCAGACAACATAATCATTGAATACAATGCAAAGCTACTTATTCATTGAGATCTCACATTATACAAACAACTTTCATGACTTAAGTTCACATTTTCAGCAAACAATTGTAACCAGTGTTATTTTTTCTTTTACGATGATATGTACAAATCTCGTATAGTACAAAACTACAAACTAACTGGAAATAGATATGAGCTTAGATGCATGATTATGTAGTGTAGTGAGGTGAATTTTTGTCTCTGTTGTTAACATGAGATTATACAATGCTCCCCCTGTGAATTTGTCTCCAAGAAACATTATAATATTCATGAATTCACAAAATGTTTACTCTAGGGAACCAGAGAGCATACATACTGGACTAGGCAAGTAATGCTTAACTACATTGAATAAATTTGCATGGCCTTGACATGACTTTGACTAATAACACAGATACAAATATGCATTGAAATAACCCCAATCATAAACACCATTACCAAATTAAATAAAAAATCAACCAAAAATCACCTTGCAAATCAAAAACTCAATCTCTTGAACTTAATAATTACATCAGATATCCAACTAAATAATTGCATCACAGTTATCATAAACTGATTTCAAAGCCTAGAAACAGAGTGAAATTAAAAACATGAAGCATATAATAAATCAAAAGATCACCAATAGCAAATTTTTTAATAAGAACAGAAGTTAAGAACAATGAAAAATAAAAAAAGATTCAACAGTTTTCAACCCAATTTTAATAAAGCTCATCACAATGATTAACAACAACAAAAAGTACTGAAGGAACAGTGAATCAGTAACAGGCAGCGCAAATTTAAAATTTAAAAGTTATCAATTTAAAATTTATCATCTAATACAATCAGTGAACAAAGCCAATCAACCAAGCACTAACTAAGTATTCTGTTCTGATTCTGTGACTAGGAAGCAACAAATTCAGCCACAAATTCAAGTTACAGCAACAAATTTAACAAATCCAAGTAAAGTCCCAATTTTACAGTAACATTTAGATTAGCAACAAGGCAAATTTGATTAGCAATTCAGCAACATGCAAAAATACAGGGAGAAGGGAAATCTGAAAAAGAGAGAACAGGGAAGGATGGTGCAGGGACTCACCAACGGTCGACGGCGAGTCGGCGACCACCCACGGAAGGCGACGAAGCAAGAGACAACCCCACGAGTTGCTTCTGCCGCCGGCAACGAGACAGACGAACCACGAGATGCCAGTGACTGAGACAAGACTCGAGTGAGACTGGGAGGCAGGATCGAGCAGAGACAACCACGGACGACGAGCAGCAACCAACACGCACAGCTCGAGCACTCACTGGCGGAGGGAGGCGCGAGCAGCCGAGCACAGAGGAGAACGGCGAGATGCGAGCACCCAACGTGGAGGATCCGGCGAGAGGCCCGAGAGCACGAAGACGGAAGTTCTTGAGTGCGATGGACGGCGGCAGCAGTCTCCCACTCCGACAGACGGCGACAACTATTGGTGGAGGCTAGGGTTTGCTTTCTTTGGTGGAGGCTGGGGCAATTTGCTCTTTGCTGAAGGAAGGAGTTGGAGAAGAGGGGAATGGGGGATAACGCGTGCTTTTTGCCTTTCAAGGAAGGAAACGACGTCGTTTTCTGTAAACCGGCCGGATTCCGGTCCGATCTGACCTGCCAATAACCGGCCGGTTCAGTGATTCTTGAACGATTTTTATTTTACGATTTTATATACTGGATCAGACCATTTTTTTATCGGGTTAAATTGGTTCGACCGGCCAACCCAATCCGATTTTCAGAACATAGTCATACGTAATGAGCTTCTTAACTACGGATTTTTTATTTATTTAAAAATAATAGGAATAAAATTAAATATTATAAATATTTTTAAAAAATATCGTAAATATTAATAACAAAAAGTATATATTGCTTTTTTTATTATTATTAAATCTATAAAAAGAAGTTTTGATTTATTAAGTAGATTTAGTCTTGAATGGTTACAAATAACATCAACAAAGCTTTTATACCACAAACAAAACAAAATTAACTGTATGTATAAAACAAATTTACTAAACTTTATCATATATTATATTTACAGTATTAATTTTTAAAAATAGATTTTTTTTATTATTTTATATATAATATTTTTGGGTCATTTTTTTTTTTACCACATATCTATTTTTTATCTAATTTACTGTCCTAGTTAGATGTTTTACTGATTTTTACTTCACATATCTAAATTAACTGCAAAAAAAATTTACAATTTTTTTAACAATAAGCACTGCTTATCTTAGATAATTGACAGAGTTAATTCTAGATTGATTATCTATATAAACAATTTTGGTGAAAGATGTTTAAGTATTTTTTGTATAAACGTTGAAATAATCTAAAAGTACAATTTTTTTTTTGTGACTGAAATAAATTAAACAAAGAAAAACAAAACAAGGAACTGCTTAAATAGAGAGACATTCTCGTTTAAGACTATTCTAAAAGTACAATTTAATTCAACTAGAATAATTGGCGTTGAATTTACCTAAAATATAATATTTTTTAAATGTTGAGTCAATAATTGATTTTGTACTTTATGATGACAAACATAATTAAATATTTTCTATTATAACTAATCATTATGATGAGCATTATAAGAATTAATCAAAGATTTTTTTTGGTTGCCTACGGTATCCCCCAATCCGACAGGTGGATTGGAGCTCCATTCAAGGGTCTGCCGTTAGCCGATGGGATGTTACATGCACAAGACGGGATTCGAACCCCACACTTACTTAACCGAATGAGTGAGCTAATCACTCGACCAATCTAAGTTGGTTAGGTAATCAAAAATAGTTTCAAGTCAAGTTAGGAAAAAATATGCAAAACCAAGACAACAAATAATGCACTCCAAAATGGCAAAATCCGATCATATATATATAAGAAGCTACTGTATTCGAACTTGAGGAACAAAGAAGAAAAGATCTTCTCCTTAATGCCAACAGCCATAAGCATAATTGGTGCAACAACTAGTTTTGTGAAAAAGAAAATTATATCAACCTTAAAGAAGAGTATATTAATCTTTATATAAGAAGAACAAAGACAAGAAAAAAGGCAACCATTGAAGTAAAATATGATTTGATATACAAACCTATTTTTTTATCATATTGAGTTTGTTCTTATTCTCTTGTGTCTAGAATTAAGATCAATTTGAAAGATAAAAAAACAGGTAAAAAAAGGAACTCATACAAAAAACAAAATTTAATCATTATTTGAGTGTTTGTATTTGAAAGCGTACCGGTTAGAGTATACTTAGTTACCATTAACTAGGTTAGATTAATACTTAAGTGATTTACTAAATTTGAAATAGTTTAAGTGGTTTACAAGAGTGTGAGTCTCTTCGCACTAGTAGTTGTAATTCAATTTGATTATAGTGAAAATTTTACCATTGTTGTGGTGGAAATTAGAAATAGATTACCAAGGATGAACCAAGATATATTGAAGTGTCACTGTTTTCCTACTCTTTTTTTTTTACCGTTTCAATTTTGTTCTACACGTACGAGATAAAACCAGAAATTATTTCCTAAATCAGATTTTTGTATAATTTATTTATTTAAATTTAAAAACAGTTCTTTAATTCAATCTTTTCTTCTTAACTCACTTAAAAACCTTCATAAATAAAAAAATAAATAAAACTAATATGATTAATCCAATAATGCAACCAAATTAAATAAATAAATAAATAAATAAAACTAATCTGATTAATCCAATAATGCAACCAAATTAATTAATGAGAGATGACAAACACCGACGAAATAAAATTAAACTTTATATATTTTTATTGCAAACTTATTTTATTCAATATTTAAGATTCTAGAAAGTGATTAAATAATAATTCCGTACACCATTACTCTATATTAGAAACTTTGGCTCAAACTTATCATGTGTTGATGAGTAGAACCAATAATGCTGCCCACAAATAACACAACTGTGCCCCAAGATTAAAAAAAAAGTCTATTGTATGAATTTCTCCCTTAAATTTGCAACCACATACATGCATGTATATATGTAGAAACTAGAAATTAAAGTATGTTGTTTGAAAATACGCAAAGTGAAAATGTACAATTTTACTGGCTCCTTTTTGCTTCCATAATAAATTTAGACCAAAGATGAAGCCATATGAAAATGATAGAAGTCCCTTCCTTTCATGTGAGAATTCTAATTGGAAGTGAGAATCTTTGCACTTTCTTATCTTGCAGATCTAAGCAAGACGATATTGGACATAAAAACTGTTCTATATGGAAACGGTGAATCAGAGCCAATTTCAGATGCGTGTTCTCAAGTCACTCATGAGCTCTTCAAGAAGGATACATTTCGCCTTGTCCTCTTTCTTCCAAATATAAGTTTTTTGACACGCTTTTTGAAAAAATAAATTCAACTTCCAAAATAAACATTTAAAAAAATTACAATTTTATATTAGAAAAAATCTAATCTAATTTCTAAACAACATCCGGACTAAATTGTAGCACACGAATGGTTGCATGCAACTCTTGTATAGCTGTCGGAGGCGGAGAAGCTGTTGGGCGACAGTAACCTGTATGCATGAAAACTATACAACAAATTGCAAAATCAGTACTAATTTCAAGCATGTCAAATTTGTCACTTAGTAATCAAAACTAGTAGCTCCCTTTTTATAATAATAATACGTACCTGCACCAAGATCCGAGTCACATGTGTAAACATCAGTCCTCCATAGCTAGCCACCTCTGACCTGAACATATTAATATTAACTCTCAAGACTTGGTGTGGCATCAGAATTCAGATACTAGAGGCTAAAAGCATATTTCAATTTCATACATTAGGTTCCCAAATAAAAAATATAGGTACATTTTTCTAATAGCAAAGTGAACAAATGAAAATTTCCATCTGATCTCATTCAAATAATTTCATTAACTGAATTAATGTATAAAAAATTCATGCCAGCATCAAGGAAGCATTAGTGAAAAGTATGCATTAAAATCACATAAAACATTGACAAATGGAATGTAAACATTGCATTGACTGCAACGATAGCAAGCAACCATAATGAATCAAAATAAAAATCTTAAGCTTCTCTTCAACATAGAAGAAGACTGGAACTATGTTGTCTGCAATGCCACAAATAAAGCGTGTATCAATTTTAGCATGTTTCATGTCAAGCTTACCTCTATATAGCAAGGTCCATGTGTCACAATTAAATTTATTTCATGCCAGTTTTTCAGTCTTCGCTGATTTTGTTATCCTTCCAACAAATCTGATCTCAAAGATAAGACTAGAGATTTATGCTGAAGATATAACACAGCCAGCTGGTCTTCATAAACAATAGTGCAATACAATTACATATAAAATATAAACCACTTTTGACATAATACAAATTTACTAACTTACTAAGGACTTCAACTGCTGAAAGCCATTCCTTGGCGTCAGCATGTAACGTCTTGACCAGATTTTTGGCACTGCTCGATATGGAAGGCCAAGCTTCCGATGAGAAATCAATGCGTCCATGAAGAATAGCATCAAATATACCCTGTTTATTTTCTTCATACAAAAGACAAGAATAACATGTGAGAAAGATTAGAAAGCAAAACTAGTCTCCAATCAATACAAAATATCTAATAATGAACAAGAAAACAAGCTTCCAGAACCAAGCACACACATCTGAACTGAAATGAAGCTCAAGAATCAATAGCCATTGAAAATCATAGCCATTGAAAATTTGAGCCAATGGCTGAAGTTAGCACTTAGAATAGGATATTAAAATAGTATGTTTACCTTCATGGAAGCCTCCTAATAACAGCCTCATCAAGATCAAAGGGCCTATTTGTAGCAGCGAGAACAAGTACACGCTCTTTATCTTTTGTTCGCAGACCATCCCAATTCATCACAAACTCATTCTTCATTTTACGCATAGTCTCATGTTTGCCAGGAGTTTCACGTCTTCCTAACATTCTGTCGACCTGACAACAAAAAAAGATTAACCAGGAAAGTTTACGGAGAAAGATAACAGAAAAGGAATACACATAGATGTGATACTAACCTCATCGACAAAAATAACACTTGGGGCAATCTTGCTGGCTAGAGAAAAGACAAAAAAGAAGTCCCCACCTGAAAAATTGATGTATGTTAAAAAAAAATCAAGCCTATATCCATATATCCTGTGATTGATTAATGCAAGACACATGAATAAAAGGAACCTTTAATTTTGGATCAATGCATTTACATATTTTAAAGTTAATTGCACAAAACAAAGAAAATACATGAATATTGATCATACTGAACATTCCACAAAAGATGATATACTATTTAAAAAAAATTATGGTACCTTGATAGTCTCGCTTAAATTTCCAAAACCATGTAACTTGTGCAAGGGGGCAGAACTACCAGCGGGCAGCTGCTCCAAGAGCACAAATTATAATAATCTCATCAGAATCATATTTCTTTATTTCTCAAGATGATCAAGGTTATCAATTATGTTAAAAATCAATCAATTTTCTAACAATTTTTGCATGAATAAGCATGACACCAATATATCATCATTAATCGTTACAAGACTACCCAGAACTTCAATGCAAACAGCAGTACATAAGCCTATTACATATCTTGAAGGTTGAAACTTCTTCAATGGAGCTGCCTGCAATTGAAACTCTCTTGTCTAACTATTCAATTCCATTAGACAACAATCAAATACAAAAACAAAAACGAATTGAGCACTCACATAGTTGCATAGAACTGCCAATACACCTTTATCACGGATACACTGCTGCACCAAGACCATTCTAGGTGGCGGTGCACCAGACACTCTCACACCCTCAAGAAACCCCCATTTAGTATTTCTTTAGCAAAAAATTAAAGACAAAAATCAGAAACCATTCCAATAAGCAATTTACATCATAAACAAACAAAATAACAAATGATCATATCACTCAAACCTTGTATCAAGTATCTGTACTATTCGAACAAATGCATGTGTATCATAATAAAGTACAATTCATATACTAAGATTAAAAGAATACCAGTGAATGAATCTCATTATCCAAGTTGAAATAAATTTTATATACTCCAATATAAGAAATCAGTACAATTCATATATCAGTAGTGACTTGATAGTTTTCTAATGCAGATCCCACTGATGACAGTGCTTTTTTCTTATAGTGTAATTTGTCACAAATTATGAATTTATCTAAAAATTTTATTCATTCAGACTTCAAATATGAATATGACAAATAAAAACCCTAAAAAACAGTAAGATTTGTACTTCTTAGATAATTTGAAGAGCAACACGATCTTTGACACTGACACCAGGGTTAAGGAACTCGCACTTGGCAAGAATCTGAAGAGAGAATAGCAAGTATGTGAGCTGAATTGAAAGCCAAAGTAACTAGTGACTTAATGCACGTTGATCAGCACTTCAATATATAGATAAATGCATAAATCAAACGACGTAAGATGCACAGCACAAAGTAATAGCAAAAGCAAATCTTATTCTGTATTAATCAATACTTCAGCAGAAGAACAAAAGTACAATCTTAATTACACGTAGCAGATTCACGAGAATCAATAAGGCACAGGAAAAGTAACAAAAGTCCAAATTCTATAACGAGAACATCAGAAAGAAAACAACCCCAGCACAATCAGCAATCAGAGTTCACCGCCACAGAGCCTCAGAACAAGATGGAGGGTGGACTCCTTTTGAATGTTGTAATCAGCCAGAGTGCGTCCGTCCTCAAGCTGGTTCCCAGCAAAGATTAGACGCTGCTGGTCCGGTGGAATCCCATCTTTGTCCTGTATCTTTGCCTTCACGTTATCAATAGTATCAGAACTCTCCACCTCTAGCGTTATCGTCTTCCCGGTTAGAGTCTTCACGAAAATCTACATCCCTCCACGCAAATGGTTTTCTAATGCAGATCCCACTGATGATAGGGCTTCCATTTAGCAAAATAAAAAAAAATAAAATAAAAAATCAGAACAAATAATCAGAACCAACAAGAAATAATCATAACATAAAATCATAAAAACAAACAAAACAGAAACAAACCCTCAGAAAAAGAATTAGAACAAATAAGTAAAAAATCATAACAAAAATTAAATAATTTAAAGCTTAGCAAAATGAGAAAAAAATCAAATAATTAGAAGTTTGGACAAATAAAAAAAATAGAAAATCAAGTTTAGAAAAAACCCCTAACCCAGGAATCGAATCTTTACCGCCGACGCCAGCGATGCATCCGGCACCGAGCTCGACGGAGACGCCACCGATGGTTTCCTTCCGGATCCTGCTGCCGATTCATGGATAAACACCAGAGATGCCGGCACCGGTAATGATGACGGAGGAGGGAGAGTGAGAGTCCATGTAGAGAGAAAAAGAGAGAGTAGCGGAATGACGGTGGCGCTGACGGGTGGCGCGACGGGTGTGGGAGAGGGAGACGGCGGTGCGGGGCATGAGCGATGAGGGAGGGATGGACGGAGGTGCTGCAACGGGTTGGAGGGAGGGATTGTGACGGGTTGAGAGAGGGAGACAGCGGCGTTGTTGGGAGAGACATCCACACCTTAATCCTACTATACCGTATAACCAATCTCTTATTATTATTGGATTTGATTACACCTTCATCTCCAGAACCCAAAACATTGAACCCTATCACCTCCATTTCCTCACTCTAATGGCATGCTCCTTTCCCCGCCTCAGCATCATTCAAATCTAGTTATACATTCTAATACTTCAAACATGCTTCCATTATCTCATTATTCAAATTTATCTTTTACCATACTGATTTCAATAAACTGAACAATAAATCAATAACCAGCAACAATACCAACAATAAAATAATTCAACAATACCAACATTACCTGACAAACAGCAACAATGAATCAATAAACAGCAATTGGCAAACAATGAATCAACAAACAGCAAGTCAGCAACAATGAATTAACAAAAACAATACCAACAATAAAGTAAACAA
The DNA here is from genome assembly GCF_059453495.1 of Arachis ipaensis. Lineage (NCBI taxonomy): Eukaryota > Viridiplantae > Streptophyta > Magnoliopsida > Fabales > Fabaceae > Arachis > Arachis ipaensis. The sequence continues at coordinate 138,582,081 of NC_142443.1, forward strand.
AGCCAACAAACCGCAACAATGAATCAATGATTATTGAACAAAAATTAGTTAAATTACATACCTGATGGGTGGCTCGGGCTCCATATTGACTTTAAATGACTTGAATCGGTGGCTGGGTAGGGGACTGGGAAACGCTGCTGGGTGCTGCTGGCTGGTGGCGTCACTGGCGTGGTGTTGTGCTGGTCTGCTGGGTCAGTGGGTGGTGGCGTCGTGCTGTGCTACTGCTGCGTCGGTGGCCCGAAATGGTGCTCTGTCTGCTGGGTGCGAGCCTGCGACGGTGGTGCTGGCTGTGGCTGGGGCTTCGTGGACCGTGGTGCACTGTGGGGTGAAAAGGTCCAGGGAGCAGTTGGTGAAACGGCTTCGGCGTTGGGAGGAAGGCTTCGAGGTGGTGGGAGCCTGGGAGGAACGGTCTCTCGCCGTCGACCTCGAGACTCAAGAACGTGGGTGTGGGTGACTGGGTGCAGAGAGCGGGATTGTAGAAGAGACTCAAGAGAGCGCTAGGTTTCAATTGGGGGTGGGGGTTAGGTCGCGCAGCCGCAGCGCTCATTTGGGGGTTGGGGGTTGGTTTTTTAGGGTTTTTACTTATCCGGCCCGGTTCGGTTCGGTTGAAATTTCATGGTTATAACCGAAAACCGAATCAAACCGCAAAAAACAAAACACATTTTTCGATTTTTTCGATTTTTAGTTTGTTCAGGTTTTTATTTTTTTGGTTCGATTCGGATCGATTTTAAACACCCATAGGAGAGAGGGAGTTATGGCTATGTTAGGGGTGCAGAAATGAGAAGAGCGAGTGACGGCAAACTGTTTAGGAGAATAGGGTTTCCAAATATATATATATATATATAATAGGTTAGGAAATGGGTACGCTTTTAAAAAGTGATGAAAATAAAAACAAATTAGTCATGCTTCAAAAGCATGCTGGTTGATTCCTTTAAGCCACTCTTTTGAAGTGTGTCAATAAAAAGCATGGTGATAAAAGTTTTAAAATGTCACTATAATATAAATCTATTAGCATGCTTTAAAAGCGTGCTTGTTATTCTCTATGACCACGCTTTTAAAACGTGACAAAAAATGCATGATCAAATTTCTAATCAATCGCCACTCATATAAAAACATGGTCATTGACCCTTTTTCAGCATACTTTTGAAGTGTGAAAAAAACATAGCCAAATCTCTAATCAATTTTAAAAGCGTGACAAGAAAAAAGTGTGTTGATAAACCTTTTTTCTTGTAGTAATGGCTATGAATACAAAAATTAATAATAATAATAATAATAATAATAATTTATTATTATTATTATTATTATTATTATTATTATTATTATTATTATTATTATTATTATTATTATTATTTGTATTTTGATTATAAGTCTAATTTGATATTATTTTATAAAATTTGACTACGAATATAAATATGTTGTTAATTTGTATATATTTTTTATTTAGAAAAATAATTTTTTAAATTATCTGCAAGTAAAGAAAATAGTCCAATCATATTCACGTTGAAGTTGAACCTACTTATTTCATTATGGCAACTATTTTAATTAAGATGCTAAAAACATCTTTTTATGATGATCTTTATTTAAAAAGTGTGATTTATTTGTTTAGTCACACTTTAAATAAAAGTAATACTTTTATAACATATAAAAATTAAATCCTATAACTTATTATTCAATAATCAAAATAAAATATTTTCATATAATGACAATCATAAAATTTTCATTGGAGTATATATATTAATGGTAAGATTTTTTTCTTAAACATGTGTGAGTTTTATATGTGAAAATTCATGTGATGTCATTTTTTTTGCAATAACATGTGAGAAATTTAAGAATATATATTTTGTAAATGTGTTGATAATCAAATATTAAAAAGAGTCAAATATTCTTTATAGAGTTAGTATTGGATAGTTTCGTTTAGTTTTAAATAATGTATGTGGCTAACGAAGTAAGTATGCAAGTGATTTTTTGATCCGCAAGCAAATACGAGCACAAGTGTCGGTTATCAAGTTATATGTTGAGTTTGAAGAATTAGTCGAGGTTGATTTACCAGAACCTAATATCGACTGGACAGTTTATAATAGTGAAAGTGAAGACGAATTTGAGAGTTTAGATGGGGTCCGCAGGGCTAAAGATTTTTATTTTTTTTATTTTTATTAAATAAAAGAGTGATTACTACTACAAAATTAATAATTATATAATTTTGGAACACATTTTTTTCATTTTTTATTTTTATTCTTCTTTTAGTTATTAACTTTATTTATTTTATTTTACAATTTCGTATATATGTTCAAATTATTTGACTTATTTTTTAAAATAAAGATGGTTCTATTGACAAATATTATTTTGCACAATTTTATTAAAGTTAAAAATTAAAAAAAAAAGATAATAAAAAATTACATTATAATTTGACTATTTTTTATTTATATTTAATTTTTTAATTATTATTTTGTGATTAATTTTATTTTTTTTAAAAAAGTCAAATGGGCTAGCCCGCCGTCCCACCAATCCGCCATAAAATGGGGCGGACTAGCATTTTGAACCCACTTTAATTGGCGGGGCGGGTCGGCTCACACCATTTATGGTGCGGGACTAGGCGGGGCGGAATAAGTTGGGGTGGACTGACCCGCTTTGCCACCCCTAATTTGGAGAGTTTTTTTTCATGTAATTTTTGAATCCGAATACTATAAATGCACTAAAATTTCTTGAATATGTCCATATAGGTAAGTAGATTTTATTATTATCATTATTATTGAATCCTATAATAATAGTCAAGAATTATTTTTTGTTGTTATTGGTGTAAACATTGTTATTGTTATGGACAGACTGATTGTGATAATTTAAAATTATACTATTTGTAGGAGTGTAGATTATCAGGAGTGTGAATCTGAGCTAACTATATTTTATACAAAGTGTGTACAATACAAAATAAATTACGATTGACTATCATGGTTGTAAGACTTAAAATTTTTGAAAAATATTATTATGAGTTAATTTCAATTTATTAATTCATTAAAGACTTTATTTTTAGAAATTATTGTATTAAAAATAATTAAATTAAGTTTTGATAATTAAATTAAAAATTTTACTTAATCTTATAATATTGAATAATTTTCTATATTTAAACTATAAAACTTAATAGTTGTAAAAGAATAAAAATTTTATATGATTCGGGTCAAATAATTAATATTTTATAATTTAATACTCATGTTTTGGGAAATAAAGAGAATTAATCATATTATGTCTAATTTTTTTTAATTAGAATATTTATTAAAAAATAATTTATATATTGATGAACAAATAATATTTTCTTTGAAGATAATTTTATTAGATTAAACTTAGTTTTTAAAACCATTTTATACCCTAATTATATTATCAATTGTCCTCAAAATGAAACCCTAATTTGCTAATTCCTAAAACCCTAACCCTAATTTTCCCATTCCCTTCAGCCGCCACACCCCTTTCAACTTTTCCTTCCTTCCAAAATCAAACACAGACCCAGCACATAGCAGCAGAAAAAAGAAAAAAAAAAGAAAGAAATCAACAGAAAGAAAGAAAGAAAACGTTGAGGGAGAGAAGGAGAAATGGAGTTAGAGAAGAGAAGAGCGGAGAGGGGGATGGCCAGCGCTGGTGGGCCGAGCTGCTCACCGCCATCGTTGCTAGCACCGACGCGGAGGAGGGAGCCAGAGGAGAAGAAGCACAACGATGTTCTGCCGTTCCTCGCCGCGGATGAAGCTCGCCGATGCTGCACCACACCTCGCGAACCACTACTGCGTCGCGTCTATCGTCGTCTTCGCTGGTTCCGGTCGCCATCGTCGTCTCTGCCGTGAAGCCCGTCGCCGCCTTCCTTCTCGCCATGAAGCCAGCGGCGCCATCGTCATCATCACGGACTACTGCTGCGCGTGACGCCGCCGCCGCCTCTGAGTCCGTCGCCGTCAAGCAGAGCCACGGGCAGAGAGAGGATCCCCAGGTGAGAGAGAGAGAACCTGGGAGGGCCGCGGCCAGTCCAGCCACCGCGCCCAGTCACCGGCGTCGTCTTCGTCTGAACCACCGCCAGATCCGCCGCTGCCGAATCTTCTGGCTGCGCCTCTGTCGTCGACGGAGCTTGCCGTTACTGGAGGTGAGTCGGCATCGCGTTCTTGCTGTTTTGAGCCACCAGCGCCGCTGCTGCTACTCCAAAATTCCACTTCTGTTTCTCAGGGTTTGCTATCTCAGCCCCCTTGAAGTTACCGTCGGTTCTGTCCTTGCCGGTGAGGGTCACCGGAGCTGCTGCAATTCCAGTCTTTTGTTCCTCTGCTAAGGTTATTCTGTCGCGCCTTGTCTCGCTATAATGTTTCATTAATTAACTCTGTCCTACTTTACATAAATGTTCCTTTGTATCCTTGCTCAGCCTTAAACCATAGTAGATTATTAGATTCACCGTTGTTGCCGTTTTGTAGCTGCCTCGCGGTGTTGTTCCATCGTCACTGTTGCTGGAAGAAGCAGTCGAAGTGGCTGCCATGAGTTAAAAGGAAAGGGAGTTGTTATAATAGGTTTATGCGAACTCGGCTAATCGAGGTAGGAAATTGTTTTAAAGTTAAAATATTTTGGGATTGAATACCTGATGAGTTTAGCAGATTAATACAAGTGAATTAATTTCTGTGTTTAAAATGATTTTCTGCTGTGATTAGAGTTGTTGTGGTAGCTAGGTAAGCGGTTTGGAGGTGAGGCTGTAGCTGCCACTGATTGCGGGCCGAAAAGAAAGGGTTTCTTGATGCGTTTGGTTTATGAGTTTCGATTATTCGAGGTAGGGGTTTTTCTTAAAATCTATTTTACATTACAGAGTTGTTATAAATAGATATTGATGCAAAAAGATATACTTCTGTGATTATATTTATCTTGTGGATGTGATGGTTTATTGGTTGCTTGATTGCGTGAGTGGTGTATGGTTGTTGATAAGAAATCGGTTTGAAATGTTATTTACTTGATCATTATGAAAAGTGAATTTTCTTGGTTTTGGAGTTTACTTAGTAATATAAATGAATCAATGTTGGATGTAATTTGAGATATGAAAATAAATTGATCCTGGAGGCGGTTTGATTTTGAGTTAGACTGACTTTATAAATGATTTAATATTTGAACTGGTTTGATTTTAAAAAGAGTTTTATTATTGGAATTGGTTCGATTTGAAAAATAATTTGGTATTGGAAATAGTTGAATTTTGGAAAATGATTGAGATTTAGGAATGGTTGAGAAAAGGTTTGAGAAATGTTTGGATGGGACCCGAAAAGGGTGGCAGTGTCCGAGTTTTAGAGATGCTGTCGAAATTTTATAAAATTGGAAGTTTCGCTTAAAGTATTATCTGAAAAAAATTGGTTTTAAACATTACATGTTTTAGAGTGGATTTATTTATCAAAGAAAGAATTCTATTTTTGAATTGGGAATATTGATGAACGGAATGGGAAGAAGGATGATGAGGAATGACTTTGAAATATGATTTTCGAATGAATTTGAAAATGAGATATGGATTGACGAATGACGATGATATTGAGAATGACTTAGATGTCGATGAATGTTGAATGAATTATTCATATGGCTTATAAATTTGAATTATCTGAGACACGAGTTCCCTAGGTAAAGTACCATGGCTTGCCACCATGTGTACCAGGTTGAAACTCGATACTCTGTTGACCCTACGACGTAAGGGTGACCGGGCACTATAAATTTCCGGGAATGTTACCCCCATTGAGCAATATTGATTATTTGAGAAAAAGCTATGCATAGACTCTTGGGGATGCATGTCGAGGGACAGTCTAAGGTTTTTGGACTTGTCGGGTGGGCTGGATAACCGACAGATGAGCTCATTATTCATAGGACAGACATACATCATATGCATTTGTATGCTTTGCTTGAGTTTGAACTTGTTTTGGTTTGCCTAATTGTTAAACTGTTCTTAACTGATACCTGAACTATTTGCTGTAACTATTACCTAAACCTGTGCTTTATTTGTCTGTTTTGTCTGTGTTTGTTCTGGTGTGCTACTTTTGAGAATGAGCTATGGTGCTGAATTGATGATTGTGTTGATTAGTTTTGTGGTTGGTCACTGATTAAGATTTTCTTATAAAAAGAAAGGGTTTGAAATTCTGAAAGATTGAATATTGTTTCTTTGAAAAGGTTTTGAACGATTACCTATTGGTTTTTTTAAAAAGATTCATAAGGCAATGATAATCACTGAGCTTGAAAACTGTTTTCTTATTAAATATCTTCTTATGACAATTCTGAAACTTCGTGGTGAGACCGTGTGGTTAGATTCTCACCCCCTATAGTTTTACCTTTTCAGGAATTAAATGAAGAACTATTATAAAGAGTTATACTGCGTTTTGGTTTATATGATGTTGTATTAATTAGATTATTTTTCTTTCCTCGTCTTTGTTATTACAATTTTATAAGAGGGATAGGAGATTTGTGTTTTATATGTATATTATTTTATAAGCTATTAGGTAAGAAATCTTGTATATGAATCTATGTGTTTGTTTTTTTTTAAGATAAAGTATTTATTTCCGATTTTCAAAGAAATCAACGATATGGTGTCAAGTCACAGGCTCCTATTTTAATATTTAGTATATAAAGTAGTCGTAATACTTTTTGCTATCAGAGTGGCGCAGCCAGAAGCGTGACATTCTATTAGTAAGGGTGTTACAATGGCTAGCCTTTAAAAGAAAATTTTGTTGAGTTATAAGTTAATACAATGATAGTCAGACATGCATCAAAACTACCATTTCTTAGGATTATGCTAAGTTGAACTCAGACATGATTGTAGAGGTAATAAAGTCATTGGTTGAAACAGGTCCATTTTTAAAGGTGAAACATGTGATTATTGAAGTGCAATTAAAATTTAATTGTATGATAAATTACTGCAAAATATGGCTATCTAAGTAAAAGGTAATTGCAAAAATTTTTTGGTTAGAAGCAATGGTACAAAAAGAGCCATCAATAGCAGTCGATATCCAACTACACTAACATACCATGAGGATGAGGTGGTTAAGAATATTAAGATAATGACGCGGTTATTTTGAAACTTTTATACTTGTATTAAATCATTAAAGAGATGCAAATCAATTATACAAGTAAATGATACATATCTGTATAAAAAATACAAAGAAATTCTCTTAGTTACAATTTCTCAGGATGACAATAATAATATTGTGCCTCTTAATTTTTTATTATACTATTTAGTTTGTTAAATATATGTATTAAGTGATAAATTCCTAAAACACTATAATATATCATGTCTTTTGTTTTTTTTTTTAAGTCTAATTGTATTTATTAGTTATATTATTTATATATCATTTTTTTAACAATTTATACTTTTTAATATCATTTAGTTATAATGTTGTTAAAAATACATAATATTATCATAATTTATAGAAAAAATTAAAATACAAAATTAAATTTAATTTTAAACATTAAAATATCATATTCAAACTTACATTTTATCTAAGAGAGTTATATTTTTACAAATATTTAAATATAATCTAAAATAAATAAATAAATCAATAAATAAATAATAACTATTTAAAAGAACAAAAATTAAAAATGATAATATGAAGTCGAATAAACAAATTTGAATTGAAATCCAATTTATATATAAATCTTTTAATTTTATAATTATTAAATTTAAAATTAATTTATATTTTTTATAAAATATATATTCATTTTGTTTTTGTGCAATACGCAGGCTAGTTGAAATTGAAAATAAGAGTGAGAGAAAAATGATACATACTGAAGAAAGAGCGAATGAGGCCGGAAGCATACATATTTATGGATCTAGAAAGGTTGGACGCATGTTGCGCAAGCAATATGTCCCTTTGTGTTGTAGTGCAATACACTCTTTATACGAGTTAATAGTCAAAATCGTCCTTGAAAAATGCCTCGATCTCTATTGTCGTTTTCGAAAGATAAAGTTAATCAAAATAGTCTTCGAAAGATAACCGAGTTATTCACGTTCGTCCTTCGATCATCTCCCTCGTTGAGTTGGCTAACGTTGGCTGATGTGTGACGTTAACTGCCACCGTGGCAGACGCCTAGATGTCCCCTGCTATTGCTGACAAGGTAACTATGGTGAAATAGTTCAAATCAGTCCCTTAGTATTTGAACCCTAATCTTCAATTCGATGATAAATAAGTCGCTCTCAACAATCAGAGGGCCATATACTTGGGTAGACCTTGAAATTACTAGTTTGTAGTGAGGATGGAGGCAGGAAATGGAGGTCGTAGCGGTGGGGTTTCATTTCCGTCGAACAGCAGTAATAGTTCCAGCGCTTCAATGCGAACCAGGAGGAAAACTCTTGAGGAATCATGTTTCTGTGGATCGAAGGCTGTGATAAAAAATCTGGGACAACAGAGAACCCAGATAGATTATTCCATGCATGTCGAAGGTACCGGGTGAGTGTTCTGGAAAAAGCTAAAGGTTTTTCATCTTGTTTTGTGTTGTTAGGTGTTTTTCAATTTTTTGTTTTCTGATTTTTGAATTTGCACAAGGACAGTCACTGCAATTACTTTAAGTGGGTCGATGATGATGACTATCAAGGGGTGGCTGAAGGTGGAACAAAGAAAGATTATAGAACTAATTTGCAGGTTGAAAGTGGCTATGATGAATGGAGGTTGAAGGTGGCATGGAGACTGGGCAGCTTGGAAGCTGAAGTTAAAGCTTTGAAACTACTATTAATTTTCATATTTGTGGTAGTTGTCATTAATGTGACCCTATGTTGTTTGTCATGTACTTCCAAGTAAACCAAATTCTGTTGATATGTCATGGTGTAATGAATGGAATGGCTTGAATGAGAATACATGTTTCCATTTGGTTTTTTAAGATTATGACCAAACTAATCCATCAAATGTTGCAAACTAATCAGAATCACTGATGCAGTAAGATATATTAAGCTATAAACACAATCAGTAATCAAAGTACTCTTAACATTGTGTTGCCATAGAAGGCTAATTGTCACATTGTCTTAAGGATAAATACCACAGCAAATTTATAAGGTTTTACATGAAGATACAAACCTAAAAATAAGACTAGACCAAAATAAAAGGACACAATACAATTTTCAAATACACAGCTAACCACAATGTTTAATATAGAACTTCAATTGCCCTATGCAAAATATAGCAAGTACCCCCTACAAAAGAAAAGTCAAACAGAATACATTTCTTTCTAATCAAAGTCATTTATTAGTCTTCTTTGGGGGCTTGAAGCCTAGAGTAGGTACGAAGGTCATAAAGTTGGCAAGCTTCTTAGCAGTGGCTGAACTTGCCCCCTTGATTGTCTCAGTAGAGATAGCCACTGGTGCAGCTATAGTAGGTTTAGGAGAGGACCTAAGTCTGGCTTTCCCATTTTCACCGGATTGACATTGAAACAATAAGTCCTCCTGTACGCTTCCATCTTCAACCAGTCATGAAAATACTCTTCAACCATTTTGTCATTCTTATCCTGTATTGCTAATATTATATGCATTCATAGCATTCCTTACAGAGATAATTAAAAGATTAATTAAAATTTGTGCTTGACTGAAGATGAACATAACTAAGAGAAACCTTGTTCCAGATGCAAAAAAGGAGCATTAAAAATAATTGAAAATGAAAAACAAACATGAAAAGAGGAAGAAACTCTCATAGGTATGAAATGACTATCAGATTATGTATCATTCACTTCATTCAACAATCGACAAGTATAATCGCCTTTTTGATAATTAATGCATTTTTTTTTAATCATAGAACACAATACCCAACCAAAACCAAGAAAAACTTCATAGGAACAAAGGGAGTGTTATGGTACCTCATCCAATTGTGCATTCACCCTTGGGCATACAATTTGACATGGTGGGGATCCCTATACATACACAGATGCATACAAATATATAATGTCATATTGTCATATCATATCATGAAAATCTTATAGAGTAAAATGCTTGCAGAAAAATTTTTCACATCAATTCAATTCCTTCATAGTATATCAGGACCAAATTAGTGCCTAATTACTCAAACCTTACACTAATCATTACCAAATAAAACAAATTATTAAGCTAATTTCTTTTCTCCCCAATCATAGAGCACATGAATTATGCAAAATATAAAATCTACAAGTGCCAAATTTCTAAAATTAGCTAAGTAAATAAGAGTGCAAGTTAGGAGAATAAGTGGTACATTAAGCAAAACTCCAAAAGGAAAAAGTGAAAAAGGAAGCAAATTTGTATATGGGTTAATGCATTGATAAGAGCGAGAATGAAAAAATGGAAAAAAGAAGGTACCTTGGTGAGGAAAGGAAGGTTGGGTTTAGGAGAGAGACGGAAAGAGAGGTTGGAGTGAGAGAAGCAAAAATGATTGATTTTGGGTTTGGGTTTTGTGGGAGTAGGAAGCGAAGAAGATGCGGAAAAAGCAGTTGAAGTGAAAGATGTCATTGTTGTGTTGATGAAAGGGATGAGTGAGTGCAGTGTCAAATTTAGAGGTTAGCATTCAATCAAAACTAAACTAAACGACGACGACGACGACGACGCATAGAGAGAAAGTTGTTATGAGGTGGGGTGATGCTTTGCAATATTTTTAATTTCTTTTGGACACTAAATGACGACGCATCAGGGTTTGGAGGCCATTCAATCAAAACTTCGTCGTTTTCGTTGTCTGCCACGGTGACAGTTAACGTCACACGTCAGTCAACGTTAGCCAACTCATCGAGGGAGATGACAGAAGGACGAACGTGAATAATTCAATTATTTTTCGCAGACTATTTTGATTAACTTTATCTTTCGGAGACGAAAATAGAGATCGAAGTATCTTTCAAAAACGATTTTGACTATTAACTCTTCCTTACACGTTATATTTCTTCTAAATGGTAATCTCAAATCTATGTAAACTACCGTTTCTTATAATATTACAGTGAATCTGACGTTGTTCTTAAATGGTAAAATAAAAAATCGAATTATTTTGCCTAATTTTAAAAATATATATATATATATATATATATATATATATATAATATATATATCAGGCACGGACTCATGCATATTAGGGAGTCATTGCATATTTTTAAACCCAAAAAAAATAATATATATATATATATATATATATATATATATATATATGCTTTTATTTTAAATATGACCCACTACAAATAAATTAAACCCAATTATTAAAAGTTTAAACCTATTTTATTTTTTTATGATTTTGACTATTAATTAACCTAATTAAATTTAGTCTTCTTCTATTTTCAAATCGTAGGCCGTCACTCATTTATTCTCTTAAACCCTTTTCTTAGTTTCATATTTTCAACCTTTTTTTTCTATTCTTTGTCTAGTGGTCATCTTCTTTTCCTCAAAAAGTAAATTCTCTATTTTGTTTTATATAGCTCTCTATAACTATATATATCTTTTAATTTCATTATTTCTCTTTTTGATATTTTTAATTACAAATTTTAATTCAAACAATTATAGTTTAAGTATTAATTTATTTTTTTATTCTCTTCATGAATTTATATATTTTAGTTTATTCTCAATTAGTGATCCTTATTATTTATTTGTTTATCTTTCGTTGTATTCTATTATATGTAATTGTATTGCATATAAATTTTTAAAGTGAATGGATCAATTTATTAATTTAGAATATATATTTTTTATTTTTAGAAATAGTAATGGAAAAATATTTTAAAAGAAAGCTACCATTAGAATCTGAAGTCACTCCATTAGTCTCTTCTAATAAAAAGAAGTTCTTCGAATTCAATCTGAAAAGTCTGGATCTGGACAACGACCCAAAATTTCAAATTATGATCCAAATGACAGAGAAGAAGTTAGACGAGCTTATTTGCAAAAAGGTCATTGTCAACCAAGAGAACATGATTTTTCACAAATATATTTTGGAACTTCTCACCATAAATTCAATTAAATTGATCATGAAACAATTATTCAACATTTTCAAAATATGAAAACAAGAAGAGAAGTACTTTCAAGATTTGAAGCGAAGAAAGTTAATGGCTAATGTAGTTGTTAGTTTTTTTTATTCGAATAATTAATGTGCATTTTTATATTTTTAAATTTAAATTAATATATATTTTGATAGTAATGTGTATTATTTTTGCCCTCAACATAAATTTTTTGAGTCTGTTATATATATATATATATATGTTTGTGTATTGTTATATATTTTGTATAAGTTTATACTATCGCTTCTATTATTCTCAAGTTTTTTTTTAAATATCAACCTAGACTGCAACTATTAAAACTATATATAAAAAAATTTCTATAAAAAATTAATTAAAAGATTCATATTTTGAGCTTTTATTTGTTAGAATGAACAAACATGACCATACTTCTGAAAATCAGATTAAAATTAATTCGTTCCACCCAATTAATTAAAAATTGGCCAATTAATTTGGTTTAATATAAATCGTGATAGAGAATTAATTCAAAAATTAAAAAAATCGATTAACTAGTCAAACTGATATAGTATTTTAACAGTTCATCCGTTTAAAATAATAAACTACAAAAAATTAAATCTTTTTAAAAAAAATATCTTATATATATTAATATATTATTTTATTATATGAAATAATAAACTACCAAATATATATCTTTTTAAATCTTTTGAACATTTAATTCTACGGTTCAATAAGCATTCCACAAGCGGTTTGGTTTTCAAACTTCAAACATGATATTTTATTATATGAAATAATAAACTACCAAATATATATCTTTTGATTATTTGCTGTATTTACATGAAGCTAGTAATAAAAATTTGTTTTATTAATGTTATTATTGTCTCTTTTTTATGAACAAGAATAAGTGACTTTTCTAATAATACTTTTATTGTTTTTATTTATTGTGAAAATCATATTTACCATGACGGCCTTAAATAAGAAAATAAAGACAAGATGTAACAGAATTATCTGTTGTTCATAGCAAAAAGTTATTTTCATTCTATAAAGGAAAAAAGAAAAGGCAAATTCATAAAACATACTTCAATTTAAGTTAAATATTTTCCATGATATATTTCTATGTTATATAGTATATACACTTTCTATATAAAATTATTGAATAAATTTCTATGTAAGTTGTTTTATTTGATCACAATAAATATGATTCACAATACTTGTTGGAATCTTATTCACAGTTTATCTACTCCTTGAAGAAATCAGTTATTTTCATATTCATTGTCACCATCATTGAATTCTTTATTGAAATTGTTCATTAAATATGCCAGTTTTTACTTGTCCTACATTATTGTCTTATTTCATCTATTTTTTGTTCTCGTGCTTCAGTAGTGTTCAAGCCATTCTTTCTCTTTTGATTTCCCATTAATCTTTTTATGCCATTTTTCGTTGGAGAACGTTTGCCATAGGTATTTTTCTCAACTCCTTGCTTCACCTCTTTGTTTCATTGTAAAACCTTTATGATCTTAAGTGGCTTCGACTTGACTCTAAGTTTAATTTAGTGCATTATTCTTGTTATGATTCCGATAAGCTAATTTGGCTGCTGAGAGTTTAATTTAATTTACACTTGAAGCTATTTTGTTGCTGCGTTACATCATCAGTTTTTACTTTTGTGGTAGGCAAGAGTCACTTCAATTTCTTTTTACTTAGAATTTGATACATATGTTGCTCCTAATAAGCGATGAATGTTGTTTATGCAGTTGAATAATTTTGGAAAAACAACAGCAGATGTCACCTTGCTTTTCACATGGACTGTAAGTGAAACTTTTTTGTTGACTATTTACTATTACCTTGGGGTGCTTAATGCAAACAATTGATGTATGCATTCAGATTTCTGTTGGAGGACTTTCTGAGTTTACTGGCAATCATTTTAATTCAAAGATGTAAGAAAATTGTGACTTGTTCACCTTCTTTGTGAAAATCTCCCATTTAATTGCTTTTTATTCTAACATTCAAGATACATATTATGTTATGCTAGGGCGAATGACAAAGTGCATGGTGTTATTCTACATCACAAGTAAAGCCTTAACCCTTACTATATTTTTGAATGATAAATAATTTTGGAATTTATCAATTAATTTAGATGATACTATAGGACTACGAATGAGCGACCTCCTGTCACATTTGCAATTGCAGCAGAGGAGACAGAGGATGTGCATATCTCAGTATGTCCTGTCTTTGTTATATCTGGTGCTCACAAGGGTATCTCGGCTAAGGATATGTGAAATGAAATTAAACAGATTAAGAGGATAACTTATAATTTTCACAATATTTCATTGAAACTTGAAAAATATTTATTCATTGTTTCTGTTATATTAAGTCATTGGTTCCATCATGTTTTCTTCTCCTGGATAAAGCTGATTATTCTTTCTAGCTTCTAAGCATTATATATAACACAAGCACTTGGATTTTCCTTTATTTGGGTATCATAAATAATTTCTTGTCAATTATGACAATTACAATGTTGAAGACTTCAAGTCCTGTCAAGCATCACTGTTTCAGAATATTGGAAGCCTAAACAATTACCCCTTTTGAACTCTTAAAAATGATGTATCTTGTAATATCTTAGGGCAATCTTTTAGGATTGGTTTTTATAATTTCTTACATTACGTCATTTTTTATCTTTATTTTAGTATGTTGATGATTCTATGATTTTTCAAATATAGGGGTTGTTACTTTGTAATTTATATCATGGTACATCTCATCATATCAGAATGGCTGAGTTGATTAAAGAGTGAATACCCATCCGGCCCCTGATAATTATCTCGAAAGGACGAGGCCCCAAAAAAAAAAAACACCCAATCCAGCTCCTGATATTTTTTTTTTGGCACAGGGGCCTCGTTGTCCTTTCAAGGTAATTGTTAGGGGCTGGATTGGGTTTTTTTTTGTCAAGAACCTCGTTGTCTTTCGAAGTAATTATCAGGGCTATTTTGAGTTTTTTCTCTTGATTAAATAAAGATATGATGATGCAGATTGTAATGCTGTTTTCTCAGCTTTTGTTGCTTTTTTGTTCTTCTTATCCCCACCCCATCCCCCTTTTTTCGTTGATTGCACTTATTGAGAATTATATCCATAGATATATTTTTGAAGAGCCAGACTATGGATAAAATTTTCTCTTTTCTTTTCTGTTCTTTCTTTGATGTCAAAATTTAGATGATTTCCCAAAGCATGCACCATAGTTATAATTGCTAATAGCCTAATAGATTTCATGAATAACTTACTAAAGCTTCTATGAATTGGTGACATAGGGCACCAGCAATGGGAGGCTCAGATTGAAGACTGGCAAAGACCAATCCTTCAAGACTAAAGACTTCCTGAGTGGTAATGCTCAGTTCTTTATTAACTTTATTCTTGTACTTTAAAAATTCAGAAGCATTCAGAGTTGTGCAGGTACCCTACAACCCTTCTGAATTTTGTTTTTGGTGACTTATAACCCTTCTGAATGAGCTTTACTATCTCAATTCTGGATTCACAATTTGGACAGGTATTTCTCTAAAACATGGGTTTTATATATTAGCTAATTAAGCCATGTTTGTTTGCTTTAAACTTTTCAGACTCTGTATGATTATGTGCTATGAGTTATGACTGTCTTTGTCATCAATTTGTGACATCATTCTCTGTTTTGCAGATGGTTCAGGTCCAGTGCATAGTTCAGCTAGCTTAGGGGAAAGAAAATTTTCGCTGGATGGGTTCATATATGATTTAGAGAGTCCGAATTTATCGCCCCAGAGTTATACTGCTATGAACATTCTTGAAAGATTTAGCTCTATACACACTCCAACTGCATCAAAGTTAGCATATGGAGTAAATCTGCTTCAAGAAGGGGAAGAAAACATTGGTCAATTTCTTTATCTTGAAGGCATTGAGTATCCAATGTGGAATACCTACCTTTGATGTTCATTTTTACTCATCTTTTGCACTGCTCATGCTTTTTCCAAACTTGAACTCAGTGTCCAAAGAGACTTTGCTGCGGCCGTAATGATGCATGATCCTGAAAAAAGGCAAGCTCTAGTTGATGGCTGAATGGTTCGCAGAAAGGTTCTTGGTGATGTTCCTCATGATATTGGAGTCAATGATCCATGGTTTGAAATAAATGGCTATAATCTTCATAACACAGCTATGCCTTATTTGCATGCTTTATTTCCATTGGTGCAACTTGTGAAGTAGGTTTGTTAGATTAACAACATATGAAGCTGCATGGTCCAAGGATGGACTTGGGTATAGTACCTTATTACTTTATCCCCTTGATACTAAAACTTGTGGAAAATTGCAGCATCAAGTTGATAACAAGTAAGCTTTAACCACAGAATCAGAAGGTTATGTCAGACATTTTAGTTATCAATAAATTTTAACCAAATTAGTCTCTAACTCTATGTTCTTAGACGAATAAATTTTTACATCAAATTTTGATAAAGAACTAGACAAATTAATCCTATCATTATTTAATAAAGACATAACAGTTTTTAAAAGTTTTTAAATTTCTAAAATCAATCTCTCTATAGACAAATAATAAGGTTTGAAGACTGATTTGGTAATAAAAATTTATTGAAAATTAAAATGTCTTGACTAAATACTTTTTAGAAACCGATTCAGATATTACTCAATAAAAAAACTCAAAATAAAGCTTTCTGTGTTTTATCATGTTTTATTTTTGAAATAGTTAATGAAGGTTGATTCTGCTATTAATCAACAGTTATGCTTTTCAAATTCATGAAGCATGGGACACTTCAACAGAGATTCACGCAAATACTCATAGTAATCCCTAAGATCTGAAAAGCGTGAATTATAAAGGACAAATATTCTTTATAGACAGCGTGTGTTAGTATCATGGTTCTGAAAACCGAACCGGACCGGCCGGTTCAACCAGAAAAATCGGGAACCGGTCACCTAGCCGGTCCGAGTAACGTTAAAAACCGTCTAGCAAAAAACCGGTGGAAAAATCGGTCGAACCGGCAGTTAACCGGTGAACCGGGAGAACTGTCCGGTTTTTTGGCGGTTTTTTGGTTTGAAATCAGACATGCAAAACGACGTCGTTTTGCCCTATTTAAAAAAAAAAGAAAAAAAAAAGAGAAAATGGCAAAAGCAAAACGCGTAACCCTAATAATCACAATCAGTTCCAGTTTTCCCTTTCCAACGCGTCATTCCCACACCACCCCCACCTTTTCATCTCATCTCTGAGAATCAGAAACCTTACCCTAACCTAACCCCAGCCACCAGCCCGCCATCACAATCCTCCATGGCCGAACTTTTCTTCTCCGTTAGATGGTGCTTTCGCCGCCGGCGGGAATCGTGGGTGCCGTCGCACTCTTCTCATCGCCAATCCCTTCTCATCTTTCCTCTTCTCGTCACCGTCGCACAAAGGAAGCGTTGACCCCGTGGCATAACCGTCGCGAAGGTTTTCCGGTCGATCGTCATCTCTTCAAGCGCGCGCTCTCTCTCTCACTCACTCTCTCTGTGTCTGAGCTTCGAGCTCTCTGTCGCTCTCTGTTCGAGTTCACTTCCCTTGTTCCGTTGTCATCAGCCCGTCGCTTCCTATTCCTCCCTCGCCTCACTTTCCTTCCTCCTTCGCCGCCGGTAAGCGCTGCTGCTTTAATTAATATTGCTTGGTTTGTACATTTGTTAATAATACCGATTCTGGGTTTTGGGTTCTTTGATTTCTGATTCTGAGTTTGATAATTTTGCTTAATCTGAGTTACTGATTTTCTGAAATAATGATTGATTGAATGATTTGATTAAATATTTTCTTTGCTGGGTTAATTTGTTTGAGTTACTTTTGTTGAAGGTTAATTTATTTTTGCTGGGTGTTGAAGATGGAACAGGAACAACAGCCAGAAGACATTATTTATTCAATTTGTTGAATGGTGATGTAATTATGAATTCAATTTAATTTGGATTCTGACTGTGGAATTCGATTCAATTTAGTTTTTGCTGCTGATATATTTTCAGATTAGTTTGGATTCATAGTCTGATATGTTTTCAAAAACAGTGTCAATGTGCTTCTATATATCTGAATCAGTGTATTTCAAAGTCGTTCATATGGTAAACTGGTTGTTATGTATCAACAAACTATGCTTGTCTGTACTAATATACCTTTGTTTTGAATAGTATCATTCAATCTATTTATACTTTACAGCTACAATTTAAGTGTTGCTAGATGATATGTATACAAGCCATGCCAATTTAAATTCTTTTGGGTTTCTTAGTATCACTATATTTCTCTTTTTTAATGATCTATGAAGTTGTTTAGTTATAAACTTTGATGTTTGAAGTTGTTTGTGGACCTCTAATATTAAGTTATGGATAGTTTATTATGTGAGATTTTAAATTTTATTAAGTTAGAAATTATTGAATTTATATATTTAAAATTATTTTTAGGTTTTTAAATAATTTTATTTAATATTTAATTAAACCGGTTGAACCCCGGTTGAACCCCGGTCGAACCAGTGAACCATTGAACCAGTGACCTCACCGGTTTATTGACCGGTCCGGTTCTCGCAACCTTGGTTAGTATTTAGTGATTTCCTTTAGTTTTAAATAATGTATGTGCATGGCTGACGAAGCAAATATGTACGGAATGTTTTCGATCTATTAGCAAACACGAGCACAAGTGTCGGTTATTAAGTTATATGTTGAGTTTGAAGAATTAGTCGAGGTTGATTTACCGGAGCCTAACATCGACCGGACAGAGCCAACTATATTTTATACAAAGTGTGTACAATATGGAACAAGTGGCAATTGACTTATCATGGCTAGTCTTATTAAAAGAAAATTTTGTTGGGTTATAGGGCAGTACAATGATAGTCACCATGCACCAAAACTATCATTTCTCAAGATTATGCCAAGCTGAACTCAAACATAATTGCAGAGGTGATAAAGCCATTGGTTGAAACGGGTCCATCTTTAAAGGTGACATATGTGATTGTTGAAGTGCAATCGAAATTCAATTATACAATAAGTTATCGCAAAATATGGTTGTCTAAGCAAAAGATGATTGCGAAAATTTTTTGTGGTTGAAAAGCTTCTTATAAAACTTTACCGTCGTGATTTGAAGCAATGGTACAAAAAGAGTCATCAACAACAGTCGAGATCGAAACTGCACTAACATATCGAGAGAATGAGGTGGTCGAGGATATTAGAATAATGACGCGAGTGTTTTGGAACTTTTATCCTTACATTAAAGCATTAAGGAGCTGCAAACCAATCGTACAAGTAGATGGCTCATATTTGTATGAAAAATACAAAGGAACTCAGTTAGTTGCAGTTTTTTAGGATGACAATGGCAATATTGTGCCTTTTAATTTTTTATTCTACTATTTATTTATTGAGTTAAAAATTAACTAATATAATTGATGATGACAAACATTAGATTATTAGGCTAATTACACAATTAGTTTTTAATCATTTTGGTTAAGTAATGCAGGCTAAAACCAATACACAACAGCACCCCAATTGGATGAAATTAAAACAAGACTGATGGGCTGTACAAACAAAGGAAGCTCAAAGGATTCAAAGAAATGAAACCATCTAAGCCAATGTAATCAAACGGGTTGCTTGATGGGTATCCGATCCAAGCCCAACAGCAAGCATTTCCCTCATATTTGCTTTCACAAAAAGCTACGCTCACTTTTTCCTGTCTTAGTCAGAACTCAGAGAAAGAAAGAGAGAAAGCTTAGTCCCTAAGTTGTTCACAGAAGAAGAAAGAAAGAAAAGGTTAAGCAAAGAAAGGTTGAGGTATAATCAACCATATCAAACCAAATCAAGCTAAAGCAAAGGTTAAAGGTAATCCATTTCCTATTGCATGCATACTACTTTCTTCTCTTCATCCCAACTCTCTGCCACTCCATATTGGGATACCAGGAAAAGATGAAGTCTGTTCTTCACTACTGTGCATCTACGGTCATAAGTGTGACTTGGGGACCAAGTTGTTTTTCAATGGCCAAGATCTGGGTTTACCATTGAAAATGTTTATTTCTACTGTTATGTGGCTTTCGGTCAACATAGAAGGGTCAGAACCAAAGTTTCTATTTTGAGGATTAATGGAAAAAAGTGAGATGGTGGGTTAGTGAAGCACAAAGCTCGAGAGTTAATCTAGGAGAGAGAAACTCAGCAACATGCAAGGAGATACAAAAGAAGATTTCTCACCATTCAGAAAAATAGAGGAGAGAAACCAGTGTTTTGGTGAGTGGTGTTTTGAGAAGATTGAAGAACTGTTGATTGATGGTTTAGAAGTTATAATAAACTCTCGTTGTAAGTATAGTTACTAAACCAAGCAATCAACCTTTCTTACAAAAGTTTTGGTTGTCACAAGTAACAAACCCCTTTAAAATTGATAACCGAGTATTTAAACTTCGGGTCGTCTTCTCAAAGAATTGCAGGGAGGTATGTTCTTATTATTGGTTATGAGTTTGTAAATTGGGGGGTTTTGGATCAAGGTAAAAAGTTAATTAAGTGACAAGTAAAATAAAATAATAATAATAAAATCTCTTGGCAAGATATGAAAACGGGAAGTCCTATCCTAGTTACCCTTATCAATTGTAATGAGAATTGGATTTTTCTCCCACTTTGTTAACCTCTAACTATGAAGGTAAGTTAAGTGGATGAATCAATTCTGATTCCTCAAGTCCTAGTCTTTCCTCGGAAAAGTCAGAGTTAGTGGAACTCGAATTAATTCTTGAAGAATTCCAATTTCAATTAACAATGAGTTTGATAACTCAAGAGTCTCCAATGACTCAACCAAAGCCAAAGGGGAAAAATCTAAATTATTTATATAAATAAAAGAAAGCAATCATAAATCTGAAATACCTCAATTAACTCTAATAAAGATATCAAATGTAACATGGAAGAGTTCATAAATTAAATTAGGAAAATAAATAAAAAGAACATTGAACCTGGGATTGAGAGTCACTCCTAAAACTAAGAGAAGTCCTAAATCTTAATCCTAAGAGAGAGGAGAGAACCTCTCTCTCTAAAAACTACATCTACTCCTAAAATTATGAATGTGAAAGCTTGTCTATGAATGGATGCAATCCCCCACTTTATAGCCTCTAATCTGTGTTTTCTGGGCCGCGAACTGGGTCGAAAACAGCCCGAAAATCGCTGGAGGAGAATTCAAACACGCTGATTTCCGTCACTGCGACGCGGCCGCATGGAGCACGCGGTCGCGTCGTCTAGCGTCAGAGCAACTATGGCATATTATATATAAAATCGAAGCCCCGGACGTTAGCTTTCCAACGCAACTGAAACCGCGTCGTTTGGATCTCTGTAGCTAAAGTTATAGCTGTTTGAGTACGAAGAGGTCAGGCTGGACAGCTTAGCAATTTCTCCAACTTCTTGTATTCCTTCCACTTTTGCATGCTTCTTTCCCATCCTCTGAGCCATTCCTGCCCTGTAATCTCTGAAATCACTTAACACACATATCAAGGCATCTAATGATAATAAGAGAGGATTAATAATAAGCAATTATAAGATCAAAGAAGCATGTTTTCAATCATAGCACAAAATCAGGAAGGAAATATAAAACCATGCAAATATTATGAATAAGTGGGTAAAGAGTTGATAAAATCCACTCAATTGAGTACAAGATAAACCATAAAATAGTGGTTTATCAAAGATCTCTCTGAAGAAGTTCATCAACTTGGACAGTACTTTCTTTCAAAGAAGGTGATGAGTTTGAAAAACTCTAATTTAATTTGATGATGAACAAACATTATTAATTTAATTAATTACAAAATTATCAATTTCAATTTTAATTCATACTTGTTTATTTGATAATTTTTGTTGCCTTGCAGGTTATGCATACTGGGTATAAAAACAAAATTAAAGCCCAAATTGTGTAAAGAAATACATTCAGCCTTGTGCAAAAGTGTTATATGATTTGTGGCTGAATTATTATGCTTGTTGGGCTAGGAAAACCAACTTGTAGCCCAGCTTGATGGTTGGTCCGAAATAAAAAAAAAAGGGAAATAGGGCAAAATATTTTTCTTTACTCATTTAACTTGATAAAATCCATTTACTCAATGTTGCATGCTTCAACGGATCACACCTTCACCTTTTGGTGGAATTCAAATTTTATTAAGTGAAGTTAATACAGAACTTTGGAAACATGAGAGAGAAAAAGCAAAGTGATTTGATGGCATTAAGTGTAGCTTACACGCTACTAGGCATGGGTTTTGAAACAATTAATTCATTTTCATTCTCTCTCTTAACTCCACTAAAAGTATTTCAATTTCTCTCTTCTCTCTCTTCTTTTTCTCTTGCATTCGGTCACTTCACAGAGAAAGCATGGAAGCTAATGCAAGTTATCAGAAGCAAAAAGAAGAAGCTAGAAGCAAGCTTGAGGCCATAGTGATGATGGCATCAAGAAAAAGAACATCTGAAGTATGTTGTGGCTGAGATTTTCACCACAAATGGTAAGTTTTGGTGAAGAGATCTCAAGTTCTCCATACCCTAAAATGGACGAAGACCCATTCGGTCAGAGGAAGAAGATCCTTGGAAGGATGGCTTGTCTCAGCTTTTGATCAACCACCACAGAAGATAGCTTATGTAGCTGCATGGGGAAGAGGCAGAAGTTAGAGCAGAAGAAGCTGTCATCATCAAGAACTCATCAAGGATTAGGGATCCTTCTTAGAGTGCAAGTCAAGATGGATGGCTCGAATTGGTGAAGCTTGGTGCAAAAGGAAGACACAGAGGTAATTGCATGTTGGGTTTAACATTCAGTTTCCTCTCCTCTCTCTCTGGCCGAACCGGTTTGCATGAAGAAGAAGAAGTTGGCTCGGTTCAAGAACTTCAATCTTGGAGGCTTCCCCTTCTATAAATAAGGGAGAAAAGCCAGAGTTTGAAGTAAGGAGTGAGAGTGCAAGGCACAGAGTTCTCATAGCTACCTAAGCTAATAGAAGTTCTTCTCCTTCAATATTTTCTAGTTTCTAATTTTCTATTTAATTTTGTATGTCTTGAGTCTCATAGAAAAAAGGCAAATAGTTAGGTTTGTATGAAAAAGCCATAGAGCAGAAAAAGGCAGAGAGTGCAAAATTAAAAGAAAAAGCCATAGATGTCCTTAGAGGTTCTTTGTACATCTGTGTTGTGTTTCATGATTCTGTGGGAATTCCCTTGCAAGTTGGGTTAGCACTTAGCAGTTGAAAGCTTGGCTATGACCAAGTTAAGTTCAGGATTGGGAATTAGATTCTGGACTTGTCCCGGATAGGAAGGGTAGTTCCTAGGGAAAATTAGTGTATGTAATCATGATTATAGTGAAATTCCATCATAGTTGTGATGGAGACTGGATGTAGGCTGCATTGCACTTAGCAGCTGAACCAAGATACATCTTGGTGTGATTTTCTCTCTCTTCTACTCCATTTCTGTTTCTGCTGCATAGGAAACAAAACTGAAAAATATCTCCTGGCTGGTTACGAGACAAAAAGAAAATGTCTCTTGACTAGGCACGAGACAAAAATAAAAATATCTTCTCAAGCGTTCTGAAAAACAAAAGGTGTTATTAAGCAAAAAAGGGGCTAAGATTCAACCCCTCTTCTCTTAGCCACTGACAAACCATCAATTGGTATCAGAGCTTGGTCTCAAAGAGATCAAACTTTGCAGCTTGGAGTAAAGATCCAGATGGCAGAGAACAGTGGCTCAACCCTGGTGTCCTACAATCTGACAGAAGGACAGTCAAGCAATAGACCTCCTCTTTTCAATGGGAAGAACTACACCTATTGGAAGGAGAGAATGAAGATTTTTGTGCAAGCAGTAGATTACAGACTATGGAAGATCATCCTAGAGGGTCCTTAATTTCCAACCGTCACAAGTGCTGAAGGAGTAATTTCTCTTAAACCAGAAGCTAGTTGGACCGAAGAAGACAGAAAGAAGGTGGAGCTCAATGCCAAGGCTATCAACTTGCTCAACTGTGCAATCAGCTTCGAAGAATACCAACGGTATCACGATGCACAACGGCAAAGGAAATCTGGGACAAACTTCAAGTTACTCATGAAAGAACCACCATAATGAAGAAGACAAGGATAGATATGCTGAACAGAGAATACGAAATGTTCACAATGAAGGAAGGAGAATCAATAGATAAAATGTTTGAAAGATTCAACACCATCATTGTTGGCTTGGATGCTATGGGGATTAAGTATCCCGAATCTGTGCTTGTGAGGAGAGTTCTAAGATGTCTTACAAAAGAGTGGAAAACAAAAGCATTGATAATATCTGAGAGTAGTGGTCTTGATTCTATGACATATGATGACTTGAGAGGAAATTTACTTGCTTTTGAAAACACTTATTTGAAAAAGGATTCAAGAAGAAAAGGAATAGCTCTTACGTCTGTTTCTAACCCTCTGGATGATGAATCCAGTGATAACTCCTCTGAAAATGAATTTGCGTTGTTTGCCAAAAAATTCAGGAAAATGGTGAAGCTCAAGGAAAGAAGCAAGGGAAGCAGCTCCAGGAAACAAAAGAAAGATTTCAGCAAGGTGATATGTTACAACTGCAAAGAAACTGGGCATTTCAAATTAGATTGCCCTAAGTTGAAGGAAGAGGAGAAGCCAAATAAGGGAAAGAAGAAAGGTATGATGGCTTCTTGGGAGGACTTGGAAAATGACTCAGAAGATGATGAAAAATCAGAAACCAAGTCCCAACCATGTCTCATGGCAAATCACGTTGAACAGATAGTCTTTCATAACCCTGACACTGAAGATCTTTATCTTATAATAGACCACCTTTCTAAAAAAATTAGATGCTTCTTGCTTGGTAACCAAGATCTTGAATAACAAATCACCATTCTGAAAGCAGAAAATTGTTTTCTCAAAGATAAACTAAGGGAGGTTGAAGCTGCTGTTGAACTTGTTGAAGAAAACAAGCAGCTAAAAGCCCAACTTAAAAGCTGTGAAAGTGATCATTCTGTTGTTGCATATGTAAACTGTTTTAAAAGAAATGAAGAGTTGCTTAAAGAAGTCAATAAGCTTAAAGAAGACTTAGTCAAGTTCACTCAAAGTTCTGAAAATCTAAATCAAATCTTGGCTAGTCAAAAACCTCTTTATGACAAAGCTGGCTTGGGCTTCCTCAAATCTGTTGAGAAACCTTCTTTTGAAAATATTGCTTCATCTTCTAATGATACAAGGTTTCAAAACCCAACAAGCTTTAACAAAACAGCAACTCCAAGATTTTGTAGACTATGTAACCGAAATGGCCACTTTCCCATTCAATGTTTCTTTGGTGAAAGAATTATTGGTGACAAAGTTTGCAAAGTTGTTTTTGACTATAATGGATTGGGACATAGGAGATGGTTTAACATGAAAGGATCCAAGAAGATTTGGATACCTAAGGTCACTTGAGCTCATTTTGTAGGTATGCCTAGCATCCAACCGGAAGGACAATATGTGGTACATGGACAGCGGATGTTCTAGGCATATGACTGGAAAGGCAACCTTCTTCATAAAGCTTGATGAGTATGATGGAGGGTTTGTCACTTTTCGTGATGATGGTAAAGGAAAAATAGTGGCCATTGGAAAAATTGGTAAAAGTTTCTCATCTTGTATAAATGATGTTCTTCTTGTTGATGGCTTAAAACACAATTTACTAAGTGTTAGCCAATTGTGTGATCTAGGATATGAAGTTATTTTTAGAAATTTTATGTGCTTAGTTATTTGTGAAAAATCTGGGAATATTTTGTTTGAGGCTAAAAGGTGTAATAATGTGTATGGATTGACTCTTGAAGACTTGAAAGATCAAAAAGTAACATGCTTCACTTCTCTTGAATCTGAAAAATGGCTATGGCATAAGAGATTGGGTCATGCTAGCATGTACCAAATCTCTAAGCTAGTTAAGAAGAACTTGGTTAGAGGAATTCCAAATATTAAATTTGATAAGGATCTTACTTGTGATGCTTGTCAATTAGGCAAACAAGTAAAATCCTCTTTTAAACCAAAAGATGAAATTTCAACCAAGAGGCCATTAGAGATGCTACACATTGATCTTTTTGGTCCAACAAGAACTTAAAGTTTAGGAAGTAAACACTATGGTTTGGTGGTGGTGGATGATTACTCTAGATTTAGTTGGGTACTTTTTCTTACTCAAAAAAATGATGCTTTCCATGTTTTCTCAACCCTTTGCAAAAGAATTCAAAATGAAAAAGATTTAAAAGTTGCCCATTTGAGAAGTGATCACGGAAAAGAATTTGAAAACCAATACTTTGAAAAGTTCTGTGATGATTTTGGAATTGCTCATAACTTTTCATGCCCTAGAACCCCCCAACAACATGGGGTGGTTGAAAGAAGGAATAAAAGCCTTCAAGAGATGACTAGGGCTATGTTATGTGAAAATGAGATCCCAAAATTTCTATGGGCTGAAGTTGTAAATACAGCTTGTTACATTTTGAATAGGACCATTATTAGAAAAGGGTTAAAGAAAATCCCTTATGAGCTATGGAAAGGAACCCCTCCTAATATTAAGTATTTCCATATTTTTGGATGCAAATGTTTTGTACTTAACAATAAAGAAAATCTTGGTAAATTTGATCCAAAATCCTATGAGGGGATGTTTGTTGAATACTCCACCACTAGCAAGGCTTATAGAATTTACCTCAAAGATCATAGGACCATAGAGAAATCCAGACACATTTCTTTTTGTGATTCTAATTCAATTCTCAGTGCTGTGATAGAAGATGATACAGATTATGAAGATACTGTCAACAAGGAAACCAGTGAAAAAAATCCCAAGTCTGCCCAAAATGAAGAATATGTCTGTCCAGTTCTGTCTCGTAAGGATGGAGGAGACATTTCTATTTTGTCTCCTGAGCCAGCAAGAGAATCTGGAACAGAACAACCCACTGAAGCTCATCAAAGCTCATCATCACTCCGAAGGCCAAGAGAATGGAAGTCCATGAGGATAACCCCTCTCAAGGTGTAACAACAAGATCCTCCACCAAAAAGCTATCCGAACCAAGAAATTTTGCTCTCTTGTCACAAATGGAGCCCAACAATATAAAGCAAGCTCTTGAAGACCCTTCTTGGGTCAAAGCCATGCAAGAAGAGCTCGCTCAATTTGACAAGAATGAGGTTTGGATACTAGTACCTCATCCGGATGGTAAGAAGGTAACGGGTACTAAGTGGGTTTTCAAAAATAAATTAGGTGAGGATGGAAAGGTTTTTCGTAACAAGGCTAGATTAGTGGCCCAAGGTTATGATCAAGAAGAGGGTATAAATTTTGATGAGTCTTTTGCTCCGGTAGCAAGAATGGAAGCAATTAGGTTGCTTCTTGCCTATGCTGCCCATAAGGGTTTTAAAATGTTTCAAATGGATGTCAAATGTGCTTTTCTTAATGGCTTTATTGATAGAGAAGTGTTTGTGGCACAACCCCCCGATTTTGAACATAAAGAATTTCCAAACCATGTTTTCAAACTCTCAAAGGCTCTTTATGGCCTTAGACAAGCTCCAAGGGCTTGGTATGAAAGGCTTAGTGCCTTCTTGTTAGAAAATTAATTTCAAAGGGGTACCACCGATACTACTTTATTTATTAAAGTATCTAATGATGATATTCTCCTAGTTCAAGTTTATGTGGATGACATTGTGTTTGGGTCGGCCAATGAATCCTTGTGTGAAGAGTTTGAAAAACTCATGACTAGTGAGTTTGAAATGAGTTTAATAGGAGAGCTAACATTCTTTCTTGGCCTCCAAATTAAACAAACTCCTAGTGGCACCTTTATTCACCAAGGAAAGTATGCTAAAGAACTAATCAAGAAATTTGGCCTAGAAAATTTCAAACCAATGGGAACACCAATGCATCCAAACACTAAACTTGAAAAGGATGATGATGGCAAAGATGTAGATGAAACACGGTATAGAGGAATGATATGATCTCTCATGTATCTTACCTCCTTTAGACTGGATATTGTACAAAGTGTGGGTGTATGTTCAAGATTTCAATCTCACCCAAAAGAATCTCATCTTTCGGCTGTTAAACGCATCATTAGATATATTAAGGGAACTAGTGATTATGGCTTATGGTATCCAAAATCTGATGATTTTTGTGCAGTAGGGTTTTGTGATGCAGATTATGTGGGAGATCGGGTGGATAGAAGAAGCACATCCGGCATGTGTTGCTTCCTTGGAAGCTCACTCAACATGTGGTCAAGCAAGAAACAAGCCACAGTGGCTCTATCCACAGCCGAAGCTGAATATATTTCTGTATCTGCATGTTGTTCACAATTAATTTGGTTGAAAACTCAGTTGGAGGATTACAAATTAAAAATCAATAGTATACCCTTATTTTGTGACAATATGAGTGCTATAAACATTTCGAAAAATCCTGTTTTGCATTCAAGAACCAAGCACATTGAGATCAAATATCATTTTATTAGAGAAAATGTGCAAAAAGGTACTATTGATATTCAATTTGTAAAATCCGAAGAACAACTTGCTGACATTTTTACAAAACCTCTTTGTGAAGATAGATTCTGCTCTTTGAGAAAAAGTTTGGGAATGATAAAATTAAGATTTGTTGATAATTTGTAAATTTTTTAGTTTGTTTGGTTTTGTCTCGTAGGAAGGCAGGAGACAATTCTTAGGACATGATGAATGGGCCATGTTACAGGGGGAGACTGAACAGACGTTAATAATCTTGGGCCCCACCAAATTTCTTTGACCCTACTCTGACCCGTTTCTAGTTCCTAATTTTTTTTAATCATTCTTTTGGAAGGTTGTCATATCAAATCTTGGAGAAAGTAGTTGTTGTCAAATCAAATCTTTTCCCTTCCCTCATCCCTTGATTCTAGGAGCTAACCATTCAGTTTTGATTTTAAAATCCTTCCTTAGTTAATAACCGCGCCTTAATGGGTAATAACTACCCCACTTCTCTCTCCAATCAGCATTTAATGCTTCCTTAACCTCCCACCTTTCCCCGCTCACTTCGGCTCCTCTCTTCATCTTCCCTCTTCCTTCTCCATTTTTTTCTTTATCATGAAAAAGAAAGTTGCCCCAAGGAAGAGTAGCCGAACTCCCTTACCAAAAAGTCCTCCATTCTCAACTCCTCAAATCCATACACACATTCATATACACTCCACATCTTCTTCATCACCTTCACCATCAACAAAACAAACCGAAATAATGAGAAGGAAAGTGATAGCCCAAAAAACTTCATTCAGGAAAAAGCTTGGAAAGAACAAGGAACCAATCATGGAAGAAGAAGAAGAGGAGTCTCAAACCTCCATTCCTCACTCGCCACCAAAGAAGGCAACCCTACATGCGTCTGCCTGAAGCACTCAGAAGACCAAAGGTTACGTGCTACGTAACACAAAGGAACCACCGAACCTGGAATCCCTGGATTTCAAGAATAAATACAACAAAGATCATTCACATTTTGATCCTGGAAGGTTCAATTCTTGTGCGTCTTATGAGTTTCACAAAGATGTGTTGAAGAAACGTCACTTGTGTGCTTCACACATAGTGAACCTTGACTCTCTTGCTGCTAAATGAATCGACTTTATCACTCTCTTTGAGAATATGAAGTGGACTCCCCTGTTCAAAATCCAGAAACCCGTATACCCAGCCTTGGTTCGAGAGTTTTATGCAAACATGAGGCTGATTGATGGTGCAATTCATTCCTATGTGAAGCGGGTTTACATGACTCTGAGCAGAGAAACAATAAGCGCTGCCCTAGGTTATATTGATGAAGGACCAGCAGCTTATATGTCAGAAAAATAGGACTCTCAAGTTGGAGTCACCTATCAGATTGCTCTGCAATAAATCTGTGAGAATCTATCTGGATTGGATGGCACGGTCCCAACTCACAAAGCCCTGGGTTCAGAGAGAGCTTTGCTGCACAAAATCATTACTCACATTCTGACTCCACAGAGTGGATCTTACAATAGAGTAACCATTTTTGATTCTCTTGTACTTTTTGCTATTATCACTTCATCTCCTATTTTCTTTGCATATCTCATGGTTAGGCATATGTGGGATTGTGTTAGAAGCACCAAAAAGGCTAACCTTCCCTATGGCATATCTTTTACCTGCATCTTTGAATACTTCAATGTTGATCTAACTAATAAAGATGTAGAGAACAAAGTCTCATCAATTAAAGGAGGAGGAGTTTCAGGTAAAGGAACCAAAGGAAAACGGTCAATGCCCACTGACAGTGATCTTGAGAGCCGCCCAGCCGAGCCATCCAAGATGACAGAATCAATCAAGGAGGTCCTCACTGAGTTTACTAACATGTCCAAACTAATGGTGGATTCTTACAAGGCCGCTCGAAAGCAAGCATACGAAAATAAAAAAGCTTGGACAAAGTGCCAAGAAAGAGTGGGTCTAATGCTTCAGAATTTCGAAGAGGAGATGTGGGCTGCTGATAAGGATGATAAATCTGGATCAGAGTACAACCTTTCTGATGATTAAATTATTTGAATTCTAGTTCTGTTTGGATTATTTTGAAACTTTGTAGGCTGTTTGGATACTTTAGACCTGTGTTTTTTGTTAAACTCTTGGATATTTTGGTTATAGTTATATTTGTGTAAGTTTCATTATCTCTTTTTGCAGGTTCCCCTTTGATGACAAAAGGGGGAGGAAAGCTGAAAAATTGAAAAATTGAAAGAAACAGGGGCTAAAATCCTTTGTGATTTATGATCACCCCTGTGCACAAATTTATGACCTGTTTTGGTTGCTGGATTTAGAACTTAGTTGTTTTTTATTATGATTTGTTTTGGTTGATGAATTTAGAATTTACCTTTTTTATGATCTGTTGAAATGGTTGCTGATTTTGGAACTTAGATATTTTTTTTTGATAATCCCTTTATGTTCTGATAGGTGAATGAATACTGAATATCTTTGTGCTCTGATATGATTATGCTTGATTAAAAATGTTTTCCTTACTATAAACTGATAATTAATTTGCTCTGAAATGATGGCTGGAAAATGTTGTTTTGGCAAGCAGATTCTTTGGAATTATCAAGTGCCTTTCCTTATTTTTATGTACTCTGTACTCAAAATATTTTGATTGATTGAGCAGAAAATCATTTACATGATAACAAATGAGTTTTGTTTATCATTATGCCTCTGCTCATAAATCAAGCCATTCAACATCTCAAAATCCATATGTTGAATAACATAGTTGCCTTAGGCTTGATAAAATTGTTACAGGTTAATGCTTCCCTTGGTAGAATGGCATATATTAAGGGGGAGCCATGTAACAATTGGAAAGGGAAAGGAATCCTAATCTTCAAAGGGAGTACTCTAATCTTTGATTTCTTTCCATTTCGATTTTTAATAATAATGATTGTCATCAAGGGGGAGATTGATGAGTTTGGAAAACTCTAATTTAATTTGATGATGAACAAACATTATTAATTTAATTAATTACAAAATTATCAATTTCAATTTTAATTCATACTTGTTTATTTGATAATTTTTGTTGCCTTGTAGGTTATGCATACTGGGTATAAAAACAAAATTAAAGCCCAAATTGTGTAAAGAAATACATTCAGCCTTGTGCAAAAGTGTTATATGATTTGTGGCTGAATTATTATGCTTGTTGGGCCAGGAAAACCAACTTGTAGCCCAGCTTGATGGTTGGTCTGAAATAAAAAAAAAGGGAAATGGGGCAAAATATTTTTCTTTACTCATTTAACTTGATAAAATCCATTTACTTAATGTTGCATGCTTCAACAGATCACACCTTCACCTTTTGGTGGAATTTAAATTTTATTAAGTGAAGTTAATACAGAACTTTGGAAACATGAGAGAGAAAAAGCAAAGTGATTTGATGGCATTAAGTGTAGCTTACACGCTACTAGGCATGGGTTTTGAAACAATTAATTCATTTTTATTCTCTCTCTCTTAACTCCACTAAAAGTATTTCAATTTCTCTCTTCTCTCTCTTCTTTTTCTCTTGCATTCGGTCACTTCACAGAGAAAGCATGGAAGCTAATGCAAGTTATCAGAAGCAAAAAGAAGAAGCTAGAAGCAAGCTTGAGGCCATAGTGATGATGGCATCAAGAAAAAGAAAATCTGAAGTATGTTGTGGCTGAGATTTTCACCACAAATGGTAAGATTTGGTGAAGAGATCTCAAGCTCTCCATATCCGAAAATGGACGAAGATCCATTCGGTCAGAGGAAGAAGATCCTTGGAAGGATGGCTTGTCTCAGCTTTTGATCAACCACCACAGAAGGTAGCTTATGTAGTTGCGTGGGGAAGAAACAAAAGTTAGAGCAGAAGAAGCTATCATCATCAAGAACTCATCAAGGGCTAGGGATCCTTCTTGGAGTGCAAGTCAAGATGGATGGCTCGAATTGGTGAAGCTTGGTGCAAAAGGAAGACACAGAAGTAATTGTATGTTGGGTTTAACATTCAGTTTCCTCTCCTCTCTCTCTGGCCGAACCGGTTTGCATGAAGAAGAAGAAGTTGGCTCGGTTCAAGAACTTCAATATTGGAGGCTTCCCCTTCTATAAATAAGGGAGAATATCCAGGGTTTGAAGTAAGGAGTGAGAGTGCAAGGCACAAAGTTCTCATAGCTACCTAAGCTAACAGAAGTTCTTCTCCTTCAATGTTTTCTATTTTGTAATTTTCTATTTAATTTTGTCTGTCTTGAGTCTCATGAAAAAAAGGCAAACAATTAGGTTTGTATGAAAAAGTCATAGAGCGAAAAAAGGAAGAGAGTGCAAAATTAAAAGAAAAAGCCATAGATGTCCTTAGAGGTCCTTTGTACATCTGTGTTGTGTTTCATGATTCTATGGGAATCCCCTTGCAAGTTGGGTTAACACTTAGCAGTTGAAAGCTTGGCTGTAACCTAGTCAAGTTCAGGATTGGGAATTAGATTCTGGACTTGTCCCAGATAGGAAGGGTAGTTCCTAGTGAAAATTGGTGTATGTAATCATGATTATAGTGAAATTCCATCATAGTTGTGATGGAGACTGGATGTAGGCTGCATTGCACTTAGCAGCTAAACCAGGATACATCTTGGTGTGATTTTCTCTCTCTTCTACTCCATTTCTGTTTCTGCTGCATAGGAGACAAAACTGAAAAATATCTTCCGGCTGGTTACGAGAAAAAAAGATAATATCTCTTGACTAGGCACGAGACAAAAATAAAAATATCTTCTCAAGGGTTCTGAAAAAACGCAAGTGTTATTAAGCAAAAAAAGGGGCTAAGATTCAACCCCCCTTCTCTTAGCCACTGACAAACCATCAGAAGGATTCCGCCAGAATGAGGAACAAAATCAGAGGCTTGAAAATTTGGTTTATCACATAGCATAGAGGCTTTTGAAGCATCAATCTCCTTCATGTTTTGCTTATTGTAATTTACTTTTCAATGTTTATCTTTCTGTAATTTTTTGAGGTAAAAGGCTGAATGAGAGAATTATTGAAAGAGCCTAAGAATGGAAAAAGGCAGAGAGATACACATGAGTGAAAAGTCTAGAGTTATTTCAGATTTTTTTAAGTTGATTAAGTGTCTTATATCTTGTACCAGTGAGGTATCCATTTCTTAGTTGGGTCATCACTAAGAGTGAATAGTTAGGTATTAGCATAACCAAGTCAAGTTAGGTTAGAACTTGAGTGTGAAAGAATTGTGTCAATCCTGTGCAATTGGTGTATGTAATACTTTAACTATAGTGGAAATTCCACCATAGTTGTTGTGGAGACTGGACGTAGGTTGTATTGCACAAGGCAACCGAACCAGGATACATGGTGGTGTCAGCTTCTTTCTTCTCTGCACTGTTCTGTTTTCTGATATTCATGAGATAAAATAAAATTGTCTCATAAATTTTTCGCTGCTAAGTTCAAACAGATTCAGATTGAAAGTTTTTCTTAAAAGGGTTAATTCATTAAAGTAAAAGAAGGTCATAGATTCAACCCCCCATTCTCTAAGCCTTCTACAACCTTCAATTGGTATCAGGAGCTTTGGTCTCAAGAATCAAGCTTCACTGCTTGAAGCAAAGATCCAATGGCAAACAACTTGGGCTCAACCACAGTTGCCTACACTCTAATTGAAGGCCAGTCAAACAACAGGCCACCCTTCTTCAACGGGAAGAACTATGCCTACTGGAAAGAGAGGATGATGATCTTCATCCAATCCATTGACTACAACATATGGAAGATTATTGTGAATGGTCCCAAGATTCCAACAAAAACAAGTGCTGATGGAGTGGTGACTCCAAAAGAAGAAGTTGAGTGGAATGAAGACGATAAGAAGAAGATGGAGCTGAATGCTAAAGCAATCAACCTTCTTCACTGTGCTATTTGCTTTGAAGAGTACTGAAAGGTGTTTAGATGCAAGATAGCCAAAGAAATCTGGGAGAAACTCCAGATTACACACGAAGGCACTAAATAGGTCAAAGAAACGAGGATTGATATGCTGCGAAAAAATACGAGATGTTTAATATGAAGGATGGAGAAAGCATTGATGAAGTGTTTTAGAGATTCTCAATCATAATCAACAATCTTGATGCTATGGGTACAAACTACTCAGAACAAACCCTAGTGAGAAAACTCCTTAGAAGCCTCACAAAAGAATGGGAAACCACTGCCACTGTCCTAGCCGAGAGCAATAACCTAAGCCCTATAACTTATGATGAGCTGAAAGGAAAACTCGTTACCTATGAAACCACATACACAAACCCGGACTCAAAGAAAAAGGGAATAGCCCTCAAGTCAAAAATAGAATTAAAAGAGAGTGAGTCTAGTGCTGGTATTTCAGATAATGAGCTTATGTTTTTTGTTAGGAGATTTAGAAGGATGATGAAGAGCAAGGGCAAGTACAAGGGTTCAAGCTCAAAAGAACATAAGATGGACTTGAGCAAGGTGACGTGTCATCATTGCAAGGTGGCTGGACATTTCAAGCTAAACTGTCTGAAGCTCAAGAAGGAGGACAAAGAAAAGAAAGAAAAGAAAAGAGTACTCATGGCAGCTTGGGAGGATCTTGAGAACGACTCCAATGAGGAAGAAAATTATGAAGGTGAAGATAAAACCTGCTTCATGGCTAGAAATAATCATCTTGATGAGGTAAATTACTATGACTTGTCTATAGATAATTTACATGCTATAATTGATGATCTTACTCTAAACACCTCAAAACTGCTAGATAAGTACAATAAATGTAGATCTGAAAAATATGTGTTAAAAGCTGAAAATGATTTTTTAAAAGAAAAAGTGAAGGAAACTGAATGTGCTCTAGACATTATTAAAGAAAACAGATTTCTAAAATCTGAACTTGAAAAATTAAAAGGAAAGCACATTGTGGATCCTTCTCAAGAGTTAATTGCTGAAAATGAAATATTAAATGATATGATTAAAAGGCTAAATGGTGACTTAGCAAAATTTGCTCAAAGTTCTAGTAACTTGGACAAATTACTTGCAAGCCAAAGACCATTGTTTGAAAAATCTGGTTTAGGTTATATAACCAAGGAAAGTACAGTTTTTAATGATTCCTCTATGAGATTTGTGATTTCTTCGTCAAATACTATATCCACATCCAACAAATCTTGTATTGGATATGTTCCCACACTTGAGGAGAAATTTGATGAAGTTTACACAAGTGAAACTGAGCCTTCACCAAGAACTGAACCTACTTCAAATAGGTCAGGTCTGGAGTACATTTCGAAAAATGAGGTTGCTTTCAAGAAACCACCATTTTACAACAAAACCTCATATTCGAAAGTTCCAAAAGTTTTCAAAAATTCTGGTGAAAATGCTCTTGCAAAGAGGAACAATTATAACAAAAATCAGTTTGTCAAAAGAAATGCACCTCATCCAAAAAACAGAAAATTTCAGCCCTTTAATCATTTCCAGCATAGTAGCTCACCTCAATTTCAGCAACATGCATCAGGAAATCATTTTATTAAAATTACAAAAAATTTGGTCACTCATATTCACAATGCTTCATTGAAAAATGAATTGCAGGAAACCTAATTTACAATGTTGTGTGTGATTTCAATGCACTTGGGCAACCAAGATGGATTAACTTCAAAGGATCCAAATTAATTTGGATACCTAAGGTTACTTGAAGTTTTTTTATGCAGATTTGCCTAGCATCCAAGAACAAAAAGGATATGTGGTACTTGGATAGTGGATACTCAAGGCACATGACTGGAAGGTTAACTTATTTCATCAAACTAAACAAGTATGATGGAGGTTTTATGACCTTTGAAGATGATGGAAAAGGTAAAATAGTTGTTGTTGGAAAAGTAGGTAATGAACACTCTACTTTCATTGATGATGTATTTTTGGTAAGTGGATTGAAGCATAATCTTTTGAGTATAAGTCAGCTGTGTGACTTAGGATATTTAGTGACTTTCAAAAGACTTGAATGCTGTGTTGTAAATGAAACGACTAATAAAGTGCTCTTTGCTGCCAAGCATTGTAATAATGTGTATGGACTTACCCTTGATGAACTAAAGGATCAAAATGTAGCTTGTTTTTATTCTAAAGAATCTGAAAAGTGGCTATGGCACAAGAGATTGGGCCATGCAAGTATGTTTCAAATAAACAAACTTGTAAAGAAAGGGTTAGTAAGAGGTCTTCCTTTGATAAGGTTTGACAAAGACATCACTTGTGATGCTTGCCAAATGGGAAAACAAACAAAAAATTCATTTAAACCAAAGGAAGACATCTCTACTAAAAGGCCACTTGAATTGCTACACATTGATTTATTTGGTCCAACAAGAACTCAAAGCCTAGGTGGTAAACATTATGGCTTAGTGATTGTGGATGACTATTCTAGGTTTGGTTGGGTTTTATTTCTTGCACACAAAAATGAAGCCTTTTCGGCCTTTGAAATCTTTTACAAGAAAATTCAAAATGAAAAGGATTTAAAGATATCTTCTATAAGAAGTGATCATGGAACCGAATTTGAAAATCATTTATTTGAATCCTTTTGTGAGGAATTTGGAATATCTTACAACTTCTCTTATCCAAGGACCCCACAACAAAATGGTGTTGTGGAGAGAAGAAATAGAAGCATTCAAGAAATGGAAAGAGCTATGATTTGTGAGAGCAATGTTCCAAAATTCCTTTGGGCTGAAGCGGTTAACACAACTTGCCACATTTTGAATAGAACTATCATAAAGAAATTTTTGAAAAAAACTCCTTATGAACTTTGGAAAGGTTACCCACCAAACTTGGACTATTTGCACATCTTTGGATGCAAATGTTTTGTTCTTAATAAAAAAGATAATTTGGGTAAATTTGATCCAAAGGTGTATGAGTGCTTATTTGTAGGATATTCCATAACTAGTAAAGCTTATATAGTTTATCATCAAGATGCTAGGATTATTGAGGAGTCCATACATGTTACATTTTGTGATACTAACTTGGTGCAAAGTATTTTGGAAGATTGTGATGTAGGGAATCAAGCTCAAAAGGACAATGAGACTGCACAAAATCATAAAAATGAAAATTCTGGACAAGCTGAACCAGAAACTACAGCTGCTGAAAATTTAAGAGACAATTCCATTTTGTCTCATGAATCTAAAGGAGATCCTGAAACCAGCAGTACCCAGAATCCCTTGGTTACTAAATCTGCCTCCAAGTCCACCAGACCTCGTGAATGGAGATTCTTGAAGAATTATCCTGAGAAATTTGTCATTGGAAATGTCTCTCATGGGGTTAAAACTCGGTCTTCATCTAGAAAGGCAAATGAAGGAAGAAACATTGCCTATCTCTCTCAAATGGAGTCTCAGAATGTCAAAGAAGCCCTTAATGACCCTTCTTGGGTAAAGGTAATGGAAGATGAGCTTCTTGAATTTGAGAAGAACCAAGTGTGGACATTGGTTCCAAGGCCGAATGGAAAGAAAGTGACCGGCACCAAGTGGATATTTCGGAGCAAGCTAGGAGAGGATGGTAGCATTACAAGAAACAAAGCAAGGCTAGTGGTACAAGGATATGACCAAGAAGAAGGAATAGACTTTGATGAATCCTTTGCCCCTGTTGCCCGAATGGAAGCCATAAGACTTCTCTTAGTTTATGCTACTTTTTGTGGTTTTAAATTATATCAAATGGATGTGAAATATGCATTTTTGAATGGTGTGATAGATAGAGAAGTGTATGTGGAGCAGCCACCTGGTTTTGAAAATAAAGAGCTTTCTAACCATGTTTTCAAATTATCAAAAGCTCTCTATGGTTTGAGACAAGCTCCTAGAGCTTGGTATGAGAGACTTAACTCTTTTCTTTTGAAAAATGATTTTCAAAGAGGTACCACAGACACTACTCTATTTATCAAGAATTATAATGATTCTTTCATTCTAGTCCAAATATATGTTGATGACATTATTTTTGGATCAGCCAATGAATCCCTTTGTACTGAATTTGGAAAAATCATGACAAGTGAATTTGACATGAGTATGATGGGTGAACTTAATTTTTTTCTTGGGCTACAAATTAGACAAACTGAAAATGGTATTTTCATTCATCAAGAGAAGTATGCCAAGGAACTAGTAAAGAAATTTGGTATGGAAAATGCCAAACCCATGGG
This sequence comes from Arachis ipaensis, assembly GCF_059453495.1. Taxonomy (NCBI): domain Eukaryota; kingdom Viridiplantae; phylum Streptophyta; class Magnoliopsida; order Fabales; family Fabaceae; genus Arachis; species Arachis ipaensis. The sequence goes on from NC_142443.1 coordinate 138,620,484, forward strand.
AACTCCCATGCACCCTAATTTAAAATTAGACAAGGGAGAAACTGAGAAAGATGTTGATGAGACTAAGTATAGATGAATGATTGGCTCTCTTATGTACTTAACTTCCTCTAGACCCGATATTGTGCAAAGTGTTGGAATGTGTTCAAGATTCCAATCTAAACAAAAAAAGTCACATCTTTCTGCAGTTTAGAAGATCATTAGATATGTTCATGGCACATCCAACTTTGGTCTTTGGTATCCTAAGATTGATGATTTTTCTACAGTTGATTATTGTGATGCAAATTTTTCCGGTGATAGAGTTAATAGAAGGAGCACATCAAGCTTATGTTACTTCCTTGGAAAGTCCTTGAATGTTTAGTCAAGTAAGAAGCAGCCAACAGTGGCTTTATCCACTGCAAAGGCTGAGTATATAGCTGCTTCTTCTTGTTGTTCTCAGCTTATGTGGTTAAAAGCACAGCTTGCTGATTACAAGTTAAATACTGAAAATATTCCCTTGTTGTGTGATAATATGAGTGCCATTAATATTTCTAAAAATTCAGTTTTGCACTCTAAGACTAAACATATTGAAGTGAAATTTCACTCAATAAGAGAACATGTTCAAAAGGGGGATATTAGCATTCAGTTTGTTAAATCAAAAGAGCAATTGGCAGATATTTTCACTAAACCACTAGCTGAGGACAGATTTTGCATGCTTAGGACTAGTCTAGGAATTTTAAGCTATGATTCTTTGTTTGAAAGTTGCTGATGTGTTTGTTGGAGTTTTTGTCTCATAAACAAGTATGAGACAATTATAGGAAAGTGAAGAATGTTCTCTTCAATCAGCATTCTCTGGGCTTGTTGCACGTGCAGATTTATCTGGGCCAACCTCAAAAATCAGATCATGGGTAGTCCAATATGTTTCACTAATCCAAACCACCTCTGGGCCAAATATGAATGCTACATATTTTTTGTTGTTTGTTTTTGTTGGCTTGTGTGTTTCAGTTTTTTTTCAAAAGGGTTTTCAAATTTTAAAATTAATTTCCTGTTTTAATTTTTAAATAAAATAAAATCTTTCTCTTTATGATGTCAAGTCTCTTCAAGTCAAATCAGTGGTGATGCAGTTGCATGGTTTGAAAAAAACTTTCTTTTGCGTACGGTTACCAACATTTCTTCTTCTCCATCCATAACTCCTCCTCAAACCCTTCGGTTTCTCCCAACTAACTTTACTGCTTCTCTTCCTTCAAAAATTTGAAACCAACCAAATGAAGAAGAAAACCATAGCTCAAAAGCCTCCTCGTGAAAAGATATACAAGCTTCCTGCAAAACCAAAACCCTCAACTCGCTCCCAAGACCGAACCTTCACACCTTCTCCTTCTCCTCTAACCTCACCTCCTCGTCTGGATCCTATGGCTCGCACTAAGAATCCTTCCAGGGCCTTCAGCTAAGAAGACTCCACCACCGAAGGAACCTCCATCAAAACCGAGCGTTGAAGCCAAGTTCTTCGAAAGGGAAACAACCAGCTGTGACCGAACCCTCATCTGAGCCCACTCAACCTAAGACACGGTTTGTTCCCTTGTGTTCTCAAAGAGGTAAACCTCGACTCCCTCTCAAACCTGTTAGAGAACCAGACATTGATCCTTTTGCTCATAAATCCCCACTTCATGATATCTCACTCCAACTATAATCCTTATAGATTTAGGTCTGCCATGAACAATGACTTTTATGAAGGAGTTATTAAGTACCGTACCATGTGTCCCTCTTTTCTTGCTGATTTGCCAAACCTGAAAAAGAAAGGTTTCAATATGTTGAAAATTTGGAATTTTTAGACTTGAACCACCTTTTTAATATAAAAAATCATGTGTATCCTCTTTTGGTCAAAGAGTTTTATGCTAACATGACATATCATGAGGGCAGTGTGCATTCTTATGTTAAGGGCAGAGATATTATTTTAAATAATGAAACAATCAGTAATTTATTGAAATATACTGATGCTGGGGTTTAGGCTTATACCTCTGTTAAGTGGGATGAAGGAGTTGGTATTTTTTTCAATGATGCCTTGACTCATATTTGTGAACATGTTTCCTTGATTGATGGCATTACACTCACTCACAAAGCCCTAGGATATGAACGTGCTCAGTTGCGCCGCATTGTCAACCACATCATACTTCCTCAAAGTGGTGCATATCAAAGGGTTTCCTATACTAACACTCTAGTTTTGTATGCCCTGCTCACTAAAACAGAAATTTCATTTGCTTATTTGATGGTTAGATACATGTTTAACTCTGTTAGAAGTGAGAAAGACAAAGCCCTTCCTTATGGCATGTTTCTAACTTGCATATTTGAGTATTTTGGTCTTGACTTGTCCAATGAGGATTATAAAAATAGACATTCATATCTAAAGGGAGGTGGTGCAGTGAAACAACAAAAAGGGCCTACTCGATCTGAGAGAGTGGTTCTAGATGATGAAGATGATGAGTTCGTTCCTGAGGAATCTCCTCCTCCTTCCATTGAGGGCACTTCCATCTCCACTGGACAAAAATCTGCTCTGCTTAATGTTGTCAAAGACGTCATCCAGGAGTTCGTCTCCCAATCTAATCACATGATTGCCATGAGTAAGGAACAAAGGAAGCTAGCAAGCAAGCATGAGAATTTCCTCTGGAAATCAAGGGATAGAGTGGCTGTATTTATGAAGTTCATTGATAATCTTCAACAAGATGAAGATCCTGCCACTGATGTTGAAGAGGAAGCTTATTCAGAGGGAAATGGTTCAGATGCCAAGATTTGTCTCATGAAATTGCCGCTGTCTGCTCACTTTTGTCTCATAAAAACTGTTTCTTTTGTTACTTTTGAACTACTTTTGTTATTTCGGATGACTGTAATACCTTAACAACTACTGCATTTACTTTAAATTATTTTGGTGTTTTTCTTAGACTGTGCATTAACACTTTCTTACAGGTTATAAGGTGCAGATTTTTCCTTGATGTTGACTATGCTCCACCCTTGATGACAAAAAGGGGAGTAATAGCATGAGTAGTAATTTTTTTTTGGGTAAATTTAATTGCTGCTGCTGAATTTTTGTGTGATTTTTTATTACTGGTGCCACAATGGTTTTAGCGTGAAAATTTGATTTGAAAGTTTTGCTACTACTGTGATTCTATTTTGGCATGAAAATTGGAACTTGCTTTATATGATATGTGGCTGGTTTGCTCTTTTCAAACTTAATGCTCAGTTTTGTGTGATGACATGATATATTAAATACTGGGCTGAATTTGTGTTGCTGGTTATGTAATATCCCTTAGTCAAGTTGTATTATGTATTGTTCTTTATTGTGTTCTTTACAAGTATAACAAACAGGAAAGAAGAAAAGAACATAAATCCAGGGAGAGCTATCTTTGAAAAAGAAAGGGGGAGCAACACTTAAGCAAGTAACAAAAATCAAAGGGAAGTTTCTTAACCTTACTAAAATTCAATTCCTTTTTATTAATGTTTAATTATGTTTGTCATTAAGGGGGAGATTGTTGAGTTAAGAAATTAACTAATATAATTGATGATGACAAACATTAGATTATTAGGCTAATTACACAATTAGTTGTTAATCATTTTGGTTAAGTAATGCAGGCCAAAACCAATACACAACAACACCCCAATTGGATGAAATCAAAACAAGACTGATGGGCTGTACAAACAAAGGAAGCCCAAAGGATTCAAAGAAATGAAACCAGCTGAGCCAATGTAATCAAACGGGTTACTTGATGGATATCCGTTCCAAGCCCAACAGCAAGCATTTCCCTCCTATTTGCTTTCACAAAAAGCTACACTCACTTTTTCCTGTCTCAGTCAGAACTCAGAGAAAGAAAGAGAGAAAGCTTAGTCCCTAAGTTGTTCACAGAAGAAGAAAGAAAGAAAAGGTTAAGCAAAGAAAGGTTGAGGTCTAATCAACCATATCAAACCAAATCAAGCTAAGGCAAAGGTTAAAGGTAATCCATTTCCTATTGCATGCATACTGCTTTCTTCTCTTCTTCCCAAGTCTCTCCTACTCTATATTGGGATACTTGGGAAAGATGAAGTTTGTTCTTCACTGCTGCGCATCTACGGTCATAAGTGTGACTTGGGGACCAAGTTGTTTTTCAATGGCAAAGATCTGGGTTTACCATTGAAAATGTTTGTTTCTACTGCTGTGTGGCTTTCGGTCAACATAGAAGGGTCAGAACCAAAGTTTCTATTTTGAGGATTAATGGAAAAAAGTGAGATGGTGGGTTGGTGAAGCACAAAGCTTGAGAGTTGACCTAGGAGAGAGAAACTCAGCAACATGCAAGGAGATACAAGGAAGATTTCTCACCATTCAAAAAAAAAAGAGGAGAGAAAACTAGTGTTTTGGTGAGTGATGTTCTGAGAAGATCTCTCTGAAGAAGTTCATCAACTTGGACAGTGCTTTCTTTCAAAGAAGCATTCCGCCAGAATGAGGAACAAAATCAGAGGCTAGCAAATCTGGTTTATCACATAGCAAAGAGGCTGTTGAAGCATCAATCTCCTTCATGTTTTACTGATTGTAATTTACTTTTTAATTTTTATCTTTCTATAATTTCTTAAGGTAAAAGGCTGAATGAGAGAGTCATTGAAAGATCCTAAGAGGGAAAAAAGGCAGAGAGAGATACACATGAGTGAAAAGCCAAGAGTTATTTCAGATTTCTTTAGGTTGATTAAGTGTCTTGTATCTTGTACCAGTGAGGTATCCCTTTCTTAGTTAGGTCAGCACTAAGAGTGAATAGTTAGGTAATAGCATAACCAAGTCAAGTTAGGTTAGAACTTGAGTGTGAAAGGATTGTGTCAACCTTGTGAAATTGGTGTATGTAATACTTTAATTATAGTGAAAATTCCACCACAGTTGTGGTGGAGACAGGACGTAGGTTGTATTGCACAAGGCAACCGAACCAGGATACATGGTGGTGTCAGCTTCTTTCTTCTCTGCACTGTTCTGTTTTCTGATATTCATGAGACAAAATAAAATTGTCTCATAAATTTTTCGCTGCTAAGTTCAAACAGATTCAGATTGAAAGTTTGTCTTAAAAGGGTTAATTCATTAAAGTAAAAGAAGGTCATAGATTCAACCCCCCTCTTCTCTAAGCCTTCTACAACCTTAAATTGGTATAAAGAGCTTTGGTCTCAAGAATCAAGCTTCACCGCTTGGAGCAAAGGTCCAATGGCAAACAACTTGGGCTCAACCACAGTTGCCTACACTCTAACTGAAGGCTAGTCAAACAACAAGCCACCATTCTTCAACGGGAAAAACTATGCCTACTGGAAAGAGAGGATGAGGATCTTCATCCAATCCATTGACTACAACAGATGGAAGATTGTTGTGAGCGGTCTCAAGATTCCAACAAAAATAAGTGCTGATGGAGTGGTGACTCCAAAAGAAGAAGCTGAGTGGAATGAAGACGATAAGAAGAAGATGGAGCTGAATGCTAAAGCAATCAACCTTCTTCACTGTGCTATCAGCTTTAAAGAGTACCGAAAGGTGTCTAGATACAAGACAGCCAAAGAAATCTGGGACAAACTCCAGGTTACACATGAAGGCACTAAATAGGTCAAAGAAACGAGGATTGATATGCTGCGAAAAAATACGAGATGTTTAATATGAAGGATGGAGAAAGCATTGATGAAGTGTTTGAGAGATTCTCAATCATAATCAACAATCTTGATGCTATGGGTACAAACTACTCAGAACAAACCCTAGTGAGAAAACTCCTTAGAAGCCTCACAAAAGAATAGAAAATCACTGCCACTGTCCTAGCCGAGAGCAATAACCTAAGCCCTATAACTTATGATGAGCTGAGAGAAAAATTCCTTGTCTATGAAACCACACACACAAACCCGGACTCAAAGAAAAAGGGAATAGCCCTCAAGTCAAAAATAGAATCAAAAGAGAGTGAGTCTAGTGATGGTATTTCGGATGATGAGCTTATGTTTTTTGTTAGGAGATTTAGAAGGATGATGAAGAATAAGGGCAAGTACAAGAGTTCAAGCTCAAAGGAATACAAGATGGACTTGAGCAAGGTGCGTATCATCATTGCAAGGAGGCTGGACATTTGAAGCTAAACTGTCCGAAGCTCAAGAAGAAGGACAAAGGAAAGAAAGAAAAGAAAAGAGTACTCATGACAGCTTGGGAGGATCTTGAGAACGACTCCAATGAGGAAGAAGATTCTGAATGTGAAGATAAAACATGCTTCATAGCTGGAAATAATCATCTTGATGAGGTAAATTACTATGACTTGTCTATAGATGATTTACATGCTATAATTGATGATCTTACTCTAAACACCTCAAAACTACTAGATAAGTACAATAAATGTATATCTGAAAAAGATGTGTTAAAAGCTGAAAATGATTTTTTAAAAGAAAAAGTGAAGGAAACTGAATGTGCTTTCGACATTATTGAAGAAAACAGATTTCTAAAATCTGAACTTGAAAAATTAAAAGAAAAGCACATTGTGGATCCTTCTCAAGAGTTAATTGCTGAAAATAAAAGATTAAATAAAAGGCTGAATGGTGACTTAGCAAAATTTGCTCAAACTTCTAGTAACTTGGACAAATTACTTGCAAGCTAAAGACCAATGTTTGAAAAATGTGGTTTAGGTTATATAACCAAGAAAAGTGCAGTTTTTAATGATTCCTCTATGAAATTTGTGGCTTCTTCATCAAATTCTTTTCATAATCTCATCTATCAAATTATTAGTTACTAACCCAATATTTATTTCAGATCAAAGTGCTACAATAATTTTGGTACTATTTGATGGTGGAGAAAAAAAATTGTTGGACACAACTACTTCAAATCTAATGACACTCTTGAAAAGTAATGACATTCAAGTATCATCCCAATTGAAAATTTTGTACAACCTTACAATTATATTCGAAGTCAAAGTAAATGATTTTAATCTCAAAAAAGGTTGTCAACAATACACTGTTATCAAAACATTTATTCTAACAAAAAATACTAAACCTCAACACCCATTATAACAAATAAAACAGGTAATACTAAAAAAAGTCACTTATTCAAGACATCATTTTTATTTCTAATTTAAATTATTCATTGATTATAGGAACCAACTTCGCCAACACTAATATCATCAAAAGAAGATCACATACCCATCAAGAGATTAAGGAAAAAGAAAATCATACAAATTCAAGACACATCTTCGGACGAAAAATATACATGCAAAGATAGAACAAATTCATAAAGAACATGTTTTCACAAGAACCTACGAATGCAAAAAATAAACTACCAAATAAAAATATTACTTTATACCATAGTTATCAAACCCAGCTCAACCCGGCCGGTTTGACCGAAAACCCGGTCACCCGGTTACCTGACCGGATCAAGCCACTCGTTGAACCAGATGTATTGGACCCGGTCGAACCCGGTTCAACCCGACGGGTTTTTATGGAACCTGATGACCCGGCCGGTTAATATAACCCGGTCTGGGTCAAGTTTATTTTTTAAATTTTTTTCTTCCTTAAAACCTGAAACGACGTCGTTTCGAAACCTCCAATCTTCCCTTTGGTAGTGCTACGGTGCTGAAGTAAATTTTTTTCAGCATTGGCTGAAATGAGGTGTCAATAAGATGAGTTATACGCGTGGTATTATTTTACTTGCAAGTGTAGATAAAAACTGAGAGAGTAACAGGGGTGCAAGATTGTGTCAGTTTGTGTTGGTTTCATTATTTAATAAAATTTATTAATTTAGAAACATAAACACATGATTAAGAAAGATAATATTTTTTGTATGTTTTTGTTGATAATGGGTATGGGCATGTCCTTTTTTTTTTTCAGGTGGGTTGTTGTAAGAATCTATGGCTTTGAACAAAAAATTATTTTAGGTTGGGATAATAATAATAATAATAACAATAATAACAATAATAATAATAATAATAATAATAATAATTCATTCTCCTTTTCTAAAAGATGCGAAAATAATATTTCTCTCCTTTTTATTTGTAAAATATATATTTTTCTCCTTTATAACTTTTAAAAAACTCCCTCTTTAATTTATTTTAAATTTTTTATATTAACTAATGTTAACTTTATCTATTTTTCAAGAAAAAATAAATTACTTTTATAAAAATATTCTTTAGCAAAAAATTTATTTTTTATCATTAAATTTTGTTTATTAAAATACTGTTTAATAAATTTTTTTATTAATTAAATTATATTTTTATCAAAATATTTTTATAAAATTTAATAATTAAATTATTTTTTTAAGATACCTTTCAATAATTTTTTAATTATTAAATTGTGATTTAATAGGAATTACGTTTTAGAATTTATAATTTTAGGTTAGTAGGATTTATAATTTAAGATTTGAAATTTAGAGTTTATGATATAGAATAATGATTGAAATAAGAGATCGAATAATAGATATTTAAAAGTTATCTTTTTTATATAATTATGTGTTACGATGGGTAACCGGAGATTAAAGGCTGGACTTGTTGGGTTGGCCCAATCGTCTGAGGAAGGAAGTCTCTGAGTAGATTTGCATCTGGGCCCGTCCGACTTGTGCGTGTGAGCAAATGGGAGGTGGTACCTGCAAAGACACTCCGATGCCTAAGTTAGCAAGGGTGTAAGCATGTCTAGAGAGTATTGGGACTTAGTGATACTTGAGGGGTGTCAGTGTATTTATAGTGGTGAGCCAATAACCACCGTTGGAGTAGTTCCACCTTTTAAGGGGGATAACCGTCCCTTCATCTTAGGAAAGTTGGGATATGGCTCCTGAAAGTGGGTTGAGAGATTTTATGGGCAGTTACTTAATGAGTGTTATCTGCCAGCTAATCCACGTCCCCAACTTCTTTAGAACAAGTCGTGGTAAGAACCGACTTCTTGAGGGAAGGTCGGTGTAGAGTGAGGATCAATCCTTTGGATTGGGCCTCTCATTTGATCCTGGATCTTAGCATTGGGTCAGGGTATGAACATTATGGAAATAAATTTATTTTAATACTATGTACATATCGTAAATAAAATATTTTATTTTTTATGATTAACATTAGATATTTTTATGTTAATAATAAATAATAATAAAAATAATATGATACTGTACAAAAGATAAATAGTATATGATATATTTTTTATCTTAATAATAAAAAATAATGAATATGTTATGCTACTGTACAAATGGTAAATAAAATATTTAATTTTTTATGTTTCATATTAAAGTACTTTATGTTGGTAATAAATAATAATAAAATTACTGTAATAAAGTACACATAACAAATAAAATATGATATACTTTTTATTTTTATTATATATTTTTTATGTCAATAATAAATTAAATATTATATTTTAAAAAATATTTAATTATAAATATAATACACAATTATCATAATTACAAATTTTAACAGAGCTAAACTTTTTTGATGGTGCAGAATGTAATTTATTAAATTATACAATAATTTATACTTTGGTACCGTAATTGCACAAAAAAAAAACTAGAAATTTATCTAATGTTGCTAAGCCAATTTTTAGGACAAGGGTTTAGGATCTTAGTTGTAGGTTTAGGGTTAGCCAATTTATCTGATGTAAATTCTAATAATTAAATTCTAATTATATGATTCTAAATCCTAGATCCTAAACCTTAAATGTTTTACACTCAGATATCTAATCTGATAACCATAAATAAAAAAAATCTTAGTAAAATTATTTTTTGATATCAATATATATTAACTGTTATACATATTAACAGTGGTAATATTTTTTTATCTAATGTTAAAATAATATATATAGATATCAAAAAATTAATAATAAAATATAAAAATAATTTTTAACAAAAATTTTAGTAAAATTATCATTTAATATTTAAAAAATTATTAAAAGGTATCTTAGAAAAAAATAATTCAATTATTAATTTTTTAAACGATATTTTAGTAAGTAAAATTTAATGACAAAATTTTTTTTATTAAAGAGTATTTTTGTAAAAAAAAATATTTTTTTTTGAAAAATAGATAAAGTTAACATTAATTAATACAAAAAAATTTAAAATGGATTAAAGAGGGATTTTTAAAAATTATAAGGAAAAAAAATGTACATTTTACAAATAAAAGAGAAAAGAATATTATTTTAACATCTCTTAAAAAAAAGAGTGAAATTTATTATTATTATTATTATTATTATTATCCCAACCCAAAATAATTTTTTGTTCAAAGCCATAAATTCTCACAACAGCCCACCTGAAAAGGAACAGCATGTCCATACCCATTATCAACAAAACCAAACAAAAAATATTATCTTTCTTAATCATGTGTTTATGCTTCTAAATTAATAAATTTTATTAAATAATTAAACCAACACAAACTGACACCATCTTGCACCCCTGTTACTCTCTCCGTTTTTATCTACACTTACAAGTAAACAATACCACGCGTATAAATCATGTTATTGACACCTCATTTCAGCCAATGCTGAAAAAAATTTACTTCAACACCGTAGCGCTACCCTTCCATAAAACCCTAATGGCCAAAGCTGAGACCGAGTGGAAGCCCCCCAAACCTAGCCAGCGTCGTCTTTGTGCTCGCTCCCTCACTAACTGGCTCACAGCCTCACCCTCACACTCGTCGCTCTCTTGTCTCTTCCCTCGCCTCGACAGTCATCACTCTCAGTCTCTCACAACCTCACTTCGTTGCTCTCTCAGTCTCTCACCTCGGTCGTCGTCGCGGTCCCGTGCCCCTACGTTCGGTTCGTCAGCGGCAGAAGCAGACGGAACCAGTCAAGCAACAGCTGCTCCCTCGGGTGGTGGTCGTCGTCATCTTGTGCCGCGCCAGTCGCGGTGTCGGAATCAGTCAATCAGGTGAGCTCCCTTCAAGTTCAAGTTTTCCACTCTGTTCTTTCACTAAAATTGTTGTTGAATCTGGTAGTTGTTGCTGTTGTATTTAGTTTTAGAGTTGTTGAACTAGAGAGAATTTGAGTTAGAAACTTAGAATTGTTATTGAGTCTGGTTAATGTTGCTGTTGTATTTAGTTTCGAGTTGTTGAACTTGAGGAAATTTGAGTTTGAACTTGAGAAAATTTGAGTTAGGAACTTAGAATTGTTATTGAATCTGGTTAATGTTGCTGTTGTATTTGGTTTTAGAGTTGTTGAACTTAAGAAAATTTGAGTTAGGAACTTAGAAGTGTTATTGAATCTGGTTAATGTTGCTATTGTATTTGGTTTTAGAGTTGTTGAACTTGAGAAAATTTGAGTTAGAATTGTTATTGAATTTGGTTAATATTTAGAGTTTAGATTTGTTGCTGAACCTGAGATAATCTTTTTGTTGCTGGATAAGTGGATAACAGAGTTGAATACTTTGCTGGATAACCTGAGATAATTTTTTTATTGCTGGATAATGTTTGAGACTTTCAGTCTTTGAGTTGAATACTTGCTGGATAAATTTTTTGTTGCTGGATAATATTTTGAGTTGGATACTTGAATTTTGTTGCTGCATAACATCTGAATTGAATATTTGGTGGTTGCTGCTGTGTTGTTTAAAAACTCACTTGGGTAAATTTTTGGTTGCTGAAAATCTTGTATTTTTTTTTGCTAGAATTTTAAAAATGTCTTCCTCCTCAAACACCATGAGAAATGCCACAATCTCAAGAACAAGCATCATCAGCAACTCCTCTCCTGATCTTACCACTAAAAGAGTTTACAATAATAGAGGGAAGACTGATCTTGCTTGGGGTCACTCCTTCGACTTGATTTATCGACTGTATTCTTCATTCGCCCTTGTTGATTTAAATTGAGAACATATTTTGTATTTTGTACTATAGACTACTTTATTATCTTTTGTTAGATCTTTAGTTATGTTTAAAAATTGATATTAGATTATTAATGTTTGTAAAGACTTGCAATTTAAGTTTTAAGATATTATTTTAATTTTATTTATATAATTTTATATTTTTTAATTATGACCGGATTAACCGGGTGAATTAGTGACTTACCGGTTGAATCAGTGATCTGGTGACCCAGTCATATGACCGGGTTGATTACCGGTTCGTTATGATAACTATGCTTTATACAATTCCAACATTCAAATCTTTTGTATTACAAATTATTTTAAATAAAATACCTTTCAAATTTAACTTTAGTTTACATATATTTAATTTAATTCTACAAAATATAATAATTCTTAATATTTATTGTATACTATCATTAATTTACTGTCTCGCACATCGGGCGGGTCTCATTCTAGTTTAATTATAATATTGTTAAAAATACATAGTGTTATCATAATTTATGAAAAATAAAATTAAATATTAATTTCAATTTTTAAAATATCATATTCAAATTTACATTTTATCTAAGAGTTTTATATTTGTACAAATATTTATATAATCTAAAATAAATAAATAAAAAAATGACTATTTAGAAGAACAAAAATTAAAATGATAATATGAAGTCGAATAAATAAATTTAAATTGAGTATTTTCGTAATTTTAAAAGTTTAATTTATGTATAAATTTTTTAATTTTATAATTATTAAATTTAAAATTAATTTATATATTTTATAAAATATATATTGATTTTGTATTTACGCAATGCATGAGTGTAAATCTAGTTAAAATTGAAAATGAGACTGAGAGAGAAAGCATACATATTGAAGAGAAAGAGTGATAGTGCACTATATATTCTTAGACCTACAGGGGTTAAACGCGTGTTGCGCAAGCAATATGTCCCTACGTATTGTCCTGACAATACGCCTCTTGTGAGTTGCACTTCTTCCAAATGGCGTTCTTAGATTCTTGTAAATTACCGTTTTTTGCAATATCACAGTAAATCTGATGTTGTTCTGATACAAATTTGTATCAAGAATAGAGAGAATTAGAGATAGTTAGAGAGAATAAAAGAGAAATTCCTAGAATTAGAGACAAAGAGAGAAAATAGAGTTTCAATTACATCATACTCTTATTTATAGTATAATTTTCTAATTGGACTGGTTCAATACTAATCTTGTTTCCATTGCTGGAACTTTATATGACCAATGCAAATGAGTCAAGTGTTGATGATATTGATTAGAAGAATCTCCCTGTACTTGTACCATAACAACATAAGCAAAGGAAGAATGAGCTGAAAGATTTACCTTGGATTACTTTGACTCTATTGTGAACATCATTTCGCTAATACTAAACACTAAGACACTAAAGGCTAAACTAACTAATTGGCTAAAAATTGTCTTCTCTGTTTCATTCACTACATTATATAATAAAAAGGACTCTAGAACCTTCTCTTCCTATCACAAACTATTGGCACCTGACCTCACCTGTGCTCTAAGCCTCTAAAGTATTCCTTCTTATAATTATTTATTTTTATCCATAGTAGATTCTTCGTTGATCTTTATTTAATTAAAACAAAAGTAGCAATGATCATAGATGTTAGTGAAACATTGCTTCCGTATTTATGACAAAAGGAATAATGGCCATTACATATAGTTTGCTTTGCATTTAACAACTGAAGTAAGAAGGGAAAAAGCTTATTTCTCTGAAATAGTGAAATGTTCCTTCTGTGTTCATAATTGTCTCTGATTCTAGGGAATAATCAAATGTCTATGTGATTGTATATCATTTTAACTTGTGTGTATTATTCTCCTCATATTCAGGAAAGTACAAAGGAATAAGCTGAATTAATTGCAGCTTCAGAAAGATCAGGGGATGCAGGTTTGCGAATTTATGAATTTGAATACACCATTGATAGTACTCATGGAGGAAAGAAGAGGATATTTTCTGCATCATTTGTGACCTCAAAGAAACTCTATCTTCTTAACATTGTTCATTCTAATAAACTAGAGAGTCTTGATGAACCACATAAAAGAATGATTTTAGAGCAAGTTCTCCATTTCTTTGATGCAGCAGCTTAAAACTTTGAAATGAGAATCTCATTTCTTGTTTGATTATTCTCCCTCTCTTGAATTTTGATTCTTAAAATATAGCAATTGATTTATGTTCAGTCTTGGTTGAAAGTCTTGAAAGTCATAAAAATCAATCAGACTGAAGTTCTAGTGTATAGATTTTATATCACTATGTTTTAACATATTACTTGAACAGTTAAACATTATATCTTTTTAAAAGGGAAAATTCCGCCGGAGGTGTGTAATTATTTTCAACAAAGATATAAATGTTGATTGCATGAGCAAATTATTTTTCAGAAGATTATAGTTAGCGAGATCTCAATTAAGTTTAATTCACAGACTTGCCCTTTCCACTAATCCTTCCTCCATTAAGCTATTTATAAAGAAGGAGAAAAAACACGTAGTTATAAATACTGTAAACCGAAATCTAAATATTTTGGATTAGAAATATTGTTAATTGGAAAAGTCTAGGGGACTAGCAACTTTATTAAATTCTGTTCAGCATATAACTTGCAAAGAAAAATAAGTCATTGGATGAAATCTCATACCATTAAAATCATCATTGATGGCTACAAATCACAAAAATTACTATCCCATAACACTCCTCTTATTAGTTAAATCATAGTTTGAATTTTGGATATACTTAGCTATGCAAGGAGTGTCAAACAAATTGGTTTATTTAGTCTAATTCGTTTACATCTATTAAAGATTTAAATGGATGAACTAATTATATATCGAATATATGTGGATATTCAAAATAAAAATTTACTCTTTTTTTAAAAAAAAAAAATCTATGAAGCTAAACGACTCAATCTTTTTTTTTTTCAATTTATTATCTAAATAGATAATTTGTAATTAAAACATGTTTTTATTTAATAATAATTATTGCCAAATAAAAATAAGTTAAAAAATACACTAGTTATATTTTTTAGAAAACAAATTTAAATCTTTTTTTTATGTCCTATATATGAGAATCTTTTATATGTATTTAGAACTTTCTACATTTACATATAAAAAGAAAACAAAAAATCTTAAAATGAATTTAAATATGGAATTTTTGAAATGAAATCTTTTCTATTTTTAATCATAATCTAATCTAACTAACATACTCTGGCTAACAGGTGAAGCTTATATAAATGTATTCACTTATATAAATGTTGTGTTTAAGAAAAGGAATCCAAGCAAGAAGCTAGAGAATGAGTCAAGAGAATTCACATATGTTGAAGATTATAGAGGCGACGCTGTTTGCCGACGACCACAATGTGGGTGGTAATCCACCGCCTCAGCTTCAGCCTCAGCCAGGTTGGGATATGGAGATGTGACGTCGGTGGTCATCAACCACTTCAACCTCAACTTCAGCCCAAGCTGCAGTCGGATAATCAACTATCTCATTCTTGGGACGACAACAAATAGTTCGATGAGTGTTTGCCGGAAGCTATGGAGAACCGCCGGCGGGAGGCGGAAGCTATGAAGATGACAGAGCAGTCGGATAATCAACCACCTCATTCTTAGGACTACAACAAACAGTTCAATGAGTGTTTGCCGGAAGCTATGGAGAATCGCCGGCGGGAAGCGGAAGCTATGAAGATGAGAGAACTATTATGGAAGCCCATTATCTGGTTATCAACCACTTCAGTCTGAGCCTCAGCCGTGTGCCATTGACGTGTGTGGTTATCAACCACCTCAGCTACCGTCTCAGCCTCAGCCTCATCCTTGGTCTCGGCCACTTCAATCTGAGCCTCAACCGTGAGCCATTGACGTGTGTGGTAATCAACCACCTCAGCTACGGTCTCAGCCTCAGCCTCATCCTTGGTCTCAGCCACTTTAGTCTCAGCCTCAGCCGTGTGCCATTGACGTGTCTATTAATCAACCACCTCAGCTACCGTCTCAGCCTCAACCCCAGTCCCAGCCCCAGCCTTGGTATCGACCACTTCAGCCTCAGCCTCAGCCATGTGTCATTGACGTGTGTGGTAATCAACCATCTCAGCAACCGTCTCATCCTCAACCTTGGTCTCGGCCTCGGCCTCAATCTCATCCCCAGCCCCGGTTTTTCGCTGATACATGTGGTTATCAAGTCTCAGCCTAGCCTTGGTCTCGGCCTCAGCCTTGGCCTCGTCCTTAGCCTTGGCCTCGGCCTCAGTTTTTCGCTGGCACGGGTGGTTATCAACCACCTCAATTGCAGCCTCAGCTCCAGCCTCTGCCTCAACCTAAAGCTTTTGAGTCGGTTGTTGCCAAATTGTTTTCGGGATGCCATACACAACCACCGGGAGGTGGTGGCTGCTCGTCTCCCGGGAAAGACCCGGGCGCAACTGCAAGAACGCTTCCAAAAGATGATGAACGACGTCATCACGTCAACACCATCCAAAATGGTTATACCACAAACACAAACAATCCTCTGAATGCTGCATCTGGAAACATGACAATCATGATGGATTGGCTGTGCCTGCTACCACATTGGAACACAACTCTTTTTTAAGAGTTCAATCGACGATCCTGGTTCTGAAGGCATGGCAGTTTCAAAGATATTCAGGCGGTCAAAAGACCCATGCTAAAAAGACAAATAGTACTAATTCAGTTCAATGAAATATAATAAGTATATTAGTTACAGAAAGGTTAATATCCTGCTGCAATAGACATCTTTTGAAGAGCTTTCAAAAGAAAATCACAGATTAGCAGATTAGCACCACATGAACGAGAATACAAATGATTGAATTTCATAAGTGCACTGTAAACACATGCTACACATCAACAAAAAAAGGGGGATGGGGTGGGGAGAAGAAGAACAAAAAAGCAACAAAAGCTGAAAAAACAGCATTACAATCTGCATCATGATATCTTCATTTAATCAACTCAGCCATTCTGATATGATGAGATGTACCATGATATAAATTACAAAGTAACAACTATTTTTGAAAAATATTAGAATCCTAAACATACTAAAATAAAGATAAAACATGGCGTAATGTAAGAAAATATAAAAACCAATCCTAAAAGATTGCTCTAAGATATTACAAGATACATCATTTTTAAGAGTTCAAAAGGGGTAATTGTTTAGGCTTCCAATATTCTGAAACAGTGATGCTTGACAGGATTTTAAGTCTTCAACATTGTAATTGTCATAAATGACAAGAAATATGATACCCAAAAAAAGGAAAATCCAAGTGCTTGTCTTATATAATGCTTAGAAGCTAGAACAGAATAATTGGCTTTATCCAGGAGAAGAAAACATGATGGAACCAATGACTTAATATAACAAAGACAATGAATAAATATTTTTCAAGTTTCAATGAAATATTGTGAAAAATTATAAGTTGTCTCTTAACCTGTTTAATTTCATTCCACATATCCTTAGCCGAGATACCCTTGTGAGCACCAGATATAACAAAGACAGGACATACTGATATATGCACATCTTCAGTCTCCTCTGCTGCAATTGCAAGTGTGACAGGAGACCGCTCATTCGTAGTCCTATAGTATCATCTAAATTAATTGATAAATCCCAAAATTATTTATCATTCAAAAGTATAGTAAGGGTTAAGGCTTTACTTGTGATGTAGAGGAACACCATGCACTTTGTCATTCACCCTAGCATAACATAATATGTATCTTGAATGTCAGAATAAAAAGCAATCAAATGGGACATTTTCACAAAGAAGGTGAACAAGTCACAGTTTTCTTACATCTTTGAATTAAAATGATTGCCAGTAAACTCAGAAAGTCCTCCAACAGAAATCTGAATGCATACATCAATTGTTTGCATTAAGCACCCCAAGAGCCAAGAATAGGATAAAACATTAAAACACCAACAGTGTAATAGTAAATAGTCAACAAATAAGTTTCACTTACAGTCCATGTGAAAAGCAAGGTGACATCTGCTGTTGTTTTTCCAAAATTATTTAACTGCATAAATAACATTCATTGCTTACTAGGAGCAACATATGCATCAAATTCTAAGTAAAAAAGAAATTGAAGTGAATCTTGTCTGCCACGAAAAGTAAAAACTGATGATGTAACGCAGCAACAAAATAGCTTCAAGTGTAAATTAAATTAAACTCTCATAGCTAAATTAGCTTATTGGAATCATAACAAGAATAATGCACTAAATTAAACTAAAGAGCCAAGTCCACTCAGCCAAGTCAAAGACACTCAAGATCATAAAGGTTCTACAATGAAACAAAGAGATGAAGCAAGGAGTTGAGAAAAACACCTATGGCAAACGTTCTCCAAAGAAAAATGGCATAAAAAGATTAATGGGAAATCAAGAGAGAAAGAATGGCTTGATCACTACTCAAGCACGAGAACAAAAAATAGATGAAATAAGACAATAATGTAGGACAAGTAAAAACTGGCATATTTAATGAACAATTTGAATAAAAAATTCAATGATGGTGGCAAAGAATATGAAAATAACTGATCTCTTCAAGGAGTAGATAAATTGTGAATAAGATTCAAACAGTATTGTGAATCATATTTATTGTGATCAAATAAAACAACTTACATAAAAATTTATTCAATAATTATATATAGAAAGTGTACACACTATATAACATAGAAAGATATCATGGAAAATATATAACTTAAATTGAAGGATGTTCTATGAATTTGCCTTTTCTTTTCTCATTTATGGAATGAAAATAATTTTCTTCTATGAACAACAAATAATTCTATTACATCTTGTCTTCATTTTCTTATTTAAGGCTGTCATGGTAAATATGATTTTCACTATAAATAAGAACAACAAAAATGTTGTTACAAAAGTCACTTATTTTCGTTCATAAAAAAGAGGCAATAATAACATTAATAAACAAAATTTTATTACTGGCATCATGTAAATACTAAATACAGCTCAGCAAGTTAATTGGAGTAATTGTGTAAATACTTAATAAGCTAATTAGTATCAAATACTTTGTCTATAATCTAATTAGTGTCAAGCTCTTCTTATACTAACTCTCAACTTCAATGACAACCAAATAAAATATGAAAAAGAAGTAATCATTAATAAAAGTATAAAATTACCTAAAAATATTTTATAACTGATTTTTATGGATGAAATACTTTTAAAAAATTTTTACATATCTGTTTAATTAATATATTTGAAACTAATAATCTTTTAAAAAGATACATCTTTTCTACCAAAAGTCCCTTCAGCATAGCCATCAGACTTTAGATAAAATCCAGTTCACCGTCCCCTTCGACATTGTCATCAAAGCCGGAGAACTAGAAAATTAAATATTATTGATAAAAAGGTTATGAATCACAATTACATCTATAATGATCGCATATTCCTACATCAGTATTTTTTCAAACCTAGCTTCTGGTCATTGTTCATTTACAAAACTAGCTAACAACTAATTCGAACTAGATATGTGCAACCTAAATAAAAATCTTTAAACCATTTACATGTTCATCCTCCTATAAGCAAATCCTCCATCCATTAAAAACCTTGGAATTAGGGCACAATTTTTACATTGAAAAATAATTAAAATAGTGTAACTATCATGGATAATAACTTAAAAGAGTTTAAAATAGCCAATTAAATATTTTCTATATTAGTGGAAATTGAATTAGACTAATTAATTGAGAGTAAGGAAATGACTTACAATGATCAAATTACATCAAAAATGCTTTTTCTTAGCTTTTTTCCATTTGCTAATTCTTTTTTATGTAAAAAATATTTCTAAGCCAGACTGAAAATTTGACTAGGAGTTTTTGTTTTGACATAATATTCTGAAATTCTTGTCCAGTGTAAACCTTCTTGTTGGTATCCTCTAAGAAATAACCTACCAAAATATGATTTTTGAAATAACTATTAACAAATTTTATACTAAAAATTTTTAAACAAAAACATAAACTATTTAATTAGTAACGATATTTTTAGATATCAAACAATTTTTTTTTTCTTTTTTGGTTTTCAGTCCAACCAGAAACATTATTATGCCAACCACGGTCAAAACAAAATAAATTTAACAATCAACAAAAAATTACTTTAGAATTCGCTCAAATTGCTAGTTATTGATGCACAAAAATACTAACGTATGAAAGCTTTAATTAACAAGAGAGCAGTGAAGTCGATCTTACAGAAAAGAGGTGCTAGACTATATATTGCAGACAAGATACAATCATCATCGACAAATTAGAGATGTATCTAAATCAAGGAAGTGCTCTTATATGTTGATACTAGTTGCTTCACTTTTTTTTTTTTTTTGTAAACACCAATATTCAACTAAATAATAAATAAATAAGGAAGAGGAAAAAAGAAGTAATATAATAAGATCCATTCTTTGTTGGTGCTGCCTCCTTCTCTGCGGCCGGTACTACCTCCTCCTCTGCAGCAGGCACTACCTCCTTGCTGTCATGATAAAAATAAACAAAATATTTGATAATCAATGAATTTCTTGTGAACAAAAATATTTATATATTTGATCATCTCCATTTCAAAATATTTTATTTAGGGCTTGTTTGGGTGAACTCTTAAGAAAAGATCTTTTTTCGAGTTATCTTTTTTTAAAAGATCTTATAGAGAAGTAAAAGTAATTTTATGTTTGGATATCTCATGTAAAAAGGTCTTTTTATCAATCAATTATGTTTCCGTATAACAATATAAAAGTACTTTTTTATTTATTTATTATATGAAAAACATCTTTTTTTAAGGAAAAAAGATCTTTTAAATAAAGATGTAAATTACAGCTTCTCAAAAAAGATCTTTTTTTTATTTTACTAGTGCTTTTACTTTTACTACTAGAAATTTGCCAAACACATTAAAAAATAAAAAAAAAGATCTTTTTTCATTAAAAAAAGATCTTTTTTTAACAAAATAATAGCGCCCAAACATACACTTATTCCAAAAACTTATCTAAGGGAAAAAAAAGTTCATTGTTTATTAAGTTTGTTGGCACAGGATTCGGTGGTCCAGGAATCTTTGGACCACTTAGTGGTCCAAGTAAAAAACATGTTTTTGGAGTTTTTTTATCAATTACTACGTAGTCCTTGAACTAATTTTAATTACAAATTAACCCCATATATTTTATTTAATTATAAAAATAATTTTTTATTTTATAAATTATTATTTTATCAATTATCTATTATATTTATTAACAATCAAATACAAAAATAACAACCAATTATATCCTCCATTCATCCTAATAATTCCAATTGATTAAAAAATTAACTTTGATCTCGTTACATTCGTCCATGGCTTCCAAATCGTGTTTCCTTGAAATTCAATCGATTGATTTTTCAAAATAATCGATTGAATGATAACTCAATAGATTGGTTTACACTATATCACAAACAATCGATTGAAAGTTGTAAGGTAGAATGGTAAAAAGCTTAAACCAATCGATTGTTTATACTTTCCAATCGAATGAATGCCTCAAAACAATCGATTGTTGTTGTTACTCAATCGATTGAATTCACGAAAACAACATGGATTTGCCAAATACAATCGATTGGAAAGTGATGACATTGAAGTTTTAGCCAAATTCAATCGATTGGTAATGTAATCCAATCGATTGGAAGGTGATGAAGTTGAATGTTTTGCCAATTTCAATCGATTGGTAATGGTACCCATCTACTCAATCAATTGTTTTTTATTATACCAATAAGCTATTGAACCAACTTGGTTAAACTTGGTTATCAAAATAATTTCGTCATGTAGTATCACGGATTTAATTAATATTAGTAGAAATACATTTCCTTCGTCCAAACTAGACCAAACTATAAGATCAATGATTTAAGTTAAGTGATAAAAATTGTTCTTATGTTAATACATTGATATTGGTGCAAGAAGATAATAAGATCCTGATCATTGTGATTGAAAAAAAAATTGGATTAATGAGGATTTGTACAACCTATTTGTGATTTATGAAAGTAGAATAGAATAAATTGTGCAAAATTCTACAGAATTCTGAAAAATGAGAACATTACCAATTGATTGAGTAGATGGATATTCCATTACCAATCGATTGAAATTGGCAAAACATTCAACTTCATCACCTTCCAATCGATTGGATTACATTACCAATCGATTGAATTTGGCTAAAACTTCAATGTCATCACTTTCCAATCGATTGTATTTGGCAAATCCATGTTGTTTTCGTGAATTCAATCAATTGAGTAACAACAACAATCGATTGTTTTGAGGCATTCATTCGATTGGAAAGTATAAACAATCGATTGGTTTAAGCTTTTTACCATTCTATCTTACAACTTTCAATCGATTGTTTTGTGATACAGTGTAAACCAATTGATTGAGTTATCATTCAATCGATTGTTTTGAAAAACGAATCGATTGAATTTCAAGGAAACACGATTTGGAAGTCATGGACGAACGTAACGAGATCAAAGTTAATTTTTTAATCAATTGGAATTATTAGGATGAATGGAGGATATAATTGGTTGTTATTTTTGTATTTGATTGTTAATAAATATAATAGATAATTGATAAAATAATAATTTATAAAATAAAAAACTATTTTTATAATTAAATAAAATATATGGGGTTAATTTGTAATTAAAATTAGTTCAAAAACTACGTAACAATTGATAAAAAAACTCCAAAAACATGTTTTCTACTTGGACCGCTAAGTGGTCCAAAGGTTCCTGGACCACCGAATCCTGAGCCCAGTTTGTTCATAAAACTTATAAGAAAAAGGAAATATAGAATAAGTAAATAAAAAGAAAGAAAGAATACGAGAAATAAACCTTGCAAAATAAGAAGAGAATGAAAATATTGAGAATACCGACCTGTGATGATGATCAGTTGAGGCTCAGACCGAAGTGGCCGAGACCAAGGATGAGGCTGAGGCTGAGACGGTAGCTGAGGTGGTTGATTACCACAGTCATGGCACACGGCTGAGGCTCAGACCGAAGTGGTTGATAACCAGATAATGGACTTCCATAAAAGTGCTCTGTCATCTTCATAGCTTCCGCCTCCTGCCCGGTGGTTCTCCATAGCTTCTGGCAAACACTCATCGAACTGTTTGTTGTAGTCCCAAGAATGAGGTGGTTGATTATCCGACTGCTCTATCGTCTTCATAGCTTCCACCTCCCGCCGGCGGTTCTCCATAGCTTCCGGCAAACACTTATCGAACTGTTTGTTGTCGTCCCAAGAATAAGATGGTTGATTATCCGACTGCAGCTTGGGCTGAAGTTGAGGTTGAAGTGGTTGATGACCACCGACGTCACATCTTCTCCATATCCCAATCAGGCTGAGGCTGAAGTTGAGGCGGTGGATTACCACCCACATTGTGGCCATCGGCAAACACCTCCGCCTCTATCATCTTCAACATATGTGAATTCTCTTGACTCATTCTTGCTTTAAGTATTTTCGTCGTCTTCTTAATTAGCTTCTTGCTTGGATTCCTTTTCTTAAACACAACATTTTCGTCAATGGCAAACGGCTGAGGCTCAAACTGAAGTGGTTGATAACCAGATAATGGGCTTCCATAATACAGCTCTGTCATCTTCATAGCTTCCTCTCCCGTCGGCGGTTCTCCATAGCTTCCGCCTTCCGGCAAACACTC
This sequence comes from Arachis ipaensis, assembly GCF_059453495.1. Lineage (NCBI taxonomy): Eukaryota > Viridiplantae > Streptophyta > Magnoliopsida > Fabales > Fabaceae > Arachis > Arachis ipaensis. The sequence continues at coordinate 138,643,854 of NC_142443.1, forward strand.
ATGAATAACCGGCTGAGGAGGTTGATTACCAGATTTACCACTCACGTCCATGGCACACGGCTGGGGATAGGGCTGAGGTGGTTGATAACCACCTACATTGGCTGCAAAAATCTTGTTTTCGTCCCCATTCCAGACCGGCTCAGGCAGAGACGGAGACTCAAAGTGAAACTGCAGTGGTTTATCGGCATCCAGGTCTATCATATCCCACGGATCCATTATTGCAGAATCTGATTGCTCTTCACTCATTCTTCTTCTTCTCTTCTTCTTCTCCTTCTTCTTCTTCTTTCTTGATTTCCTATTTTTAGATATAATATTTATGTAACCTTCACTTTCTAAGATAAGAGTGTGTCAATTTAATTTATATTAGATTATGGATAAAAAATTAAAAGATTTCATTTTCAAATTTGAGTTTTAAAATTTTATTTTAGGATTTTTTATCTTTTTGTATTATGTAAATTTAGATAGTCTTAATTAAGACAAAAGACTTTCAAAAGCATCAAAAATTGATTTAAATTTTGTTTTAATAAATATAATTTTAAATGTTAAACCAAAATTCAAATATAATATTGTAGTGAAGCAGTTAAAACTTAAAAGATAGTAGAATGGACAGACATAGTGAAAATATTAAAGGTAATATGCATAAGGTTAATATGAATAATGTACTTAATCTTGAAGCCTAAAATCAAGGCGTTAACTTAGAAAGAAGAGATCTTGTCCAGAATTTCTCATTGGGATCAAAATCCAAGCAGAGTACCAAAAAAAAAAAAAAACAAAAAAAAAAAAAAAAACAAACAACAACAACAACAGAGAAATCCACAATCCTTCACAAAATTAACTAACCAACTATTAAGTAAGATAATAGCTTATAGCCAATTGAAGGTTAACTCCTATACCTTTTAGACATGGTGTAATCATGTTTCTTCACATTCCCATCAACTAAACCACGGGCAAAAAATTTAGTCTCAAATTAATATTTTAATCCAGTTTTTTAAATTACAAATTATCTTCTTTTTGTCTTTTTGGATAAACGGGATTGAAGCTCAAAGAGAAGAGATTACATAATTGTAACTAATCGGGATAGTATAGTTGACTCATTTAGATTACATAATATTTTCTTTTTTTTGATACTCTGTTTCCTCCCTATACAACATCCTTTAATTACAAATTATCTATTTAAATAAAAAATAAAAGAGTTGACTCTATTTAAATTTTATGCATTCTCAATGCAAAATTCTTCTAAATTAATATCAAATCAAATTATTGCTATATAGACAAAAAATGGTTAACTTCTACACCTCAATCTCAACAAGAAACCAATTTGATCATTGCTACTTTTGATTTAATTAAGTAAAGATCAACGAAGAATCTACTATGGATAAAAATAAATAATTACAGGAATACTTTAGAGCACAGGTGAGGTGCCAATAGTTTGTGATAGGAAGGGAAGGTTCTAGAGACCTTTTTATTAAATAATGTAATGAATGAAACAGAGAAGACAATTTGTAGCCAATTAGTTAGTTTAGCCTTTAGTGTCTTAGCACTTAGTATTAGCAAAATGATGTTCACAACAGAGTCAAACTAATCCAAGGTAAATCTTTCAGCTCATTCTTCCTTTGCTTATGTTGTTATGCTACAAGTACAGGGAGATTCTTCTAATAATATCATCAACACTTGACTCAAATTTTGCAATGGTCATAGAAAGTTCCAGCAATGGAAACAAGAACCTTATCTTACACCTTTCTGCTTGTAAATGCTTATCAGCTACAAACTCAGGGCTCCCAAAGTCTCCAAGGTTTACAAGACGAACCGGGTTCATGACAACCCCAATGTTGTTGCTCCCCATACTTGCATCTTGAAACAAAGCAGTTGCCCCAGCTTTATCAACCTATTCATTATAAACCAGAGCAGCAAAAATTGTTACAATGTAAATGGAAAGTGGTGAAAATTTGGAATGACAAGAATTTTATGTTTTTTGCACCAACTCCATAGCATTTCATCTTGTACTACTAAATTTGGAGGGGATAAATAACAATTTTTTTATGAAATATAATGATCAGTTCATCTAATATATTCCATTTCCATCTAATCTAATTCTAAAATATCTAAGAGTTTAAATTTTATGCATTGTCAATGTAAAATTCTTCTAAAACAAATTATTGCCATATAGACAAGAAGTGGCTAACTTCTACACCTCATTGTCAACAAGAAACCAGTTTGATCTATGCGCAACACACGATTAGGTGTCAGTGTAAAAGAGTTATACACTAACAGCTAGATTTTAACTCAATATTTTACCCACCTCATTCCATTTCGATTTAACTCTATTGAATCATTTTCCAACACATCATACCAAACAGAGAGGAAAACAAACATACGCAATTCTTCACAGTAGAAAAAGCTTACCAAAGATCAAGGTTAATAATAAGTTTGAATTCTAAAAAAATAGGTAAATAAATTTTACCTTAGTCCAAGAAGAGGGTATAAGAAGAGTGAAACCTTCCTTGGAATCAGTGTATCTGTGAAGCTCCAAGTCCAACTCTTGAGCTATCAAGAATGCACCACTAGTGTTTGATAAATTGCTCGAAAGAAAAGTTGTGAGAAGAAGAGTAAGATTGAGCTTCCTCTTAGTAAAAAATGTCGATAAACGCACGATGTGGTTGTTGTGAGGTTCATTGTGAAGAATGCAGGTAGCAGAATTGAAAGAGGGGATTGAGAAGAAGGTTCTGGAAGAAGAGTGTTGTGAATGGTGGAGAAGAGTGAAGCAAGTCGTGTTTGGGTTAAAGCCTTAAAGGGGGAAAAAAGGTAAGTAAATAAATAAAAGAAAAAAATTGAACTTACCGATATTTTTAGGAAAAAAGACAGATATGTACTGACTTTTTAAATTTTTGACAAATATATTTTTGACAAAATTTAAATATTCCTGACTTTAATAAACGGAAGACAATTTAGTTCTTCCATCTATTTGCCTCTCATACACCAAACGGAACTGGCTGACGTGGTTAAAACGGTGTCCAGGTGTCCATTACGGTGCCACACTGGAAGGGGAATAAAGTTCGAAGGATAAATAAGTCATTGACGTCATTTTGCAAATAAAGTTCGAAAGACAAATAAGTCCTTGAGAATTTAGTTCATTATACTTTTATTATGCTTCTATTGTGAGAATTTAGTTTATAAAATTATGCTTGTATTTTGAAATCTAGTTACTTGTTGTATTCTGCAATTTAAATTATTTATATTAAAATCTAGTTCATTATTTTCTTAAATTGCATTAGTTCAGATTTAGTGCATTTGTGTATTATATTAGAATTCATTAAGAATTATTCTTCACATATAAGTTATTTACACATACAAGTTCATACAAGTCATTTATATTGTATTGTTTAAAATTTTTTTGTGTATGTGTATTGATAAGTTTTGTATAATTCAAACTCTTCCTCTTCTTTCTTGTATTGTAAAAGTGAATTTTATTGAGTTAGGATTAACTTGTATAAACTTATAAGCCAAAAAGACTTGTATGTGTAGCAGGTCTCATTTGTTAAATTACATTAGTTCAGTTTTCATCATACCAGTGGCATTAGTTAGCATGAACTCATTTATTATATATTAAGTTAGCATTAGTGCATTTGTATATTATATTAAAACTAATATGTTTATCCATAATAACATTACGAAAATATTTTTTTTTTAATTATAGTTCACTTTGTTCTAACAGTATAAACTATGCATGACACAAAAGATTTATAAAATCAAACTACTTTTACAAAAAAGTCGTAAGTTGACAAAAGTCTCTGGCTAAGAAGACAAAGATATATACAAATAAAAAAATTAAATAATAAGATTTTTAGTTATTATTTTTATATGAAAAAGTCTAATTTTTTATTAATAATTAATTTTAACATTCGTTATCTAAAATTTAAAATAATTTAATGTGTATACTTTTACATTTAAAATATTTTAATTGTAAAAAAATATCGGATGACATATTTTGATTTGTCAAATTACTAATATAAAATATAATTATATATAGAATAAAAATAGTAGAGAGAAATAGAAAAATAGAGAGAGGTAGATGAGAGAATTTAGGAAATGAGTTTATTAATTTTGAAAAAAAAAATATTTTTTCTTAATTTTAATAAGAGTGTCATGTGACACATTTGATTATTAAATTAGATAGTAATATATGATACATAATATAGGTATATTTTAATTAGATAGTAATATATAATACATATAGATAGGGACGGACATAAGGGGGGTGAGTGGCGGCCTCGGCCCCCAACTTTTTTTAATAGTAATAAATTATTATGTATAATTTAAATTTTTTAAAAAATATTTAATATTTAATTTAATATAAATAAAAGTTCAGTCTAATTTAAATATTAATAATTTTTAATATCTAAAAAATAAGTAACAATATTCAAAAAATCTGAAAAATATATTATTACTAATATTTTTTAATTAAATAAAAATTTTTAAATCTCGTAGAGTGAATTTTTTTTCTTCTTGTGGCCGTTTTTTTATTCGTTTGGTATTAATTCTCTCTGTTTCAACTGCTACAATTAAGAAATCTTTTTTAACTATGAATATTGTGAAAAATAACTTAGAAACAAAATAAAAGATGAATTTCTTGCTAATTGTCTTTTAATTATATTGAAAAGAAAATTATTAAAAATTTTGACACAAATTCTATTATCGGTGAATTTTATGATATGAAGAATCGATCACTTCGTTAGTAAAAAGTATACACATATTTTTTTTATTTTAAAATATATTTTCTATCCGTATATTTTTATAATACATCTTATATTATATAATTTTTTTACATAATTTTTAATATTATATGTATTATTGGCTCCTCCATAATATCATTTCTGGATCCGTCCCTACATATAGAAGCATAATGAACTAAATTCTCAAGGACCTACTTGTCCTTCGAACTTTATTTGCAAAATGACATCAATGACTTATTTGTCCTTCGAACTTTATTCTCCTTCCAGCGTGGCACCGTAACGGATACTTGGACACCGTTTCAGCCACGTCAGCCAGTTTCATTTGGTGTATGAGAGGCAAATAGACAAAAAGACTAAATTGTCCTCTGTTTGTTAAAGTCAGAAACTTTTTTGTATTTAAATTTTGTTAGGAATGTATTTGTCAAAAATTTAAAAAGTTAGGACCTATCTGTCTTTTTCTCTTTTATTTTTATTAGTGGTTTCAACAAATGTCGTGTTTGAAAATCAAATGATCGAACCGATAAAAATAAATATTCGAAAGTTCAATTAAAATTTAACTAGAATATAACTGGATATTAATAAAATAATATATTAAATTATTAACATATAAAAAATATATTTTTTAAAAGATTTAATTTTTTTTAGTTTATTATTTTAAATTGATTAATTATTAAAATATTATATCAGTTTGACTAGTTAATCAATTTTTTTAATTTCTAGTTAATTCTCTACCAAGCAATTTATATTAGACCGAACTAATTTGATAATCAATTCTTAACTAACTGAGTAAAACGAATTAATTTTAGTCTGATTCCCAAAATATGATCATGTTAGTTCATTCCAAAACATAAAAACTTAAAATAAGAATCTTTTGATAAATATTTTGCAGAGATCTTTTTATATATAGAGTTTTAAAAGTCGTATGAAAGGTTAATATTTGAAAAAAATTGAAAATAATACAAGGGATACTGTGATAGTATAAACTTATATAAAATATATAAGGATAAGTATTATTTTAATCCCTAAAGTTTAGGGTCAAAATCAAATTCATCCCTAATCTTATTTTAAATTTAAAATCATTCCTAACATTTTATTTAGTATTAAAATTATCCTTTTAAATAATTTTTTTTAAATGAAAAAAAATACCCTTATCTTCAAATACCTCCTATCCCACCAAGTTTCACATACACTAATTTTTCTCCCCTTCCTCGTGAGCATCCTTGCATGTGTCGTTGTTATGTTGTTGTTATTGTTGCATGTATTGAAAGGAGAAACCGCAGTTGAGATCTGCCATCCAGAGCTCCTCCGTCGCTGTCGAGATTGATGGTCATCCTTGCCTTGCCACGCCGCACCCTTACCTTGCCATTGAAGGACATCCTCTGATCTCTGCCGTCGTCGCCCTCCTCTTTGGCATCGGTCATGGCGCCGTCACCATTTACCTTGTTGGCTGTCAACGACCTTCTCCGGCAACAACAGTGACGGAGCAAACCGGCAAATTTGCTGACTCTACTTCATTCTGGATTTTGTTTGTCTATGTGTAATTGATTAAGTTTTTCATTTTTTTTAAATCTGCTTTGTTGTTGTTGTTGTTGTTGTTGTTGTTGTTAGATTTAAAGGGTTTGATGTTGCATTTAAAACAAAAAATTTTGAATAGTTGGAGATGGTGGTGAAGGTTGAGGCTGAGCTTCTCTCTTTCTCCGTTAGCGTTTGCAGAGACTTCTCTGGTTCCAGCCAGGGTCGGATCTCGAAATGTTACCATGGGGGCAATAATATATATAATGTAAAAAAAATATATGCAAATAAATTATAATGTAAGATGCATTACAAAAATATACCGATAGAGAATATATATTTAAAGTACAAAAAAATGTTTACTTTTTACTAACGAAGTGGTACACGTCGATTCTTCATGTCATAAAATTCATCGATAATAAAATCTGTGTCAAATCTTTCAGCAATCTTCTTCTCAATGTAAATCAAAAGACAATTAGTAAGAAATTCATCTTCTATTTTGTTTCTAAGTCTATTCTTCACAATATTCATTGCTGAAAAAGATCTCTCAATTATAGCAGTTGAAACAGAAAGAGTTAATACCAAGTGAATCAAACGATCAATCAAAGGATATGTTAAAGACTTTCCTGTCTTCGTTAATCCTTGACATAACTCTGAAATTGTGCACAAGTTAGTTAATTCAACATGATTAGGAACATCAGGTTCATAATGTTGAGCTTCATTCTAATGTAAAATTTCTCTTGGTCACTGAAGTCACCTAAATAAAACCGTTCTACTAATTCACATATTTTGTTGACACTAAAAAACTTATAATTATCTTTGGAATCTAAAGTTGAACTTAAAGTAAGTAATTTTATAAGTAACTTTTTTCTTAAAAATTATATCAATTTTACTTTGTTTTCTCATTATAAAATGTTCTAATTTCTTTTTACCTAAAAAAAAAAAGAACTCAAATAATTATATATTCACATGAATAAACAAAGTCTAAGTATTTTTATTAATTAAACATCAATTATAATAATAATATTTTTTCACTAAATCACTATTAATTTTACTAAAAAAAAAAGAAATAAAAAAATAAGAGAGAATCAATCTTAAAAATGAGTCAACAATTTGTCTATATAAACACAAAAAAATAAAATTATATTATTTTATAATAAAAAAATGTGCTTTATTAATTAATAATTTTATATAATTATATAAGAGAAGTGAAAAATAGAATGAGTACACTTAGTTGAATTGATATGATTGAAAATTTTAGTGGATGCTCGGCAGTGGCAGTAAGAGCGTGACTAGTGAGGCTACTATGGCTTCAAAAATCAAAAGTATATGAACGGTCAATGAGCCAAGAAAACTTAAAGAAAGAGAATTTAGTTTTAGGCATTTAAAATTTTTTTTAAATCATTATGTTTTATTTGGGTTGGGTTGGATTTCTTATTATTATTTTTTATTTAAAAAAAAGGGGGTTAGGCCTCCACTACTCCCATATATCTGTCTCTAGTTCCAGGACGGCAATTTCCAAGAGCAATAGAGACGACGGTTTCGATAGTGGTGGCCACAATTTTGAGCTTTTCTCGTACTCTCTTGTTTTCTTGCTTTCTCCTTTCTTCTTCTCAATCTCTTTTAAATAAATGAGGTTGTTAATAATAATTTTGAATTTAAATGTTATATTGCTGATCATGAATTTTAAATTTAAATGTTATGTTGTATTGTGTTGTGTTGTTGTTGATGAATTAAAATGAACAGATATAAGAAAAGAAATAGTTTATGGTAATAAAGGTGGTGGTGGTGAACGGTGGGGTCAGGTTAAGAAAAAATATAAGGATATTTTTGTCCAAAAATATTGAAAGGACAAATTTAATACTAAATAAAACGTTGTGGTCGATTTTAAATCCAAAATAAAATTAAAGACAAATTTAATTTTGATCCTAAATTTTAAAGACCAAAACAATACTTATTCTAAATATATAACCATACACAAACACACACATATATATATTAAATTAGGCAAAATAATTCGATTTTATTTTATTATTAAAGAGCAAAGTCAAATTTAGAGTAATATTGCAAGAAACCGTAGTTTACAAGATTTGAGAGTATCTTTTGAAAGAAGTACAACGCGCAAAGAATGTATTGCACTGACAATTTGCTTGCACAATATGCGTCCAATCCCTGTAAGTCCGTAAATATAGTGCACTAGCCTTCTCTTTCTCTCTTCAATATGTATCCTTCCTCTCTCATTCTCATTTTCAATTTCAACTAGATTTACACCCGCGCATTGTACAAAAATAAAATGAATATATATTTTATAAAATATATAAATTAATTTTAAATTTAATAATTATAAAATAAAAAAAATTTATACATAAATTACACTTTAAGTAAAATTACAAAAATACTTAATTCAAATTTATTTATTCAACTTCATATTATTATTTTAATTTTTGTTCTTTTAAATAGTTATTTTTATTTATTTATTTATTTATTTATTTATTTATTTATTTATTTGACTTCATATTTTTTTTATAATATAAATAAAATATTTTTTATAAAATTAAAGAGAATGATAAATAAATATATTGATGCATCAACGGTTGATTTTGTGTCTCTGGAGCTTGTACTTGTTCTCCAGATTATTAATTTTGTTATTGTACTGTTGTTATGTAGGATATTCCGTTAATTATTTAACTTTGATCTCACTGTGGAACTAAATTGATGCTAAATGAAACTTTTTTGAATTCAAATAGGACACTTTAAACTTTAAGGATCAAAACGGAATTGTATCCAAATACATGATAAATGGATTAAAGATTTTTGTTTAAGTTGCACATATCTAGTTCGATTTAATTATTAACTTAGTCTTCTTTGATTTTCTACTATGTGAATTTTCTACTATATATTATAGTGCTTAGATTTTTTCTTAAACATGTGTGAATTTTATATGTGAAAATTCATGTGATGTTATTCTTTTTGCAATAACATATGAGAAATTTAAGAGTATATATATTTTGTAAATGTGTTGATAATCAAATATTGAGAAGAGTCATGTATTTTTTATAGATAGTCTGTGTTAATATTTGGTGGTTTCGTTTAATTTCAAATAATGTATGTGGCTAACGAAACAAGTATGCAAGAGATGTTTTCGATCTACCAACAAACACGAGTACAAGTGTCAGTTATCAAGTTATATGTTGAGTTTGAAGAATTAGTCGAGGTTGATTTATCAGAGCCTAACATTGACTGAACGGTTTATAACACTGAAAGCGATAAGACGAATTTGAGGGCACTTATCATATTGTTGGTCCAACTAAAGATGTAGATGAAGATAATATAAATTATAATAGTTGAACCTGATGTTGCAGATGTGGCAAAACTCACTAGCGAGTCAATATCCATCTAGAGAGCTTTCTTTTATGCACATTTTGAATCTGGACACTATGAGTGCATTAGAGTTTTCTGAGTATGTCAATATAGGTAAGTAATCTTTTTATTATTATTATTATTATTATTATTATTATTATTATTATTATTATTATTATTGATTCCTATAGTAATATTGAAGAACAATCATGCTACACATCCATGTAATTTTGTATCCAAGTTCATCTAAGTTGGTCCAACACTAAAAAAATCCAATACCATTAAATGAAACATGAAATACACGCACCCAACACATACGAAACCGCTCTTACCCAACGCTTCTTCTCTTCTTCTTCTCTTCTCCCCCACGCTTCTTCTTCTCACGCTCATTTACGCACGAAGCGTCTTCTTCTTCGCCTTCTTCTTCGCGTTCCTCCTCCTCCTCCTCATCCTCCTCATTCTTTTTCGCGTTCCTTCTTCTTCACGTGTTTTCTTCTTATCGTCATTCTTTTGTTGTTGCTGCTGTATTTTTTGTCTTTTTCTTCTTCTCTCTCTGGTGAAGAAGTAGTAGAAGGTGAGGAGGAAAAGTTTCGAATTATGCAGAACAGAAATAAACCGAACATGTTATTATGGTGAAACAATTGTATAGTACTAAATGAATGGAATAGTATTCATTATATAAATTCAAATTCGAACATCTTTCTGTATAATGAACCGAACACGTATTCATGGTGAAATAATTGTATAGTACTGAGTGAACAAAACATAATTCATTATATAAAATCAAATTCGAATAGCTTTCTGCATAATGAACCGAACACGTAATCATGGTGAAATAATTGTATAGTATTGAGTGAACGAAACATAATCTATTATATAAAATCAAATTTGAACAACTTTCTGCATAATGAACCGAACGCGTACTCACGATGAAACAATTGTATAGTACTGAGTGAACGAAACATAATCCATTATATAAAATCAAATTCAAATAGCTTTGCCTATAATTTATAGATTATCAATTTAATTCAATTCAGTACACCTCCGTCCATTCAATTCAATTCAAATTAGCAATTGCATTCCATTCAATTCGATTCAAAATTGAATAATCCAACTTTGTTAGTTTGATTCGTTTTAGAAGAATAATCCAAATCACTCACATTCAACTGATTTGAAGTTGAGTCATTCATTGTTTCGATTCAGAAGTGCAGATCGAAGAAGAAAACGAAGAAGAATAGGAAGAAGATAAATGCAACGTAACTAGATCGAAAGAAAAAAAAAGAGAAAATGAACGCGACCAGAGAAGAACGACGAAGGCAATACAGATCAGTAAAGAAGAAGAAAAAGAAGGGTTTACGTTGAGTAAAGCTTTAGGTTGCAGCATGTTATATGTAGCGTGTGTATGGCAAACGAGTGAGGGGGGAGGGGAGCGCGTCTGACCAATATTGCTTGGATAACTTGGATGCATTTTTTATATGGATGTAGAGTATTATTGATTAAAGAATTATTTTTTGTTGTTATTGGTGAGACCTTATTATTATTATAGACGGTGAATTTATCAATGGCATGGAGTTCAGTTTTAGAGAAACTGTGATTGTGACAATTAAAAATTATACCATTTGCAGGGGTATGGATTATTGGGAATGTGAATCTGAGTTAACTACATTTTATATAAAGTGTGTACAATATAAACAAGTTGTGATTGACTTATCATGGCTAGGCTTATTAAAAAAAAGTTTTGTTGGGTTATAAGACAGTACAATGGTAGTCACACATGCACTAGAATTACTATTTCTCAAGATTATGCCAAGCTGAACTCATACATGATTGCAGACAGGGGTGTCAGGCGGGGAAGCCCGCCCTGCCCCACCTATTCAGGCGGTCCCAAAATCCTAGCCTGCCTAATTAATTGTTTTTTTTATAACAACATATCTAATATCTTCTATTTAAATCAATATAAATCGGGCTAAGCCCGCCTAGTTAATTGTTTTTTTTTATAAGAACATATCTAATATCTTCTATTTAAATCAATATAAATACAAATATTAAATATAAATAGTCTTCAAAGTAAATAAACATAATCTAATTATCCAAAATACTCAAGTCATAGTTATAAATAGTCCCATAGACAAAATAAATATATAATCCAAAGTCCAAAAACATTATTATGAATAGTCTTCAAAGCAAATTAAACTTAATTCAATACACTTAATTTTCATCTTCATCTTCATATAAGTCAATAACATCATTGGAACCAACTCCTGAAGAATAGCCTTCTCCTTTTGCAATATCTTCCTGATCTTTATCTTCCTCTAGAAAAAAGTAAATAAATATATTAGCAAAATAGTACATAATAATGTTCAAAATCACTCAAGTATGTATGTCATAAATATAATATATCAAAATCATCATATCCACGTATCCAATTTCTGGTGCAAATCACCGCTTCAACATTATCTGATAACAAACGACTTCTATACTTATTCAAAACATAAGAACCCATGCTAAATGCAGATTCTGAAGCCACGGTAGTAATAGGAATGCTCAACAAATCTCGTGCCATTAGTGATAGTGTTGGAAAACGATGATGGTTGTCTTTCCACCATTGCAAAACATCAATGATTGCATCATTGCAAAATAATGTTGCCTCACTCAAATAAATATCCAGTTGGTTCTTTCCACTTTTCACTTTAGCTTCTTGATTACGGGATATCAAATCCTTTGCATTACAAATAATATAAACATATCAAAAAGCATGAAAAATAAAAAATACATATAATCAAGTAGATAAAAATACTTACACCAACAATTTTAATAAGCTGAGTTCCAATTGCAGAAGATGTTACTTGAGAAAAATTACTTGAAAGTTGGGAAGAACTCTCTACAGTTGTAGAGGAATTTTGGTCATAAACCTCAAAAAGCTTGTATAACTTACTCTTCATATGCTCCACTTTGTCTTTAGCACTAATAGGATCAATCTCATTATAGCAATGAACCAAAGTGTTGAGTTTAAATCTAGGATCAAGAACTGCCCCAAATGCAAGAACAACACTGTATTCTTCCCAATATTTCTTGAACTTAATCATCATTTTTTCTCCCATGTTCCTTATAAGCACTTCATCATTCTTCAAACTATTCATTAAAATAAGCTGGATTTGCCAAACTTGTAAAAAATACAAGTTGGATGTTGGGTAAGAAGTTCCAGACATCAACTTGGTAGTTTCGTAAAATGGTAACAAGAAATCACATATCTTTTCAGTTCTTCTCCACTCATCTGATGAAGGACAATACTCCCTAAACCCAGCTTCTTTTACTTTATACATTTCAAAAGCTTTCTTATAAGGAATAGCACTTGCAAGCATTGCATAGGAACATCTAAACATAATGCAGTCATATACTCAAGTCCCTCAATATCTTCAAAATATTCTTTAAACTTAACCATTCGACTTTCAGATTTTCTCAGAAACTTAATACCCTCTCTAATCTTATACACTGCATCACCACATATTTTCATTCCATCTTGGACAATAAGATTTAAAATATGAGCAGAGCAACGAACATGAAAGAATTCACCACCACACAACAATGAACCATGCACATCCAAAGTACTTTTCAAGTGTTCAACACAAGTATCATTAGAAGAAGCATTATCCAAAGTAATGGAAAAAATCTTTTTATCAACTTTCCACTCAGTCAAAAGCGTAAAGATTTTAGAAAACAATTCAAATCCTGTGTGAGGAGGAGGCATATGACAAAAATTGAGAATTTTACTCTGTAATTTTTAGTTCTCATCAACAAAATGTGCAGTCAAACATATAAACCCCTCATTGGTACTGGAAGTCCAAAGATTAGATGTTAAGCAAATTCTATTTGGAATGGAAACTAAAATTTTTTTAAGTTTCGCAACTTCTCTCTTGTGGACTTTCACTATGTCAGCCTTAACCGTATTCCTAGAAGGAAGTTTCAAAGTTGGACTAATATATTTCACCCAATTTCTAAATCTCCTATCATCAACCATATTAAAAGGCTTATCCCCAGCAACTACATACCCAGCAAACATATCTCTAGCCAATCCTGAATCAATCTTAAGTGAACCCATTTTAAGTTGCAATTCTGCTATAGTCTGACCAATATCTTCATGCTTAATTTGAGTACAACTATCAAGATGCCGTTTTATAGTAGAAGTGCCATATCGCTTACCTCCAGCTTTAAACACTTTCTTGCATCTTTTACACTCAGCACGTTCTACTCCATCCTTATCTGGACCGAGCTTTTTGAAAAAATTCCAAACATCAGAGGTTGCTGGTCTCAGCCTTTTCGAACTAGGTTCATCAACCTCAGCCGGAGCAGCCTCAGAACCAACTCCAGTAGTAACAAGGTTACTCACAGTTTCAGAATTCATATTTCCTGAAATAAAAGTAAATGTAAATTTTTTATATGAACTAGGTTTTTCAACCATTAGCAAATCATACAAAAAACAGCAAACAATTTCTGAATCCGCATCAGATTCAAGTATTCAGCCAAATATCAACCATTATCAACCATAATCAAAACTCAACCATTATGAAACAACACAAAAAACAGGAAACAATTTCTGAATCTGCATCAGATTCAAGTATTTAACCAAATATCAACCATTATCAACCATATTCAAAACTCAACCATTATCAAACAACACAAAAAATAAGAAACAATTTCTGAATCTGCATGACTACATCAGATTTAACCAAATAGGCAAATATCAACCATTATCAACCATCATCAAAACTCAACCATAATCAGATTTAACCAAATATCAACCATAATCAAAACTCAACCAAATATCAACCCTAATTTACTTATATCAAACAGCACAAAACACAACAAACAAACCCAAATTGATGAATCTCAAATCCTAAGCCAGAAAACTTACCAGAGGAGACGAGGACCAGGACAGAGCCACAGAGGAGGCGAGAAGCAGCCGTGACAGAGAGCGAGACCAGCAGAGTCAGAGGACAAGACCCAGGAGCCCAGGACCGAGACCAGCAGGCAGCAGTGACGACGGCCAGACAGAGCAGCAGCGGTGGCTATAACCCAGTAGGCCACGACGACCGAAGATCGACGGTGAGGAAACTGACTCCGACTCAGCGACCGTCAGGGGTGAGGACGGAACTCTGAAGTTCGAGCTGAGGTCGATGGACGATGGAAGTGAGAGACTGAGAGTGACGGTGAGGAGCTGAGGATGACCGAGTGAGAGACTGAGAGTGACGGTGAGGAACTGAGGAACTGACGGTGAGGAACGCAGGAACTGAGGAACTGAGGAACCGAGTGAGAGGCTGAGAGCCGTTGAGGAGACTGGAGACGACTGAGTATTGACGAGGAACTGAGGAGTAAGGAAGCTGCAAATTTGGAATTAGGGATTAGGTCTTGGCTCTTGGGGATTCATTAGGCCATTAGGGTTTCGGCCGTTTCGCTGGGGATATGGGGAATGGGGATTGGGTCAGGTCGGGTAGGGGGTGGGTGGGTTCATGGGTTCTGGGTCTGGGTTCATGGGTTCAGCACTTCAGCCAAAAAAAAAAAGCATCAGCCCGCCGGGGAAGCCCGCCCTGCCCCGCCAAAGCCCACGGTTTAAACAGTTTGGGTTAGGCGGGTTTTTGTCTTTCGGCGGTCCCAAATTTCCAGCCCAACCCGTCTTTTTTGGCGGGTTACGCGGGCTGGCCCGGCGGATTAAGGCCCGTTTGCCACCCTTTGCAGAAGTGATAAAGTCATTGGTTGAAGCGGGTCCATTTTTAAAAGTGAAATACGTGATTGTTGAAGTGCAATAAAAATTGAATTATACGATAAGTTACTGCAAAACATGACTGACTAAGCAAAAGACAATTGCGAAAATTTTTGGTAAGCGTACAAAAAGAGCTATCAACAGTAGTCAAGATCGAAATTGCACTAACATACCGAGAGGAAGAAGCGATCGAGAATATTAGGATAATGATGCGAGTGTTTTGGAACTTTTATCCTTGCATTAGGACATTAAGGAGCTACAAATCAATTGTATAAGTAGATATAACACATATGTATGAAAAATATAAAAGTACAATATATCATGTCTTTTGTAATTTTTTTAGTTTTTTTATTTTTGGTCTAATTGTATTCATTAGTTATATTATTTATATATCACATTTTTTTCTCTTTTAACAATTTATAATTTTTAATATCATTTAGTTATAATGTTGTTAAAAATACATAATATTATTATAATTTATGAAAAATAAAATTAAAAATTAAATGTTAATTTTAAGAATTAAAATATTATATTCAAACTTACATTTCATCTAAAAGTTTTATATTGGATTTTTTTCAGAAATAAAATAAAAAAATAATTATTTTTCCATACCTGATTTTTCAACTTTAATTTTTTTAAATACGATTTTTTTTATTTAGGGCGAATTTGCTGCATTCTCTGCGAACTCTGTATTTTTTATAGAGTTTTCTGCCAAACTTCACTTCAATTTTTTTTTAAAACCCATAAAACTCAAATTTTTAAGCCATTATCATCGTATGCAAGAGTATATATGAGTACACAAAAATAAACAGACAATAAGCATGGCTTCTTTAACATTATTGGCGGCAATGACAACTATTATCATCGTCTCCAGAAATACACAGATACACGGGAATAAGCCATATTTAACAAGAATTTTTTTCCATTATAAATAAAAAAGAACCATTATTTCTCCAATAAAAATATGACTTATTCATGTGTACTCTTATGACTCTTATGTATTTTTTTGTACTCTGAAAACGATGATAATAATTGCCATTGTACGTTGTAAAGTTTAAGAATTTGAATTAACAATTTTTTTTTGGAAATTGAACGGTTAGGCGAACTCTATACAAATGATAGAGTTTGCCGGCGGTGCAGTAAATTAAATTTAAAAATTAAAATTTTAAAAAATAATAGTCTTTTTTAATTTTATTTTAGAAAAAAATCACCCTATTCCTCTTTAATAGTAAAATAAAAATAGAACTACTCTGCTAATTTTATATATATATTTGTGTATGGTTATATATTTTTGTATAAATTTATACTATCACTTGTATTATTTTCAATTTTTTTCAAATATTAACCTTAGTTACGACTTTTAAAACTCTATATATAAAAAAATCTCTATAAAAAATTTATTAAAAGATTCTTATTATTTTGAGTTTTTATTTTTAAAATGAACTAACATGATCATATTTTTAAAAATCAGACTGAAATTAATTCATTTTATTCAGTTAATTAAAAATTGGCTATTAAATTAGTTCAGTCTAATATAAATCGTTTGACAGAAAATTAATTAAAAATTAAAAAAATCGATTAACTAGTCAAAGTGATATAGTATTTTAACAATTAATTAATTTAAAATAATAAATTACAAAAAATAAATCTTTTTAAAAAATATATTTTTTATATATTAATATATTATTTTATTATATCCAATTAAATTTTAATTAGATTTTAATTGTGTTGATCGAAAAATATTTTCGATAAAAGTGAGTTGAATCGAAATGAGTCAAATGTGGTTTCTTGAGAAGACACACGCATAAGTATGAAGTTGGAGGTAATCGGCGCTGATTTGGATTTCGATTGTTTTGATTGAATCGAGTGAGCCAAATCGAGTAGAAAACTCGATTCGAGGAATTGAGTAAGGCTTTCGAAAGAGCTAATCGAATAATTGTAAAAGTGGAAAGTTAATGGCTTTTATTGCACGAGGAGATCATGGGGAATATCTACAATCATGCGACGGGAACGGTTACCAAGAGAGACTACACTTCAAATTTGAAATGTCGTGTTTAATTATAATTAATTGTAAGTTAATTGTCAGTTATGTAAGATTAGCCTATAAAGACTAGGAAATATTTGTGAATAAGGGTTGGAACTTTTACTCAGAAAAAATATTCTAGCACTCTCACATCCCAGCGAATTTCTGAGTTTGCAATCGAGTTACATTTTCTATAGGGTTCCTTCCATCTTCTTCTTTCTTTCAATTTATTTTTTTTTGTAAACTTAACATTTCAATTAATTTTATTTATCAAGTGTTCTTTACTTTCGTTGTTCAATTTATCCTTCTACGTTTAAGTCTTTCATGTTGAAGTCCTTTGATTCAATCGAAGGCATTTTATTGTTTTCCTTTAATTTCATTGCAAACCTTTCCATTTATTATCTATTTAGTTTTCAAAACTTTCATTTCTAAGTCCTATTTATTAATTTACAGATTTACTTTATTTTTATTTTCAAATTTGGTCTAATCGAAGACGCTTTTGATGCACTTCTAGAAAACTGGTACTCGCACAGAGGAGTAAGTTTCGCTCCCAGACTGTAACACCTTCACTATCAGAAGTCACGCTTCCGGCTGCGCTACTCTGATAGTAAGAAGTATTATGACTACTTTACATACTAAATACTAGAATAGGAGCCTGTGACTCGATACTGTGTCGTTGATTTCTTTGAAAACCGGAAATAAATACTTTATTTTAAGAAAAATACAAGCAGACATAGATTCATATGCAAGACTCCTTACATAATAACTCAATATAATATACGTATAAAATATACAATTCCTATCCCTCTTATAAACTTGTAACAACAAAGACGAGGGGAGAAAATAATCTAATTACTACAACCACATATAAACCAAACGTAGTATAACTCTTCTTAATGCTTCTTCATCTGGTTCCTGAAAAGGTAAAGCTGTAGGAGGTGAGAACCTAACCACACGGTCTCACCACGGAGTTTCAAAGTTGTCATAAGAAGATATTTAATAAGAAAACTGTTTTCAAATTCAGTGATTATCATTGCCTTATGAATCCTTTTTAAAATCCAATAGCTAATCGTTCAAAACCTTTTTAAAGAAACAATGTTTAATATTTTCAGAAATCCAAAATCTTTCTTTATCTCATAAGCAAATCTCAATCAGAAACCAACCACGCAATCAAACAACACAATCATTAATTCAGCAACAAAGTCCATTCTCAAATGTAACACGCCAGGGGCAAACACAGGCAAGACATACAAGGAAAGCACAAGTAGGAAGCAGTTACAGCAAATAGTTCAAGTAGCAGTTAAGAACAGTTTAGCAATTAGGCAAACCAAAACAAGTTCAAACCCAAGCAAAGCATACAAATGCATATGATGCATGCCTGTCTTATGGCTGATGAGGCTCATCTGTCAGTTATCCAGCCAACCTGACAAGTCTAAATTGTCCTTAGACTGTCCTCCGACGTGCATCCCCAAGAGTCTATGCATAGCTTTTTCTTAAATAATCAATATTGCTCAATGGGGGTAACTTTCCAGGGAATTTATATAGTGCCCGATCACACTTACGTCGCAGGGTAAACATAGTATCGAGTTTTCAACCTGGTACACGTGGTGGCAAACCACGACACTTAATCCAGGAACCTCGTATCTCAGGTATTTCAAATTCATAAGCCATATGAATAATTCAAAGATCATGTCTCAACATTCTCAACGTCATAATCATTCATCAATCCAAATCTCATTTCCAAATTCATTCAAAAACCATATTTCAAAGAAAATCCTCATCAATCCTCATCATCCTTCTTTTCATCTCGTTCATTAACAATCCCTATTCAAAACACAATTCTTTCTTTGATAAATAAATCAACCTTAAAACATATAATGTTTAAAAACAAATCTTTCTAATTAGTTACTTCAAATAAAACTTCCAATTTTATAAAATTTCAGCAGCATCTCCTCTAAAACTTGGACACTGCCACCCTTTTCGTGTCCCATCCAAATATTTCTCAAACCTTTTCTCAACCATTTCCAAATCTCAAACATTTTTTCCAGAGTTGAACCAGTTCCAATATCAATTTATTTTCAAATCAAACCAATTCCAACAATAAAACTCTTTTTAAAATCAAATCAACTCAAATATTAAATCATTTATAAAATCAGACCAATTCAAAATCAAGCCACTCCCCGAATCAATTTATTTTCATATCTCAAATTATTTCCAAAATCGTTTCATTTATATTACCAAGTAAACTCTAAAACCAAGAAAATCCACCTTTCCTAATAATCAAATAAATAACATTTCAAACCGATTTTTATCAACAATCATACACCACTCACGCAATCAAGCACCCAATAATCCAGTCCAATAAACCATCATATCCACAAGACAAATATAATCACAGAAATATATCTTTTTACATCAATATCTATTTATCGCAACTCTATAATGTAAAATAGATTTTAAGAAAAACTCCTACCTTAAAAGTTGAACCCATAAACTAAAGGCGTCACAAGAATCATTCCTCTCCGCCCAAAATAAACTGTAGCTTCAATCACAGGTCTGCTCACTTCCGTAATAGCAGAAATGGTTTTAATTGCAACAGGCAATCCCGACAACTCAATCCTAAAACATAAATATCGCGAAAACCTTAATAACACATGATAGAAAACTAACGGCGATGGTTTGCAATAAGATATACCTACAGTAAGAGCAAAATGGAACAGCCGCAATCCCAAGCTGATCCGGCGGCAGCTCCGACAGTGACCAGAACCTCCGATGGTCCAACAGCAACCTTAACTTTGATATACAATCATCAGAACTCAATCCTACAAAACTAACAGCTCAGAGCCTCTAATAACTTATATTGGAATATTGATTTCAAAAGTTCTGGAAGTAAAAACGCTTACCAAGAAGGCAAAGGTGACAAACCCACTTATTCCATATTAATAGCAACAGCAGCAATGGCATTAGAACCAACAGTAGTAGCAGTAGCAACATCAACACCGAAGAGTAACAGTTTATTCTGACAAATTAAAATTAACATAAAATGGATATTAGGTGAAACTAAAACCAACTGACATGGTGAAGGAGGCAAAACAAGTCCAGTCTCACCATGAAAAGCAGCAAACCCTAACGAAACAGGGGCGGGGCAGAAGGAGTAGTGGTGGTTTTCCGGCGACTAGAGGCAGCAACGGCTTCAACCGAAACAGAACAAAATCAGAATCAACGGCAAAAACCTCGAAACAGTTCTGGCTAGCCCCATTAATGGAGACCTGAACCCTATCTAGACGGTGGTTCCTGCGATGGCTTCGTTCACCACCTCTCCATGCGTTTCTTCTTAGCTCAGACCAGCGGCTTGATTCGACTCCACCAGCGGCAGCAAGGGCACCCGCCGAGGATGACGATGGCGAGCCTTGAGGTGACGGCGGCGACCTCGCGAGCGTGCTTTCCCTTTCTCCACCGCGGACTCTTTCTCTCTCTCTCCCTCTATCGCCTCTCTCCTCATCCGTGACGGCACAGCCGCGGTGACGCGACGACGCTTGGCTCGGCGGCTCTGGCTTCGTGACACGGACAACGGCACGGATAGCTGCAGTAGGGGCGACGGGATTCACGGCGTGAGGCAGCGACAGTAGACGAGGATGGCGCGAGCTCCTCCCTCTACCGGCGCGCTCCTTCTCTCTCGGATTCCCTCTTCTCTTCTCTGATCTATTTCTCTCTAGTTCTTGTTCCCCCAGTGTGCATGTGTTTGTTACATTGAGAGAGGGTGAGGCTGTGTTGGTCTTTCAGAAAGAGGAAGGAGTAATGGCGGCTGGGAAAGGGAAATTGGATTTTCTGATTAGGGATTTAGAATTAGGGTTCCAAATTTGGGAATTAGGGTTAGAGATAATTCAGTCATTTCACTAAAATTAGGAGTAATTGAAAATCAAAAACCAATTTTTAATCCATTAATAATATTTGTAAAAATACGGTTTAATTATTTATCAATTTATAAATTCTTTTTAAATAAAGACTCTAATTCAATAATTAGAGATAATATAATTAATTTTCTTTATTCATAAAAATTAAAATATATTAAATTTCAAAATCTCAATTCTTTAAATCAATTTATATAAAATTCTTATTATTTTACAATTACTAAATTTTATAGTTCAAATATAGAAAATTATCCAACAATTATAAAATTAGAGAAAAATTCTAACTTAATTATCAAAACTTGATTTAATTAGCTTTAATTAAATAATTTCTAAAATTAAAGTCTTTAATGAATAAATAAATTGAAATTAATTTAGAATAAGGCTTTTCAAAAGTTTTGGGTCTTACACAGACCACTAGATATCGAACCACCATCGATTTGCTAAAAATCGACAAAACAAATTGGCACGTCCGGTGGGACAGTTTTAAATCAAAGTGTGTAAATATTTTTCCAGCAATTTCTAGTGTATGCGATTACGAAGTGGGAAGATTATTCACATGGCTGATGAATTATCGAATGTGAATGGTGGTTCATCCACCAATGATAGGATACCAGTGTCCATACAACAAGCTGACGTGTCTTCACGTTCGAAAGGTGCGATTGGGACTGAAAGTATAGTCGTTACGACTATTCAAACTGGGAATATTGGACGCAATATTCGTCCACGTGGCCCAGTGCCACCATATCAACCTCCATTAACCGTTGGTTGGCCTCTTTATGGTCTTCCTCCTGGTTATACCCCGCCGGTGGGTGGTTTCGTGCCACCTGTCCGCTTTGGGAATGGGAATGGAGTGAATAATATTCAAAACCCACAACAGTATTCTGAGTATTCTCGTGATTATACTGTGGGCTCCACTTCGAATGCTGCGAATTCGATGGTAGTATATCGACAATAAGTGGAGGAAAGTCATCATGATTTGGTCAATTTATTGACTCAGCAAATGACTACAATTCTGAATCCCATGATAGCTGATCATGAATCAAAATTCGAGCGTCTTGCTAGACAAGTCGAGAGGATTGCTCGAATTGTTGATTATGATGAAGGTGAGAGGCATAATACCAGGGGAAATAACGAAGGAATGGAAAATATTTTTCAAAATGAAAACCATATTTCGAATCGAGAAAATCCTCACGTGGTTCCCCGAGGTCAAAATGCTGATGACTTTTTAGCCAGATTGTACGGTGGTGAACGCTATCAAGTCACTAGAATTGTAGAAGAAGTACCGAATCGGGTTGGATTAAATGTTGGTTTTATGAATCAACCACATTTTGTGTCTGCTTTTTCCCAAGCGATACAAATGGCAGAAGTGCCGAGGGGGTTGAAAAATCCAAAAATAACTACAAAATTTGCTGGTAAAGTTGGAGAATCAACTACTGAACATGTTGCTCATTATTTGGTTGAGATCGGGAATTTAGCTAATGATAAAAATTTAAAAATGAAAATTTTTCCTTCGTCATTGACGAAGAATGCATTTACCTGGTTCTCAAATCTTAGACCAAATTTGATTACAATATGAAATCAGTTAGAAACTGCCTTTCACGCTCAGTTCTATCGAGGTAAAATGAACGTAGCAGTTACCGATTTAGTGGCTTTGAAACGTGAAGATGGTGAGACCATTGATGGTCATTTAATACATTTCAAAAATGCTAGAAGTAGATGTTATGTGTCATTACCTGAGAATGAGATAGTGAAAATAGCAACTATGGGGTTAGGATTCTATATGCGTAGAAAATTGCTTAATGTGTATATTCCCAATTTGGCCCATCTGGCTGAAAAGGTTCGACAGACCGAACTTATGAAAAAAGAAAAAGTGAAATATAGGAGTGAACAAAGATCGAAGAGTGAACCTTTTACTCGAAAAGAAAAGTTTGCCTATGTAACAATGGAGTCTTCCGAAGAGGAATTTGATTTCGAAACAGAAATCGATTTGGCCGAACTAAAGAAAGGCCCTCCTTATGTTTGTTCTTTGTTGAAGAAATTGCCAAGTAGTGAAAAGTCGAATGACTCAAAATTAAAAAGTGGAAAGAAATATAGTTTTGATATTTCAAAATCTGATTAGATTTTTGATGTGTTGCTTAAAGATAAACAGTTAATTTTACCTGAGGGTAGAACTTTGCTTTCTGTGAAAGATTTAAAAGGAAAGCCTTATTGTAAGTTTCATCAAGCAACAAGTCATTCGACTAATAGCTGTGTCCGTTTCAGGGACTTAATTCAAGAAGCGATAATGGAAGGACGGTTGAAATTCGATGATGGCAAGAAAGAAATGAAGGTTGATGTAGATCCCTTCGAAGTTGATGCCAGCTATGTTGAACCTTGCTTTGGAGTAAACATGGTGGAATGTCCTACAATTTTGATGTGGCTCTTGATGATTTTGAGTCACAAGTCAGATCAGTATACCCTAGAACAGGGGACGGTTTGTTAGATTTCTTGGTTCAGCAAAAAGATCAAGGACCGGGATGTATCTCTGTGTCCGCGGTGCAATGCTATTTTTGATGCTGAGGCAGCAGCAATCTTTGAAAAAGAAAGGATGAAGAAGGAGTTGGCTCATAGGGAAGAGCAGGCGCGTCAGAGACAGCCACTCAGGCACATAGAGGGCTCTAGTTCGAAGACACCTCAAGAGAATGTAAGCACACCTTTAAGCCGTTCTCAGGCTATAGGTGTTCAGTGGATCAGGAATTGTCAGGAATTCCAGAGATGTGATCATTTGTATCGGCGTAATCCATAGTGGGGGCATCGAGCACCTTCTCGAAATCAGTATTCTTATTATCGAGGTCGTGCTAGGGGTTATCCCCGAGGAAGAGGAGGAAGGAGAAGTTTCATTCAGAATAAGAAACTTTCGATTGAGACAGGCAAGGAACTAAGCAAGGGGGCAACGCCTTCTGTGCATTCAAGAATAGTTTTTCCTTCCGATGGAGAAACTTATCCTAAAGAAATTCCATCACCTGCTAAGATGGAAAAGGGCAAGGCAGTAGCCCAATCTTCTGGAGTTGATAAACACAAAGATGTTGATGTGGATGAAGAATATTTCGATGAGGGTGATGATGACATGGTTGGGACAATATCGATCATTCCCACTGAATATTTGGGGGAATATGAAGGAGATCCTGATGCAGATTATGGTTCGGAGGAGATCTTTATAGTATTTTACATCATTTTGAAATTAATACCACTAGATTGATACAAAATTTTAGAATTTTAAATAAATATATTTTTATTATTTAAAATAAATATATTCTTTTAATTTAAAAATAATATGAATGTATTAAAATGTAGGCATGTTCTTTTAATTGTGTGTTAGGATAGTGTGGGATAGGTTGTTGAACGTAAATCGTGCTATCCCATAGTGGTTTAGGTGAAAAAAAAAATAAACTATCTTAGGATGAATTATCTATAACAATATATAATGGGAAAACTTGTTTTGGTATCCAAATTTTTTTTCCACTTTTATCCTTCCTAATAACCTACCCCAGTATACGTCAGTTATTTCATGTTACAAAACTCCCATTATCTCATCTTCATTCACATTCTCTCTTATCTCATAAATCTACATAACTTCTATAATTATCTCTTTTTTCCCTTACTCTCTCTCCCTTCACATTACTATTATCTTTTTTTTTCCTTATTCACGTAACTTCCTTCGTTTTTCATCCATCTTCTCATGGATCATTCTCACTTTATCTAAATATAACGTAAAACGTAATATAATTTATTTTTCATCATCTATAACAATATATAATGGCAATACATGGGTTTGGTGTCTGTTACGGATCCAGCCCACGGATCCCATAACCCAGGATAGTCCCCGAACCCGGCTATCCGGGCCCGACCCACCGAAACCTTCTAGAAGGCCAGGAATCGGCCTACTAGAGTTCCTAACCAACTTTCGAATTCAAACGTCTCCCTTATCTTAGTCAAATAAAATAAAATAAGATAGCTACCATCACCTATAAATAGAGGACCCAGGTCCCTCCAGGTATTCATTCACTCCTCACATCTTATACCTCTCAGATCCATTCTGACTTGAGCGTCGGAGTATCTTTGCAGGTACCTCCCCCCATCGCTCCAGTCGAATAATCCGGCATCCGCCTTGACCCGCAGGTTCCCGATCCATCTCTCAACCCATACCAGAAACATCTTGTACATTGGCGCCGTCTGTGGGGACCGGCACCGATTGAGTTGGAATGGCGGACGGACTTGAAGAGCATTCCATCAGCCACCAAGACGACTCTAGAACACGAAACCCTACTCCTGAACACCAAGAAGCCATACTCCATGGAAGGATAGCAAGCGCCGTCCATAACAAAGAAAACGGCCCAGTCAATGCAAAAACTCGACATCCTGAGAATCCGGAAAACATGTCTGCCCAAATAATCCAAGAACTCTGCCACTGAGTACAGGAACTCGAAGGTCGGGTTGCCACCAAGGAAAAGCACAACACCGAAAACGGAAGTCACGCGATTTCCAGATCCAGGTCTCGCCACGACAGATCGCCAGAACGGCAACATGCCAAGAGACACGAAAGAAGCACCTCGCGTGACCTAAAACACAACAGATCACCAGAACGGCGACACAGCAAAAGATACGACCGCAGCGTCTCTCGCGACCCTGTTCACACGGACGACGACCGACGATACCGAGAAACCAAACGCACGAGAAATGACCACGTGATAATGGGAGCCACCCCCTTCACGGAGAGAATTTTGAAAGCAAAGCTCCCTAAAGGATTTGATAAACCCACGGACATGAAATACAATGGAACCAAAGACCCCAGGAGCACTTAACGGCCTTCGAAGCCAGAATGAACCTAGAAGGCGCCACCGACGCCGTCCGATGCAGAGCCTTCCTAGTGACCCTAGCCGGGCCAGCAATCAAATGGTTCAATGCCCTCCCCAACGGATCCATAACCGGTTTTCGTAACATATCACGGAAGTTCATGGCCCAATTCACCACCAGAATCACCAAGGTCAAACACCCCATCAGCCTATTGGGAGTCACACAGAAACATGACGAATCTACGAGAAAATATCTCGACCGATTCAACGACGAGTGCCTGACAGTCGACGGGCTCATAGACTTGGTCGCAAGTCTCTGCCTTACAAATGGACTCATGAACGAAGACTTCCGCAAGCACCTTACCACCAAACCACTGTGGACCATGCACGAGATCCAGAACGTCGCCAGAGATTATATAAATGACGAGGAGGTCAGCCAGGTCGTCGCTGCCAACAAACGGCAACACAGCAACACCCAACACGGCAACCCGTCACCCCGACATAACCCACCACCCAGAGAAAATCAAAGGGACCATCCCAAACCAACAAATGCAAACCGACCACCCAGAATCGGCAAATTCTCCAATTACACACCCTTGACAGCCCCAATTACCGAGATATATCACAAAATAGCAGACCGAGGTATCATCCCAAAAGCTCGACAACTCAAAGAAAGAACGAGCGGCAACAAAACCCTTTATTGCGACTACCACCAAGGTTACGGGCACAGGACACAAGACTGTTTCGACCTTAAAGACGCACTCAAACAAGCCATAAGAGACGGCAAGCTCCCAGAGTTCGCCAAAATCATCAGAGAACCAAAACGCGCGGAAAGAGACAGCTCGACAGAAAGAGAATGGCGCAACCCAAGAATGCCAAAACAACCCAAGGATAGCCCAGAGGACGACCCAACCATAATAGTAAACGTTATCACAGGCAAAGACGTATCGGGCAAGTCAAAATCAACACTAAAAAGGACCTCAAAGTCCTCGCCGTCAGAAACCAAACTCCAACCACCGCTGCCGACAACACGGTAACTTTCCTACCCGAGGACTACCAACACGGCACCTCGGCCGAAGACGCACCTTTCGTCATCTCGGCAAAAATCGGAACAGGACTAGTACGAAGAATACTGGTGGACACCGGTGCAGACTCCAACATCCTCTTCCGAGGAGCCTTCGACAAGCTCGGACTCCGCAACGACAATCTCCAAACACACCGCAACGGCGTCACAAGACTCGTAGACAACTTCCTTAAACTGGACGGTTCCATCACCCTTCCCCTCATCATAGGGACGGGTAACCAAAGGAAGACAATTCTATCCGAATTCGTGGTCTTAGAAGACTCCACGGCCTACAATGTCATTCTCGGAAGAAAAACAATCAATGACTTCTCCGCCGTCATCTTTACCAAATACCTCCTTATGAAGTTCACAACAGAAGACGGCTACATCGGTACTATCCATGGAGACCGGGAAGTCGCAGCAGAATGCGACAACACCAACCTAGCTTTACGGAAGAAGTCTCGTGACGCGGCTGGGATATTCCTAGCCGACCTGGACGCCCGACAAGACGGCCAACCTAGGCCAGAACCAGAAGGCGACATGGAAAAACTACAAGTAGGGCAAACCAAAGACGAATACACCTTCATCAACGAGAACCTCCCGTATGACCTTAAAGAGGATCTTTCCCAACTCCTGAAACAAAATAGAGACTTGTTCGCATTTACACTAGCCGACATGCCCAGAATTGACCGCAACCTA
Source organism: Arachis ipaensis (assembly GCF_059453495.1). Taxonomy (NCBI): domain Eukaryota; kingdom Viridiplantae; phylum Streptophyta; class Magnoliopsida; order Fabales; family Fabaceae; genus Arachis; species Arachis ipaensis. Next base: position 138,671,742 of record NC_142443.1, read on the forward strand.
ATGTCCCACCAGCTAGCCGTAGATCCCAAAGCCAAACCCGTGGCACAAAGGAGACGAAAAATGTCTCCAGACCGAGCAGCCGAGGTCAGAAGACAAGTAAAAGCCCTACTCGAGGCAAATTTCATTAGGGATCTACCCTACACAACGTGGTTGGCAAATGTCGTGCTAGTAAAGAAATCCAACGGAAAGTGGTAAATGTGCGTCGACTACACGGACCTCAATAAATCCTGTCCAAAGGACGCCTTTCCCTACCAAACATCGACGGATTGGTAGATGCCGCATCCGGCCATCGATACCTCAGCTTCATGGACGCCTACTCCGGCTATAATCAAATACCTATGCACCGACCTGATGAAGAAAAAATGGCATTCATCACCCCCGACGGGACGTACTGCTACACAGTCATGCCCTCCAGCCTGAAGAACGCCGGAGCCACCTACCAATGGCTCATCAACAAGATTCCAGAACCTGTCCAAGACCAAATTAGAAATCTACATAGACGACATGCTCGCCAAGACCGAATCCGGCGAGCAACTCATCAGCGATCTCAAGCTCATAATGAGCACCTTACGAAAACACCAAATGCGACTCAACCCGGCAAAATGCGCCTTCGGAATGGAGACAGGAAAGTTTCTCAGCTTTATGATCACACAATGCGGAGTTGAAGCCAACCCAGAGAAATGTCGTGCCGTCCTTGAGATGACAAGCCCAAAAAACCTTAATGACATCCAAAAGCTCACCGGCCGGCTCACTGCGCTATCCCATTTCCTCGGGGCATTAGCACAAAAAGCAATCCCCTTCTTCAAACTGATGAAGAAAGGAGCCCCCTTCAAATGGGACGCAAAATGCGAAGAAGAATTCCAACATTTCAAAAGAGTCCTAGAGGAACCACCAGTTCTCGCCAAACCCCAAACAGGGGAGACCCTCTACCTATACCTCTCCATAACGGAAGAAGCACTCGCAGCGGCACTCATCCGCGAAAACGAGAAAAAAGAACAAAAACCCATCTACTTCATAAGCAAAGTACTTCAAGACACGGAAACCCACTACTCACGCCTAGAAAAGCTAGCCTTCGCACTCCTCACGGCCTCCCGACGTTTGCGACAGTATTTTCAGACCCATCCCGTGATAGTCCGAACTGACCAAGCGGTCAAACAAGTACTACAAAAACCCGACCTAGCAGGAACAATGCTAGCATGGTCCATCGAGCTGTCCCAGTTTCAAATCAAGTTCGAACCCCGAAATGCAATCAAAGCACAAGCCATGGCCAACTTCATCGCCGAGATGACGCCGGGAAACTCCACCCTCGAGTCATGGAAACTACACGTCAACGGCTCATCGAACATCACCTCCGGAGGCGCCGGAGTCATACTCGAAAGTCAAAATGGGGTCATAATCGAACAGTCAGTGCGGTACGAGTTCCCAGTGTCAAATAATCAAGTAGAGTATGAGGCCCTCCTGGCAAGCTTAGCCCTAGCTAAGGAAGTCGGAGCAAAGGTCCTGAAAGTAAATACCGATTCACAGGTAGTCAGTTCCCAAATTAACGGAGACTACCAAATGCGAGATCCCCTACTCCAACAATACCTCGCCAAGGTAAACAAACTAAAAGAAGGATTCAATCGCGTAACCATACAGCACGTTCCTAGGGAACGGAATGCCAGGGCAGACCTCCTCTCTAAACTAGCCAGCACCAAACCAGGACACAGCAACAAGTTGCTAATTCAGGAAGTCGTTAGATCACCTTCTATATCGACCACGACTAATGCCTATCTGAAACTCTCTAGTCGGGAATCATGGACCTACCCTATCCTACAATATCTCCTCAACGGAACACTGCCAGAAGACCCCAAGGAAGAAAAACGGACAAAAAGGGAAGCCGCCAATTACACAGTCATCGCAGGACAACTATACAAACGTGGATTCTCGCAACCCCTGCTCAAATGCGTTGAACCCGGAGACACGGAGTACATACTCTGCGAAGTCCATGAAGGCTGTTGCGGCCACCACATCGGGGGTAAAACCCTGGCCAAAAAAGTCATCCGGGCCGGATACTTCTGGCCCACGGTTATCCGGGACTCCATGCAGCTGGTAAAAAATTGCAATAAATGCCAAAGGCACGCCAATATCCACCAGGCCACCCCACACCAGCTCAGCATCATATCGGCAGAATGGCCATTCGGTACTTGGGGGATCGACTTTGTCGGGCCCTTTCCTACGGCACCCGGACAACTCCGGTATCTCATCGTTGCCATAGATTATTATACCAAATGGATCGAGGCCGAACCCCTGGCCTCCATCACAGCAACCCAATGCCGCAAATTCCTCTGGCGATAGATCATAACCCGATTCGAGATCCCTGAGATTGTCATCTCGGACAACGGAACCCAATTCACCGATAGAAAATTCAGAGAATTCCTAGAAGGGCTACATGTATCCCACCCTTTTAGTTCGGTAGAGCACCCCCAAACAAACGGGCAGGTGGAATCCACAAACAAAATAATCGTCAAAGGACTCAAGAAACGACTCGACGAAGCCAAGGAACTGTGGGCCGACGAACTCGGATCAGTCTTATGGTCGTACCGAACAACCCCCCAAATGGCCACCGGGGAAACCCCTTTCTGATTAACATACGACGTGGAGGCTGTTATCCCAGTGGAGATAGGAGACCCAAGCCCAAGGAGAATGATTGGGGGTAACGATGAGGAAGTAGAACGAGACTTCACCGAGGAAGTAAGAAGCATCGCCCATATCAAAGAGCTAGCCCTAAAACAAAGAATCAGCCTAAGGTACAACCACGACGTCATCTGACGAGAATTCGTACCCGACGACCTCGTCCTACGATGAAACGACATCGGAACCCCGACCCCAGGGGAAGGGAAACTCACCCCTAATTAGGAAGGCCCGTACAGAATCAAGGCTGCAATCGAAAAGGGAGCATATAAGCTCGAATGACTTAACGGCGACGAAATTCTGAGGACATGGAACGCCGCCAACTTATGACGATACTACACTTAGACCGACCCCCTAGGTCGTCCCCTACCCTGTTTACCCTTTTCTTTTTTTTACTTGTTTCCCTTCTTTACTACATTTGTTTTCCCTCTTTACCACAATTTTTTTCGCACAAGTGTCAATCCCGGGTACTCTTTTTCGCCATAAACGGAGGGTTTTAACGAGGCCCAAACATTAATAAAATTTAATCAAGTTATTTTTTTTCCTTTGTTTCCTAAACACGGAATAAAAACACGGCCACAACTGGGGACCGATCACCCCCAGGCCCGAGATACGGAAATCCACGAAAAATCGACCTCACGACGGTTCGCTCATCCCAAACAAAGGGAACAAATAAAAACCAAAAAAGAAAGCGGCTTAAAAAACCGAATACACAAAAAGGCCCGAACGGCCTAAACGGCATAAAAACGAAGTCAGTCAAAGCCATAAGTCCACAGTCACACGGCCACACGGCCAAAAAACACAAGCAAAATACTACAAAAAGTCATAATCACAACTAATCAAGGTCGACGATCTGCCCATCACGGACAGTCTTGAAAGCTCCCATCACAGACTCGTCCGCTCCAGGCGCCAACACCAAAGCCTGAGCCTTCATCGTCTCCTCGGTAGCAGTAATAGCTTCCTTAGCATCAGCAAGCAACACAATTCTCTCCTCTTTTAAAACTACGACCTCCGCCTTCAAACCAGCCACCTCATACTTCAGCGTACCAACATCGGCCAAAAGCACGGCTGCCCGAGACTCGGCATCCGAAGCCTTCCTCCGCTCTTCCCCAAGTTGAGACAAAAGAGAAGTCTCAACCTCGGAAAGGCGAAGGATCTCAGCACCAGACTCCTCGGATGACTTCACTGCCCGTTCCCTCGCCGACTCGGCATCCGCAAGCAACCCCTTCAATCTTGCCACCTCAGTCTGAGACTGAGGAAATTTCTTATCCAAAAGGCCCACCTGAGCCATCACGGGCTCGGCCTTCCGGACAATCACAGCGGAACGAAGAAGGGAACAATAAAGGGACTTAGCCTGAAAGGTCACATCACATTCACGGAAGAAATCCTCCATGTCAGGCATAAGGTACTCATCGATAAAGGCAGGAGCGTCAAAACGACGATCCATCACTGACGGGACCGCACCCTCCCCCTCCACCAAATTCTCACTATCAACATCCTCTGACCGCTTTCGCTTTCGGGAAGCACCCTCCAGCGACATAACTACCACATCATCATCAACCCCTACACCCCGACCTGACCCTTCGATGCCACCTTCAGTCAACACGAGATCCTCAGAGACAGTTCTCGTCAATGTTCTGAAAACCGGTTCGAACGGCCGATCGAACCGGTCGAACGAGAAATCGTTAACAAATACGGTTCAGACAGAAGGCAAAACCGCCAAATTTAAGAATCAAAATTGAACCGCCAAACCGGCCGGGAACCGGTCGGTCGAACCAAACCTTGACCCGGCCGGTTTTTAAAATTTTGTCAAAAACGCTGCGTTTTGATCCAGAAACTAACCCTAGCCTTCAGTCTTCGGTCCTCACTCTTCAGTTCACTCAGACACCACTCTCGAGCATCCACCCTAAAGCCCTCCACTCTCACCTCTCGCACTCAGTGGCCACGCATGCAGTCTCTACCTCGAGCCACCGCCGCCGTCGTAACACCTCCATCGAAGTCACTCACCGTCGCAAGTTCGTGGAGTCAGCTTGGAGATTCGCGCATCCCTTTCCGTCGAAGTCAGCCATGGAAATCGCAGCCACCGCCACCATTCCTTGCCGTCGCGCAGTGTCGTCCTGAGTGACCTGAAGCCCTTGCCCCTGTCTCGGGCCCCATTCCCGATTCCTCAGTCTCATACATACTCTCATTATTTCTCCCCAAAACACAACCCTAGCCTCCATCGCGCCCCCGTTGGTCGCACTGTCGCCACCTGGTTCGTCGTGATCGTTCTTCAATCTTCCTATTTTGTGGTGCTCGAAGGCCCTTCCATTCCCCCAATGCCAATCCTCCTACTGATTGATGATAAACTGATACTGGTTTGTACATGCTTTTATTTTTTTCTGCTGTTAAATTTTGTTAAAGTTTCTTGATTGTACTCATTGCCTAAAGGAATACTTGTATCACATAGCTCACTGCTAGTGCTTGCTGTTCGTGTTTGTTTTTTAGTTCATAAATTATCAAATTATATTGATTATTGAATGGCTCTGCTCACTACTGCTATGATGTGTTTTACCCTGGTTTGTGTCTTCTTCGCTGCTGTGCTATGCTTTTTTGGCTCTTTGTTGTTCATTGCTGAGTATTTTTGTGTTTAATTAAGTCAATTAAAACTATGCTTTGGGCTTAATTGTGCTTAGATTGTTAAGTTAGTTAATTCAGCATATGTTCTGCTCTGCTGTTGTTGTGCTGATATTTTGTATTTTGTGATTTCTTTGCATAGTGATGTGCTGCACGAAACTGAATTACTGCTGTTTTGTGTGTGTTTGTGTTTGTTTTACTGTTTTGTGATTTAATTATGCTTAAATGGTGACTGTCTTCATGATTTTTTATTTCAGTTATGTAGGATTTTATGATTTCTTTGCCTAGTGATGTGCTGCTGGATATTGAATTGCTGCTGTTAAATTTTTGAAACTTGACAAGTTTGAGGTCTTTGTGGATTCACTAGATTGTAATTTCCCTTTTGTGGATGATAAATTACAAAACTGGTGAACAGATATATATTATGGAATCAATAAGCAAACTGAAAGCCGGATGATATATATTATTCCATTCCTTAATTTATGACTCCATCCAGAATTAATGGCATGCAGCATTAGTATCAATAACATTGTGATTTATGGTGGATTTTGATGATTGATGATAAGTTTGGATGTTGGCATTTTATGTTTGGTTGCCTTATTTTGTTATTTGACTTTTGAGTTTATACTTGAATAAGATCATAACATTCTGGTTTATGTAGTACTTTAATTTGGATAAATTTTAAGGTTTATATTAGACTATAATTATGTTTTAATGTGTTTATTTATATTTTATTTATTATTCTATTATAAAATAGTTTTTTCGGTTCAACCACGGTTTAATCGGTTGAACCTATGAACCAATGAACCAATAGCTAGAGCGGTTCGATGACCGGTTCGATTTTTAGAACCTTGGTTCTCGTATCATCAGTGGGTCGTGAGGTCGGAGTGGAGGGAGTACCGCCAGAAGGAGTCCCCTGAGACAACTGAGCCTTCAACCTTGCAAGAGTCGTCAAACCCCCAGCCATCTCAACTGCAAAAAAGATCAAAAGAAGAAAAAAGCGTAAGTACCCAACTCGGAACCCAAAAAATAAAAAAAGTGGAAACAAGACATAGATCACACACCAACATAGGTCCGACAAGTGACCGGGTCACCCATCACGTCCCTGAGATTAAGAGGATGCACCCCAAACAACTGCCACAAGACGAGGGCGACATCCTGGTCCTCCGCAGTCAAGAACTCCTGCGTTACCCTGGTAAGAATAGACGGCCCCGCCCCAAAATTCCAATATGTGGGGAACCGCCACTCACCCTCCAATGTCAGCCAAAACGGATGATGCCCTCTTGCAGGACGGACCTTGAAATACCCATTCTTAAACCCATGGAAAGAATCTTCATACAAGCCGAAAACCCGACGATGAGGCTGAGCCCTAAAAGACATATATCCCTTCTTGTGCTTCCCCTCCTTGGAGGGAAGGGTACACAAGAAGAGAAAAAGGAATACATTCACAGATACCGGAAGCTCCAAAAACTCACAGACGAGCTCAAAAGTCCGGATCGCTACCCAACTGTTCGGATGCAGCTGGGACAGCGCCACGGAACATCGGCTCAACAACTATTGAACGAAAGGGGAAAAGGGCAACCGCACGCCAAGACGGGTGAACATTGCTTCGTACACCCATAACCAATCCGGAACGGTCGGCGAATCCAAATTAGTATAACAAACCCTCTCGTCAACCCTCGGAACAGAAAACTCATAATGACACTCCGCGTCACCACCCCCGCAAACAGCCCCCTCGTCACGAAGCCGTTGGAGGTTCGCCTCCGTCATCCGCGACGGGGTCCCCCCACACATCACTGGTTACCCAGGAATAAAGGGCAGGGACGCCCCCGCTGGTATCACTGGAGCCCTCACACCCTCGGCCCTTCGACGCGCCATACCTAAAACAGGGAGGAGCACCACCATCAGCCTACTAACCCTATGCAGAAGCAGAGAAGACAACCAAAACCTACTACCCACTACCAATCCAACACAGTGGTGCTCAGCCCCTTTAAAACACAAATACCACCACCACCCAAAAAACGCAGTACAAGAAAGCAGATGGCAAAACAATGCATGGCAAATACAGAACAACAAAACACCACATGATGAAAGCAAGAAGAAATAGAAGGATACCAACCTGATAATGCAGAGAGCAAGCCCGAAAAATGCTGAAGCAGGGAAGCAGAAACTTAACCGCGAAGAAACGCCAGAACACAATGGAGAGAAAGAGATTTTTCAGAAAAGAGAGTAAAAGAGAAAATGAAACAAACGAGGGAAGTAAGAAGGAAAGCCAAAACGGTTTCAAAAAAGGTAAAAAGATGCAAATAGCCCTGAAAAGTAAAAGTGGGCGTAGGGGCAATAAAGGGAAGCTACCCAAAAAACGTCCCCTCACAATAAATGCCCCCTTGAAAAAAGAAACCAATAAAGTACGCCTCGAAAAATGCAACAGGCATAAGGACACAGAAGAGTCGTGTCAGACCAAAACGGCCAGGCGAAACTTCGGCCTAGCCACAAAAACCGAGGCCGGAGCACCGACCTCTCCTCAAAAACGTCAAACGACGACTTGAGAAAACAAAAGAAGGCCACAAATGGTCAAGACCACATCTCCCAGCGACAGACCGACCTCGCTCGCTCTCCCGCTGCGGGAGAAACTGTTACGGATCCGGCCCACGGATCCCATAACCAAGGATAGTCCCCGAACCCGGCTACCCGGGCCCGACCCACCGAAACCTTCTAGAAGGCCAGGAACCGGCCTACTAGAGTTCCTAACCAGCTTTCGAATTCAAACGTCTCCCTTATCTTAGTCAAATAAGATAAGATAAGATAGCTACCATCACCTATAAATAGAGGACCCAGGTCCCTCCAGGTATTCATTCACTCCTTACATCTTATACCTCTCATATCCATTCTGACTTAAGCGTCGGAGTGTCTTTGCAGGTACCTCCCCCAATCGCTCCAGTCGAATAATCCGGCATCTGCCTTGACCCGCAGGTTCCCAATCCATCTCTCAACCCGTACCAGAAACATCTTGTACAGTATCCAAGATTTCTTTCCAGTATTACTCTTTCTAATTAACTTCTCCACTTAATGTCAGTTATTCACCTCTGAAAAAACTCCCATTACTCCACTTGGCCACCTTGACGTAACTTTCACCTATTATCTTTCACCTCTTACCCATTTTTCTCTTCTGATTTCATCTCTTATTAATATTATTGAATACATTAATAGATTTTAAAAATACATTAATCTCATACCAATATTAGATTTGCTTTTAAACATTCAGATACTTCTATAACAATATATAATGACAATACATGAGTTTGGTGTCCAAGATTTCTTTCGAGTATTATCCTTTCTAATTAACTTATCCACTTAATGTCAGTTATTCATCTCTGAAAAAACTCTCATTACTCCACTTGGCCACTTTGACGTAACTTTCACCTGTTATCTTTCACCTCTTACCCATTTTTCTCTTCTGATTTAATCTCTTATTAATATTATTAAATACATTAATAGATTTTAAAAATACATTAATCTCATGCCAATATTAGATTTGCTTTTAAACATTCAGATAATAATAATAATAATAATAATAATAATAATAATAATAATAATAATAATAATAATAATAATAATAATAATAAAATTGGTCCAAATCCAAGTAATAGATAGAACGATGATAATATTAGTGGGTATAAATTATCATTTTTTAAAAGCTTTAATTCATACTTAGTAAACTTTCAATTATTTCTAATATACTATGTTACATATATCTATAATACAGTGTATTATGATTGTTAATTATTCACTTAAAATATTTATAATATTAATTTAATATTTACATTTTTTTATTATGGTACTATTTTAATGTAATCTAAATTTTTATTATGTATTTATAATTTTTATAAAAGTCATTCTTAAAAGAAATATTAATCTTATTTTTTAATTTTTTTGTCCAACCAATATTAAATCATTTATATTAAAAGATTTAAGTAATTCAAAAAATATTATTTATATGTTAAAAATTTATTTTTAAATATTCAAGTATTAGAATTGGTCCAAATAATATACTGAATGATGATAACATTGGTTAGTTGTGTATATATATTCAATTAGTTTGTTAATTTTATCTTTTGAATTATTTTTTATTATGGTACTATTTTAATGTACTCTAATTTTTTATTGTGTATTTATAATTTTAAAAAGAATCATTCTTAAAAGAAATATTAATTTTATCTCTTAATTTTTTTAGCTCTGACAATATTAAATAATTTATATTAAAATATTTAGATAATTCTAAAATTATTATTTATACTATAACAAAATAACAATATACAAAGAAAATATGGGAGTTTGATGTTCAATTCTTTTTTTCTTATTCAATGAGTTCTGCTTAGCAATTATCGTATAAAATATTTATTTAAAAATATTGGTAATTTTTTATTTAATTTATACGATAAATAATAATATTTTATGTAATTTTATTTTGTTTAATATCTAATAAATTTAGATTCGGTTTTTTTTTTTAATTTTTTCCAATTGAAATACTCCCACTATATGATTGACAACTTTGATTTCTATCATAATAACTATTTTTTTTCTACTATTTTCTATTTACTATTTTTTATTTTTGTCAAAATAACTATTTTTTATTCTAATAATAATTGTTCCATATAGAGAAGTGCATCTTGGATATAAAAGTAAGAAAAATTGAAAAAAAAAAGTGAAACAAATTAAAAGGTAAATTAATAGAGTAAAAGAATTGAAGAAGAAGTTACATATGATTTCTTTTTATAACCGTTATTAAAATAGAGATGAAAATGAGATAGAGAAGATGAGTTGTTGTTCTGGATCATATTATTATCATTATTTTTTTAACTATGTTTTTTCTGATAATATATATATCTCTTTATTTGGTACTTTTATAATTTAATATTTTAAAAATTTTTTATAGTAGTTTTAAGGTAAAAAAATATGATATAAATAAGGTCACGTCAATATTAAAATAATAACAAAAATATTTATCTACTAAATTTAAAAAATAAATAATATATTAATAAAAAAATAATTTCTTAAAAAATAATAGAAAAGCGGCAGGCATATAATTTGGGATATTTGGTGCCGTGTAACGATTTATGAACTTTTTTGAAGGAGTTTAATGCATAAATTATCCTAGATTGTGGTGTTTAATATAATATTTAATACACGTTACTCTAGCATGATTTATGTAATAGATTTAGAAGATTCACGTTTTTGAATTTGATCTAAGAGAATCAAATAAAATTAATTTTTTTATTTTATTTAAATAAAAAAGTCTAAAAGATATGTGTAGAATGTATTTATCTTTTTTTATTTTTTTAAAGAAATAATTGTACTAGCAAATGGAATATGTAGAAAATATTAGTTTGAAATTTGGTGTCAATGATTTTGTGGGAATCGTGTTTAACATAGTTGGTTAATATGAAGACAGAAAAAACGAAAATAGAGATTCTTTACAAGTCTAACGAAGATATCATAAATGCCAAGATAATTCATCGCAATTTCATGTGATGAAAGACAAAAATGTAATTATGGTATATTGTGGACTGGTTGATAGCATAAGCATAGTTGAAATTTTGGCATGATCTCTTCCATATTTGTTACATGTCTCTTTAGTTGGTGATGTTATAGTTTATTGTGATGATATGATGGTAGTTTAATTGTATGAGTTAGGTCCTTTTTATTTGGTTGAATTTTTTCTATGGTTATCCTATTCTTGATGGCATGCCAAAATAAATATTTTCATTAGTTGTTCTATTTTTTTTTCTATTTTTGGGTCGATTTTATTTTTAAAAAAATTTATTAAAATTTTTTATTGTAGACAAAATTAATAATAAAGTAAAGTACATTTTTGTTCCTGACCTTTTTTTTTGCGGACATTTTCATCCTCAAAGAATGAAAAATACATTAAAGCCCCTGACCCCTGAAAAACGTGGACATTTATATCCTTCCATTAAATTCAGCCGTTTGCACTGGACGGAAAAGGATGAGCTGGCAGAGGTGGCGCTAAGGTGGCTGTAACGGAGGCCAGGTGACATGGAGCATTTCGTAACAGGACATATAAGTCCCTGGAAACGAAAACGACGCCATTTTTGTAACCTCCCCCAATCCTGTTTCGAATTTCTCTGCCTTTTCTTCTTCCTTCGTCCTTTTTCCCTTCCATTCCTCTTCCTTGGCCCCTGCCTCCATCACCGTCGCACAGCGGCGCCTCCGTCAGCCACCATCAACACCGGCGACCTCCTCCTTCCTCTCTTTTCGCGTCTTCTTCCCTTTCTCACTCCCTTACTCCCATTAGTCTCTCTCTCTTCTCACCCTCCTTCCACCCACCGTTCATTCGCGACAACCTTCTCGGCGACCCACTGCTGCTGCGCCGCCGCCTCTCTGCAAAAATTAGTCTCAAATCTCGAGGGGTTAGAGTTTTCCTCTGCACCAACAACATTGAACGGTGCCGGATCGGGATCCTCGAACCTCTGCATAAATGACACTCTCACTGACGACGAGCTTCGTTTGATCCTGGCGAAGCTGGAGAGCGAGAAGGACAAGGAGATCTTCGGGTTGGTGTGTAAGAGGTGGCTCCGATTGCAGAGCACCGAAAGGAAGAAGCTTGCGGCGCGTGCAGGTCCACACATGCTTCGCATAATTCCTGATAGGTTCACGCGCTTGCTCGAATTGGACCTTGCCCAATCCGTTTTGCGGTCGTTCTATCCCGGCGTCACCGATCCTGACCTCGACGTCATCGCCAATTTTTTCTTCATGTTTTCTTTTTTCAAATATTGAGCTTTAAATTTCAGTTCCCCCCCCCCCTAAGATGCTGGATTTGTTTACTGCTGTTGCTTTTTCTTGATTTTTGCTTTTGAAACTGGTTATATGAAGTAGTTTTGAACTCATCACTTGGAATGATTGTGCTTCTGAGTTCTGATGTTGTTTCTATTATGCAATTTGAAAATGAACAATTTTGAGTGCTGTTGTCATGATAGTCAAATTGAGTGATGATTTAAGGTTATCTACCACCTTTGGGATGTTGCTTTTCTTTTGATGGGGAGTAAAACTTTCAATAAGATTGACATGGAATGTTTTTGTTTGGTTTAATGTACACAGGAATTTCAGATGTTGGAATGAAAGCCATTGGCGAAGGTCTTTCCTTGTTGCAGTCATTGGATGTATCCTATTGTAGAAAGCTGACTGACAAGGGACTATCTGCTGTCGCTAAAGGTTGTAGCGACTTACGGGTATTGCATCTCGCCGGTTGCAGATTCGTTACGGATGGTATATTAGAAGCTCTCTCCAAAAGCTGTCATAATATGAAAAAACTGGGATTGCAAGGGTGCACAAATATTACCAACTATGGATTGATAAGCCTTGCAAGTGGTTGTCAACAGATCAAGTATTTGGACATCAACAAGTGGTTGTCAAAAGAGAAGAAGGGGGAGGTTGCCGGCGTTGATGGTGGCTGACGGAGGCGCGGCAGTGCGGCGGTGATGGAGGCAGGGACCGAGGGAGAAGAATGGAAGGGAAAAAGGAAGAAGGAAGAAGAAAAGGGCAGAGAAATTTGAAAGATTGGGAGAGGTTACAAAAACGGCGTCGTTTTTGTCTCCAGGGACTTATATGTCCTGTTTTGAAATGCTCCCTGCCACGTGGCCTCCGTAACGGCCAAGTCAGCGCCACCTCTGCCAGGTCAGACTTTTCCGTCCCGTCCAAACGCCTGAATTCGACGGAAGGATTGAAATGTCCACGTTTTTCGGGGATGAGGGACTTGAATGTATTTTCCATTCCTTGAGAACGAAAATGTCCGCGAAAAAAAAAAGGTCAGGGACGAAAATATTATGTTCAATTATTTAAGGAGACCAAATTAATATTTTGATTAGATAATTTTGTTTTATTGAAAATAAATTCTAGTTTCATTAAAAAATAAATTCTAGTTGGTAAGTAAAAACACAAAAACGTGCATGACAGTGAAATCATAATTTCTAGACAAGTAAATTATCGTCTTATTATCTTAAAGAAATAATTTATTTATAGAATAATATTGAAAAATCAACAATAATTTACATGAAAATAGTTTATTAGTAAAATAAAAGTTAATTGATTGATTACCATAAAATTTAATTTAACGGTAAATTTGTAATTGAACATATTTTATAGCTTAATTTAAAATCTGTTTACAGCTTAATTTGAAAGCAATTGAAAATGTAAGTTATGAAAAACAAAACAAAACTCATCAAGAAGATAGAAACAGAGACAAAAAAAAAATGACATATGATACCATTTATGCCATTCCTATAAAAAAAACGTGAATTTTGTTTCTTTTTCAGAATACTAAATTTTACTTTTTCAAACAATTTGTATACATATATTTGACAAAAATTAAATAAATAAACTTTCAGATAAATTTAAAGAAAAATTGATCAATAAGAATGAAGAAGAAGAACGTACCAAATTCATCTGTTAGGAATTTAGGAATAACACGCAGAAAAAATTGAAATTATTTTAAAGGTAGTTATTTGATCTACTCAAACCGATTTTTTTAAATAAATCATTTGTATAAAATAAATCGATTTTTTTTAAACCATATAATAAACCATATAATATCATTTGTAGTTATTTGAGTTTTCATCGAAATAGATACTCTCTTATCAATTATCGAAAAAAAATAAAACCCTAATAATTCAGTTTTAACTTGCATTATCTACCATAAAATTTACTATAAAAAGAAAAAAACAGTTTTAAGATGCTTGACTTGGCCAACCAAAAATATAGCTAAGTTGATAAACTTATTTTCACTAATTTATTCTGCTCAACGGAACAAAGAAGGGAAAGGGAGTAAAATCAGCAAGTCCACTACTGTAAGCCTAAAAGCAAGGGAAAGCTAGCAAGTTAAATACAAAAAATTACACTGAAAAAAAATAAAATTACAACAAAGTGTTACTTTGGTCAAAAGATTATCACCATATTTTTTCAAATAACGCTTAATGTTCCTTTAAAACTGTTTGTTTTTCTTTCTTTCTCTAAGATTGAAGACGTCCTTCACTGACTGAAATCTTCATCAATTAAAAGGGATTCATATATATTCCTAAAGAGTATTGAATTGTTCCAAACACAACCTTTGGGTCCAAACTACAATTTATTGCCATTTCAATCTGTTACTGCATTTCTATAACCACACAAATATCATCAAATAATAATTGGGAAGAAACAAGAACTCTGCAATTGGTACGCAACTATATTATTGTTCGTGCTATTATACTTTGTGATTTTTGTAGAATTTAGCTATATAATTATTCAAGATTCTTTGCGGATTTGTTAAACAATAATAGTTGCTAAATAACAAAAGCGATGAATAAATATGTGAACTTGTTTTCTCAATATTTGTAAGTTATCAAAAATTTTTATTTTATAAAAGTCTAAACACCTAACAAATACTAATATATTTCAGACAAAGTAAAGAGTGCAGCACAAGTTCCGAATTGTCTTCTCAAAAACAATACAAAAGACTTGAAATTTATATTCTTGTCAATTATACACCATCATCCAACAATGATCGAAAAAGTAGAATCCTTGAAAAACACTTCTTCCACTACCCTTGGCATCTCTAAAGAACTCTGCGACGACGACGGCCGTCCACAACGAACCGGTACACATCCATATTCCATCAATCCATGTTCCAATTTTTCTGTATATATACACACACCCCATTATGTGAATGTTGTTATGCAGGAACTGTATGGACAACAAGTTCTCATATAATAACAGCAGTGATTGGATCTGGAGTTTTATCATTAGCATGGTCAATAGCACAATTAGGCTGGATTGCTGGCCCTATTATTATGATCTTCTTTAGTCTCGTCACTTTGTATACTTCATATTTTCTTGCAAATTGTTATCGTGCTGGAGACCCTATTACTGGCAAGAGGAGCTACACTTACATGGAAGCCATTGGCAACATTCTTGGTAAATATTTATGTGAAAAATTTTTATGTCAAAAATAAATTTGAAAAGTAAATGTTACGTATTATGTTAAGTAATTTAATAATAAAAAAAATTCTTGAAAGCTAAACATTGTATAGATAATGTGTTAGATTGGGGATTTTTTATTTATATAAATTAAATAATTATATTATTTACAAATTTCCATCATTTTCAGTGTTTTTTTGGAATTTTTTTTAAGCATATTTCGTTTATAGTGTAATCGAATTAATTTTGCACGTATTTCGTTTTACACTTTAAGCGAAATATAGTGCATTTGGTTTACAGTATAAACGAAATAGAGTAGATATCATGAGATATGTATATCTCGTTTACAGTGTAAACGAAATACGTGTAAACGAAATACGAGTACCTATAGTTATAAAAAAAATTTAATTTTTATAGGTATAAAAATATCATTTTTAAAATAATAAAACGGTATTAAAATACAATTTTAACCGATTATAAAATAAAATTCGATATATGTTTGTTACTTTTAGATCTACCTTAATTAATTTATATCTCATCTATGTTTTAAAATTTAAACTAATAACTTTTTTAAGTTGTTATTCTACAAATGGGAACGTTTCAACTAATGAGCGATTTTAATTGAAGTGACATAATTTAAACCTGGCCATTTAATAAAACAAATTTTATAAGATTTTTCATGTACTCTTTATTATTTAAAATGTTCAAATTATATCCTTCAAATTGTATTAAAATTTTTAAATTTAAATTATATAATCAAAATTTTAAAATTTTTTATGTTTTTATTTTTTTGAGTACTAATTTAAATAAGATGGTTTTTAGAAAATAATGTGATGGCCATTTTAAATTATGATTTTATCGCTACGATTTAAATGGACAAATTTAAATTACGTGTTTGAATGGGCAGTTTTAAATTACGTGACTTGAGTTAAAACCGCTCATTAAAACCGTTTATCTCCCATGCTAATTGAAACGTTTAGAATAACAACGTGAGAAAATTATTAGTTTAAATTTTAAAATATAGATAAGATATAAATTAACAAATGTATATCGAATTTTATTTTTTAAATTGGTCAAAATTATATTTTTAATACAATTTTATCATTTTAAAAATTATATTTTTATACCTATAAAAATTAAATTGTTTATAATTACAAGTACTCGTATTTCGTTTATAGTGTATTTTACACGTATTTCGTTTACACTGTAAATAAAATATACGCGTGTCATGATATCTACTATATTTCGTTTACAGTGTAAACGAAATACGTGCAAAATTAATTCGTTTAGGTAGCGTTTGGTGTAGAGACAGAGACGGAAAAACTGAGACTGAGAGATAGAGACTAAGAAACAAGAATTGAAATAAATCTCAGTATTCTATTTGGTGCAAAATGGGAGACAGGAATTGAAACAAGAATGAAATTCTAATTTAATTTGCACAAAGGGTAAAATTGGAATTAATTAATTGAAATGAAAGTATTTTAGGTATAAAATGTTATTAAAGTTTCTGTCTCCATCTCTAAAAATTTCAGTCCCTTGTGTCCCTACTTTTTGGAGGTACTGAAATACTGAAATTTTAGAGACAGAGACAGAAATTTTAGTACCAGTCTCTAAACTAACAAACACGATACTAAATCTCAGTCTCTTAGTCTCTATCTCAGTACCTGAAAACTTACAGTTGAAAATGGATTTCGGTAAAAAAATTGGAAACAATGGAAATTGGCAAATAATATAATTATTTAATTTATATAAATAAAAAACCCATTAGTTTTGGATTGGCTTTTTTTAGTAAAAAAAATATTTTTTTTTAATAAAATACTTTTATTTAATTTAAAACTTATTTGAATACATCTTTTAAAAAAAGTACCTTTATTTAAAAAAATAAATTATTTACTTTTTCTAAAAGCTAGCAATACCTTGTTTTTAAAAAAAATATAAGTAAAAGATGTTTTTAACACTTAAAAATTTTTTTTAAAAAATTTATCCAAGTGTGAAATAATTTGTCTATTAAAAAAATTTTTCAAAAAAAATAAAATAAATAAATATTTTTTTCAAAAGTGAATCTAAACTAATCCAATATACAATTAATATTAATATAAGAGAAAAAATATCTAAAACTTTAAAAAATAAAAATATCCGAAACTTTATTAAGAAAAACAGCTAAAATATAAACTCAACAAAAATTCATCTTAAGTGAATTTTATATTGATCTTGTTTGACAACCTTAAACTATCTCATTATTAATATATTGATATTGATACGTGAAATTTTACAATATGATATGATAAGTCAGCTATGTTGCAACTATTTTGATTGGACGCATCTTTAAAATAAGATCAGAATAAATAGATTGAAGTGAATTTTAATTGAAAAAGATTGGGAATCAATTTTTTTTTCTAAATAACATTCTTGTTTCTTTTAGATTTCTCTTTTTATCTCCTTAACCTTTGAGCATCTATTACTATTATTTTGTGGGTTGATTATTGGGTGACAAAATTATTTATATATGTTTTGAGTGGATTATGTGAAAAATATTTTTCATCTCTTTAGATTCTATTGAGTGAATAATTTTAAAACTCTAAAGTCACTCCTTTTACAGTCACATAAATGTTGCATATGCCATACCATTGCAGGAGGAAAAAATGTTTATTTTTGTGGAATAATACAATATGCAAATCTTTATGGAACTACAATAGGATATACAATTGGGGCCTCTCTTAGCATGATGTGAGTTCACTTATTAACTCTAACTTTTTATCTTTGAGTTGATATTATTTGAATATTTTGATTTGGAATAATTTAAATTGACTGCTACGACTATATATTGCCTCTTACTATGTCAACTCAAATTAATTAGTCATAGTTCACTAGATTTAATTTTAATTTGAAAAATGAGTTTAATTTCTATTTAATTTGTAAAACTTTCTTAAGCTAACATTTCATCGAATATAGGTTGTTATTACATATTTACAATAAAAAATATTAATAATGCTAAGAGAAAAAAAAAGTCAAAACTTGTATTATTTTTTTTGGTGACTAAAACTTGTATTATTTAATATTTATTAATTGTTACAACAATTAATAAATACTAAATAACACAAGTTCTCACTGATTTTAACTCTTGGATAATACTAGAGAAATAAATAATTGGAATAAGAATTAATTAATTTGGTCTCTCAAATTTTTCGAGTGATTCAATTCAGTCTCTTAATTATTAATTAGCATAATAACCTATCAAAACAAAAATTTAACTCCACAGTTTAATTTGGTCATCCAAATTTGACAATATAATTTAATTTGAACTTTTCGTTGTCATTCCATAAATTTCGTGATGGTGTAACATATTACATGAGGGATTAAAATGTCAAATTGAATTACATATCATCAAATTTTGAAGATCGAATTTGGATCACAAAGTCAGATTTTAATAACTATTTTGGATTTTTGGGTCATTTAAAATCAAGAAGCCAAACTAAGTCACAGAATTAATTTGACCATCATATAATATAAGTCAATTAAAATTTGACGCACCAAATTGAGTTACATATGAGATTTGAGAGGACTAATTAAGTCAAGCTTTTTACTCTTAAGACAAATTGTAAGCTTAGTTTTAAAATAATTTCAACTGTATATATAGTCATCATGTTACTAAAATTACTTCAATATCAAGAAATTGATAGGATTAGTTACAACACTTTATCCTATTGCATTATTTTTTAAATGAAATTTAACATGGTTTATTTGGCAGGGCAATAACAAAGATTCATTGCATATACTCATCTGAAGGAAAAGACCCATGTGTTATTTATGGCAACCCTTATTTAATGGGGTTTGGAATAATCCAACTTGGTTTTTCTCAACTTCCTGATTTTCATAATATTTCATGGCTCTCAATACTTGCTGCAGCCATGTCCTTCACATATTCCATAATTGGTCTCATCCTTGGAATTATCAAAATTGCAGGTTATATATGTCTTTTCCTACATCAAGTTTTTTTCTCTATTTTTTCACATACTTATATTATAATTAAATCGAAATTATATTTAAACATAAATTTTTTTTTGAAAGAGAGAAGCTCAACACAACAAGTGGAGCGAAATAACAGAAAGAACCAAAGAGCATCATAAAGCAATATAGGCAACTCCTAACAACACTAATGCTTATCCCCTTGTCATCTTCGGCATTGCCATTAACAACAAAAAGGATCCACACCTAACCACTCCTTATAGTTCATGAAAGACATATGAATGATCTCATCAACTCCTTTTCCTTTGTTCTGAAAAATTCTTCGATTCCTTTCTAGCCAGATGTTCCATGTAATCGCACAGAAACCCATCAACCACCTCTTGCGGTCCTCCTTGCTAGCTGATATCTCAGTCCAACTTATGAAATGTTCCTTCAACGTCCCCGGGCAAGACCATAGCCTCCCAACAAATGATAACCACGCACACCAAACCTGCCAAGAGAAATCACAACCAAGGAACAAGTGGTGACCATATTCAATACTCTTGTTACAAAACACACATGCAACATCTTCGTGGCGGATAACTCCCAACCGGCTCAGCCTCTCCTTCGTATTGATCCTACCAGTCAACACGAACCAGACAAATAGTTCAACTCTTGGGGGAACTAAACCTTTCCAGATTGTCTTTGTAAAGTTGTAGCTTGTTATATCCTCTGGCATGATGTCCTCCTGTAGTACCTGCAGAAAAGAGTTAGTAGAAAAGACCCCTTGTTTATCAAATTTCCATACAACTCTATCCTCACTGCCATAATCCAATTTGACCAGCCTTAATATATCATGCAGCTGGTTTACTAGATCCAACTCCCATTGGAATAGCTCTCGCCTCCATTGGAAGTTCCATATCCACTCAGCCCCATCCCAGAACCCGCAATCCCCTATAACAGATCCTCTTTGGTTTGAGACCGAGAAAAGTCTCGAGAACTGATCTTTCAGAGCACCACCACGCAACCAAACATCCTCCCAGAATCGAGTCCCTCTTCCATCACCCACCTCCATAGCCAACCCAGTAATCATCTTTTGTCTCACTTGCTGATTCTTGAACTGTATCTGGCAGATATCCTTCCAAGGGCCCCCCTTGGTAGGTAAAACCTGGGAGGACAACAGCACACTTGGGTCCAGGTTATTACAAGCACAAACCACTTTCTTCCATAGCGGACAATCCTCCTTTGAAAAGCGCCACCACCACTTAAAGAGAAGGGCTGTGTTTCGCAGCATGGCATCCCCCACACCCAATCCACCAAGCTTTTTAGGCGCCTGCACCACCTCCCACTTGACCAGAGCCATACCATTCCTACCATCCTCCTTACTCCATAGAAATCTTCTCTGTAAGGAAATAAGCTTCTCCGCAACAGCCTTTGGCATCTTATACAGGCTCAAATAATATACAGGGAGGCTATTTAGTACAGATTTAATGAGCACCAACTTACCGGCCTTATTAAGAACTTTGGCTTTCCAAATGCTGAGTTTTTCCTCCACTTTGTCAACAATTGGCTTCCAAGTCTTCACCAACCTTGGATTAGCTCCTAGCGAGATCCCCAAGTATTTTACTGGAAGGGAGGCTTCCTTACACCCCAGGACGTAGCACATACGTTGTACCCACTGAGCATCACAGTTAATAGGAATCAAACTAGATTTATCAAAGTTGATGCTTAACCCCGACATCAGTTCAAAACAGCGAAGAATTCTCCTGTAGTTCTTAACTGTCTCTTCTTCCGGAGGACAGAACAGAATGGTGTCATCTGCAAACTGAAGGTGCGACAGCTCAACCTGATCTCTACCTATCAGTAGTGGAGATATGCGTCCGTTTCTAACCGCCTCCCCAAGCATCCTATGTAACACATCAACGACAAGGACAAACAGAAACGGAGACAGCGGGTCACCTTGTCGTAGACCCCTTTCCATCTTAAACGGCTTAGAGGGCGAACCGTTTATCAAGACTGACATAGAGCAGGTACTGACGCACTCCATAACCCACCCCCTCCACCTTCTTCCAAACCCCATTTTCTGTAGAACAAGATCCACGAAGCTCCACTTGACTCTATCATATGCTTTCTGGAAGTCTAGCTTTATTATCACTGCTTTCTTTTTTCTCATTTTAAGCCACTGAACAGTTTCGCAAGCAATAAGAGCCCCGTCATGGATTTTCTGGCCCTTAACAAAAGCACTCTGTGTCTCACCTACAAGCCGTGGCATTATTGTTCGCATTCTCCTAACCAGCATCTTAGAAATGACTTTGTATACACATCCAACCATACTGATAGGCCTAAGGTCTTTGATTTCCTTTGCTCCAGTAAACTTAAGAGCCAATGCAACCCAAGTGAGATTAGTATCCGCCGGTAAACTGGAGGACTGGAAAAAGCCCAACACCGCTCCCGTGAACTCAGAGCCAATTTCATCCTAACACTTCTTTATGAAATTCATGTTATAGCCATCACAACCAGGAGCCTTTGATGATTCACAATCCCACACTGCTTCTCTAACCTCCTCAGATGTCGGTTGTATCTCCAAAGCCAAAGCATCAGCCTCACTAATCTTCTCCACCAAACTGTCTCTAAACCCCACCAACGGCGACTTCTCCTGGTGATACAAGTCCTTGTAGAAGTCCCTAATTGCAATCTTGATTCTAGCTTGATTCCTTATCAATCTTCCATTAATAACCAATGCATCAACCCTATTGTTTCTCCTTCTCGCCGAAGCTATGTTGTGGAAGTATCTTGTGTTTTTATCTATGTCCCTGACATGTCTTGAGCGCGACATCTGCTTCCAATGTAGTTCTTTTCTAACATACCACTTCGAACAGCATGTCACAAGCGCTTTCCTTCTTGCCTCCACCGTTTCATCATAGGCCCCTTCGCTCACCATATCATCAATCTTCTTAATCTCTTCCTCCAGCTTCAAAATTTTGTTTGTTCATGTCTCCAAAGGTGTCTTTATGCCATCTTCTCAAAGGACCTGCCAAAGCCTTCAGCTTATCTGTGAATTGCATCTGTTGTAGCCCTCTCCATTCCTCTTTTACCATTCTTAAGAACCCTTCATGTGTAAACCACGAGTCAAGGCTTCTGAACGGTCTAGGGCCATCTCTCAACCTCTTATCTTCCACTATAAGAGGACAATGGTCTGACAGTCCCCTTGGACCACCTCGTAACCGAGTCTCCGGGAGCTTTTCTAACCACTCCAAACTCACCAGGGCTCTGTCAATACGGCTACAAGAACGTCCTCTGAACCAGGTGAACTTACGGTCGGTAATCGGCAAATCCACTAAACCCATGTCTTGTACCCAGTTCTTGAAATCCTCTGCCGACAAGGATAAGCTATCGGTACCTCTCCTTTCTTCAACATGTAAAATCTCATTAAAGTCTCCTATGAAACAACAGGGAACCTGGCATAGACCAACTATGTAACTCAGCTCCTCCCACACAACAAGCTTCTCATCTCTAGCGTGTGCACCATAAACCAATATAAAAGCACAATTAAAATTATTCTGCGGCAGAATTCCTTCAACACACAACCATCTCTCACTTTTATAGCAATTTCTAACATAAAAAAAACCCTCATCCCATAATAGCAACAACCCGCCAGACGCCCCAGTAGCCTCAACATATTCCCAACCAACACAACTATCCCCCCATATTCTTGAAATATCAAATCTAGTTACCGACGGTCTTTTAGTCTCTACCAAACCTAGCATGTTTAATCTATATTTATTCTTCAGGTCCTTCACCATTCTCAGCTTCCCGTCACCCCTCAACCCCCTAACATTCCAAGAACTAATAATCATTTTAAATAAATACTGCACACCTTTTTTTGTATTTTGGGTCTGCTTCGTCTAGCTTTTGCCTTCTGTTTTGCCAGCCTTTTTTTCCGAGCAATTTCTTCATTCTGTTGTTGAAGTCCTGCCATAATATCCTCTTCTTCATCATATAATTTGGCTCCTGACTCTTTTGCCAATTCCCAAACCCTTTTGTTCTCTATCAGCTGCTCCTTCAATCTTGAACTCTCATTATCACTAACTTCATTATCCTCCGCAAGCGTTCTGTCCTCCTCACTATCCTTATCATCACTAAGTTCATTTCGTTCCTGAATCTCTGGTAAAATTTGGTGGCAAGTCACTTCAATTTCAGGTGCTTTACAGCCATTACGTTGATCTTCGTCACTGTTCTCATAAGACACATCATTACAGTGTCCATTATTCTGTCCGTCATCTCTATCCTTGGACTCTCGGGCCCGTTCAGACATCCCAAACACTTGTAGTTTACTGCATCCTCCCTCCATTATCAGATCTCCTCTGCTCCCGACCTTTCTTCGCCTATCATCAGTAGCCACTTCGGAGTCCCCAGCAGATTCGCATGGTTCGGCTTCTACGGGGATCCTCGGTCTCGCCAATGAACCATTACCGCCGCCTTCCGTCCCGGCTTCTCTCCGCTACACCGGACCTCCCCTTCCCGTCGACCCCTCGCAGCCTCCAACTCCAGATCGTGGTCGTTGCCTGAGTCCCATGACCATGCCTCCCACAATCGGATGCACCTCGCGCGTGGTTGTTGCATGGAGTAACGCCTTTCCACACTGCCAGACTGCCCCAGGCTGACCCGTTCCCATGCAACCCGGCCCAATAGCATTTCCCGTGTCTCCAGCTTGTATCATTACATTAGAGTTTAGTTCGTGGCCCAACAAAGGAGTGCTGGTGTTTATTTCTTTGGTGGGTCCATGGTTGGTTTTTTTGGTAGCAGGCCTTGTATATTCCTTAGCTAGCCCAATAGCATTGCAGCAATAGTTCCAGGAAACCGTAGCTTCTGAATCCCCTTTAGTACTTCCTTCATATCCCACTAAATCAGCTGAACCATGAATGCCAGAGTTATGAGGATCAAACGGTACTAATTTCATTTGATCAGAACTTAAATGTTCATAACTCCATTCGTTTAAAATCATTTCTGAAATTACCACGTTGTCCTTATCTTCAACCTTCTCACGCAGTCCCTCCATTATTACTTCTGCAGCTTGATCTGTATACTTCGTCGATTTTATTGAATTTTCCGGCCACCTAACTGTGACATCACAATCCCTTGCACATATGTTCTTCTGTTGCTCGCATCTGACTGCTTCACCTTCCATAATTCCTGCCTGACAATTCATCCCAAAAATTTCACGTCCCACTTCTTTTACCAACACGTCAAAGCCACTGGTGTCAATCGTGATATGGACCCATTCATTGATCACATCTAACACACACGTGTCAATTTGGATTCGGCCAACACTAAAGGACTGGCACGATTCCGTTCCTTCATCGCATCCAACCACCTCACCCCATAGGCTTCCTATTATACTAAAAGTATCCATGGA
Organism: Arachis ipaensis; assembly: GCF_059453495.1. Taxonomy (NCBI): domain Eukaryota; kingdom Viridiplantae; phylum Streptophyta; class Magnoliopsida; order Fabales; family Fabaceae; genus Arachis; species Arachis ipaensis. Next base: position 138,696,361 of record NC_142443.1, read on the forward strand.
CCACGCATGCAACGGCACCCCGAAACATTCCAACCAAACTCTTCGAGTTTCACTCTTTTCCGACTCATCCCATCTCCATACCCTATGAAACAACTGTAGCAGACTATTCATTTTGAATGTATAAGCCTCCTCCGCATTCAGCAAACTGTCGAAGGTCAACAGAGCTTTATACGCTCCCATTTCTCGCACTTGAATTACTTGAGGAAAGTTCTTCGCAACCGATTCCTTTAAAGATCTAAAGTCAATGGCTTTCGTCGTTCCCCCAACTAGGCTTCTTTGCAACCAGACCAAGTTTTCTGTCGCCACCCCCACTTCCACCTTTTTTGTCCACCCATTCTTGTGCGGCTCTTTGATTGTTTTCTCCTTAGTTAGGATTGTAGCAGCGGCCGCTGAATCTTTCTGCTTCTCTTCTTCTTCTGGTGGTTGCTGGCCTCGTGGTTGCACACTGTTCCTTTCCTTCACAGTAGACGTTCTCCGATATTTAGCTTCCCCCACGAATACTACCTTCCCTCTCAACCGCAGACGATTCATGTCTGCTATAGCTTTCAAGGCTCCTCCTTTCGTGGTATACCGTATGAACGCAAAAATGTATAAGCCACCATGTTTTTGTTTTCTTGATAAGTATATGTCGTTTATGTGACCAGTCCAATTGAACAGTTCGAACAGCTCCCTCTTAGAAATGTCTTCTGGAAGATTATCCACAAATATTGAGTATGAATCGTGCTCTAAACGTCGATACTCTTCTCGGTTCCAAACACGAGGATCTTTAACCTGACCTAACCTTCTACCCCCAAGTGTTTCCTACCCTTGCTCGCTCGCTGTCTCTCATTCTATCTCTCTCAATGATATCTAAAATTTTATTTAAACATAAATTAAACTGAAATTTGTGTTTAAAAAAAAAATACGGTTTGATTCAGAAAAGTTTCATTCATGTGATATACTAATATATTGCTAAACATGATATATTAGTAAAATATTAATGGTTGGTTGATGAGTAAAGATTAAAAATATATTATTTTAAAAATTAAATTAATATTTTATTTTTATTTTTTTTTTCAATTTCAGGAATCATAAATTGGAATTTTTATATAGTTTATGAATAATATAGCATAAAAAAAAGGGCTTATCATTTTGAGATGTAGCGGAGTATAGTAAAATTATATTATTGGCTAATATTTTTTTTATGGTTGGTTCTTGAAACAGAAAATGGTACTGTAATGGGTACCCTAGCAGGAGCTAAAGGAGAATTACCGATTGATAAAGTGTGGGGGATATTTCTAGCTCTTGGAAACATTGCCTTTGCATATTCATATTCTTTTATTCTCATTGAAATTCAGGTACATCATTTTTAATTTCTTAATCAAATAAAGGTTTTTTTTTTTTTTTTTAAACCAAAGATAGGAGACTCGAATGCACAACTTCTTAATTGAGTATGGAGAGACTATGCCATTTGAACTATTACTCATTGACAAATAAAAGTCTTTTTTTACTAATTCATAAACTTAAAATTTAATGTATTTACGTGAAATTACATCTAAATTATATTAAGGTGGTGTTTGTTTACAAAAATAAGGATAATTTCGGAAGAATGTTCGAAACGAGAGGGAATATTTATGAATTTTCAAAAATATTTTTAATTATTTACTATATATTTGTATATATTTATATATATTATTTTATAATTTTTAATAAAATATTTAATTATTAAAATAATCAAACCTGACATAATAGAACAATAATAAAATTTATCATAACAGAATAGCCAAAACTTTATTTTACAGCATAATCAATTTTTTTATGAATACTAAATATATATTTGTACATAATAATTAATTAATGACTAATTTTTGTGTTAAACATGGTTGAAGTCAGGGACGGACCTAAAGGGGGCGAGTAGTGGCCTCGGCCCCCCAAAATTTTTAGAAATTATATTTATATATGAGATATGTATTTAAAAAATAAAAAATATTATATAATTTAGAATTTTTATATGTATTATTTTTTATTATGTGATAAATTTATGTCTTAATTGTCAATGAGTAATAACTCAAATGACATAGTCTCTCCATACTCAATTAAGATGTTGCGGGTTCGAGTCTCCTATCTTTGGTAAAAAAAAAAAATTATGTCTTAATTGTTTAATTCACTAATATTTTTCACTTAACTAATTTAATATCATACCCTCAAGTCTTTGTAACTTTCAAATTAGTTTTTATATAATAATCTCTATATTTATTTTTAAAAAAATTATTTATTTATTTTATATTAACATATTTAAAATTTATATTATTATATTAATAATAACTTATGTAGTTATATTTTGGTAATCATATTATGTACTTTAGATATTCTTTTTTTATAGAAAATACTTATTTTTCTTCTAAATTTACGTTGTTGAAAAAAAAACTTTTATATAAACATCTTATATCTTGTATTCTATAAAGGTATTGTGTCTTTCAAATAATTAATAATTTATCATTTATTTTTAATTTTTTAAAATTTTTTGAAAGAATTAATTTTAATTAATAAGATATGTGATCATTTTCAACTAAACACGCTATAAATTATTAGTACTTTATAATTTTATAATGTACTATTAATATTGTTATATTTTTTTATGTAACTATCGTATTAAAAATAAAATTGTGAAAAAATTTATATATATATATATATATATATTGATAATTTTTTTAAAAAACTAACTCTAATAACTATATGTTAATTATTTTTATGAAATGAAAAAAAAATTATCTAAAATTCGGCCCCTCCATACTAAACTTTCTGGATCCGTCCCTGGTTGAAGTATTTTTCTTACCTCAAGAAAAAAAAAAAAAAGAGCAATAGTTTTAGATATCTCTTGTGTCTCTACTTATCAATTTAAGCGTTAGAAATAAATGGTAACAAATGAAAATCTAATATATAGTTATATACAACAAAATTAAATATTGATTTTATTGTCTTATCGAACTATTATTTTTTATCTAAATTTATTGTTTCTGTTGACTTTTTAAACCCTTATCCGCTGGACTTTTTAAAAACCCAACTTGAAAATAAAATTAGTATTTTTCTAAAAAAAATACTACCTATTCTTTAAAATTTAGTTTTTAATCAATCTTTTTAAAAATTTGTTATTATTTAATTAATTTAAATATCTATTTTTATATACTAATTGTTCGAAAAATTCAAAAAATTACTTATTTTTTATTTTCTTTCTCCTCTAAAAATCGAATAAAAAAATATTTAAAAAATATCTAATTATACTAATTTTTTTAAACAATAATTTCGAGGGATCTAACGAAATTAATAATACAAATTTTAATATATCTTTTGGCTATTATTATATAAATTGATTAGTATACAATAATGATATTTCTCTGACTAAACAGGATACCATAAAGTCTCCTTTTGAACTAAAAACAATGATGTTTGCTACAAGGATAAGCATTGCAACAACAACAACATTCTATGTCTTATGTGGATGCATAGGTTATGGTGCATTTGGAAACTCAGCACCAGGAAATTTACTTACAGCATTTGATAATCCAATTTGGCTTATTGACATTGCAAATTTAGCACTAGTCATTCACCTTGTGGGAGCATACCAAGTTTATTCCCAACCCCTCTTTGCATTTGTTGAAGAACATGCATCTAAGAGATGGCCAAGTCTTGAAATTAAACACAAGGTGGAAATACCATTTTTACCCTCTTTCAAACTAAACAAATTGAGACTAGTTTGGAGATCATTTTTTGTTGTGGTAACAACTTTTATATCAATGTTGGTTCCATTCTTTAATGACATAATGGGAGTGATTGGAGCATTAGGATTTTGGCCCTTAACAGTTTATTTCCCTGTGGAGATGTACATCAAACAAATGAAAATCCAAAAATGGAGTGAGAAATGGATTGGTTTACAATGTTTGAGTATGTTTTGTCTCTTAGTAACACTTGCTGCTCTTGTTGGATCAGTGGTTGGTGTCTTGCTTGACCTTTCAAAATTCAAGGCATTCAGCTCACAATTATAGTACTCAAATTAAAGCGCGATATATATAGCCTTGGTTTTTGTATTACTTGTTTAATTATTCATCACACATTCAGTGATTTTGTTATTATTATCACACTCTATGTAAAATTGTAAATGTTATTGAAATAATTAAATAATACAATATTAGGACTTACATTAAATTAAATCTTCTTCCTTTGTATAATATTTTGTGTTAGACAACTTGTTGATCTTACTTTCATTTTTTTTTTTAAAACGACTAAGGCTTGGTTTAGTAAAATTTTTTAAAAAGCTGTTTGTGTTTTTTAAAAGCACAAACTCTTCATTTTGTATTTGGTAAATCAAAAATACTATGTGCTTGTACTTGCAATTGTGATACTTTTGAAAGCAACTAAGGTATAACTTTTGAAAGTTGGCTTGTACTTTTTAAAATTTAAAAGTCTAATATAACCTCGTATATTAACTAATTTTTAAATTTAACGCTTAAATTTATGTCTTTTATAATATTTTTAAATTTTAAAAACTATTTTACCAAACTTAATTGTTGCTACTTGTATTTATTAAAAGTCATTTTTAATTTGATTTATCAAATATAAATGCTAAACTTTTTAAAAAGCTAGCTTTTATAAGCTACTTTTAAAAAGTAAAAGTTTTACCAAACTAAGTCTAAATATAGTTTTTTTTTTGTGACTAAACAGAAAAGAAAGAAAAAAAAAATAGAAACAAAAACAAATTAAATGGCTAGGTTCATATCTAAATCTATTAGATGTTGAAGCTCACTCCATGGTTGACTCCAATTCGAGTGAATGTCCGCGCCAGAAGCAGCTGCTTTAGCCATATAATCTGAAACACTATTTACATTTCTCTGAATTAAAAGAATAGAGACTCTCTAATTCCAATTCATAACCTCCTGTATATGCTTTGCCAAATCCCATTCCGAGATATCCTTACCAAGCATTCTTTGGTTTACCAAGAAAAGAGCTTCTAAACAGTATGTTTCACAAATAACCTTACGAAATCTACTTTTCCAAACTAGAAGTAAACCTCTCCAAATCGCTTACAATTCAGCAAAAAGAATACTGCACACTTTGACTTTCTCAGTGCAACCTTTCAACCAACATCCATCAGAATTGCGAATGATACAACTAAATCCAGCATAGCCAAAAGAAGCAAAACAACTAGCATCATAATTCAATTTAACAGAATGAACTGGAGGTGGAACCCAATGCAAACAAAGCGAAGGAGGAGACAAAGATTGATGCATAGCAAAAATAGTGTGGAACTCTCTTACTGAACTACGAATCAAACTCACCACTTTACTAGCACTCCAGAAGTCATCTGTATTAAATAAGTCATGATTCCTGCTTCTCCAAATCCACCAAATGGTCGAAAAGAAAAGAAAACATCTCCACTCTTTGCACCTCTGTAGAGCCAATCATGTAAATCTGAGTTATCTGAATACAGGTCTAAAAGGTTCCAAACCTCCTTGGCACTAGGACACTCCCGAAGACAATGAAGAATGGATTCAGAACCATTCTGACACTGATGACAAGTGCTAGATAAAGCTAAGCCACGACCCAAACGAAACTCTGCCGTAGGAATAGCATTATAAAGATTGAGCTAAATCAAGAACTTGTACTTCTCAGGAATATGCAGTCGCCATACCCACAACCAATTATCACGCTCATTCCAGTCAAACTTTCTTTTGACTAGCCAACTGTATCCACTCCTAACTGAGTAAAGTCTAGAAGATGCTACACCCCACGACCAACCCGAACTCTCTCCAGCATTCAAACACTGTTTGACATCTTTTGGAATGTTAGAGAAAACATCATGGAGATTTCATTGACCATCTTTTCAAACGTCTCTAATAGTTAAATCAGAGTCAGATATATGTACAAAAGGGACATCTTGAACAATTCGGCCCTTAATACTCCAATTGTCACACCAAAAAGATTGATCAAGTGACCCAATGCACCAAGAGAAGGTATCCTTAAGAGTAACAAAAGACTTTGAGATACTCTTCCAAACATGAGAAGTGTTGCAAGGGACCGGACCATCTAAAACTCTTTCATTTTTCAGATACTTCTCCCTCAATAGAGCAACCCAAGACTTATCCTGACAATGAAAAAATTGCCAAACCAATTTACCAAGTAAAGATATATTAACACACGCAGGATCTCTAACACCCAAGCCACCAAATTTTTTTGGAGTGAACACGGTCCTTCAACTAACAAGAGAAAGACCTCTGCCATCAACTTGACCATTCCAAAGGAACTGTCTCATCATAGAAGACAATTTATCGCAAACCCAATTTGGAAAAAAAGATACCTGCATATGATAGACAGGAATGGATGCTGCAACATAATTGATCCGGCAAAATTTCCCTGCTTTATTTAGAAGCCTTCCTTTTCAATTAGCTAATCTTTCCCTCACCTTTTCAATCACCGAATGAAAAGAAGCCCTACTGGTACGAGAATGATTAATGTTAACTCCAATATATCTTCCTAAGTCCAAAGTAAAACGTATTGAAGAAACACTAGTAAAAATATCTCTTTTACGAGTAGTCACATTTTTAGAACAAAAAGTTTTAGACTTTTTAAGATTTACTTTCATGCCAAATACCTTGTAAAAAATGTTAAGAGAATGCATGACCATTTGGATTTGACTCTTTATAGTCTGACAGAAAAGTAAGAGATCATCTGCAAATATCAAATGAGAAAATTTTGGGCTACCCCTAGTGACAAACTGGTTTCCACACACCCTCGACCACCTTATGAGATATATAACAAGCAAGTCTTTCCATACAAAGCACAAATAAGAAAGGAGACATTGGATCACCTTGTCTAAGCCCCCTTCTAGGAGCAAAACTATCCAATTTATTCCCATTTTAGATAATAGAAAGAGATGATACACGTACACAATTCATAATCAAATTAACAGTGATGATTGGAAAACCAAAAGCAATGAGAGAATTCTCCAAAAACCTCCAATCCACCCTATCATAAGCTTTTTCAAGATCAATTTTAAAAGCAAGAGTATAACACCCAACCACACAAAACTTTATGCTTAAACCATAAAGTAGATATGGTGTGATATTACGACCTCTAAAATAAAGTATATATAATAATATTGAAAATGATATAGTATACGAAGAGCCTTGAAAAACGGATAAGTTAAAAAGCGTAAAATAAAAAGCGCAACGCCCAGAAAACAGGATTACTTGCGTGTAAAGAAATCTATGGTTTAAAAGCATAACTAAATAGAAAGTAGAAGTAGAGAGACAAGAAAATGATATAACAAGCTCCTAACTCAGCCTGCGAAGTTAAGGCTGGCCGCTCCTAACTCAGCCTGCGAAGTTAAGGCTGGCCGGAGAATATTTACATACAGTATATACATAATAAAAGCCCAAAAGAACATGTTTAAAAGCCCTAGTTCTCCATAAAACCTCTAAGAGGTACCAAAGATAAAGTATTCATATACATATAAGGAGAGTCTAATATATATATATATATATATATCAAAATAACAAAAGTAGAGCCTCAAAATGAACCACTTCGTAGCAGAACTCCAGACGCCTAGCGAGGTACCGCTCGACCTGCATTTGAAAAATAACAACATAGTATAGGGTGAGAACCGAAGGTTCTCAGCATGGTATAGGTGCCACACACATAAGATATAAGGTCCTGGGAATGCCAGAGGCAATCCTAGAATGCCAACACTCAGATTACAAAGCTTAAATTACTAAACAGAAACCATAAAACAGGTGGTCTTCTAAGGATATCTAAGCCTAGTTTAAACTTGACCTTAACACTAAGTCTTTCTACCTTTCCTCCGTTCCTCCATCACCGGTGAGTTTGTAAAGACAGACAAACAGACAATTGCAAGCACAGGTAAGAGACTAGTAGTGCAAATAGCAAATATCACAATTAACATAGTATAATCAACTAGGCATTCCCAATTAATGCATAGCCAACAAAGCAAACAATATGCACATGATGTATGCCTTTTCTACTGGCCGTGAGCTCACTCGTCAGTTAGCTGCCAGAACCCGACATACTCGGTAGCTAACCCGGATACTGTCTCTCGACTGCGCATCTCCAAGAGGCACAAGATCGAGGATTAGTGCCCTACCACCTTCTCCCGGAGGCATACAGTAGGGTAAAATAAATCGGAGAATTAGTGCCCTACCACCTTCCCCTAGTGAGGCTGTGCCAAACCGGTCGGGGATTAGTGCCCTACCACCTTGCAGACAGAGAGAGAAAGAATGTGAGGGAATATGTCGGAGGATTAGTGCCCTACCACCTTCCTCACATCCCACAAAACTCATCAATATCATTGTTATGTCCATCTATTCTCAAAATTCGTAATCATTATTCCTTTACATTTATTCATTATAGCCTGGTCTCACCTATACATCTAATGTCTTTGCATTTTTGTACATAATTTATCATTTGAAAGTCTTACTTCACTCTTAAGTTACCTCCATTTCCTAGCTTCAACTCATCACTAGAGCTATTACTATGATATAATGCTAAAAGGATGAGAATATAGGTTTAGAAGTTTAAAATTCGACTTAACAACACAAAATCCAGATTTGCTAAAACAGGGGTCACGCATACGCGTGGGCTGCGAAAATCCATGCTTGCATACACAAGCTCCCTACTCGCGTATGCGTGAATCCCAACCCGAAAGGGTGGACGTGTCGCGAGCAGGTGGTCGCGTACGCAAATCTCAGGTCACGCGTACGCGTGGGCGTACGTTTTTCCAAAAATTTTACTAAGTCTGAAAAAGCTGCAGAATTTCAAATTTCAAATCCAAACTTTTGACGCGCATAACGTTTTCGTTTTAAATCATTTTCCTTCCATTCTTCGAACGGCGTAAACTTCACGAACCTAATTTTTATATAAAATAAGTTTGAAATCATTCAGGGGTCCGGAAGCCAAGTTATGGCTCGCCAAAGTTCGTTCGAAAACCAATTTTCACAAAAACCTTCCACCCTCTATTTCATTGATTCACCATTCAAATATCAACCATTCCACACTTAAAAATTAGTCCTAAAATATGCAATATCACAGAAACATAATTTTGCATCCTGCTATCATCCATCATACATCAACATTACATAATTTTGTACCTAAATTCTTACTTTAAATAATAAGACTATGAGCAATCCACTAATTATGCACAAACAACCTTATCAACAAACCAATCATTATTCAAATACCACTTTAGCTTTCTAATTCCAACATAATCATAATCACCAATACATACTCAATCCATGTCTTCAACCATTATCACAAACACTAACACTCAACATGCTTAATCATTCCAACCTATCCTATGGTCCTCTACCCTAAGGTTTCACAGAACATTATATATTAAATATGCAAAATCTAAATCATACATTGGCCGATTTTCACGTATTTTCTGAGACAACCCACCAAGACACCAAGTACAGCCCCAAAAAGTCCAAAATCACCAAAGCACAAGCACCCAACCTCCTCCAAGTTCCAAAGCTCACAGTTCAAGCTCCAACATATACATATATACACCTAAATTCACATATATCACACACATATACCCAAATTCAATATCCAATACACCAATTCAAAAAATTAGCTAGAATTCTAGTATCCTCACCTTACCCAAGCATCGTATAAGCAAGAGTGAATATTTTCCTCAAACTAATCGGATCCTAATACATCAAAGAGGCAAAAGCTCAATACCACTTACATAATTTCAAAAAATTAGAGAAAGGAGAGGCTAAGAGTGATAGAGTGGCTTAACTATGAAATTATTTTGATAGATTCATAGAGCTCGACGCAGTAGTCGCGTGGGTGCAAACGGTGCGGCAATCGGAACTCGGAGTAGAAATTTAGAGCAAATTGAATTGAGGACAAGGGTTTAGACTTGTAACACGTTCTCCTCCCCCCTTTCCAAATTATTTCCAGCGTGGCTGAGAATGAAAGGGAACAAGGGAAGCTGAGTTTAATTAAGTGGCTGGGTTGGATTGGGCCTTTGGGCTCATTTTGGGTCCGGTTTGTCCGATATAGCCTGTTTGGCCCAATTTTAGGCCAAATTCTTTAAAATTAGTGTCAAAATTCTCGTTTTAATTAGCACTATCTTATTTTACTATAAAATTTGTATTTCTAATCTCCTTTATTAAAATTAATTTGTTGGTTAATTATTTATTAATTTTACGGGGTTTACAAAGAGTACCTTTCTTAAATTTTGTGTGCTTCATAAAATTCAGAATTTCTTGGACCACAATAATATTATCAGGAGCACCACGACCTGGAATAAAACCTTCTTATAAAGGACTAACAATATATGGAAGAAAGAGCCGAAGACGATTAGTCAATACCTTGGTGATAATTTTATAAACACAAGTTAATAGGCATGAAATCCTTCATAAAGGTAGGGTTATTAATTTTAGGAAGAAGTACAATCAGAGTTTTCATGATGCTAGGATTTAAGTACTCTCGCAAAAAGTGCTCCGAATAATATTTAAAATCTCAGTGCCTACTATCTTCCAATATTCTTTTAAAAAAATAAGCTTGAAAGTCATCTGGACCAAAGCCTTAAAATGACTCATACTGAATACTACTGACTTGACTTCCGCAGAAGAGACAGGGTCAATTAACTTAGCATAAGCCTCGGTGCTTAGAGTGGGCATCGGAACATCTCCTAAACAATAAACCTCAACCTCTTTCGTTGTACCAAAGAGATTCTTGTTAAAAAGAGAGGGCTTCTTCTTGGAGAATATCTGGATCAGTAGACCAAGACTCATCTCTAACATATAATCAATGTACTTTATTATGGTTTTTACGCACCAAAATCTAAAGATGAAAGAATTTAGTGTTTCTATCCCCATACTTGACCCATTGCTCTCTAGATTTCTGGTACCAAAAAAGTTTCTCTTGCAATAAAAGTTCAGCTTCTTTAATTCTCAGAGACAACACATCGGTAATCCCTAAATGTCATTAAATCTGATCAATCTGATATTCCAGCTTACCTTTTCGCCCAAAAATATTTCCTAAAACTTTTGAGTTAAAATCCAAAGAAACCTTTTGAACCATCTTATGCCTTTTAGTAACGCCTATAAACCCTTGATTCCAAGCCTTATTAATAACATGTTTATAAGAAGGGTGTGTTGTCCATGCAACCTGAAACCTAAAAGGACGAGAACCTTTCACTCTGGGGCCACCATGACAATGAACTAAAATAGGGCAATGATCATAATGAATCCTGCTAACAATTTCAGAATAACCCTCAAGAAACATTGTCATCCACACCTCATTAACTAGTGCTCTATCCAATTTTTTAGCAAAGTCTCTGCCAACCTGAACTGTTATATACCAAGTATATCTCCTACCAGTTACTTTAAGATCAAAGAGTTCACAATCATCTAGAGTAGTAGCTAATAGACTAGTTCTGTGAGAAAAAAAATAAGCACTCGTACTCTCGTCTGGCACCACAATCTCATTAAAATCACCAACGGACAGCCATGGTCCATTATGGCCTAAATTAATAAAACACAAATAATCCCAAAGCATATTTCTTTTTTTAAATTGAAGACTCCCATACACTGAACTACAAAGCCTAAATATAGTTTCTTGTGAAAAAAATTGGCACATCAAAAAAATAATCATATTCAGTCTAGATATTATTGACGATTTTGATTTGGCCAATGATAAATTTTTCGGTCCTGATTAGTTGTCGGTAGCATACTTATATGTAGTAGTGATATCATGTTATACTATTCAGTTTAATACATTATAACTGATCCGTCACCTTATAATTCGATTTTTATTGGACATTATGAATCATAATTCGACTTTATTTGCCTTCATTCTAAATTTGTAACGGACGATCTTAATAACCATTATTTTGACTTAATGACGAATGGTTATAACATCAATTCTATTCATCAACTCCATGTCTATAAAAAGTGCCAATTTCTATATCTCAAAACACACACACACATGATAAGTTTTATTTCATGTTTAACATTCTATAATCATAGAATTTTTATATCTTTTAAACACTTATTGACTTAAGCGTCGGAGTGTCTTTTGCAGGTACCCACCTACCCACCTACTGTGTTCTTTGACGTCCGAGTTATTCTCACTCCATTAAAAAAAAAGCGTATGACAGCAGCGCAAGAGACGAGCTATACCTCAGAAGTTCATCCACACAAGAACAATTGGCGCCGTCTATGGGACGAGTAAAATAATTTTAACTCCCCTCAGGTTCATAAAACTTAAATTACATTCAAATTTTTGAACCAATTTCAACAATCTTGTTTAAGATTTTATTTAATACCTCTTATCAAATTTCAATCTATCGTAACTTTTTATAAAGTATGTACTTTATATATTCAAATTGCTTCCCTTTTACGTATCATAATATTTCACATTTCATAATCGATCAATGGACCAATCCGAGAACAAACTCGATTTTCAACCAATTTGAGTACAAACTCGCCTATCAATTTCGCTAACTTTTTCAAAGTTCTCTACTTACATAAGTAAAATTATATATTTTATTCACACATACTTTTACATTTATATTTTGTGTAACTAATATTTACTAATTTATTAGTTATATTCACCTCTCAATATATGTTCTATACTTTATGCTATTAAATTTTATGTTATTATTTGTCTAATGCAGAAAATTAAATAAAAAATAATTATAAACATGCAAATTTGCTATTTTTGCACAAAAAATATACTTCATAGCTAAATAAAATTTATTATATCATTCAATTAACAAGTTAATGCAAATTCTATGAAATAAAGTTTAAATATTAACAAATAAAATTAAATAATTCACATTTGACATGTATGACATTTATGTATATCGTCTTTTTTTCTACCATTATCAATTTTTAAGGTATATTTTTCTACTTTGAACTCTTTTACTTTTACAATATATATTATTCAATCTATGTTGTGACTTTATACATATTCATTTTCTCAATTTATCTTATTCATGTCATATGACTTTCACTATAAATTATAAATATTCAATAACTAATTGTTTTGAGCGAGAAAGTCATCAATAAGTTGTTGTGAGCCGAAAAAATTTTCAAGACAATTAACCATTATATCCTTGGACCATACAATCAATTCCGTCAATAGATATCTATTTTTGAACTTTTCAGTTCACATACAATCAAATGTTATATGTATGTCATGAAAAATTGTTCTTAAGTGGAAAAGTATCCCCACACAACTATTTTGATTGAATAACTCTTACTACTCAATTATTTTTTGAATAAATGCCGACATAATAACCCGACTAAGCTTGGGGCTCACCATATCATTATTCATTCACCTAACTTTTTACCGAGTTATAACTCATTTAATTTTCTAAGCTTAGCTTTGATCATATGATCGGCGGACAAAACTTGGGAGCTTTGATTCGTCACCTTATAGCTTGGTCTTTATTGTGCATTATAAATCATAACTCGACTTTATTTGCCTTCATTCTAAGTTTGTAACGGACGATCTCAATAACCATTATTCTGACTTAATGACCAACGATCATAATATCAACTCTATTTATCAACTCCATGTCTATAAAAGGCACCAATTTCTATATCTCAAGACACACACATGATAAGTTTTATTTCATATTTAACATTCTATAATCGTAGAATTCTTATACCTCTTAAACACTTACTAACTTAAGCGTCGGAGTGTCTTTTGTAAGTACCCACTTACTATGTTCTTCGATATCCGAGTTATTCTCACCCCATTAAAGAAAAGGCGAATAACAATAGCGCAAAAAACGAGTTATACCTCAGAAGTTCATCCACACAAAATATATATATATATATATATATACGGATAAATTCTACCCGATCTTCTTTAAAATAATATGTAATTTATTTTCTATAATGTATCAACTTCTAATTAATTAGATATTATTTTAATCTGATAACTAATTATACTTATAACTTGAGTTACTTCAATTTAATTAGAGTTAATATTTTAATCATAATAAAATTATTATTTAAAATGGATGAATATTTAATTTTTAAAATATTAATAACCAAATTTCTTTTTTTCTCTCAAATTATTCTTTTTAAAAAAACACTTTTGACTTCTCATTACTTGAAGCACATTATTAATTATCACCCTTCAATGTAATTGTTCACGATGTCACCGTGATAGTAGTTAAATACTTTGAATATTATTATTTTATCTATTTTTTTTTGTCCTTTTTCAATATATTTTTACTAAATTATAAATCGGTGAACTTTTAAATTTTTAAATGAATCTAACTATTTATGCTAAAATTTTAATCTTACCAGATCTAGATAAAGGGTAAAAAATTTTGATATGGAAATAAAATGAGTGATATACTTTAACATGGCAATTTTTGGTGTTTTTTAAAATTGTGGAGTATACAATCGGACCCTCCGATTTCTGTTTAAAAAGTTAAAAAAATTCAGAGTACACAAATCGGAGGGTCCGATTTGTGTTAAAAAATTTGAAAAAATTCAGAGTATACAAATCGGACCATGCGAGTTGTTTGATTTTAAAATTTTGCTTAATAAATCGCATGGTCCGACTTGTGGTTAGGCAAATATGAATTTCGGAAGCTAGAAAACGGACCCTCCGAGTTGTTTGTTATTATCAATTTTTGTATGAAAGGAAGAACTCGCATGGTCCGAGTTCTATTCACTGACTGAGTCCAACACCATTTTTTCTTCCATATTCAAACTAAAAGTGCTAGATAAAACCGATATAAAAAATTAGAGTGAATAGCCACTCGATCCCTGACAATTATCTCGAAAAGACAACGAGGTCTTCAAGAAAAAAAAAATACCCAATTCGATCTTCTGATATTTTATTTTTGGACTGATTAGCCCTTGTGCCAAAAAAATAACATTAACTTTTTTTGGCACAGGAATCTCGTTATCCTTTCGAAGTAATTATCAAGGGCTGGATTGGTTTTTTTTAAGGGCCTCATTGTCTTTCGAGGTAATTGTCAGGGGCTATTTTGGGTTTTATTCAAAAAATTATATATCATTGTCAAATGAGATAAGAGAAAATTGAATAAAAATGAAGACTTTTTAGATTCACTTCTGTTAAAGTGTGTTCAAGTTAATTACTTGAGGGGTGAATAATTTTGGGAGTCGCGACGACGATGAAGGAATGAAGAGGAGTGAAAGCCATTACGGAGAGAATTAGACTCAGTGACAGATCTAGAAACATTTTATAAGAGTAAATTGTCGTTTTTGTCCCCAACGTTTGGAGTAAATCCTATTTGTGTCCCTAACGTTTAAATCGTCCTATTTGTATCCTTAACGTTTATAAGAGTGATTCAATAGTATCCTAGCATTAATTACATATTATGAGCGCTTTATTTTGAGTTTTAAAAATCTCTTCTTGAAGTTAGAATACAAATGTCTAGGATAGAATCGATGATATACTCCGAAAAATAGCTTATCAAATGTTGAAACTAATTCCTACAACATTTACATAATTCACTTTTCTAGGGATATAATTGAATCTAAACACAAATAGTGGGTATAATATTAAAATCGAACACATCCAAGTGAGACATAATTGAGAATGAATCACTTTTACAAATGTTAGGGATACAAATAGGACGATTTAAACGTTAAGGACACAAATAGAATTTACCCCAAACGTTAGGGACAAAAACGATACTTTACTCTTTTTATAATGGGGGCAAAGTTTATATAACATGACAATAATTTTATATTAAAAATAATATATGTACATAAAAAATTAAATATTAAATTCTCTATTAACCATTATGTATTTGTGTATAAATACATTATTATTTAACTTATTTTTAATGTGTATTTTGTATTTTAATATGTATTTTATATGAGTAATTATTTTTTATGTACATATAGCATGATTATTGTTATGATTATATTTTATTATTGTAAAATACGATTAGCCTTCAAAATATCTAATATACCAATTAAAACACTAAAATAGTAATTTAAATAATAATATATAATTTAAAATTCTATCGTTTTAGACTTTATATTTTTTAAAAATTAAGTAATTTTTTTCTTAACACTACCATCAAAATTTCTCTCTTTCTATATATATTACTAAACAATTATTTAAAAATTCACTTCCCAACACAATTAGAAGCAGACTCTTATTGATATCCATAGTTAGAAAAATTATTTCAATTAATGTAATTGCTACGCAAAAATTAAAGCTAATTTCAAAAGAAGATAAATAATATTCTTTCGAATTGATTTCTAAGAAATAACACTAATTTCGTTTAAATCTGAGAATTGATCATTCTAACGAACATCTAATATAAAATTCTTAAATTGACGGTTAAGTACCAAAAGTTGAGTAAAAAATTGTTGTGAGGTCAAATTTAATAATCTAATAGGGACAAATAAATATTATTATCACATACTACTCAAAAAAATTTTAAATTGTAATAATAGTTAAAAAATCTATTGGTAAAGCTGCTAATAAAAACTAATACTAAATGATAAATCTGACAATACTCAATACATTTTTTATAGTAATATTTAAAATAAATATTTTTATTGAAAGTTAATTAAGACGTAATTATGAGAACACTTGTTTTGATCAATATTTGTCGTAAATAAAAAACGTCAAGTTTACAACTATGGCAACAATTAGATTCAAAATAAAAAAGTGGGAAAAATAGTATTATAATTTATACATGGAGGTTTTGGATTTAGTTGTTGGATACAGTGGTAAGTTAGACATCAAACTTTTATAATAAAACATGAGGTGCCGGCCAAATACATGCAGGACACAAAAATCACGTCATATAATAAGTTTTTTTTTTTTTAAATTAGGAGTGAAACTCAAATTTACAATTTTTTAATTGAGTACGGAAAAATTATAACATTTGAGCTATAATTCGTTGGCATAATATAATAAAAAATTTTGCTTACAATAATTTCCAAAAAGAAAGAAATGCTTTTTAATGAACTAAAACAAAGAAAAGCATATGCATGAATTGGTCATGCATGTCAATTGATTTTTCCTAGGTTTGAGTAACAACAACGCATTCAAGATTCACAGAAGGGATTCATACTTTCAAGTTTCAAACTCCTAGGTCCTAACTCCTAAGAGAGTTTTTGTATTCCGAATATAACCTTGATTAGGGTTTCATACTACTTAAACAAAATGACCGCGTTACTATATAACCCTACAATAATGATAAAATAATTTGGTAGACTTTTGTGAATTTGTAGGTTATATATGCATTTTTAAAGTAAATTAAAATCCTTAAAAACATACATTGTTTAATTTCTCCAAAGTGTAGTTTTTCAAAAATCCTTACACTTGAATTAAACAAAAATTGAAATGAAAGATAAAAAAATATGTATATAATGTAAGAAGATGGGAAATAAGTTGTTCGGTCTCTTAAAAAGTAAATGTAATAGTGGAAAACATGAGAGAAAGAGTAGTGAAAGAATAAACATGGACAATACATTATAAGAAAATGTTTTAAAAATGGTAACTCATAAAAATGTTTAGTCGAGGTTTGAATTGCTACGATAGAAGAAAATCCCCCCTCCCAAAAAAAAAAGAAAAGAAAAATACTATATATAAATATTTTTATAATTAAATTTAATTAAGTTGGAACAAATCTAATAAAAAATGCGTGCATATATTATTTTTTTTGTATTTTTTCAGCACAAAATTTTTTTGTTAGAAAGAACATAAATTTATTGACATAACATAAAAATTTACATATAGCACAAATATTTTTACACATAACACAAATTTATTAATATGACATAAAAAACTGTACACATAGTATAAAAATTTTTATCCATAGCACAGATATTTTGTTAATTAGATGGGTGAATTGTGATCTTTTAAATATTTCTATGGCATATATATTTTGTTATTTGAGTGTCAATGTTTTTAGACATGTAGTCTGTCAAAATTTTTTGCATTGTGTATTTTTTCGTGTGCACCAAAATTTTTGTGCTATTCATCAAAATTTGTATGATGTGAATTAAAATTGATGTACTCTAATTTTCTAAACATATATAAGAGAATAAGAAGCTAAGACGAAGAAGACGACGATAATAACGATGTTGTTGAAGAACAAATGCAAAAAGGAAGATGCTCAAAGACGACAACAACTACATTCGAAAAAGAACCACACATATGTTAGCGAAGAGAGACTTGTTCTATGGCTAGACTTTGTGTGTGTTTTGATGTAGGTATGATGAATCTTTGACTAATAGATAGATTTCATTCTTTCGATGAATTCAATATAAATATTGAGTTTGCAGAAGATATTAATCTTATGCAAATCTTTGAGTCCGTATTGGTTTTATTGTAGAAAGAAAATTTTCATATTCTTGGTCTCCATAGTTTACATAGTTTAGAGAGGATACATTCTCGAACAATATATGAGTGGATCGAAATTTGTGGATAGTTTGACGAAGGTTTAGAATAAAGGTAAGGAAGTGAGAAGAGATAATGATTTTTCGACTCTTAGGTATGTACATATTGTGTTAGAAAAAAATTTAACCCGCGTTTAAGTAAAATGTCCAATCTGAATCGTCACTTTATAAACCCTATAAATTTTTTTTCTATTTGAAATTTAGAAATAGCTATTAGACAAAATTTATAGAAAATTGAATTAGCTTTAAAACGAACTTTGAACGAAGTCATTCGCATAACAACAACTTGAGAAATTCACGAAATATTGCTAGTATATCAGGCTGGTTGGTTATAGTGTGATTTTTTAGTTTAATCTTCTAACAGATTTATCTACCTAATTAAATTTGAATTTGATTTTGTATTAAACTTAAAGAATAAAGATATTTTTCTTATCCTTTTATGTAGCTAAAGATTATTCAAATTCAATAAATATAAAATTAGTTATGACTATATTTTAAAAGGTTTAAGATTATTTATTGTTAGTTAGGATTTATTTTCATATTTTTCAAATTTTAAATTAGATATGTTAGTGTTTTTAGTATATTATCTTTTAATATTTTATCATGAAAGTAAAATTCAAATTACTATGAATTTAATTAATGAATTAGTTATTGAATAATAAATATGATAAAGAAAAACTGAGATGTTACAATTAAACTGAATAACATAAAAAATTTAAAGGACTATTCGCATCATTTACTGATACAATATTATATTATTATACATCTTTAATAACAATTACTCTCCTAATTTAAATGAATTAAAAATATCAACTTATTTTCTCGAAATATCTAATAATACCTTTAATTAACTTAGTTGAATAGATATTAATTACATTACACGTGTTCATTTATTTAAAAATATTTTTTATTTATTAATACAATTTTAAATCCCATTAAAATTCATTTATTACTTTTTTAAACACATGTCTATTATTTTATTTGAAAAATTATTTAAAAATTAAAAGAAAAATGAGTAGATAAATATATGTTCAACAAATTTGGCACGTGTTGTTAGTCACCAAAAAAAAAAAATTTGAAACATGTGTCAATCCTTGACCTTTTTTATTCAAAGCGCCATAATTATTGCTCCTATTTAATTCAACGAACCAAACCCTTTTTTCGCATTGCATCTTTTATTTGTGAAATTTTGAATGCAACTTATTAGTTGCAACTTGCAAGGCTGAAAACTCATATTTGGTGTCTCCAACGAATAACACACCAAAGATGATTGATGAAAACGCTTCCGCCGCCGCAACAACCACCGTTAGCCACCATCACGATGCCTCACTTTACGACGACGACGGCCGCCCGAAACGAAGAGGTAACAATACAAATTAATCCAATCCATGTATGTATGTTATTATAATGTTATCACAATCTCTTCCTTTTCTTTCTCATTTTAGTTTTATCAACGGAGATGAATAAAAAAAAATTGAATTCAAGTCTTTTATGATTTTCTTGTAATCAGTTCTATTTTATTTTCTCGAGTTCTTTTTTTTTTTTTTAAATTGAATTTTAGTTTGGGATTTGCTAGCGGCTCTCAAATTTTCCAGATTTTTCCGGAAATAAAAAATTGAAACAATATTTACTTAATAAATATTAAACACACATTATTCATATAGTTCAATAAATGTACCTTGAAAATAACGAAATACAGCTGTGTTATTTAGATAACACTAGGCTAAGAATAATTGAAGTTGTCCTTCATTATATATGAAGAGATTTTCAATGGGGTTTTATTAATTATTATTTAAATGGAATAATTTGTTATGATACTATATATTTTTTGGTGTAGGAACTGTGTGGACGGTAAGTTCTCATATAATAACAGCAGTGATTGGATCTGGAGTTTTGTCGGTAGCATGGTCGATAGCACAATTAGGTTGGATTGCTGGCCCTATTATTATGATCTTCTTTAGTCTCGTCACTTTGTATACTTCATATTTTCTTGCAAATTGTTATCGTGCTGGAGACCCTATTACTGGCAAGAGGAGCTACACTTACATGGAAGCCATTGGCAACATTCTCGGTAAATACAAACAAAACTATGTTAGATATGCTAGTTGTCTGAGCAAATTTTTATGTAAAAAATAAATGTTACGTGTTATGTTAAGTAATTCAATAATAAAAAAAATCTTAAAAGTTAAACATTGTATAGATAATATGCAATTAACATTAATATAAAAGAAAAAAATATCTGAAATTTTTAAAAATAAGAATATCCGAAATTTTATTAAAAGAAATATTTAAAATATAAACTCGACAAAATTTCATCTTAAGTGAATTTTATATTGATCTTGATTGACAACCTAAAATTATTTCATTATTAATATATTGATACTGAAATTTTACAATATAATATGATAAGACAGCTATGTTGTGACTATTTTAATTGGACGATTTTTTAAAATAAGATCCGAATAAATAAATAGGTTGAAGTGAATCTTAATTGAAAAAGATTGGGAATCAATTTTTTTTAAAATAACATTTTTTTCTTCTTTTAGATTTCTCTTTTTGTCTCCTTAACCTTTGAGCATCTGTTACTATTATTTTGTGGGTTGATTATTGGGTGACAAAATTAAAGTTAATTCCCTAACAAAACTATTTTACAATATGATGTGTCATGTTATTAATTATTTATATATGTTTTGAGTGGATTATGTGAAAAATATTTTTCATCTCTTTAGATTCTATTGAGTGAATAATTTTAAAACTCTATAGTCACATAAATGTTGCATACCATTGCAGGAGGGAAAAATGTTTATTTTTGTGGGATAATACAATATGCAAATCTTTATGGAACTACAATAGGATATACAATTGGGGCCTCTCTTAGCATGATGTGAGTTTAGTTATTAACCCTAACTTTTTATCTTTGAGTTGATATTATTTAAATATTTTGATTTGGAATAATTTAAATTGACTACTACGACTATTACCTCTTATTATGTCAACTCAAATCAATTAGTCATAGTTCACTAGATTTAATTTTAATTTGAAAAATGGGTTTAATTTCTATTTTATTTGTAAAACTTTCTTAAGCTAACATTTCATCAAATATAGGTTGTCATTACATATTTATAATAAAAAAAATTGGTAATACTAGAAAGAGAAAAAAAATAGCCAAAATTTATATTCTGACTGATTTTGATTAAATTTTTTTTGTTACTAGATATTTTAAAAAAAAAATTAACTCTTGGATAAAACTAGAGAAATAAATAATTGGAATAAGAATTTATTAATTTGGTCTCTCAAATTTTTCGAGTGATTCAATTCAATCTCGTAATTATTAATTAGCATAATAACCTATCAAAACAAAAATTTAACTCCACAATTTAATTTGGTCATCCAAATTTGACAATATAATTTAATTTGATCTTTTCGTTGTCATTCCATAAATTTCGTGAAGGTGTAACATGTTACATAAAATGTCAAATTGAATTATATATCATCAAATTTTGAAGATCGAATTTGGATCATTTGAAATCAAGAAGCCAAACTAAGTCGCGGAATTAATTTGACCATCATATATAAGTCAATTAAAATTTGACGGACCAAATTGAGTTACATATGAGATTTGAGAGGACTAATTAAATCAAGCTTTTACTCTAAGAGAAATTGTAAGCTTAGTTTTAAAATAATTTCAACTGTATATATAGTCATCATGTTACTAAAATTACTTCAATATCAAGAAATAATTGATAGGATTAGTTACAACACTTTATCCTATTGCATTGTTTTTTAAATGAAATTTAACATGGTTTGTTTGGCAGGGCAATAACAAAAATTCATTGCATATACTCATCTGAAGGAAAAGACCCATGTATTATTTATGGCAACCGTTATTTAATGGGGTTTGGAATAATCCAACTTGGTTTCTCTCAACTTCCTGATTTTCATAATATTTCATGGCTCTCAATACTTGCTGCAGCCATGTCCTTCACATATTCCATAATTGGTCTCATTCTTGGAATTATCAAAATGGCAGGTTATATATGTCTTTTCCTACATCAAGTTTTTCTCTCTATTTTTTCACATACTTATATTATAATTAAATCGAAATTATATTTAAACATAAATTAAACTGAAAGTTGTATTTAAAAAAAAAATACGGTTTGATTCAGAGAAGTTTCATTCATGTGATATACTAATATATTGCTAAACATGATATATTAGTAAAATATTAATGGTTGGTTGATGAGTAAAGATTAAAAATATATTATTTTAAAAATTAAAATATTTTATTTTTAAAAAATATATTTTCAATTTCAGGAATCATAAATTAGAATTTTTATACAGTTTATGAATAATATAGCATAAAAAATAAAAATGGCTTATCATTTTGAGATGTAGAGGACTAGGGGTGTTCAAATCCAAACTGATTCAAATTAAACCGTTCATCCAATTCAATTCAAACCGAAAATCGATTAAAACCGCACTAATTTGGATTTGATTGGATTCTATTTTTTTACAAACTGCTGGATTTGATCGGATTTCGGATCTATTTTTCATAACCGATCCAATCTAATCCAAACCGCACAATGTGCTATAATATTATTATTTTATTATTATATTTACAATTATACTTATAACATGTTCAATTTTTTATAGATTTTTATATTATTTATATATTATTATTATTTAATAAATATTTTATGTTCAAAATATTATTTATTTATTTATTTTAACTAACCTATAATTTTATTTTTATCGTTATGTTATCGTTGACTTTTTAAGATATTATTGAGACTTATTATGTCATTGTTGATTATTTAAAATTTGATGTTGAGACTTGTTATATATATTTAATTTTTTTAATTTATAAACCGCAAATCCAATCCAAACTGCTTGAAATTGGATCGGATCGGATCGAATTTTTTTTAAAAGCATCCAATCCAAACCGCACCGCAAGTAAAATTAGTGTTCAGATCGGCTGAGTTTTTTACTCAAAACCGATCCAAACCGCATCGCAAACACCCCTATAGAAGAGTATAGTAAAAATATATTATTGGCTAATATTTTTTTTATGGTTGGTTCTTGAAACAGAAAATGGTACTGTAATGGGTACCCTAGCAGGAGCTAAAGGAGAATTACCGATTGATAAAGTGTGGGGGATATTTCTAGCTCTTGGAAACATTGCCTTTGCATATTCATATTCTTTTATTCTCATTGAAATTCAGGTACATCATTTTTAATTTCTTAATCAAATAAAGGTTTTTTTTTTTTTTTTAAACCAAAGATAGGAGACTCGAACGCACAACCTCTTAATTGAGTATGGAGAGACTATGCCATTTGAGCTATTATTCATTGACAAATAAAAGTCTTTTTTTTACTAATTCATAAACTTGAAATTTAATGTATTTACGTGAAATTACATCTAAATTATATTAAGGTGGTGTTTGTTTACAAAAATAAGGATAATTTCGGAAGAATGTTTGAAACGAGAGGGAATATTTATGAATTTTCAAAAATATTTTTAATTATTTACTATATATTTGTATATATTTATATATATTATTTTATAATTTTTAATAAAATATTTAATTATTAAAATAATCAAACCTGACATAATAGAACAATAATAAAATTTATCATAACAGAATAGCCAAAACTTTATTTTACAGCATAATCAATTTTTTTATGAATACTAAATATATATTTGTACATAATAATTAATTAATGACTAATTTTTGTGTTAAACATGGTTGAAGTCAGGGACGGACCTAAAGGGGGGCGAGTAGTGGCCTCGACCCCCCAAAATTTTTAGAAATTATATTTATATATGAGATATGTATTTAAAAAATAAAAAATATTATATAATTTAGAATTTTTATATGTATTATTTTTTATTATGTGATAAATTTATGTCTTAATTGTCAATGAGTAATAACTCAAATGACATAGTCTCTCCATACTCAATTAAGATGTTGCGGGTTCGAGTCTCCTATCTTTGGTAAAAAAAAAAAATTATGTCTTAATTGTTTAATTCACTAATATTTTTCACTTAACTAATTTAATATCATACCCTCAAGTCTTTGTAACTTTCAAATTAGTTTTTATATAATAATCTCTATATTTATTTTTAAAAAAATTATTTGTTTATTTTATATTAACATATTTAAAATTTATATTATTATATTAATAATAACTTATGTAGTTATATTTTGGTAATCACATTATGTACTTTAGATATTCTTTTTTTTATAGAAAATACTTATTTTTCTTCTAAATTTACGTTGTTGAAAAAAAAACTTTTATATAAACATCTTATATCTTGTATTCTATAAAGGTATTGTGTCTTTCAAATAATTAATAATTTATCATTTATTTTTAATTTTTAAAAATTTTTTGAAAGAATTAATTTTAATTAATAAGATATGTGATCATTTTCAACTAAACACGCTATAAATTATTAGTACTTTATAATTTTATAATGTACTATTAATATTGTTATATTTTTTTATGTAACTATCGTATTAAAAATAAAATTGTGAAAAAATTTATATATATATATATATATATATATTGATAATTTTTTTAAAAAACTAACTCTAATAACTATATGTTAATTATTTTTATGAAATGAAAAAAAAATTATCTAAAATTCGGCCCCTCCATACTAAACTTTCTGGATCCGTCCCTGGTTGAAGTATTTTTCTTACCTCAAGAAAAAAAAAAAAAAGAGCAATAGTTTTAGATATCTCTTGTGTCTCTACTTATCAATTTAAGCGTTAGAAATAAATGGTAACAAATGAAAATCTAATATATAGTTATATACAACAAAATTAAATATTGATTTTATTGTCTTATCGAACTATTATTTTTTATCTAAATTTATTGTTTCTGTTGACTTTTTAAACCCTTATCCGCTGGACTTTTTAAAAACCCAACTTGAAAATAAAATTAGTATTTTTCTAAAAAAAATACTACCTATTCTTTAAAATTTAGTTTTTAATCAATCTTTTTAAAAATTTGTTATTATTTAATTAATTTAAATATCTATTTTTATATACTAATTGTTCGAAAAATTCAAAAAATTACTTATTTTTTATTTTCTTTCTCCTCTAAAAATCGAATAAAAAAATATTTAAAAAATATCTAATTATACTAATTTTTTTAAACAATAATTTCGAGGGATCTAACGAAATTAATAATACAAATTTTAATATATCTTTTGGCTATTATTATATAAATTGATTAGTATACAATAATGATATTTCTCTGACTAAACAGGATACCATAAAGTCTCCTTTTGAACTAAAAACAATGATGTTTGCTACAAGGATAAGCATTGCAACAACAACAACATTCTATGTCTTATGTGGATGCATAGGTTATGGTGCATTTGGAAACTCAGCACCAGGAAATTTACTTACAGCATTTGATAATCCAATTTGGCTTATTGACATTGCAAATTTAGCACTAGTCATTCACCTTGTGGGAGCATACCAAGTTTATTCCCAACCCCTCTTTGCATTTGTTGAAGAACATGCATCTAAGAGATGGCCAAGTCTTGAAATTGAACACAAGGTGGAAATACCATTTTTACCCTCTTTCAAACTAAACAAATTGAGACTAGTTTGGAGATCATTTTTTGTTGTGGTAACAACTTTTATATCAATGTTGGTTCCATTCTTTAATGACATAATGGGAGTGATTGGAGCATTAGGATTTTGGCCCTTAACAGTTTATTTCCCTGTGGAGATGTACATCAAACAAATGAAAATCCAAAAATGGAGTGAGAAATGGATTGGTTTACAATGTTTGAGTATGTTTTGTCTCTTAGTAACACTTGCTGCTCTTGTTGGATCAGTGGTTGGTGTCTTGCTTGACCTTTCAAAATTCAAGGCATTCAGCTCACAATTATAGTACTCAAATTAAAGCGCGATATATATAGCCTTGGTTTTTGTATTACTTGTTTAATTATTCATCACACATTCAGTGATTTTGTTATTATTATCACACTCTATGTAAAATTGTAAATGTTATTGAAATAATTAAATAATACAATATTAGGACTTACATTAAATTAAATCTTCTTCCTTTGTATAATATTTTGTGTTAGACAACTTGTTGATCTTACTTTCATTTTTTTTTTTAAAACGACTAAGGCTTGGTTTAGTAAAATTTTTTAAAAAGCTGTTTGTGTTTTTTAAAAGCACAAACTCTTCATTTTGTATTTGGTAAATCAAAAATACTATGTGCTTGTACTTGCAATTGTGATACTTTTGAAAGCAACTAAGGTATAACTTTTGAAAGTTGGCTTGTACTTTTTAAAATTTAAAAGTCTAATATAACCTCGTATATTAACTAATTTTTAAATTTAACGCTTAAATTTATGTCTTTTATAATATTTTTAAATTTTAAAAACTATTTTACCAAACTTAATTGTTGCTACTTGTATTTATTAAAAGTCATTTTTAATTTGATTTATCAAATATAAATGCTAAACTTTTTAAAAAGCTAGCTTTTATAAGCTACTTTTAAAAAGTAAAAGTTTTACCAAACTAAGTCTAAATATAGTTTTTTTTTTGTGACTAAACAGAAAAGAAAGAAAAAAAAAATAGAAACAAAAACAAATTAAATGGCTAGGTTCATATCTAAATCTATTAGATGTTGAAGCTCACTCCATGGTTGACTCCAATTCGAGTGAATGTCCGCGCCAGAAGCAGCTGCTTTAGCCATATAATCTGAAACACTATTTACATTTCTCTGAATTAAAAGAATAGAGACTCTCTAATTCCAATTCATAACCTCCTGTATATGCTTTGCCAAATCCCATTCCGAGATATCCTTACCAAGCATTCTTTGGTTTACCAAGAAAAGAGCTTCTAAACAGTATGTTTCACAAATAACCTTACGAAATCTACTTTTCCAAACTAGAAGTAAACCTCTCCAAATCGCTTACAATTCAGCAAAAAGAATACTGCACACTTTGACTTTCTCAGTGCAACCTTTCAACCAACATCCATCAGAATTGCGAATGATACAACTAAATCCAGCATAGCCAAAAGAAGCAAAACAACTAGCATCATAATTCAATTTAACAGAATGAACTGGAGGTGGAACCCAATGCAAACAAAGCGAAGGAGGAGACAAAGATTGATGCATAGCAAAAATAGTGTGGAACTCTCTTACTGAACTACGAATCAAACTCACCACTTTACTAGCACTCCAGAAGTCATCTGTATTAAATAAGTCATGATTCCTGCTTCTCCAAATCCACCAAATGGTCGAAAAGAAAAGAAAACATCTCCACTCTTTGCACCTCTGTAGAGCCAATCATGTAAATCTGAGTTATCTGAATACAGGTCTAAAAGGTTCCAAACCTCCTTGGCACTAGGACACTCCCGAAGACAATGAAGAATGGATTCAGAACCATTCTGACACTGATGACAAGTGCTAGATAAAGCTAAGCCACGACCCAAACGAAACTCTGCCGTAGGAATAGCATTATAAAGATTGAGCTAAATCAAGAACTTGTACTTCTCAGGAATATGCAGTCGCCATACCCACAACCAATTATCACGCTCATTCCAGTCAAACTTTCTTTTGACTAGCCAACTGTATCCACTCCTAACTGAGTAAAGTCTAGAAGATGCTACACCCCACGACCAACCCGAACTCTCTCCAGCATTCAAACACTGTTTGACATCTTTTGGAATGTTAGAGAAAACATCATGGAGATTTCATTGACCATCTTTTCAAACGTCTCTAATAGTTAAATCAGAGTCAGATATATGTACAAAAGGGACATCTTGAACAATTCGGCCCTTAATACTCCAATTGTCACACCAAAAAGATTGATCAAGTGACCCAATGCACCAAGAGAAGGTATCCTTAAGAGTAACAAAAGACTTTGAGATACTCTTCCAAACATGAGAAGTGTTGCAAGGGACCGGACCATCTAAAACTCTTTCATTTTTCAGATACTTCTCCCTCAATAGAGCAACCCAAGACTTATCCTGACAATGAAAAAATTGCCAAACCAATTTACCAAGTAAAGATATATTAACACACGCAGGATCTCTAACACCCAAGCCACCAAATTTTTTTGGAGTGAACACGGTCCTTCAACTAACAAGAGAAAGACCTCTGCCATCAACTTGACCATTCCAAAGGAACTGTCTCATCATAGAAGACAATTTATCGCAAACCCAATTTGGAAAAAAAGATACCTGCATATGATAGACAGGAATGGATGCTGCAACATAATTGATCCGGCAAAATTTCCCTGCTTTATTTAGAAGCCTTCCTTTTCAATTAGCTAATCTTTCCCTCACCTTTTCAATCACCGAATGAAAAGAAGCCCTACTGGTACGAGAATGATTAATGTTAACTCCAATATATCTTCCTAAGTCCAAAGTAAAACGTATTGAAGAAACACTAGTAAAAATATCTCTTTTACGAGTAGTCACATTTTTAGAACAAAAAGTTTTAGACTTTTTAAGATTTACTTTCATGCCAAATACCTTGTAAAAAATGTTAAGAGAATGCATGACCATTTGGATTTGACTCTTTATAGTCTGACAGAAAAGTAAGAGATCATCTGCAAATATCAAATGAGAAAATTTTGGGCTACCCCTAGTGACAAACTGGTTTCCACACACCCTCGACCACCTTATGAGATATATAACAAGCAAGTCTTTCCATACAAAGCACAAATAAGAAAGGAGACATTGGATCACCTTGTCTAAGCCCCCTTCTAGGAGCAAAACTATCCAATTTATTCCCATTTTAGATAATAGAAAGAGATGATACACGTACACAATTCATAATCAAATTAACAGTGATGATTGGAAAACCAAAAGCAATGAGAGAATTCTCCAAAAACCTCCAATCCACCCTATCATAAGCTTTTTCAAGATCAATTTTAAAAGCAAGAGTATAACACCCAACCACACAAAACTTTATGCTTAAACCATAAAGTAGATATGGTGTGATATTACGACCTCTAAAATAAAGTATATATAATAATATTGAAAATGATATAGTATACGAAGAGCCTTGAAAAACGGATAAGTTAAAAAGCGTAAAATAAAAAGCGCAACGCCCAGAAAACAGGATTACTTGCGTGTAAAGAAATCTATGGTTTAAAAGCATAACTAAATAGAAAGTAGAAGTAGAGAGACAAGAAAATGATATAACAAGCTCCTAACTCAGCCTGCGAAGTTAAGGCTGGCCGCTCCTAACTCAGCCTGCGAAGTTAAGGCTGGCCGGAGAATATTTACATACAGTATATACATAATAAAAGCCCAAAAGAACATGTTTAAAAGCCCTAGTTCTCCATAAAACCTCTAAGAGGTACCAAAGATAAAGTATTCATATACATATAAGGAGAGTCTAATATATATATATATATATATATATCAAAATAACAAAAGTAGAGCCTCAAAATGAACCACTTCGTAGCAGAACTCCAGACGCCTAGCGAGGTACCGCTCGACCTGCATTTGAAAAATAACAACATAGTATAGGGTGAGAACCGAAGGTTCTCAGCATGGTATAGGTGCCACACACATAAGATATAAGGTCCTGGGAATGCCAGAGGCAATCCTAGAATGCCAACACTCAGATTACAAAGCTTAAATTACTAAACAGAAACCATAAAACAGGTGGTCTTCTAAGGATATCTAAGCCTAGTTTAAACTTGACCTTAACACTAAGTCTTTCTACCTTTCCTCCGTTCCTCCATCACCGGTGAGTTTGCAAAGACAGACAAACAGACAATTGCAAGCACAGGTAAGAGACTAGTAGTGCAAATAGCAAATATCACAATTAACATAGTATAATCAACTAGGCATTCCCAATTAATGCATAGCCAACAAAGCAAACAATATGCACATGATGTATGCCTTTTCTACTGGCCGTGAGCTCACTCGTCAGTTAGCTGCCAGAACCCGACATACTCGGTAGCTAACCCGGATACTGTCTCTCGACTGCGCATCTCCAAGAGGCACAAGATCGAGGATTAGTGCCCTACCACCTTCTCCCGGAGGCATACAGTAGGGTAAAATAAATCGGAGAATTAGTGCCCTACCACCTTCCCCTAGTGAGGCTGTGCCAAACCGGTCGGGGATTAGTGCCCTACCACCTTGCAGACAGAGAGAGAAAGAATGTGAGGGAATATGTCGGAGGATTAGTGCCCTACCACCTTCCTCACATCCCACAAAACTCATCAATATCATTGTTATGTCCATCTATTCTCAAAATTCGTAATCATTATTCCTTTACATTTATTCATTATAGCCTGGTCTCACCTATACATCTAATGTCTTTGCATTTTTGTACATAATTTATCATTTGAAAGTCTTACTTCACTCTTAAGTTACCTCCATTTCCTAGCTTCAACTCATCACTAGAGCTATTACTATGATATAATGCTAAAAGGATGAGAATATAGGTTTAGAAGTTTAAAATTCGACTTAACAACACAAAATCCAGATTTGCTAAAACAGGGGTCACGCATACGCGTGGGCTGCGAAAATCCATGCTTGCATACACAAGCTCCCTACTCGCGTATGCGTGAATCCCAACCCGAAAGGGTGGACGTGTCGCGAGCAGGTGGTCGCGTACGCAAATCTCAGGTCACGCGTACGCGTGGGCGTACGTTTTTCCAAAAATTTTACTAAGTCTGAAAAAGCTGCAGAATTTCAAATTTCAAATCCAAACTTTTGACGCGCATAACGTTTTCGTTTTAAATCATTTTCCTTCCATTCTTCGAACGGCGTAAACTTCACGAACCTAATTTTTATATAAAATAAGTTTGAAATCATTCAGGGGTCCGGAAGCCAAGTTATGGCTCGCCAAAGTTCGTTCGAAAACCAATTTTCACAAAAACCTTCCACCCTCTATTTCATTGATTCACCATTCAAATATCAACCATTCCACACTTAAAAATTAGTCCTAAAATATGCAATATCACAGAAACATAATTTTGCATCCTGCTATCATCCATCATACATCAACATTACATAATTTTGTACCTAAATTCTTACTTTAAATAATAAGACTATGAGCAATCCACTAATTATGCACAAACAACCTTATCAACAAACCAATCATTATTCAAATACCACTTTAGCTTTCTAATTCCAACATAATCATAATCACCAATACATACTCAATCCATGTATTCAACCATTATCACAAACACTAACACTCAACATGCTTAATCATTCCAACCTATCCTATGGTCCTCTACCCTAAGGTTTCACAGAACATTATATATTAAATATGCAAAATCTAAATCATACATTGGCCGATTTTCACGTATTTTCTGAGACAACCCACCAAGACACCAAGTACAGCCCCAAAAAGTCCAAAATCACCAAAGCACAAGCACCCAACCTCCTCCAAGTTCCAAAGCTCACAGTTCAAGCTCCAACATATACATATATACACCTAAATTCACATATATCACACACATATACCCAAATTCAATATCCAATACACCAATTCAAAAAATTAGCTAGAATTCTAGTATCCTCACCTTACCCAAGCATCGTATAAGCAAGAGTGAATATTTTCCTCAAACTAATCGGATCCTAATACATCAAAGAGGCAAAAGCTCAATACCACTTACATAATTTCAAAAAATTAGAGAAAGGAGAGGCTAAGAGTGATAGAGTGGCTTAACTATGAAATTATTTTGATAGATTCATAGAGCTCGACGCAGTAGTCGCGTGGGTGCAAACGGTGCGGCAATCGGAACTCGGAGTAGAAATTTAGAGCAAATTGAATTGAGGACAAGGGTTTAGACTTGTAACACGTTCTCCTCCCCCCTTTCCAAATTATTTCCAGCGTGGCTGAGAATGAAAGGGAACAAGGGAAGCTGAGTTTAATTAAGTGGCTGGGTTGGATTGGGCCTTTGGGCTCATTTTGGGTCCGGTTTGTCCGATATAGCCTGTTTGGCCCAATTTTAGGCCAAATTCTTTAAAATTAGTGTCAAAATTCTCGTTTTAATTAGCACTATCTTATTTTACTATAAAATTTGTATTTCTAATCTCCTTTATTAAAATTAATTTGTTGGTTAATTATTTATTAATTTTACGGGGTTTACAAAGAGTACCTTTCTTAAATTTTGTGTGCTTCATAAAATTCAGAATTTCTTGGACCACAATAATATTATCAGGAGCACCACGACCTGGAATAAAACCTTCTTATAAAGGACTAACAATATATGGAAGAAAGAGCCGAAGACGATTAGTCAATACCTTGGTGATAATTTTATAAACACAAGTTAATAGGCATGAAATCCTTCATAAAGGTAGGGTTATTAATTTTAGGAAGAAGTACAATCAGAGTTTTCATGATGCTAGGATTTAAGTACTCTCGCAAAAAGTGCTCCGAATAATATTTAAAATCTCAGTGCCTACTATCTTCCAATATTCTTTTAAAAAAATAAGCTTGAAAGTCATCTGGACCAAAGCCTTAAAATGACTCATACTGAATACTACTGACTTGACTTCCGCAGAAGAGACAGGGTCAATTAACTTAGCATAAGCCTCGGTGCTTAGAGTGGGCATCGGAACATCTCCTAAACAATAAACCTCAACCTCTTTCGTTGTACCAAAGAGATTCTTGTTAAAAAGAGAGGGCTTCTTCTTGGAGAATATCTGGATCAGTAGACCAAGACGCATCTCTAACATATAATCAATGTACTTTATTATGGTTTTTACGCACCAGAATCTAAAGATGAAAGAATTTAGTGTTTCTATCCCCATACTTGACCCATTGCTCTCTAGATTTCTGGTACCAAAAAAGTTTCTCTTGCAATAAAAGTTCAGTTTCTTTAATTCTCAGAGACAACACATCGGTAATCCCTAAATGTCATTAAATCTGATCAATCTGATATTCCAGCTTACCTTTTCGCCCAAAAATATTTCCTAAAACTTTTGAGTTAAAATCCAAAGAAACCTTTTGAACCATCTTATGCCTTTTAGTAACGCCTATAAACCCTTGATTCCAAGCCTTATTAATAACATGTTTATAAGAAGGGTGTGTTGTCCATGCAACCTGAAACCTAAAAGGACGAGAACCTTTCACTCTGGGGCCACCATGACAATGAACTAAAATAGGGCAATGATCATAATGAATCCTGCTAACAATTTCAGAATAACCCTCAAGAAACATTGTCATCCACACCTCATTAACTAGTGCTCTATCCAATTTTTTAGCAAAGTCTCTGCCAACCTGAACTGTTATATACCAAGTATATCTCCTACCAGTTACTTTAAGATCAAAGAGTTCACAATCATCTAGAGTAGTAGCTAATAGACTAGTTCTGTGAGAAAAAAAATAAGCACTCGTACTCTCGTCTGGCACCACAATCTCATTAAAATCACCAACGGACAGCCATGGTCCATTATGGCCTAAATTAATAAAACACAAATAATCCCAAAGCATATTTCTTTTTTTAAATTGAAGACTCCCATACACTGAACTACAAAGCCTAAATATAGTTTCTTGTGAAAAAAATTGGCACATCAAAAAAATAATCATATTCAGTCTAGATATTATTGACGATTTTGATTTGGCCAATGATAAATTTTTCGGTCCTGATTAGTTGTCGGTAGCATACTTATATGTAGTAGTGATATCATGTTATACTATTCAGTTTAATACATTATAACTGATCCGTCACCTTATAATTCGATTTTTATTGGACATTATGAATCATAATTCGACTTTATTTGCCTTCATTCTAAATTTGTAACGGACGATCTTAATAACCATTATTTTGACTTAATGACGAATGGTTATAACATCAATTCTATTCATCAACTCCATGTCTATAAAAAGTGCCAATTTCTATATCTCAAAACACACACACATGATAAGTTTTATTTCATGTTTAACATTCTATAATCATAGAATTTTTATATCTTTTAAACACTTATTGACTTAAGCGTCGGAGTGTCTTTTGCAGGTACCCACCTACCCACCTACTGTGTTCTTTGACGTCCGAGTTATTCTCACTCCATTAAAAAAAAAGCGTATGACAGCAGCGCAAGAGACGAGCTATACCTCAGAAGTTCATCCACACAAGAACAATTGGCGCCGTCTATGGGACGAGTAAAATAATTTTAACTCCCCTCAGGTTCATAAAACTTAAATTACATTCAAATTTTTGAACCAATTTCAACAATCTTGTTTAAGATTTTATTTAATACCTCTTATCAAATTTCAATCTATCGTAACTTTTTATAAAGTATGTACTTTATATATTCAAATTGCTTCCCTTTTACGTATCATAATATTTCACATTTCATAATCGATCAATGGACCAATCCGAGAACAAACTCGATTTTCAACCAATTTGAGTACAAACTCGCCTATCAATTTCGCTAACTTTTTCAAAGTTCTCTACTTACATAAGTAAAATTATATATTTTATTCACACATACTTTTACATTTATATTTTGTGTAACTAATATTTACTAATTTATTAGTTATATTCACCTCTCAATATATGTTCTATACTTTATGCTATTAAATTTTATGTTATTATTTGTCTAATGCAGAAAATTAAATAAAAAATAATTATAAACATGCAAATTTGCTATTTTTGCACAAAAAATATACTTCATAGCTAAATAAAATTTATTATATCATTCAATTAACAAGTTAATGCAAATTCTATGAAATAAAGTTTAAATATTAACAAATAAAATTAAATAATTCACATTTGACATGTATGACATTTATGTATATCGTCTTTTTTTCTACCATTATCAATTTTTAAGGTATATTTTTCTACTTTGAACTCTTTTACTTTTACAATATATATTATTCAATCTATGTTGTGACTTTATACATATTCATTTTCTCAATTTATCTTATTCATGTCATATGACTTTCACTATAAATTATAAATATTCAATAACTAATTGTTTTGAGCGAGAAAGTCATCAATAAGTTGTTGTGAGCCGAAAAAATTTTCAAGACAATTAACCATTATATCCTTGGACCATACAATCAATTCCGTCAATAGATATCTATTTTTGAACTTTTCAGTTCACATACAATCAAATGTTATATGTATGTCATGAAAAATTGTTCTTAAGTGGAAAAGTATCCCCACACAACTATTTTGATTGAATAACTCTTACTACTCAATTATTTTTTGAATAAATGCCGACATAATAACCCGACTAAGCTTGGGGCTCACCATATCATTATTCATTCACCTAACTTTTTACCGAGTTATAACTCATTTAATTTTCTAAGCTTAGCTTTGATCATATGATCGGCAGACAAAACTTGGGAGCTTTGATTCGTCACCTTATAGCTTGGTCTTTATTGTGCATTATAAATCATAACTCGACTTTATTTGCCTTCATTCTAAGTTTGTAACGGACGATCTCAATAACCATTATTCTGACTTAATGACCAACGATCATAATATCAACTCTATTTATCAACTCCATGTCTATAAAAGGCACCAATTTCTATATCTCAAGACACACACATGATAAGTTTTATTTCATATTTAACATTCTATAATCGTAGAATTCTTATACCTCTTAAACACTTACTAACTTAAGCGTCGGAGTGTCTTTTGTAAGTACCCACTTACTATGTTCTTCGATATCCGAGTTATTCTCACCCCATTAAAGAAAAGGCGAATAACAATAGCGCAAAAAACGAGTTATACCTCAGAAGTTCATCCACACAAAATATATATATATATATATATACGGATAAATTCTACCCGATCTTCTTTAAAATAATATGTAATTTATTTTCTATAATGTATCAACTTCTAATTAATTAGATATTATTTTAATCTGATAACTAATTATACTTATAACTTGAGTTACTTCAATTTAATTAGAGTTAATATTTTAATCATAATAAAATTATTATTTAAAATGGATGAATATTTAATTTTTAAAATATTAATAACCAAATTTCTTTTTTTCTCTCAAATTATTCTTTTTAAAAAAACACTTTTGACTTCTCATTACTTGAAGCACATTATTAATTATCACCCTTCAATGTAATTGTTCACGATGTCACCGTGATAGTAGTTAAATACTTTGAATATTATTATTTTATCTATTTTTTTTTGTCCTTTTTCAATATATTTTTACTAAATTATAAATCGGTGAACTTTTAAATTTTTAAATGAATCTAACTATTTATGCTAAAATTTTAATCTTACCAGATCTAGATAAAGGGTAAAAAATTTTGATATGGAAATAAAATGAGTGATATACTTTAACATGGCAATTTTTGGTGTTTTTTAAAATTGTGGAGTATACAATCGGACCCTCCGATTTCTGTTTAAAAAGTTAAAAAAATTCAGAGTACACAAATCGGAGGGTCCGATTTGTGTTAAAAAATTTGAAAAAATTCAGAGTATACAAATCGGACCATGCGAGTTGTTTGATTTTAAAATTTTGCTTAATAAATCGCATGGTCCGACTTGTGGTTAGGCAAATATGAATTTCGGAAGCTAGAAAACGGACCCTCCGAGTTGTTTGTTATTATCAATTTTTGTATGAAAGGAAGAACTCGCATGGTCCGAGTTCTATTCACTGACTGAGTCCAACACCATTTTTTCTTCCATATTCAAACTAAAAGTGCTAGATAAAACCGATATAAAAAATTAGAGTGAATAGCCACTCGATCCCTGACAATTATCTCGAAAAGACAACGAGGTCTTCAAGAAAAAAAAAATACCCAATTCGATCTTCTGATATTTTATTTTTGGACTGATTAGCCCTTGTGCCAAAAAAATAACATTAACTTTTTTTGGCACAGGAATCTCGTTATCCTTTCGAAGTAATTATCAAGGGCTGGATTGGTTTTTTTTAAGGGCCTCATTGTCTTTCGAGGTAATTGTCAGGGGCTATTTTGGGTTTTATTCAAAAAATTATATATCATTGTCAAATGAGATAAGAGAAAATTGAATAAAAATGAAGACTTTTTAGATTCACCTCTGTTAAAGTGTGTTCAAGTTAATTACTTGAGGGGTGAATAATTTTGGGAGTCGCGACGACGATGAAGGAATGAAGAGGAGTGAAAGCCATTACGGAGAGAATTAGACTCAGTGACAGATCTAGAAACATTTTATAAGAGTAAATTGTCGTTTTTGTCCCCAACGTTTGGAGTAAATCCTATTTGTGTCCCTAACGTTTAAATCGTCCTATTTGTATCCTTAACGTTTATAAGAGTGATTCAATAGTATCCTAGCATTAATTACATATTATGAGCGCTTTATTTTGAGTTTTAAAAATCTCTTCTTGAAGTTAGAATACAAATGTCTAGGATAGAATCGATGATATACTCCGAAAAATAGCTTATCAAATGTTGAAACTAATTCCTACAACATTTACATAATTCACTTTTCTAGGGATATAATTGAATCTAAACACAAATAGTGGGTATAATATTAAAATCGAACACATCCAAGTGAGACATAATTGAGAATGAATCACTTTTACAAATGTTAGGGATACAAATAGGACGATTTAAACGTTAAGGACACAAATAGAATTTACCCCAAACGTTAGGGACAAAAACGATACTTTACTCTTTTTATAATGGGGGCAAAGTTTATATAACATGACAATAATTTTATATTAAAAATAATATATGTACATAAAAAATTAAATATTAAATTCTCTATTAACCATTATGTATTTGTGTATAAATACATTATTATTTAACTTATTTTTAATGTGTATTTTGTATTTTAATATGTATTTTATATGAGTAATTATTTTTTATGTACATATAGCATGATTATTGTTATGATTATATTTTATTATTGTAAAATACGATTAGCCTTCAAAATATCTAATATACCAATTAAAACACTAAAATAGTAATTTAAATAATAATATATAATTTAAAATTCTATCGTTTTAGACTTTATATTTTTTAAAAATTAAGTAATTTTTTTCTTAACACTACCATCAAAATTTCTCTCTTTCTATATATATTACTAAACAATTATTTAAAAATTCACTTCCCAACACAATTAGAAGCAGACTCTTATTGATATCCATAGTTAGAAAAATTATTTCAATTAATGTAATTGCTACGCAAAAATTAAAGCTAATTTCAAAAGAAGATAAATAATATTCTTTCGAATTGATTTCTAAGAAATAACACTAATTTCGTTTAAATCTGAGAATTGATCATTCTAACGAACATCTAATATAAAATTCTTAAATTGACGGTTAAGTACCAAAAGTTGAGTAAAAAATTGTTGTGAGGTCAAATTTAATAATCTAATAGGGACAAATAAATATTATTATCACATACTACTCAAAAAAATTTTAAATTGTAATAATAGTTAAAAAATCTATTGGTAAAGCTGCTAATAAAAACTAATACTAAATGATAAATCTGACAATACTCAATACATTTTTTATAGTAATATTTAAAATAAATATTTTTATTGAAAGTTAATTAAGACGTAATTATGAGAACACTTGTTTTGATCAATATTTGTCGTAAATAAAAAACGTCAAGTTTACAACTATGGCAACAATTAGATTCAAAATAAAAAAGTGGGAAAAATAGTATTATAATTTATACATGGAGGTTTTGGATTTAGTTGTTGGATACAGTGGTAAGTTAGACATCAAACTTTTATAATAAAACATGAGGTGCCGGCCAAATACATGCAGGACACAAAAATCACGTCATATAATAAGTTTTTTTTTTTTTTAAATTAGGAGTGAAACTCAAATTTACAATTTTTTAATTGAGTACGGAAAAATTATAACATTTGAGCTATAATTCGTTGGCATAATATAATAAAAAATTTTGCTTACAATAATTTCCAAAAAGAAAGAAATGCTTTTTAATGAACTAAAACAAAGAAAAGCATATGCATGAATTGGTCATGCATGTCAATTGATTTTTCCTAGGTTTGAGTAACAACAACGCATTCAAGATTCACAGAAGGGATTCATACTTTCAAGTTTCAAACTCCTAGGTCCTAACTCCTAAGAGAGTTTTTGTATTCCGAATATAACCTTGATTAGGGTTTCATACTACTTAAACAAAATGACCGCGTTACTATATAACCCTACAATAATGATAAAATAATTTGGTAGACTTTTGTGAATTTGTAGGTTATATATGCATTTTTAAAGTAAATTAAAATCCTTAAAAACATACATTGTTTAATTTCTCCAAAGTGTAGTTTTTCAAAAATCCTTACACTTGAATTAAACAAAAATTGAAATGAAAGATAAAAAAATATGTATATAATGTAAGAAGATGGGAAATAAGTTGTTCGGTCTCTTAAAAAGTAAATGTAATAGTGGAAAACATGAGAGAAAGAGTAGTGAAAGAATAAACATGGACAATACATTATAAGAAAATGTTTTAAAAATGGTAACTCATAAAAATGTTTAGTCGAGGTTTGAATTGCTACGATAGAAGAAAATCCCCCCTCCCAAAAAAAAAAGAAAAGAAAAATACTATATATAAATATTTTTATAATTAAATTTAATTAAGTTGGAACAAATCTAATAAAAAATGCGTGCATATATTATTTTTTTTGTATTTTTTCAGCACAAAATTTTTTTGTTAGAAAGAACATAAATTTATTGACATAACATAAAAATTTACATATAGCACAAATATTTTTACACATAACACAAATTTATTAATATGACATAAAAAACTGTACACATAGTATAAAAATTTTTATCCATAGCACAGATATTTTGTTAATTAGATGGGTGAATTGTGATCTTTTAAATATTTCTATGGCATATATATTTTGTTATTTGAGTGTCAATGTTTTTAGACATGTAGTCTGTCAAAATTTTTTGCATTGTGTATTTTTTCGTGTGCACCAAAATTTTTGTGCTATTCATCAAAATTTGTATGATGTGAATTAAAATTGATGTACTCTAATTTTCTAAACATATATAAGAGAATAAGAAGCTAAGACGAAGAAGACGACGATAATAACGATGTTGTTGAAGAACAAATGCAAAAAGGAAGATGCTCAAAGACGACAACAACTACATTCGAAAAAGAACCACACATATGTTAGCGAAGAGAGACTTGTTCTATGGCTAGACT
This sequence comes from Arachis ipaensis, assembly GCF_059453495.1. Lineage (NCBI taxonomy): Eukaryota > Viridiplantae > Streptophyta > Magnoliopsida > Fabales > Fabaceae > Arachis > Arachis ipaensis. The sequence goes on from NC_142443.1 coordinate 138,736,887, forward strand.
TTGTGTGTGTTTTGATGTAGGTATGATGAATCTTTGACTAATAGATAGATTTCATTCTTTCGATGAATTCAATATAAATATTGAGTTTGCAGAAGATATTAATCTTATGCAAATCTTTGAGTCCGTATTGGTTTTATTGTAGAAAGAAAATTTTCATATTCTTGGTCTCCATAGTTTACATAGTTTAGAGAGGATACATTCTCGAACAATATATGAGTGGATCGAAATTTGTGGATAGTTTGACGAAGGTTTAGAATAAAGGTAAGGAAGTGAGAAGAGATAATGATTTTTCGACTCTTAGGTATGTACATATTGTGTTAGAAAAAAATTTAACCCGCGTTTAAGTAAAATGTCCAATCTGAATCGTCACTTTATAAACCCTATAAATTTTTTTTCTATTTGAAATTTAGAAATAGCTATTAGACAAAATTTATAGAAAATTGAATTAGCTTTAAAACGAACTTTGAACGAAGTCATTCGCATAACAACAACTTGAGAAATTCACGAAATATTGCTAGTATATCAGGCTGGTTGGTTATAGTGTGATTTTTTAGTTTAATCTTCTAACAGATTTATCTACCTAATTAAATTTGAATTTGATTTTGTATTAAACTTAAAGAATAAAGATATTTTTCTTATCCTTTTATGTAGCTAAAGATTATTCAAATTCAATAAATATAAAATTAGTTATGACTATATTTTAAAAGGTTTAAGATTATTTATTGTTAGTTAGGATTTATTTTCATATTTTTCAAATTTTAAATTAGATATGTTAGTGTTTTTAGTATATTATCTTTTAATATTTTATCATGAAAGTAAAATTCAAATTACTATGAATTTAATTAATGAATTAGTTATTGAATAATAAATATGATAAAGAAAAACTGAGATGTTACAATTAAACTGAATAACATAAAAAATTTAAAGGACTATTCGCATCATTTACTGATACAATATTATATTATTATACATCTTTAATAACAATTACTCTCCTAATTTAAATGAATTAAAAATATCAACTTATTTTCTCGAAATATCTAATAATACCTTTAATTAACTTAGTTGAATAGATATTAATTACATTACACGTGTTCATTTATTTAAAAATATTTTTTATTTATTAATACAATTTTAAATCCCATTAAAATTCATTTATTACTTTTTTAAACACATGTCTATTATTTTATTTGAAAAATTATTTAAAAATTAAAAGAAAAATGAGTAGATAAATATATGTTCAACAAATTTGGCACGTGTTGTTAGTCACCAAAAAAAAAAAATTTGAAACATGTGTCAATCCTTGACCTTTTTTATTCAAAGCGCCATAATTATTGCTCCTATTTAATTCAACGAACCAAACCCTTTTTTCGCATTGCATCTTTTATTTGTGAAATTTTGAATGCAACTTATTAGTTGCAACTTGCAAGGCTGAAAACTCATATTTGGTGTCTCCAACGAATAACACACCAAAGATGATTGATGAAAACGCTTCCGCCGCCGCAACAACCACCGTTAGCCACCATCACGATGCCTCACTTTACGACGACGACGGCCGCCCGAAACGAAGAGGTAACAATACAAATTAATCCAATCCATGTATGTATGTTATTATAATGTTATCACAATCTCTTCCTTTTCTTTCTCATTTTAGTTTTATCAACGGAGATGAATAAAAAAAAATTGAATTCAAGTCTTTTATGATTTTCTTGTAATCAGTTCTATTTTATTTTCTCGAGTTCTTTTTTTTTTTTTTAAATTGAATTTTAGTTTGGGATTTGCTAGCGGCTCTCAAATTTTCCAGATTTTTCCGGAAATAAAAAATTGAAACAATATTTACTTAATAAATATTAAACACACATTATTCATATAGTTCAATAAATGTACCTTGAAAATAACGAAATACAGCTGTGTTATTTAGATAACACTAGGCTAAGAATAATTGAAGTTGTCCTTCATTATATATGAAGAGATTTTCAATGGGGTTTTATTAATTATTATTTAAATGGAATAATTTGTTATGATACTATATATTTTTTGGTGTAGGAACTGTGTGGACGGTAAGTTCTCATATAATAACAGCAGTGATTGGATCTGGAGTTTTGTCGGTAGCATGGTCGATAGCACAATTAGGTTGGATTGCTGGCCCTATTATTATGATCTTCTTTAGTCTCGTCACTTTGTATACTTCATATTTTCTTGCAAATTGTTATCGTGCTGGAGACCCTATTACTGGCAAGAGGAGCTACACTTACATGGAAGCCATTGGCAACATTCTCGGTAAATACAAACAAAACTATGTTAGATATGCTAGTTGTCTGAGCAAATTTTTATGTAAAAAATAAATGTTACGTGTTATGTTAAGTAATTCAATAATAAAAAAAATCTTAAAAGTTAAACATTGTATAGATAATATGCAATTAACATTAATATAAAAGAAAAAAATATCTGAAATTTTTAAAAATAAGAATATCCGAAATTTTATTAAAAGAAATATTTAAAATATAAACTCGACAAAATTTCATCTTAAGTGAATTTTATATTGATCTTGATTGACAACCTAAAATTATTTCATTATTAATATATTGATACTGAAATTTTACAATATAATATGATAAGACAGCTATGTTGTGACTATTTTAATTGGACGATTTTTTAAAATAAGATCCGAATAAATAAATAGGTTGAAGTGAATCTTAATTGAAAAAGATTGGGAATCAATTTTTTTTAAAATAACATTTTTTTCTTCTTTTAGATTTCTCTTTTTGTCTCCTTAACCTTTGAGCATCTGTTACTATTATTTTGTGGGTTGATTATTGGGTGACAAAATTAAAGTTAATTCCCTAACAAAACTATTTTACAATATGATGTGTCATGTTATTAATTATTTATATATGTTTTGAGTGGATTATGTGAAAAATATTTTTCATCTCTTTAGATTCTATTGAGTGAATAATTTTAAAACTCTATAGTCACATAAATGTTGCATACCATTGCAGGAGGGAAAAATGTTTATTTTTGTGGGATAATACAATATGCAAATCTTTATGGAACTACAATAGGATATACAATTGGGGCCTCTCTTAGCATGATGTGAGTTTAGTTATTAACCCTAACTTTTTATCTTTGAGTTGATATTATTTAAATATTTTGATTTGGAATAATTTAAATTGACTACTACGACTATTACCTCTTATTATGTCAACTCAAATCAATTAGTCATAGTTCACTAGATTTAATTTTAATTTGAAAAATGGGTTTAATTTCTATTTTATTTGTAAAACTTTCTTAAGCTAACATTTCATCAAATATAGGTTGTCATTACATATTTATAATAAAAAAAATTGGTAATACTAGAAAGAGAAAAAAAATAGCCAAAATTTATATTCTGACTGATTTTGATTAAATTTTTTTTGTTACTAGATATTTTAAAAAAAAAATTAACTCTTGGATAAAACTAGAGAAATAAATAATTGGAATAAGAATTTATTAATTTGGTCTCTCAAATTTTTCGAGTGATTCAATTCAATCTCGTAATTATTAATTAGCATAATAACCTATCAAAACAAAAATTTAACTCCACAATTTAATTTGGTCATCCAAATTTGACAATATAATTTAATTTGATCTTTTCGTTGTCATTCCATAAATTTCGTGAAGGTGTAACATGTTACATAAAATGTCAAATTGAATTATATATCATCAAATTTTGAAGATCGAATTTGGATCATTTGAAATCAAGAAGCCAAACTAAGTCGCGGAATTAATTTGACCATCATATATAAGTCAATTAAAATTTGACGGACCAAATTGAGTTACATATGAGATTTGAGAGGACTAATTAAATCAAGCTTTTACTCTAAGAGAAATTGTAAGCTTAGTTTTAAAATAATTTCAACTGTATATATAGTCATCATGTTACTAAAATTACTTCAATATCAAGAAATAATTGATAGGATTAGTTACAACACTTTATCCTATTGCATTGTTTTTTAAATGAAATTTAACATGGTTTGTTTGGCAGGGCAATAACAAAAATTCATTGCATATACTCATCTGAAGGAAAAGACCCATGTATTATTTATGGCAACCGTTATTTAATGGGGTTTGGAATAATCCAACTTGGTTTCTCTCAACTTCCTGATTTTCATAATATTTCATGGCTCTCAATACTTGCTGCAGCCATGTCCTTCACATATTCCATAATTGGTCTCATTCTTGGAATTATCAAAATGGCAGGTTATATATGTCTTTTCCTACATCAAGTTTTTCTCTCTATTTTTTCACATACTTATATTATAATTAAATCGAAATTATATTTAAACATAAATTAAACTGAAAGTTGTATTTAAAAAAAAAATACGGTTTGATTCAGAGAAGTTTCATTCATGTGATATACTAATATATTGCTAAACATGATATATTAGTAAAATATTAATGGTTGGTTGATGAGTAAAGATTAAAAATATATTATTTTAAAAATTAAAATATTTTATTTTTAAAAAATATATTTTCAATTTCAGGAATCATAAATTAGAATTTTTATACAGTTTATGAATAATATAGCATAAAAAATAAAAATGGCTTATCATTTTGAGATGTAGAGGACTAGGGGTGTTCAAATCCAAACTGATTCAAATTAAACCGTTCATCCAATTCAATTCAAACCGAAAATCGATTAAAACCGCACTAATTTGGATTTGATTGGATTCTATTTTTTTACAAACTGCTGGATTTGATCGGATTTCGGATCTATTTTTCATAACCGATCCAATCTAATCCAAACCGCACAATGTGCTATAATATTATTATTTTATTATTATATTTACAATTATACTTATAACATGTTCAATTTTTTATAGATTTTTATATTATTTATATATTATTATTATTTAATAAATATTTTATGTTCAAAATATTATTTATTTATTTATTTTAACTAACCTATAATTTTATTTTTATCGTTATGTTATCGTTGACTTTTTAAGATATTATTGAGACTTATTATGTCATTGTTGATTATTTAAAATTTGATGTTGAGACTTGTTATATATATTTAATTTTTTTAATTTATAAACCGCAAATCCAATCCAAACTGCTTGAAATTGGATCGGATCGGATCGAATTTTTTTTAAAAGCATCCAATCCAAACCGCACCGCAAGTAAAATTAGTGTTCAGATCGGCTGAGTTTTTTACTCAAAACCGATCCAAACCGCATCGCAAACACCCCTATAGAAGAGTATAGTAAAAATATATTATTGGCTAATATTTTTTTTATGGTTGGTTCTTGAAACAGAAAATGGTACTGTAATGGGTACCCTAGCAGGAGCTAAAGGAGAATTACCGATTGATAAAGTGTGGGGGATATTTCTAGCTCTTGGAAACATTGCCTTTGCATATTCATATTCTTTTATTCTCATTGAAATTCAGGTACATCATTTTTAATTTCTTAATCAAATAAAGGTTTTTTTTTTTTTTTTAAACCAAAGATAGGAGACTCGAACGCACAACCTCTTAATTGAGTATGGAGAGACTATGCCATTTGAGCTATTATTCATTGACAAATAAAAGTCTTTTTTTTACTAATTCATAAACTTGAAATTTAATGTATTTACGTGAAATTACATCTAAATTATATTAAGGTGGTGTTTGTTTACAAAAATAAGGATAATTTCGGAAGAATGTTTGAAACGAGAGGGAATATTTATGAATTTTCAAAAATATTTTTAATTATTTACTATATATTTGTATATATTTATATATATTATTTTATAATTTTTAATAAAATATTTAATTATTAAAATAATCAAACCTGACATAATAGAACAATAATAAAATTTATCATAACAGAATAGCCAAAACTTTATTTTACAGCATAATCAATTTTTTTATGAATACTAAATATATATTTGTACATAATAATTAATTAATGACTAATTTTTGTGTTAAACATGGTTGAAGTCAGGGACGGACCTAAAGGGGGGCGAGTAGTGGCCTCGACCCCCCAAAATTTTTAGAAATTATATTTATATATGAGATATGTATTTAAAAAATAAAAAATATTATATAATTTAGAATTTTTATATGTATTATTTTTTATTATGTGATAAATTTATGTCTTAATTGTCAATGAGTAATAACTCAAATGACATAGTCTCTCCATACTCAATTAAGATGTTGCGGGTTCGAGTCTCCTATCTTTGGTAAAAAAAAAAAATTATGTCTTAATTGTTTAATTCACTAATATTTTTCACTTAACTAATTTAATATCATACCCTCAAGTCTTTGTAACTTTCAAATTAGTTTTTATATAATAATCTCTATATTTATTTTTAAAAAAATTATTTGTTTATTTTATATTAACATATTTAAAATTTATATTATTATATTAATAATAACTTATGTAGTTATATTTTGGTAATCACATTATGTACTTTAGATATTCTTTTTTTTATAGAAAATACTTATTTTTCTTCTAAATTTACGTTGTTGAAAAAAAAACTTTTATATAAACATCTTATATCTTGTATTCTATAAAGGTATTGTGTCTTTCAAATAATTAATAATTTATCATTTATTTTTAATTTTTAAAAATTTTTTGAAAGAATTAATTTTAATTAATAAGATATGTGATCATTTTCAACTAAACACGCTATAAATTATTAGTACTTTATAATTTTATAATGTACTATTAATATTGTTATATTTTTTTATGTAACTATCGTATTAAAAATAAAATTGTGAAAAAATTTATATATATATATATATATATATATATTGATAATTTTTTTAAAAAACTAACTCTAATAACTATATGTTAATTATTTTTATGAAATGAAAAAAAAATTATCTAAAATTCGGCCCCTCCATACTAAACTTTCTGGATCCGTCCCTGGTTGAAGTATTTTTCTTACCTCAAGAAAAAAAAAAAAAAGAGCAATAGTTTTAGATATCTCTTGTGTCTCTACTTATCAATTTAAGCGTTAGAAATAAATGGTAACAAATGAAAATCTAATATATAGTTATATACAACAAAATTAAATATTGATTTTATTGTCTTATCGAACTATTATTTTTTATCTAAATTTATTGTTTCTGTTGACTTTTTAAACCCTTATCCGCTGGACTTTTTAAAAACCCAACTTGAAAATAAAATTAGTATTTTTCTAAAAAAAATACTACCTATTCTTTAAAATTTAGTTTTTAATCAATCTTTTTAAAAATTTGTTATTATTTAATTAATTTAAATATCTATTTTTATATACTAATTGTTCGAAAAATTCAAAAAATTACTTATTTTTTATTTTCTTTCTCCTCTAAAAATCGAATAAAAAAATATTTAAAAAATATCTAATTATACTAATTTTTTTAAACAATAATTTCGAGGGATCTAACGAAATTAATAATACAAATTTTAATATATCTTTTGGCTATTATTATATAAATTGATTAGTATACAATAATGATATTTCTCTGACTAAACAGGATACCATAAAGTCTCCTTTTGAACTAAAAACAATGATGTTTGCTACAAGGATAAGCATTGCAACAACAACAACATTCTATGTCTTATGTGGATGCATAGGTTATGGTGCATTTGGAAACTCAGCACCAGGAAATTTACTTACAGCATTTGATAATCCAATTTGGCTTATTGACATTGCAAATTTAGCACTAGTCATTCACCTTGTGGGAGCATACCAAGTTTATTCCCAACCCCTCTTTGCATTTGTTGAAGAACATGCATCTAAGAGATGGCCAAGTCTTGAAATTGAACACAAGGTGGAAATACCATTTTTACCCTCTTTCAAACTAAACAAATTGAGACTAGTTTGGAGATCATTTTTTGTTGTGGTAACAACTTTTATATCAATGTTGGTTCCATTCTTTAATGACATAATGGGAGTGATTGGAGCATTAGGATTTTGGCCCTTAACAGTTTATTTCCCTGTGGAGATGTACATCAAACAAATGAAAATCCAAAAATGGAGTGAGAAATGGATTGGTTTACAATGTTTGAGTATGTTTTGTCTCTTAGTAACACTTGCTGCTCTTGTTGGATCAGTGGTTGGTGTCTTGCTTGACCTTTCAAAATTCAAGGCATTCAGCTCACAATTATAGTACTCAAATTAAAGCGCGATATATATAGCCTTGGTTTTTGTATTACTTGTTTAATTATTCATCACACATTCAGTGATTTTGTTATTATTATCACACTCTATGTAAAATTGTAAATGTTATTGAAATAATTAAATAATACAATATTAGGACTTACATTAAATTAAATCTTCTTCCTTTGTATAATATTTTGTGTTAGACAACTTGTTGATCTTACTTTCATTTTTTTTTTTAAAACGACTAAGGCTTGGTTTAGTAAAATTTTTTAAAAAGCTGTTTGTGTTTTTTAAAAGCACAAACTCTTCATTTTGTATTTGGTAAATCAAAAATACTATGTGCTTGTACTTGCAATTGTGATACTTTTGAAAGCAACTAAGGTATAACTTTTGAAAGTTGGCTTGTACTTTTTAAAATTTAAAAGTCTAATATAACCTCGTATATTAACTAATTTTTAAATTTAACGCTTAAATTTATGTCTTTTATAATATTTTTAAATTTTAAAAACTATTTTACCAAACTTAATTGTTGCTACTTGTATTTATTAAAAGTCATTTTTAATTTGATTTATCAAATATAAATGCTAAACTTTTTAAAAAGCTAGCTTTTATAAGCTACTTTTAAAAAGTAAAAGTTTTACCAAACTAAGTCTAAATATAGTTTTTTTTTTGTGACTAAACAGAAAAGAAAGAAAAAAAAAATAGAAACAAAAACAAATTAAATGGCTAGGTTCATATCTAAATCTATTAGATGTTGAAGCTCACTCCATGGTTGACTCCAATTCGAGTGAATGTCCGCGCCAGAAGCAGCTGCTTTAGCCATATAATCTGAAACACTATTTACATTTCTCTGAATTAAAAGAATAGAGACTCTCTAATTCCAATTCATAACCTCCTGTATATGCTTTGCCAAATCCCATTCCGAGATATCCTTACCAAGCATTCTTTGGTTTACCAAGAAAAGAGCTTCTAAACAGTATGTTTCACAAATAACCTTACGAAATCTACTTTTCCAAACTAGAAGTAAACCTCTCCAAATCGCTTACAATTCAGCAAAAAGAATACTGCACACTTTGACTTTCTCAGTGCAACCTTTCAACCAACATCCATCAGAATTGCGAATGATACAACTAAATCCAGCATAGCCAAAAGAAGCAAAACAACTAGCATCATAATTCAATTTAACAGAATGAACTGGAGGTGGAACCCAATGCAAACAAAGCGAAGGAGGAGACAAAGATTGATGCATAGCAAAAATAGTGTGGAACTCTCTTACTGAACTACGAATCAAACTCACCACTTTACTAGCACTCCAGAAGTCATCTGTATTAAATAAGTCATGATTCCTGCTTCTCCAAATCCACCAAATGGTCGAAAAGAAAAGAAAACATCTCCACTCTTTGCACCTCTGTAGAGCCAATCATGTAAATCTGAGTTATCTGAATACAGGTCTAAAAGGTTCCAAACCTCCTTGGCACTAGGACACTCCCGAAGACAATGAAGAATGGATTCAGAACCATTCTGACACTGATGACAAGTGCTAGATAAAGCTAAGCCACGACCCAAACGAAACTCTGCCGTAGGAATAGCATTATAAAGATTGAGCTAAATCAAGAACTTGTACTTCTCAGGAATATGCAGTCGCCATACCCACAACCAATTATCACGCTCATTCCAGTCAAACTTTCTTTTGACTAGCCAACTGTATCCACTCCTAACTGAGTAAAGTCTAGAAGATGCTACACCCCACGACCAACCCGAACTCTCTCCAGCATTCAAACACTGTTTGACATCTTTTGGAATGTTAGAGAAAACATCATGGAGATTTCATTGACCATCTTTTCAAACGTCTCTAATAGTTAAATCAGAGTCAGATATATGTACAAAAGGGACATCTTGAACAATTCGGCCCTTAATACTCCAATTGTCACACCAAAAAGATTGATCAAGTGACCCAATGCACCAAGAGAAGGTATCCTTAAGAGTAACAAAAGACTTTGAGATACTCTTCCAAACATGAGAAGTGTTGCAAGGGACCGGACCATCTAAAACTCTTTCATTTTTCAGATACTTCTCCCTCAATAGAGCAACCCAAGACTTATCCTGACAATGAAAAAATTGCCAAACCAATTTACCAAGTAAAGATATATTAACACACGCAGGATCTCTAACACCCAAGCCACCAAATTTTTTTGGAGTGAACACGGTCCTTCAACTAACAAGAGAAAGACCTCTGCCATCAACTTGACCATTCCAAAGGAACTGTCTCATCATAGAAGACAATTTATCGCAAACCCAATTTGGAAAAAAAGATACCTGCATATGATAGACAGGAATGGATGCTGCAACATAATTGATCCGGCAAAATTTCCCTGCTTTATTTAGAAGCCTTCCTTTTCAATTAGCTAATCTTTCCCTCACCTTTTCAATCACCGAATGAAAAGAAGCCCTACTGGTACGAGAATGATTAATGTTAACTCCAATATATCTTCCTAAGTCCAAAGTAAAACGTATTGAAGAAACACTAGTAAAAATATCTCTTTTACGAGTAGTCACATTTTTAGAACAAAAAGTTTTAGACTTTTTAAGATTTACTTTCATGCCAAATACCTTGTAAAAAATGTTAAGAGAATGCATGACCATTTGGATTTGACTCTTTATAGTCTGACAGAAAAGTAAGAGATCATCTGCAAATATCAAATGAGAAAATTTTGGGCTACCCCTAGTGACAAACTGGTTTCCACACACCCTCGACCACCTTATGAGATATATAACAAGCAAGTCTTTCCATACAAAGCACAAATAAGAAAGGAGACATTGGATCACCTTGTCTAAGCCCCCTTCTAGGAGCAAAACTATCCAATTTATTCCCATTTTAGATAATAGAAAGAGATGATACACGTACACAATTCATAATCAAATTAACAGTGATGATTGGAAAACCAAAAGCAATGAGAGAATTCTCCAAAAACCTCCAATCCACCCTATCATAAGCTTTTTCAAGATCAATTTTAAAAGCAAGAGTATAACACCCAACCACACAAAACTTTATGCTTAAACCATAAAGTAGATATGGTGTGATATTACGACCTCTAAAATAAAGTATATATAATAATATTGAAAATGATATAGTATACGAAGAGCCTTGAAAAACGGATAAGTTAAAAAGCGTAAAATAAAAAGCGCAACGCCCAGAAAACAGGATTACTTGCGTGTAAAGAAATCTATGGTTTAAAAGCATAACTAAATAGAAAGTAGAAGTAGAGAGACAAGAAAATGATATAACAAGCTCCTAACTCAGCCTGCGAAGTTAAGGCTGGCCGCTCCTAACTCAGCCTGCGAAGTTAAGGCTGGCCGGAGAATATTTACATACAGTATATACATAATAAAAGCCCAAAAGAACATGTTTAAAAGCCCTAGTTCTCCATAAAACCTCTAAGAGGTACCAAAGATAAAGTATTCATATACATATAAGGAGAGTCTAATATATATATATATATATATATATCAAAATAACAAAAGTAGAGCCTCAAAATGAACCACTTCGTAGCAGAACTCCAGACGCCTAGCGAGGTACCGCTCGACCTGCATTTGAAAAATAACAACATAGTATAGGGTGAGAACCGAAGGTTCTCAGCATGGTATAGGTGCCACACACATAAGATATAAGGTCCTGGGAATGCCAGAGGCAATCCTAGAATGCCAACACTCAGATTACAAAGCTTAAATTACTAAACAGAAACCATAAAACAGGTGGTCTTCTAAGGATATCTAAGCCTAGTTTAAACTTGACCTTAACACTAAGTCTTTCTACCTTTCCTCCGTTCCTCCATCACCGGTGAGTTTGCAAAGACAGACAAACAGACAATTGCAAGCACAGGTAAGAGACTAGTAGTGCAAATAGCAAATATCACAATTAACATAGTATAATCAACTAGGCATTCCCAATTAATGCATAGCCAACAAAGCAAACAATATGCACATGATGTATGCCTTTTCTACTGGCCGTGAGCTCACTCGTCAGTTAGCTGCCAGAACCCGACATACTCGGTAGCTAACCCGGATACTGTCTCTCGACTGCGCATCTCCAAGAGGCACAAGATCGAGGATTAGTGCCCTACCACCTTCTCCCGGAGGCATACAGTAGGGTAAAATAAATCGGAGAATTAGTGCCCTACCACCTTCCCCTAGTGAGGCTGTGCCAAACCGGTCGGGGATTAGTGCCCTACCACCTTGCAGACAGAGAGAGAAAGAATGTGAGGGAATATGTCGGAGGATTAGTGCCCTACCACCTTCCTCACATCCCACAAAACTCATCAATATCATTGTTATGTCCATCTATTCTCAAAATTCGTAATCATTATTCCTTTACATTTATTCATTATAGCCTGGTCTCACCTATACATCTAATGTCTTTGCATTTTTGTACATAATTTATCATTTGAAAGTCTTACTTCACTCTTAAGTTACCTCCATTTCCTAGCTTCAACTCATCACTAGAGCTATTACTATGATATAATGCTAAAAGGATGAGAATATAGGTTTAGAAGTTTAAAATTCGACTTAACAACACAAAATCCAGATTTGCTAAAACAGGGGTCACGCATACGCGTGGGCTGCGAAAATCCATGCTTGCATACACAAGCTCCCTACTCGCGTATGCGTGAATCCCAACCCGAAAGGGTGGACGTGTCGCGAGCAGGTGGTCGCGTACGCAAATCTCAGGTCACGCGTACGCGTGGGCGTACGTTTTTCCAAAAATTTTACTAAGTCTGAAAAAGCTGCAGAATTTCAAATTTCAAATCCAAACTTTTGACGCGCATAACGTTTTCGTTTTAAATCATTTTCCTTCCATTCTTCGAACGGCGTAAACTTCACGAACCTAATTTTTATATAAAATAAGTTTGAAATCATTCAGGGGTCCGGAAGCCAAGTTATGGCTCGCCAAAGTTCGTTCGAAAACCAATTTTCACAAAAACCTTCCACCCTCTATTTCATTGATTCACCATTCAAATATCAACCATTCCACACTTAAAAATTAGTCCTAAAATATGCAATATCACAGAAACATAATTTTGCATCCTGCTATCATCCATCATACATCAACATTACATAATTTTGTACCTAAATTCTTACTTTAAATAATAAGACTATGAGCAATCCACTAATTATGCACAAACAACCTTATCAACAAACCAATCATTATTCAAATACCACTTTAGCTTTCTAATTCCAACATAATCATAATCACCAATACATACTCAATCCATGTCTTCAACCATTATCACAAACACTAACACTCAACATGCTTAATCATTCCAACCTATCCTATGGTCCTCTACCCTAAGGTTTCACAGAACATTATATATTAAATATGCAAAATCTAAATCATACATTGGCCGATTTTCACGTATTTTCTGAGACAACCCACCAAGACACCAAGTACAGCCCCAAAAAGTCCAAAATCACCAAAGCACAAGCACCCAACCTCCTCCAAGTTCCAAAGCTCACAGTTCAAGCTCCAACATATACATATATACACCTAAATTCACATATATCACACACATATACCCAAATTCAATATCCAATACACCAATTCAAAAAATTAGCTAGAATTCTAGTATCCTCACCTTACCCAAGCATCGTATAAGCAAGAGTGAATATTTTCCTCAAACTAATCGGATCCTAATACATCAAAGAGGCAAAAGCTCAATACCACTTACATAATTTCAAAAAATTAGAGAAAGGAGAGGCTAAGAGTGATAGAGTGGCTTAACTATGAAATTATTTTGATAGATTCATAGAGCTCGACGCAGTAGTCGCGTGGGTGCAAACGGTGCGGCAATCGGAACTCGGAGTAGAAATTTAGAGCAAATTGAATTGAGGACAAGGGTTTAGACTTGTAACACGTTCTCCTCCCCCCTTTCCAAATTATTTCCAGCGTGGCTGAGAATGAAAGGGAACAAGGGAAGCTGAGTTTAATTAAGTGGCTGGGTTGGATTGGGCCTTTGGGCTCATTTTGGGTCCGGTTTGTCCGATATAGCCTGTTTGGCCCAATTTTAGGCCAAATTCTTTAAAATTAGTGTCAAAATTCTCGTTTTAATTAGCACTATCTTATTTTACTATAAAATTTGTATTTCTAATCTCCTTTATTAAAATTAATTTGTTGGTTAATTATTTATTAATTTTACGGGGTTTACAAAGAGTACCTTTCTTAAATTTTGTGTGCTTCATAAAATTCAGAATTTCTTGGACCACAATAATATTATCAGGAGCACCACGACCTGGAATAAAACCTTCTTATAAAGGACTAACAATATATGGAAGAAAGAGCCGAAGACGATTAGTCAATACCTTGGTGATAATTTTATAAACACAAGTTAATAGGCATGAAATCCTTCATAAAGGTAGGGTTATTAATTTTAGGAAGAAGTACAATCAGAGTTTTCATGATGCTAGGATTTAAGTACTCTCGCAAAAAGTGCTCCGAATAATATTTAAAATCTCAGTGCCTACTATCTTCCAATATTCTTTTAAAAAAATAAGCTTGAAAGTCATCTGGACCAAAGCCTTAAAATGACTCATACTGAATACTACTGACTTGACTTCCGCAGAAGAGACAGGGTCAATTAACTTAGCATAAGCCTCGGTGCTTAGAGTGGGCATCGGAACATCTCCTAAACAATAAACCTCAACCTCTTTCGTTGTACCAAAGAGATTCTTGTTAAAAAGAGAGGGCTTCTTCTTGGAGAATATCTGGATCAGTAGACCAAGACGCATCTCTAACATATAATCAATGTACTTTATTATGGTTTTTACGCACCAGAATCTAAAGATGAAAGAATTTAGTGTTTCTATCCCCATACTTGACCCATTGCTCTCTAGATTTCTGGTACCAAAAAAGTTTCTCTTGCAATAAAAGTTCAGTTTCTTTAATTCTCAGAGACAACACATCGGTAATCCCTAAATGTCATTAAATCTGATCAATCTGATATTCCAGCTTACCTTTTCGCCCAAAAATATTTCCTAAAACTTTTGAGTTAAAATCCAAAGAAACCTTTTGAACCATCTTATGCCTTTTAGTAACGCCTATAAACCCTTGATTCCAAGCCTTATTAATAACATGTTTATAAGAAGGGTGTGTTGTCCATGCAACCTGAAACCTAAAAGGACGAGAACCTTTCACTCTGGGGCCACCATGACAATGAACTAAAATAGGGCAATGATCATAATGAATCCTGCTAACAATTTCAGAATAACCCTCAAGAAACATTGTCATCCACACCTCATTAACTAGTGCTCTATCCAATTTTTTAGCAAAGTCTCTGCCAACCTGAACTGTTATATACCAAGTATATCTCCTACCAGTTACTTTAAGATCAAAGAGTTCACAATCATCTAGAGTAGTAGCTAATAGACTAGTTCTGTGAGAAAAAAAATAAGCACTCGTACTCTCGTCTGGCACCACAATCTCATTAAAATCACCAACGGACAGCCATGGTCCATTATGGCCTAAATTAATAAAACACAAATAATCCCAAAGCATATTTCTTTTTTTAAATTGAAGACTCCCATACACTGAACTACAAAGCCTAAATATAGTTTCTTGTGAAAAAAATTGGCACATCAAAAAAATAATCATATTCAGTCTAGATATTATTGACGATTTTGATTTGGCCAATGATAAATTTTTCGGTCCTGATTAGTTGTCGGTAGCATACTTATATGTAGTAGTGATATCATGTTATACTATTCAGTTTAATACATTATAACTGATCCGTCACCTTATAATTCGATTTTTATTGGACATTATGAATCATAATTCGACTTTATTTGCCTTCATTCTAAATTTGTAACGGACGATCTTAATAACCATTATTTTGACTTAATGACGAATGGTTATAACATCAATTCTATTCATCAACTCCATGTCTATAAAAAGTGCCAATTTCTATATCTCAAAACACACACACATGATAAGTTTTATTTCATGTTTAACATTCTATAATCATAGAATTTTTATATCTTTTAAACACTTATTGACTTAAGCGTCGGAGTGTCTTTTGCAGGTACCCACCTACCCACCTACTGTGTTCTTTGACGTCCGAGTTATTCTCACTCCATTAAAAAAAAAGCGTATGACAGCAGCGCAAGAGACGAGCTATACCTCAGAAGTTCATCCACACAAGAACAATTGGCGCCGTCTATGGGACGAGTAAAATAATTTTAACTCCCCTCAGGTTCATAAAACTTAAATTACATTCAAATTTTTGAACCAATTTCAACAATCTTGTTTAAGATTTTATTTAATACCTCTTATCAAATTTCAATCTATCGTAACTTTTTATAAAGTATGTACTTTATATATTCAAATTGCTTCCCTTTTACGTATCATAATATTTCACATTTCATAATCGATCAATGGACCAATCCGAGAACAAACTCGATTTTCAACCAATTTGAGTACAAACTCGCCTATCAATTTCGCTAACTTTTTCAAAGTTCTCTACTTACATAAGTAAAATTATATATTTTATTCACACATACTTTTACATTTATATTTTGTGTAACTAATATTTACTAATTTATTAGTTATATTCACCTCTCAATATATGTTCTATACTTTATGCTATTAAATTTTATGTTATTATTTGTCTAATGCAGAAAATTAAATAAAAAATAATTATAAACATGCAAATTTGCTATTTTTGCACAAAAAATATACTTCATAGCTAAATAAAATTTATTATATCATTCAATTAACAAGTTAATGCAAATTCTATGAAATAAAGTTTAAATATTAACAAATAAAATTAAATAATTCACATTTGACATGTATGACATTTATGTATATCGTCTTTTTTTCTACCATTATCAATTTTTAAGGTATATTTTTCTACTTTGAACTCTTTTACTTTTACAATATATATTATTCAATCTATGTTGTGACTTTATACATATTCATTTTCTCAATTTATCTTATTCATGTCATATGACTTTCACTATAAATTATAAATATTCAATAACTAATTGTTTTGAGCGAGAAAGTCATCAATAAGTTGTTGTGAGCCGAAAAAATTTTCAAGACAATTAACCATTATATCCTTGGACCATACAATCAATTCCGTCAATAGATATCTATTTTTGAACTTTTCAGTTCACATACAATCAAATGTTATATGTATGTCATGAAAAATTGTTCTTAAGTGGAAAAGTATCCCCACACAACTATTTTGATTGAATAACTCTTACTACTCAATTATTTTTTGAATAAATGCCGACATAATAACCCGACTAAGCTTGGGGCTCACCATATCATTATTCATTCACCTAACTTTTTACCGAGTTATAACTCATTTAATTTTCTAAGCTTAGCTTTGATCATATGATCGGCAGACAAAACTTGGGAGCTTTGATTCGTCACCTTATAGCTTGGTCTTTATTGTGCATTATAAATCATAACTCGACTTTATTTGCCTTCATTCTAAGTTTGTAACGGACGATCTCAATAACCATTATTCTGACTTAATGACCAACGATCATAATATCAACTCTATTTATCAACTCCATGTCTATAAAAGGCACCAATTTCTATATCTCAAGACACACACATGATAAGTTTTATTTCATATTTAACATTCTATAATCGTAGAATTCTTATACCTCTTAAACACTTACTAACTTAAGCGTCGGAGTGTCTTTTGTAAGTACCCACTTACTATGTTCTTCGATATCCGAGTTATTCTCACCCCATTAAAGAAAAGGCGAATAACAATAGCGCAAAAAACGAGTTATACCTCAGAAGTTCATCCACACAAAATATATATATATATATATATACGGATAAATTCTACCCGATCTTCTTTAAAATAATATGTAATTTATTTTCTATAATGTATCAACTTCTAATTAATTAGATATTATTTTAATCTGATAACTAATTATACTTATAACTTGAGTTACTTCAATTTAATTAGAGTTAATATTTTAATCATAATAAAATTATTATTTAAAATGGATGAATATTTAATTTTTAAAATATTAATAACCAAATTTCTTTTTTTCTCTCAAATTATTCTTTTTAAAAAAACACTTTTGACTTCTCATTACTTGAAGCACATTATTAATTATCACCCTTCAATGTAATTGTTCACGATGTCACCGTGATAGTAGTTAAATACTTTGAATATTATTATTTTATCTATTTTTTTTTGTCCTTTTTCAATATATTTTTACTAAATTATAAATCGGTGAACTTTTAAATTTTTAAATGAATCTAACTATTTATGCTAAAATTTTAATCTTACCAGATCTAGATAAAGGGTAAAAAATTTTGATATGGAAATAAAATGAGTGATATACTTTAACATGGTAATTTTTGGTGTTTTTTAAAATTGTGGAGTATACAATCGGACCCTCCGATTTCTGTTTAAAAAGTTAAAAAAATTCAGAGTACACAAATCGGAGGGTCCGATTTGTGTTAAAAAATTTGAAAAAATTCAGAGTATACAAATCGGACCATGCGAGTTGTTTGATTTTAAAATTTTGCTTAATAAATCGCATGGTCCGACTTGTGGTTAGGCAAATATGAATTTCGGAAGCTAGAAAACGGACCCTCCGAGTTGTTTGTTATTATCAATTTTTGTATGAAAGGAAGAACTCGCATGGTCCGAGTTCTATTCACTGACTGAGTCCAACACCATTTTTTCTTCCATATTCAAACTAAAAGTGCTAGATAAAACCGATATAAAAAATTAGAGTGAATAGCCACTCGATCCCTGACAATTATCTCGAAAAGACAACGAGGTCTTCAAGAAAAAAAAAATACCCAATTCGATCTTCTGATATTTTATTTTTGGACTGATTAGCCCTTGTGCCAAAAAAATAACATTAACTTTTTTTGGCACAGGAATCTCGTTATCCTTTCGAAGTAATTATCAAGGGCTGGATTGGTTTTTTTTAAGGGCCTCATTGTCTTTCGAGGTAATTGTCAGGGGCTATTTTGGGTTTTATTCAAAAAATTATATATCATTGTCAAATGAGATAAGAGAAAATTGAATAAAAATGAAGACTTTTTAGATTCACCTCTGTTAAAGTGTGTTCAAGTTAATTACTTGAGGGGTGAATAATTTTGGGAGTCGCGACGACGATGAAGGAATGAAGAGGAGTGAAAGCCATTACGGAGAGAATTAGACTCAGTGACAGATCTAGAAACATTTTATAAGAGTAAATTGTCGTTTTTGTCCCCAACGTTTGGAGTAAATCCTATTTGTGTCCCTAACGTTTAAATCGTCCTATTTGTATCCTTAACGTTTATAAGAGTGATTCAATAGTATCCTAGCATTAATTACATATTATGAGCGCTTTATTTTGAGTTTTAAAAATCTCTTCTTGAAGTTAGAATACAAATGTCTAGGATAGAATCGATGATATACTCCGAAAAATAGCTTATCAAATGTTGAAACTAATTCCTACAACATTTACATAATTCACTTTTCTAGGGATATAATTGAATCTAAACACAAATAGTGGGTATAATATTAAAATCGAACACATCCAAGTGAGACATAATTGAGAATGAATCACTTTTACAAATGTTAGGGATACAAATAGGACGATTTAAACGTTAAGGACACAAATAGAATTTACCCCAAACGTTAGGGACAAAAACGATACTTTACTCTTTTTATAATGGGGGCAAAGTTTATATAACATGACAATAATTTTATATTAAAAATAATATATGTACATAAAAAATTAAATATTAAATTCTCTATTAACCATTATGTATTTGTGTATAAATACATTATTATTTAACTTATTTTTAATGTGTATTTTGTATTTTAATATGTATTTTATATGAGTAATTATTTTTTATGTACATATAGCATGATTATTGTTATGATTATATTTTATTATTGTAAAATACGATTAGCCTTCAAAATATCTAATATACCAATTAAAACACTAAAATAGTAATTTAAATAATAATATATAATTTAAAATTCTATCGTTTTAGACTTTATATTTTTTAAAAATTAAGTAATTTTTTTCTTAACACTACCATCAAAATTTCTCTCTTTCTATATATATTACTAAACAATTATTTAAAAATTCACTTCCCAACACAATTAGAAGCAGACTCTTATTGATATCCATAGTTAGAAAAATTATTTCAATTAATGTAATTGCTACGCAAAAATTAAAGCTAATTTCAAAAGAAGATAAATAATATTCTTTCGAATTGATTTCTAAGAAATAACACTAATTTCGTTTAAATCTGAGAATTGATCATTCTAACGAACATCTAATATAAAATTCTTAAATTGACGGTTAAGTACCAAAAGTTGAGTAAAAAATTGTTGTGAGGTCAAATTTAATAATCTAATAGGGACAAATAAATATTATTATCACATACTACTCAAAAAAATTTTAAATTGTAATAATAGTTAAAAAATCTATTGGTAAAGCTGCTAATAAAAACTAATACTAAATGATAAATCTGACAATACTCAATACATTTTTTATAGTAATATTTAAAATAAATATTTTTATTGAAAGTTAATTAAGACGTAATTATGAGAACACTTGTTTTGATCAATATTTGTCGTAAATAAAAAACGTCAAGTTTACAACTATGGCAACAATTAGATTCAAAATAAAAAAGTGGGAAAAATAGTATTATAATTTATACATGGAGGTTTTGGATTTAGTTGTTGGATACAGTGGTAAGTTAGACATCAAACTTTTATAATAAAACATGAGGTGCCGGCCAAATACATGCAGGACACAAAAATCACGTCATATAATAAGTTTTTTTTTTTTTTAAATTAGGAGTGAAACTCAAATTTACAATTTTTTAATTGAGTACGGAAAAATTATAACATTTGAGCTATAATTCGTTGGCATAATATAATAAAAAATTTTGCTTACAATAATTTCCAAAAAGAAAGAAATGCTTTTTAATGAACTAAAACAAAGAAAAGCATATGCATGAATTGGTCATGCATGTCAATTGATTTTTCCTAGGTTTGAGTAACAACAACGCATTCAAGATTCACAGAAGGGATTCATACTTTCAAGTTTCAAACTCCTAGGTCCTAACTCCTAAGAGAGTTTTTGTATTCCGAATATAACCTTGATTAGGGTTTCATACTACTTAAACAAAATGACCGCGTTACTATATAACCCTACAATAATGATAAAATAATTTGGTAGACTTTTGTGAATTTGTAGGTTATATATGCATTTTTAAAGTAAATTAAAATCCTTAAAAACATACATTGTTTAATTTCTCCAAAGTGTAGTTTTTCAAAAATCCTTACACTTGAATTAAACAAAAATTGAAATGAAAGATAAAAAAATATGTATATAATGTAAGAAGATGGGAAATAAGTTGTTCGGTCTCTTAAAAAGTAAATGTAATAGTGGAAAACATGAGAGAAAGAGTAGTGAAAGAATAAACATGGACAATACATTATAAGAAAATGTTTTAAAAATGGTAACTCATAAAAATGTTTAGTCGAGGTTTGAATTGCTACGATAGAAGAAAATCCCCCCTCCCAAAAAAAAAAGAAAAGAAAAATACTATATATAAATATTTTTATAATTAAATTTAATTAAGTTGGAACAAATCTAATAAAAAATGCGTGCATATATTATTTTTTTTGTATTTTTTCAGCACAAAATTTTTTTGTTAGAAAGAACATAAATTTATTGACATAACATAAAAATTTACATATAGCACAAATATTTTTACACATAACACAAATTTATTAATATGACATAAAAAACTGTACACATAGTATAAAAATTTTTATCCATAGCACAGATATTTTGTTAATTAGATGGGTGAATTGTGATCTTTTAAATATTTCTATGGCATATATATTTTGTTATTTGAGTGTCAATGTTTTTAGACATGTAGTCTGTCAAAATTTTTTGCATTGTGTATTTTTTCGTGTGCACCAAAATTTTTGTGCTATTCATCAAAATTTGTATGATGTGAATTAAAATTGATGTACTCTAATTTTCTAAACATATATAAGAGAATAAGAAGCTAAGACGAAGAAGACGACGATAATAACGATGTTGTTGAAGAACAAATGCAAAAAGGAAGATGCTCAAAGACGACAACAACTACATTCGAAAAAGAACCACACATATGTTAGCGAAGAGAGACTTGTTCTATGGCTAGACTTTGTGTGTGTTTTGATGTAGGTATGATGAATCTTTGACTAATAGATAGATTTCATTCTTTCGATGAATTCAATATAAATATTGAGTTTGCAGAAGATATTAATCTTATGCAAATCTTTGAGTCCGTATTGGTTTTATTGTAGAAAGAAAATTTTCATATTCTTGGTCTCCATAGTTTACATAGTTTAGAGAGGATACATTCTCGAACAATATATGAGTGGATCGAAATTTGTGGATAGTTTGACGAAGGTTTAGAATAAAGGTAAGGAAGTGAGAAGAGATAATGATTTTTCGACTCTTAGGTATGTACATATTGTGTTAGAAAAAAATTTAACCCGCGTTTAAGTAAAATGTCCAATCTGAATCGTCACTTTATAAACCCTATAAATTTTTTTTCTATTTGAAATTTAGAAATAGCTATTAGACAAAATTTATAGAAAATTGAATTAGCTTTAAAACGAACTTTGAACGAAGTCATTCGCATAACAACAACTTGAGAAATTCACGAAATATTGCTAGTATATCAGGCTGGTTGGTTATAGTGTGATTTTTTAGTTTAATCTTCTAACAGATTTATCTACCTAATTAAATTTGAATTTGATTTTGTATTAAACTTAAAGAATAAAGATATTTTTCTTATCCTTTTATGTAGCTAAAGATTATTCAAATTCAATAAATATAAAATTAGTTATGACTATATTTTAAAAGGTTTAAGATTATTTATTGTTAGTTAGGATTTATTTTCATATTTTTCAAATTTTAAATTAGATATGTTAGTGTTTTTAGTATATTATCTTTTAATATTTTATCATGAAAGTAAAATTCAAATTACTATGAATTTAATTAATGAATTAGTTATTGAATAATAAATATGATAAAGAAAAACTGAGATGTTACAATTAAACTGAATAACATAAAAAATTTAAAGGACTATTCGCATCATTTACTGATACAATATTATATTATTATACATCTTTAATAACAATTACTCTCCTAATTTAAATGAATTAAAAATATCAACTTATTTTCTCGAAATATCTAATAATACCTTTAATTAACTTAGTTGAATAGATATTAATTACATTACACGTGTTCATTTATTTAAAAATATTTTTTATTTATTAATACAATTTTAAATCCCATTAAAATTCATTTATTACTTTTTTAAACACATGTCTATTATTTTATTTGAAAAATTATTTAAAAATTAAAAGAAAAATGAGTAGATAAATATATGTTCAACAAATTTGGCACGTGTTGTTAGTCACCAAAAAAAAAAAATTTGAAACATGTGTCAATCCTTGACCTTTTTTATTCAAAGCGCCATAATTATTGCTCCTATTTAATTCAACGAACCAAACCCTTTTTTCGCATTGCATCTTTTATTTGTGAAATTTTGAATGCAACTTATTAGTTGCAACTTGCAAGGCTGAAAACTCATATTTGGTGTCTCCAACGAATAACACACCAAAGATGATTGATGAAAACGCTTCCGCCGCCGCAACAACCACCGTTAGCCACCATCACGATGCCTCACTTTACGACGACGACGGCCGCCCGAAACGAAGAGGTAACAATACAAATTAATCCAATCCATGTATGTATGTTATTATAATGTTATCACAATCTCTTCCTTTTCTTTCTCATTTTAGTTTTATCAACGGAGATGAATAAAAAAAAATTGAATTCAAGTCTTTTATGATTTTCTTGTAATCAGTTCTATTTTATTTTCTCGAGTTCTTTTTTTTTTTTTTAAATTGAATTTTAGTTTGGGATTTGCTAGCGGCTCTCAAATTTTCCAGATTTTTCCGGAAATAAAAAATTGAAACAATATTTACTTAATAAATATTAAACACACATTATTCATATAGTTCAATAAATGTACCTTGAAAATAACGAAATACAGCTGTGTTATTTAGATAACACTAGGCTAAGAATAATTGAAGTTGTCCTTCATTATATATGAAGAGATTTTCAATGGGGTTTTATTAATTATTATTTAAATGGAATAATTTGTTATGATACTATATATTTTTTGGTGTAGGAACTGTGTGGACGGTAAGTTCTCATATAATAACAGCAGTGATTGGATCTGGAGTTTTGTCGGTAGCATGGTCGATAGCACAATTAGGTTGGATTGCTGGCCCTATTATTATGATCTTCTTTAGTCTCGTCACTTTGTATACTTCATATTTTCTTGCAAATTGTTATCGTGCTGGAGACCCTATTACTGGCAAGAGGAGCTACACTTACATGGAAGCCATTGGCAACATTCTCGGTAAATACAAACAAAACTATGTTAGATATGCTAGTTGTCTGAGCAAATTTTTATGTAAAAAATAAATGTTACGTGTTATGTTAAGTAATTCAATAATAAAAAAAATCTTAAAAGTTAAACATTGTATAGATAATATGCAATTAACATTAATATAAAAGAAAAAAATATCTGAAATTTTTAAAAATAAGAATATCCGAAATTTTATTAAAAGAAATATTTAAAATATAAACTCGACAAAATTTCATCTTAAGTGAATTTTATATTGATCTTGATTGACAACCTAAAATTATTTCATTATTAATATATTGATACTGAAATTTTACAATATAATATGATAAGACAGCTATGTTGTGACTATTTTAATTGGACGATTTTTTAAAATAAGATCCGAATAAATAAATAGGTTGAAGTGAATCTTAATTGAAAAAGATTGGGAATCAATTTTTTTTAAAATAACATTTTTTTCTTCTTTTAGATTTCTCTTTTTGTCTCCTTAACCTTTGAGCATCTGTTACTATTATTTTGTGGGTTGATTATTGGGTGACAAAATTAAAGTTAATTCCCTAACAAAACTATTTTACAATATGATGTGTCATGTTATTAATTATTTATATATGTTTTGAGTGGATTATGTGAAAAATATTTTTCATCTCTTTAGATTCTATTGAGTGAATAATTTTAAAACTCTATAGTCACATAAATGTTGCATACCATTGCAGGAGGGAAAAATGTTTATTTTTGTGGGATAATACAATATGCAAATCTTTATGGAACTACAATAGGATATACAATTGGGGCCTCTCTTAGCATGATGTGAGTTTAGTTATTAACCCTAACTTTTTATCTTTGAGTTGATATTATTTAAATATTTTGATTTGGAATAATTTAAATTGACTACTACGACTATTACCTCTTATTATGTCAACTCAAATCAATTAGTCATAGTTCACTAGATTTAATTTTAATTTGAAAAATGGGTTTAATTTCTATTTTATTTGTAAAACTTTCTTAAGCTAACATTTCATCAAATATAGGTTGTCATTACATATTTATAATAAAAAAAATTGGTAATACTAGAAAGAGAAAAAAAATAGCCAAAATTTATATTCTGACTGATTTTGATTAAATTTTTTTTGTTACTAGATATTTTAAAAAAAAAATTAACTCTTGGATAAAACTAGAGAAATAAATAATTGGAATAAGAATTTATTAATTTGGTCTCTCAAATTTTTCGAGTGATTCAATTCAATCTCGTAATTATTAATTAGCATAATAACCTATCAAAACAAAAATTTAACTCCACAATTTAATTTGGTCATCCAAATTTGACAATATAATTTAATTTGATCTTTTCGTTGTCATTTCATAAATTTCGTGAAGGTGTAACATGTTACATAAAATGTCAAATTGAATTATATATCATCAAATTTTGAAGATCGAATTTGGATCATTTGAAATCAAGAAGCCAAACTAAGTCGCGGAATTAATTTGACCATCATATATAAGTCAATTAAAATTTGACGGACCAAATTGAGTTACATATGAGATTTGAGAGGACTAATTAAATCAAGCTTTTACTCTAAGAGAAATTGTAAGCTTAGTTTTAAAATAATTTCAACTGTATATATAGTCATCATGTTACTAAAATTACTTCAATATCAAGAAATAATTGATAGGATTAGTTACAACACTTTATCCTATTGCATTGTTTTTTAAATGAAATTTAACATGGTTTGTTTGGCAGGGCAATAACAAAAATTCATTGCATATACTCATCTGAAGGAAAAGACCCATGTATTATTTATGGCAACCGTTATTTAATGGGGTTTGGAATAATCCAACTTGGTTTCTCTCAACTTCCTGATTTTCATAATATTTCATGGCTCTCAATACTTGCTGCAGCCATGTCCTTCACATATTCCATAATTGGTCTCATTCTTGGAATTATCAAAATGGCAGGTTATATATGTCTTTTCCTACATCAAGTTTTTCTCTCTATTTTTTCACATACTTATATTATAATTAAATCGAAATTATATTTAAACATAAATTAAACTGAAAGTTGTATTTAAAAAAAAAATACGGTTTGATTCAGAGAAGTTTCATTCATGTGATATACTAATATATTGCTAAACATGATATATTAGTAAAATATTAATGGTTGGTTGATGAGTAAAGATTAAAAATATATTATTTTAAAAATTAAAATATTTTATTTTTAAAAAATATATTTTCAATTTCAGGAATCATAAATTAGAATTTTTATACAGTTTATGAATAATATAGCATAAAAAATAAAAATGGCTTATCATTTTGAGATGTAGAGGACTAGGGGTGTTCAAATCCAAACTGATTCAAATTAAACCGTTCATCCAATTCAATTCAAACCGAAAATCGATTAAAACCGCACTAATTTGGATTTGATTGGATTCTATTTTTTTACAAACTGCTGGATTTGATCGGATTTCGGATCTATTTTTCATAACCGATCCAATCTAATCCAAACCGCACAATGTGCTATAATATTATTATTTTATTATTATATTTACAATTATACTTATAACATGTTCAATTTTTTATAGATTTTTATATTATTTATATATTATTATTATTTAATAAATATTTTATGTTCAAAATATTATTTATTTATTTATTTTAACTAACCTATAATTTTATTTTTATCGTTATGTTATCGTTGACTTTTTAAGATATTATTGAGACTTATTATGTCATTGTTGATTATTTAAAATTTGATGTTGAGACTTGTTATATATATTTAATTTTTTTAATTTATAAACCGCAAATCCAATCCAAACTGCTTGAAATTGGATCGGATCGGATCGAATTTTTTTTAAAAGCATCCAATCCAAACCGCACCGCAAGTAAAATTAGTGTTCAGATCGGCTGAGTTTTTTACTCAAAACCGATCCAAACCGCATCGCAAACACCCCTATAGAAGAGTATAGTAAAAATATATTATTGGCTAATATTTTTTTTATGGTTGGTTCTTGAAACAGAAAATGGTACTGTAATGGGTACCCTAGCAGGAGCTAAAGGAGAATTACCGATTGATAAAGTGTGGGGGATATTTCTAGCTCTTGGAAACATTGCCTTTGCATATTCATATTCTTTTATTCTCATTGAAATTCAGGTACATCATTTTTAATTTCTTAATCAAATAAAGGTTTTTTTTTTTTTTTAAACCAAAGATAGGAGACTCGAACGCACAACCTCTTAATTGAGTATGGAGAGACTATGCCATTTGAGCTATTATTCATTGACAAATAAAAGTCTTTTTTTTACTAATTCATAAACTTGAAATTTAATGTATTTACGTGAAATTACATCTAAATTATATTAAGGTGGTGTTTGTTTACAAAAATAAGGATAATTTCGGAAGAATGTTTGAAACGAGAGGGAATATTTATGAATTTTCAAAAATATTTTTAATTATTTACTATATATTTGTATATATTTATATATATTATTTTATAATTTTTAATAAAATATTTAATTATTAAAATAATCAAACCTGACATAATAGAACAATAATAAAATTTATCATAACAGAATAGCCAAAACTTTATTTTACAGCATAATCAATTTTTTTATGAATACTAAATATATATTTGTACATAATAATTAATTAATGACTAATTTTTGTGTTAAACATGGTTGAAGTCAGGGACGGACCTAAAGGGGGGCGAGTAGTGGCCTCGACCCCCCAAAATTTTTAGAAATTATATTTATATATGAGATATGTATTTAAAAAATAAAAAATATTATATAATTTAGAATTTTTATATGTATTATTTTTTATTATGTGATAAATTTATGTCTTAATTGTCAATGAGTAATAACTCAAATGACATAGTCTCTCCATACTCAATTAAGATGTTGCGGGTTCGAGTCTCCTATCTTTGGTAAAAAAAAAAAATTATGTCTTAATTGTTTAATTCACTAATATTTTTCACTTAACTAATTTAATATCATACCCTCAAGTCTTTGTAACTTTCAAATTAGTTTTTATATAATAATCTCTATATTTATTTTTAAAAAAATTATTTGTTTATTTTATATTAACATATTTAAAATTTATATTATTATATTAATAATAACTTATGTAGTTATATTTTGGTAATCACATTATGTACTTTAGATATTCTTTTTTTTATAGAAAATACTTATTTTTCTTCTAAATTTACGTTGTTGAAAAAAAAACTTTTATATAAACATCTTATATCTTGTATTCTATAAAGGTATTGTGTCTTTCAAATAATTAATAATTTATCATTTATTTTTAATTTTTAAAAATTTTTTGAAAGAATTAATTTTAATTAATAAGATATGTGATCATTTTCAACTAAACACGCTATAAATTATTAGTACTTTATAATTTTATAATGTACTATTAATATTGTTATATTTTTTTATGTAACTATCGTATTAAAAATAAAATTGTGAAAAAATTTATATATATATATATATATATATTGATAATTTTTTTAAAAAACTAACTCTAATAACTATATGTTAATTATTTTTATGAAATGAAAAAAAAATTATCTAAAATTCGGCCCCTCCATACTAAACTTTCTGGATCCGTCCCTGGTTGAAGTATTTTTCTTACCTCAAGAAAAAAAAAAAAAAGAGCAATAGTTTTAGATATCTCTTGTGTCTCTACTTATCAATTTAAGCGTTAGAAATAAATGGTAACAAATGAAAATCTAATATATAGTTATATACAACAAAATTAAATATTGATTTTATTGTCTTATCGAACTATTATTTTTTATCTAAATTTATTGTTTCTGTTGACTTTTTAAACCCTTATCCGCTGGACTTTTTAAAAACCCAACTTGAAAATAAAATTAGTATTTTTCTAAAAAAAATACTACCTATTCTTTAAAATTTAGTTTTTAATCAATCTTTTTAAAAATTTGTTATTATTTAATTAATTTAAATATCTATTTTTATATACTAATTGTTCGAAAAATTCAAAAAATTACTTATTTTTTATTTTCTTTCTCCTCTAAAAATCGAATAAAAAAATATTTAAAAAATATCTAATTATACTAATTTTTTTAAACAATAATTTCGAGGGATCTAACGAAATTAATAATACAAATTTTAATATATCTTTTGGCTATTATTATATAAATTGATTAGTATACAATAATGATATTTCTCTGACTAAACAGGATACCATAAAGTCTCCTTTTGAACTAAAAACAATGATGTTTGCTACAAGGATAAGCATTGCAACAACAACAACATTCTATGTCTTATGTGGATGCATAGGTTATGGTGCATTTGGAAACTCAGCACCAGGAAATTTACTTACAGCATTTGATAATCCAATTTGGCTTATTGACATTGCAAATTTAGCACTAGTCATTCACCTTGTGGGAGCATACCAAGTTTATTCCCAACCCCTCTTTGCATTTGTTGAAGAACATGCATCTAAGAGATGGCCAAGTCTTGAAATTGAACACAAGGTGGAAATACCATTTTTACCCTCTTTCAAACTAAACAAATTGAGACTAGTTTGGAGATCATTTTTTGTTGTGGTAACAACTTTTATATCAATGTTGGTTCCATTCTTTAATGACATAATGGGAGTGATTGGAGCATTAGGATTTTGGCCCTTAACAGTTTATTTCCCTGTGGAGATGTACATCAAACAAATGAAAATCCAAAAATGGAGTGAGAAATGGATTGGTTTACAATGTTTGAGTATGTTTTGTCTCTTAGTAACACTTGCTGCTCTTGTTGGATCAGTGGTTGGTGTCTTGCTTGACCTTTCAAAATTCAAGGCATTCAGCTCACAATTATAGTACTCAAATTAAAGCGCAATATATATAGCCTTGGTTTTTGTATTACTTGTTTAATTATTCATCACACATTCAGTGATTTTGTTATTATTATCACACTCTATGTAAAATTGTAAATGTTATTGAAATAATTAAATAATACAATATTAGGACTTACATTAAATTAAATCTTCTTCCTTTGTATAATATTTTGTGTTAGACAACTTATTGATCTTACTTTCATTTTTTTTTTTAAAACGACTAAGGCTTGGTTTAGTAAAATTTTTTAAAAAGCTGTTTGTGTTTTTTAAAAGCACAAACTCTTCATTTTGTATTTGGTAAATCAAAAATACTATGTGCTTGTACTTGCAATTGTGATACTTTTGAAAGCAACTAAGGTATAACTTTTGAAAGTTGGCTTGTACTTTTTAAAATTTAAAAGTCTAATATAACCTCGTATATTAACTAATTTTTAAATTTAACGCTTAAATTTATGTCTTTTATAATATTTTTAAATTTTAAAAACTATTTTACCAAACTTAATTGTTGCTACTTGTATTTATTAAAAGTCATTTTTAATTTGATTTATCAAATATAAATGCTAAACTTTTTAAAAAGCTAGCTTTTATAAGCTACTTTTAAAAAGTAAAAGTTTTACCAAACTAAGTCTAAATATAGTTTTTTTTTTTGTGACTAAACAGAAAAGAAAGAAAAAAAAAATAGAAACAAAAACAAATTAAATGGCTAGGTTCATATCTAAATCTATTAGATGTTGAAGCTCACTCCATGGTTGACTCCAATTCGAGTGAATGTCCGCGCCAGAAGCAGCTGCTTTAGCCATATAATCTGAAACACTATTTACATTTCTCTGAATTAAAAGAATAGAGACTCTCTAATTCCAATTCATAACCTCCTGTATATGCTTTGCCAAATCCCATTCCGAGATATCCTTACCAAGCATTCTTTGGTTTACCAAGAAAAGAGCTTCTAAACAGTATGTTTCACAAATAACCTCACGAAATCCACTATCCCAAGTTAGAAGTAAACCTCTCCAAATCGCATACAATTCAGCAAAAAGAATACTGCACACTTCGACTTTTCCAGTGCAACTTTTCAACTAACATCCATCAGAATTGCGAATGATACAACCAAAACCAGCAAAGCCAAAAGGAGCAAAGCAACTAGCATCACAATTCAATTTAACAGAATGAACTGGAGGTGGAACCCAATGCAAACAAAGCGAAGGAGGAGACAAAAATTGATGCATAGCAAAAATAGTGTAGAACTCTCTTACTGATCTACGAATCAAACTCACCACTTTACTAGCACTCCAAGAGTCATCTGTATTAAATAAGTCATGATTCCTGCTTCTCCAAATCCACCAAATGGTCGAAAAGAAAAGAAAAACATCTCCACTATTTGCACCTTTGTAAAGCCAATCACGTAAATCTGAGTTATCTGAATACAGGTCTAAAAAGTTCCAAACCTCCTTGGCACTAGGGCACTCCCGAAGACAATGAAGAATGGATTCAGAACTATTCTGACACCGATGACAAGTGCTAGATAAAGCTAAACCACGGCCCAAACGAAACTCTGCCATAAGAATAGCGTTATGAAGACTGAGCCAAATCAAGAACTTGTACTTCTTAGGAATATGCAGTCGCCATACCCACAACCAATTATCACGCTCATTCCAGTCAAACTTTTTTTTGACTAGCCAACTGTATCCACTCCTAACTGAGTAACGTCTAGAAGATGCTACACCCTACGACCAATCCGAACTCTCTCCAACATTTAAATCCAGATTATAAGCATTCAAACACTGTTTGACATCTTTTGGAATGTTAGAGAAAACATCATGGAGATTTCGTTGACCATCTTTTTAAACGTCTATAATAGTTAAATCAGAGTCAGATATATGTACAAAAGAGACATATTAAACAATTGGGCCCTCAATACTCCAATTGTCAAACCAAAAAGATTGATCAAGTGACTCAATGCACCAAGAGAAGACATCCTTAAGAGCACTAAAAGAATTTGAGATACTCTTCCAAACATGAGAAGCGTTGCAAGGGACAGGACCATCTAAAACTCCCTCATTTCTCTGATACTTCTCCCTCAATAGAGCAACCTAAGACTTGTCCTGACAATAAAAAAGTTGCCAAACTAATTTACCAAGTAAAGATATATTAACACACGCATGATCTATAACACCCATGCCACCAAATTTCTTTGGAGTGAACACGATCCTTCAACTAACAAGAGAAAGACCTCTGCCATCAACTTGACCCTTCCAAAGGAATTGTCTCATCATAGAAGACAATTTATCGCAAACCCAATTTAAAAAAAAAAAAGATACCTGCATATGATAGATAAGAATGGATGCTGTAACAGAATTGATCCGGCAAAGTCTCCCTGTTTTATTTAGAAACCTTCCTTTCCAATTAGCTAATCTGATCTTTCCCTCACCTTTTCAATCACTGAATGAAAAGAAGCCCTACTGGTACGGGAATGATTAAGGTTAACTCCAATATATCTTCCTAAGTCCA
The DNA here is from genome assembly GCF_059453495.1 of Arachis ipaensis. Classification (NCBI taxonomy): domain Eukaryota; kingdom Viridiplantae; phylum Streptophyta; class Magnoliopsida; order Fabales; family Fabaceae; genus Arachis; species Arachis ipaensis. The sequence goes on from NC_142443.1 coordinate 138,769,838, forward strand.
AAGTAAAACGTATTGAAGAAACACTAGTAAAAATATCTCTTCTACGAGCATTCACATTTTTAGAACAAAAAGTTTTAGACTTTTCAAGATTTACTTTCATACCAAATGCCTTGCAAAAAATGTTAAGAGAATGCATGACCATTTGGACCTGACTCTTTGTAGTCTGACAGAAAAGTAAGAGATCATCTGCAAACATCAAATGAGAAAATTTTGGGTCACTCCTAGTGATAGAAACTGGTTTCCACACACACTCAACCACCTTATGAGATATATAACAAGCAAGTATTTCCATACAAAACACAAATAAGTAAGGAGACATTGGATCACCCTGTCTAAGCCCCCTTCTAGGAGCAAAACTATCCAATCTATTCCCATTTCACATAATAAAAAGAGATGATGTACGGACATAATTCATAATCAAATTAACAGTGATGATAGAAAAACCAAAAGCAATGAGAGTACTCTCCAAAAACCTCCAATTCATCCTATCATAAGCTTTTTCAAGATCAATTTTAAAAGCAAGAGTACCTTTCTTAGATTTTATGTGCTTCATAAAATTCAGAATTTCTTGGACCACAATAATATTATCAGGAGCACCACGACCCGGAATAAAACCTTCTTGTAAAGGACTAACAATATCTGGAAGAAAGGGCCGAAGTCGATTTGTCAATACTTTAGTGATAATTTTATAAAAAACATTACATAAGTTAATAGGCCTGAAATCCTTCATAAAGGTAGGGTTATTAATTTTAGGGATAAGCACAATCAGAATTTTCATGATGCTAGAATTTAAGTACTCTCCCAAAAAAGCGCTCCGGAAAATATTCCAAATCTTAGTGTCTACTATCTTCCAATATTCTTTAAAAAAATAAGCTTGAAAGCCATCTGGACCAGAGCCTAAAAATAACTCATACTGAGTACTGCTGACTTGACTTCCGCAGAAGAGACATGGTCAATTAACTTAACACAAGCCTCGGTGCTTAGAGTGGGCATCGGAACATCCCCTAAACAATCAGCCTCAACCTCTTCCGTTGTACCAAAGAGATTCTTGTAAAAAGAGAGGGCTTCTTCCTGGAGAGTATCTGGATCAGTAGACCAAGACTCATCTCTAACATATAATCCATGTACTCTATTATGGTTTCTACGCACCAAAATCTGAAGATGAAAGAATTTAGAGTTTTTATCCTTATATTTGACCTACTGCTCTCTAGATTTTTGGTACAAAAAAAGTTTCTCTTGTAATAAAAGCCTATTGTAATATTCCATCGGTTCAGCTTCTTTAATTCTCAAAGACAACACATCGGTAACCCCTAAATGCCATTGAATCTGATCAATCTGCTTATTTTTTCGCACAAAAATATTTTCAAAAACTTTTGAGTTAAAATCCAAAGAAACCTTTTGAACCATCTTATGCCTTTCAGTAACGCCTACAAACCCTTGATTCCAAGCCTTGTTAATAACATGTTTATAAGAAGGGTGTGTTGCCCACATATCCTGGAACCTAAAAGGACGAGAACATTTCACTTTGGGGCCACTATGACAACTAACTAAAATAGGGCAATGATCAGAATGAAGTCTGCTACGAATTTTAGAATAATCCTCAGGAAATATTGTCATCCACGCCTCATTAACTAGTGCTCTATCCAATTTTTTAGCCAAGTCCCTGCCAACTTGAACTATTCTATACCAAGTATATCTCCTACCAGTCACTTTAAGATCAAAGAGTTCATAGTCATCTAGAGTAGTAGCTAATAGACTAGTTCTGTGAGAAGAAAAATAAGCACTCGTACTCTCATCTAGTACCACAATCTCATTAAAATCACTAATTGTCAGCTATGGTCCATTATGGCCTAAATTAATAGAACACAAATAATCCCAAAACATACTTCTTTTTTTGGATTGAGGACTCCCATACACTGCACTACAAAGCCTAAATATAGTTTCTTGTGGAAAAAATTGGCACATCGAAAAAATAATCATATTTGGTCTAGATATTATTGACGATTTTGATTTGGCCAATGATAAATTTTTCGGTCCTGATTAGTCGTCGGTAACATACTTATATGTAGTAGTGATATCATGTTATGTTATACTATTGAGTTTAATACATTATGACTGAACCGTTACTTTATAATTCGGTCTTTATCGAGCATTATAAATTAAAACTCGACTTTATTTGTCTTCATTCTAAGTTTGTAACGAACGATCTTAATAATCATTATTCTGACTTAATGACCAACGGTCATAACATCAACTCTATTCATCAACTCCATGTCTATAAAAAGCACCAATTTCTATATCTCAAGACACACACACATGATAAGTTCTATTTCATGTTTAACATTCTATAATCATAGAATTCTTATACCTTTTAAACACTTACTAACTTAAGCGTCGGAGTATCTTTTGGTATCTTTTGCAGGTACCCACCTACTGTGTTCTTTGACATCTGAGTTATTCTCACTCCATTTAAAAAAAGGCGTATTCTCACTCCATTAAAAAAAAGACATATGACAACAGCGCAAGAGACGAGCTATAACTCGGAAGTTCATCCACATAAGAACAATTAGTGCCGTCTATGGGGACGAGTAAAATAATTCCTAGTCCCCTCAAGTTCATAAAACTTGAATTACATTCAAATTTTTGAACCAATTTCAACAATCTTGTTTAAGATTTTATTTAATACCTCTTATCAAATTTTAATCTATCGTAACTTTTTATAAAGTATGTACTTTATATATTCGAATTGCTTCACTTTTACGTATCATAATATTTCACATCTCATAATCGATCAATGGACCAATCCGAGAACAAACTCGGCTTTCAACCAATTTGAGTACAAACTCGCCTATCAATTTCACTAACTTTTTCAAAGCTCTCTACTTACACAAGTAAAATTATATATGTTATTCACACATATTTTTGTATTTATATTTTGTGTAACTAATATTTACTAATTTATTAATTATATTCAACCCTCAATATATGTTCTATACTTTATGCTATTAAATTTTATGTTATTATTTGTCTAATACAAAAAATTAAACAAAAAATAATTATAAACATGCAAATTTACTACTTTTGCACAAGAAATATACTTCATAGCTAAACAAAATTTATTATATCATTAAATTAACAAGTTAATGCAAATTCTGTAAAATAAAGTTTAAATATTAACAAATAAAATTAAATAATTTATATTTGACATGTATGACATTCATATATGTCGTCTTCTTTTTTATAATTATCAATTTTTAAGGTATATTTTTTTACTTTGAACTCTTTTACTTTTACAATATATTATTCAATATATATTATGACTTTATATATATTCATTTTCTCAATTTATCTTATTCATGTCATATGACTTTCACTATAAATTGTAAATATTCAATAACTAATTATTTTGAGCCAAAAATTCATCAACAAGTTATTGTGAGCTGGAAAAATTTCCAAGACAATTAACCATTATATCCTCGAATCATACAATCAATTCTGTCAATGAATATCTATTTCTGAATCTTCAGTTCACATACAATCAAATGCTATATGCATGTCATGAAAAATTGTTTTTAAGCGAAAAAATATCCCCACACAACTATCTTGATTGAATAACTCTTACCACTCAATTATTTTTTGAATAAATACCGACATAATAACCCGACTAAGCTTGGGGGCTCACCATATCATTATTCATTCACCTATCTTTTTACCGAGTTATAACTCATTTAATTTTCTAAGCTTAGCCTGAATCATATGATCGGCAGACAAAACTTGGGGCTGTGATCCATCACCTTATAGCTTGGTTTTTATTGTGCATTACGAATCATAATTCAACTTTATTTGCCTTAATTCTAAGTTTATAACGGACAATCTCAATAACCATTATTCTGACTTAATGACCAACGATCATAACATCAACTCTATTCATCAACTCCATGTCTATAAAAGGCACCAATTTCTATATTTTAAGACACACATACATGATAAGTTCTATTTCATGTTTAACATTTTATAATCATAGAGTTCTTATACCTCTTAAACACTTACTGACATAAGCGTCGGAGTGTCTTTTGCAGGTACCCACCTACTATGTTCTTCGACATCCGAGTTATTCTCACTCCATTAAAGAAAAGGCATATGACAACAGCGCAAGAGGCGAGCTATACCTTGGAAATTCATCCACACAAGAACAATAACAAATGAATCATTAGCAATAGAAGATTTAACGTTTAGGATATATATATATATATACACACACACACACGGGTAAATTCTACCCGATCTTCTTTAAAATAATATGTAATTTATTTTCTATAATGTATCAACTTTTAATTAATTAGATGTTATCTTAATCTGATAACTAATTATACTTAAAACTTGAGTTATTTCAGCTTAATTAGAGTTAATATTTTAATCATAATAAAATCATTCTATGATTAAATTATTATTTAAAATGGATGAATATTTAATTTTTAAAATATTAATAACCAAATTTCTTTTTTTTCCCAAATTATTCATTAAAAAAAAAACACTTTTGAATTCTCATTACTTGAAGCACATTATTATCACTCTTAAATGTAATTGTTCACCATGTCACCGTAATAATAGTTAAATGCTTTGAATATTATTATTTTATCTTTTTTTTTTCCTTTTTCAATATATTTTTACTAAATTATAAATCGGTGAACTTTTAAATTTTTAAATAAATCTAACTATTCATGCTAAAATTTTAATCTTACCAGATCTAGATAAAACCGATATAAAAAATTATATGTCATTGTCAAAGGAGATAAGAGAAAATTGGATAGGAATGAAGACTTTATGAATTCACCTCTGCCAAAGTATGTTCAAGTTAATTACTTGAGGGGTGAACAATTTTGGGAGGCGCGACAACGACGAAGGAATGGAGAAGAGAGAAAGTTATTACAGAGAGAGTTAGAGTCAGTGACGAATCCAAAAATTTTTTATAACGGAGCAAAATTTATATAAAATGACAATAATTTTTATAATAAAAATAATATATGTACATAAAAAATTAAATATTAAATTCTCTATTAACCATTATGTATCTGTGTATAAATACATTATTATTGTTTAACTTATTTTCAATGTGTATTTTGTATTTTAATATGTATTTTATATGAGTAGTTATTTTTTATGTACATATAGCATGATTATTGTTATGATTATATTTTATTATTGTAAAATACGATTAGCCTTCAAAATATCTAATATACCAATTAAAATACTAAAATAGTAATTTAAATAATAATATATAATTTAGAATTCTATCGTTTTAGGCTTTATATTTTTAAAAAATTAAGTAATTTTTTTCTTAACACTACCATCAAAATTTCTCTCTTTCTATATATATTACTAAATAATTATTTAAAAATTCACTTCCCAACACAATTAGAAGCAGTCTCTTATTGATATTCATAGTTAGAAAAGTTATTTCAATTAATGTAATTGCTACACAAAAATTAAAACTAATTTCAAAAGAAGATAAAATAATACTCTTTTGAATTGATTTCTAAGAAATAACACTAATTTCGTTTAAATCTAAGAATTGATCATTCTAACGAATATCTAATATAAAATTCTTAAATTGACGGTTAAGTACCAAAACACTACAAGAAAAATACTCATTCATGTACACTTAAAAAGTGTAGCCAAAAGTGAAAAAAAATGATGCCTTAGGCTATGGCTACGCTTTTCGGGCTACGAAGACGCTTTCGTAGGGGATGCTTATTCAGCCGTTGTCTATTCTCAAAGGCTACGCTTTTCTGCACCAAGTGCTACGCTTTTGGCGTTTGGGAATAGGGTGCGCTTTTCAAGTAATGCTGTCCAGGACTAAAGGTTACGCTTTTTAGCTTCCATTTTTACCAGAATAGGCTACGCTTTTCAACGCTACTGCATCACCTGTAAAGGCAACATTATAAACATGGGAATGCTCGTTACCAAATTTTGGCCATTAAATCTTAGTTTCAATAGAACTATAATGTAATGGTATTAATGCAACAATGCCTACTTTTGACCTTAATCTACTTGGTAATCATAAAGGCCTCAACTCAAAATTTGAAGTAGCATGTACTATACCCTGCCCCAGGCCTTTTAACTTTGCAAAATTGTTAGCATTCTCCTGCAAAAGCATCAAAGTACCAGTGTGAATAATAATATGCATCCAAGTTACATTATCAAATTAAATCAATAATTGAAAAGTAGGATGATGCGCATCGAATATTTTTTAAAGCTGTAAATCCCGGTTAAATTAGTAGATAATTAGTCAATAAATTAATTTTTAATAAGAAATATTAGAAACACGAATATTATATCAAATTAGGATAGAGCTCATCGAAACGAGAATTTTGACACCAATTTCGAAGAAATCGGTCCAAGATTGGATCGAACGGGCCGAACCGGTTGAACCGGGCCCAAACCGGGCTGTGGGCCCAATTAGTCCAACAATTAAAAAGAGCCTCGGGCTCTTGTTTCCCTTCATTTCCCTCAACGACGCTCCTCCCAGGGAAGAGAAGAAAAGAGATTCGTTTACGGTGAATTCCATTTCCCGTAACTTTCCCGCTTGAGCTCCAATCGCCGCACCGTTTGCGGCCACGCGTTCACCGCGTTGAGCTCTACATTTCTACCGGAACAATTTCATAGGTAACTTGCTATTTCACTTCAGCCTTTCATTTCCCCAATTTTCGAGTTTGTTAAATTTCTTTGATTTTTGATGTTTTAGGATTCAATTAGCTTGAGAGAAACGTTCACTCTTGCTTATGTGAAGCTTGGGTAAGGTGAGGATACGATAATTCTATTTTATTTTCATTGAATTTGAGCTTTGAGTATTAAATTGGATGTATATGTGTTATAAATGTGTATTAGGTTGTGAATAAATAATTGGAGCTTGAAATTGTGAATACTGGAACTTGGAGGAAGCGGATTAGTTGAGGTTTTGAGGGCTATGTTCTTTTAGGAAAATTGTCTTGGAATAATACTTGGGAATCGGCTAAGGTATGGTTTAGGTTTCTTGCATTTAATATATAATGTTCTGTGAAAACTTAGGCTAGATGACCATAGGATAAGTTGGAATGCAGGTGTATATTTAATATTTAGTAATTTGTCGATGAATATAATTGGTTGAAGTTTATTGGATAATTAGTTATTAATTTTGGATGTTGAATGTTATTGTTGATGAACATGGTTAGTTTGGTGCTTGTTGATTAACTAATGATTTGGTGAATTATTGATTTGAGGTATTTGTGTTAAAAGCCTAGGATTTGTGAACTATGATTCTTAGTTGAATTTTGGTTGTTGGATTTGAATATTGTATGAGTTTAATTGTTGATTTGAAGTAGATTTATTGTGGTGATTGTTATGATGATGAGGAAGGGTATGTTGAATTGAAAAGAAAGCAGGTTTGGACCCGAAAAGGGTGGCAAAGTCCGAGTTTTAGAGGAGATGCTGCTGAAATTTTATAAAAAATCAGAGATTTTATTTAGATGATTATTTAAAAGAGATTTAGATTTAAATGTTATATAGTTTGATTTTGAGTTATTAAGAAAGTGAGTATGTTTTAAGTTTGAAGTTTGATTCTTAGAAAAGAATGAATTATGTTTTGAATTGAAACTATTTATGGACGGAATGGGAGGTGTGATAATGAAGGATAAGGATTGAATATGTTTAATGTATGATGATGAATGAGATGCAATTGAGAATGATGTGGATGTTGAGGAATTATAATTGAATTATTTATATGGCTTATGAATTTGAATAATCTGAGATACGAGATTCCCTGGATTAAGTGCCGTGGCTTGCCACCACGTGTACCAGGTTGAAAACTCGATACTCTGTTGACCCTACGACGTAAGTGTGACCGGGCACTATATAAATTCCCGGGAATGTTACCCCCATTGAGCAATATTGATTATTTGAGAAAAATCTATGCATAGACTCTTGGGGATGCACGTCGGGGGACAGTCTAAGGACAATTCAGACTTGTCGGGTTGGCTGGATAACCGACAGATGAGCCTCATCAGCCATAGGACAGGCATGCATCATATGCATATTACTTGAATTACTTGCTTGTGCTCTAATTGGGTGTGCCTATTTGTATTTGCCATGCTAAATGTGTATTTGTTACCTGCAATAGTTGTAACCTTCTTGTGTTTGCCTTTATCTGTTTATTTGTCTGTGAAAATGCATGATGGAATTGGAGGTATGGAGGAATAGTAGTATAGGACTTAGATTTAAGGTTAAGTTAAGTTAGGATTAAATATTTATAGGAAACCACTTTTTATGGCTTCTGTTTAATACTTTAAGCTCTACAATCTGAGTGTCGGCGTTCTAGGATTGCCTCTGGCATTCCCAAGACCTTATATATTATGTGTGTGGCACCTTTACCATACTGAGAACCTCCGGTTCTCATTCCATACTATGTTGTTGTTTTTCAGATGTAGGTCGGGAGCCATCTCGTTAGGCGTCTGGACTCTTAAAGCGGAGGGGTTACTGGATAGTGTTGTTGTATAGTTTTGTTGTACAGTGATGTATATATATGTACTTAGCTTTCTCTCCGCATAACTTGTTCTTTTTGATCCTCTTAGAGGTTTATGGAGAGGCAGGATTGTGTGTATGTACTTTTGGGTTTCGGATATGTATGTATATATGTGTAAATATTCTCCGGCCAGTCTTGACTTCGCAGGCTAAGTTAGGAGCTTGTTATTTTGTATCTTTAGCACTCTATTCCTACTATTGTTATCTTATGTTTGACAGTTACAGTTTTCTTAGCATGCAAGTTAACTCGTTCCTTGAGCGTTGCGCTTTTATCTCGCGATTTTTATTTTCCCTATCCTTCAAGGCTCCTAGCATATTATAACTCTTCTGCTATTATATGTACTTATTTTATTTTAGAGGTCGTAATACCACATCACCTCTGTTTTACGACTTAAGCGTAAAGCTTTGTGTGGTAGGGTGTTACAAAAGCAGCCCCAGACATCTTCTACTATAACGCTTTGTTCAATTCATCAAAAATAAATTCTAGAACGAAGAGTTTTACTTTTGCAAAAAGCAAGATAGAGACATTGAAATACCAGTGACATTGTTTTTCCAAAGAGACTCCAATTTTTCTCTATCTGATTATGCTAGAATGATTAACAGAAGAATAAATTTTCAAATTAGCACGCGCAGCACACTGCATTGTTGTAATACTCTCTAAATAGAAATTGTCATAGAATAGAATAAAGAGGAGAATTCTATATATCTCATACCTCATCATCACTATCACAATCATACTCACCTTCGAACTGAAAAGTGAGAGCGAGTTAGAGAATGAGAAAGAACAGGTTAATATTGTAAATTCATTCCGGCAAGTTATGATCAGATAATTAAAGAGTAGCATGAAGGTCAAGTTATGACTAGGTAAACCAATCTATCAATAATTATTTCATGATATCCATGGTAAATGCATGCTATTTAGCATGTAATTTAATCCATAATAATCAGTTTATCCCAAGAAAGTAATCCAGCTTCCGCAAGAATAACACTAATTAGGGGTGTGCATGGATCGGATCGTATCCGCAGATCCGCAGTAAATATCCGCATCCGATCCAAAAATTGCGGATACGATCCGATCCGCACCCTTTGCGGATCGGATCGCGGATATTTGCTCTACATACGCGTATCCGATCCACGGATCCGCAGATCCGCACAATAATAATTAAAAAATAAATAAATATATATATGTTTGGTATTATATTTACTTGTTTGTATGTTTTAGTTAATAATTATTATTCATATATTGTATTATTTTATTTTTGTTATTTAGAAAGAGTTTGATTAAAAATATTTTAGGAATAAATAAGTTTAAAAGTATGAAAAAAATATTTTTATTAAATTTTTTACATAGAAACATGATTAAAAAGAGAAGGTTTAATCATGCGGATATATCCAATATCCGATCCGATCCGATCCGCACAATTGCGGATCGGATCGGATCGGATCGGATCCGGCACTAAAAAGTGCGGATATCATATCCGATTGATAGAAATTATGTGGATCGGATCGAATTTTCGGCCATATCCGATCCGATCCGATCCGCGGACACCCCTAACACTAATAACAACTACCAAACCTGCTGGTACTTGGTTTCCAATTAGAGAATAACACTAATAACAACTAACAAACCCTAACAAAGCAAGATGCAAAATAATAAAGCAAAATTCAAAATAAAAAAGTAAACTCTAACATAGTAAGAGCAGAAATTACACAAGATTGTAAAACCCCAAATATCAGAACAATAAATCCTCAACAAAATTGCAAAACCAGAAAATTCATACACACCATTGATCTCTATTCAGTGCTTATGTCTCGGTTCATCGTCACTACCATCTCAGTTCTCCATCGCGGTTCGTCATCACCAAGGCCAACTTGTCGTTCTTCACTGTTTTTCGTCACTGAGAACAAAGAATGAGCAGTTTTGACCGCGACCAACTGAGTGGTTACGAGAGGGATAGAGAGATTCTGAGACATTAGAATGTGGAGCTGGAGTGGTGAGTGGTTCTGGTCACATCTTTGCATCTCCACCCCATATCAGTCACCATCACATCTCTTTCTCGCGGCCACAGCTTAATTCCCATCGCAGCTCGCCTCGCCTCCTCTATTCTGTTGCTCTTTACTGGTCGTGGTTCCGTTACTCAATGCCTCCCTGCCATTAGCCATCGTCTGTCCAGTGCCAACGCCGTAAATGAGTGTTTGGGTTTAGAGATAAAAGGGCAAGGGTTTCAAGAGGATTAAAAGGGGAAAAGGATTTTTACTTTTTAGAGACATCATAATGGTTTCAGAGAATTAGAAGGGGGAAGGGAGAGGGAAAGGGTTTTGCAAGATTAAGGATAAAGAAGGGGTTTCACGGGTTTGTTAAAATGAAGGGCGAAAACGGCAAACAAGAACTGAAGAAGGTAAACTCTGATCTCTAAATGAAGGAGAAGGGTGCGTGTTTATGAAAAGGAAAAATTCGTAAAGGTTATAGCACGTTTATATTAGGAGACGCTTTGTAAGCATACCCAAAACATAGACTACTCCTGAAAAGCGCTCTCTTTAATGGAAAAAATGTATTTATAGATATTAAGATAAGGCTACACTTTTCAAATGTACTTATTGATTAATATTTGTCGTAAATAAAAAACGTCAAGTTTACAACTATGGCAACAATTAGATTCAAAATAAAAAAGAGGGAAAAATAGTATTATAATTTATACATGGAGGTTTTGGATTTAGTTGTTGGATATAGTGGTAAGATAGACATCAAACTTGTAGAATAAAACATGAGGTGCCGGCCAAATACATGCAGGACACAAAAATCATGCCATATAATAAGAATTTTTTTTAAAATTACGAGTGAAACGCAAATTCACAATTTTTTAAATGAGTATAGGAAGATTATGTCATTTGAGCTATAGCTCGTTGGTACCATATAATAAAAATATTGCTACAATAATTTCCAAAAAGAAAGAAATGCTTTTTAATGAACTAAAACAAAGAAAAGCATAAGCATATGAATTGGTCATGCATGTCAATTGATTTTTCCTAGGTTTGAGTAACAACAACGTATTAAAGATTCACAAAAGGGACTCGTACTTGAAGTTTCAAACTTCTAGGTCCTAACTCCTAAGAGAGTTTTTGTATTCCGAATATAACCTTGATTAGGGTTTCATACTACTTGAACAAAATGACAGCGTTACTATATAACCCTACAATAATGATAAAATAATTTGGTAGACTTTTGTGAATTTGTAGGTTATATATGCATTTTTTAAGTAAATTAAAATCGTTAAAAACATACAATGTTTAATTTCTCCAAAGTGTAGTTTTTCAAAAATCCTTACACTTGAATTAAACAAAAATATAATGTAAGAAGATGGGAAATTAGTTGTTCGGTCCCTTAAAAAGTAAATGTAATAGTGGAAAACATGAGAGAAAGAGTAGTGAAAGAATAAACATGGACAATACATTAAAAGAAAATGTTTTATAAATGGTAACTCATAAAAATGTTTAGTCGAGGTTTAAATTGCTACAATAGAAGAAAATCCCCCCTCCCATAAAAAAAAAAGACTATATATAAATATTTTTGTAATTAAATTTAATTAAGTTGGTACAAATCTAATAAAAATGCGCGCATGTATCACTGGTTTTTTTTTTTTTTTTTTTTTGCATTTTTTCAGCACAAAATGTTTTTGTTAGAAAGAACATCAATTTATTAACATAACATAAAAATTTACATATAGCACAAATATTTTTACACATAACACAAATTTATTGATATGGCATAAAAAAATTTACACATAGTATAAAAAATTTTATCTATAGCACAGATATTTTGTTAATTAGATGGGTCAATTGTGATCTTTTAAATATTTCTATGCTGTATATATTTTGTTATTTGAGTATCAATATTTTTGGACATGTAGTCCGTCAAAATTTTTTGTATTGTGTATTTTTCTGTGTCGTGCACCAAAATTTTTGTGCTATTCATCAAAATTTTTATGATGTGAATTAAAATTGATGTTTTCTAATTTTCTAAACATATATAAGAGAATAAGAAGCTAAGACGAAGAAGACGATAATGACGATGTTGTTGAAGAAGAAATGCAAAAAGGAAGATGCTCGAAGACGACAACAACTACATTCGAAAAAGAACCACACATATCGTTAGCGAAAAGAGACTTGTTCTATGGTTAGACTTTGTGTGTGTTTTGATGTAGGTATGATGAATCTTTGACTAATAGATAGATTTCATTCTTTCGATGAACCCAATATAAATATTGAGTTTGCAGAGGATAAGAATCCTATGCAAATCTTTGAGTCCATGTTGGTTTTATTGTAGAAAGAAAATCTACATATTCTTAATCTCCATAGTTTACATAGTTTAATTCAGAGAGGATACATTCTCAAACAATAGATGAGTGAATCGAAATTTGTGAATAGTTTGACGAAGGTTTAGAATGAAGGTAAGGAAGTGAGAAGAAATAATGAATTTTCTTATAATGAGGTGGAAAAAGTATATGAATGGCAATTTATAGAGATAATAGAAGACAAAGAAGACAGTTTACCTAAAATATTTTGTATAAAAAAGGGAATAGAATGAAAAAAATGACCCAAATGACTCTTAGGTATGTACAGATTGTATTAGAAAAATTTAATCCGCGTTTAAGTAAAATGTCCAATCTGAATCGTCACTTTACAAACCTTATAAAATTTTTTATATTTGGAATTTAAAAATAGCTATTAGACAAAATTTATAGTGAATTTAGTTTTAAAACGAACTTTGAACGAAGTCATTCGTATAACTACAACTTGAGATATTCACGAAATATTGCTAGTATATGAGGCTGGTTGGTTATAATAGTGTGATTTTTTACTATAACCTTCTAATAAATTACCTAATTAAATATGAATTTGATTTTGTATTAAACTCAAAGAATAAAGATATTTTTCTTATCCTTTTATGTAGCTAAAGACTATTCAAATTCAATAAATATAAAATTAGTTATGACTATATTCTAAAAGGTTGAAGATTATTTATTGTTGGTTAGGATCTATTTTCATATTTTTTAAATTTTAAATTAGATATGTTAGTGTTTTTAGTATATTATCTTCTAATATTTTATCATGAAATTAAAATTCAAATTACTATGAATTTAATTAATGAATTAGTTATTGCCAATGAGTTATAGCTCAAATGGCATAGTTTCCGCATACTCAATTAAGAGGTTGCGGTTTCGAGTCTTATATTTTGATAAAAAAAAATTAATGAATTAGTTATTGAATAATAAATATGATAAAGAAAAATATTATACATCTTTAATAACAATTACTCTCCTAATTTAAATAAATTAAAAATATCAACTTATTTTCTCGAAATATCTAATAATACCTTTAATTAACTTAGTTGAATAAATATTAATTACACGTGTTCATTTATTAAAAAATATTTTTTATTTATTAATACAATTTTAAATCCCATTAAAATTCATTTATATACTTTTTTAAACACATCTCTATTATTTTATTTGAAAAATTATTTAAAAATTAAAAGAAAAATGAGTAGATAAATATATATTCAACAAATTTGGCACATGTGTTGTTAGTCACCAAAAAAAAATTGAAACATGTGTCAATCCTTGACCTTTTTTATTCAAAGCGCCATAATTATTGCTCCTATTTAATTCAACGAACCAAACCCTTTTTTCGCATTGCATCTTTTATTTGTGAAATTTTGAATGCAACTTATTAGTTGCAACTTGCAAGGCTGAAAACTCATATTTGGTGTCTCCAACGAATAACACACCAAAGATGATTGATGAAAACGCTTCCGCCGCCGCAACAACCACCGTTAGCCACCATCACGATGCCTCACTTTACGACGACGACGGCCGCCCGAAACGAAGAGGTAACAATACAAATTAATCCAATCCATGTATGTATGTTATTATAATGTTATCACAATCTCTTCCTTTTCTTTCTCATTTTAGTTTTATCAACGGAGATGAATAAAAAAAAATTGAATTCAAGTCTTTTATGATTTTCTTGTAATCAGTTCTATTTTATTTTCTCGAGTTCTTTTTTTTTTTGTAAAAAAAAAAAATGAATTTGAGTTTGGGATTTGCCAGCGGCTCTCAAATTTTCCAGATTTTTCCGGAAATAAAAAATTAAAACAATATTTACTTAATAATAAATATTAAACACACATTATTCATAAAGCTCAATAAATGTACCTTGAAAATAACGAAATACAGCTGTGTTAGATAGATAACACTAGGCTAAGAATAATTGAAGTTGTCCTTCATTATATATGAAGAGATTTTCAATGGGGTTTTATTAATTATTATTTAAATGGAATAATTTGTTATGATAATATATATTTTTTTTTGGTGTAGGAACTGTGTGGACGACAAGTTCTCATATAATAACAGCAGTGATTGGATCTGGAGTTTTGTCGTTAGCATGGTCGATAGCACAATTAGGTTGGATTGCTGGCCCTATTGTTATGATCTTCTTCAGTCTCGTCACGTTGTATACTTCATATTTTCTTGCTGATTCTTACCGTGTTGGAGACCCTGTTACTGGCAAGAGGAGTTACACTTACATGGAAGCCATTGGCAATATTCTCGGTAAGTAATACAAACAAAACTAATTATACATGGTAGCTAAATTATGAGTTTACAGGGAGATGACAGTTAAGATATTGATAAATATTATATTAAATATGTTAAATTTTATTATCTTTGTATGAAGATAAGAATAGTCAATGTTAGATATATTAATACGGGTATTTTATAATGTGATATTATATGACTGTTATTTTGTCTCTTATTATTTGATATCGACTAAATTGAAAAATAAGTTTGTTATAAAAAAAATGTATTATTCTAATTTTTTAAATTTTAAAATCAGAAATAAAAGGAAGTTAGTTTATCGGTTTATGTTAATTTATAAAAAAGTTCACCTTCTAGACATTTTTTTTTCTTAAAATATTTTATATGAATAAAAATTTAAATTGAAAATTTTAAAAATTTTATGTGTAATAATTTTAAATCAGACAGATATTTTATGTTAAAATATTTATTATTTTTTGGTATCTAATAATGTATTATAAATTCTAATATAAATTAATTTAATTATATTAAGTATATATTAAAATTAATCATTAAAAATAAATTAAATTATATATATTTATACATAGATATATAATAATTGATTTTGATGTGAAAATAACATTTTGCTTATTGCTGCTGGAGTTAAGAATTTAGCTACGATTCCTTCAAGGTTTTTTTTTATATATTTAAAATTTTGAAAACTGGTTTTTTTTTTTTCTTTTCTTAAGAAGGTGCTTGCTTCTTTTGGTTTCCCTAAATTAGAAAAAAGAAACAAAAAGGAAAAAAAATTGAAAGAGGCGTGTTCTTTATTTGTTAACGTACCGCGTGCATTTAAAATTCAGTTTCAATTTAACACGTTTGTAGATTTAGTTAGTTATTTACTAGAGAAACATCCGTGTGATAAAAGGAAAAGAAAATCTTAATAAGAGAATATAAGGAAAAAAAAAAGATAAAATGAAAATAATAAATGCGATTAAATCTGTAACCTGTAAAATTTGTATATTATATACATGAAGGATTTGAGTTTATAACTAAAAAAATTTATAAATATATCTAAAATATCAGTATTTCAGTCATCTTAATTATTAATTTTAATTAATATATATTATATATAATTTTTATAATTGAAATTAATAATTAAAATTATTAAAATATCAGTATACTTTATATACTTAAAATTTGCTCCATAACATAACCATTATTGTATATAATATTTATTTTATACATATATTTTTGTACAATCATATAACATTAACACAAAAAACATCAATCACTTGTATAAAAATATATATTGAAATAAGAAATGATCACACATGACATTCATAATAACATTTTATAAATAATATAATTAATAAAAGCAATTATTAATATTGTCAAACTTGATTCACACTTATAATGAAATTTCATAAATAATAAAAAAATTATATATATATATATATATATATATGTGTGTGTGTATAATAAAAATAATAAGAGTATTAAAATATAGTGTAACTGATTTTTGGTACGGACTATTATGAAAGTTTGATTATTATGATATAAAAAAATTGATTATTTTATAACTAAACACTTTGTTAAAAAATATTTACAATAATATATATAAATATACATAATATATGATGTATAATTTATAATTTCTTTATGTTATATTTATGAAATCGTATAATGATTTACAAGCAGAATCTTCTTCAATCTGGAGATGTATGTTGAGGAGATATAGATGATCTTATATTTTTTTTTTAAACCAAAAGATATGAGACTCGAATCCGTAACTTCTTAATTGAGTACGGGGAGACTATGCCATTTGAGCTATAACTCATTGGCTTATATTTGTTTATTTGCTCTTTTTGTTAATTTTTTTTTTACCAAAAATAAGAGACTCGAACCGTAACTTCTTAAATATTTTGCTCTTTTTGTTAATTGCAATCACATATTCACGTAACATTAAAAATTAAATGGCACATGAAAGTTGAAGATGTATTATTTTAATATTTTTCTTATGATAGATTTTACATATAGTAGAGTATATCACTTTCCGTATAAAGTATTATGATTTAATCAATAAGAGAGGAGTAATATTTTAATTCAAGTTATATATATATATATATATATATATATATATATATATATATATATATAACTTTTTATTGATTTATATTATAAAGTTAAAAAAACTAACTTATGGTATACCAAGTATAATACCTTAAAAATTAAATATTTCCATAAATAATATTGGATATGCTATAATTGTTTTGCAGGAGGAAAAAATTTCATTTTTTGTGGAATAATGCAATATACAAATCTTTATGGAACTGCAATTGGATATACAATTGGCGCCGCTATGAGTATGATGTGAGTTTCAGTTAAACCTAACTTTCATCTTTGAAATGTTTAAAATTTTGAAACTGATTTTCGATGTGGTCAATAATAAATGTATTCAGAATTTTTTAAATAAATAAAATAAAATGAATATTTATGCATTTGTGCGTTTGTCTCAATAAGTATTTATTTGTACAGACACAAATTAAAAATTAATGTAATTAATACAAACTATGAAACATGTTTTTTTTTTTTGAAACAAAGGAAGTTAAACACATTAAAGTGGAGCAAATAAAAGAAAAAAGAAGACACATAACTAGCTACTAACAAATAAACCAACCCCTACTATCCCTAGTACTCTCATCCTCCCCCAGGATCACCACCACTCCATTCCGTGTAGCTCATCAACGTCCTTGTGTGTATGACCTCCAGGCTTGCTCTTGCATTCTTGAAGATTCGTGCATTCCGTTCCAACCAAATGTTCCAAATCACTGCAAAGAACACTGACATCCACATCTTCTTCCCCTGTTGTCTATTATGCATTCCATGCCAACTCTCAAACATTTCTTTAACAGTTCCGGGAATCACCCACTCCCTTCCTAGTAACCTCAGCCACTTGCACCACACCTGCCATGTTACCTCACACCTAAGGAATAAATGCTCAACAGATTCTAATTCCTTGGTACACAGTACACACATACTATCCCCCAGAATGTTGACTCCTAGTTTAGTCAGCCGCTCCTTGGTGTTAACTCTACCCACTAGCACAAACCACCCAAAGAGCTCAATTCTCGGAGGAACGAAACCTTTCCAAATGGAACTCGTGAAGCTATAACTCGTTATCTCAGCTGATAATGTCTCCGCTTGTATAGCCTGGATCACAGAACTAGTAGAGAAAATACCTTTATTTTTAAACTTCCACACCACATTGTCCTCCCTACCTGATGACAACCTCACTGGCCTTAACCTCTCATGCAGTTGATTGACAAGCTCCAGCTCCCATTGGAACAGTGCCCTCCTCCATTGAAAATTCCAAATCCAATCAAGCCCATCCCAAAAACCACACTCCCCGATGACAAGTCCTTGCTGACTGGAAATAGAGTAGAGTCTCGGATGACTTCCTTTCAGAGTACCACCTTGAACCCAGTTATCTTCCCAAAATCGAGTCTGCATACCATTGCCTACTTCCATTGCCAGTCCACTTACCACTTTATCACGAATCCGCGGTTCTTTTATATTCAGCTGACATATGTCCTTCCAGGGGCCACCCTTTACTGGTAAAGGCTGAGTTGCTAACATGACATCCGGGTTCAACTTATTACACGAACACACAATCTTCTTCCACAGCGGGCAATCCTCCTTTGAAAACCTCCACCACCACTTAAACAGAAGCGCTGTGTTTCTCAGCACTGCATCACCAACCCCCAATCCCCCAACCTTTTTTGGAGCCTGAACTATCTCCCACTTTACCATAGGTATACCATAGTTCCCATTCTCCCTGCACCACATAAAGTTCCGTTGTAAAGCAATCAGCTTGTCCGCTACCGCCTTCGGCATCTTGTATAGACTAAGGTAGTAGATGGGGAGACTATTCAGCACCGATTTGATAAGGACCAGCTTACCTGATTTATTCAAAACCTTGGCTTTCCACAAACTCAGCTTCTGTTCCACCTTATCAATGATTGGTTTCCAAGTCTTCACCAAGCGTGGATTCGCACCTAGAGAAACTCCCAAGTATCTAACCGGTAGAGAAGCTTGTTGGCATCCCAGCAGTCCACATGCCTGATCAATCCATCCTTGCTCACAGTTCACCGATATCAGATTCGATTTATCAAAGTTAATGCTCAGCCCAGACATCAACTCAAAGCACCGTAACAGTCTCTTATAGTTTACAATTGTTTCAGTCTCCGGCGGGCAGAATAAAATAGTGTCATCTGCAAATTGTAGGTGTGACAGTTCAATAAGATCTCCCCCTACCAGCAGTGGAGCAATGCGGCCATTCCTCACAGCCTCCCCCAACATCCTATGCAACACATCTACAACTAATACGAATAGCAATGGAGAAAGTGGGTCCCCTTGTCTTAGTCCCCTCTCCATCTTGAATGGCTTGGAAGGTGCCCCGTTTACCAAGACTGCCATGGTGGCCGTAGTAACACACTCCTTCACCCAGCTTCTCCATTTTTGGCCGAAGCCCATTTTCTGTAGCACAATGTCAACAAAATCCCATCTCACTCTGTCATAGGCCTTCTGAAAATCCAGTTTGATAATGACTGCTGACTTTTTCCGAGTCTTCAGCCAATGAACCGTCTCGCAGGCTATGAGTGCACCATCATGAATTTTTCTTCCCTTTACAAATGCAGTCTGAGTCTCTCCAACCAGTCCCGACATCACAGATCGCATCCTGTGCACCAACACTTTCGAAATCACTTTGTACACACACCCCACCATACTAATCGGCCTAAAATCCTTCACCTCCTTTGCACCTTCAAACTTTGGAGCTAGTGTCACCCACGTTACATTGACATCCTTTGGCAATTTCGCACTTTGAAAGAACCCCATTACCGCAGCAGTGAATTCCGGCCCAATGTCATCCCAGCATTTCTTTATGAAGTTCATGTTAAACCCATCACTCCCTGGGGCCTTGGAAGATTCGCAGTCCCACACAGCCTCCTTAATTTCCTCATCCGTCGGCATCACTTCTAAAGCTTTAGCCTCATCCCTATGGATACACTTTACTAACCCATCTCTGATTCCAATCCTCGAAACATATTCCTGTCGATATAAATCCTTGTAGAACCCTCTAATCGCACCTTTTATTCTCGCCTGATTCCGCACAAGTCTTCCATGTAACATCAGAGCATCAATCCTGTTATTCCGTCTTCTGGCCGAAGCAATGTTATGAAAGTATCTGGTATTCCTATCCATGTTTGCAGCATGTTTAGACCGAGACATCTGTTTCCAGTGCATTTCCTTTCTAATATACCATTTTGAACAAAAGCTCACAAGCGCCTTCCTTCTAGCCTCCGTTGTACCATCATAAACTCCATCACTGACTGAATTGTCCAGCTTGGTGAGCTCCTCCTCAAACCTCATGAGTCTCTTATCCATGTCCCGGAAGTTATCCTTGTGCCATTGCCGCAGTTGTATTGCTAGAGCCCTCAGCTTGCACGGGAACTGCGTTTCTCCGAGGCTTCGCCACTCATCCTTCACCATTCTCAGAAATCCCTCATGCGTAAACCAGGCGTCTAAACTTCTGAATGGTCTAGGGGGCCCCGTTACTCTTGTTAGTTCCATGATCACTGGGCAGTGATCAGACAATCCCCTTGGGCCACCCTTAATCCTAATATCCGGAAACACCTCAGTCCATTCAACATTAACCATCACCCTATCAATCCGACTACAGGAACGCCCCCTAAACCATGTATACTTCCTATCAGTAAGAGGCAAATCTATCAACTGCATGTCTCGCACCCATTCCTTAAATTCCTCTGATGACGCCATCAAGCTAGTAGCTCCTTTACGATCCTCTACTTGTAAAATTTCATTAAAGTCTCCGAGAAAACAGAAAGGAATCTGACACAATCCCGCCACATAGCTCAGTTCCTCCCACACCCCCCTCTTTGCCTCCCTCCCATGCGCCCCGTACACCAAACAGAAAGCACATCGGAAGTTGGTCTTTGTTAAAACGCCTTCAACACACAGCCACCTCTCACCTTTATACCTTTGATCTACTTGAAACACTCCTTCATCCCAAATTAATAGCAGACCCCCCGCCATTCCTGCAGATTCCACAAACTCCCAACCAGCAGTACTAGATCCCCAAAGCCTTGCGACCTCATATTTAGTAATCACTTCTTTTTTTGTTTCAAGCAATCCCAACATGTTCAAATTATATTTATTTTTCAAAGATTTCAGCATGCTTAATTTACCGTCCCCCCTCCACCCCCTAATATTCCAACAGCTCACAATCATTTAAATAAAGATTTGCTCACCTTATTTTTATTTTTTGGTCGACTCCTTCTCGCCTTTTCCTTTTGCTTCGCCAGTTTTCTCTTAGCTGCTATTTCTTCATTTTGTGCTTGCAAAATCGCCATAATATCTTCTTCCTCATCGCATAAAACCGCTCCTGATTCCACAGCCAATGCCCAGGTTGCTTGATTCTCCTAGCGCTGCTCTTCCTGTGTCCCCTCGCCTTCTAAATGGCTAACTGTGCCCAGCCTAGCCCCTGCTCCTGCCCCCCGGGCATTGCCACAGGCAGCCACCTCCGGGACGTCCCTCACTGCGTTTCCCTGTGCTCCCGAGGTACCATCCTTCCCCATTAGGCAGCTCAATCCCGCTTGGGATCCCTCATCGTGCAAGCCGGCCTCACTTATCCCATCCTGCGCCCCTTGCTCCTGCCGGTGGACTGCCGCCCTGATTCCCGTCCCCTCCTGCGCAACCCTTCCCCCATCAAGCTCAACTCCCACCCCATCGATCGGTCCTCCGCCCCCCACCATCTCCTCTAGTTCCGGGTTCTTATCCACTGACGGATCCCCGAGTTTAAGCGGCAACCCTCTCGCCTCAGGATCCTTCTCCGCTGGTGAGCACCCCAGCCCTCGCAAACCTTCCATCGGCGCCGCTTCAAACAGCTCCCGTGGATCCCTCCGGATCCTCAGGCCGCCCGACCCGTCGTGGCCTCCAATGGAAAGAAAACCATACGCCGTTTCAGTTAGGAGGCCATCCTGGCCCAGCCCAACAACAGGCTCCTTCTCAATACTCATGTCCCTTACGGTCAGCCTCCCCCCTCCGTTCTTAGTTGGTGTTGGGCCAATTGAATGCGAGCCCATACTGTTACAATACTCCAACCGTGTCCCAGCTTGGTCCCAATCCGGATGGGCAGCCCACTTTGCATGAACTCCTCCCACCCCTCCCCATACTTGCGTGACTGTATTCTCCGACTCCCCCTCATGAACTATCTCACATCCCTTCAAACCCGCTACTTCACCGTCCTTGGTACTAGCTAAATCCGGTACAACCGTATCCTTTTTGAATTTCAAAAAGGCAACGTCCACATCATTCAAAAACACATCAGAGATTACTATTCTGTCCTCACCATGCTCAGCCTCCGTAGGCCTACCAGTAACCAGTTCCGCCGCCAGGTCCCAACTACCCTCCCCCTTCTTCATGGCCGTGCCAGCGGTGCCAGAAACTTCATTCTTCGCATAGACACTTCTGCTTCTCCCCATGCTGACCGCACCGCCCTCCTGTGGTTCTACCTCCTTCACAAAGATCTCAAACACCGTCTTCCCAACAACAATTTGCATCCATTCTCGGATTACATCGAATACCCCCGTCTCAACTTGAATCCTCCCTGCTTCAAACGATGCTCCTTCCCCCGTCATTACATCACACTGGACCACGTTGCCCCACTGCCCTCCTATTCTCTTGAACGTTTCCGGCGCCCATGCATGTAAAGGAATTCCGTAGCACTCCAGCCACGCTCGTCGAGTAATACACCGTTCCGATTCCTCCCAACGCGAGATCCTATGGAATACTTGCAACAAATTATCCATCTTGAATGTAAACACTCCCTCCGCATGCTGCACAGTATCAAATATTACCAGCACTTTGCACGGCCCGATCTCCCTAACATCCACAATGTTGGGCAGATTTTTAGACACCACCGTCTTCACTGATCTGAGGTCCACTGGGTGTAACGTGTGCCCCACTAAACTCCTCGCCAACCATTCCATATTTGCTTCGACTACCGGCACATCAATTCTTTTCACAGGTCCATTCCCCTCTGTGGCATTCTTATGGTCTCGCACTGGCTGTTCCTTCATAGCTTTGGCCGCAGCCACCCCATTCCCCTGATAAGAATCCACTGCTTCACCGCCATTGGGACTTGTTATTTCCTTCCGCACTGTGCCACCCATCTGAAACTGTCTTCGATACTTAGCTTCCCCGACGGTAATTACCTTCCCCCGTAATCTCCACTGGTTCATTTCTGCAATCGCCTTGAGAGCGCCCCCTTTTGTCGTGTACCGAACAAAGGCAAATAAATAGATCACACCACTCTTTCGTTTCCGGCCAAGATATATGTCGTTAATTCTTCCCGTCCAACAAAGTAAGTGATACAGCTCCCTCCTTGAGATATCAGCCGGTAGATTATCCACAAACACAGAGAATGAATCATTTTCCAAACGATGATATGCCTCCCGATTCCAAATTCTAGGATCCTTTGGTGTTAACTGTACTCCTCTTGTACTACCCCTGGAGTACTCACCTCTCACAGCCTCTCTGCCTCCCATTTCAGTTATTGGCTATCAGCTAGGGTTTCCATATCAGCTAGGGTGTTAACTATGAAACATGTTAAGCTACTAAAATTAGGAATTATCTAATAATAAGGGGTTTGTGTAATAGATTGAGACCCTAATTTCAAATTTTATCATTGTTAATGTATCAAAGAAAATCAACGAAGAAGGTTGAATGATAATTATAAAAAGAGATTCCTTTTAATAATTTAATATTGATGTATTATGGCAATGAGTGTTAAGTTGAAGTAATTTGGCTTCTTTTTTTAATAAATTTAAAATTTTTCTGGATAAAAAATTTGAATGTTGAGCTTTATTTAAAAAAAAAAATTTTCTCATAGTAGACCAATTCGGTCAACTCAACTTAACTTGTCATATTTTACTACATTTTGGATAATTAGCCTAATTTGTTTTTTGTTTTTTGTTTTTGTTTTTTTGTTTTTTTTACCAAAGATAGGAGACTCGAACCCTCAATCTCTTAATTGAGTATGGGAAGACTATGCCATTTGAGCTATTACTCATTGGCTAGCCTAATTTGTGTTTACATTTGTTAGTCAATAATATCTAATCAAGTATTCTTATCTGTATTAATAGCACCTAAAAATTAAACTCTTGAATAATACTAGTCAAATAAATAAATAAATAAATATAAACTAGTTAAAAGAAAATTCAATTATATATTGTCTTGTTATTAAAATTATTTAAATCTTAGTATAACTATTTATAACTTATTAAAAAAATAAAGAGAGAGAGAATTAGTGTAAAATACTTTATACTTGTATGCATTGAAATTAATCTAATTTTTTATGCAATTTCTATGATTGACAATTAATTATGTTTGAAATTGATTAAAATTTTTTGGCTTTGGTTGGCAGGGCAATCGCAAAGACAGATTGCATACATTCTTCTCATGGAAAAAACTCATGTCATGTTTCTGGCAATTGGTACATAATATGGTTTGGGATAATCCAACTTGTATTTTCTCAAATTCCTAATTTTCATAAAATGGGATTGCTCTCAATACTTGCTTCAGTCATGTCCTTCACCTATTCCTTAATTAGTCTAGCCCTTGGAATTGCTCATGTTTCAGGTTATTTTTAATTTGTTTTTCTATTTAAATTTGCTTATGATCCGAAAACATCTAAAAATTATTGTCTAATATTTTGTTTGTTTGGATCTTAAAACAGAAAATGGTACTTTCAAGGGTACAATAGCAGGAGCTGAAGCAGAAACACAGGCCAAAAAAGTGTGGGCAATATTTCAAGCTCTTGGCAACATAGCCTTTGCATATTCTTATTCTAATATTCTCATTGAAATTCAGGTATATACCCTTTTTTCTATTTCCAAATCATTAGTTTTAAAATAAATGCCGCTCCATTAATACATTTGAAAAAAATGTATTTAGACACAACTGTATTCTAAATATATTAGTTATGCAAAAAAAAAAGTGTTATGTAAACAAAAGATCAGCTTTTGTATAGAATTTAGATTGTCTAAAGTAAAAAGACATATAAAGTGATAAAATAAAGGGTTAATTACTGTTGAATTTGTAACTCTTATCATATGTCAATTCCATTATCTTAATTTAACGGTGATTAATTCCTTACTTTATCATATACTATTTTTCTCATTTTGGATAAGTTTGATCTGTTTGTGTATAAATATATTTATTGTTTAATTTATTTTCGAAGTATATTTTATACTTTAATATATATTTTATATGAATAACTGATTTTTTATATATATCTAGTATGATTGTTATTCAATATACTAATTTGGTCAAACGAATTTATTTTAAAAAATAATAGAAAAGACTTTCTCTTTTTTTTTTCATACATAAATTAATTAGTATATAGTAATAATGATAATAATACACTGACTAAACAGGATACTATAAAATCTCCATTTGAAGTAAGAACAATGAAGATAGCTACAAATGTGAGTATTGCAACAACCACAGCATTCTATGTTCTTTGTGGGTGCATAGGTTACGGTGCATTTGGAAATTCAGCACCAGGGAACTTGCTCACGGCATTTGATAAGCCATTTTGGCTTATTGACATTGCAAATTTGGCACTAGTCATTCACCTTGTGGGAGCATACCAAGTTTATTCTCAACCCCTCTTTGCATTTGTTGAAGAACAGGCAACTAAAAGATGGGAAGTAAGTGGAAAAGAACACAAAATTCAAATCCCATTTTTACCCTTATACAACCTAAATACATTTAGACTAGTTTGGAGATCACTGTTTGTTGTGGTAACAACTTTTATAGCAATGTTGATTCCATTCTTTAATGACATATTGGGAGTGATTGGGGCACTAGGATTTTGGCCCTTAACAGTTTATTTTCCAGTAGAGATGTACATCAAACAAAAGAAGATGCCAAAATGGAGTGGGAGTTGGATTTTTTTGCAAAGTTTAAGTATGTTTTGTTTCTTAGTAACCGTTGCAGCTATGATTGGGTCCATAGTTGGTATCATAGTTGACCTTGACACATATAAACCATTCAGCGCAAGCTTGTAGCCAAAGTCCCTTCATCCTAGGGGTGCACAGACCCAGCCCGGCTCGAAGGCCCGGCCCGGTCCCGAATACTTTAGGGACTAATTTGGTGTGATTTCATCGGGTCTAGGGTCGGGTACGGATCTCAAAAATAGACCCGGTCATTATTTCGGGTCACCCGAAGTCGGCCCGGTGGCCCGGTCATCATACACAATTAATATTTTGTATTATTAGTGATAGATCATGACTATTCTTATGTGGAATTTAAGTATTGTAAACCTTAATATTTTGTGTTATTAGTCATTATAAGACTATAAATTAATGTTTTATGTTTAGAATGCATAAGACTTTAGACTAATACATAAGATTGTGTTATTTGTATTGATTTAAATATTTGGTATTATTAGACAATATTAGTATTGATTGTGGTTATGCTTTAATTTTGAAGAAGGGTTGGTTCTTATTATATTTTTCTAAGTGAATTTTACCATATTAACTAATAGTTGGAGTCTTGGAAATTTGAATTTTTTTTACATGTTAGCTTAAAAGAAGGTATCAACGTAATGTAATGTTAACGGCCCAGTTTTTACCCGGTTTTCACCCGATATAATTGTGGCCCGAAAGTGTATTGGTTTCATCGGGTCTAGGGTCGAGTTCGGGTCTAATAAATAGACCCGGTGTATATTTCGGGCCAGATCTGGGTCACATCAAACCCGGCTTCACCCGACCCATGTGCACCCCTACTTCATCCAACCTTCTATGTTAGTTACTTGCCAGTTTTATTTTTCAGTAGTTTATTCATTCACTAGTGTAATTAATTAATACTTTTTTTTTATCACTTTTCATTCTTACTTCAATTTCTTCTTTCTTATTTTGTTTTGATTATTTATTTATTTTGATTTAGTCATTTTCCTTTTTCATAAGATACTGAATAAAGTCTATTATAGGAAGAATTAAATTTGACACAGTTTGACAAGTTAGTAATGTTTAAATAGTAATAATCAAAATTACTTTTAAACATGTAATTACCAAAATGGACTACTTAAAATGTTATTTTATCTTATCTTATCTTTTTTATTTTGTTCCATTGCTATGGTAATTATTATTACTTCTTATTTCATTATTTCTAGGTGATGCATACAAAAAGTGGATTTTTTTTTCATTTTCTAATTTTCAAGTAATAAAATTAAACTTAAAGAATACACATAATTTAATTTATGAGATAAGGGACATAACGAAATTCAATAAATTGACAACAACATAATCCTAACGAATAATTGAAATACTACTCATTATGCATGAATGCTTCAAATCAGCATGATAATTGTTATTAGGACTAGAAGTGAATAAAAACTCATGACCCATCTTAAGTTTAAAGTTGAATTTGAGGTCAAATATTAAATTAATACACATATTATGTATTTATATTTTTTATTTATTAATAATTAATAACATATAATTTTATACATATACATAATTATAACGCTCACATTTGTTAAATATACGAGTACATTATTTTTTATTTTTGTCATTAAAATTATAATTATTTGTTTATTTTATTATAGGTTGAATAAGTGACAAGTCTTAAATTATTTATGATGGAAAAGAACATATCTATAATCTATATATAATGTTTTTATATAAAATTTATAGTAATCCTTTTATATATATAATTTTGAGAGACAACATAAACTATGATTGATAGATAAAAATATCATAATTTATTTATATAAAATTATATAGTATATTCATGTTATTTGAATTAGTTCACAAACTTTTGGTAAATCAAGTCTGAACTTTACTAAAGATGTTCATGGATCGAATTTAATCCATATATCCGCGACGTTTTATCCGAATTCAATTTGAAAATTGCAAATATTGATCCGATCCGCAATATTATCGGATCAAATCTAATCTGACCGTTCTGCACACTAATAAGATCGGATTACGAATTTTAAGTAGGTATTTACATATCTGCAGATCCACAAAAAGGAATAAGTAAATATTCTTTTTAGATTTTATTTCAACTAATAATTATCATATATGTTGTATTATTTTATTTTTATTATTTAAGAAAATATGTTTAATAATATTTTTAGAGTAAACATGTTTAAAAGAGTGAAAAAAAAAATTTATTTGTATTGTTTAGTAAAAATGAGCTTTTAAAAAAAATGTTTTTTTTTTTGCGGATATATTCGATACCATATCCGACTCAATCTACAAATGTGTGAATCAAATTCAAGATTAAAAATCGTAGATATTAGATCCGATGATTTTAATACATATCAGATCGAAATTTTGGCCATATTTAATCCGATCGGATTCACATTCACCCCCTAAACTCTAGAAATGGACTAGACTATTAATGTGTTGAGTCGTAAGCTGAACCCGAGCTTGACTTAGCTTGGCTCAATTCCCATCCAAATTGCTACTAGGATCATTGCTTTCAACTGTGAAATTATCTTCAATACTAATAAATTTCCTATTTGTAAATGTAAAGGAGATTGAAATTTAAATTCAAAGAGCCGAAAAATAAAATAAATGTCTTATAAATACCTTATAACTTATTCATGATCAATTACGAAATTCTGACGGACCGAAAAACCCATCATCATCAAAGATTGTAACTTCCTATGCCAATCAAAACATGCACTGAGAAGTGACCAAGCCAATTGATTGAGGTAAATATCAAATCGGTATTCAAAAGATTCTGGCGCTGATAAAATAGTATCTGATTTTTGTTATTGACAAAATAGTCCCTAAAAGATTTTAAAATTTGACAAGCGTGTCCTCGAGCTCGCCGAAGTAAATCTCCGACAAACACAATGCTGACATGGCCACCGTATTTTGGTGACCTAGCAAACCACCTCTCAAACCCTAATCCCTCCCTCCCCAACGCAGACTCCCCCTCCATCTCCCTCCCCATCGCAGCCCTCCCCCTACCCAACGCAACCCCCTCCCCCTCCATTCCCATCGCAGCCCCCAATGCACACTTCCCCCTTCCCTTTCCTTTCCCATCGCAGATCATATAAAGACACAGATAGAGACACGCACAACAGAACACAATATCACAATTCAAATTACAATCTACCAATACCATTTGTATTTCTTTCCAAATATATTACACTATTCCATCAATTACATTAAAAAAAGAAGAAAAAGAAAAAATCCACCTACAAACCTCCTAAATTTCTTACCAAAATGATCATGTAAAACACTCTTATCAATCCCTTGGTGATGGTAACTAGGGATGTCAATGGGGCAGGGCAGGGGCGGGGGATGCCTCCCTACTCCCCATCTCTGCCTTCAGATTTGCTCTCCATCCCCGTCCCCATTCCCCGCTGTGGGGGAATATTGCTCCCCATCTCCATTCTCCACAGGGTCTTATTCTCCGCGGGACCCCATTCCCTATCTATCTGATAGTTCTAACTAATTATTAATTTTCATATGATTAGAGCTGCAAGTATCCATCATATACAAAAACAGTAAGATTTTATACAAAAAGTCTAAATGACACGATGGTGACTTTTTTCGAAATGACGCAGTGGGGAATGCAACGACGAGCCAAAGGACAAAGCAGTGGATAAGGTGGGAGACGCGGCAATAGAGAGGAGAATAGACACAACGACAGAGTTACGAAAAGAAACACCGCAAATAGAAAGCACGACGCGGTGAGGGTGATGGTACGGTGAGGTGTGACGATGCGGTGAGAAGGGAGAGTGGCGAGGGGTGGCTGCAGAGAGATTGGATGGAGTATGAATAGTGTTAGGGATCTCTGAATTGAAGAAGAGTTATGTAAATAAAGATTAGAAGTTTTGAGTTTCTATATCTATGTGTGTGTGAAATGTGTGTGTGTGTGTGTGTGTGTGTGTGAAATGACTAAAATACATATATAAGAAATAAACTATTAAGGATAACTTAGTAAATTTATAAATTTCAGAGAATAACGAGGACGGGGCAGGGATCCCCACTCAGGTCCCCGCGCTTGCCTTGGGGGAATTTTGTCCCTCATCTCTATCCCCGCGGGAAAAATTTCCCATAGTCGGATCCCCATTTGGGATAGTCCTTGCAAGGATCCCCGCGTCTCGGGGAGTTTTGCCATCCCTAATGGTAACTCTTGCAAACATAGTAGAAAACGTTCTGCGCCAACAATCCCACCAAATTCATATTGACCAACACACCCACAATACCCGTGAAAAACTACATAAACGAGTTTTGTGTATCAATTGCTATAATAAGCAAAACCAAGAAAATCACGAAGACAAAGTTATAGATGAACATCAAAAGCGTGACCCAGAGGTAAGTAATGAACAAACGCGTGAAGACTTTGGGAATTGCGGAGATGGTGGAGGAAAAGGAGACAGCTTTGTTGGTGTAGAGGGAAGCGACGGTGAAGACGGCGGTGGCGGTGGAGAGGAGAGAGAAGGCGAAGAGGAAGAGAAGGTAGTAGAACTAGATTATGAGAAGAAGGGTCCATTCATGGTTAGCTTAGGAAGAGTCTTGATAAGGGTTCTAGAGCTGAGCGAGGAGTGCGTGTGTGAAGAGTGAGTGTGCAAGGATTGCGAATGAGGGATTTGGATCCTCTAAAGTTTGAATTTCACTTTAGAGGATAAAGTTTGATCTCTCACCTTTGAATGGTTTTTCTCTCATATTTTCTCTTGGTCCCACTTATGAAATAAATGGTGAGAGATCAAACTTTACCTTCTAAAGTGAAATTCAAACTTTAGAGGATCTAAATCTGCGAATGAGAGAGGGAAAATTAGGGTTGGGGTTATAAGGTAGAATGTTTTCGGTGATCTCTTTAGAATTGAGATTGATTCTCTCAAGATTTATGGGATGTTCAGGAATTACAGTTCCTCTGGTGCTAGATCCATTATTCCTTCTTCTTCTTCTTCTTCTCAGATTCTCGTTCTGTTTTCTCTGCTCTGAGAAAGAGAAAGAATTGAAAGCTTTGGTTTGTGGTTGCTATGAAAGGATGAAATTTTGAGGTATTAGATTTTTGTTCTTTTTCATTGCAGAAATGAGATGAGATGAGATGTTATGAGAGGGAGGGAGAGGGAAGGGGGATGCGATGGGGAGGGAAAGGGAAGGGGGGATCCGATGGGGAGGGAGGGTGAGGAATTAGGGTTTGGAAAGTGGTTTGTCAGGTCACCAAAATACGGTGGCCATGTCAACATTATGTTTGCTCCGGCAAACTCGGAAACACGCTTGTCAAATTTTAAAATCTTTTAGAGACTATTTTGTCAATAACAAAAGTCAGGTACCATTTTGTCAGCGCCAGAATCTTTCGGGTATCGATTTGGTATTTACCTCTACCGGTTAATATATACTAAGAGCAAGCCGAATTGGCTTGTTCGTTCTGACTTATATAATATACAGGCATGCAGCATGCTCTAAACAACCACAGATGACAAAAGGAATGCTAGGAGAGAAACATTTAACACAAACAGAAAATTAAAAGAAACCTGGTATAAAGTTCGAATAACCTTTCCCCATAGCAAGGATTAAAGGGAGATGCAGAATGGACACGCCCCTCATTTTTCCTCTGTTTGAGTCAATAGAAAAGATAAAGGATCATTTTTCACATTCCCTACCTTCTTTTCAACGTCCAAACAATGCATTAGAAAAACAATTCAATTTAAGTTTCCCAAAAGATGAAAGAAGAAGACAATGTCAGATCTAATGAAAATAAAACAATATAAGCGATTCCATAATCCAAAGGTAATTGAGTCATCAGAGTTCAAACCACGTCCAAACGACAAAGAACACTGTAGAACACGCTCAATGAATGGTAATGTTTTATGCAAAAGATCAATTTGACATTTTTCAACTCAATCATAATACACTGTATGACTGTAATGCATTTCCACATTCTGATATCAATCCACACGATGGTATAACATGTATTCAGTAGATCACTATATAACATGAGAGAGAGAGAGAGAGAGAGAGAGAGAGAGAGAGAGAGAGAGAGAGAGAGAGAGAGAGAGAGAGAGAGAGAGAGAGACTCATGAGCTCAGTTTGATAGAAATAATGAATTAAATTGACAGAGATGCCTAATAAGAAAAAGAAGAAAGAAAGAAAAATATTTTACACAAACAAAACATGCCCCCGAGGAAGAATGTCCATGGCACCAAAGACTTAATCATTTTCCTGTGAAAACATTGGGGCTTCTTGAGGCTATGCAAGGAAAGCAATGTTTCTCCATCAATGCAATGCAATACAGCAGCTCAGAATTGAAACAACATGCTATAGGGAAGGGCACAGCTGAAGCAGGGTTTGTGGTCCTTTCTCAACAGATTAGGTTGATGAGCAGTGCAAACTACTAGGTTTGTGGTCCTTTTCTAATAAAGATGTTATTAGAAAAGCTCCTCTGAATTGAACTTATTCCATGCTTCCTGTTAAAATATTTCAAGTATTCAGGGGCAGGGGAAAAATTGAAGGCACCACAGCATTCTGGACTTGGGAAAAGAGAAATAATATACCAGAACGCTCATGTCAATTTTTTTCTTTTAAAAGAAAAAAAAATTGAAAATAGCAGATAAAAGATAGTCCTTTATCCACCAGACGTAGCGAGAAACCTCGTAAAAATTATAAAAAAAAGGGTAAAAGTTGTGAAGTGCAAACTATTAGAAATTTACATGTTAATGGTTTAAACGCGCTATGACATCATTCAATTTGTATGAACAATTAGTCGATTCCACCTAATATGACAAGGTGTTATGAATTTGATTTAGAATATTTTGAAGTTTGTGAATCCAATGGGCCACTCTGCCACCAGCAGAAGTACTTTTTCTTCAGCAGATTCGAACTTGAGACTATCAAAAAGGAGACAAGCTTGCCTACCAATTCCGCATGACATATATTAATAATTGTATTTTTTCTATTGTAATTTTTAAACAACTCAGCAATTTTCCTAGCCCAAAGACACGACCCCCAAAACAAAAAAAAATTAAAGACACCAGTAACCCCAACACTGCCACTACTGTGTCTCTTTCCCTTCTTTCTTTGTCTCCAAGTATCTCTTAGTCTCTTCTTGTTATTTGTTAGTTACTGGTACTAGAATTGAGATTTTATTATATTTATAGA
Source organism: Arachis ipaensis (assembly GCF_059453495.1). Taxonomy (NCBI): domain Eukaryota; kingdom Viridiplantae; phylum Streptophyta; class Magnoliopsida; order Fabales; family Fabaceae; genus Arachis; species Arachis ipaensis. The sequence goes on from NC_142443.1 coordinate 138,803,190, forward strand.
GTTTCTTGGTGATGATGACTGTTTACGTTCTTAAATGTGACTTGTGATGTCTCTATGTTGGCAATTTTATAATTATTTTCACAATTTGCGCAACGATTCCTGATGTGAATTGCGATTTGATAACCATGCTCCAATCTAACTTGATTGTCATTTTCAACTACTACTTTCATTATAAAGAATTGATTAAAGAGCATAAAAAAATTGCATAGAAGAGCCTGAAATACCTTTAGCAGATCAAACACCTTCTCGGCAATATATTTCTGTTGAAGTGTGGCACCCTTCTGTTGCACTTTATCAGGATGAATGCACAGTGTAGCTTTCCTATAAGCCTTTTTAACAGCAGCGCCTGTAATTAAATCAGTCAAAGAAACTGGTTGCCAACCACATTCAGGCCACAGCACCTGATCATCATTGATAAATGAATCTAGTCAACATAAATATAAAAAATTATACCAAAAAATAAATACCAGAAAAGCAATATAAACTAAGCTAAAGGACCCCATTTGACTGGTTCAAGATTCATGACGAAAAATATGATTTGGTAGAACATGTTAATTATGCACTTGTTATCAATAAAAAAACAAATATAAAATATGGCCTCAACATTTTTGGGATACATGTATCATTTTCCAGAAGATGTTAATTATGCACTTGTTATCAAAATAAAATAAACTATGGCCACAAAATCTCGGTGATACATGTACGATTTTACAGAACATGTTAAATATACACTAGTCATAAATAAAATTATGGAAGATAAATAGATAATCCAAGTCATTATACTCATGGCCACTATAGATCTGGAATACAGAAAATTCAGAGATTACCAAACTACATCAACAAAGTACATACATATTGTAAGGTGGAGAGCAAAGCACGCAAGTTCCCCTCCTTTCCTGCAGCCCAGCGCTTAATTTCAAAATCCAGTGTCTCTGCAAGCCTCTGAATTCAGAAAGGTAAAGTTCAATGAAAAAAGAAAAACAATAAAACATGGCATAAAGCCATAACCAAATGCAAATTAATGGAAAACTGATAAGACAAATCTTAAATAAGAACACACTACAATATTAAAACAGAAAAAGAACACCTGCATCAGATAATATAAAAAAAAGCCAAGAAAGGAGTGATGACAAGCCCCTTCCCCCCAACCCAAAAGAAAAGATAGACAGAGGGAATGCATCTATATGAGCATATTCTCCTCCCCTCTCCAATTTATAAATCTATAAATATAGACAACTCACGTGTCTCTCAGCTTGCTCTCTTTGAGTTTGTAGATCCCGTTGGTTCTTCTCAGCCAATGCTTTTGCCTGGCACAAAACAAACGGTCATAGGTTGACAAGCTAGGGGAGAGAGAGAAATAGTAAGACTTCCTTTTTAAAGAATGCACAAATTTCTGCTTTAAATCAAGTTTAAAGAGCACGATCTTCACTATTATTTGTAACAAGACACCAAAGAAATCAAATTAAGTGGCAAAAATGCACTAATACATACCGCCCGCTCCTGTGCCCTCTGGTGGCGTTCCATCCTGGCTCTTCTTCTTTCTTCACTTTCTCCTTCAACTTCCTGAAATTCTCCTGATGATGGAGCAGCTTTAAACAATAAAAGAATGGGGACAAAAAGAGCCAAGTAAGCATAAAACAAGATAATTAATCATTGCATCACTAGGAAAATATATTGAACGTGCAAACCTACTTCCAAAAATGGAGGAAAGATCATCAACAATATTAACCGATGATGATGCTTTCTTCATGCTTGAAGATACACTAGTTGATTTCCTAGTTACATCTGACTGAAATTGGGCATCAAATACAGTGTCCTGGAAACAAACAAGTACAGAAAATTAAACAGAGAAATCTGCAATAGTTTCATGCTAGCATTAATGTGAATGACAATACACTTACATTTTGTTTTGCTTAACAGGAAAATAATTTTTGAACTTTAAATAGTACTCAACCCAAACAATATACCTAGCAACATTTACAAATTTGATTTTATCATTATGTATAGCTTTTTTTCTTTTTTATATTTTATTCTTGTGATGTAAGGAGAATCTGTTCGATATTTGTTCATCTCTTCATCTTAAATCTTAATCATATTCTTATGTTGATCCGAAAAAAGTATCACTACTATGACTTCAAACTTTTGGGATTTAGTTATCATGATGGGAAGAGACAACACAACCCAGCCAGGCATTTGCCACTGTATATTAGTCTAAATAAACAATGTTTAACAACGTGGTACTTACTGAAGAGCTAGTCCTAGGAGGCCTTGGCACACTGCTGGCTCGTGAACCCATGCTGAAGAATGATTCAAGATCATTTTCGTTATTTTGTTGCTTCATCCTTGCAGCAGCTGCAGCTCTTTCTCGAGCTTCTGCAGCAGCCCTTTCCCGAGCCTCAGCAGCAGCTCTTTCTACTGCAGCACGTTCTGCTTTAACACGTGCCTCAGCTGCAGCTTTTTCCCGTGCAGCCTTGTCCCTAGCCTCCTTTTCAGCCCTTTCCCTTGCCTCAGCTGCAGCCTTTTCAGCCCTTTCCCTTGCCTCAGCTGCAGCCTTTTCAGCCCTTCCCTTTGCCTCAGCAGCAGCCCTTTCACGGGCTTCAGCTTGTGCTCTCTGAACTGCAGCCCTTTCTGCGCGTTCTCGAGCTTCAGCATTGGCTTTCCCAACAGCTGCCCTCTCAGCCCTTTGGCGAGCTTCAATAGCAGCCCTTTCACGGGCTTCTCTAGTAGCTCTTTCAACAGCTTGTCTTGCCATTTCTCTTTCTCTCTCCCTCTCAAGTCGCTGTCTTTCTTTTTCTTTCTCCTCCCTTTCCTTCTGCTGTCGCTCAAGGTCTAACCTTTCCTGCCTCTCTCTCTCTTCTAGTACAGCTCTGTCATCCTTTTCCATTTGCACAGTTTCTCTGCTTCTAGCAGCCTTTGTACTTTCTCTCTCCCTAACTTCTTTTGCATGCCTAAATTTAGCTTGGGCTTTGTCCATAGCCTCCTTCATAGCTGCAGCAGCAGAGTTCATTTCTATTTCTTCATCAGGAAAACCATTTCCAAGGTCTTCGTCATTAACATGACTTCTGCCCATGGCAAAATCTTCTAGTTCATCAAACGGAGATGTAGAGGATAACTTTGCTGCAGCAGGAGCAGATTTAGGAACCTGAGAAAATCGAGCGGAACTCGGAAATGACAAAAATTCACTATCCTTCTTTCTGGCATTGGTAGTAGAAGTAGATGAACCTGTTCCTGACTTGTGGATATGTACTGGACGTGGAGGAGGTGGTCTTGAAGGTGGCGGAGCAGCAGTTGGTTGAGTAAAAAGGGGAACCTCTGATACTGTTAGCCATATATCATCACTAGATTCCAAATTTTCTTCATATGTTGGAGGCATATCTGCCTGAACATTAGTCTGTCTAAAACCACCATTATCATATGGGGGAGACGTAGACCTGTGGCGTGCTGGTTTATTAGAATTAGATGAGTATGTAGGAACTTCAAATGGAGCTTGATGAAACTCATTCTCCTGTTCAGCATGCATCTTGTTTTGTGAGTGTCTCTCAGGGCTCCTAATATATGATTTCTCAACTGATTCTTTGTCTCTAGTCCAACCAGTGCTTGCATTTGACCTTTGGGGTGGGGAACTGCTACCCTTCCTGTTACTTCTCTCTGATGAGAATGCTGGCACAGATTGTCCAAGTCCATCAAAGGGATCAATATCATCATAAAGTACACCATTTGAATTTGATGATCTATCATTTTTTGTGCTTCTTGAACTGCTAGGTTTACTAATTTCTTCCAACGGGTCAGTAAAGTGGCCTGATGTAGAATCCACTGGACTAGAAGCTGATTCAAAAACATTGAATGGGTCTTCTGTAGCAGTGGGAGCTGTTTTAGATGCATTGATTGTAGGTTCTGATGACAAACCAACATCGGGAGTGGACCTGTGAATCAAACCATGTGATTATGAATACATTAACCAATATGAAAGAATAAGGGATTGCTTCATCTCTCTCTATTTTCTACTTTCATTCCCTAGGGTTTTTTATGTAGTAATCAATTAAGACATATAGCAACAAAAATCTTCATAAGACCCTCAACAAAGAAAACGCATTTGTCAAACTCTTCAAGTAAGTCAGTAACAACGAAAATAAAATGATCATCGTCTGATTCCTAGATAAAATGCATTGCATAGCAAAGAAAAATCAATACATTCTATCCCAAAAGTTACTACAACTGAAAGGATAAGCCCTTGAGCACAAAACAAAAACATTGAGCTTAAATACCCATGCTTTCATAATCCCATGTATAAAAAATTTCCAGTATCACTCAAGGTTTCCACTTTCCACCTATAATTATACACTTCAAGAGTGCCACACAAAATTAAACCACTGAAAAAATTCATCTCATTGTTATTCTAAAATGACATGTCACTAACTAGTCCGAAGCTTTTAAACCCTTACCAATGGAAGGGTCTGTTCACTCATCTAAATACATTTGAACATAGGAGAATCAAAACTCCCTGAAACTGCTCTGGCACTTTTTCTGGAAAGGAGACACTACTAGTGCTCAGTCAATTGCACATTAATTCTCAGCATATCTCACTCATCTTGCCAGTTTACTATAGTATCACAGCCTCACATGTTAATTCCAAATACTTGAATAGGCATTTTTCTCTCCCACAGGTCACTAAACCTCATGTCTCACTAGTCACTAGTCACTACACCATCATCCACAAGTTCATATGTTAAAAAATGCACACTAGCACATCAACTAATCAAGTAGAAAAAAGCTTTTCAATATTCGAACGATGCATGAAAACAAGGTCAAAAAAACATACCCATCATTAGAACTCTTACTGCTTCCAAATCCAGGTAACAATTCATCAAAATCTGCCACACCTTTATCCTCCTTCTCCAATCTCCTCCCACTGGAGCTCTTCGAATCTTGCTCCGCCTTTCCGAATCCTCCGAGCAGATCATCGAATGCGCTGCCACCGCTTCCACTCCCTCCGCTGGCACCAGCGAAAACGTCCTCATATGCAGCCTTCGAAGACGACGTCGTGCTCTTCAGGCCAGGTACGCCGTCGAAAATGTCGTCGTCATACACCGGCTTGTCGTAAACCGGCGGCAAATTCACGGACCTGGAGCTGGAGAACATAGAGTCTAGGTTGAAGGCCGCGTCGGAGGTTCCTCGCCCGTCCGATTTGTCTGCGAACCTGGCGGAGCCTCCGAATATGTCGCCGAAGCCGCCGGAATCTTGAGTCTTGTGGTCGGAGAAAAGGGAATCGGTGCCGCCGGAGAAGGAATTGGAGGTTCGAGGTGGCTTGGAACCTAAATCGAAGTTGAGTGAAGAACTGGCGGTTGCGAAATTGGAGGATCCTTTAGATGCGGCCATCGGAGCCGATTTACCTTGGGGTTTGAACCCGAAATCGGTAGCTAAGAGGCCATCGAAATCGTTCATCGCGAAAAGAATTCAAAATTCGAAATCAAATTCAGAGCGAGAAGGATCTGGTAGTGGTGATGGTGGTGGCGGTGGCGAAAGTATCCTCCGAGTAGTGGTGGCGATGGTGGAAGTGGGTGAGGGGGGTGGGGTGAGGTGTGCGAGGATACAGGGAAGGAAATGGTGGAGACTCAACTGTGAAGTGGTTTAACCTTTTTTTTATTTGGTGTGTTAGTTTCTTCTTGTTAGTGCCACTTAGTGGTTAATTGATAATGATTAAGGCTTAATTGATTGTTGCTTATTATTTGGTTTGGTTAGGCTTTGTCTGTTGCTTCTTGACTTTGCTTGTGTGTGATGTTTGTTTCTTCTTCTTCATGGTCATGGCATGAATAAACATTTTCCTTTATTCTTTTCGAATCGAATCATGTTATTTTGGTGTAAAGGACCAGGCAAGCGCTTTTTAATTTAGGAAAATTTTGACATTTTAAGTTTTGAATAAATATATTTATGACGAAATTTAAATACAAAAAATTCTTTGACTTTTATAAATGGAGAATAATTTTATCTTTTTATCCATTTATCTCTCACAAATTAAACGAAACTGATTGACATTGTTTAAACAGTATTTAGGTGTCCGTTACATTGCCATACTAAAAAAAAAGCTAAAGTTTGTAGGATAAAAAAGTCTCCAAACATAAAAATGACGTCATTGTGAATGTAATAAAATTATGGTATAGATTGCTTCAGAAAACTCAATTTAAATTTCATTAAGGCTAACATTCACAATGAAATCGTTTTTCTGTTTGAAATTTTTTTGTCATGCAAACTTTAATCTCTTTCTAACATGATCTCGTAATAGACATCTAATCACCGTTATAACTATATCAGCTAATTCTATTTGATTTGTGTGAGACAAATAAATATAAAAATAAAATTATCTTCTATTTATAAAAATTATGAATTTTTTTGTATTTAAATTTTATCAAAAATATATTTATCAAAACTCAAAAGCTTAAAAAATTAAGAATCTATCTTTTCTTTTATTTAAATTAAAAATATATATTCTCTAACTTAATTCCGCTTATAGATGACAACAGATCTTTATAGAGGTGGAGACAACCCTCAATCTCTATTTTCATTTTTTAAAACACCTTCCATCACATGTATCTATGATAGGTAACAAATACCCATTATTCATCATATATTTTAATCCCCACAAATATCCGTGCATGTTTGTAAAAGGTAAAAAAAATAAAAATAAAAAATTGAAAAAATAAGAGAAAGAAAAATAATATCACAATTTTCAACAAGTGTCACATATTACAATTTACAAATCACACATCATCTTCGGCCACAATTCATTCCTCAAACACAACTCAAAATGCGATATGATCAGAAAAAAATTTAGTCAAATTGATATCAATAAAAAAATACATAACTTAAACATAAAACTACATCATTAATATTATTGTTTTTGTCTGGGGAACAAGTCGGCTCTCATGACGAACAATTATCAAGCTGTCTTCTTGGATGCTGAATTATCAATTCTGCCAATTCGAGCTTTTCTCTTGACGGGGTGTGAGGTGCGAGCAATGAAAAGGGAGGAGTGTACCTGCAAAAGTACTCCAATGCTTAAGTCAGTATTGTGTTTTAAAAGTCTAGTCTAAAGAGATACTTTACCTTGCTCTATGTATGGTCAGATCTTCGTCGGTTACACACCGAGCATTTAAGCTCGGTTTGGTGAGGATTGGTAACGCATTCGATTATTGTACCGTTTGGTTGGACGTTAGGATTGTGGGTATCACCTTGCCGAGTTATAACGTATGAGACCGAGTTATAGCTTGTATTCGTAACTGCCATATCACAGCCACCAAGTTTAGCTTGAGAAGATTTTTTAATGAAACAGGTTGAGCTTTTGATGAGTTATGACTCGGTTGAAAGGATTGGATATGGAGCCCCCATATCAACTTACTTCATTAAAATATGTATGTCATGCGACGTGGGGAGTCGTGTCTGTGTTTTATTGATGAGAGAGAAAAAGGTATGAAAAATAAAAGCAGTTTTCATTTCCAATGCAATCGTGGCGTTTGATGTGATTGAGGCAACGGTTGCTGGAACTCAAACATGTTAGTGGTATGGTTAATTTAGTGTTTGGGTTCTAAGGGTGATTTTAATCTGTTTGCCCTTGACCTTTGAGTTTCTAATTCTCAAGAGGATGAGTAAAAGAGGTGCGTATTTTCTCTCTTTTTTGCTTAGTTATCATTCTGCTTTGTCCTTCTTCTTCTTCTTCTGGTTTTTCTTTCTATGTGTGACAATGGATTTTGAAAAAGAGAAGAAAGGCAAGATCGACTGGTCGTATGACTGGATGAGTGATGATGTGAGGTCTCGGGTGTCTTTGTTTGTTGATGAGGCCGCTGTGAAAGAGGTGGATATGTCCAAAATTGTGAGAGTGAGTTCTGGTATTGGTGTTGAGTTGTTGCCTTGTAGTGTTTAGAATTGGGTTTATCATAGGTAGGGGCGGAGCTAGATGAAATATTAGAGGGGGGCCAAAAATATTTACACAATAAAATAAGATTAAAATAAAATTTTAAAGGGGCTAAACTGAAATTTACATATAATTTACATGTAAAAAATTAAAATTAGGGGGGCGATTGTCCCCATTTCTTTATAGGTAGCTCCGCCTCTGATCATAGGGATCAGGGGTTCGAATATTTCTACATGCATAGTTGTGTGAAGAACTTAGAGTGAAGTTTCCATTCACAAACTTTGAATGTCAAGTACTGAAATAGTTAAACTGTGCAGCGTCCCAGCTTCATCCTAATGGATGGGCGTTCTTACGTTGCTTTGAGATTTTGATGGAGTTTCTTGAAGAGCCTCCATCGATAGATTTGTTCTTTTCATTGTTTCAAGTGAAAGGGGGTGGGTTAATCTCAACAGTACCCCTGGATTTGGTATCTTTAAGCTGTATAAGTCCTCGTTTAAGGACTTTAAAGAAATGTATCTCAAGGTTAGGAATGTGGAAAAGGATTTTCCCTTTTATGTGGATGAGGATTTGGCTGAGAGGTTTCCTCTATGGTGGTGTTCGGAGCCTCAGAATATACTCGGGCTTGAGATTATTATCCCGAGGAATGTGTGCCTGATTGAATTTCTGGTTGAAAATATTGATCGTAAGGATTTGATCTCCATGTTTGAGTTGCTCAAATGGGAGGAGAATAAAGAAGCTGTGGTAGAGTATATGGGTGAGTTGGAGGTTTGATTTATTTGCTTTTTGATTTGTGAAAAGATTTCTGATGCGTTATTGTTTGTCTTGTAGGTGGTAAATATCCTGGGGTCTCGGCTGCCTCTCTAAGAACTCGGTTTAAAAAGAAAAACTTGGAGAAGGAGGTATCTTCGTCAAATCGTGAAAAAGGCCCTGTGGCTGGCGAGGTTAGCCAGCCTGGCCCGAGGCGTAGGAAAGTGATTCTTAAGAAAAGGAAATCAGACGTGGTGGAGTTGTCTAAAGATTCTAGTGAAAGAGATAAGGGTGTCCCTGTAGAAGAAATTCAAGCTTTTATAATAAACCAGAAGAAGCTTCATGAATTGTCCGAGCAGAGTGAAGGTTTGTCGGTGTGGGGGAAGGATTATCCTTATATGGCTGTAGCGGACGAGTTTTGTCAATCCTCGGCCGATGTATCTCTGGCTAACGAGGTTGGTGAAATTGCTATTGGGCAATATATGCAGGTAAGGTTGGACTTGTAATTTTAATATTTATTATATTTTTTGTAGTAGAATGTGTATATATATAATTTTGCTGATTTTGTGGCTTGTAGGTGGTTGGTTTGTGACTGACAAGTTTAGGTCGTAGTCAAGAGGTAAAACATAAGAAAGTAACAGTTGAAAAAGATGATTGTATTTTATTAAAGGAAGAATTGGCTGAGAATAAAGTTACTGTGGCTGAGAATAAAGTTACTGTGGCTGAGCTACGGACTAAATTGGCTGATACTGAGAAACAGCTAAAAGAAACAAAATATAATTATTCTAAGGATGTGGAGGATTTAAAGAAGAAGAAGGCTGATTTGGCAAGTATGAAAACCCGACTGATTGAAGTTACTGCTCAACTGAAAGAAATGGAAAAGAATAAGGGAGATGAAATTTTGGACTTATTTGTGGAGGGTTTTGAGAGAGCATCTCTACAGGTTAAGTTCCTGGCGCCTGAAGTAGATCTGTCTGAGATGGATCCTGGTAAGATCATCCGGGATGGGAAGATGGTCGAAGATGATGGTGTTACCGAGGATGAAGCTGAAAATGTTTAACGTTTTATGAAAGGCTATTTTGTTTTTTGTGATGCTCTGTTTGTTGGAGCTTTTTTATCTTTTCAAGATGTATTTTGTGACTGCAGCCCGAAAGGGTAAAACATTTTGATTATGGTGATGGAATGTTTAGTTTTTTGATAAACTTGTTTGTTGATGTTTGTTTAGAGAATATGTTTGCACCTCTTTGTTTTTGAGATATTGGGAAAGCGTTTGATTCACTGATAGGAATTTCTGTTCAAGATATTCCTTGTTTGAATGAATTGATTGCCGACCATGGGCGAGTTGGAGTTTGTATAATCGGAAACGCTTTGTTTTGTGAATTGAGATTAGATTGATAAATAATGAAGTTAGTAGATATTTAATTTGAGAAATTGAAACAAACTTTTGATCATATACAATTAATTTGGTAAACCTTTGGATACAAATGTGCAGGTAGGCTAGCCTCGTTAAAACCTCTCTAAGTAAAACCCTTTTGAAAAAAATCTTGGCAGTAGGAAAAAGAGTACAAGCCTGTCCCTGACTTTCAACTATAAAACTTCTTTAAGGATGAAATATTCCAGGTGTTAGGTAGAGTTGTACCATTTACTGATTCTAGTTTGTAGGCTCCATTGCCGAGGACTTCTATAATTCGGTATGGTCCGTCCCAATTTGCGGCAAGTTTTCCATGTGATGATGGCTTCCGAGCAGTTTCTGTCCTTCGAAGTACTAAGTCTCCTTTCTGAATGAGTGGATTTTGACCGACTTATTATGTCGCCGAGCTATGACTTGTTGTGCTGCGCGTTGTCGGAGTGTTGTAATATCCCTTATTTTCTCGATGATATCTAACTCGGCTCGCTGAGCTTCGTCGTGGTCAGTGACTTGAGTTCTGATGGAATTTTGCGAAATCTCCAATGGTATCATGGCCTCAGAGCCATACACAAGTCGGAATGGGGTCTCTTTTGTTGATGATTGTGGTGTGGTATTATATCCCCAAAGGATTTTCGGTATAAGCTCGGCCCAAAGTCCTTTAGCGTCATCTAACATTTTCTTTAGTGCGTGCAATATCACCTTATTTGCTGCTTCTGCCAATCTGTTTGTTTGAGGATGTTCAACGGAGGCGAAGTGATGTGTGATTTTAAGGTTCTGCAAAAAAGATTTAAATTTCTGATCGAAAAACTGGCGACCATTGTCAGTAATGATATGTCTAGGAATGCCAAACGGCAAATAATAATTTTCCATACGAAAGAGATTATTTGCTGGGATGTAATATTAGCTAAACGTTGGGCTTCAACCAACTTTGAAAAATAATCAATTGCAACGACGAGAAATTTTACCTGTCCCGGTGCCATTGGGAATGGACCGAGGATATCGAGGCCCCAGTGGTTGAAGGGCCAACTGACGTCGGAGTGATGTAGATGCTCGGCTAGAATGTGTATGAGCGTTGCGTGCTTCTGACAGTTGTCACATGTCCGAGCCTTATTGTGACTATCTTGTTTTAAGGCAGGCCAAAATAAACCGGCACGGAGGATTTTTGAAGCTAAACTTCGAGCTCCAATATGTGTTCCACAGATTCCTATTAATTATTAGTAATAAATTAAACTCTTTCACATGAAAATAATAACTAAAAATCCTATTATTTAATTTTTTTTATCTACGGAGACCCTAGTCTTCTTAGTCGACGGAGACTTTTGTCCCCTACAATATTTTGTAAAAGTAGTTTGATTCTATAAATCTTTTGTGCCATAATTTATAATGTTAGGACAAAACCGACGTAATTTTAAAAGATTTATATTTCCGTAATGTAATTACAGGTAAAAAAACTAGTGTATATATATGTATATATAACAAATTTGTTTAACAGCCGTGATCATTGCTCGTCCTATAGATCTTTTCTCTAACCATTTGTCTCATTCTTAACCCCATTTAATTCTTTAATCATTAATTCACCAAACATCAATCTTTTTTTTCAATAATATGCAACATACCGATCAAACATACGACCCAACAATAAGCCACCCAATTATTATGAAAAGTACATGAGTTCTAATTAATTTTAAAATCAAAGTCTCATAACTAATAACTTTGATTTAATTTTTTTGGTAAATAATTTTCTAAAAATAAAATCATAATTAAGTATAATAATTCATAAATAACTCGTTATTTAATTTTTAAAAATCTGGAACCTTACATTCTATCCCACTTACAAAAATTTTTACCTTCGAAAATTAATGTAAAATATAAAATATTACATAGTTTATCACTTTACTAAAACATGAGGAAGAAACATATAATATGGTGCAATTTAACAAAAATGTACATATGTGATTAGATGCGTCAAGAAGAGTGTCAAATCGCATATTAAAAAATCCGAATCAAAGAATTTCGACAGAAAAAAAAAAGATGGTGTCTTAGGTTGAAACAGGTTCAAGCTGAATAAAAGAAGACAGAGTTCACAAACGATGGCAACTAAAACCTATGAAAGAAAGTGAATGCAAGACATGAAACAAAAGAACCAATTGCATTTCAAGAAAAGGCAGGGAAAGAAGAAATTTCAAGATGAATAATAGAAGAATAAACGATTCATAAGATCGCGTGACATGAACTAAGTGCATTCGTCAATTGAAACCAATCGAAGAAGAATACCTAATGTTTTCAAACCTTGTAATTCGCCTAACCTATCACTCACAAGGCTAACAGAATACCATGAAATATGCACGGTAGACTAACAGAGTTAAATCAGTAGACAGTCATGTGCATAAGGCTTTAACTCTTGTCATTTAGACAAGATCTACAACATGATAGATGCTCAGAGTATACAATTGAAGCATAGTCAATTTATTCTTCATGCTCTACAGAAAAGACTGTTTTGATGCCATAATGTAACACCCTCACCACCAGAATGTCACGCTTCTGGCTGCGCCACTCTGATAACGAGGATATCACGATGACTTCTATATACAATATTAAGTAGGAGCCTTTACCAGAATATCCTTATTGACTTTCCTTAAAAAACTGGAAATATTTTTCTTTTATACGTACAAACATGCATATATATATATATATATATATATATATCATCATACTTTACATTCATAAGAATATCTTATACAAGTAAGATACAAATATTACATACATATATAATTACAACTCTATCCCTCTTTACAAGATATAGCGAAAATGACGAGGAAAAATATCTAAGATATTAAAACAGACAAAGTAAAACTAGATACTCAGTAAAATTTTCATAGGTTTTTTCGTCCATTTTTTGAAAAAGATAATCTTGTAGCTTGTAAGGGGTGAGAATCTAACCACACGATCTAAATTGAAGGGTTTCAGAATTGTTATAAAAGGATATATATATATATATATATATATATATATATATATATATATATATAAAGCAAATTCGTTTAACAACATTAATAATTGCTTGTCCTATGAATCCTTTCTCTGACCATTTGTTTCATTCTTCATTCCATCTAGTTCTTTAATCATTAATTCACTAAACATCAATCTTTTTTCCAATAATATGTAACATACTAATCAAACATACGAACCAGTAATATGCCACTTAATTATTATAAAAATTATATGATTTCTAATTAATTTTAAATTTAAAGTCTTATAACTTTAATTTAATTTTTTTAGTAAATAATTTTTTAAAAATAAAATCATAATTAAGTATAATAATTCACAAATAATTTATTATTTAATTTCTAAAAATTTGATACCTTATAAAAATTAAATTAGATTAGCCAGTTCAACCAAAAAATTGGTGAATCAAACCCCAAATCGTTTGGGTTGACTCTATAATCGTTTCCACTTGAAAATCGGTGAAATTGATCGTATTCAATCCGCTCGGGTTATGCACTACGTATTTTTAGAAGAATGGCAATACTACCTAAATTTGCAGGGACTTATTCGTTATTCTCTTTAGTGCAAGTTGGATTTTTAGTGGGATGAATAATGTCCACTTGGATATATATAAAATATATATAAATATATAATTTTAATATTTAATATATATAATATATATAAAATAATTAATAATATTGATTTTATTTTTTTCGTAAAGAATGAGAAGAAGAGAAAGTGTGGCTACTGAAATTTTTGATCGGCTTCAATTTTGACCCCTAAATTTATAGTTACCCAATTAATACCCTCAAATATTAGATTGTGTCACAGGTTTACCCCTGTAACTATCTCCGTTAACGGAGATCTGATGTAGCACGTTAAGTTGACAAAGTGTGTATCCACGTGGCACCCAACTTACCAAAATGGATGTGTAATGAGTGAATGACGTGGCAAAAGTTGAATGAACTCAATTTCTCCAGCAAAGTCTTGAACATATTGGGAAAAAAGGGTTGCAAATTGAGTTCATTCAACTTTTGCGCATCATTCACTCATCACACATCCATTATAGTAAGTTGGATGCCACGTGGACTGTCAACTTAACGTGCCACATCAGATCTCCGTTAACGGAGATAGCTACGGGAGTAAGCGTGGGGCACAATCCAATATTTGAGGGTGTTAATTGGGTAACTATAAATTTGGGAGTCGAAATTGAAGCCGGTCGAAAATTTTAGGGGCCAAAATGGGTTTCAACTCCGTGTAAAGGACTATGTATAATTTTTAATATTTATTTTAACTTAACATTTATTTTTAAATTAATTATATTTTTAATTATGTATAATTTTTAATATAAATATAAATTTTATTAAATATATACAAATAAAAAAATCTAATATTTTTATTAATTATAACATACTTCTTTTTAGAATATTTACTAATATTTTTTTAATAAATACATATGGTATATAATAATATAATAAATATAAATTAATTAATTAATTATTAAATTAAAAGTTTTTATTATAAAAAATATTAAAATTGTATATAATTATTTAATAATAATCAGATTAATCCATTTAATTAATAATTTAACAGTTAAACTAATAATTTAGTAACACAATATTTTAACCGGATCAACTACCACTTCCATTTTGATAAGTATGACTATTACTATGGAAAATTTTGCATACTTTTAGAAAATATTATTATTATTTGTGTAGACAACCATTATTTTAAAAATAAATTAATGATATATTTTAAACATGTTTTAAGTTTATAGTTTTCCTTTCCCTTAAATGTCTCATTATATGAGGTCGGAAGTACCCTGCTTTTGTCAATCTGACTTTATGTTATGTCAGAGCAGAGGACACGGAAAATCGGGGCTAATAGATTTAGTGGATCATGAAATCTTTGGTGAGCCATCATTGCCATTTGCCAATTATTTCCATTTCATAATGGACCTCAAGTTGGAAATAATTTCATTTTAAATAGGTTGCCAAAGTAATTGGGGTTAATTCTAGTTTTCTATCAATTCTAAATCAACCTAAATTTCAACTCATATATGAAATAAAATAGTCAATTTAATCTTTAAAAATTGACTTGTAACTTAATTTGGTATGTTGAAATTTTATCTGACCTAATTTACTTTTTATTTAATTTTTCTATTATTAACGAACTTTTAATTTAGATTGACGAGTGTTATACTAGATTCATAAAAATGATATTGTTTTCGTTTTCGTTTTGGTAGTGAATAATGCTAAAAATGACATATGAGACAACCTATTTATACACAATATTAAATTTAAAAAATTAAATTGGATCAAAAGAAACTGAATGGTAAAAATGAAATCTTTGCTCCATACATTCTTGCTTTAAATGCATTCTATATTCCCTTATTGAAAGGGCATTCATAAATCCTCTATAAATAATATTCAACGAAACCTCAATACTTATTGTTTAGAATTCTAAGAATTAATAATTTTGATTTATCCTCTGATCAATTACAGTAGGTAAATCCCTTCTTGGTTAAAAAAATTAAATTCCTTGTCTTAAAGCTAAATATATTTTTTGTTCTTAGAAGAAATTTTCAAAAAAAAAAAAAAAATACCGAAAATTTTAGTTGATAAGAAGAAAAAGAATATAAAGGGTATATATGTTGCCTAAGTTTAGCATTGAATATTCTCGCATAATAATTAGGTAAGATAATCATTAGCAATTCAATATCCAAATAAATAAGCGAAAGTCACATAAAAATTAAAATTATAGTAATTGCACGTAATTTAAATTTATATTAAGAATCAAATTTATTAAAAATAATAAACAATACAAAAAGGAAGAGGCGAACAACATTGATGAATGGATTAAATATTTCCTCAGAGCATATTGGTCTTGTCTCTTGGACCAAACCTTATTCAAATTAATTTTAAAATTTTATTGAAAAATTAATCTTGAAGCATAATATATTTTTGTAACCATTTTACTAGGTCAGGTCACAAACCAAATTCATTAATTTTTTTTTCCCTTAATAGAATACCTAACTTTGAAGAAGTCACAAACTCAGTCAACAACTACTTGGATGTCTTCATCTTCTCAACTTGCTAGTTTCTCTGCTAAAGTATTGTTTTCTTCCTTCTCCTTATAAGTTTAAAAGTTAAAAATTCATTCAAAATTTAACTGAAATTAAATTGAATATAATAAAATAATGAGAGTATTTTTGTTAATAAAATAATAAGCAAAGGCTCAGCACCACAAAACACCATGAAATAAGATTTCCAAACTAGGATCATTAAAGTGCATCCTAGCTAATTGATAATAATATATAGAGAAAACCCTGTCAAAAATAATAATAACAATGATAATATATAGAGAGAAGAGGGGAAGAACATGTAACATTCTTCATAACAGAAAAAAATAATTTACATCTTACAATCATGATGCTGAAAGCTAAGTTACTATACTACCAGTAGTAGTGGTCGTAGCGGTGGTGGTCTCGGTTGTGATGGCGGCAGAAGCTAATTGACTCTTATGGTTTGATGAGGCAAAACGACACCAAGAGGAAGCATCATTGTTGCATAATGCAAATTTGTTATGTCAAACTCGGATCCGTTTGACATCGCTTTCCGGAACACTCATGTCGAGCCTATCCCCCCTGACTAAGCCAGAGGTTTGTCCTGAGACCTGCCAAATCATATAAGCCAACAAAACTAATCAGCATTTGCAATCTTTGCATGAAATGCATACCTCTTATATTCTCAACCCTAAGGTTGCGTTTGTTTACAGGACAGGACACTGAAACAGAGACACAGAGATACAAAATAGTATTTGACAGATGAGACATGGACGACACTGAATTAGTGTATTTTGTGACCATCCTGACAGGAAGGACATAAAAACACTAACAAGGGACAACTTGTTTTTCATTTTTTCTTTCATTATTCTTCTTAATTTTTTATAATTATATTTTTCTTCTCAAATTTTTGAATGAAAAAAATAAGAATAAATTAAATTTTCATAATTTGTTCTAATTTATCACCAAACAGAATACAAGAACACAAAATTTTGTATCTCTGTTCATTATGTCTTGTTCTCCGTATCTTGTCTTGTCTTGTTCTCAGAAACAAACGCAGCCTAAGGGTCTATTTCGTTTTAAAAAAGCTTTGTTTTCATTTTCAACCTTTTCTATTTTCAAATTTTCATGAAGAAAAGTGACACAGTAAACACTATACCAAACAGAAAATAAAAGCATAAACCAAACAGACCCTAAACTTCTTAGAACACAGACAGTTCTCACATGACGAAACATTTTTTTTATATTTTCATTTAATAATTTCTAGATTCTTTAGTCTATAAAGAAAAATTTAAAGTATTTCCAAACATATTTTGAGTCAACCTTTGGTCCTTCAATGAAGTATTAACAAATCATGTGGTTATTGCCATAGCAAATATACTTACATTTTCATCGGGAACAACCGCATATCTCTCGGATAGCGAGGCAAAATGTTTCCCTGTTTGTGGGAAACACGAAAACGTAAACCATCAGCCATGATGCCGAAAGTATAAACAAAATAGAAAAAGAACAAAACTTAAATAGACTATTCTAAGTTACTCTATTGAATTGCATAATATCAACACCAGCATGAAAACAAAGGAGAATATCACTGATACACAGAATAAAGCACCTGATAGTGGATCAGTATTCGAGGATGCAATATTCTGCCCAGAAGATCCCTCAACACTCAATGCTTCAATAATCTTCGGAGAATTCCTGCATGTACCAAAAATTGAATGATGAACCAAAGACTAATAACTAGATTCAGCCATTACTTAAAGAGATAAATCAATAACATAAAAGTGAATGTCTCCTTAACAGTCTGAACGAAATTTATTCAGGATGAAACATGCAATTACCGGTCTACGGTTTCCCCGTGACCAAGTTGGCCATTTGTGCCTCGTCCCCAAGAATATACGTTTTGTCTTTCAGTAACAGCAATTGTGTGTCTCCACCCACATGAGATCTGAATTACTTTCTGTCAAATCAAATAAACACATGCAGAACGAAGAGTAAATTAACATTGATCATCCTTTGAAGAATAGTTGGATATAGTCAAAAAGTTCCACACGCACACAAAAAGTCATTGTGTTGCACTTTCAAATTACCTGATCTTCGGGGAACTTCACTTGCACAGGAGAGCAGCGATCAGCATTATCCCCAACTCCAACTTGTCCAAACTGCCATTGATAGAGAAATAGGTAAAAGTTTTCCAAACAAGCGGCATAGAATGAACAACTTGTAATGGTATCGATAATGAATAGAAGTCTTGCATTAAATCATTTCTTTGAAAACTAATGCATATTTAGTTCTCGGCACAAGTTCATGTGCATTCTTTATCAATCAGATTGTTATCATCTGTTGTGCTCACAAGTCAACATGTATTTCATGTTGATATTATACAAACCTTATTCCATCCCCATCCGTAAAGTATTCCACTACAGGTGAGTGCCATGCTATGCCTCCAACCACCTGAAACCTGAAAGAAGTCAAAGCAAAGTTCAGGGAGAAATTCAACAATAGTCAAAATGCCACTCTTTGGTGACCTAAATTGGCATTGAGTCATAGATGCAGCACCCGAATCGGCAGGGGCGGAGCCAGGTGGTAGGAAAGGGGGGCGATGGCCCCCCCTAATTTTAATTTTTTACATGTAAATTATATGTAAATTTCAGTTTAGCCCCCTCTAAAATTTTATTTTAGTCTTAGTTTATTGTATAAATATTTTTGACCCCCCTCTAATATTTTATCTAGCTCCGCCCCTGCGAATCGGTGTTGGTTTGCTTAATGTTGTTGGCATGCATCATGTTAAAATTAAAAGTCAACAGAAGCAGACAGATGAGAATCTTCACAAAGATGCAAACTTAAATGGTCCCCAGATCAGAAAGATCCAAACTTTAACTTCAATTTGCATGTGGATAGGTGAAAAAGCTGAAAATCTGATGCATAGACCTTATCATAGAGATATAAACTCAGCATAAAATTGAAGGACCACCTGATAAATTGTCATGTCACTCATGGATTGAAGCTTGTGAGGCACAAGATGATCCTCATTGTCTCCATGTCCAAGCTGGCCATATTTGCTCCACCCGTATGTGTATAATCCACCAGAGGATGCAACACATATAGTATGCCGCCAGCCGCAAGCAACCATGATCATCTTTTCGGATTGCAACTTTAAACAAGCAAGCATCCGGCAACAGAGGCCATGATAGAGAAAATATCTCATCATTAGTATGCATGCACAACAATGACTTAAAATATATTAATGAAGTGTATGGATGTTGACAGTTATGACACACAGAAATCAGAAGTTAATAATACCTTGAAATGGCTTCCATTAAAGTAAGTGTTTTGCTTAGGGGGCAAGTTAAAGATACCAAAAGGAGTAAACTTTCAAGCTTATACTTTATTCAATGCATTAAAAGTTCAAATATTTTAAATCTCCAAGATAACCCTTCTTTTAAATCCTTAACTAATGCCCAAGGGGCACTGGCTAGTTAAAGACTTAATGTAACAAGAAAATCAAACTTTCTAGTAAATCAGGCAACAAAGAGGTTGCATGTCTTTCAAATTCAACTGATATAATCACTGTCTAATCTGTAAAGGTAAGAAGAAAACAGTTTGAGACTTACATCAGCATCAGAAACTTTTTCAGGGATCAGGCGATCATTTCTGTCCCCCAATCCCAAATTTCCGTATCGGCCCCAACCCCAACCATATAGTTCTCCATCTTCAGTAATGGCTACACTATGTTCTGCCCCAGCAGCAACCATTTTGATAGGTACTCCCTACAACAATAAAATATTACGAGTGCATGAATAATTAATGTAATAATTATTTTGATACATACTATGATTTTATGTTCAGTGTCCAATTAATGGAATAATGGAATAATATATTTACCAGTTATGTGAAGGTCAATACCAATGAGGATTGATCAATGAAATCTATCTTCTTTTCTTTCATAGCAAATTGAAAGTAAATGAAATTGAAAGAGCTCAACTACCAAGCTAAATTATTGAATCCATCATATGCTATTGCCAAACTCTGCATTTTATTTTAGACAAAACCCACCTCTTTTTTCTTCTAAATCTACATGGACACACCATACTAGGTAATTTTGTAATTTTTTTATCAGTGTTAAAATAAGAGAGAATATTACACAGGTGAGAGAGAATTTCAAATATAACATTTAATGTAGATCAAATAAGGTATGTAATATACTCACTTTCTTTCACTACTAAATAAGGACAGAGGAGAGGGGAATGGATTTTTGTCCTAAAAATTGTTGAGATTGATAATGTAAATGGTAAAAGTAACTTTCATCCTGTATTCAGATTCAATCGAGTATTATTTATCATAGAAAACTTTGATGAATGCTAAAAGAATACCTGAAATGTTTGAATCTTTTGTGGCACAAGAGAGTCTTCTGTGGTGCCAAGTCCAAGTTGACCATTTTGATTCCGTCCCCAACTTCAATGAGAAGAAATAGAGGAGAAAATGTACAAAGGACAAATTCAGATGAATTTCAAATGAAACAACTAACATACAGGAGTAACACTTCCATCAAGGAGTATGTTTACAAACAATAAATGAAGGGCCCCTTGACCCTTACGGTAATAAAAAAAAGGAGGCAGCCCGATGCAATGCATCCAGCATTATGCAGGGTCCGGAGAAGGGCCGTGCTCAAAGAATATGATGCAAATAGCCTAACCTGATACATGCATCAGTGGCTGATTCTACGACTTGAATCTATAACCTTGAAGTCACACAGAACAATTCAACCGTTTCTCCAAGGCTCCCCTTCTCTTCCATTATTTATTTTTGAGTAAAGCGTCAATTTTGTCCTTGAAAGATCACCCATTCTTCAAATTGATCATAAAAAAAATTTAAGCAAATTTGTCCTTGAAAGATTTTAAGTTGGTCACATTAGTCCTTCCATCACTTCTGCTGCTCATGGCAACAAAGTTTACTGATATAATACGTTAAATGACACCATAATACACACCTGACAGTTCTAATTGGCTGCTAAATTTATGAAACTAAATCAAATCAATCCAAATTGAGAGATTTCAATGCCTTAAAGTCCCCCTCAATTTGGGGTTGATTTGATCTAATTGCATAAACTTATCATGTTAGCCGCCAATTAGGACTACCAAGTGTGTGCTGTGGTCAGTGTGGTGCCACTTAACATGCCATATCCGCAAATTTTGACGCTGTTAGCAACGGAAGAACTAATGTGACAATCTTAAAATCTTTGAAGGACGAATTTGATTAAAAAAATCTTTCGGGGACCAATTTAGAGAAGTAGTGATCTTTCAGGGACAAATTTGACCATTTACTCTTTATTTTTTTAATAATAATAAAGCAATAACAATTTCTATATCCATTGATACCTTTAAAATTGAGTGTCCATTGCAAATTGAAGTTTAGGTTGTAAGAGTGTTGAAAGAAAACTAGACACAAGAACAATGGCCAAGGTAGTAAAACTAATTAAAAAAATGGAGTATTGAGTCTTTTTAACAAAATCATTATAAGATAATGTCCAGCGAAGACAAGTGAGCTAAATCAAAACAATCTCCTTCCCTTCCAGTGTCAAAGATCCACTTCAACTCTTCTTTTGACAAACAGAGAAGAGATGAAATATTGACATTAAAATATCAGGTCCAAGAATTAGTTTAGTTTACAAATCTCCAAGATTACATTATCAGTTTCTACTTTCTATAATATTAAGTCAATTTAGCATCTCAATCTTTAACGATGCAAGAACAGTAATTAGTAAGAGGAAGTTTAGAAAAGTCAGAATAGTGAATGCTTAGGAACTACAAACCTCTGCACCTCCCCTTCCATAGTAACTGCCAAACAATGGCTATCGCCACAAGCAATTTGCTTTATCTTGTGACCTCGTAATGCTGTAATCGGATGAGGAATAAACAAGTCACTGGAATTACCATGACCTAACCTTCCAAAGTCACCCCTGAAAAAACAGAACTTAAATCACTTTTTTATATGTGAATGAAGATGTTTCAGGAAAGGCATGGCGATCGAAAATCCACATGATTAGTTACACACAATCCAACATAAGACGTCCAGTATCTACTGCCACATAAATCAAACCTGGACTTGCCATTCATACGTACAATAGAAAAAGTGTTCATTAATAAGAAGACCAAGAAAATGACAAATGCTAGTCCTAAACATCTAGATAGATAAGGATGAGAGCTGAGATATAGCCAAGAAAGAACACTGATAGTTAATCCTGATATCCCCCTCTCCAAAAACCCCGACATATTAGTTAGAACTAAGTGTCTAGATGTAATATAGAAAGTTTTCAAGCAACAAAACTCGTGCGTGGTAATTGTCTTAGAACAAAAATAAGACATTGAAAGATAGAAACTTGTTTGGAGAAGAGGACATATAAATGTTAGTCTTTTGACAAAATCTTACCCATTTCCACCCACTCAAGAATTAGACAGTGGAGAAATGAATAAAAACGCAAATTATCTTTACTGACTCTATTCAGTGTCTCTATATCTTTTTTCCTGAAACACCTTTTGTAATGAACTGAAGCTCCTATAATGGCTAATGATAAGTACCATCAAATCACCTAATTGAACCCAAATTTAACACTACATCAGTATACAGATAAACTTGTTCGGTCCCATTTCAAATTGGCAAGTACAAGAGTGTCAAATATACCAAAAAAACATTTTTTTTGGGGGGGGGAGTTAACTTTCAACAAAAATAAATAAATAAATAAAAGCTTAGAGATTTAGAACAAACCATCCCCAACTATACACTTCCCCTTGAGACTTTGAATATGCAATAGTATGATCAGCTCCACATATAATAGAGGTTATTTCTTGGCCATCCAATGCACTGAGCTGTGTAGGCAAAAGCCTATCCTCAGAGTCACCATGTCCTAATTGCCCATCCTCTCCTCTTCCCCAAGAGCAAACAACATTCTCAGCTATGGGGGAAAAAAAAGTAAATTATATTTAAAAAAAAAATGGTCAACAGCAACATCAGATCAGAATCAATCAACCAACCCCAACACACCAAAAAAAAAAAAAAAAAAGACAATTTAACAAAAGGGCAGAGAAGAGTGGCGTTAAAAAACATTTGCCATATTAATGGGGTCTCAAGTACTTTTTTCAATATTTTATGAGATTAAATTAGGAAAGAACTGATTACTTTTTTATTATTTTTTAACTTCTTTCAGTCTTTGAAGGATGTTTAAGAATGATTCTAAAATCATGTGCTTTACAAGAAATGATTTTCCCTCTTAATTAATTAATCACTCCATAAGTCTCTTACTTAAATAGGAAATATTACTAATTTCAAAACATTAATTATATCAACCTCTTCCTTTGTACATATCATTACCCTTGCTAGTTGCTACTACGTTAAGGGGTGTCAAGTTTTTTCACCAAAGATACATTTCTCAGTACCCAAAAGAAAGATTGTTAAGAAACAGAAGGGAATGAAGTGATCTTACAGAGAAGAGCAACGGTGTGGCTGGCACCAGCGGAAATGAGAAGAACACGGTGCGGTGAAGGTGCAGGTGCAGGTTCACCTGAGCCTTCTATATCCATTGTTTGAGAAATCACAAAACGAATGGAAGAGAATTAAAAAGAGTGCGAGTGAGAGAGAGTGAGTGAGATATCAGGAGCTATGTTGATTAAGATGGGACAAGAGAAGTGAATGAATGAATCAGAGGTTTGAAGGACAACGAATGAATGAACGAGAGAGAGAAAAAAAAATTGGGAGAATTAGGGTGAAATTGGGAAAATGGGTTCAGAAAGAAAAGAAGAGCATTGAATGTGTGAGGGACCCAATCAAAGCTGTGAGACTAAAGGCTACCAACCATTTTTTCCTCTTCTCTCGCTCCTTCATCATCAATTCATCATCAACATCATCACCATGCTAATTGTAATTGCTATATGAACCCTTTCTTTCTAATGTACCATGTGGTCACCACTCTCTGTCACTCTTCACCTACACTCGCTTGTTTTTCTTCCAATCCAAATTGCTTTTTTTTTTTTTTTCATTACATCCAAGCTAATTTACCGAACCATGCAAATTATGGAACAAACAAACCAAAGCAGTCTATCCGTAATTAAATTAAGATTATGAGTAAATACCACATCCGTACCCATTTTCACGAGCGACAACTAAATTAGTTAGAGACGTGCTAGCTAGACATTTTCTGTTACTAATTAATGAAAAAGACGATGAAAGATCTGTGTTGTCTCACACAAACAAAGTTGGAATCAAAATATTTTTTTTATTGCTAAGCAATTGCATTGTATATTGTGATAATTGACAAAAATCAAGTTGCATCTTTATTGTAAGATTTTGATGAATACCATTCTTAAAATTATTTTAACTTAAAAGTTTTTAATTTTTTTAATAAATATATTAAAAATATTGGAAAACTCTTTTTAAGCAATAAGTCCAATAATTTTGGATCAATTTGAACTAGCATTTGATTAATGTTTACACAGAGCTTATATTTATACAAAAACACTAATAAAACTTTGGGCAAAAAACACAAATAAGCCAATGGAGGAAGCAAATTACATGAATCAGCCAAAATGAAAATCGCTTCACGAATCAACCAAAGCACATTACTATGTAATTCGAACTAGTTGGATTCGAACTACATTAACACATAATCCGAACCAGTCTAACTCGAATTATGAAGGAACACGTGATTTATATAATTCGAATCTACATGGTTCGAACAATCAAGGAGCATAATTCGAACCTAGTTGGTTCGAATTACTCAAAATTTCCCTCAAATAGTAATTCGAACGGGGTTGGTTCGAATTACATAGATTTCGGCTATATAAGGAGTTCGAATCAGCCTTATTCGAATCACTTTTTCATTCTCATACCCCACCAAATCCCAGAGAAAACGACCCAGATTCGAGCCGACAAAGACTCGAACAGAATACTCAACCGATGGGGGACGATCCGGAAAGGCTATATCGGTTGGATGGAGTTGCTCATATAGTCGAGGTCATCAACGACGAGGTTAATAGATAGAAAAATTTGTGCTAGCGGTTTATCTGAGTTAGTGGTTTTGCATGCAGTTTTAGTGGCGGTTTAAGTTAGCGATTTATCCTAGTGAAATTTCAAGTGGTTTATTTTAGAGGTTCTGCATGCGGTTTAGTTGGTGGTTTATGTTAGTAGTTTTTATTAGTGGTTTTTGTTAGTGGTTTTGTATGCTATTTTGTTGATGGTTTATGTTGGCGGTTTATTTTGGTGGTATTGAAAGTGGTTTATTATGTGATTTTGTGTGCGGTTTATGATAGTGGTTTTGCATGTGGTTTTTGTAAGTGGATTTGTATGCAGTTTATGTTAGCGGTTTAAGCATGTGGTTTTGTTGGCGGTTTAGGTTAGGAGTTTTTAGTAGTGGTTTATGTTAGTACTTTTGTATGCGGTTTGTTGTTGATTTATTTTGGCGGTTTATTTTGGTGGTATTGGAAGTGGTTTACTATGTGGTTTCGTAAGCGATTTATGATAGTGCTTTTGTATGTGTTTTTCATAAGTGGATTTGTATGTGGTTTATGTTAGCGATTTGAGCATGTGATTTTGCTACTGGTTTGTTATATTGGTTTTGCATGTAGATTCTGTTAGTGGTTTTCATAAGTGGTTTCCGGTGTTAGTTATTTTTGTCACTGGCTTTCTAAGTGGTTCTAATAATGCCGTCCATATAATGCGCAACCACAGCGATGCATCAGGAGCATGCGGCGGCAGCAGGGCATGCGACTCGATGAGCGGTATGTTCTGTACTTGTAGATGGCCGGATTATACCATCTTGCGAGGCTGAACGATAGATGGTTCCGGCTAGATGAGCCCCTTGTCAGTGCCTTCGTTGAGCGGTGACGTCCGGAGACGCACACCTTCCATATGTCGTTCGGAGAGTGCACGATCACACTTCAGGACGTGGCGTACCAGTTGGGGTTGCCAGTGGACGGGCGTTATGTCAGCGGTTGCCTTACAGATTTCCAGGTATACATTTAGGGTGGCCGTCCAGCTTGGGTGTGGTTCTAAGAGTTGCTTGGAGTGATTCCTCCTCCGAGCCAGGTTCAGAAGTTCGCAGTAAACTGCACCTGGTTCGAGAAGACTTTTGGAGAGTTCCCCGAGGGAGCCGATGAGGAGACTGTGCGGCGCTTTGCTCGTGCCTATATCATGATGTTGTTGGACACTCAGCTGTTTGCCGACAAGTCCGGCAACCGCATTCACATCAGATGGCTTCCCTACGTAGCTAGGCTTGAGGAGATGGGTACCTACAGCTAGGGGTCTGCAGCACTGACATGGTTGTACCGGTGCATGTGCCGAGTGGTGAACATACATGTGGTAAAGTTAGCGGGCCCACTTCAGCTACTTCAGTTCAGGCATCGTCAACTGGACTCCTAACACCCACCTAGGGAGCTCGTTGTACGACTCATCCCAGTCACCATAGATGATGGCAACAGCCTTCTGCTTCGCCAACCAGACCTTCCTATACGTCGGCCTAAACCCAAAGTGTGCGGCCGTGGCATTTATGAGCACCTTGATGCTGACGGATGCATCAGCCCTAACCATTGGCATAATGAATGCCGATATCACATGATAATCCAAACTCCTGTGGTCGCTGGAGATGGAGGTGGCGATACACGTATGCGGACCATTGTACCGTTTGACCTCCCAATGGCCCTTGCGCTGTCGGAGACTCAGCCGAATCAACCATGTGCACCCATTACCGAACTCAGAACACTTGCCCACATACCGGCGATAGTCAGACTCCACTACCTTGTACTGTACCCCTCGGCGGATGCTGTAAGTCTTCACACTTAACATGGTCTCATCTTTATCCTGAAATTGTTGACCAACCTGGAA
The DNA here is from genome assembly GCF_059453495.1 of Arachis ipaensis. Taxonomy (NCBI): domain Eukaryota; kingdom Viridiplantae; phylum Streptophyta; class Magnoliopsida; order Fabales; family Fabaceae; genus Arachis; species Arachis ipaensis. Next base: position 138,830,172 of record NC_142443.1, read on the forward strand.
CTCTGTCAGACCTGCAGACCTTTCCGCATCTCTAGCGCCAAATCCAGCAGGCTGCCCAGGAACCCCCTCCTGCCTCATGGCATCCAAGTCCAAAGAGAAAAAATGTGGAGGGTACTGCTGTGTGCCAGAGCTAGAAGCACCTCCCACCCGAGCAGGCTCGCTCGCTCCGATATCATTGCCACTGTCATCAGCAATCATATCCGGCTCGACATCATCGTCTTCTGGATCATCCAACACTCCATCTCCAACCCCAGGCGGTGCAGCACACTATAAAGAGGTCGGCAGAAATTCTCCTGTTCCGACCTCGTCGCCCACACTGCCGTTGAGATCAACAGCGAATGAAGGGGAGGCGACAGGCTGGACGGGTGGCTGGTACGCAGGGACGGAGGAAGAAGCAACGGCAGGTCTGGAGCTAGAACCGGCTACCGTGGCTAAAGTGGTGGTATTCCGGTTCGAACCCCCCGAACTGGATACCACATCAACCAACTTTGCCAACAGTTCTGGTGTCCTCACTTCTGGAAACTGCCGGCGACAATGAAACATGACCTGCAAGTCCTCATCACTCCCAATCGTGAAACAATCATACTTCACGGTTTCCTGGAGCACCGTGATTGGAATGCAATAGAAAAACTTCTTAACCCGTTTCACACCTTCCAGACAAAGTTTCAGCAGTACGGAGCTAACAAGGTCATCATAGCTCGTCGTAGGCCTCACGATAATACAGAGAGGATCCTTATCAGTGAACTTCACACCGGAACGGATTTTCTTCTTAATCGATCCTCTGTGGTGAACCAACACTACAAAATTCTCCTCACTAGCCATCTTACCCTCTCTAATGAGAGCAACTCACGTTTACACCATATATATACAGGTCTGTTCCTCACTAATTCGAACCAGCCTAGTGCGAAATACTATTTGTCTAATTCGAACAAACTCAGTTCGAAATACATTGCATTGCGTGCATGAAGGTAATTCGACTCTACTTGGTTCGAATTACTTGGAAAAGCTTGCACCTATGTAATTCGAACTCACCTAGTTCGAATTATGTATCCTTGTAGTTCGAACTCACCTAGTTCGAATTAGTGTAAATTTCGTTCTTGTACAATTCGACATGAGTAGGTTCGAATTATGTAGAAATGTAATTCGAACTAGGTTGGTTCGAATTACATAGAGATGTCCTTTGGTTGATTGATGAAGCATTTTTTAACTTGACTGATTCACGTAAATTATGGCTTCTCTTGGCTTATTTATGTTTTTTGCCCTAAAACTCTATATGCAGCTCATGTACACGTACTTTTGTCTCAAACCAAAAAAAAAATTAACGGTGCATTTAGTTTATGATTTTATTTTTTATTTTTATTTTCAACATTTTATACTTTTAGGATTTTATGAAATAAAAGTAATAAAAATAATAAAATTATATCTTTTATTGTTCTCTTATTTTATCTTTTTTTACAAAAATTTAAAAACAAAAAATATAAAAATAAAAATATAATATAAAAACACAAATCAAATGTACCATAAACGTTTTTTTCTAACTCTTTCAAAAAATATTAGTTGAATCTTAAACATTCCTCCTTTTGTGTCATTGTTAACCTCATTTTTTTCTTACATTTTTTCATATTCCTCTTTATCAGAACAATAGTATTAAGTATTAAAAGGAAAAAACAACGAGTTTTCGTTTTCTTTACTTAATTATGGATTGAAGAACTTCTCCATTATTGACAGAAGAATTTAGTTAATATACGTAACAAGTAACATCTTTTTCAGTGTCCCATCCTGCATGAACTCCAAAATTTGGATCCGTATTCATACCTCGTCGAAAGTTCTAGAGCGAGATCTGATGTTGAGATTCCAATAAGACAGCAATATAAATGTTTGATAATACATGACTTAAATATATATTATTTATCACAATTCATGACATGATCTTGATATTGTTACATGTCAAAATGTTGGTATCCACCGGGGATTGTGATTTTTCGTAACACAGGAATAATTGAACCAGTCAACATATATTTATATATGCTTAGCTTAATTAATCTATTCCAAAATTACTTATAAGGAAGGACAAGAACACATAAAATAAAGAAGTCAAATTAATTGAGAAAGGGAAAGGACAACTACAGAATTTGTAATAGCATCCTTGAGTATGATGCCACTAATAAGTAATAATATTAAGGCACACTGCACACATCTGCACTACTACAGTCATATTATATTAATTAATAAACCCATATTAAGATAAGAGAACATTGAATTAGATAGCTGTGCATGATTTAACATAGTATTACTACTCAATTAATGCATAACAAAGCACAATTTCGGAAGAGGTTAAATTTGAATAAACAATAAAAAATCAATTATAATATGAATTTTGAATTTATATTTTAAAAAACCGACATTATATACTCGATTAGGTTTTTGTTTTTTGTTTTTTTTTTTTAGAAAAGAGGATAAGTTACTAAATTTCTTTAATAAATGTAAAGTTAGATTTTTTTTAGTAACTGAAAATAACTAACAAAAAAATAAAACACAAAGAACAGTTCAATTAGTAAGACAGTCTTGTTAAATATTATTCTCAAATTCTTTTTAAGACAATAAAAATTCTATTTGATGAGTATAAGTTTTTATGGTCGTTTTTGTTATGATGTTTACTACTGTATTTGCATCTCTTAAGATTAATCGGAGATTTACACACCATTTTCAAGTCATGATGTCTCGAATTTTCAGCACTAAAGGACCAACAAATCTAGAACTAACCTGAGAATTATTGACAAGAGTAAAGGTCTTTAGACATTCTGTTCTTACAAATTATATCTCTTTACCCCAAGTCTCAGACTAGAAAAATTCTCTCCAAATAACAAACAACTTGTGAAAATTATGAAAAAGTGAAAGAGTTGAAAGCAATTGAAAGAGAGAGAGAGAGAGAGAGAGAGAGAGAGCAAAGATTAATTTCTGAGATGAGTAATATTGATTTAAAATTGTTGCAGAGTGATCCTTTTGTTTACACTAAAGGTTCTATATTTATAGTGATAACATGCCCTATGTAACTTCACTAGTGTCTATATTCTCTACACCCCCCCCCCCTCAAACTAAGGGTGGGATTTGGTTGCACCCTTAGTTTGTCCATGAACACAGTAAATGAGGGAGCTGGTAATGGTTTCGTCAAAATATCAGCGACTTGAGCATGAGAAGGTATGTGAACAATGTTTAGCAATCCTCTTTGAACATGATCACGAACGAAATGGAGATCAACTTCGAAGTGCTTGCTTCTGCTATGCATAACTGGGTTTGCAGCAAGAAGAACAGCACCTAAATTGTCACAAAACAAAGTGGGAGCAACTGGAGAAGTAACACAAATTTCTCGTAGAAGCTTTTGAACCCAAACTAACTCAGCTGCTGTGTCTGCCAGGCAACGGTACTCTGCCTCAGTAGATGAACAACTTACAGCTTTTTTCTTTCGGCTGCTCCAAAAGATTGGATTGCACCCAAGGTAAATACAGTAGCCACTTGTTGAACGTCGATCATCAAGGTCCGTGGCCCAATTGGCATCTGAAAAGGCAAGAAGACGAAGATTAGAGGATTTAGAAAATTGAATACCATAATTAATCTTACCTGAGATATAACGCAAAATGCGTTTGACTGCCTTCCAATGATGAATCATGGGTGAATGCATAAATTGGCTAACTTTGTTGACTGAATATGCAATTTCAGGATGAGTGAGAGTTGCATATTGAAGGCCTCCTACTATTGATCGATAAAGACTAAGATCATGAAAAGAATTTGAACCCTGCAATGTTAGTTTTTCAGAAGAAAGCATAGGTGTGGGCATTGAACTTGACTTATCCATGGATGCCTTTTTAAGAAGATCACAAATATAGGTAGTTTGTGAGATATGTAAGTCTCCTGAAGGCAAAAAATTAAATTGCATGCCTAAAAAATAATGCAGTGTCCCTAAGTCCTTTAAAGAGAATATTTGATTCAATTGAGAGATAATAGACTCTATTTCAGATTTATTATTACCTGTGATGACTATGCCATCAACATAAGCAAGAAGAAAAAGAGTAGAAGAAGTTGTAAAATGAACAAATAAGGAAGGATCAGATGAAGTATTTCGAAAACCAAACATGGATAAAGTATTGCACAGTTTAGAAAACCAAGCCCTGGGAGCCTGCTTGAGACCATAAATGGCCTTATCAAGTTTATATACTAAGTCAGAATCAGAGTTAAAGAGGCCAGGAGGTGGTGCCATGTACACGTTCTCAGTTAGATCTCCATTGAGAAATGCGTTGTTGAAATTAAATTGCCTAAGAGACCAACCTTTAGATAAAGCTAAAGATAAAATGACTCTAATCGTTGTTGGCCTAATAACCGGGCTAAAGATTTGAGAATAATCGATGCCCACAATTTGATGGCATCCTTTGGCCACAAGGCGAGTCTTATATTTTTTAATGGATTTATCAGGTCCACGCTTAATGGCAAACACCCATTTAGACACAATAATGGTGGAATTGGGAGGTGGATGGACTACATGCCAAGTTTTATTTTTCATGAGAGCAGTATATTCCTCCTTCATGGCTTGAAGCCAATGAGAGGAGTGCATAGCTTGAGAAACTGTCCTGGGAACATTATTAATCAAGTCAAGATGATTAGAATGTGCAATAAGAGCCTTAGGCTTAGAGATACTAGACTTGGAACGAGTTACCATAGTATGAGTATTGTGAGAAGATGAAGATTCTATGATAGGTAACCTTGGAGGCTCAATTTCAGAACCAGAAATTGATACTGGTGCAGAATCTGTAGTAACCATCTCAGAAGGTGATTGATTAATAGTTGATGAAGCATTGTTTGTTAAAGGAGGGAAATTTGTATTAGAGGTACGAAGTATAGTTGAAGTAGGCGGAGCTGAACTTTGGGTACAAGGTAACTGCGATGTAGGAGAATTTGAAACAGGAATCTGAGGTAACATCTGATGCTCATAAAAAGAGGTTAGTGATGAATTAGAGACAACATTCTTATGAAAAAATGAGGGAAAAGAAAAAATATCCTCATCAAAAATAACATTACGTGCAATAACAACTGTACCATCTTGTTTTAAACATTTAAAACCTTTTGAGAAAGGAGCATAACCAAGAAAAATGCATTGTTCAGATCTATAGTCTAATTTATGTTTATTAAAGGGTCTTAAGTTTGGATAACAAGCACACCCAAAAACCTTTAAAATAGAATAATCAGGGGGCTTGAAATGAAGAACCTCAAAGGGTAATTTCATATTAAGTATCCTGGTGGGCAATCGATTGATAAGAAAAGTAGCAGTCAAGAAGGCATCCTCCCAGTATTCCATTGACAAATGTGCAGCAGCAAGTAGGATAAGTCCCATTTCACAAATATGTCTATGCTTCTTCTCTACAACACCTTGTTGCTGGTGAGTATGAGGACATGACAATCTATGAATGATGCCATTAATATTGAGAAAGGTTTTGAATTTATTTGATAAAAATTCTTTAGCATTATCCGTTTGAATAGATTTAAGAATTTGACCTGTCTGAGTTTCCATCATAGATTTGTATTGTTGTAAAATAGTAAGCAATTGAGACTTGGTAGTTAATAAGTAAATACATGTGTATCTAGTGAAGACATTTACAATACTCAAGTAATAACGAAAACCAGAACGAGATATAGAAGGAGCAGGGCCCCAAACATCCAAGAAAACCAATTGTAAGGGTGCAGTATAAGTGGTTTCAGAATAGGAAAAAGGTAAAGTATGCATTTTTCCTTTACAACATGCTTCACAAACAAAAGATGATGAATCAACTGAATTAGAAAATGGAAGATTACACTTTTTAAGAACAGATTCAACAATAATTGGAGATGGATGGCCTAGGCGTTTATGTCACAACTCCAAATTTGTCCTACAAATGGCTAAAAAAGCATGAAAGTTTGAATTGTCATAACATGGTTTTGGAATACAAAATTGATCAAACACATATAGCCCATGTTTAAGTTGTCCCTGAAGGAGCACCTGCTTGGTATCCTGTGATTTAACCACACAATGAAATGGATGAAATTCAAAGAAGACATTATTGTTCAGACAGAATCTTGAAACACTAATTAAATTTTTAGCTATTTGAAGAATATGCAATAGATTCTTTAAAATGAAAACATGATTGTTGAATGAATTCTGAATATATGAATAACCAGATTTAGAGATAGGCAAACCTGAACCATTGGCTATGTATAATTGATCGGGTCCTATGTAATCTGAGGGTGAAATCAAACTGGATGCGTCATTAGTGAGGTGGTGAGAGGCACCAGAATCAGGATACCATGACATATATGAATTTGGAGAAGAAGATGCAAGAAATGATTGTGGTTGATGAAATGAAGCTGGTGGAGGAGGTGGTTGATTGATTGATGGGGAGGAGTTTGACGAATTTGTAGTAGAAACTCCCTGGTAATTATGATCAAATCGAAAGAAGCATTGAAGTGCGGTGTGTCCAATTCTACTACAAACCTGACAAATCTGCCTATTATTGAGTTGCCAAGAGCTTCTGCCTCCACGAGAGAATCTGCCACCTCTAGCACCCCTTCTACCTCCATAGGGACGATTAGGGTTTTTTGGATTTGGAAAATTTGTTTGAGCAAGATTTGTTTGAACCATTGTTAAAGAATTCTGTTTGAATTTTTCAATGGTGTCTTCATGAGATATGAGGAGATTTGCAACCTCTCCCAAGCTAAACAATTAGGTTTAGTTTGGATGAGGCTGATGCAGCTAGAAAACTCTTCTGGCAAGTCTTCACAAATAGTCTCAATGTAATCTTCATGGCTAAGTTGAAAACTAATTGCTATTAATGAGTCTGCAATTTTCTTGATTTTTGACAAATACTCAGATATGGTAAGGTTCTTTTTCTTGGTGATCTTCAATTGATTCTTCAATTGCTTGATCTTTGTTTTAGTTGATTCTGCAGAATAGTCTTGAAGTTTCTGCCAAATCTCCAATGCTGATTTACAATGAACAATTCGATTCTTGAAGGAAGAATCGACAGACGCTAAGAACCAAGAACACAGATTATAGTCTTGTTGCATCCATTCTGAATATATTGAAGAAATCTTGCCAACAGTCTTTGTTTCTTCAGATTCAAATTTAGCGGGCACTTTCCCTTCAATTATGTGATCTTCCAGATTCTGTCCTTTGATTGTGAAGAGTGCTTATTGCTGCCATGTAACAAAATTTGTTTCTTCAAGCTTATCCAAGATAGGAGCAAGAAAATTTTTTTGATTTGCTGAATTCACAGGTAAAGCCATGGATCAAACCAATGCTCTGGATACTATGTGAAAATTATGAAAAAGTGAAAGAGTTGAAAGCAATTGAAAGAGAGAGAGAGAGCAGAGATTAATTTCTGAGATGAGTAATATTGATTTAAAATTGTTGCAGAGTGATCCTTTTGTTTACACTAAAGGTTCTATATTTATAGTGATAACATGCCCTATGTAACTTCACTAGTGTCTATATTCTCTACACAACTCTCCTCTTGTATAATATTATTACTCTCAATTGTTTTCAAATAATCTCTTTGTCAACTTCCATTCCAATCTCTGCTAACACAAGCAAAATCAACATGATTATCAGTGTCCAAATAATTAGCATCACAATTAATCTTAAAGGTACCTACCAAATGGGGGATCTAAGAACCACTAATGATAGTGAAATAGACACTCGTTGCAACTCAAAAACATTCCAAAGTTTCTTTTCTAAGGCTAAAGCTATACAAGTCACTTTATTCGGAGGCCAAGGCTCGAGGGATTAAAGATCGCATTATTCCTTGATCGCCAAATCCACTAGAGATCAGAAAATAATCTAAATGGGAACTCTTTGTTATGAAAGAAGAACCAATTCATCAAATCCAGATCGAGAGGCTGACAGAAAATTTCCAAAGCTTGCCAAACTAGTTGAGCTTTTGGATAATTCTAAATGCAATGTAAAACCTTCTCCAATTAACTCTTTTTTTTTTAATTAAAGGAGCTCAACATACAAGTGAAGCAAGGAACAAAAAAACAAAAAGAAACCAAAATAAAAATAGCCACCTAAGAACTTGTCGAGCAAAACAAATCCCCTTGTCATCTTCGCTCGGCACTACCATCAACAACAAAAGGGGTCCTCCCTCCTCCATTCTGATAACTAATACGAGTCAAGTTAATAATTTCTTCTACCTCTTTACCTTTATTCTGAAATATCCTCTGATTTCTTTCGATCCAGGCGTTCCAGACTATCACAAAGAAAGATATATACCATTTGTTGCGCTCCTCCTTTCTACAAGTCGCACCTGCCCAGCTTTAAAAATGGTCCTTTAAAGTACCTAGAACTGACCAACGCCTGTCAAGAAGAGATAACCAAACACACTACACTTGCCAAGTAAATTCACATGCAAGAAATAAATGATGGACATATTCTACATCTTTATTACATAGTACACACATATTATCCTCATTATTAGCTATCCCAAGCCAACACAATCTCTCTTTTGTATTTACCCTGCCTATTAAGGCAAACCAAACAAGCAGCTCCACTCTTGGAGGAACTAAGCCTTTCCAGATAGTTTTGGTGAAGCTATAACTTGTTACGTCCTACGAAAGTATTTTCTCTTGCAACACTAATAAATAAAATATCTTTTTTTCAGGTGGCTATTTTTATTTTGTTTTAGTAACTGGTGCTGCAAGGTTATAACAAGCTTCCTTATTCAGAAGGCAAGTTATGAGAAATCAAGTATTTTTTTTTTCTGACAATTTTTGTTTGGCGAAGAATCTAGAATCAAGTAGAATTTTGGGGATGAGGCTGGCGTCCAATTTTTCGCTTCGTACTAAAAAAGAAGATTTTCAATTTATTCTTAATGGAATGATATTTTGGTTTAGTACTTGGAAGATGCAAGCGATCACTTTGGCCCAATCAATTTTAGCAACTATTCATTCTTATTTCATGTAAACTATAAGACTGTCACTGAATATGTGTGATGAGATTGAGTAAGTCTGCATGAATTTTGTGTGGGACAGCAATAAAACTGATAATAAGGTCTATTTGATTACTTGAGAAAAATTATGTTTATTAAAAAAATTTGACGATTTAGAGTCCATACATACCAGAATAGTAAACAATGCTAATCTTATGAAATTTAATGCAAAATAAAAATATTTTTTGAGTCAAGATAATCAGAAAAAATATAAATGTGGGGAATTAAGGTGGCAAGTGCTCTCTGAAATTAATTAATTTAGTAAGGTATTGACATGGCAAGTTTTTTGATAAATTTGTGTTCATGTTCTTGAATATATTTGTGTCTTATTTTATTACACTTCAAAATTTAAAAGTCCAGGTTGGATTAGGCATAAACGTATGAATATACGTCGGCAAGTTTTTTTTTTTTTTTCAAGGATAGGTTCTTTGTATATACAACACCTGAAAAATTAATCAAGTACATCATACCGTCTACACTAGCCCACTTCTTACTGCGTACATCTTAGGCCCAACATTTTTGTCTTATGAATATGCCTGACAAGGAAAACAAAAACAACAATGACTTCACTCTTTTCATTTGAACAAGAGTAAACTACCATTTGTACCAACGAAAGTTGAAAACGCTGACATATATACTTATAGAAAAAAAAAATTACCATTTGTACCCATAAAAAATGATTTTTACAAGTAAAATTATCCAAACCCTAAAAAATTATCTAAAAACCCCAAAATACCCTTATTATTACCACTGCTACCATCATCCCCCATCTCTCTCTTCGCATCACATGAACACTCTCTGATCTAACCTCCATTTCTCTACCACAAACCACCTCATTGCCACTCCTTCATCACCATAACCTTCACCTTTGGAGGAATCAAAATCACCCCAGAGAAGAATTTGAAATGGATGACGATGAGTGAGAGTCAAAATTGGATCTTGGTTTCAGCTGAATCTGAAGCTGTTTGAGGGAACAAAACATTGAAAAGGGTGTCATGAAAAAAGCTAATAGAAATAGGACGAAAAAGAACACAGATCCAAGGTGAGAAGAGAGTGAGGAGAGAGGATCAAATCTGAACAATCAAACACAGAAGCCTCATGTATTTGGATTCACTTTTTTTGGGAGAAAAGAAAAATGGTGAAAGAGACAGAAAGAGAGAGCTCACCGCGAATTTGGTTCGCAAAGGGGACTGCGGTGGTGGCGGCTGGCGCGGTGGCCCGTCAGGAGCACTGGTTCGGTGATGAAGAGAAGGTAGCCCCGGTAGGTGAAGGTGGTCGGCGGTGAAAAAAGGAGAAGGGGCACTACGGCTCTAGAGTTGCTAGCGGCGGCGAAGCAGGGGCGGGGTGGGTGCGAAGGTCCTCTATTCGGCAAGAGCGAGACAGGGAAGGAGAGAAGGAGGGGTGGTCACTGACACTGACACTGGAGGTTGCAAGAACGGAAACAGAGGCAATTTGGGGTTAGTGGTGGTAGTGGTGGTGGTAAGGTGATGAGTAGATGAGGATGATGGAGTGGTTAGTGGGGAGCGTACCAGTGCTTGTGGGTTGGGAAGATGGAGGGCTTGGCTTCATGGTGCACTTGCACCATGAAGGTGCTCTTCTTCTCCGGAGAAGCGGCAGCAAGTGTTGTTGTGACTGTGAGGATGAAAGAGAGCAGGGTGTGGCAAGGAGCCATTGGAGCAGCGGTGGAGACTGAGTGGGAAGTAATGGTGAGAGTGTGTTAGAAAGGGAAAGAGGGGTGGTGGCTGGGTGAAGAGGATTAGGGTTAGAAAGGAGTTTGGGTGAAGGAGGTGGTGTGGTGGTGAAGATAAGGGTAATTTAGGGATTTTAGGTAATTTTTTAGGGTTTGGATAATTTTACTTGTAAAAATCATTTTTCATGTGTACAAATGGTAATTTCCTTTTTCTATGGGTAGATATGTCAGTGTTTTCAACTTTTGTGGGTACAAATGGTAGTTTACTCTTTGAACAAAGTAACCTATTTCATCAAAATTAATTCATTTTTTGAAATACAACGTTAGTTTTTTATATATAATTTTATCAATATTCTAAATATTCATAGATATAAATAATAATTTACTTAAATAAAATTACTATTTTCTACTCTTTTCCATATTCAATTATATTAGATGTATTTACTATTTTATAAGTGAGTTCAACTTTAAAATAATCTCTAAAGTTACATTCAAATTTCATAATAGTGTCTGAATTGAATTTGAATGTAATTTTAGGAATAAATATAAATAATATTAAGTTTAGGACCTACTATAAAATTTAAGTATAATTTCAAAAATCACTTTAAGATTTAACTCTTTGTAAACACTATAGTATACACGAACTAACTATTAGAAAAATGCTTTGTATATTGCTTACCATGTAAGTAGTAGTTCAAGCTAAGGGTATCAATCATATATTGGTCTAATTAAAAAGATAAATAAATGATAAGAAAAGTATAGGTAGACAATGAAAATATTAAACAATGTGAAACAATGAATATATCAAATGTTCATTTTACTAGATATGCGAATGATTATTCTAATATTAAGATTTAGGTGAATAATTTAAAAATGTAGTATATTTTTATTTGATTGGTAATTATTCATTTCATTCTAAAAAATTATTAGTTACCTAGGATTGCCCTAAATGATAAACAGTTAACACTTGACCCTCCAAGTCAATGAATTGGGTGCATATATAAGCCACTTACGCATTGGCATTCGCATTCACATAATAAATTGTTCAATTCCTTCAACCCTTTAGAAATTGAAAACCAAGCTTGAAAACATTTCTTCGTTTTAGTGTTTTACACACCATATATATAAATACCATGGTTCTCGACGAAGCTTCATCGTAATTACTCACTCTTCTTCACACATTTATTAAAATTATAATATAACTAATCATTACCTAAAACTTTTAGTTAATTATCAATCAATCATCTTATGCTTTAATTTAATTTCATGAATTGAATAATTTCTTGCCATGTCAGGTTTGAAACCAGCGAGGATCTGGCCACGTGTCTCGCAACGAGTCCGATAATATCGGAGTCATGGAGGCTGTGCAGCGTGGCCAACGCCACGGCGGCACGGAGTTTCGTGGCAGAAAATGGCGGCGGCGACGGAGAAGTGGTGTACGTGGCTTTATCGGGGGTTCAGATGGCGGAAGGGACGGAATCTAGCTGGAGAAGGTTGGTGGCGTTAGAGAGCATCGGAGGAGAATCGCTGTTCAGTATGCATCGGAAAAGGGAGGAGGAGGAGGTTGTTATGGTGCACGCCGCCATCTTCGATCTCTTTTCCTCTTTCTTCGTCTCTTTCCGCAACCAGGTTAGTTTATTTTCTTCTTGATTCTATTTTTTTTTTTTTTTAGTTAATATTAACTAATTTATTATTTTGTTTTATTGAAAATATTGGTTTGTTCGTCTCTTTCATGTTTATTATTATTTCTTCGGAGATATTTTGGTCTAATTTTGTGGTGGATGGGTGCAGTTGTTGATGGAACAAGTTTTTTGAGTTATTTGTATGCTGAGTCTTAATTTAATTTTTGGGTTTCAATTGCCTCCTTTTAATTTTTAAATTTTGTAAATATATTTTACATTGGTGTTTAGAATAATTTTTAATACAAAAATATTAATAAAATACTGATATGAACAATTAGATGTTATGTTAAAACTCATAATAAATATAATTTTAATTTTGGTATTTAAATAATAAAAAATAACAATATTCTATTAATATTTATACTTTTAAAATTATTTCAAGAACTAACTTAACTCATATTTATAAAATTTAAAAATTAATAAAATTAATTAAAATTTTAGAGGCTAAATTAAAATTCAATTATAAATTTAGGTACATATAGCAATAAGATGAATTGAGTTTGCAAAATGAACGTGTAAGAAGAACTCAACAGGAATTTATTCTTTTTGTTGATAAATTTAAAGAATTTTGTTAAATTCTTAATAAAAAAAAGATTTCTAATTCTATAAATGATTCAATAGATAATTTTTTTTAATGTTTTAAAAAAGTTCATTTCAATTTTTTAAATTTTTTTTAAAAATAAACTTTATTTCTTTATTAAAAAATCTTTTTCAGAAAAAAATTTCTTTTAATTTAAGTAAAAGAAAAAATAAAGCATTATTTTTTCGAGATATTCTATTATAATATATTCTTAAACCACATTATTATCTCCAAGTTTTCGATAAAAGTGTGTCTTCTTATTTGATGGATTAATGCAACCTTTTGCCAAACTTAGCTAGTGGCAGAGCTAATTATTTGATAGAATAATATGTTGATTGATATTTTAAATTTGATTAATTAATCTATGATCTATCCGGGGTTTAAGTGGAAAAGGAAAAAGGTTAAAGCGAAATAATAAGAGAGATAAGTTAACATCTGAATAGTTACACTTTATCTCTTTCTTATTCGCTTTCACAAGAATTTCCTGGTGTTGTGGCCTGTGGGTGCATTTGTCACTGTGAAAAGGTGATGGCAAAAGAATGAAAAGAGAGTACCTATTACCTAATACAGGAGCAGGAAAAATTAAAAAAAAAATTATTTTTTATTAATATTAGTCAATATTTTAAATTAATATTTTATTTTTATATTATTAAAATCTAAGATTTAGGATATTAAATTTAAAATTTAGTATAAAAAAATTTACCAGCTAAATATTAACAAAAATAGATAAATTTTATTGGTTATATAATATTGTTCATTTGTATTTATTTGCTGAACGAGTAAATTTTATGTAGATGTTTAAATATATACGACGTCGTCGATATTATTTATATAGAACTATACACTAATATAAAGGAGATTGCTATTTTTGGTGTTCAATTCTTATTTTTCTTTTTCTTTTTCAACTTTTATCCTTATGCACAATTGCCTAAATGGCTAATATTTACTAAGAAATGTGTAAATTGAAGTTGCAATGTTAACTCCCAAATTGAACGGATTTCATCTCTTTCTCTTTATCTGTGCTGTTCCTACTATTTAATTATGTATAAATACATTTTTTTAACATAGCAAAGAAATAAAATGAACAATTAATTTAGAATGAAAAGGATATTATTTAAACTAGTTTAATTGTTACTAAGCAAGTTCGTTCCCATGATTCAATGGATAAAAAGAAAACCGTCCCCATTCAAAAGTAGATTATTACTGAAAAAAATATATATGTAAATTTTCTTTGAAAAAGTATAGGTAACAATATTTTTGAACAATGTGTGAACAATGTGAATTAATAGGATTAAAAGAGTAAATTAATCTTAAATTTAATTAATAGTATTAAATTAGAATGTAATATATTTTTATTAGATTTGTGTCTTCTAAAGTTTGAATTTCACTTCAGAGAGTAAAGTGTGATCTCTTACCATTAATTTCATAGGTAGGACCAATAATAAATATGAAAGAGAAACTATTCAATAAGAGAAGATCACATTTTATTCTCTAAAGTAAAATTCAAACTTTAGAGGATCCAAATTCATTTTTATTTGATTGGTAGTTATTCATGTTGTTTAAGATGGTCATTGATTACCTAAGACTCCCCATTCTCTTTTGGTATTTACACCAAAAAGTAAATTCGGCATCATATTTTCACATCTTCATTTTCTTTTATTTCTACTTTTTCATGTTTTCTTTCTCTTTCCACTCTTTTATTTAATTTTCTCTGCAATAAAATTAATTAAATTCATATTATACCTAATGTTATTGTAACTTTACAAGATTCATAAATGGTATGCAACTCCAACTCAACCAAAGCCTCTACCATAGCTAATACATGTCACCAATCATACTTTGTTCTCTTTTAAATCAATCAAGTTTGTAAAGAGAAGGAGGGTTTTTTTTTTTTTTTTTATTGAAGAAAAGGAAGTTGAATTGGAGTTGAGCACCTCAAAAGCTGCTTTTTCAATTATTGTGTTTAACTGTTTTATTAAAGAAATTCAACTTTTTCTAGGTCGTTATTAATTATTATATTCAATGTATGCTACAAAATAACAAAATAATAACAATAAAAGGCACAAAAAGATAGAACTTTTGCCTTATGGCCCATTCTAGTAGATGATAAAAGCCGAAAATAATTGAAGTCATATTTATGGATTTTCCCCACGATATAAAGACAGAAGCAGAAGCTATCATTTTCAAAAAGGTTTACCAAACAAACCACTTAATTAAACATAATGCTAGAATGCGGTCTAGTAGTAGTTATTTCGCTGGGTTACTAAATTGCATAGTTTGTTTAACAAACCACTTAATTTATTGATTAAATTGCATAGTTAATTGTGTAACTCTTAACAACGAAGAGATTAGTTACGGTTTACCAAGTGGTGTGGGTGATTCCTCAATGTTGCTAATGGAGAGTGTTTTCTAGCTCGTTGTGTAATCTATCTATCTATTTTTACAAAATGTGAATACTTTTCTTACAAGTGATCATTATTATTAACATACATTTATGCTTGTTTTTATTTAAAGTCATATCAGATTCTAAAGTTTTGATGATTGTTTAGTGTAGAATTTAGTATATTTTAATTTTTTATGAATTTTATAAGAAATTTAGCTACGTATAATGATACATAATAACTTTTTAAAAATATTTAATTAGATACAATTATATTAAAATAAAATTCGTTAAACTACTAACGCAATTAATATATTGTATAATTTTTAATATAAATAATTATAGATTGATACAATTTATAAATAATATAACTAAAATAGACTTTATATTAATTTTTAAAATATTATTTGCTCAATTATTTTATGAAAAATTTATACAACTAAAATCTCGAACATCACACGAATATAAGTCTACTTATTTAATCACTGCAATGATGAATATTTAGTAAATAATCAAATTCGTCTTTTAAAAGATTACTTGTTTTTTAAATTAGTTCGCAAATTTTTTTTAATCAAATTCGTACTTTAAATATTTTATAGTAGTCACATTGGTTCTTCTATTACTTCTATTGCTAACAACGTCAAAATTTACTAATATAGCACGTTAAGGGACACATAACACGGACCACAACATACACTTGACCGTCTTAATTAGTTGTTAACATGATAATTTATGCAATTGAATTAAATCAACTCTAAATTAAGGGCACCTTAAGGTATTGAAATCTCTCAATTTGAGATTAATTTAATCTAATTTCATAAATTTATAATGTTAGTAGCCAATTAAGACTGTCATGTATGTACTGTGGTGTCACTTAATGTACTATATCAGCAAACTTTGATGTTATGAGCAATGAAAGTTACAAAAAGATTAATATAACTAATTTAAAATGTTTAAAAGACGAATTTGATTAAAAAAAAATTTTACAGATCAATTTAGAGAAGGAATGATTTTTCAAAAACAAATTTGATCATTTACTCGATGAATATCTTAAAAAGAAAAAAAATTATTACTTACAATTTGAAAAGGTGGACAAACACTTATATTTCCAAACAAATATTTGTCCCATCATCAAGTAGAAGATAATGTTACTTATAGCAAATTAGCAGTGACTGGTAGTGGAATCAATTTTCTGGGTCAAGCATAGAAAATTATGATACTTTTGGTTTGTATTTTTATTTTCAATTTTTGTTTTAATTTTAAAATTTTGTAAAATTAAGAAAAAAAATAAAATGTGAAAACAGAAAATAAGGACAAAGGGTGTGGTATTTGGTATATAACCTTTATCAATAATTGTGTCATGTCCAAGTAGGGACAAGCACCTTTTAAGGTCTACACAATTACAAGTAGCATTGGTCTTTGTTCAATGTTTCGATAGCAAAACTCCAAATGAAACATTATTCGAATTCAATTATCAAAGATGTTAACACTTACCACTGTGTGAAATGTGATCAAAGTCGTGCCGTATTGGTAAAATTATATCAAGTCTGCCATTACCTACTTAATTTAGAGGAATGATAAGCAAAGTAATATGAAACGTTTCTTAAGTGTCAATTTTAGGAGAAACATCTTGACATTCATGAAAAGAATCGTTTCAATTACACAATTGGTGCTTCTTTAGTTGACTTCACATCATATGGAATTAAAATTATTTTTTCTTTAATTAATTTCATTATATTTGAACTTACTCTCATATAAAGAAGTGGGGACACGATAACTTTCATTTGGTCGCAATTTATTGATAACTAGATTAAGACTGGCGCTATACTCAGAGAATTAAATTAATTATATTATATAGTATAAATATAAAATGCTAATATTACTTAGGGATATATTAGATAATATATAAATAATATTAAACTTAGAAGTTAATTTGTAAAAAATATTTTACAATATATTCATTTAATTTGACAATTTATATATGATTTAATAATATTATTATTCAACAAAAAAGATATACAAAAAAAATATACCATTTTAATATAGATAATAATTATATTTAACTGTTACTTAGTAATTTAATTGAATAATAATATGAATTAAATTTAATTAATTAAAAAGTTTAAAATTTTGTTTAGTAGCATATAACTATTAATTTAAATTTTATAATGGTTAATGATAAATGACAATTTAAAATAAAAAATAAATTCAAAATTTAATAATTATAAAAAATATACATAAATTAGACTATAAGTAATAAAAAATTTAATTGAAATTTATTCACCTAATTTCGTATCATTATTTTTTTTAAGTAGTTACTTTTTTTATCTTGTTTTAAGTTATATTTAAATACTATGGTACAATGATAAAATTATTAGATAAAAATATAAAATACAAGTATGAATATTATTAAAGTTTTGATCATCAAAAACAATCTTTAATTTTCTAATTTTATGTTTCATGAATCATGATAGCATATATTTTTAACAATATTATTACAACTATATGATATTAAAAAAATGTAAATTGTTGAAAGAAAAAAGAAGTGATATATAGGCGACAAAGACACTATATAATATATGAATACAATTATACAAAAAAATAAAAAAATTAATAAATACAATCACACAATCATCTAATACATACGTTTAGCAAATTTAAAAAAAAAAAAGTTATGGTCATCAACCAAATTTTAGTTGTGTAAAAAATTAGTAAAAATGGAGAGGAAAAAAGAAAAAGCTAAGGGTATGAAATTATGTGAGAAGAGATAAAGAAAACGTGTGAAGTAGGTGTTAATTTATATAGTAAATATAAGAATGAGTAATGAGTATGAAAGGAGAAAAGAAGGAATTAGATTTTAATTAGATTTATACATATTAAAAAGAATTAATATTAATATTGAAAGCAAGTATAACCTACATAAAAATAAAGGATAAAAAAAATATAAAAAGTTAAGATTAAGAACGAATCCTATAATATTATAAAAAGGTAGATTATTATGATGAGATAAAAGTATCATGAGAATTCTATGGCATAATGTTTAAGAATAATTGTGAAACTACCTTATGCTCTCTTTTTAATATATTATAATAAGTAATAAAAAAATTCAATTGAAGTTTATTTATCTGATTTCATATAATTATTTTTTTATTTTTTAAATAGTTAGTTTTGTTTATTTTTTATTTTTTTAGTTTATATTTAAATACTATAGTACAATGATAAAACATTAAAATTATTAGAAAAAATATAAGTATGAATATTATTAATGTTTTGATAATTAAAAACGATATCTAATTTTTTAATTTTATTTTTCATCAATCATAACAACATGTATTTTCAACGATATTATTACAACTAAATGATATTAAAAAAATTGTAAATTGTTAAAAGAAAAAAGAAGTGATATATAGGCGACAAAGACAATACATAACTCATGAATACAATTACACAAAAAAATAGAAAAATTAATGAATACAACCACACAATCACCTAATACATACGTTTGGCAAATTAAAAAAATAAAAATAAAAACTATGGTTATCAACTAAATTCTAGTTGTGCAAAAAATTAGCAAGAATTGAAAAAGAGAAGGAGAAAGAGAAAGAGGTATGAGATTATGTGAGAGGAGATAAAAAAAAAAAAAGTGTGCAGTGAATGCTGATTTATATAGTAAATATAAGAATGAGTGATGAGTATGAAAGGAGAAAAGAAGAAATTAATTTTTAATTAAATTTATACCTATTTAAAAGAATTAACATTAACATTGAAAATAATAGTGTAACCTACATAAAAATAAAGAGTAGCAAATATAAAAAAAATTAAGGTTAAAAAAGAATTCGATAATATTATATAAAGATATATTATTATGAGGAGATAAAAATACAATGAGAATTCTATGGCATAATGCAAAGATAGAAGTTGTTATTTATGACCGTTAAAATGACTGTTATAGTTATCGTTGTAATATCTTATTATATAATATATAATTATATATGATGTACAGACATTGACACGAACACGTGACACGACACGACACGGGACACGCCGACACGCAAATTTTAAAATCTTACATGACACGGGGATACCCATACATATAAAATATAAAATACTTTTTAGATATATCGTAATGATATTTTGATCTTTTATTGATATTAAAATATAAATTAAAATTTTTAATTATATCAAGTATTTAAAATATATTTTTTTTAATACATAATAATATATACTATATCTAAATTTATTTTAATAATATATGTTAAGAATAAGACTGGACACGTTGATACGTGATGGTATTTAGGTGTGTCTAGGCGTGTCCAGAGAAATTTTTTTATTTGTTATTAAGACACAGTTGAACATAGCAGACATACGTATCGGATGAGTATCAATGAGTGTCGTGTCCAAAATGTGTCTGATATGCAGATACGGCAATTTAGCGAAGTGTCTATGCGTCATGGATAATTATGTTATTTTTAATTATATTTAAAAATTAATTATATTTTAAAACTAATATTACAATTGATAACATTTAAAATAGATTGGTTATCCTAACTTTAGTGGAAGCTTAAAATAATTTATACGTTTATTTTTTATTTCTTACACATTTGATCATTTTAGTGGGATCTTAAGAATAAATTAATTTTTCTTGTACATTGAATTTTATTAGGTATAACATTTCATAATTTTAATAGGAATTTAAGGTAAAATTTACATTGATTTTAGTGTGACTTTTATTAGATGTAACGTTTCATAATTTTAATGGACCTTAAGGTGAAAGTGATATTGATTTTATTCTTTGTAACGTTTGATAAATTTAATGAGGTGTTAAAGTGTAAAAAATAAATAATTAGACATATAAAAGAGGAGTAAAAAGCTAATAATAAATCTAAAACTACTTAAGCTGACATGGCATTATGTTAAAAACTTAAAAAATTAAGAATAAATCTAAAAATTATCTTTAACTTTTTTTTTAATATATTATTAATAAATATTTTTTTATTATATTTTTAAGAATACCAATAAAAATTAAGTTAGGATAATCTTTTTCTAGTAACCAGAAATTAAAAGAGATTAAAGAAAGTTAAAACACCATCAAAATTTAATTAAATATATCATAAATAATTATAATTTTTATATTTAACACTAGATGGAAAAAAACGTGAATCGATAAACACGTGTCCATCAACAAAGCAAATTAGCAAATGTTAATAGGAAAAAAAAAATAAAAAATCAAAGCTTTTTCTTCTTTCTCTTTTTTCCAATCTACATAAGATTCAACTATGCCACGAGCATAAAAAAAATGGCCAATTATATAAAATATATATTAAAATATAAAATACATCTTAAAATGGGTTTAATAATACATATATTTATACACATATATAATAATTAATTTGGTAGTTAATTTTTAATGTACTCTTAGTATTATTGCATAAAATTTAAAGATCCATAATACAATTCTTAAAACTATTTTTTCGAGATAAATTTGTATCACTACCTATTTCTTGTAATATTATTATTATGTCAGTATATAAAAAATTTAGTTATTTATTTATTTTTACTGTTCCTGGAGTGTTCCATGTCTTTTTTTAGCCAACTAAGAATTCAAAGTTAATGTTAATTTCAGATGTTGCCAATTATGAGAAACAGCAAAACCAAATCAATTGTTATTACAGGCCATTCCATAGGAGGAGCCATAGCTTCTCTATGCAGCCTTTGGCTTTTGGCATATCTCCAACACATATCTTCTTCTATCTCAGTTCTTTGCATAACTTTCGGTTCACCAATGCTTGGGAATCAGTCATTTTCCAATGCCATTCTCAAAGAAAGATGGGGTGCCAACTTCATTCACATGGTAACAAAGCATGACATCATGCCAAGGATTCTCTTTGCACCTACAATGCCTCACATTGCTCAACTCAATTCCTTGCTTCAATTTTGGCAATTTTCTATGGCTAATCCAAGCTCTCTTGGGAACCTTGCGATGCAAGTAACTGACGGGGACAAAGCTGAGTTGTTCAGCTTTGTCACGACTTACTTGCATCATGCAGCTACCCAAGAGGGAGTCGAAGGGTTCTTTCGTCCCTTTGGGAGCTTCCTTTTTGTTTCGGACGAAGGAGCAGTGTGTGTGGAGAGTTCTGCCGCAGTTATAAAGATGATGCACTTGATGTTTGTAACAAGTTCTCCAGATTCTAGTATTGAAGATCATCTAAAGTATGGAGATTATGTCAATAAATTGTCATTGCAATTCTTGAGCAAGAAATTGTCATTGCAAGGGATTGTTCCTAATTGTAGCTATGAAGCAGGGCTTGAATTGGCACTCCACTCTTCAGGGATAACAAGACAGGTAAAAAACATTTTTTCCTTTCATTGATAGTTTGCATTGGAAGAAAGTGGTTTAACTGAACAATTACCTTTTTTTCAACTGATAGCAACCGGCTTTCGAGCCGGCCAAGGAGTGCCTTAAGGAGGCTAGGAGAGCAGGTCCATCGCCGGCGCTGAAGGCTGCTCGGCTTGCAATTACCTTATCCAAATTTGTACCTTACAGGGCAGAAATAGAATGTTACAAAGCTTGGTGTGATCAACAGAGTGATCAAATGGGATACTATGATTTGTTCAAGAGGAGAGGCTCTTCAAAAAGGGAAATGAAGGTCAACATGAACCGTATCAAGCTTGCAAGGTTCTGGAACAATGTGGTTGACATGCTGGAGAGGAATGAGCTGCCTTATGACTTTGAGTTGCGAGCAAAATGGATCAACGCTTCGCATTTTTATAAGCTGCTTGTAGAGCCATTGGACATTGCTGAGTATTATGGCAAAGGGAAGCAGAAAACAAATGGACATTACATAAAACATGGCAGGGAGAAGAGGTATGAGATTTTTGATAGGTGGTGGAAGGATAGTGTGGCTGCTAAGGAAGAAAATAGTGAGAGGAGCAAGTTTGCGAGTTTGACGCAAGATTCGTGCTTTTGGGCGAGGGTGGAGGAAGCCAGAGATTGCTTGGATAGTATTAGAAGTGAGAGTGATACAACCAAGCTTGCTTTGTTGTGGCAAAGCATTGACAAGTTTGAGAAATACTCAATGGAACTTATTGAAAATAAGGAAGTGTCTCTTGATGTTCTTGCTAAGAACTCAAGCTATAGTATATGGTTGGAAGATTTAAGAGAACTGAGAGAATTGAAAACTAAGGAGAAGAAGTTTTCAAACCACTTCAACCCTTTTATGGATGGGGAAGTAATTCCTTAGTACTTTTTTCTTTTTAAGGGAATAAATGACTTTAGAATTTTGTAATATATGTCTTATAAATGGAACCATAAGACTATTTTATCTATCAGATACCAATCTTTACCTTTGATCTGCACAATTCAACATTTTTTAAGTAACATGGTAGTTTTCAACAATATTGTTGACCACAGAGTAAGTACAAGTCAAAGCAGCACATTGAGGAACCAAAAAATGAATGGTAAAATTCCATCTATTATAGTATTGTTCTTCAAACTTGTGAGGAATTACATTAAACCTTACCATTTTGCGTATCAATGTTCCTAACTGGTCCCTTAAACCATTTTCTTGCATCTACAACCCACCAAAGCATTATAAGGCCTAAAACTACACCCAAAGCAACTGGTGCATAATTGAAAGTATCCCAAGTTATAGGGTACAATGTTGGCAAAAGGAACACAGAACAAGTGTAACAAATCCACAGAAATGCAATCAAGCAAATTGGTCTTCCAGCTTTTCCTAAGTAAAAGGGTCCAGGCTTGAAGTTCTTTTCAGGCATAACCATTCTTGCAAATATTGGAACTGCATAGCCACCAACCCATCCGATTGTGCATATCGAAGTTATGGCAGTGAAAACTACATTGACCTTTAGGATTGGGAGGCCAAGAAGGATGCAGATTCCTGCACAAAGCCATACAGCGTTCGAGGGAACCTTGCGCTTCGGGTGTAGCTTTCGCCATAAGGACGAAAATGGGACTCCATTGTCTCTAGACAAAGCATAAACCTGAAAAATTGTTTTGAGATACACCATAATAATGGTTAGGACTATGAAGGGATAAAGTACTTCATTTTTTTCCAGAACATTATGACTCAAATCTAAAGAAGAAAACAAAAAAGTTCTAATACTTGCTTCGCTTGCAATCCAAGATATTGCTAACTAAAGGAGAAATTCCAAGATTCTTCTATAAAAAATACTATTTAAGATAAGAGTTTAAGTCAGTGGCGCGCTACATCTTAAATATCATTCTCTTATTGATTGTAACCATATCCATATTTTCTTGTAAATTGATTTGTGCAAGCTTGTGATACCATGCAGGTTTCCGAATCAAACAAACAAAAAGAGGAAGTGTCATACTTACAACTCTAGCAGCACTTGTAGTGATTGAAAGTCCACCAAAAAAGAATGAACCCCAAATGATAAATAGTAGAATGATTGCTCCAATAGAATTGTGATATCTTCCATGGAATGCATCATAGAGTATTTGTGCTGGCACAAATACTCCAGCAGTCTCATTGTTTGTATCATAAAGGTAACTGAAATTCTGAAGAGAATAGAAAAGTTGCTGTTACTATCATCCTTTGTATTAAATCCTGTATGGTTTATTCTAAATCAACAAGAGATAAGACAACTTAAAATTACTATCAAGTCCCTCACACAACAGGCATAACAAAATAAAGGAAGAAAGAAAAAAAAAAAACAAAAGCAGTGTCTCTCTCTTGTATATGTAAATAGGTCAACTAAATTATATGTTCATGATGCTTGTTACTACTAGATTGAAGTTGGGTATATATAGATAGATATACCTGAATGCTGAATGTAAGTGCAAGAATATAAGCCCAACCAAAGACTGAAATCATGCCAATGCTGCCAAGTATGGCAATAGGTCCATTCTTGTCAGCACCTTTGGTTTCTTCAGTTAAATGTGCTGCAGCATCATATCCAAAGAGGGAATACTGGCTCACAAGAAATGCAAGAATCACAGCATATGGTTTGCTTGTAATTCCAGTTGATTCAGGTGCCAACTCCAAGTGTGTGAATACATATGAAGCAGATTGTGTAGTAAGTGATACCAGAGGTAGCATGATCACAATCACTATTCCCCCAATAAGCTGATACCAAAAATAAAATAAATGAGTGATTTTACTCTTAATATACCATGAAAATCTCTTAACTTTAATTTATAGTACATGAAGCTTCATTTGTTTATAACATGCAAATCTAGAAGTAGATTTAGGCTTTAATCAAATTGAGAGTGTGTACAACTTTTTTTTAAAAGTAGTTGTTAAGTTTTAGAACAATACTTTGAGGCAAAACAATAAGTATAAATAGAATTAGCTCCTTATTTGTTCATTAACACAGAGGCACAAAAATTATTAAAAGCTTTAGTTTTGAGAATATGGGCTTTAGACAGAAAAAAGAGACAACTAGAGAGAGAGAGAGAATGGATAATATCGGTATAAAGAATACATATATTTATATACAAATATATAATGACTGATTTTGGTAACTGATTTTTTGTGTGCACATAATATTTTTGTACTATGAAATAGTATAATAGAAAATCCCTAATCCTATCCAGATGAGGAAACAATCATAAATGGTAAAAATAAAATTTTTAAAATATAACAAACATGCTTAAAGTACCTGCCACCATATTGAAATCATATCTATCAAGGCAATCACTTCCAATGCAAATGTGTTGAGAGCTGCCCATATGACAGTTAAGCCAATATACATACACAAGAATAACCATTTTGGAGCAAAGTACCCTCCACCTTTATGTGTTCCTGTTGAGAGTAAGATTATACTCTGCAATGTTTGTGATCCTGCATATGCCTGTTTTTCAACCATGAAAACATTCAGTTACAAATGTAAAACATTCTGTAATATTATATTTATATAGTCTTTGAGTAGAAACTTCAAATTTCTTCAACCAAAGTGCAATTAAATACCTGAGTTCCAATCCCAGCAATAAGTCCTATGGTCTCAAGCCAAGCACAGCACCATGAAGAAAATGGTCCCCATTTCGGACCGGCTAAATGCGCAGCCCAAAAGTACAAAGAGCCAGTTGTCTGTTGTATTGCATTTAAGTGAAAGTTAGTTTTTGTGAACTAATTTGCAATGACAGATGCAGAAAATTTTAGAAATGAAGGCAAATATAATGCATACACTCTTGATTTCATTACAAAACATATTTAATTTGTTCAAACATAATTGATTAAGTTCCAAATTTGAAATTGGGAAAAGCATGATCTTTAAGCCAATGATACCAGTAGAAACCAGATTTTATCAATCTCAAACCAACCTTAACAAACTGAGAAATTATGTATCTTCATAATAGTTTCTCTTAAGCATATTTCTTAACACTAAATGAAGAAGAAAAAATTGTCACTATTTAACATTTCAAGAAGTTGAAAGTATCTATTTTTTTACTTCATTATAGGATTTTAGAATATCCAAGATGCTATATCATTCATTACAAGACAGAAATAATACCAAATTGAAGAATGAAGTTACAAACCGGGAAAGATGAACAAATCTCAGCCATTGCAATCCCAACAAACCAAGTGAAGAAAGAAACCACCACCCATCCCCATACAAGAGATGCAGGCCCTGCATATTGAAGGCTGGAACCATATAGAGGAGTGATTCCTGTGAATAGGGTCATTGTTGAAAATGATATTGCCAGTGTTTTGAACATAGTCTGCACCATAAATTGGACAACATTCAACACACTTATTAACCTTTTTCTCTAAATCATGGAGAGTTAATATTACAATAATAAAACATCAAATGAAAAAGGAGTTTACAAATAGGGAAATACTAAAAAGAAAAAAAAAATTCTGTATCTCAGATTACTTTTGTGATAAGATGATAAGATCATGCATAATATTAAAAATTCTATCACAAAAAATCCTTGTTACCCCAGAATTTCATCATAAGGGCAAAAAAAGAAAATTACAAATAAAAACATCTACACATAATTCAAGCTTCTCCGAAATCTATTTTGAAAAAAGAAAAAGTAGGATCAAGAATATTCAAGAAGATGAAATAACTAACCATTTCTCTTCTAAGTTCTTGCTTGTAACCAAGCTCATTGAGCCTCTTCTCTGCTGCATCCATAGTTGTGTCTCCTGTGAATTCAGACCCCATTGAACCCGGGTTTCTGTATGTTGAGGGGTGTCCTTTCTGAACTCAATAAGAACAAAAACAAAGGCAAAATGATCTTGCAACAGAGTTCATAAATATAAAGAATAAAAGAATAATAAAAAGAATGAAATGGGTTAGTAAATGAGGTTTGACTAGTCCCTCCACTGTTGTAGCTGAAAGTTTCAAACTTCTTTATCTTTGCCTTAAGAATTTCAAACGAAACAAACTATAGTAGTAGTTGCAATGTTTGAATTTTATCCGATATTTTCTCATGATTAGTCTCTACTCATGCATCACCCTTTACTCTCATTACACGAACACTCAATAATAAGCTATCATGCACCGACACGGACACGGGACACGACACGATACGCGAATTTTAAAATTTTATATGATACGGAAACACGCATATATATATATATATATATATATATAAAATATAAAATATTTTTTTAGATAAATTGTAATGATATTTTGATATTTTATTGATATTAAAATATAAATTAAAATTTTTAATTATTTTTAATATTTTATTTTAATTATATCAAGTATTTAAAATATTTTTTGTTTTAATAAATAATAATATATACTATATCTAAATTTATTTTAAGAATATATGTTAAGAATAAAGACTGGATATGCGGACACGTGATGATATTTAGGTGTGTCCAGGCGTGTTCGGAGAAGAATTTTTTATTTTTTATTAAGACACGGTTGGACACAGCACACATCCGTGTCGAACGAGTGTCGGTGAGTGTCGTGTCCAAAATATGTCCGACACACGGATACGATAACTCAAAAAAGTGCCTGCTTCATAGATAATAAGAGAAAAAAAATCATTTGATACTCATGAATTTTTTTTTTTTTTGAGTTGATTTCAATTGGTGGGTTATTGCAACTTGCATGTGAATGCATCTGCTTAGAGCCTCAATAAATAAGGCAACTTATTATAATCGTTTTCTGTTTGAAATAGCCAACTCAGTTTCCAGTAACTTGTCGCTTTGTAACTTGACTCGTTGACTTTTCCTTCGTTGACAATTATTAATTATATGATGATGAAAATATAGAAATAGAATCCATGATTCTTACTTTGGCGTTTAAGCTAATGGGATTCCAACACCTGTATGTGCATATTACTTCATTGTAGCCAAAAACTGAATAGAACCTCATTATCATACATTTTATTTATCTAAAATACTATTTATATATTAAAATCCTCCATTAAAATCAGTTTCTAATATACATAAATACATATAAGATTTAATTTATTTATATTATAACATATATTTTATATTGATGACTTTTTTTTAATAAAAAAAACTCAACACAAAAAATGAAACAAGAACAACAACAAACAAAAAATAAAAAAAAAATAAAAAAACACTAAAAAAAAAAAAATCACAAAGAAGCTCGTCAACTATTTGTTGTGCTCTCCTTCTTACCGTGTATTCCTAATTTTGTACTTCTAATTAGGGATGTCAATGGGGCGGGGCGGGGGCGGGGGATGCCTCCCTGCTCCCCGTCCCCGCCCCCAGAATTAATCCCCATCCCCGCCCCGATCCCCGCCATGGGGGGATAATTGTCCCCATCCCCATTCCCCGCGTTCCCCATATTCCCCACGGGCCCCATTCCCCATCCCCTTATATTTAACATTCATATGAAAATTATAGTAAAAAATATCAAAAAAATAAAAAACAAACTACAAAATACTATTACAAACACACAAATATATTTTATCCAAGATTATAAGTCCAGAAATACAACATAGCAAATTATAATCCATTAAATAAAATCTTAAAATACAACTTCCATTCTAAAAAAAAAGCAATAAGATATAATCTTTAACATTAAGTATTCTTTGATGGTCAGCATACTCAGCAAGAGAAATCATAATTGCTTTATATACATAGAAGGAGAGAAAATCAAGCAACTATTTCAAAATCAAACCCTAACTATTTCAAAATTATAAACCATATATGTCTAATTGCTTTAGATACATAAAAGGAGAGAAAATCAAAATTATACAACACAGTGAGTAGAGAAGACTGAATAATAGGGTTAGGATTTTTTTAATTGGTAAGATTACTAAAAAACCCACCTATGTTAGAAATAAAGTAAGGTTATTTAAGAAATTTCAAACATTCCGGGAATTATCGGGGATGGGGCGGGGATCCCCGCTCGGGTCCCCGCGCCTGTCTCGGGGAAATTTTGCTCCCCATCCCCATCCCCACGGGAAAATTTCCCCACCAACGGGGCCCCATTCGGGGCGGTCCCCGCAGGGATCCCCGCCTCCTGGGGATTTTTGACACCCCTACTTCTAATTACTTGTTTTGATGACTAATTTTAATATATATATATAACATAGTTATTTATTTATTATGTATAAATTTATATCAAAATTAATTATTAATATGTACTAAAATATATATTAAAAATAAATTAAATTATATATATAAATATATAAAAATTGATTTACTAATTATTTTTAGTATGTACACACACATATATATAATTAATAAATGATAATATTAGACTAACGAATTATAGCCAATGAGTAATAGCTCAAATGACATAGTTTTTCCATACTCAATTAAGAGGTTGCGGGTTCGAGTTTCATATTTTTGGTAAAAAAAAAAAAAAGACTAACGAATTATATTTTAAATGACAAAAAACAAACGATAATTTAGAAAATAAATTTAATTTTATTTTATTTTATATTTATTAATTTTAATAATAATTAATAATTAATTATTTTTTATTTTTTATAGTTATCAAATATTTGCGGTTAACAAAATGGCATGAATGCTAGCTAGGATTTGGAGATAGTAGCTGCAAAATGGAAATATAGTTTAATTACAAGAATAAACAAAATCGTTTACTTTTCTCCACGTGTGATTTTATTTGCCAGGTTTTATGTGTAAACTTAAACGTGTTTAGCTGCCGCCTGGAAAATTGGGCAGTTTGGAGTTTCCGAATATAATATAGTAACAATAATATCCAACTGGCTAAGGTGAGAGAATCCATCTACTAATTCTAATAAATATCAAGTTAATTTTAATTTTATATCTCTATATACGATGTTCTATTAAAAAAATAATTAACTAATTTTTCCATGAGAAAATTATTTAAAATAATGAATTTAAGAAGTTGTTATTATTGCCACGTTAGAAGAAATTTATACTATTATTACATTTAAAAATAATATTCTTCCATCAAAGAGTAGAGATTTATGAATACTTATAAGATGGTAACTTTTTTTTTTTTGAGAAAAAATATCCAAAAAAAAAAAAATCGAAAATAATATCTATCTCCGTCACATGGAGAATCATAATGGCTATGTAATGGGAAAGATATATATTGTATTACCACACTAGTTATGATAAATACAGGGAAATGCTAGTGGTACAATACTAATCAGTCTTTAATCAGCTTTTAATTATATTTAAATAATATTTAATTATTTTTTTTAGTGTAACATGTTCCTATTTTATAGATACATATCTATAATTAGATGTCACCAAAAATATCTATAATTAGATTTTAATTTAAATTTAAATTTTAAAACCCACCCACTTTATTGGTGGTTAGATGACTTTGCTTTACTTTCGTAACTTCAGGTAACAGATACAGTTTTTTAAATTCCTTATTCTACGGAACATTCACACGCATTAGTGAATTCCAAACCAAAAAGGACGCTGCCAGCTGAATTCTCCATCTCGTCTTCATTGGTGAAGACCATCACCACCTTCCAGCTGAAGCACTCTCTCATTTTGCATTGATGAAAGGTATCATTATTTTCCACACATGTGTTTATGTAATTTGTTAAGAAATATTATGTTCAACATTTTTAATTATATTTTAATTTAAACATAAAAACACTCTGATAGTATGATATTTTATAACACATCTGATAGTATGATATTTTTAATTATTTTTCGATTATAACACATCTGATAGTATAATATTTTATACAAAATATTTTTAAAACACATCTAAAATCAGTCAACTTTTAATAATACAATATAAATGTTAATAATACAATTATGAATGGTCGAATATAATTATATACATAAACTAAAATATTTTCAATTGTAGTTTCTTTTTCAATTGTAACACATCTAAAATATTAAGTTATACCAAAAATATTTTTAAAACACATCCAAAATCATAAATCTAAAATTTAAATTTAAACATTAAAAAATAATTGTAACACATCTAAAATTATGAAGTTATACAGAAAATATAAAATCATAAATCTAAAATCTAAATTTAAACATTAAAAAATAATTGTAACACATCTAAAATTATGAAGTTATACAGAAAATATTTTTGAAACACATCCAAAATCATAAATCTAAAATCTAAATTTAAACATTAAAAAAAATTGTAACACATCTAAAATTATGAAGTTACTCTGGAAAAAGTTAAGTCGGCTGTTTTCAGTATGCATTCTTTTAAGGCGCCGGGCCCTGATGGGTTTCAGGCTTTCTTCTTTAAAGAATACTGGAAGATTGTTGGTTTTGATGTTTGGACTATGGTTCGTCATGCGTTCTCTGGTTTGGATATGGATCCAAGGATGATGGAAACTCTTGTGGTTCTTATTCCGAAGGTAGAAAACCCGGTTTCCATGAAGGATTTCCGACCAATTAGTCTCTGTAATGTGGTTTACAAAGTTATAACGAAGGTCCTGGTCAATAGACTTCGTCCCCATCTCAAAGAGATTATTGGGCCCCTTCAAGGAGGGTTTATCCCGGGGAGAGGAATCCCTGACAACATCATTGTAGCACAAGAGGTTCTCCATTTTATGAAGAAGACAAAGTCAAAGAAAGGCACCCTGGCCTTTAAGATTGATTTGGAGAAAGCGTACGATAGAGTGGATTGGGGATTTCTGAAACAAACTCTGGTGAGTTTTGGCTTTCCTCCTCCGATAGTCAATCTGATTATGCGTTGTGTCACTGCTTCCTCACTGTCTATCCTCTGGAATGGGGATAGATTAAATAGCTTTACTCCGAGCAGGGGTCTTAGGCAAGGAGATCCTATATCACCGTATCTGTTTGTGTTGTGTATGGAGAGATTGTCCTGTTCTATTAATCAGCAAGTTGATAAGGGCTTGTGGAAGCCAGTTGCGGTTTCTAGAGGGGTCCAAGAATTTCTCATTTGATGTTTGCCGATGATTTGCTTCTTTTCTGTAAAGCTGAAAAACAACAAGTTCAAACTGTAATGGTAACTTTGGAAAATTTCTGCAGAGCTTCTGGGATGAAGGTTAATGTGGAAAAATCTAAAGCGCTATGCTCCAGGAATGTTTCAGCGACAAGAAAAGAGATTTTTACTGGAGTCTCCTCCATCAGATTCGTCCAGAACTTGGGCAAGTATTTAGGGGTGAACCTTAATCACTCTCGGGTGACACGCGCAACTTTCAACGATGTTTTGGACAAGATTCGGGGAAGGCTAGCCAGTTGGAAAGGGAGATTGCTTAATAAGGCAGGCAGACTCTGTTTGCTCAACTCGGTAGTGACTGCGATTCCTACTTATCGCATGCAAGTATCTCTCTTCCCTAAAGGGGTAACTAATAAGATAGAATCCATGATGCGAAACTTTCTATGGAAGGGTCAAGCTGATGGTAGAGGCCTGAATCTAGTTAACTGGAAAGTGTTGGTCACTCCTAAGAAGTTTGGAGGTCTGAGAATTAGAGATCCTTTTTGTGCCAATATTGCTCTTCTTGGAAAACTAGTTTGGCAACTTTTTCACCATCCCGACAAGCTATGGGTTCAACTGTTGACGGAGAAATACCATTCTTCTTAGGCTGATTGTTTTAGTCGGTCTCGAGGAAGGGGATCTTATGTTTGGAAGAGTATATGTCGAGCTTGGGATATCCTGAAGGAAGGTTTTAGTTGGTGCATTGGGGATTTGGAACAGAACTTTTGGTTTTCTAAATGGAGAAGAGAGGGGCGACTATGTCAGGAGATGGATTATGTTCACATTTCTGATTCGGATCTCAGGATCTTGGACCTTTGGTCATCTGGACAGTGGAACCTTGAGAATATCTATTCTCATCTGAATCAGTCTTTGCAGAGCAACATTAACTCTTACAACCCAAATGTTCAAGTTGGTTCAGAGGTCGGTTGGTGTTGGACTGGTGCGGCCTCAAAGGTTTATGATGCTCATAGTGGTTATTTGTGGCTCAGTAAGAAGATGTTTAGTTGGGAGGATAAGGGTAATTGGCTTTGGCTTTGGCGTCAACATGTTCCAGAAAAGCACAAATTTTTGGCCTGGCTATGTCTTTGGGAGGCTCTTCCTATTGCTGCATTTCGTTTTAGGAGGGGCATTTCGCACACGGATAGCTGTCCACGATGTTTCTCAGGTCAGGAATCGGTTTTACATTGTATTCGGGATTGTCCAAAAGCCCAACTTGTTTGGCAAGCTTTAGGGATCTCCGATCAACCAGTGGATTTGATGAGTTGGTTCTTATATAATAGCAAACAGCACCCTTTTAGATTCTTTTCTGGTCTCTGGTGGATTTGGTGTTCGAGAAATAACGAGATCTTTCATCCTCACGAGCATTGGACCACAGACAAGGTGATTGGTATGGCTTTGTCCTTAGAAAAGGAGCTCCGAAATATTTTTGAGTTGCAACGACTATCTATCCCCTCAACCATTAGTGGCTCTTGGATTCCCCCCTCAGTGGGTACCTTTAAGATTAATTGTGATGCTAGCTATCCTGGCAGTGGTGCTCGAGTTAGTTTTGCTTGTGTTAGCAGAGATTGGAAGGGAAGGTGGCAACGAGGCTGTCTGGGAACAATTGAGAGTCGTAGCATTTTGCAAGGAGAGTTGTTTGCTATTTGGAGAGGCTTTCTTTTAGCATGGGACTCGGGACAAAGAGACATTATATGTGAGACAGACTGTGTGGAGGCATTTACTATTGTCAATAATTTACAAGATTGCTCTGGGTTTATTAATCCTTTGGTGTTAAAAATCCGAGATATCATGTCTTGGAAATGGCGTGCTGATCTTCGGTTGATCTTGAGAGATGCAAATACAATAGCAGACATCATGGCAAAGACTGCAATGAGGACTATTTCTCCCCAAGTGGAGCTTCCATTGCCTTGGAAGGAGTTTGAGAGTAGTATTCAGCGGGACTGCCTTTCTTAAACAGTTTCTTGTTTTTTTTTCTTTCTTAGTTTTTGTTTATTTTCTTTTAAGTCACCAAAAAAAAAAACACATCCAAAATCATAAATCTAAAATTTAAATTTAAACATTAAAAAGACAGCGTTGTAAATGAGCGCCGAAAAGGAGGAAGGCAGCGTTGAGGATGAGCGCGGAAGACGAAGGTGGCACGGATGAACTACAGCGGAGGATGACTTCTCGATGTGCACCTCTGAGTTTTCCATGTGCGCCTCTGGATTTTCGACATGGCGCAAACGTGACTTCTCTGCTTCTTTGAGTGTTTTGTACGAGTTTAATTAATAATTTGATAGTTTAAGGTTTATTTTATAATTTTAAAATCAAAATTTTGAATTTTGAATAATTTGATTTTTAGATATGTATTTAAATTATAATATATTAATAATTAAATATATTAAATCTGAAATAGAGATAGAAATTTTAAATTTTAAATTTCAGTTTTTTTAGATTGTATTTTGAATGTGTATTTAATTTTAAAAAGACAGTAAATCTATTCATAATTTTTAGTTGTGTTTGTTTTAATTTTTTTTTAATTATTGCAATAAAAGGCTGAATGTTGTACTATTTTTAAAGGATACCTAGTTGAACCGTTCTCAATATTGAGTTTCGAAGCAATCCCAACTATACAAATACAAAATTTAATGTATCTCATCAAAGAGTATTACCGATAATAGCATCGTGCGCAATCTTTGCAGCTGCATCCCCATTAGTACCATAGAATTTAGTGTAACACCTGTTAAGTTTCTTTAGTTAAGCTGTCTTCAGACAGGAAATTTTATACAAGTTTTCTTCAGCCAACCTGTTAATGTAAACCCTTCCTGCCAGAAACTTGACTTCAGGGCAGTCCCGTGCTAGTGAAAATGTTGAGCATCTGAAGGAATAGTCAGAGTTGCTGCAACAGCTGCACTAATCGACGATCCTGGATCTGAAGGCATGGCAGTTTCAGCGAAATTCAGGCGGTCAAAAGACAAATAGTACTAATTCGTTTCAGTGAAATGTAATAACTATATTGGTTACAGAAAGGTTAATATCCTGCTGTAATAGACATCTTTTGAAGAGCTTTCAAAGAAAATCACAGATTAAGATTAGCACCACATGAACCAAAATACAAATGATTGAATTTCATAAGTGCAATGTAAACACATGCTAAACATCAACAAAAAAAGGGGGATGGGGTGGGGATAAGAAGAACAAAAAAGCAACAAAAGCTGAAAAAACAGCATTACAATCTGCATCATGATATCTTCATTCAATCAACTCAGTCATTCTGATATGATGAGATGTACCATGAGATAAATTACAAAGTAACAATCCCTAGTTTTGAAAAATATTAGAATCCCAAACATACTAAAATAAAGATGAAAAATGGCGTAATGTAAGAAAATATAAAAACCAATCCTAAAAGATTGCCCTAAGATATTACAAGATACATCATTTTTAAGAGTTCAAAAGGGGTAATTGTTTAGGCTTCCAATATTATGAAACAGTGATGCTTGACAGGACTTGAAGTCTTCAACATTGTAATTGTCATAATTGACAAGAAATTATTTATGATACCCAAATAAAAGAAAATCCAAGTGCTTGTCTTATATAATGCTTAGAAGCTAGAACAAAATAATTAGCTTTATCCAGGAGAAGAAAACATGATGGAACCAATAACTTGATATAACAAAACAATGAATAAATATTTTTCAAGTTTAAATGAAATATTGTGAAAAATTATAACTTTATCATTCACCCTAGCATGACAAAATATGTGTCTTGAATGTTAGAATAAAGAGCAATCAAATGGGAGATTTTCACAAAGAAGGTGAACAAGTTACAATTTTCTTACATCTTTGAATTAGAATGATCGCCAGTAAACTCAGAAAGTCCTCCAACAGAAATCTGAATGCATACATCAAGGCTGCGTTTGTTTCTAAGAACAAGACACTGAGAACAAGACATAAAGGACAGAGACACACAATTTTGTGTTCTTGTATTCTATTTGGTAATAAACTAGAATAAATTCTGAAAATCTAATTTATTCACATTTTTTTTCATTCAAAAAATTTGAGATGAAAAATATTGTAATAAAAAATATAATTATGAAAAATTAACAAGAATAATAAAAGAAAAAATAAAAAATAAGTTGTGTCATCCAACACAGATCTGAATGCATACATCAATTGTTTGCATTAAGCACTCCAAGGGCCAAGAATACGATAAAACATTAAAACACCAACAGTGTAATAGTAAATAGTCCAAAAAAAAGTTTCACTTACAGTCCATGTGAAAAGCAAGGTGACATCTGCTGTTGTTTTTCCAAAATTATTTAAGTTTCAAACAAGATTGTAACAGACATAAATCTGGTTCCCAAACCAATATGTACTATGTTCTTGCAAGATGTCCAACCTTGGACTAGGTAATTCTTTATAATGTTATGGATTCATGGTGTGTTCTGTTGTCAGCATCACATTATTCACTTGTGCTTTTCTCTACAATTAAAGCTTCTGGGCCTTATTGTGAGAAGGCATTCAAACATAGTGATCAATATTATTGTATATGAGTTTAGCAATCAACAAAATAATAATTCATTATAATAAAATGCCTACATTTTTTGTAGGCAAACATCAATATTCAAATAAATAAATAATATGAATTTGAAGTTTCTTTAGTCATACCCCATATAATTAACTTATGTGCAACTACTGTCCACTTTAAAATTTAAAAGACAACATCCAAAGTTTTTATAACTTGGAGCACCATGACTTTAATGTTTGAGTCTGATTAGTGAGAAATAATATGAATTTTATTTTTCTTAAAATATTTTTCCATTAACATAGAATAGAGTACAACTAAAAAGACAACAGAGGATAATAACTAAGCCATGTCAACAAATATTCTCTATTACTGAAATCAGCATGACAATTTTACATTTATATCGTCAGAAAAAAAATAGCTTCAAAATACCTTTACCTAACCATGATGTAACGCAGCAACAAAATAGCTTCAAGTGCAAATGAAATTAAACTCTCGCAGCTAAATTAGCTTATTGGAATCATAACAAGAATAATGCACTAAATTAAACTAAAGCATCAAGTCAAAGACACTCAAGATCATAAAGGTTCTATAATGAAACAAAGAGGTGAAGCAAGGAGTTGAACAATGACATAAAAAAGATTAATGGGAAATCAAAAGAGAAAGAATGGCTTGAACACTACTCAAGCAAGAGAACAAAAAATAGATGAGATAAAATCTAGTTCACCGTCCCCTTCGGCATTGCCATCAAGGCCGGAGAACTAGAAAATCAAATATTATTAATAAAAAGGTTATAAATCACAATTACATCTATAATGATCGTCCTACCTACATAATTATTTTTTCAAACATATCTTCCGGTCATTGTTCATTTACAAAACTAGCTAACAATTAACTCGAACTAGATATGTGCAACCTAAATAAAAATCTTTAGACCATTTACATGTTCTTCCTCCTTTAAGCAAATCCTCCATCGGTTAAAAAGCTTGAATTAGGGCACAATTTCTACATTGAAAAACAATTAAAATAGTGTAACTATTATGAATAATAACTTAAAAGAGTTTAAAATAGCCAATTAAATATTTTCTATATTAGTAGAAATTGAATTAAATAAAGTAGTTGAGAGTAAAGAAATGACTTACGATGATCAAATTACATCAAAAATGCTTTTCCTTAACTTTTTTCCTTTAGCTAAATCTTCTTGATGTAAAAAATATTTCTGAGCATGACTGGAAATTTGACTAGGAGTTTTTGTTTTTACATAATATTCTGAAATTCTTTTCCAGTGTGAACCTTCATTTTGGTACCCTCTAAGAAATAACCTACCAAAATATGATTTTTGAAATAACTATTAACAAATTTTATACTAAAATTTTTTAAACAAAAACATAAACTATTTAATTATGCCAACCACGGTCAAAACAAAATAAATTTAGCAATCAATAAAATTTACTTTAGAATTCGCTCAAATTACTAGTTATTGATGCACAAAAACACTGATGTATGCAAGCTTTAATTAACAAGAGAGCAGTGAAGTCGATCTTGCAAAAAAGAGGTGCTAGACTTATATATTGTAGGCAACATACAATCATCATGGACAAGTTAGAGATATATCTAAATCAAGAGAATTGCTCCTATATGTTGATATTAGTTGCTTCACATTTTTTTTTTATAAATACCAATATTCAACTAAATAATAAATAAATAAATAAGAGGTAAAAAGAAGTAATATAATAATAAAATACCTATGTTCATCTTCCGTCCAATGATGATATCCTGTGTTTGTTGGTGCTGCCTCCTCTTGTGCAGTTGGCACTACCTCCTCCTCTGCAGCTGGCACGACCTCCTCCCTGTCATGATAATAAACAAAATATTTGATAATCAATGAATTTCATGTAAACAAAAATATTTTATTTATTTCAAAAACAAATCAAAGGGAAAAAGAAGAGTTCATTGTTTATTAGGTTTGTTCATAAAACTTATAAGAAAAAGAAAATATAGAATAAGTAAACAGAAAGAATAGAAAGAAATAATAAACCTTGCGAAATAAGAAGAGAATGAAAATAATACCGACCTGTGATGGTGATCAGTCGAATAAGGCTGTGATGGTGGTGGTGGTGTTGCATTGAGAGGAGTGCTTGTAGGATAACCCTTATGGACGGCATTGATGTCCTTCATCAGCTTCTGAAAGCGCTCTTGCAGCTGTGCCCGGGTCCTGCCGGGGAGACGAACAGCCACGGCCTCCCAGCAGTTCTGGATAGTATCCTGAAAACAACTGGTAATAATTGACTCAAATGCTTTGTTCTCCTCCCAAGTCCAGACCGGAGGTTGAGGTTGAGGTTGAGGATGACCACCGACATTGGGAATCAGCTCGAACGTGTTCCTACTGGTATCCCACTCAGTCTGAGGCTGAGATGGTGGATAACCACACGTGTCAGCGAAAAACTCATCCGTCAGCGTCCTTACTATATCCGTCTGAGATTGAGGCCGAGGCGGAGACCAAGGCTGAAGCTGAGGCTGAGACCAAGGCTGAGGGTGAGGGTGAGACTGAAGTGGTTGATTACCACACACGTCAATGGCACGTGACTGAGGCTGACACTGAAATGGTTGATAACCAGATAAAGGGTTTTCCCAATAGTGCTCTGTCATCCTCATAGCTTCGGACAAACACTCATCAATAACCGGCTGATGTGGTTGATTACCACTCACGTCCATGGCACACGGCTCACCTACATTGGCGGCAACAATCTTGTTTTCGTCCCCATTCCAGACGGGCTCAGGCAGAGGCGGACACTCAAACTCAAACTGCGGTGCTTCATCGTCGGCATCAAAGTCTATCATATCGCACGGGTCTCCGATATCCCATGGATTCATCATTGCAGAATCTGATTGCTCGTCACTCATTCTTCTTCTTCTCTTTCTTCTTCTTCTTTCTTGGTTTCCTATTTCTTCTTCTTCTTTCTTGATTTTCTCTTCTTCTTCTCCTTCTTCTTCTTTCTTGGTTTCCTGTTTTTGGATATAGTATTTATATTTATTTATGTAAGCTTCACTTTCTAAGATAAAGTGTATCAATTTAATATACATTAGGATAAAAATTAAAAGATTTCATTTTTCAATTTCAGTTTTAAAATTTTATTGTAAGAATATTTATTTTTTATATTATATAAATTTAGATAGTTTTAATTAAAACAAAAAGCTTTCAAAAGCATCAAAAATTGAGTGTGTCAATTTAATTTATAAGATTATGGATAAAAATTAAAAAATCTCATTTTCAAATTTCATTTTAGGATTTCTTATCTTTTTGTATTATGTAAATTTAGATAGTTTTAATTAAAACAAAAGACTTTCAGAAGGGATTAAATCTTGATTTAAAATTTGTTTTAATAAATATAATTTTAAATGTTAAACCAAAATTTAAATATAATATTGCAGTGAAGCAGTTAAAGTAGTAAAATACTGAAGACAGCTAATATGAATAATAATGTACTTAATCTTAGTAAACTCAATATTTTACCCACCTCATTCCATTTCCATTTATTGAATCATTTTCCAACACATCATACCAAACAGAGAGGAAAACATACGCAATTCTTCGTACTAGAAAAAGCTTATCAAAGATTAAGGTTAATAATAAGTTTGAATTCTAAAAAAATGGGTAAATAGTTTTATCTTAGTCCAAGAAGAGGGTATAAGAAGAGTGAAACCTTCCTTCGAATCAGTGTATCTCTGAACCTCCAAGTCCAACTCTTGAGCCATCAACAATGCACTACTAGTGTTTGATAAATTACTCGAAAGAAAAGTTGTGAGAAGAAGAGTAAGATTGAGCTTCCTCTTAGTAAAAAATGTTGATAAATGCATGATGTGGTTGTTGTGAGGTTCATTGTGAAGAATGCAGGTAGCAGAATTGAAAGAGGGGATTGAGAAGAAGGTTCTGGAAGAAGAGTTTTGTGAATGGTGGAGAAGAGTGAAGCAAGTTTTCAAAGCCATTGGAATTGAATTGCACAGGGACATGAGAAGAGTTAAGCGCGTTAATTGTAAAAATTGAACATTTGTTACCGTTGTTTTTATTAGTAGTCTCAAATGTTTGAGGTTTGAAAATCAAACCGGTCATCTAACCAGTGAAATTAGATATTCAAAAATTCAATCGAAATTTAATTAGGATTTAATTGGATATAATAAAATAATATATTAATATATATAAAATATTTTTTAAAAAAATATATTTAATTTTTTTCTGTAGTTTATTATTTTGAATCGATTAACTGTTAATATATATATCAGTTTAATTAGTTAATCGATTTTTTCTAATTAATTTTTTGTCAAACGATATATATTAAATCGAATTAATTTGATGGCCAATTCTTAATTAACGGGATGGAACGGATTAATTTCAATCTAATTTTTAATAGTATGGTCATGTTAGTTCATTTTTCAAAATAAAAATTTTTCAAAAAATTTTTTATAGAGATTTTTTTATATTTATGACAATATATAAAGGTAATAGAAGAATTTGGTGTTTAATTTTCGCTTTTTTATCTTAACCCTATCAATAAAGAATAATTGATATAACCTTTTATTTTTAAAAGGTCAAAAAATAAATTACCAATTAACTTTTTTTTTATTTCTATTACGGTTACTTGTCTATTTCATGGATAACGTCTGATCACTTCATCTCCTTTTTCGTTCCATTCTCTTCTTTTAGAGTTTTGTCTATTTTTATTAATTTTTTTTATCTCTCTATGTCTTTTTCTATTTATTAAACTAATTATGTATTACTTTTTTTGTCTTAAAAAATTGTAAAAAAAAACGACTTATAATTAATTATACCAAATCTCTTCCGATCCATTTTTATGATAATAAAAAAATAAAGGGAATAGAAGAGTTTAGTGTCTAATTTCTGTTTTTTTATCCTAACCCTGTTAATAAAAAATAACTGATATAACGTTTTATTTTAAAAAAGGTAAAAAAAAAAAGTAAATTACTAATTAACTTTTTTTTTTCATTCTTATTACGATTACTTTTCTATTTTACGTATAATTTTCAATCATTTCGTCTTTTCTTTTATTCCATTCTCTTCTTTCAGATTTTTTTATTTTTATTAATTTTTTTATCTCTCTGTATCATTTTTTATTTATTAAATTAATTATGTATTACTTTTATTTTTATTTTTTTGTCTTCAAAAAATTGCAAAAAAAAAATGACTTATAATTAACTCTACTAAAAACTCCATTTTTGTGATAACTATAAGAAATGTGGTTATAACTTTTTAATAATTTGTGGTAATATAAAAGATGTTTATTTATATTGAATTAAGGTAGAGTAAAAAAAAAACTAAAAGTAGATGGAGTATATATTTTTTGCCTTCATATGATTTACATAGAAAATTAAGGATGAAGCAATTTTTAAGAAAAAAAAGACTATTTAAAGAAAAATAGAAAATTCATTACATGGATATATGCATTTTTAAAAAAATGATATTATGAAATAATAAATTAAAATTTTTATTTATAATATTATTTAATTGATATATATCATTAATCATCTGTTTTGTAACGTTTTTAGATAAATATATTAGTTTTACTGTTGATTTTCACATATCATATATTTAAAGATAAATTAAAAGTGTTTCATACAATATTAGTTGGTTAACATTTTTTATTCATAATATCTTTTATTTTATTAGGTCACATTCTATTTTACATGATTCTTGATTCTATTATTTGACCAAAAATTTGTCATTTTTTAGTTTTGTTTTAAATCTTAGTTTAGAATCTTAATTCTGTTTTAGGACAATTTACCAAAATAAATAATTTGATTTCCAATTTTACTAGAATACACATTTTATAAAACGGATACCAAAATATATTTTTTCTATAAACTATTAGAGATGGCAACGGGTCTCCATGGGGGCGGGGACATGCCCCCCGCCCCCCGCCCCGTCACTACAATTCGCCCCCCGTCCCTGTCCCATTCCCGCCACTGGTAACGGGGACAATTTCAAACAGAAATAAAACTCAGAAGATTAACAATTTCAAATAATTTCAAATACAGAACATTAGCAATTGAACAAATTCTGAATTTCCAAATAAAGATTCAACAATAATTACAAAAATAATGATACAAATACAGAAGATAAATAATTTAAAACATTGAACAAACCCTAAACCCCAAATGTTGAAAAAAAAACCCTTAAAAGAAACTAAACAGAGAGAAAGGGTCTTATTGAGACGGCGACGATGAGCGGCGAAGAGGCTGTTGGTGGCGATGACGATTGTGCTGGTGGCGGTGACGATTCTGCTTGAGGAGGCAGCGACGAGGAAGACCGATTAGGAGGCTGCAATGATGGTGAACGAGCAAGGAGCAGGAGGCAACAATGATGAGGCGGCGACAATGAGTGATAGTGCGGTGATTTACGATGTGAATGAGGGAAGGAGGCGGTGACCAACGATGAGGCTTGTAAGCAGCGGAGAACCTTGGCGTGGCTGGCGAGGTGACGAGGTAGGAGAAAGACGGTGGCGACGCTGTTGTTGGAGAAGAGAAGCATCAGCTGGAGGCAGAGAAAGAAGGAGGTGGCTACTGGATTGAAGGAGAGAGTTTGAGAGTGAATATGAAGTGAGGAGGGTGGCTGCTAGGGTAACATTTGGGTTTTTAACATAGAAGTCCTTTTTTACACGAGATCCATAGATAGGAACATAGTAAAGAAAGGCAGAGACCATAAACTAAGTGCTGTCCGTCTTCATGGCCTCAATAAGACTCAGTATTGTACTGGCCGAATCCGTTTCGGTTTTTTCCCCAATTTCCCACGCCTTCTGTGAGTCGCACGTACGGTAACGAGGGGGGTTCGCGTCTATACGTGTAGTGTGGTGGTTGGGCCTACCCACCCTATTTGTTCCATGATCTATGTTATATATATATATGGGCATTTATGTAATTTTATATTTGTGGGTATTATACGGATACACACGGGGCGGGTACCTCTTCCCCTGCCCCCGCCCCATTTAATAGACGGGTACCCGTCCCCGCCACCTGTGGAGAAAAAATGTTCCCCATATCTGCTCCCCGGCGGGTAAATTCCCGCCCCGCCGGGGGAAATTGCCATCCCTATAAACTATATAAACCGCGACAGAAGACCACGGTTTACAAATGAACGTAAACCGTTGCAGGGATCTCGCGGTTTTCATAACCTACTTTTACATT
Source organism: Arachis ipaensis (assembly GCF_059453495.1). Classification (NCBI taxonomy): domain Eukaryota; kingdom Viridiplantae; phylum Streptophyta; class Magnoliopsida; order Fabales; family Fabaceae; genus Arachis; species Arachis ipaensis. Next base: position 138,873,559 of record NC_142443.1, read on the forward strand.
TTTTTAAATACAACCAAATCACAATATTTATAAGGTTATTTAAAAAAAATTGTTGATTAATTTTATGTAGGTTGTAAATCAAGACATTGTAACATTTTATTGTTTTACTAGAATTATTTTGAGCTTTTTCTATCAATAGTTCAATACTTAATTTGTTATTTTTTTAAATTTAAAATAATAAATCATATTACTTCTTTATTTATGTGTAAAATTATTTTTATTTCAGGTTCTTTACATATTCAAATATTATTATGTCTATACTTCAGCATATGTTTGAGGGTAATAATCTATTTCTTTTCGGTGACATAACATACTTATGAATAAATAACTTCAATTTTAAAAAGTGATTTTTAATTATTTACTTGCATTTCATCTCTTTAATTTTTATTTATTATTTTCAATATTATTTATTTATTTATTCAAGGATTCTCTTCAAAAACTATCAATTTAGTATTCAAATTATGTTCTAATTTTGTCTTTACATTTTTTTCAATTATATCCTATCCAAGAGGAATAACTCAATAAATATCTAACTTTTTCTTCCCCATTCTTTTTATTATTTCAACTCTTAGAATTTATAATTATTTTTTATTCTTCCATAATTACTTATTGACTATCGTGATATTTATACTTATTTTCACATAATATTTTATGTATATGTTGATTCACATAAAATTTTTAAATTTTTTTAGTTATTTTTAAAGCATTATTTACTTTTAAGTGTAACTAAAATTAATAATTTAATATAAATTAAAAAATTATTTTACTTTATTAATTAAAATTATGATGTGATTGTTATTATTTTTTCATTCAACTAATTATTATATTACAAAAAAAATTTATTTTTTTGAAATTTTAGAAAATATGAATGCAATGATCTTTGCATTATATGGCTTAAGATTTAAAGATGATTTTTTAAATGCATGTTGATTGGAATTAAAAAGAATATTGTAAAAATATGCATAACTAATAGAAAATATATTGATAATATACATGTTAATTTAAATAGCCAAAATAAAATAAAAAAAGTAATGAAAAATATAAAATTTTACCTTTTGTTTTATGGTACAAAAATAATATATAATAATTTGATAAATTGTAATGCTTTGATATAAAAAAAAAAAACATGAAACTTTTAAGATAAAATAAAAAGATGTGATATTTTATGCATTAGATAATTTAAAAAATACTTATTATAGAGAAAGTTAAAACTATTTTGACTTAAAAAAAACTATTTAATAAAATTAACAGAGCCAAAGAGAGAGGATGTTAAAATTTTTTAACTAATAAAAAGAATCACCACCATCAACCTATTAAATTTGAGTAATATCAAGTGAGAATTAAGAAACAAACCCGAATGATAAAATCAAAAGTTTTTTATTTTTCTTTATATAGTATTTTACTTTAAGTAATTATTTTTTATGAATAGTATTTAAATGATAAATAAAATAGTAAAAAAATTCGCATTAGTTATAAAAACTAATGTCATCCTTAATACGATCACATAATTTCAAAACATACAAAATGATCTAATAAAGTATAGTTTAATTAATGTGCACAAAAAAACAAACGTAAAATTTATATAATAACAGTCAAATATGAAAAGTAATGACAACCATCTCTTTTAAGGTATTATGTTAAATTGTAACTTAAATTTATAATTATTAGTTAAAAATTTACAGTAATATACTATTTTTATTATATTAATTAAAATCAATATATTTTGATATTAGTTTTTAGGATTACTAACATTAAATTTTGATCATTTGAACATAATGTTTAAATATTTTATGTCTTAAATTTTTTATTAATAGAACAATAAAATTACTTAACACGCACGTCAATAAAAAATTATTATTTTTATACATTTAGATATTTAAAAAAGACAAAAACGAATTCTTTTAATAACACTTTAACAACTCAAAAAAATTAACATAATGAATGATTATAGATCAAAGTGATAGGTTCAAATTGAAAATTGTGATAACTGTACTTGGTGATAATTAATTACAATCAGATGAAGAAAAGGTGGAAGGAGAAAAAAAAAGGAAAGGAGAACAAGGCAATATAATAGTTGCACTGAGACAATGAGAGATATGTGCATAGAGAATAATTATAAGAGAAATAATAGTGTGTTATACAATGAAGGAATATAATAAATGTATAAATCAATAATTTGAAAAAAGTAATCAAATTAAAGATAATTTAATAAATTGAATATAAAATTTAGAATTATTCATAAAGATAAAAAATGTTTTAAATATAATGTTTTATCTTTGCTTCATAGTTCAAATGACATAGTCCCCCATCCTCACCAAAAGATTTTGGATTCGAGTCTTAATCCTAACTTTTGAAAAAATAAATAAAATAAACTTATATAATGTTTATAAATAATTACTTTATAAATGTCTATCATTATTTTATTACACATAATAATGATATAATAAATTTTTTAATATTTTAATTAATTTAAATTTATAAATTTGTAATGTTCTAAAATTTAAATAACTTAAAAATTTTTATATTTATTTTTAAATAGTATTTATTTTAAATTTTTAAATTATTTTATTAAATTTATAATTTTAAAAATAAAAATATAAAAATTAATCTTTTAAAAACAATAGAAAAACGACTGAATTATACCTGTTAAGTCGCTAGTATATACAGTTTTAAAAGTTGCAGCCTAGATTAATATCTAAGAAAAATAAGAATAATACAAGTAATAGTATAAACTTCTTTAAAATATTATAATTTTTATTAATATATTTTTAAAATTAGGCAAAATAATTTAATTTTTTATTTTACTATTAAAGAGTAACGTCAAATTTACTGTGATATTGTATACAACATACAAGGGGCGTATTGCATTGATAATACAATACGCAGAGGCATATTGCTTACGCAATAGGTATATCGAATTTTTAATTAGATCTATCTATACTTTTTTCCTCTTTAATATGTATGATTTCTCTCTCATTTTTATTTTTAATTTCGATTAAATTTATACCCGTGCATTGCACAAAAACAAAATGAATATATATTTTATAAAATATAAAAATTAATTTTAAATTTAGTAATTATAAAATTAAAAGATTTATACATAAATTAGATTTTAAGTAAAATTACGAAAATACTCAATTTAAATTTATTTATTCGACTTCATATTATCATTTTAATTTTTGTTTTTTTAAATAGTCATTTTTATTTATTTATTTATTTTAGATTATATTTAAATATTGGTACAAATATAAAACTCTTAGATGAAATATAAATTTGAATATGATATTTTAATAGTTGAAATTAATATTTAATTTTAAATTTTATTTTTTATAAATCATAATAATATTATGTATTTTTAACAACATTATACCTAAATGATATTGAAAAGTATAAATTGTTAAAAGAGAAAAAAAAGTGATATATAAATAATATAATTAATGAATATAATTAGACCAAAAATAAAATAAAAAACTAAAAAAGAATTACAAACGATATGATATATTCTAGTGGATTGAGAAGAAGGTTCTGGAAGAAGAGTTTTGTGAATGGTGGAGAAGAGTGAAGCAAGTTTTCAAAGCCATTGGAATTGAATTGCAAAGTGTAATGTGTTGGGTTTCATTCGTCACAGCTCACAGGGACATGACAACGTTAAGCGCGTTATTTTTATTAGTAGTTTCAAGTTTCAACAAATGCCATGTTTGAGGTTTGAAAATTAAACCAAACCGCTTATCGAAGGCTTATCGAACCGTAGAATTAAATGTTTAAAAGATTTAAAAAGATATATATTTTGTAGTTTATTAATATATTAATATATAAAAAATATTTTTTTTTATCTTTTTCTTAGTTTATTTTAAATTGATGAGCTGTTAAAATACTATATTAGTTTGACTAGTTAATCGATTTTTTTATCTATTCTTAATATATAAAAGTAGGTACATAGGTTTACCCACATTACTTCTAAGTTATTTCTCTTTTTCTACTAACGCCATGTCAGCACCAACGCTTACTTGGCAAAATTTTAGAATCCACCACTCAAATCTTGCTAAATCAACTTTTATTTTTACATAAAAAAATACAAAAAACAACTAAAAAACACAATAAAAACCAACAAATTAACTTTTTATAAATCAATCCTTATTTCTAAAATAACAAAAACACAAATTAACATTTACCCCAACAAAAAACCTCAAAACCAAAGAGCTTATTACCTTTCTCAAACCCTCACCCTATTAGCACTTTTCCGTACCAAGATCATATTTCCTTCATCCTCTTCCGGTCTCATCCTATTTCCTCCATCCTCTTCCGGTCCCATGAACCATTGTTTTTTCCTAAAAACAAATTGTACATCACCATGTCCATCTCCGGCGGAGCCGCATTGCATAAATTGCATAAACCAGGGCAAACTCCATTCCTCCTCTTGCGGTTTTCCTGCCAGAGCTCGATTCTGCGTCTCAAACCAACATCACCATTCGGTGCCGCCAACGTAGGAAATTTGTTCCAGGTATCTTCCTAAAGATTTTCAACTTTACCGTTTTCTCTTTGCATTGTTAAATATCATTTTCAATAGCCCTATTTATTTGTTATAAATAATAACATTTTAATTGTGAACTCATTGCAAGTAGCACAAGTTTATATATTCTTCTTCGGTTCTGTCCAACCGTCACAACCAAAATTAATGTGCGTTTAAAATTATTGCTCCCTATATACTATCGATTACAATATTTCATCATCAAATTATAAATTGTTATTTTACATGTGGAGTACTTCTTCCACAATTTACATTCACTTGCTCTTTTTTTTTTTCAAATTGTTATTCCAGATGTGCAGTATTGCTTCCACAATTTACTTGAAATGGATTATCATTCTTTGACCATGTCTTATTTTCTTTGTTGTAGAATGATTTGCAGTGGTAATGACAGACCGGAAGAGTTAATACCCAAAATTGTTAGATGAAAATTAACCAATCACTATTTAGTAAAATATTTTAAAAAAATTAAAACAAAAAACTCTTATCTATTATTATTCAATTGAAACATCAAATACTAATTAAATGCAATAAATATACGTTAAAAGTGTCATAATAATAATAATTATAAAAAATTTCAATTACAAATATTCAAATTCTAAAATTTATACATATTAAAACTCTTACTATTCTTCATTTCTTAATCTCTTATACTAATTGTCAAAAATTCTTTAAATTTAATATAACATTTTATATATTTTTCATTCTCATTCATTTATTTTTTTCATTATTTACAAACAAAAAAATCACAAGAAAAGATAAAGTGTAGCCATTAATGCAAATCGAAAAATGGAAAAAAAAATACAGTTATGTATAACTCTAATAAAAATAATCTATGTCGTTTTTAAAAATAAATAAATTCAAAATCTATTTATAATATGTTCTCTAAAATATTTTTAATATAACATTTATTAAAATATATTATATAGTATAAATAATCTACTTCTCCGCGTATTGCGCGGATCTCACTCTAGTTTTTAATTAATTTTGTGTCAAACAATTTATATTAAACCAAACTAATTTGATGGCTAATTCTTAATTAATTGGGTGGAATTGAATTGCAAAGTCTAATGTGTTGGGTTTCATTGGCACAGGGAGATCAGAACGTTAAGCGTGGTTAATCAATAACCATTATGTTTGGGTTAAAGGGGAAAAAAAGGTAAGTAAATAAATAAAAATAAAAATTGAACTCATCTATTATCGTTATTTTTATTAGTAATTTCCACAAATGTCATGTTTTGACCGTTTGAGGTTTGAAAATCAAATGATCGAACCGGTAAAATTAAATATTTAAAAGTTCAATTAAAATTTAACTAAAATTTAATTGGATAAAATAAAATAATATATTAATATATAAAAAATATATTTTTTAAAAAGATTTATTTTTTGTAATTTATTATTTTAAATTGATTAATTGTTAAAATACTATATCATTTTGACTAGTTAATCGATTTTTTTAATTTTTAATTAATTTTCTGTCAAACAATTTATATTAGACCGAACTAATTTAATAGCTAATTTTTAATTAACTGAATAAAATGAATTAATTTCAGTCTGATTTTTAAAAATATGATCTTTTTAGTTCATTTCAAAAATAAAAGCTCAAAATAATAAGAATCTTTTAATAAATTTTTTTATATATAGAGTTTTAAAAGTTGTAACCAAGGTTAATATTTGAAAAAAATTGAAAATAATACAAGTAAAAGTATAAACTTATACGATATATATATATATATATATATATATATATATATATATATAATTAGGCAAAATAATTCGATTTTTATTTTACTATTAAAGAAAAACGTCAAATTTAGGGTGATTTTTTTTAAAATAAAATAAAAAAGTTATTATTTTTCAAAATTCTATTTTTTAACTTTAATTTTTAAATATAATTTTTTTTCCTTTTTCAAAACAAGTTTGCTGCAATGCAGGCGAACTCTATAATTTTTATAGAGTTCGCCTAATTCCCGCAAATTCAAATTCTTAAACTTCACAACTTACAATGGTAACTACTATCATCGTCTCTAGAGTACATAGAAATATATAATGGTACACATGAATAAGTCATATTTTTATTGTAGAAATAATGGACTTTTTTAATGTATAATGGAAAAAAATTATTGTTAAACATGGCTTATTCCCGTGTATCTGTGTATTTCTGGAGAGAGACGATGATGTTGAAGAAGCCATACTTGTTGTCTGTGTATTTTTGTGTACTCCTTATGTACTGTCTTGCATACGATGATAATGACTTAAAAATTTGAGTTTCATGCGTTTTGAAAAAAATTGAAGTGAAGTTCACCTAAGGAACTCTATAAAAAATACAGAGTTGGCGGGGAGTGCGGCGAATTCGCCATAAATAAAAAAAATCGTATTTAAAAAAAATTAAAGTTGAAAAAATTAGGTATAAAAAAATTTTTATTTTATTTCTGAAAAAATTCAATATAAAACTCTTAGATGAAATGTAAGTTTGAATATAATTTTGCATTAACTCTAAAATTATCACAGGAGAAAGTTTGACAACACAACATAGGGTGCTCGTCATGGATTTTCGCGTTGAGTAAAAGTTGAGGAAAAGACACCATACAAAGAACCCAAGGACGAGGTGGTGGCGGATGAAAGGTGGGGAACAAAGAAGCTTCCTAAGACGAGTAGGAGAAGAGGCAAAGTGGGATGGGAATGGAAGCGCGGAAGAGATGTGGAGGGAGATGGCAGAAGTTATTAGAACAACAGCAAAAGAAAGTTTTGGTGGATCTAAAGGAATAGGACCAAGAGACAAGGAATCCTGGTGGTGGAATGCGAGTATACAAGAAAAGATAAAGATAAAAAAGAAATGCTTTAAAGAGTGGTCTTTATGCCGCAATGCAGATAACTGGGAAAAATATAAGGCGGCTAAGAAAGAGACAAAAGTGGCTGTAAGTGAAGCAAGAACAAGAGCATATGAGGGTCTCTACCAGTCTTTGGGCACGAAAGAAGGAGAAAAAGGTATATATAGAATCGCAAAGAGCCGGAAAAGAAGAACGAGAGATTTGGATCAGGTTAAGTGCATAAAGGATAAGGATGGAGAGGTATTGGCTCAAGAGGAGAAGATTAATGAAAGGTGGAAGAGCTACTTCTACGAGTTATTTAATGAGGGACAGAAGACTCTTCCGAGCCTTGGTCGATTATGCACAAGGGAAGAAGATCAAAACTTTGACTACTATCGAAGGATTCGAGACTTCGAGGTAAAAGAGGCTCTAAAGCAGATGAAAAATGGCAGGGCAGTAGGACCTGATAATATCCCGATTGAGGTTTGGAAGGGTCTTGGAGAAAAAGGCATCAACTGGTTAACCAAGCTTTTTAATGAGATTTTAAGGTCAAAGAAGATGCCTGATGAGTGGAGAAAGAGCACCTTGGTACCTATCTACAAGAATAAGGGGGATATACAAAGTTTCGGAAACTATAGAGGGATTAAGCTTATGAGTCATACTATGAAGTTATGGGAAATGGTGATAGAACGGAGGTTGAGAAAAGAGACACAAGTAACAGAGAACCAATTTGGATTTATGCCAGGAAGATCTACCACTGAAGCGAAATACCTATTAAGAAGGATGATGGAGAGGTATCGTAGTAATAAAAGGGATCTACATATGGTGTTTATTGATTTGGAAAAAAACGTATGATAGGGTACCAAGGGAGGACTTATGGAAGGTTTTAGAAAAGAGGAGAGTAAGGATCGCATATATTCGGGCAATTAAAGACATGTATGATGGGGTCACAACTAGTGTGAAGACTCAAGGTGGTGTGACAGAGGAATTCCCTATTGGTATAGGATTACACCAGGGATCATCCTTAAGTCCATACCTTTTCACATTAGTCTTGGAAGTACTCATAGAGCACATCCAAGAGCCGGTGCTATGGTGCATGTTTTTTGCCGATGATATCGTCCTTATGGGAGAGTCAAGGGAAGACCTAAATAAGAAGTTGGAGTTATGGAGAGAAGCTTTAGAAGTGTATGGTCTGCGCATAAGCCGTAGTAAGACGGAATATATGGAATGTAAGTTCAGTCTGAGAAGGAAAAACCCCAATATAGAGGTGAAGATTGGAGAAAGCATCCTACGAAAAGTTAAAAGTTTTAAGTATCTTGGGTGCATCATACAGGATAATGGAGAGATTGAACAGGATGTAAATCATAGGATCCAAGCAGGTGGGTCAAAATGGCGGAGTGCATCTGGTTTTATATGCGACAAAAAAGTGCCTTTAAAACTTAAAGGTAAATTCTATCGCACCGCTATAAGATCGGCTATGCTGTATAGTACGGAGTACTGGGCAGCTAAAGGGGAGCACGAACATAAGCTGAGTGTGGCAGAGATGAAGATGAGATGGATGAGTGGTTATACGCGATTGGATAAAATAAGGAATGAAGATATAAGGGAGAGAGTTGGAGTAGCACCCATTGTGGAAAAGATGGTTGAATCGCGTCTCAGGTGGTTTGGACATGTGAGAAGAAGACCGATAGAACATCCAGTCAGGAGGGTGGATGAGATGGAAGATGGACAAAGGGCGAAAGGCAGAGGAAGACCTAAGAAGACCATCCATGAGGTGGTTAAACGAGATCTACATGTAAACAGTCTCTCTGTAGACATGATACATGACAGGGCACAATGGCGTCGTTTGATTCATGTAGCCGACTCCACTTAGTGGGACAAGGCTTTGTTGTTGTTTGTTGTTGTTAAAATTAACATTTAATTTTTAATTTTATTTTTCATAAATTATGATAATATTATGTATTTTTAACAACATTATAACTAAATGATATTAAAAATTATAAATTGTTAAAAGAGAAAAAAATGTGATATATAAATAATATAACTAATGAATACAATTAGATCAAAAATAAAAAAAAAACTAAAAAAAATTACAAAAGACATGATATATTATATTTTTGTATTTTTCATACAGATATGTGTCATTTACTTATACAATTGGTTTGTAGCTCCTTAATACTCTAATGCAAGGATAAAAGCTCCAAAACACTCCTATCATTATCCTAATATTCTCGACCATTTCATTCTCTCGGTATATTAGTGCAGTTTCGATCTTGACTACTATTGATGGCTTTTTATGTACGCTTATCAAAATTTTTCGCAATTGCCTTTTGTTAGACAGTTATGTTTTGTAGTAATTTATCGTATAATTGAATTTCTATTGCACTTCAACAATCAATATTTCACCTTTAAAAGTGGACCTGCTTCAACCAATAGCTTTATCATTTTTGCAATCATGTATGAGTTCAGTTTGGCATAATCTTGAGAAATGGTAATTCTAGTGCATGTGTGACTACTATTGTACTGTCTTATAACCCAGCAAAACTTTCTTTTAATAAGCCTAGCCATGATAAGTCAATTGTAACTTGTTTTATATTGTCACAATCACAATTTCTCTAAAACTAAACTCCATGCCATTGATAAATTCACCGTCTATAATAATAATAATAATGTCTCACCAATAACAACAAAAAATAATTCTTCAATCAATAATGCTCTACATCCATATAAAAAATGCATCCAAGTTATCCAAGCAATATTGGCCAGACGCGCTCCCCTCCCCCCTCACTCATTTGTCATACATACACTTCATATAACGTGCTGCAACCTAAAGCTTTGCTTAACGTAAACCTTCTGCTGCAACGTAAACCTTCTTCTTCTCTTCTCTGCTCACGTTCTTCCTTCTTGATCTGCATTGCCTTCGTCATTCTCCTCTGGTCGCGTTCATCTTCTCGTTTTCTTCTTTCGATCTGGTTATGTTGCATTTATCTTCTTCCTATTCTTCTTTGTTTTCTTTTTCGATCTGCACTTCTGAATCGAAACAATGAATGACTCAACTTCCAATCAGTTGAATGAGAGCAATTTGGATTATTCTTCTGAAACGAATCAAACTGACGAAGTTTGGATTATTCAATTTTGAATCGAATTGAATGGAATGCAATTGCTAATTTGAATTGAATGGATGGAGGTGTACTTAATTGAATTTAATTGAATTGATAATCTGTAAATTGTAGGCAGAGCTGTTTGAATTTGATTTTATATAATAGATTATGTTTTGTTCACTCTGTACTATACAATTGTTTCACCATAAGTACGCGTTCGGTTCATTATGCAAAAAGATATTCGAATTTGATTTCATATAATGGATTATATTCATTCATTCAGTACTATACAATTGTTTCACCGTGAGTACGTGTTCGGTTCATTATGCAGAAAGCTGTTCGAATTTGATTTTATATAATGAATTATGTTTCGTTCATTCAGTACGATACAATTGTTTAACCATGAGTACATGTTTTGGTTCATTATGTAGAAAGCTGTTCGAATTTGATTTTATATAATGAATTGTGTTTCGTTCACTCAGTATTATATAATTGTTTCACCATGAGTATGTGTTCGGTTCATTATGCAGAAAGATGTTCGAATTTGAATTTATATAATGAATAATGTTCAATTCATTTAGTACTATACAATTGTTTCACCATAATAATGTGTTCATTTCATTTCTGTTCTGCATGATTTAAAACTCTTCCTCCTCACCTTCTACTGCTTCTTCACCAGAGAGAGAAGGAGGAAAAGACAAAAAAATACAGCAGTAACAACAACAAAAGAATGACGATAAGGAGAAAACACGTGAAGAAGAATGAACGCAAAAAATAAGGAGGAGGATGAGGAGGAGGAGGAACGCGAAGAAGAAGGCGAAGAAGAAGAAGACGCTCCATGCGTAAATGAGTGTGAGAAGAAACGTGGGAGAAGAAGCGTGGGGGAGAAGAGGAGAAGAAGAGAAGAAGCGTTGGGCAAGAGCGGTTTCGTATGTGTTGGGTACGTGTATTTCACGTTTTATTTAATAGTATTTTTTTTTTTTTTAGTGTTGGGCCGACTTGGATGAACTTGGATACAAAATTACATGGATGTGTAGCATGACTGTAATTTATATCATCTTCATCTACATCTTTAGTTGGACCAACAGTATGATAAGTGCCCTCAAATTCGTCTTCGCTTTCAGTGTTATAAATCGTTCAGTCGATGTTAGGCTCTAATAAATCAACCTCGACTAATTCTTCAAACTCAACATATAACTTGATAACTGACACTTGTACTCGTGTTTGTTGGTAGATCAAAAACATCCTTTACATACTTGTTTCGTCAGCCACATACATTATTTGAAATTAAAGGAAACCACCAAATATTAACACAGACTGTCTATAAAGAATATGTGACTCTTCTTAAAATTATTTTTATATGTCTATAAAAAAATGTTTGATAAGTTTAAATTATTTTATTTTTTTAATGCAAAAGATTATTTTCATTTACATTATTACATTCTTTTGGTGTATTGTACAAGTTTAAATTGAATAATGTATGACTACAATATCCTCTTGCAAGTAGAATCATATATAAGCTGCTATAGACTTCTTGGTACTTTCTCATCTTTTGTCTTCAGAAGATGTGCAACTTTGCAAAAATCAACATGGTATCTTGACAAAGACAAATCACCTTTCTTCACGTCAACCTTAATCTCGTGCCATGTGTGCTTATTTGGTCTCGGTAATACCCACTGCATTGCCCATATGGCTAGAGGGCACATGTAACACATAGATCTGTATCTATTGTTAGTGTCGTATACTTCAGGGGTTTGGAAAGCATAATTGTTGATTCAACAGAAGAATTAACCTTCATTAACTATTTCTAAAAGAATACATGATAAAATATAAAAAATTTTATTTTGAGTTATTTTGTTGACTAATATCTGAATCAGTTTTTAAAAAGTATTTAGTCAAGACATTTTAATTTTCAATTAATTTTAATTACTAAATTAGTCTTCAAATTTTAAATTATTTGTCTATATGAAAAAATTAATTTAAGAATTTTAAAAACTTTTAAAGACAGTTATGTCTTTATTAAATAATGATAGGACTAATTTGTTTAATTCTTTATCAAAATATGACGTAAAAATTTATGCATCTAAGAAAATAAAGAGTTAAAGACTAATTTAGTTAAAATTTGTTGAGAATTAAAATGTTGACTAAAAATTACATTGCTCGTGTGTTACATGACATAACGGACTAATCAAGAAAGAAAAAGAAAGTTAAGTTTCTTATCAAAGAAATCCGTTGGTAAAATTAAAACCACCTGATTCTTTGATTAAAGCTTACTTTGTTATCAACTTGAGGCTGTAATTTTCCACAAGTTTTAGTATCAAGAGAATAGAGTAATAAGGTAGTTTACCCAAGTCCATCCTTGGAAAAAGCATGACCAGTGCAAAAGACAAGTAAAAATGAACATCAAAGGTAGGTATTCCACATTGGATACTCAATGCCTTCAAGATAAAGAAATTGACCAATGTTTTCTTCCTCTTCTTGAAGCAGATTTACTCCATATGCTGACTTTGATGTAGTTGGAGTGGGTGCAGAGCTAAATCTTTCAAGAATGTTAATAGCATTATCACTTTCGGGCGATAAATTTGGGCTCTCTAAATCATATATGAACCATACCCTCTTGATTTCATTACAAAACATATTTAATTTGTTCAAACATAATTGATTGAGCTCCAAATTTGAAATTGGAAAAAGCATGATCTTTAAGCCAATCATATCGGTAGAAACCAAATTTTATTATTCTGAAACCAACTTTAACAAACTGAAAAATTATGTATCTTCCTAGTAGTATCTATTTTTTACTTCATTATAGGATTGTGGAATATCCAAGATGCTATATCATTTATTACAAGACAGAAATAATACCAAATTGAAGAATGAAATTACAAACCGGAAAAGATGAACAAATCTCAGCCATTGCAATAATTAGTGTCAAATACTTAACAATACCTAACAATAGAGGAGTGATTCCTGTGAATAGGGTCATTGTTGAAAATACTTAACAATAATTAGTGTAAGGAAAAGTATATGGAACCAACTTCAAATCAGCCAAAAATGGAACAACTTGATTAATTATAAATATAGTAATTAATTTTATTTATTTATGATTTAAAATATTGGTTATTAAATGTTTCACCACATTCAAACTAGGAGGAAATACGTTCAGTATTATTGCAACGTGAATCACGGAAACTGATTCAATTAGCTTCCGTCTCTTCACCATCTTCTCTCTCCAAATGCCTAAAACACGATAAATCAGAAAACAGATTCAGAACCATCCAATTTATAATAAAAAGAAACATCCTAATGCCTAGTATAAGCACCATCCACGCAAAAGTTTTGAATTCACTTAGAGACATTTGGCTGATTTTTGCCTGGAACCATCTTGGTTTTCTAGCATTATTGTTAGTGTAAAATACTTTGTCTATAATTTAGTTAGTGTCAAACTCTTGTATTAATTCTCAACTTTTTTTTAGTGACAACCAAATAAAATATAAAAAAAATCATTAATAAAAGTATAAAATTACATAGAAATATTTTATAACTAATTTTTATGGATGAAATACTTTAAAAGAATTTTACATATATGTTTAATTAATATATTTTAAGCTAATAATCTTTTAAAAAGATACATCTTTTTTTTACCAAAAATCTCTTCGACATAACCACAAAGATTTTTTATAAAATTTAGTTCACCATCTCCTTCGGCATTACCATCGTAGCCGGAGAACTAAAAAACCAAATATTATTAATAAAAAAAGTGATGAATTATAATTGCATCTAAAGAGTTCCTGTTCATAGATAATGACATATTTTTACATCATCATTTTTTTTAAACTAATCTTCCTACCTCATTGTTCATTTATAAAACTATCTAAGCTATTATAATGCCTTGGAATTGAGGCACATTCACATAGTAGAAAATCAAAGAAAACTAAGTTAATAATTAACTCGAACTAAATACGTGCAACCTAATTAAAAATCTTTAGTCTATTTATCATGTATTTTTTTAGAAATAATTAATTAATAAAGGTTGATTCTCCTGTTGAATCAACAATTATACTTTTCAAACTCTTGAAGCATGTAACACTAATGATAGATACAGATCTATGTGTTACGTGCGCTCCTTAGCCATATGGACAATGCAGTGGACATTATCGAGACCAAATAAGCACACGTGGTGCGAGATTAAGGTTGACGTGAAGGACCATACTGGTTTTTGCAAAGTTGCATGTCTTCTGAAGATGAAGAATGAGAAAGTACCAAGAAGCCTATGGCGGCTTATATATGATTCTACTTGCAAGAAGATGTTGTAGTCAAAGATTATTAAATTTAAACTCGTGCAATGCACCAAAAGAATTCAATAATGTAAATGAAAATAATCTTTTTTATTAAAAAATAAAATAATTTAAACTTATCAAACTTTTTTTATAGAATTATTTTGGATGATTTTTTTAATATGAACCATATTTTAGTATAACATCCAGTTATTAGATTTTATTACGCTTTTAAAAATTCTCAAGGCGGAAAAATTCACAACAGAAGAATTACAGTAGCAGATTATTTTTTTAAAATTATTTGTAGTAATACTAGAGAACGTATTGAGTTATTATAATATTAAATATATAATATACAAAAAGTGCGTATTGTCAATATACGGGGCGTATTGATATTACATAAGGAATGTATTGTATTTCTCTTATTAAGAAAATATAACTGAGGTATTATAAAAGGAAGAACGCATAGGTTCGGTTGAGTGTGAGTGGGAGAGTGTTTTTTCTTTAGAGTGTGAAAGTATATATGTATAAAAATGCATAAAGGTGTTAGTTTAAATATATATATATATATATATTATAATGCTCAAATTTTTTCTTAAACATGTGTAAATTTTATATGTAACAATAATTTATGTGATGTTATTCTTTTTTGCAATAACATATAAAAAATTTAAGAGTATATTTTATAAATGTGTTGATAATTAAATATGAAGAAGAGCCACATATTCTTTATAGACAGTCTGTGTTATGGTGGTTTCGTTTAGTTTCAAATAATATATGTGGCTGACAAAACAGGTATGTAAGGGATGTTTTTGATCTACCAACAAACATGAACACAAATGTCAGTTATCAAGCTATATGTTGAGTTTGAAGAATTATTCGAAGTTGATTTATCAGAGCCTAACATCAACTGAATGGTTTATAACACTGAAAGCAAAGACGAATTTGAGGGCACTTATCATATTGTTGATTTCAACTAAAGATGTGGATGAAGATGATATAAATTATAATAGTTGAACCTGATGTTGCAAATGTGGTAAACTTACTAGCAAGTCATATCCATCTGGGGAGGCTTCTTTTATGCACATTTTGAATCTAGACACTATAAATGCACTAAAATTTTTTGAGTATGTCAATATAGATAAGTAGTTTTTTTATTATTATTATTATTATTGAATCCTATAGTAATATTGAAGAATTATTTTTTGTTGTTATTGGTGAGACTTTATTATTATTGTAAACAATAAATTTATTATTGACATGGAGTTTAATTCTAGAGAAACTGTGGTTGTGACAATTAAAAATGATATCATTTGCAGAGGTATGGATTATTAGGAGTGTGAATCTGAGCTAACTACATTTTATGCAAAGTGTGTACAATATAAAACAAGTTGCGATTGACTTATCATGGCTAGGCTTATTAAAAGAAAGTTTTGTTAGGTTATAAGGCAGTACAATGGTAGTCACACATGCACTAGAATTATCATTTCTCAAGATTATGCCAAGCTGAATTCAGACATGATTGCAGAGGTGATAAAACCATTAGTTGAAGCGGGTCCATTTTTAAATGTGAAATATGTGATTGTTGAAGTGCAATTAAAATTCAATTATACGATAAGTTACTGCAAAACATGACTGTTTAAGTAAATGGCAATTGCGAAAATTTTTGGTAAGCAATGGTACAAAAAGAGCCATCAATAGCAGTCGAGATCGAAACTACACTAACATACCGAGAGAATGAAACGGTCGAGAATATTAGGATAATGATACGAGTGTTTTGGAACTTTTATCCTTACATTAGAGCATTAAGAAGTTACAAATCAATCGTACAAGTAGATGACATACATCTGTATAAAAAATATAAATTAAAAGAACTCTGATAGTTGTAGTTTTTTAAGATGAGAATAGCAATATTGTGCCTCTTAATTTTTTATTATACTATTTTGTTTGTTAAACAAATGTATTAGGTGATAAATTCGTAAAACACGAATATATCATGTCTTTTGTAATTTTTTTTTAGTTTTTTTATTTTTGGTCTAATTGTATTCATTAGTTATATTATTTATATCTCACCTTTTTTTTTCTCTTTTAACAATTTATAGTTTTTAATATCATTTAGTTATAATGTTGTTAAAAATACATAGTCTTATCATAATTTATAAAAGATAAAATTAAAAATTAAATGTTAATTTCAACAATTAAAATATTATATTCAAACTTGTATTTTATCTAAGAGTTTTATATTTATACAAATATTTAAATATAATCTAAAATAAATAAATAAATAAAAATAACTATTTAGAAGAACAAAAATTAAAATAATAATATGAAGTCGAATAAATAAATTTGAATTAAGTATTTTTGTAATTTTACTTAAAGTCTAATTTATGTATAAATCTTTTAATTTTATAATTATTAAATTTAAAATTAATTTATATATTTTATAAAATATATATTTATTTTATTTTTGCACAATGCGCGTGTGTAAATCTAGTTGAAATTGAAAATAAGAGTGAGAGAGGAAGCATATATATTGAAAAGAGAAAGAGTGCTAGTACACTGTTGCAGTGTTTGTTTAGTGGGTGTGTCCACCCCAATTTTGAAATACGATGACACACTCACACCTATATTTTATGTTTAGTTTTCAAATACATAAAATAAGCAAAGATATGGTGGTACACGTTGGTACACAAATACATAAAATTTGTGTATTGTCATTTTATTGAGACACTAAGACACAAAGATTAAGACATAAGTTTTTCCACTTTTATCCTTAATAGTAGTGACGGTGGTGATGCTTTTTTTTTGGGGAGATAAGGATAATATTGATATTTACCATTTATGTTCTGTTTTGTGCATAATTATCAAACAAAGTAAAAATTTTGTGTCTCCTTATATATATGTTTTTAATATTTATGTATTTATATTTATGTCTTCACCCATATATAAACCAAACAGAGCCTGTGTTCACGAACTTACAGGGATTGGACGTGTGTTACACAAGCAATATGCCCACTGTGTATTGTCAGTGCAATACATTCTTTGCGTGTTGTACTTCTTCCAAACGATAATCTCAAATCTTGTAAACTACAGTTTCTTGCAATATCACCCTAAATTTGACTTTGTTCTTTAATAATAAAAAAAAATCAAATTATTTTGCCTAATTTTAAAAATATATTAATATATATATGTTTGTGTATGGTTATATATTTGGAATAAATATTGTTTTGGTCCCTAAATTAAAGTTTAGTATTAAAATCAAATTCGTCTCTAATTTTATTTTGGATTTAAAATCGATCCAAACGTTTTATTTGATATTAAATTCGTCCTTTCAATATTTTCGGACAAAAATACCCTTATATTTTTTCTTAACCTAACCCCACCGTTCACCACCACCACCACCTTTATTACCATCAACTATTCCTCTTCTTATATCTGTTCATTTTAATCCATCAACAATAACAACACAACACAACATAACATTCAAATTTAAAAATTTATCATCAGCAACATAACATTCAAATTAAAAAATAATATTAACAACCTCATTTATTTGAAAGAGATTGAGAAGAAGAAAGGAAAAAGCGAGAGAACAAGAGAGCAAGAGGAAAGCTCAAAATCGTGGCCACCACCATTGGAATTGCCATCTCTGTTGCTCTTGAAAATTGCCGCCGCTGAAACCAGAGACAAATACATGAAGGGCAAGTGGAGACCTGACCCCTTCCTCCAGCTTTTTTAAAAAAAATAACAGTAAAAAGTCCAACCCAACCTAAATAAAACATAATAATTTAAAAAAAAATAAATTCCTAAAACTAAATTCTCTTTCTTCAAGTTTCCTATGGCTCATTAACTGTCCATATACTTTTGATTTTTAAAGCCATAGCCTCACGAGTCACGCCCTCACTGGCACTGCCGAGGGTCCACTAAAGTTTTCAATAATATCAATTAAAGTAAATGTACTCATTCTATTTTTCACTTCTCTTATATAATTATATAAAATTATTAATTAACAAAGCACATTTTCTTATTATAAAATAATACAATTTTATTTTTTTATGTTTACATAAATAAATTGTTGACCCACTTTTAACATTTATTCTCTCTTATTTTTTTTTGGGTAAAGTATATTTTTTGTCCCTGAAGTTTGATAAAAGTTTCAAAAATACCCCTAAGTTTTATTTTATTTCAATTTTGTCGTAAAAGTTTTTGATTTGCATCAAATATACCCCGAACGGCTAATTTTTCAAAAAATTTAAGACCAATTCAACAACAATTTCATAAGAACAACCCTCAACACAAGCAAATCAAGCACAGTTTTCATATATTATTGTTAGATTGGTCTTAATTTTTTTGAAAATTTAGCCATTAAGGGTATATTTGATGCAAATCGAAAATTTCTAGGACAAAATTGAAACAAAATAAAACTTAAGAGTATTTTTGAAATTTTTACTAAACTGCAGGGACAAAAAATATACTTTACCCTTTTTTTTAAGTGAAATTGATAGTGATTTAGTAAAAAAAATATTATTATTAATGTTTAATTAATAAAAATACTTAGACTTTGTTTATTCATATGAATATATAATTATTTGAGTTTTTTTTTAGGTAAAAAGAAACTAGAACATTTTATGATGAGAAAGCAAAGTAAAATTAATACAATTTTTAAGAGAAAAGTTACTTATAAAATTACTTATTTTAAGTTCAACTTTAGATTATAAGTTCTTCCGTGTCAACAAAGTATGTGAATTAGTAGAACGTTTTATCCAGTTGACTTCAGTGACCAAGAGAAATTTCACATTAAAATGCATGCTCAATATTATAAGCTTGACGCTCCTAATCATGTTGAATTAACTAACTTGTGCACAATTTTGGAGTTATGTCAATGATTAACGAAGACAGAAAAGTTTTTAACATATTCTTTGATTGATCATTTGATTTGCTTGGTATTAACTCTTCCTTTTTCAACTGTTACAACTGAGAGATCTTTTTCAGCTATGAATACTGTGAAGAATAGATTCAGAAACAAAATAGAAGATGAATTTTTCGCTAATTGTCTTTTGATTTACATTGAGAAGAAGATTGCTAAAAGATTTGACACAGATTCTATTATCGATGAATTTTATTATATGAAGAATCGACGTGTACCACTTCGTTAGTAAAAAGTACACATTTTTTTGTACTTTAAATATATATTCTCTATCGGTATATTTTTGTAAGAGTTAATAGCCAAATTTGTCCCTGAAAGATCACCCATTTTTCAAATTAGTTCTCAAAAGATTTTCTTAATCATATTAGTCCTTAAAAGATAAAACGTAAGTCAAATTGGTTATTCCGTTAGTTAGATGATAACGATATAATGACGTGTTACGTTAAGTATCACGTGGCATGATGACGTGGTAGGTCAACGCCACGTGTCACAAGATGATTGGTTGACATGTAAAAAAGTTATTTATAATCAAAATAGTTATTGAAAGTTTAGACGTAAGTTATTTTTATTCTTAAATTTTTTAAAATTAATCAAATTAGTACTTATATAAATTTCTTTTATTTTTTTCATAATATTAAATTTGAAGTATTTTTTTATAGTACTAATTTTAATATTATTTTTTAGACTTTAATAAATAAATTTTTTTTACATAAAATAATTAAATTATTATAAAGTTATGTCATTTGTATTTTAAATTTTATATTTTTAAATTGTAATTTTTTATAGTGACATTTTTTTATTTAAACGAGTTTATTAAATTATGGTTGATTATATATTTAAAAATTTACTATTTTAAGTTTATAGTTTTTTTTTTGAAAATAACTACTATATTTATTTAGTGAAATATAAAAGATTAAAACATTTAAAATAACTACTATATTTATTTAGTGAAATTTAAAATATTAAAATTCTAGTTTTTTAATATTTTAAAATAACTACTATATTTATTTAGTGAAATAAAAGATTAAAATATTTAAAATAACTACTATATTTATTTAGTGAAACTCAAAATATTAAAACTCTAGTTTTTAATATTTTAAAATAATTACTATATTTTGTAACACCCTCACTATCAGAAGTCACGCTTCCAGCTGCGCCACTCTAATAGCAATAAGTATTACGACGACTTTACATATTAAATACTAAAATAGGAGCATGTGACTCGACACTGTATCCCTGATTTCTTTGAACATCGAAAGTAAATACTTTATCTTAAAAAAAGCAAACAAACAGGCATAGATTCATATACAAGACTCCTTACATAATAACTCAATATATTATACATATAAAACATACAATTCATATCCCTCTTACAAACTTGTAATAACAAAGACGATGGAAGAAAATAATCTAAACAATACAACAGCATATAAACCAAACGCAGTATAACTCTTCTTAATGCTTCTTCATCCGGTTCCTGAAAAGGTAAAGCTGTAGGGGGGTAAGAACCTAACCACACGGTCTCACCATGGAATTTCAAAGTTGTCATAAAAAGATATTGAATAAGAAAACTGTTCTCAAGCTCAGTGATTATCATTGCTTTATGAATCTTTTAAAACCTATAGGAAATCGTTCAAAAACTTTTTTAAAGAAACAATGTTTAATATTTCAGAAATTCAAAACATTTCCTTTCTTATAAGAAAATCTCAATCAGAAACCAACTACGCAATCAAACAACACAGTCATCATTTCAGCACCAAAGTTCATTCTCAAATGTAGCACGCCAGGACAAACACAAGCAAGACAGATAAGGAAAGCACAAGTAGGTAGCAGTTACAGCAAATAGTTCAAGTAGCAGTTAAGAACAGTTTAGCAATTAGGCAAACCAAAACAAGTTCAAACCCAAGCAAAACATACAAATGCATATAATGCATGCCTGTCCTATGGCTGATGAGGCTCATCTGTCGGTTATCCAGCCAACCCGACAAGTCTGAATTGTCCTTAGACTGTCCCCCGACGTGCATCCCCAAGAGTCTATGCATAGCATTTTTTCTCAAATAATCAATATTGCTCAATGGGGGTAACATTCCCAGGAATTTATATAGTGCCCGGTCACACTTACGTCGTAGGGTCAACAGAGTATCGAGTTTTCAACCTGGTACACGTGGTGGCAAGCCACGACACTTAATCCAGAGAACCTCGTATCTCAGATATTTCAAATTCATAAGCCATATAAATAATTCATTCATCATTCATCAATATCTAAGTCATTCTCAATATCATCATCATTCGTCAATCCTATATCCCATTTCCAAATTCATTCAAAAATCATATTTCAAATCAATCCTCATCATCATTTTTTCCGTTTCGTTCACTAACAATTCTCAATCCAAAACATAACTTTTTCTTTGATAAGTGAAGTAATCTTAAGTCATATAATGCTTAAAATTAAACCTTTTAAAATAACTACTTCAAATGAAACTTCTAATTTTATAAATCGGCAACATCTCCTCTAAAACTCGGATTCTGCCACCCTTTTTGGGTCCCATCCAAGTATTTCTCAAACCTTTTCCAAACCTCAATCATTTTCCAAGATTCAGCTAGTTCCAATATCAAATTATTTTCAAAGCGAATAAGTGCCCATAATAAATCTCTTTTTAAAATCAAACCAGCTCAAATACTAAATTATTTATAAAATCATTTATAAAGTCACTAACTCAAAATTAAACCATTTCCAAAGCCAGTCACAAAAAAAAAACCATTTCCAAAGCCAATTCCTTTACATCATCAAAAATAGCTTCAAAACCAAGAAAAGCCATTTTTCATAATAATCAACAAAATAACCTTTCAAACTAATTTCTTTCCAGCAATCACAAACTATTCAAGCAATCAAGCAATCAATCATTCAATCCAGCAAACAACCAGATTTAGAAGACAATTATAATCACAGGCATATGTTCTCTCACATTAATATCTATTTATCACAACTCTGTAATATAAATATATTTTAAGAAAAACCCTACCTCGATTAGCCAAAGTTCAGTAGTTAAACGCATCAATTCCTCTTCCGTTCATCAACTACTGAGAGAGCAATTGCTTTACCAGCCTTCAATATTATAGTCCCAGAATCTCTAACATAGAGATAGTTATCAACCAAAACAGCGGATGAAGCAGTAGAGCCATGCAGTAGAGCCATCATCCCGGAAAGTGTCTTTTTCAGAATTCAGAAATTGAGAATAAGTCCCTTGATACGTTTCACTTATAGCCAATTTGGCATCAGTAAAGAAAATTTGGATGCTTCATGAGATTATCAAAGAGATGCTCGATGAGAACTACCATGACCATCAAATATTCCAAATAAGCATACTGAATGACCACCAAACTTCAATGTTTTAATATCATAAAATTCCTCCATCGTTACTCTCTTCCATCTAAAGCTTGACAGCTAAGCCTTCCATCCTCACTTTTCCACCCTTCACTTGCAAACCGGCCATCATCATCTTTTTCTGGCATCGTATTCACAAGAGAACCAACACTTCTTGACACAGAACCCATATCCACCATCATCACTGTGAATGTCTTAAATTGACGAATAAGAAATACTAGGGACAGCTTGCAAACTCCTCTTAGTGTTGTTTATTCTCACTTGTTTGGAAAAGGTTCCAGCTTGAACAACCAAAGACTTAGACGACTACTGCATACCATCTAACCGACCAACCAAGAAGACAGGAGTTCCGGCGACAGTTTTCAGCAACCACACCCACAGTAGCGCAGCTTCCAACATAATCAAATAGAGCGACAGTAACCTTCGAGCAACTCCGATGAGCTTCATAAGCGGTGGTAAGAAAGGCGGTCCCGACGGCCAGAGGCTCCAGCAGCGGTGGTGAGATTTGGCGGCAGTGACGTAAACATCGTCTCCTTCCTCGCGTCGCACTCCTCCTCCGTCAGTCTCCTCTCTTCGGGCACTCTCTCTCCTCGGCTCCACCATGGATGGCGGTGACTCTGCTTGTGGTGAGGACAACGATGGTGACCTCAGCAGTGGCAGCGGCGGCAAGATGCGACAGCAGCGGTGGCTTCTCCCCTGCGCGCGCTCTGCTCCTCCCTCGCATGGCTCTGGTTCGCGCTCCTCTTCCTCTGACGGCGACGGCCTCAGCCGCGACAAAGAGCGGCGGAACAGCCCACCAGCTCCGGTGCGTCTTCCCCCTTCCACCGCCGCTCTTCCCTCTCTTTCTCTCTGTTTTCTCGGATTTCACTCTCTCTTCCCTGCTTTCCCTATTTCTATTCCCCTTCTCTTTTTCTTTTAGTTTGTTCTAAAGCTATGTTTCTTTAAAGGAAAGGGGGTATGGCGGTGGTGGTTATGGGTTAGGGTACAATTAGGGTTTTATTTAGGGTAAATGTAAAATTAAGAATTTTTGGGTAAATTGAGGCTTTGTTAAATTTTAATAAAATTAAGAGATATTATATTAAATTAAATTCTAAATTAATCTTTTAAAATTATTTTGAAGATATTATTTAATTATTAATTTGTTGATTAGCTTTTAATTAAATATTTTAATTTAAAATATAAAATAATATAATTAATTTTCTTTGTTTATAAGAATTAAAGTATTAAATTATAAAATATTAATTATTTAAACCAAATCATATAAAATTCTTATTATTTTACATTTACTAAACTTTATAATTTAAATATAGAAAATAATTCCTTAATTATAAAATTAGATAAAACCTTAAATTACTTTAAACTCAATTAATCAAAATTTGCTTTAATTATCTTTAATAAAATAATTTTTAAAATTAAAATACATAATGAATAAATAAATTAAAATTAGCTCTTAATAAGATTTTCTAAAATTTCTGGGTCTTACATCCTACCTACCTTATAAAAATTTTCGTCCTCGAAAATTGATACAAAATAAAAGAGATTTCATATTACTTCGTTCTTGAACTCATTTAAAGAAAAGGCAAAAGGTCCTCAATATATATACATATAGTTTTATATACCAGGATTTTCATATAAAAATATGAAGGGTATAAGTATTATGTGAAACAAGGTTACAAGATAGGCTTGATGTACAAGATGATATGTTTCAAACATGTGATGGTAAAGCAAGGCAGTAAAAGGTTATAAAACAAGTCAGAGTTAAAACGATGTGCTTAACATCCGTATACTAATCTCATACCAACTTCAGAGACTCAACTATTCAAACTTTAACATAACTTATCTCCACCATTCTTAACCGTACTTCATTGAACAATTCATCCGAAGATTTCCAATTTTGTCAAACACTTTGCAAACCTTACTACTGGTCATAGGTCCCACATTAACAAAACTTTCACGTAAAACAAGGTTTCACAATTCCCTGTGACGTCGTACACTTACGAGTTTCACCTTTTACGTTCATCAAACGTGTCCTAAAGGACTAACGTGTCGTTTACTAAGTCCAACGGTCGCACAAGATACCAAAACTAATCTCGAGTATATTCAGAAAAATAATAGACCATAGAAAAGAAAGAAAAGTGACAGGGGCAGCATTCGCGAGAATTTGAAAGAATAAATGCAATTACAGATAAACAATGATGCTCAAGCAACGAAGCTTGCTAGAAAGAAATCAATTGACAATTTCAAGGATAACCTTTGGATCAAAGAAATTCAATAGGATCAATAAGAAGAAAATCAGCGCATTAATTTAAAACATTTCCAAGTTGAGTCGAACAAGTATGAGATTTCATAGAAAATGAATGATTAAAGACAATGGTGACGCATTACTGCGGAACAACTTCAAATGATCACGGGGGTTTCATAGTTCGTGGAGGAGTACGGAATCAATAGCCGTATTGCAAAAGTTTTAACGTAGTCAGAAGTGTAAGCAGATCAAGGTGTACATAAGGTACAAATGGTGAAGCAAGAAAATTTAAATTACATTTCAAGAAAAGAAAAGGAGGAACGATATGTCAAATTGAACGGCACAATTTAGAATACATAAGCCAATACAACAATAAAAAGAGACACTTTACATTTTCAAAGATTCAAGGGTCGGCATCATATCCAAAACAATTCCAATGTTATGTTAAAGAGTACAAGACTTTATAAGGAGAAGTATAATGGCAAGGATAGACGTTCTTAAAGATTCAGATAACAATTTATAAATAAGAGGTGGACGTATGGAGAAATTAAAGAACTTCAATAGGGATGATAAGAAAATGGTGCATTCATTAGAATTGATTTCGAGCTAAATCAAGGTACAAGATTCACACGAAAGCGACCAGAGTCAAGGACGTCATTTACCAAATCCAAGGGAATGTGTAAGAAACACAATCAAATGAAAGATCTACAAGGAATAGATAAACTTAAGAGAAAGATCGTTCTACCTAATGAAAAGAGAAGATATGAAATAAACAATTGAGGGAACTGAAAAAAGTATAGATGTTTGCGTTACCTCGAAACTTCGCGACTCCTTATAACCTTGTACACTTACCAAATTCATTTTTTTGTGCGCACAATTCACATCACTAGGAGCTAACATACAAGGAATACGGAACTTGAGAAAAGGAGGACAAACGGCATAAACGGTACTTGCAAGAAATTAGGAGGATACTCAGGTTCGCAATTGGACAAAGATGGTATTTCGCAAAGATTTTGAAAGAATACGTGAGATTATCAACAAACAAGGATGTATATAAGCTATGTAATGTATCGTAAGGAGCGTTAA
Source organism: Arachis ipaensis (assembly GCF_059453495.1). Taxonomy (NCBI): domain Eukaryota; kingdom Viridiplantae; phylum Streptophyta; class Magnoliopsida; order Fabales; family Fabaceae; genus Arachis; species Arachis ipaensis. Next base: position 138,899,909 of record NC_142443.1, read on the forward strand.
TTCGAAAGCTTAAGAAGGAATTCTAAATCAAAGAGCTTCGACATGGGCAATAATAAGAAAGAGAGTATAACAATTTAGAACATCTTCAAATTGAACCTAAAGGAATTGGATTATCTCTTTCTAAAGAAAGTATATAAATTCAATATTTTTCAAAAATAACTAAAAGATAAATATTATGTTATGCTAAATTAATTGGAATAAAAGCAAAATCTTACCTTAGGAGGTTTGAAGAGTTCGTAAATACATAATCAAGTAAATATGTATATATATATATATACATAAAAATTCGAATAATGTTGTAAAAGGATCAAATTATGTTTAAATGAGAAAATCTAAGGTAAAGTATTCTTGTAAGGATAAATAAAGACTAAGTAGTACTTTTAGATAAAAGCATGTTGTAACTATATAAAGAAATTATTTATTTTTTGTAGGAAAATACTTATAAAATCAAAGGTTGTCGTATTCAGAATTCAAATAATGGTTACAATCAAAATCAAACAGAAAAAGAACTAAAATGGAACTATTTTTAAAAGAGATTCCAAGATAAGAGTTGTAGGAGAAAACTACTATAATTGATACATTTTATCAAATCAAGGTCAGTTTTTATTATTTTTATGAAGAAACATAAAACCGAAGATTGTAATCCGAGCAGGACACACAATAGTTGCAGAACACGAAACAGGAGAACTAAATCGCATAATCAGTTTACTACGAATCACGACTCTTAAGATTTCAAATAATTTAGGAATCAAGGATTATGCATTGCACCAAAACTAATTCAAGATCAAATCAATAAATACCAAGTTTCTGAACAGTGTCAAGGTTGAATGTTCCTTAAAGATTCTAGCAACAATTAGGAACATAATCAAACAAGGATGTATATGGATGAGGAGATATGGTAGAAAAATATCCAAAACACATTCCAAGAAGAAATCGAAAACTAGAGATTCCAATACAATTGATAAAGAAAACGATAATGTCAAGCACAAATAAAGATTATACGTCAAAACGGAACTAATCTCTAGAACTTAGTTTCTAACGTTCCCAAAACCCGCGACTCGCGTTATCACTATGACTCGCATATCGCCTATGATAACCCATTAATGCTTACATATATATAATTCACTAGTATTAAGCCGGCCAAACATAATACCGAGAATTATGCAATGCAAGATTAATGGCATTAATCAATAGACCGTCATGTGCATAAAGCTCTAATTCTCGTTATTTAAACAAGACCTACTACATGACAGACTCTCAGAGTATGCAATTGAAGCATAATCAGTCCATTCCCAAGGCTCTACAGAAAAGACCGCTCTGATACCATAATGTAACACCCTCACTATCAGAAGTCACGCTTCCGGCTGCGCCACTCTAATAGCAATAAGTATTACGACTACTTTACATATTAAATACTAAAATAGGAGCCTGTGACTCGACACTGTATCCCTGATTTCTTTGAACATCGGAAGTAAATACTTTATCTTAAAAAAAGCAAACAAGCAGGCATAGATTCATATACAAGACTCCTTACATAATAAATCAATATATTATACATATAAAACATACAATTCCTATCCCTCTTACAAACTTGTAATAACAAAGACGAGGGAAGAAAATAATCTAAACAATACAACAGCATATAAACCAAACGCAGTATAACTCTTCTTAATGCTTCTTCATCCGGTTCCTGAAAAGGTAAAGCTGTAGGGGGGTGAGAACCTAACCACACGGTCTCACCATGGAATTTCAAAGTTGTCATAAGAAGATATTTAATAAGAAAACTATTCTCAAGCTCAGTGATTATCATTGCTTTATGAATCTTTTAAAACCCATAGGAAATCGTTCAAAAACTTTTTCAAAGAAACAATGTTTAATATTTCAGAAATTCAAACCATTTCCTTTCTTATAAGAAAATCTCAATCGGAAACCAACTACGCAATCAAACAACACAGTCATCATTTCAGCACCAAAGTTCATTCTCAAATGTAGCACGCCAGGACACAAGCAAGATAGGCAAGGAAAGCACAAGTAGGTAGCAGTTACAGCAAATAGTTCAAGTAGCAGTTAAGAACAGTTTAGCAATTAGGCAAATCAAAACAAGTTCAAACCCAAGCAAAACATACAAATGCATATGATGCATGCCTGTCCTATGGCTGATGAGGCTCATCTGTCGGTTATCCAGCCAACCCGACAAGTCTGAATTGTCCTTAGACTGTCCCCCGACGTGCATCCCCAAGAGTCTATGCATAGCTTTTTTTCTCAAATAATCAATATTGCTCAATGGGGGTAACATCCCCAGGAATTTATATAGTGTCCGGTCACACTTACGTCGTAGGATCAACAGAGTATCGAGTTTTCAACCTGGTACACGTGGTGGCAAGCCACGGCACTTAATCCAGAGAACCTCGTATCTCAGATATTTCAAATTCATAAGGCATATAAATAATTCATTCATCATTCATCAATATCTAAGTCATTCTCAATATCATCATCATTCGTCAATCCTATATCCCATTTCCAAATTCATTCAAAAATCATATTTCAAATCAATCCTCATCATCATTCTTTCCGTTTCGTTCACTAACAATTCTCAATCCAAAACATAACTTTTTCTTTGATAAGTGAAGTAATCTTAAGTCATATAATGCTTAAAATTAAACCTTTTAAAATAACTACTTCAAATGAAACTTCTAATTTTATAAAATTTCGGCAACATCTCCTCTAAAACTCGGATTCTGCCACCCTTTTCGGGTCCCATCCAAGTATTTCTCAAACCTTTTCCAAACCTCAATCATTTTCCAAGATTCAGCTAGTTCCAATATCAAATTATTTTCAAAGCGAATCAGTGCCCATAATAAATCTCTTTTTAAAATCAAACCAGCTCAAATACTAAATCATTTATAAAATCATTTATAAAGTCACTAACTCAAAATTAAACCATTTCCAAAGCCAATTCCTTTACATCATCAAAAATAGCTTCAAAACCAAGAAAAGCCATTTTTCATAATAATCAACAAAATAACCTTTCAAACTAATTTCTTTTCAGCAATCACAAACTACTCAAGCAATCAAGCAATCAATCATTCAATCCAGCAAACAACCAGATTTAGAAGACAATTATAATCACAGGCATATGTTCTCTCACATTAATATCTATTTATCACAACTCTGTAATATAAATATATTTTAAGAAAAACCCTACCTCGATTAGCCAAAGCTCAGTAGTTAAACGCATCAATTCCTCTTCTGTTCATCAACTCCTGAGAGAGCAATTGCTTTACCAGCCTTCAATATTATAGTCCCAGAATCTCCAACATTAGTAACATAGAGATAGTTATCAACCAAAACAGCAGTTGAAGCAGTAGAGCCATCATCCCGGAAAGTGTCTTTTTCAGAATTCAAAAATTGAGAATCAGTCCCTTGATACGTTTCACTTATAGCCAATTTGGCACAAGTAAAGAAAATTTGGATGCTTCATGAGATTATCAAAGAGATGCTCTTTCAAATACTCTGCAGCATGAGAACTACCATGACCATCAAATATTCCAAATAAGCATAATGTTTTAATATCATAAAATTCCTCCATCGTTACTCTCTTCCATCTAAAGCTTGAATACCCACAGCTAAGGGTGTGTTTGTGAAACACGTTGGAGAGGATAAAAGTGTGTTTCAATGCTTTGAACGATGTTTTTTTATGTTTGGCAATTTTTCTTCCCTGAACGCCAACGTGATTCTGCATTTCAAAAGTTCGTTCACAAGAAGCAAAAAATTAGAGCTTCTGCGTTTACTCAACATACGTTTAGGTTTGTTGCTAGTTATTATTGGTTTTTTCATAATTTGTTCTAAATAAATACTGAGAATATTAAAACAATTATTTTAATTTTTGTGCACTGTTTACTATTTTAATTTTTTATAATATGTATTATTGTTCTTATTAGAAATGATAAATTAAATAAAAAATTAATTATAAATAATAATAAAAATATAACTTGTAAAAAATTAGAATCTAAAATAATAATAAAAATAAGATTATTAAGAGTACTTAAAAAGAGTACTAAAATATGTTATTTTATATATTGTTTTTAATTTAATAAATAAATATTATTTTTTATTATAAAAAAATACTTAAAAAGTTATCAATTTTTATATATTATTTTTAATTTCATAAATAAATATTAATTTTTACTACAATAATAAAAAATTATAATATACTAAAATAGAGTACTATTAAAAAAATATTATATAAAAATGCTAAAAAAATATAAAAAAGATTAAATATACTTAAAAAAATAATATTATAATTTAATATTATATATTTTTTAGTAATTAATTAATTATTTATCTAGAAATGGTTTTAACTAATATTATCCAAACAATATTTATTTTATCAAAATCAATTTTAGTAAAAATTGCCAAACATAAATCATGTTGGCACAAACTCACTTCTACCCAAAATCAATTCTACAAAATCACTTTTATTTAAACTCCAGTTTGTCCAACGTAAATCCAAACACACACTAAGCCTTCCATCTTCACTTTTCCACCCTCCACTTGCAAACCGGCCATCATCATCTTTTTCTGGCATCGTATTCACAAGGAACCAACACTTCTTGACACAGAACCCATATCCACCATCATCACTGTGAATGTCTTAAATTGACGAATAAGAAATACTAGGGGCAGCTTTCATTAGAAAAAGTTGAACCAATTAAATCGAAGGCACTTCTCCCCTGCGTGCGCTCTGCTCCTCCCTTGCATGGCTCTGGTTCGCGCTCCTCTTCCTCTGACGGCGACACACAACGGCACGGACGCATCTGCGGCGGCGACGGCCTCAGCCGCGACAAAGAGTGGCGGAACAGCCCACCAGCTCCGGTGCGTCTTCCCCCTTCCACCGCCGCTCTTCCCTCTCTTTCTCTTTGTTTTCTCGGATTTCACTCTCTCTTCCCTGCTTTCCCCTGTTTCTATTCCCCTTCTCTTTTTCTTTTAGTTTGTTCTAAAGCTATGTTTCTTTAAAGGAAAGGGGGTATGGCGGTGGTGGTTATGGGTTAGGGTACAATTAGGGTTTTATTTAAGACAAATGTAAAATTAGGAATTTTTGGACAAATTGAGACTTTGTTAAATTTTAATAAAATTAAGAGATATTATATTAAATTAAATTCTAAATTAATCCTTTAAAATTATTTTAAAGATATTATTTAATTATTAATTTATTGATTAGCTTTTAATTAAATATTTTAATTTAAAATATAAAATAATATAATTAATTTTCTTTTTTTATAAGAATTAAAGTATTAAATTATAAAATCTTAATTATTTAAACCAAATTATATAAAATTCTTATTATTTTACATTTACTAAACTTTATAATTTAAATATAGATAATTATAAAATTAGATAAAACCTTAAATTACTTTAAACTCAATTAATCAAAATTTGTTTTAATTATCTTTAATAAAATAATTTCTGAAATTAAAATACTTAATGAATAAATAAATCAAAATTAGCTCTTAATAAGATTTTTCTAAAATTTCTGGGTCTTACATATTTATTTAGTAAAATCCAAAATATTAAAACTATATTTTAGATTTTACTAAATAAATATAGTAGTTATTTTAAATATTTTAATCTTTTATATCTCACTCTAAAAATATAGTAATTATTTTAAAAATATATTAAAATATTAAGATTCAACAAGTGATCCATGTAAATCCCGCTAAAATCGGTAAATAATTAGTCAATAAATTGAATTTTAATTAGAAAAATAAAAAAAAAAAACTAATATCAAAATAAAATAGAGCTCGTCAAAACGAAAATTTTAATACCAATTTCAAAAAGTTTGGCCCAAAATTGGATCGAAAAAGTCGAACCAATTAAACCGAAGTCCAAACCGGACCCGTAGGTCCAACTGGACCTATAATTTAAAAGAAGCAGCAGCTTCTTCTTTCTCATTTCATACACAACGAAGCCAAACAGATTGGGGAAGAAGAAGAACTCCCTAACCCTCATCAAACCATCTCATTACCATAACTTTTCCGTTTGAGTTCCGATCGCTGCACCGTTTGCGGCCACGCGTCCAGCGCGTCGAGCTCTACATTTCTTTCGGATAAATTTCACCGGTAAGCTCCATTTTCGTTCCAAAATCTCTATTCCCTTTCTATTTTTGAAATTGAAATCCTATAGTGAAATTTTGCCAATTTTAATGTTCTAGGTTCGATTTAGCTTGTGGAGCTTACTGGGTTTGAGTTGCTACGCGTGTGGGAGCTGTAAGGTTTCCCTAAACTTTAATTTAATTTTGAATTCATTAGGTAAAATCTAAATTTGGAATATATGTGTGTATTAGGTGTGAATTAAATTCATATATATGCATTGGAATTGAAAATTGAGTATTTGGAGGCTTATGGGTGATTGAAGCTTGGTTTGTGGATGGTTTCTTTGAGCTTGGGGGCTGTGTTCTAGCTTGTGAGGCTGCCTTGGATTGAATAAAGTGATCAGCCAAGGTATGGTTTAGGTTTCGTGTGTTTAACATATAAGATTTTGTGAAAACTTAGGCTAGGGGACCATAGGCTAAGTTGAAATGGATAAATGAATGAAATGATTAGTTGTGTGATGATGTAGGATAAATTTATGATTGAGTTTGTATTGGAATTTATGAGTATGAGTTGCTGGTATTGTTGAATATGTGTGATTATAAATATTAATGTTGGGTTGATGATGATGTTGATATGAGTTAATTGAATTTGGTGGTATGACTTGTTTAATTAGTTGAAGGTGGATTATGATATGGTATTAATGAACGAAGGTAATGGACTAATGAATTTTAATATGAAAGTTATGGTTGGAATGGGTGAATTCTTTGAATAATGCACGGGTTTTATGAATTGGTATGAATATTAATGTGATAGTGGATAGGATTAATAAAATGGAACTTGTTATATAATGGAGGTGCAGGTTTTGATGGTAAGGAACATGACTTTGGTGAAAATGAGGTTTGGATGTGGGTTGGTAAAAAGTGAATTTTGGTGAATTTTGGAAGTCCATAACCTGCTCCTCAAATTTTGGATGGAATTGGATTTATTTCAAATGAACTGCCAATTTTGGACGGAAAACGTCCATCCACGCGTACGCGTGGCGTGACATTTTGGCGACGCATGCGTGAGTAGCCATGCGTGCGCGTGAGAGGCCAATGCGCATGATCACGCGTACGCATAATCACGCGTACGCGTGACGTGCTATTCTCACCATGCGTGCGCGTGGCCCCTGTTTGCTGCAAAACTGGATTTTAACATTTTAAATCAGATTTTCACTTCTAAACCTCCATTTCCTCCTTTTTAAACTTAAGGTATAGTGCTAAGTTCAGTAGCTAGTTGAAGCTAGGAAAATAAGCTAACTTGGAAGTGAAGTAAGAGGTAAATGATGACTTATATGACGGAGATGAGAATATTAAAAGAAGTTTAATGTCATGGCTTGATAAATGATTATATATTGATTATGAAAATGAAATGGCTTATGAGAAATGATATCTGAGATACGAGTTTTTCTGGGTAAAAACTGTGACTTGCCACCACGTGTTCGAGGTCGAAACTCGATACTCTGTTGACCCTACGTCGTAACGGTGATCGGGTACGTATAAATTCCTGGGTATGGATAGCCCCCATTGAGTGATTTGAATGATAATTGAATGTGAAATCTATGTATAGACTCATGGGGATGCGCAACGGGAGACAGTCTAAGGTTTCCGGACTTGTCAGGTTGGCTGGATAACTGACAGATGAGCCTCATCAGCCTTAGGACAGGCATGCATCATACGCATTTGTTTGTTTTGGTTGCTATGCATTTCCTGGGTTTGCCTAATTTAATATATACCTCCTGCTATCTGTTATACTTGCTACTTGCGCTATCTGCTTATTACTTGTGCGTGAACTTGTTTTGGTTGCTTGTCTTTGCTAAATTATGGATGACGGAGGGACGAAGGAAGGGTGAAATGGCTTGGTATTATGTTAGGATTAAAGTTGAGTAAGTTTAGAAAGGTTTAGATTACCTACCCCTGTTTATGGCTTCTGTTTAGTAATTAAGTCTTTCAATGGTACGACGGAGTTCTAGGATTGCCTCTAGCATTCCCAGGACCTTATTTATTATACGTGTGACGCCTTTAGCATGCTGAGAACCTCCGGTTCTCATCCCATACTGTGTTGTTGTTTTCAAATGCAGGTCGAGAGGCTCCTCGCTGAGTAGTACCTGGGTGTATTTTGAGTTTCCTGTTTGTATATATGTATATATATTTACCTAGTATGCTCTCTAAGAAACTTGTTTATTTTGCTCCTCATAGAGGTTGAGGGAGAGATAGGACCTTATCTTGTATTTTGTGTATTTTGAGATACCTATATATATAATATATATATATATATATATATATATATATATATATCTTCCGGCTAGCCTTGGCTTTGCAGGTTGAGTCAGGAGCTAGTTACGCTGTATTCTTGGCCTTCTTTTACTCTGTTACTTATTCTTATTCTTATTCTTATCTTCTAGGTTTCTTAGTATGCAAGTAATCTTATCTCTGGAGCATTGCGCTTTTCATTTTGCAATTTTTTGTTTATCCGTTTTTCAAGACTCCTAGTGTATTACTTCCTTTCACTATTATATGTTAATATTTCCGAATAGAGGTCCGTAAGACCACACTACTTCTGTTCTACGACTTAAGTGTAAAACTCTGTGTAGTAAGGTGTTACAATCCCACAAATCAGTTTTTCAATTATTGAGTTATACTATATATATTAAATAATAATAAAAATTATAATTTTAAAAAATTTAAAAGATTTAAATTTTAAAATAAATATTATATTATATAGTAAGATTTAAAATATTAAAATTTTAAATATATAATCAACAATAATTTGATAAATATGTTTAAATAAAAAAAATTTGCTATAATAAATTACAATTTGAAAATATAAAATTTAAAATACAAATAACAAAATAACTTTATAATAATTTAAATTATTTTATGTATAAAAAATTTTATTCATTAAGGAATAATTTAAAATTAGTACTATAAAAATACTTCAAATTTAATATTATGAAAAAAAATAAAAGAAATTTATATAAGGACTAATTTGATTAATTTTTAAAATTTTAAGGATGAAAATGACTTACGTCTAAACTTTTAGGGATTATTTTTATTATAAATAATTTGTTTACACGACAAGTGACACGTGGCATGCTAGGTGTCACTGACACGTCAACCAATCATATTGTGATACGTGGCATTAACCTGCCATGTCATCATGCCACGTGGCACTTAATGTGACACGTCATCAACCGTTATCATCTAATTAACGGAAAGACCAATTTGACTTACGTTTTATCTTTTAAAGACTAATATGACTAAAAAATATCTTGAGGACTAATTTGAAGAATGTGTGATCTTTCAAGGACGAATTTGACTATTATAATTTATTTGCATATATTTTTTGACATTATATATATTATTGGCCCCCATGGTAACATTTCTGGATCCGTTCCTGGCTGGAACCAGAGAAGTCCTTGCAAACGCTAATGGAAAAGCAAGAAGCTCAGCCTCAACGTTCACCACCACTCCAACACTTCTAAAATTTTTGTTTTAAATGCAACATCAAACCCTTCAAATCCAACAACAACAACAACAACAAAGCATTCAAATTAAAAAAATGAAAAACTTAATCAATTACACAGAGACAAACAAAATCCAGAGCGAAATAGAGTCAGCAAAGTTGCCAGTTTACTCCGCCACCGTTGTTGCTGGAGAAGGTTGTTGACAACCGACAAGATAAATGGTGACGACATCGTGACCGACGCCAAAGAGGAGGGCGACGACGGCAGAGAGGATGTCCTTCAATAGCGAGGCGACGGGAGGGTGCGGCAAGGCAAGGTGAGGGTGCAACGTGACAAGGCGAGGGTGACCATCAATCTCGATGGCAGCGGAGGAGCCCTCGATGGCAGATTTTTACCGTGGTTTTTCCTTTTAACACATGCAACAACAGCAACAACACAACAACGACACATGCAAGGATGCTCACGGGGAAGAAGAGGAGTGGGTTCAGTGGGTTTAGGAGGAAGAGGAGGAAAATTAGTGTATGTGAAACGTGGGTGGGATAAGGGGGTATTTGAAGATTAGGGTATTTTTGTCATTTTTAAAAGAAATTTATTCAAAAGGACGATTTTAATACCAAATAAAACATTGGGGACGATATTAAACCCAAAATAAGATTAGGGACGAATTTAATTTTGGCTCTAAATTTTAGGGATAAAAATAATACTTATCCCTATATATTTTGTATAAGTTTATACTATCACTTATATTATTTTCAATTTTTTTCAAATATTAACCTTTCTTACAACTTTTGAAACTCTATATATAAAAAAATCTCTATAAAAAATTTATCAAAAAATTCTTATTTTAAGTTTTTATTTTTTAGAATGAACTAACATGATTATATTTTTGAAAATCAGACTAAACTTAATTTGTTTTATTCAATTAATTAAGAATTAGCTATCAAATTAGTTCGGTCTAATATAAATCATTTGATAGAAAATTAATTAAAAATTAAAAAATCGATTAACTAGTCAAGCTGATATAATATTTTAACAATTAATCAATTTAAAATAATAAACTACAAAAAAATTAAATCTTTTAAAAAACATATTTTTTATATATTAATAATTTAATATATTATTTTATTATATCCAGTTAAATACTGAAACAGTCACCAAAAAAAAAGTTAAATACCTGAAACACGACCTTTGTTGAAACTATTAATAAAAATAACGGTAACAAATGAGTTTAATTTTTATTTTTATTTATTTACTTACCTTTTCCCCCCTTAAGGCTTTAACCCAAACACATGAAGTATGGAAACTTGCTCCCTGTGCCAATGAAACCCAACACATTATATGGGAGTGGATCCTCTCCAGTGAAAAAAAAAATTGGATGGTATTTAGTGCTTAATTTAACTATTGATTACTCTCTTTTTTATTTATTTCTGTTCCCAGTTATAGAATCAAAAGTGGAAAATCACATTGTATCTTATTAAGTGTTAAAAAAACTGGAGAAGATCAATTTTCCACATTAGACTTTGCAATTCAACTAGAATGAGATTCGGGTGATGTGCGGACAATAAATTAATTATAGTATATAATAAATATTAAAAATGACTATATTTTATAAAATTAAATTAAATATATGTAAATTAAAATTAAATTTAAAAGGTGTTTTGTTTAAAATTATTTGTAGTACAAAAAATTTGAATATTGAAATTGTACAAAGTAATATTTTTATTTAGTGGTTTGACTTTTGCATTTGTTTTAGTTGATGGAGTTATTCTTTTTATGTGACGCTCATCTTCTTTTTTCTTTATTGGTTATTGTTAGAGTTGTTGCTTTCTTCTTTCTGTCGTAGATTCTTGTGAAGGCATGTTCTTTATAAATTATTGAGCTATATGCACTTTCTATTGTATTGTTTGTTCCATCTTTGCATGTATGTTCTTCTTTCGAAGATGTGTATTAAATTTGTATGATTTTCTTTCTCCTTAATCTTTTGATGTGCATGTAATTTTCTAATAACATCTACAATAAAAAGAACAAAAATGTGTAGATTTTTTTAATAAGTTATTTTTAATAATAATAATTGAAATAGTATAAAGTGAAATTACCTGTTAATATTTTTTTTTGACCCACCCTGTCAGACAATATCTCAAGTGATGCAAATTCAAAATAGTGTTAGAAAATGTTCAAAATTAAATCTTTAATTTCTTTCACAACAATTGTGAGTAAAAAATTTACTTTCATTGTACCTTTAATTGGTCTATACAAATTATTTGCATCTTCTATTTTTAAATTTTTTTATAGTATAGACTTTTCATTTTAGTAACAAATGTTTGAATATGTTCATCATATTTCTCTTCACAATTACATAAAGAGATGTTACGTGCGGTGTTAGGAAATCATATCATAGTTAATAATTAGTGTAAAAAAATGGATTACATTTATTTTTTTTAAGTTAATAGAAAAGGAACAATGAATAGCATATTGAAAGAAGTATAATTTTAAAGATATTAAAATATAATTATATATAAAATATTATAAAATAATATAAAAAGTATAAAAAATAAAAATAATTAATGTATTTTTTCGTAAATTCATTTTAAAAATATAATAAATATGTTTGTTTTGTACATTTTCATCTAATATAATTATTTCTAGATAAAGAGACTCTTATTCATTTGTGGGTGTTAATATTTTTCATAGACGAACCATGCGAACTTTGATAAACCAATTATTTATTTGTTTGGTGATATTGTCCAAAAGAATAATGCTCCATCGAGTAAGTTTGAGATGTTGTATAGTGCGAAAATAAATTTTTTGTACTAATTTTGATGTTATTTGAGAAAATAGTGATAAGAGACTTATATAAGTAGTTCAGATAGTATGAAATTTGAATATTTGTAGCGTAAAATTTATTATGATTAATAGATTATTATGACATTTATAATATGGATGTTTATTATATTTAATAAGTTATTTATAAAAATTAATAAATTAATTATTAGAATTATAAATTTATTGTATTATTTATAACGGTAAAATATAATAAACATAAGGATATAAATTTTTGTAGGTTATAAATTTAATTAGATATTATTAATTTTTAATTATTATCATTAGTAATTTTATAACCTAATTTATATATATTTATATTACTTTGTATATTTTTTTGTATTTTTATTTTTTTGTTAATTTAAAAATAATAGTTAATTTGATAAATTTTTTAGTTGATTTAAAAATGATGTTACTCACATGACATTAGTAAAAAGAAAAAATAACGTGAATAAATCCATCTGCGCTTATATATTAAGAACATATTCCAATGGCTTTTATAACTTGCTCGACGCTTCTCCACAATTCACAACAACACTCTTCTTCTAGAACCTTCTTCTCAATCCCCTCTTTCAATTCTGTTACCTGCATTCTTTCCAATGAACCTCACAACAACCACATCCTGCATTTATCAACATTTTTTACTAAGAGGAAGCTCCATCTTACTCTTCTTCTCACAACTTTTCTTTCGAGCAATTTATCAAACACTAGTGGTTCATTCTTGATGGCTCAAGAGTTGGACTTGGAGCTTCACAGATACACTGATTCGAAGGAAGGTTTCACTCTTCTTATACCCTCTTCTTGGACTAAGGTAAAATTATTTACCCATTTTTTTTTTGAATAACCTTAATCTTTGATAAGCTTTTTCTACTGTGAAGAATTGCGTATGTTTGGTATGATGTGTTGGAAAATGATTCAATAGAGTTAAATGGAAATGGAATGAGGTGGGTAAAATATTGAGTAAAATCTAGCTGTTACTCATGTTAGTGTATAACTCTTTTACACTGACACCTAATCGTGTGTTGCGCATAGATCAAACTGGTTTCTTGTTGAGATTGAGGTGTAGAAGTTAGCCACTTTTTGTCTATATGGCAATAATTTGATTTAGAAGAATTTTACATTGACAATGCATAAAATTTAAACTCTTAGATATTTTAGAATTAGATTAGATGGAAATGGAATATATTAGATGAACTGATCATTATATTTCATGAAAAAATTGTTATTTATCCCCTCCAAATTGAGTAGTACAAGATGAAATGCTATGGAGTTGGAGCAAAAAAACATAAAATTCTTGTCATTCCAAATTTTCACCACTTTCCATTTACATTTGTTACAATTTTTGCTGCTCTGGTTTACAATGAATAGGTTGATAAAGCTGGGGCAACTGCTTTGTTTCAAGATGCAAGTATGGGGAGCAACAACATTGGGGTTGTCATGAACCCGGTTCGTCTTGCAAACCTTGGAGACTTCAGGAGCCCCGAGTTTGTAGCTGATAAGCATTTACAAGCAGAAAGGTGTAAGGTAAGGTTCTTGTTTCCATTGCTGGAACTTTCTATGACCAATGCAAAATTTGAGTCAAGTGTGATGATATTATTAGAAGAATCTCCCTGTACTTGTACCATAACAACATAAGCAAAGGAGGAATGAGCTGAAAGATTTACCTTGGATTAGTTTGACTCTGTTGTGAACATCATTTTGCTAATACTAAGCGCTAAGACACTAAAGGCTAAACTAACTAATTGGCTACAAATTGTCTTCTCTGTTTCATTCATTACATTATATAATAAAAGGGTCTCTAGAACCTTCCCTTCCTATCACAAACTATTGGCACCTCACCTGTGCTCTAAAGTATTCCTATAATTATTTATTTTTATCCATAGTAGATTCTTCGTTGATCTTTACTTAATTAACTCAAAATTAGCAATGATCAACTTGGTTTCTTGTTGAGATTGAGGTGTAGAAGTTAACCATTTTTTGTCTATATAACAATAATTTGATTTGATATTAATTTAGAAGAATTTTGCATTGAGAATGCATAAAATTTAAATAGAGTCAATTCTTTTATTTTTTATTTAAATAGATAATTTGTAATTAAAGTATGTTGTATAGGGAGGAAACAGAGTATCAAAAAAAGAAAATATTATGTAATCTAAATGAGTCAACTATACTATCCCGATTAGTTACAATTATGTAATCTCTTCTCTTTGAGCTTCAATTCCATTTATCCAAAAAGAAAAAAAAAGAAAAATTATAATTTAAAAAATTGGATTAAAATATTAATTTTAGAGTAAATTTTTTGCCCGTGGTTTAGTTGATGGGAATGTGAAGAAACATGATTACACCATGTCTAAAAGGCATAGGAGTTAACCTTCAATTGGCTATAAGCTATCATCTTACTTAATAGTTGGTTAGTTAATTTTGTGAAGGATTGTGGATTTCTCTGTTGTTTTTTTTGTTTTTTTTGTATATAGGTACTCTGTTTGGATTTTGATCCCAATGAGAAATTCTGGACAAGATCTCTTCTTTCTAAGTTAACACCTTGGTTTTAGGCTTCAAGATTAAGTACATTATTCATATTAACCTTTTGCATATTACCTTTAATATTTTCACTATGTCTGTCCATTCTACTATCTTTTAAGTTTTAACTGCTTCACTACAATATTATATTTGAATTTTGGTTTATCATTTAAAATTATATTTATTAAAACAAAATTTAAATCAATTTTTGATGCTTTTAAAAGTCTTTTGTCTTAATTAAAACTATCTAAATTTACATAATACAAAAAGATAAAAATTCCTAGAATGAAATTTTAAAACTGAAATTTGAAAATGAAATCTTTTAATTTTTTATCCATAATGTAATATAAATTAAATTGACACACTCTATCTTAGAAAGTGAAGGTTACATAAATATTATATCTAAAAATAGGAAATCAAGAAAGAAGAAGAAGAAGAAAGAGAAGAAGAAGAGAAGAAGAAGAACGAGTGAAGAGCAATCAGATTCTGCAATGATGGATCCGTGGGATATGATAGACCTGGATGCCGATGAACCACCGCAGTTTCACTTTGAGTCTCCGTCTCTGCCTGAGCCGGTCTGGAATGGGGACGAAAACAAGATTTTTGCCGCCAATGTAGGTGGTTATCAACCACCTCAGCCCCAGCCCTGGCCGTGTGCCATGGACATGAGTGGTAATCAACCTCTTCAGCCGGTTATTCATGAGTGTTTGCCGGAAGCTACGGAGAACCGCCGGCTGGAGGAGGAAGCTATGAAGATGACAGAGCAGTATTATGGAAGCCCATTATCTGGTTATCAACCACTTCAGTCTGAGCCTTCAGCCGTTTGCCATTGACGAAAATGTTGTGTTTAAGAAAAGGAATCCAAGCAAGAAGCTAATTAAGAAGACGACGAAAATACTTAAAAGCAAGAATGAGTCAAGAGAATTCACATATGTTGAAGATGATAGAGGCAGAGCTGTTTGCCGACGACCACAATGTGGGTGGTAATCCAGCGCCTCAGCTTCAGCCTCAGCCTGATTGGGATATGGAGAAGATGTGACGTCGGTGGTCATCAACCACTTCAACCTCAACTTCAGCCCAAGCTGCAGTCGGATAATCAACCATCTCATTCTTGGGACGACAACAAACAGTTCGATGAGTGTTTGCCGGAAGCTATGGAGAACCACCGGCGGGAGGCGGAAGCTATGAAGATGACAGAGCAGTCGGATAATCAACCACCTCATTCTTGGGACTACAACAAACAGTTCGATGAGTGTTTGCCGGAAGCTATGGAGAACCGCCGGCGGGAGGCGGAAGCTATGAAGATGACAGAGCACTGTTATGGAAGCCCATTATCTGGTTATCAACCACTTCAGTCTGAGCCTCAGCCGTGTGCCATTGACGTGTGTGGTTATCAACCACCTCAGCTGCCGTCTCAGCCTCAGCCTCATCCTTGGTCTCGGCCACTTCAGTCTGAGCCTCAGCCGTGTGCCATTGACGTGTGTGGTAATCAACCACCTCAGCTACCGTCTAAGCCTCAGCCTCAGCCTCATCCTTGGTCTCGGCCACTTCAGTCTGAGCCTCAACTGATCATCATCACAGGTGGTATTCTCAATATTTTCATTCTCTTCTTATTTTGCAAGGTTTATTTCTCGTATTCTTTCTTTCTTTTTATTTACTTATTCTATATTTCCTTTTTCTTATCTTATAAGTTTTATGAACAAACCGTATAAACAATGAACTTTTTTTTCCCTTAGATTTGTTTTTGGAATAAATAAAATATTTTGAAATGGAGATGATCAAATATATAAATATTTTTGTTCACAAGAAATTCATTGATTATCAAATATTTTGTTTATTTCTATCATGACAGCAAGGAGTTAGTGCCTGCTGCAGAGGAGGAGGTAGTGCCGGCCGCAGAGGAGGAGGCAGCACCAACAAAGAATGGATCTCATTGGACCCCAGATGAGCATAGGTATTTATTATTATATTACTTCTTTTTTCCTCTTCCTTATTTATTTATTATTTAGTTGAATATTGGTGTTACCAAAAAAAAAAAAAAAACAAAGTGGAGCAACTAGTACCTACATATAAAGAAAAGCAATTTATTATAGCACTTCCTTGATTTAGATACATCTCTAATTTGTCGATGATGATTGTATCTTGTCTACAATATATAGTCTAGTACCTCTTTTCTGTAAGATCGACTTCACTGCTCTCTTGTTAATTAAAGCTTTCATAAGTTAGTATTTTTGTGCATCAATAACTAGCAATTTGAGCGAATTCTAAAGTAATTTTTTGTTGATTGTTAAATTTATTTTGTTTTGACCGTGGTTGGCATAGTAATGTTTCTGGTTGGACTGAAAACCAAAAAAGAAAAAAAAAATTTGTTTGATATCTAAAAATATTGTTACTAATTAAATAGTTTATGTTTTTGTTTAAAAATTTTTAGTATAAAATTTGTTAATAGTTATTTCAAAAATCATATTTTGGTAGGTTATTTCTTAGAGGGTACCAACAAGAAGGTTTACACTGGACAAGAATTTCAGAATATTACGTCAAAATAAAAACTCATAGTCAAATTTCCAGTCATGCTCAGAAATAGTTTTTACACAAAAAAGAATTAGCAGAAGGAAAAAAGCTAAGGAAAAGCATTTTTGATGTAATTTGATCATCGTAAGTCATTTCTTTACTCTCAATTAGTTAGTCTAATTCAATTTCCACTAATATAGAAAATATTTAATTGGCTATTTTAAACTCTTTTAAGTTATTATCCATGATAGTTACACTATTTTAATTGTTTTTCAATGTAGAAATTGTGCCTTATCCGAGGTTTTTAATGGATGGAGGATTTGCTTATAGGAGGAAGAACATGTAAATGGTCTAAAGAGTTTTATTTAGGTTGCACATATCTAGTTCGAGTTAGTTGTTAGCTAGTTTTGTAAATGAACAATGACCAGAAGATAGGTTTGAAAAAATACTGATGTAGGAACATGCGATCATTATAGATGTAATTGTGATTCATAACCTTTTTATCAATAATATTTGATTTTCTAGTTCTCCGGCCTTGATGGCAATGCCGAAGGGGACGGTGAACTGGATTTTATCTAAAGTCTGATGGCTATGCTGAAGGGACTTTTGGTAGAAAAGATGTATCTTTTTAAAAAATTATTAGTTTCAAATATATTAATTAAACATATATGTAAACAATTTTTAAAAGTATTTCATCCATAAAAATTAGTTATAAAATATTTTTAGGTAATTTTATACTTTTATTAATGATTACTTGTTTTTCATATTTTATTTGGTTGTCATTGAAGTTGAGAGTTAGTATAAGAAGAGCTTGATACTAATTAGATTATAGACAAAGTATTTGATACTAATTAGCTTGTTAAGTATTTACACAATTACTCCAATTAACTTGCTGTGCTGTATTTATATGATGCCAGTAATAAGATTTTGTTTTATTAATGTTATTTTGCCTCTTTTTTATGAACGAGAATACGTGACTTTTGTAACAACACTTTTGTTGTAATAAGAAAATGAAGACAAGATTTAATAGAATTATTTGTTGTTCATAGAAGAAAATTATTTTCATTCCACAAATGAGAAAAGAAAAGGCAAATTCATAGAACATACTTCAATTTAAGTTATATATTTATCATGATATCTTTCTATGTTATATAGTGTGTGCACTTTCTATATATAATTATTGAATAAATTTTTATGTGAGTTGTTTTATTTGATCACAATAAATATGATTCACAATACTGTTTGAATCTTATTCACAATTTATCTACTCCTTGAAGAGATCAGTTATTTTCATATTCTTTGCCACCATCATTGAATTTTTTATTGAAATTGTTCATTAAATATGCCAGTTTTTACTTGTCCTACATTATTGTCTTATTTCATCTATTTTTTGTTCTCGTGCTTGAGTAGTGTTCAAGCCATTCTTTCTCGTTTGATTTCCCATTAATATTTTTATGCCATTTTTCGTTGGAGAACGTTTGCCATAGGTATTTTTCTCAACTCCTTGCTTCACCTCTTTGTTTCATTGTAGAACCTTTATGATCTTGAGTGTCTTTGACTTGGCGCTTTAGTTTAATTTAGTGCATTATTCTTGTTATGATTCCAATAAGCTAATTTAGCCACGAGAGTTTAATTTAATTTACACTTGAAGCTATTTTGTTGCTGCGTTACATCATCAGTTTTTACTTTTTGTGGTAGACAAGAGTCACTTCAATTTCTTTTTTACTTAGAATTTGATGCATATGTTGCTCCTAGTAAGCAATGAATGTTATTTATGCAGTTAAATAATTTTGGAAAAACAACAGCAGATGTCACCTTGCTTTTCACATGGACTGTAAGTGAAACTTATTTGTTGACTATTTACTATTACACTGTTGGTGTTTTAATGTTTTATCCTATTCTTGGCCCTTGGGGTGCTTAATGCAAACAATTGATGTATGCATTCAGATTTCTGTTGGAGGACTTTCTGAGTTTACTGGCGATCATTTTAATTCAAAGATGTAAGAAAATTGTGACTTGTTCACCTTCTTTGTGAAAATGTCCCATTTGATTGCTTTTTATTCTAACATTCAAGATACATATTATGTTTTGCTAGGGTGAATGACAAAGTGCATGGTGTTCTTCTACATCACAAGTAAAGCCTTAACACTTACTATACTTTTGAATGACAAATAATTTTGGAATTTATCAATTAATTTAGATGATACTATAGGACTAGGGATGAGCGGTCTCCTGTCACATTTGCAATTGCAGCAGAGGAGACAGAGGATGTGCATATATCAGTATGTCCTGTCTGTTATATCTCCTGTCACAAGGGTATCTTGGCTAAGGATATGTGGAATGAAATTAAACAGGTTAAGAGACAACTTATAATTTTTCACAATATTTCATTGAAACTTATAAAATATTTATTCATTGTCTTTGTTATATTAAGTTATTGGTTCCATCATGTTTTCTTCTCCTGGATAAAGCCAATTATTCTGTTCTAGCTTCTAAGCATTATATAAGACAAGCACTTGGATTTTCCTTTATTTGGGTATCATATTTCTTGTCATTTATGACAATTACAATGTTGAAGACTTCAAGTCCTGTCAAGCATCACTGTTTCAGAATATTGGAAGCCTAAACAATTACCCCTTTTGAACTCTTAAAAATGATGTATCTTGTAATATCTTAGGGCAATCTTTTAGGATTGGTTTTTATATTTTCTTACATTACGCCATTTTTTATCTTTATTTTAGTATGTTTAGGATTCTAATATTTTTCAAAAATAGGAGTTGTTACTTTGTAACTTATATCATGGTACATCTCATCATATCAGAATGGCTGAGTTGATTAAATGAAGATATCATGATGCAGATTGTAATGCTGTTTTTTCAGCTTTTGTTGCTTTTTTGTTCTTCTTCTCCCCACCCCCCATCCCCCTTTTTTTGTTGATGTGTAGCATGTGTTTACATTGCACTTATGAAATTCAATCATTTGTATTTTAGTTCATGTGGTGCTAATCTGCTAATCTGTGATGTTCTTTTGAAAGCTCTTCAAAAGATGTCTATTACAGCAGGATATTAACCTTTCTGTAACTAATATACTTATTATATTTCATTGAACTGAATTAGTACTATTTGTCTTTTAGGCATGGGTCTTTTGACCGCCTGAATATCTTTGAAACTGCCATGCCTTCAGAACCAGGATCGTCGATTGAACTCTTAAAAAAGAGTTGTGTTCCAATGTGGTAGCAGGCACAGCCATCATGATTGTCATGTTGCCAGATGCAGCATTCAGAGGATTGTTTGTGGTATAACCATTTTGGATGGTGTTGACCGTGATGACGTCGTTCATCAGCTTGTGGAAGCATTCTTGCAGTTGCGCCGGGTCTTTCCAGGGAGACGAGCAGCCACCACCTCCCAACGGTTGTGTATGGCATCCCGAAAACAATTGGCAACAACCGACTCAAAAGCTTCAAGTTGAGGCAGAGACTGAAGCTGAAGCTGCAATTGAGGTGGTTGATAACCACCCGTGCCAGCGAAAAACTGAGGCCGAGGCCAAGGCTGAGGACGAGGCCAAGGCTGAGGCCGAGACTGATGAGGTGGTTGATAACCACATGTATCAGCGAAAAACCAAGGCTGGGGATGAGACTGAGGACGAGGCCGAGACCAAGGCTGAGGCTGAAGTGGCCGAGACCAAGGCTGGGACTGAGGCTGAGACGGTAGCTGAGGTGGATTAATAGACACGTCAATGGCACACGGCTGAGGCTCAGACTGAAGTGGCCGAGACCAAGGATGAGGCTGAGGCTGAGGCTGAGGCTGAGACGGTAGCTGAGGTGGTTGATAACCACACACGTCAATGGCACACGGCTGAGGCTCAGACTGAAGTGGTTGATAACCAGATAATGGGCTTCCATAATAGTGCTCTGTCATCTTCATAGCTTCTGCCTCCCGCCGGCGATTCTCCATAGCTTCCGGCAAACACTCATCGAACTGTTTGTTGTAGTCCCAAGAATGAGGTGGTTGATTATCCGACTGCTCTGTCATCTTCATAGCTTCCGCCTCCCGCCGGCGGTTCTCCATAGCTTCCGGCAAACACTCATCGAACTGTTTGTTGTCGTCCCAAGAATGAGGTGGTTGATTATCCGACTGCAGCTTGGGCTGAAGTTGAGGTTGAAGTGGTTGATAACCACCGACGTCACATCTTCTCCATATCCCAATCAGGCTGAGGCTGAAGCTGAGGCGGTGGATTACCACCCACATTGTGGTCGTCGGCAAACAGCTCCGCCTCTATCATCTTCAACATATGTGAATTCTCTTGACTCATTCTTGCTTTAAGTATTTTCGTGGTCTTCTTAATTAGCCTCTTGCTTGGATTCCTTTTCTTAAACACAACATTTATATAAGTGAATACATTTATATAAGCTTTACTTGTTAGCTAGAGTATGTTAGTTAGATTAGATTATGATTAAAAAATAAAAAAGATTTCATTTTAAAAATTCCATATTTAAATTCATTTTAAGATTTTTTGTTTTCGTTTTATATGTAAATGTAGAAAGTTCTAAATACACAAAAATGATTCTCATATATAGGACATAAAAAAAGATTTAAATTTGTTTTCTAAAAAATATAACTAGTGTATTTTTTAACTTATTTTTATTTGGCAATAATTACTATAAAAAAAACATGCTTTAATTACAAATTATCTATTTAGATAACAAATTAAAAAAAAAGATTGACTTGTTTAGCTTGATAGATTTAAAAAAAAAAGATTAAATTTTTATTTTGAATATCCACATATATATTCGATATATAATTACTTCATCCATTTAAATCTATAATAGATATAAACAAATTGGACTAAATGAACCAATTTATTTGACACTCCTTGCACAGCTAATTATATCCAAAATTTAAACTATGATTTAACTAACAATATTTCTAATCCAAAATATTTAGATTTCGGTTTACAGTAATTATAACTACGTGTTTTTTTCTCCTTCTTTATAAATAGCTTAAGGGAGGAAGAATTAGTGAAAAGGGTAAGCCTATACCTGTGAATTAAACTTAATTGAGATCTCGCTAACTATAATCTTCAGAAAATAATTTGCTCATGCAATCAACATTTTTATCTTTGTTGAAAATAATTACACACCTCCGGCAGCATTTTCCCTTTTAAAAAGATATAATGTTCAACTGTTCAAGTAAATATGTAGCTATGTAAGTTAAAACATAGTAATATAAAATCTATACACTAGAATTTCAGTCTGGTTGATTTTTATGACTTTCAACTAAGACTGAACATAAATCAATTGCTATATTTTAAGAATCAAAATTCAAGAGAGGGAGAATAATCAAAGAAGAAATGAGATTCTCATTTCAAAGTTTTAAGCCTGCATCAAAGAAATGGAGAACTTGCTCTAAAATCATTCTTTTATGTGGTTCATGAAGACTCTCTAGTTTATTAGAATGAACAATGTTAAGATAGAGTTTCTTTGAGGTCACAAATGATGCAGAAAATATCCTCTTCTTTCCTCCATGAGTACTATCAATGATGTATTCAAATTCATAAATTTACAAACCTTCATCCCCTGATCTTTCTGAAGCTGCAATTAATTCAGCTTCCTTTGTACTTTCCTGAATATGAGAAGAATAATACACACAAGTTAAAATGATATACAATCACATAGACATTTGATTATTCCCTAGAATCAGAGACAATTATGAACACAGAAGGAACATTTCACTATTTCAGAGAAATAAGCTTTTTCCCTTCTTACTTTAGTTGTTAAATGCAAAGCAAACTATATGTAATGGCCATTATTCCTTTTGTCATAAATACGGAAGCAATGTTTCACTAACATCTATGATCATTGCTACTTTTGATTTAATTAAATAAAGATCAACGAAGAATCTACTATGGATAAAAATAAATAATTATACGAAGGAATACTTTAGAGGCTTAGAGCACAGGTGAGGTCAGGTGCCAATAGTTTGTGATAGGAAGGGAAGGTTCTAGAGTCCTTTTTATTATATAATGTAGCCAATTAGTTAGTTTAGCCTTTAGTGTCTTAGTGTTTAGTATTAGCGAAATGATGTTCACAACAGAGTCAAAGTAATCCAAGGTAAATCTTTCAGCTCATTCTTCCTTTGCTTATGTTGTTATGGTAAACTACAGGGAGATTCTTCTAATCAATATCATCAACACTTGACTCATTTTGCATTGGTCATAGAAAGTTCCAGTAATGGAAACAAGATTAGTATTGGAGCACTTAAAAAATTATACTATAAATAAAAGTACGATGTAATAATATAAGATAGACATGATGTAATTGAAACTCTACTTTTTCTTTTTGTCTTTAATTCTAGGAATTTCTCTTCTATTCTTTGTGACTATCTCTAATTCTCTCTGTTCTTGATACAAATTTGTATCAGAACAACATCAAATTTAATGTGATATTGCAAAAAAAGGTAATTTTTACAAGAATCTAAGAACGCCATTTAGAGAAAGTACAACTCACAAGAGGCGTATTGCACTGACAATACGTAGAGACATATTGCTTGCGCAATACGCGTCTAACCCCTGTAGGTCCGAGAATATATAGTGCACTAGCACTCTGTCTCTTCAATATGTATGCTTTCTCTCTCAGTCTCATTTTCAATTTTAACTACATTTACACCTATGCATTACGTAAAAACAAAATGAATATATATTTTATAAAATATATAAATTAATTTTAAATTTAATAATTATAAAATTACAAAATTTATACATAAATTAAACTTTTAGAATTACAAAAATACTCAATTTAAATTTATTTATTCGACTTCATATTATCATTTTATTTTTTTTCTTCTAAATAATCATTTTTGTTTATTTATTTATTTTAGATTATATTTAAATATTTGTACAAATATAAAACTCTTAGATGAAATGTAAGTTTGAATATGATATTTTAATAATTGAAATTAATATTTAATTTTATTTTTCATAAATTATGATAATACTATGTATTTTTAACAATATTATAACTAAATGATATTAAAAAGTATAAATTGTTAAAAAAGAAAAAAAATGATATATAAATAATATAATTAATGAATACAATTAGATCAAAAATAAAAAACTAAAAAAAAATACAAAAGATATGATATATTCTAGTGTTTTAGGAATTTATCACCTAATACATATGTTTAACAAATTAAATAGTAAAATAAAAAATTAACAGGCACAAAAACTGCCATTGTCATCCTAAAAAACTACAACTAATCGAGTTCTTTTGTATTTTTCATATAAATATGTGTCATCTACTTATACGATTGGGCTCATTAATGTTTTAATGCAAGGATAAAAGTTTCAAACCACTCGTGTCATTATCCTAATATCTTCGACCACCTCATTCTCTTGATATGTTAGTGCAGTTTCGATCTCGACTGCTGTTGATGGCTCTTTTTGTATCATTGATTCAAATCACGACGGCAAAGTTTTATAAGAAGCTTTCCAACAACAAAAAATTTTCGCAATTGTTTTTTGCTTAGACAACCATATTTTGCGGTAACTTATCATATAATTGAATTTTGATTGCACTTCAATAATCACATATTTCACGTTTAAAGATGGACCCACTTCAACCAATGGATTTATCACCTCCGCAATCATGTTTGAGTTTAGCTTGACATAATCTTGAGAAATGGTAGTTCTGGTGCATGGTGACTGTCATTGTGCTGTCTTATAACCTAACAAAATTTTCTTTTAATAAGACTAGCCACGATAAGCCAATCGCCACTTATTCCGTATTGTACACACTTTGCATAAAATATAATTGGCTCAGTCCAGTCAATGTTAGGCTCCGGTAAATCAACCTCGACTAATTTTTCAAACTCAACATATAACTTGAGACTTGTGCTTGTGTTTGCTGATAGATTGAAAGCATTCCTTGCATAGTTGCTTCGTCAGCCATGCACATACATTATTTAAAACTAAAGGAAACTACTAAATACTAACATAGGCTATCTATATAGAATATTTGTGACTCTTCTAAATATTTGGTTATCAACACATTTACAAAATATACTCTTAAACTTTTCATATGTTATTACAAAAAGAATAACATCACATGAATTTTTACATATAAAACTCACACATGTTTAAAAAAAAATCTAACCATTATAATATATATATTTTTTAAACTAACACCTCTTTCCATTTTTAAACTAAAGAAAAAACACTCTCCCACTCACACTCAACCAAACATATCCGTTTTTCCTTTTATAATGTCCCAGTTATATTTTCTTACTCAACCAAACATATCCGTTTTTCCTTTTATAATGTCCCAGTTATATTTTCTTAATAAGAGAAATACAATACGTTCCCTATGTAATATCAATTCGCCTCCGTATATTGACAATGTGCTCTTCTTATATTATATATTTAATATTATAATAACTCAATACGGCCCCTAGTATTACTACAAATAAATTTAAAAAAAAATCTGCTACAACAATTCGTCTCCTGCGAATTGTCTCCAACCTTAAAAATTTTTAAAAACATAATAAAATTTAATAACTGAGTGTTACACTAAACCGTAGTCCATATAAAAAGAATCAACCAAAATAATTCTATAAAAAAGTTTGATTAGGTTAAAATATTTTATTTTTTAATACAAAAGATTATTTTCATTTATATTATTGCATTTTTTTAGTGCATTGCACAAATTTAAATCTAATAATCTTTGACTACAACATCCTCTTGCAAGTAGAATCATATATAAGTTGCCATAGACATTTTGGTTTTCAGAAGATGTGCAACTTTACAAAAATCACATAGTATCTTGACAAAGACAAATCACCTTCACATCAAGCTTAATCTCGCACTACGTGTGCTTAGGTCTCGATAATGTCCACTGTATTGCCCATATGGCTAAAGGGCGCATGTAACACATAGATCTGTATCTAGTGTCCCATGCTTTAGGAATTTAGAAAGCATCAACAGAAGAATCAACCTTTATTAACTATTTCAAAAAAAAAATGATAAAACACAGAAAACTTTATTTTGAGTTTTTTTATTGAGTAATATCTGAATCAGTTTCTAAAAAGTATTTAGCCAAGATATTTTAATTTTTAATAAATTTTAATTACCAAATCAGTCTTCAAACCTTATTATTTGTCCATAAAGAGATTGATTTTAGATATTTAAAAACTTTTAAAAACTGTTGTGTCTTTATTAAATAATGATAGGATAAACTGTTGTATATTTCTTAACACTAAATGAAAAAAAAAAATGTCACTATTTAACATTTCAAGAAGTTGAAAGCATCTATTTTTTACTTCATTATAGGATTTTGGAATATCCAAGATGCTATATCATTCATTACAAGACAGAAATAATACCAAATTGAAGAATGAAGTTACACACCGGGAAAGATGAACAAATCTCAGCCATAGCAATTTCAACAAACCAAGTGAAGAAAGAAACCACCACCCATCCCCATACAAGAGATGCAGGCCCTGTATATTGAAGGCTAGAACCATATAGAGGAGTGATTCCTGTGAATAGGGTCATTGTTGAAAATACTTTACAATAATTAGTGTCAAATACTTTGTCTATAATCTAATGAGTGTCAAACTCTTCTTGTATTAACTCTCAACTCTTTTTTAAAAAATAATCATAAAAGTATAAAATTACATAGAAATATTTTATAACTAATTTTTATGGATAAAATACTTTTAAAAAAATTTTACATATCTGTTTAATTAATATATTTTAAACTAATTCGGACTCTCTAAATCATATATGAACCCATCCAGCGAAAATTTTCTTTCCCCTAAGCTAGCTGAACTATGCACTGGACCTGAACCATCTGCGAAAGAGAAAATAATGTCACAAATTGATGACCGAGACAGTCATAACTTATAGCACATAATCATACAGAGTCTGAAAAGTTTTAAAGCAAACAAACATGGCTTAATTAGCTAATATATAAAAAACCCATGTTTTAAAGAAATATCTGTCCAAATTGTGAATCCAGAATTGAGATAGTAAAGCTCATTTAGAAGGGTTGTAAGTCACCAAAAACATAAATTCAGAAGGGTTGTAGGGTACCTGCACAACTCTGAATGCTTCAGAATTTTTAAAGTACAAGAAGAAAGTTAATAAAGAACTGAGCATTACCACTCAGGAAGTCTTTTTTGTCTTGAAGGATTGGTCTTTGCCAGTCATGAAATCTATTAGTCTATTAGCAATTATAACTATGGTGCATGCTTTGGAAAATCATCTAAATTTTGACATCAAAGAAAGAACAGAAAAGAAAAGAGAAAATTTTATCCATAGTCTGGCTCTTCTAAAATATATCTATGGATATAATTCTCAATAAGTGCAATGTAGACACATGCTGCACATAAACAAAAAAAGGGGGATGGGGGTGGGGATAAGAACAACAAAAAAGCAACAAAAGCTGGGAAAACAGCATTACAATCTGCATCATGATATCTTCATTTAATCAACTCAGCAATTCTGATATGATGAGATGTATCATGATATAAATTACAAAGTAACAACCCCTATTTTTGAAAAATCTTAGAATCATCAACATACTAAAATGAAGATAAAAAATGGCATAATGTAAGAAATTATAAAAGCCAATCCTAAAAGATTTCCCTAAGATATTACAAGATACATCATTTTTAAGAGTTCAAAAGGGGTAATTGTTTAGGCTTCTAATATTCTGAAATAGTGATGCTTGTCAGGACTTGAAGTCTTCAATATTGTAATTGTCATATGTATCATGAATGTTAGAATAAAAAGCAATTAAATGGGAGATTTTCACAAAGAAGGTGAACAAGTCACAATTTTCTTACATCTTTGAATTAAAATGATCGCCAGTAAACTCAGAAAGTCCTCCAACAGAATTCTGAATGCATACATCAATTGTTTGCATTAAGCACCCCAACAGAAAGGGCCAAGAATAGGATAAAACATTAAAACACCAACAGTGTAATAGTAAATATTCAACAAAAAAGTTTCAGCTGTTGTTTTTCCAAAATTATTTAACTGCATAAATAACATTCATTGCTTACTAGGAGCAACATATGCATCAAATTCTAAGTAAAAAAGAAATTGAAGTGACTCTTGCCTACCACAAAAGTAAAAACTGATGATGTAATGCAGCAACAAAATAGCTTCAAGTGTAAATTAAATTAAACTCTCGTAGCTAAATTAGCTTATTGGAATCATAACAAGAATAATGCACTAAATTAAACTAAAGCGCCAAGTCGAAGACACTTAAAGATCATAAAGGTTCTACAATGAAACAAAGAGGTGAAGCAAGGAGTTGAGAAAAATACCTACCGCAAACGTTCTCCAACGAAAAATGGCATAAAAAAGATTAATGGGAAATCAAAAGAAAAAAAATGGCTTGAACACTACTCAAGCACGAGAACAAAAAATAGATGAAATAAGACAATAATGTAGGACAAGTAAAAACTGGCATATTTAATGAACAATTTCAATAAAGAATTCAATGATGGTGACAATGAATATGAAAATAACTGATCTCTTCAAGGAGTAGATAAATTGTGAATAAGATTCCAAAGTGTATTGTGAATCATATTTACTTTTTTTTTTTGGTGACTTGTGAATCATATTTACTGTGATCAAATAAAACAACTTACATAGAAATTTATTCAATAATTTTATATAGAAAGTGTACATATTATATAACATAAAAATATATCATGGAAAATATAAACTTAAATTGAAGTATGTTTTATGGATTTGCCTTTTTTTTTCTCCTTTATGGAATGAAAATAACTTTCTTCTATGAACAACAGATAATTTTGTTATATCTTGTCTTCATTTTCTTATTTAAGGCCGTCATGGTAAATATAATTTTCACGATAAAACAAATTTTTATTACTGGCTTCATGTAAATACAGCACAGCAGGTTAATTGGAGTAATTGCGTAAATACTTAACAAGCTAATTAGTATTAAATACTTTGTTTATAATCTAATTAGTGTCAAGCTTTTCTCATACTAACTCTCAATTTCAATGACAACCAAATAAAATATGAAAAACAAGTAATCATTAATAAAAGTAAAAAATTACCTAAAAATATTTTATAACGAACTTTTATGGATGAAATACTTTAAAAAATATTTTACATATCTGTTTAATTAATATATTTGAAGTTAATAATCTTTTTAAAAGATACATCTTTTCTATCAAAAGTCCCTTCGACATAGCCATCAAGACTTTAGATAAAATCTAATTCACCGTCCCCTTCGACATTGCCATCAAAGTCAGAGAACTAAAAAATCAAATATTATTAATAAAAAGGTTATGAATTAAATAGATTATCCTACAAAATAAATAAATTGGTCCATTTAACTTGTTTAACTTTTTTTTTATCACTCTCGTTTAATTTATTTTTAATGCTTTTGATAATTTTTTTAATAACCTAACTTAAATATGTCAAGTTTTAATCAAAATATCTCAAATATTTAACCCAAAGTTGATAAATATCTAAAAATTTATTATTTTATTTGTTTTTTAGTTAAAAATTGTCTATTAAAAAGAAATAAAAGGACCTTTTAACTCGACAAATTTTTCTTAAGCAGGCTAATTTCTATCTTAAAGACCTATATACTTGATATATAATTAGCTTTCATTGAACAATCTATTTGACATCTTTAGTGGAAGCTCTTATATTAATAATCAATTCTTTTTAACAACAATCAAAGCAGAGTACAAGATAATTAATAATAACAGTAAAAAGTTACCAAAATATTTTAGAATAAATATTCAATTTATTTTTATAGTGAATTAAAATATCTAATTTAAAATTCGTTAGAAAATTAATTTAAATGTTTATTAAAAAATAAATAATTTCTATTTCACAGGTTCTTTTAATTGTATGTTCGTTTAATTGGTGCGTTTTAAACTAATGATTATTAAGTCGATCAATATAGATGATTTTTTTATTTGAGCAGTATTTTTTTTTCCATGTAGCAAATTCATTATCACAAAAATGGTCTCATCAATTAAAACTCAAATTATGGAGCTATTCCTGTATAAAATAATTTAAATAGTATAATTAGGATACATAATATAATTTAAACTTTAAAAAAATTAAAATAACTAATTAAATATTTTTATAATTAGTAGGGACTAACTAAACAATTAAGAGAAGGGTGGCCAACGAGTATTTGGGATTTTTTTTTTAAATAAATAATTTAATTATTTTATTTACTAAAATAAGTAATTTATAGTATATTTATTATTTTACATCACATAATTTATCTAATTTATCGTATTTATTTTTATTATGTAATTTGAATACGTAAAAATTTTTTTTTTTAATTTAAATAATCTAATTCATTCTATAATTTAATTTAAAATTTTATATGTACTCTTTTTGAGTATTAATTGTTCAAACATAATTTTTGTTTTAATTTCTTTCACTAAAATTTTTAAGTACTAATTGTTATTATTTGAAACGTAATTTGTTTTATAACAATACACATGTTTTTCAAACTTTAAATATCTTGTTTGCAAACAAAATACGTTCACAGATAAGATTTGACTTATCTTATCTCCACGCACAAACTCATCTTATTTATACTGTAAATAAGATAAATCATATAATAAAAATTGATAAATAATTAAATATACTATAAAATATATAGTTCGGTAAATAAAATAGTTAAATTATTTAATTAAAAAAAATACCAAGTATTGGTTATAACGTTATGTCATAAATAATTTATTTTTTATTTTTCTTTTTAAGTTTCATGTGATGTAGCTTCAGTTGGATAAATAGTTTAATTAAATTTTTAAAAAAAAATAATTTAAATAATAAATATTTATATTAAAAATTACTTATAAATAAGTTATTTTGTATTTGATTTTTTAGTTATGAAAATACTTATTTTAAAAAAGATGTGATAAAAAACTTTTTCTTACGAAATAAGTCATTTTTTTTAATTTTTCTACAAATACTTAAAT
Organism: Arachis ipaensis; assembly: GCF_059453495.1. Lineage (NCBI taxonomy): Eukaryota > Viridiplantae > Streptophyta > Magnoliopsida > Fabales > Fabaceae > Arachis > Arachis ipaensis. The sequence goes on from NC_142443.1 coordinate 138,931,345, forward strand.
AAATTTTTAAAAAGTTATAATTTAATTTTAAAAATTACATTTAAACATTATAATTTAAATGATATAGTCTTTCCATATTCATCTAAGAAATTGTGGGTTCGAATTTTCCTATTTTTTGGTAAAAAAAAAAGCATTGATATTTTTATATATCAAATAATTTTTTTTAGTCACAAAAAGATTTCTTTTTCTTTTTGGTTTTTCAATCCAATAAGGAATATTATCGTTTGAAATATGTAGCAGTGCTTTATTGGAGTCGGTTTGAAAAACAGCCGCTCTCTGCAGTTTAGTGGCGATTTCCGTGACAAATTGGAGAGAAGCCGCTATTTGTTCTTTCTTTCCCTCATCCATCACACGAGCATTCTCCACCACGCCCGCCGCATGTTCTTCTTCTCCTTCTTCCTTTATTTCTTTATTTGGATTGTGGTTTATTTTTCTTCTTTTTTTTCTGCTAGGTTTTCACCTGTTTACAAGAGGAGAAGTGCCCCTCACCCATAACAAAGGGGCTCTTCTGTCCTTCTGCTTTCCACCTTCACTTCTGGTTTTCTCTTCATGGTTTTTTTTTTTGTTCTGATTTTTTGCTCACTCTGCTCTTAGGTTTTTCTACTAATTAAATTGATTGTTTTGATTTATGGAAGAAGAAGAGAAAGCTCAATAGAGAATCTTTTTAGTCTATTCCATTCAATATCAGAATATCTAAACCAAGTTGTAAATTGCAGTATGAGAATAATTTTTACAAATATTTCTATAAATTTGTCATAATCAAGTGATAATACCCTTTGAGTTTGGAAATGGGAACTTAGAAGATAGGTCATGAATCTTGGTTGATATTGAGACTATTACGCCTACTCATGTTTTTAATGTTGATGATTTCACTAGTGTATTTAATTTGAAGTGGTTTGAGGCTAACAAAACAGAATCTATTGGGGTTGATGTTGTTGGTGTGCTAACATTGGCAAATGCTTGCGAGGACCATAGCCTCTCCTTGTGAATTATGCCTTTAGTGGCAATTTGAAACATAAACCAAATTCTAATGCTTCTTTCTACTCTAAAACCCAAGTCAAGGCGAGTTCCAAAAAGTATACAATCTTGGTTAGATGATTAGATGTCCGATGAATTTGGTGCATCAGGACTTATTGATTTTTATAATCAGTATATATTGCGAGTGAATTTGTCTTTGACCCTTTTAAAATTTTGTGTTAGGTTGCTTCTAAAAGATTATGATTTATGAAAATGTATGAACCCTCAAAATTCAATTTCCAATATCCTCTGAACTTAGCAATTCACACAACTTCATCACTAAGATGACAAGATCAGATAAAGTGGCTAAAGTATCATTATATCTTGTAAGATATTTTATGGTCATTTTATTGCTTTTTTATTTATTATTATTTTTTATGTTGACTCATATTATGCTTGTAATTGTAAATAGGTTCCATACATAACTAAAAATCTGATATATTTGTATTGCTTGAATATTCATCCAACAGGCATATCAAAACAAAGAGGGTCACTAGAGTTGAGTTGAACAAGAGACTCAGACACAAAGAACAACAGAAAAAAGCAGCAGAAGCTAAGAAGTTGGAGGACTTGTCGAAAGAAATTGACAGGTAGTATGAATTGATCTTTTTCTATGTTTCCAAACACGACAAAGTGTGATATTTGAGCTGTGTTGATTCTTCTGGTTACAGCATACCTGAAATTATGGAGGAAATCAAGCAAGATGATGAGGAAAAGCAGAAGAACATGCTAAGATAGGTTAAAGGCACGGCCACCACGCTTAGGAAAGCACAAGTAAGTAGGCTTTTCTATTTATCTTAATTTGCCATCAAAATCTTAGTTATTCAAATGAGAGAACATGCTTAGAGTACTTCAATGGTTTTGACCTAACACATATTATACACACAATTCTTTGTGAGTGTCTATTTATCACAATTCGTTAATAAGTTTGAGCCTGTTCCCCTTCAAGTTCTCCTAATCGAGGAAGTAAATGGATCCATCCAGAAGCTTATGGTAAGCTTGTAAAAATTCTCTTGCTTACTTTTTGTTACCCGTTTTCTGAGTTTTTAAAACATCCAAGTAACTTTTCAATTTCCATGACATATATGTAGGGTTGTTGTATCCTTATAAAGGATCGATATAAAAGTTTAGAGAAGAGAGGATTGATTGTTCCAACATCCAAAACATCCAAGAGGAAGTAGTTTACTGCTCTAACATTATATGAAACATGTCATCATCAAATCATTTTTGCATATAGTTCATATATCTATATTTTAACCGTTTGATATGACACATTTAAAATTTGTATGACATTGTGTTTGTGTTATGGCTTTGGCACGAAGTAGAGTCCTCTTGATTGTTGGTTCCATAACCAAGCATTGACGCCAGGGATGAAAGACCAATACAATTTTATCTAAATCAAGATTTTGTTTTCTTGTGTTTGTTTCATTTATACTCCTAGCTAGTCACAGTTAATGTGTTTTCATATTAATCTGTAATCCGATATTTTTACATATATTTGTAACCATATTTATAATTTCTGAGAGCTTGAATGAACTTCTTTTTTTCTTTTGCAACAGTGTTCAGTGAGCATTACACACTCCTTTGTGCAATTTAGAAACAAAGGTAAACAAACTTCTCCTTTTATGGTCGCTCCACTTTAGTGTGTTGAGCTTTCTTTGTTCAAAAAAAATCTTTTCTTTATATCTATTTAATTTCATTCTAAGACTAATTTGACATTTTCCATCTTCTCCTTTTCTTTGGCAGATCAATATCAGCATAAAATATCTCCGTAGCTCTCCACTTTTTGCATTCAATCTCAGCTACCTATCCGCTAGAGAAGACCATTATTAAAATGACAAAATACCATTTTACTTCTGGCATTTTGTTTCGGAGATATCATTGTCTTGAACTCTTGATTTGTTATTAATTTACTCTTGTGATATTTTAGCCATCTTTAGGTTGCTTTATTTTTGTGTTTGTTTGGATGTAGAAGCAATTGAGCAGCTTTGTAAGACCAACATTTTTTTAATTTAATTGTGAAAATTGTGGGGTTATAAACCAAATAAGAACAACAAAAGTGTTATTACAAAAGTCACTTATTCTCGTTCATAAAAAAGAGGCAATAATATTAATAAAACAAAATTTTGTTACCGCCATCATGTAAATACAGCACACAACAAGTTAATTGGAGTAATTGTGTAAATACTTAACAAGCTAATTAGTATCAAATATTTTGTTTATAATCTAATTAGTGTCAAGTTCTTTTTATACTAACTCTCAACTTCAATGACAACCAAATAAAATATGAAAAAAAAGTAATCATTAATAAAAGTATAAAATTAACTAAATATTTTATAATTAATTTTTATGGATGAAATACTTTTAAAAATTTTTTACATATCTGTTTAATTAATACATTTGAAGCTAATAATCTTTTAAAAAGATACATTTTTTTACCAAAAGTCCCTTCGGCATAGCCATCAAGACTTTTGATAAAATCTAGTTCACTGTCCTCTTCGGCATTGCTATCAAGGCCAGAGAACTAGAAAATCAAATATTATTGATAAAAATGTTGTGAATCACAAATACATCTATATTGATTTACAAAACCAGCTAACAATTAACTCGAACTAGATATGTACAACCTAAATAGGGCAATTAGATATGTGCAACCATTTACATGTTCTTCCTCCTTTAAGCAAATCCTCCTCCATCCATTAAAAACTTCGGAATAGGGCACAATTTCTACATTGAAAAACAATCAAAATAGTATAACTATCATGAATAATAACTTAAAAGAGTTTAAAATAGTCAATTAAATATTTTCTATATTAGTAGAAATTGAATTAGACTAACTAAATGAGAGTAAAGAAATGACTTACGATGATCAAATTACATCAAAAATGCTTTTTCTTAGCTTTTTTCCTTTAGCCAATTCTTTTTGATGTTTAAAATATTTCTGAGCATGACTGGCAATTTGACTAGAAGTTTTTGTTTGTACATAATATTTTGAAATTCTTTTCCAGTGTGAACCTTCTTCTTGGTACCCTCTAAGAAATAACCTACCAAAATATGATTTTTGAAATAATTATTAACAAATTTTATACTAAAAATTTTTAAACAAAAACATAAACTATTTAATTAGTAACGATATTTTTAGATATCAAACAATTTTTTTTCTTTTTTGGTTTTCAGTCCAACCAAAAATCTTATTATGCTAACCACGGTCAAAACAAAAATAAATTTAGCAATTAATAAAAATTGCTTTAGAACTCGCTCAAATTGCTAGTTATTGGTACACAAAAAACCTTTAATTAACAAGAGAGCAGTGAAACTGATCTTATAAAAAAGAGGTGCTAAACTTATATATTGTAGACAACATACAATCATCATGGACAAGTTAGAGATATATCTAAATCAACATACAATACATAAAAAAGATTCTCATATATAGGACATAAAAAAAAATTTAATTTCTAAACAATATAACTAGTGTATTTTTTTTTAAAATTTATTATATTTGACAATAATTATTATTAAAAAAGCAAATGATCGTATTATCCATTAATATAGTGTATAAAATAATTTTTTATTTTAAAATTAAGTCTAATTAATGAGATAAAATTTAAAATAATATTTTATTTTTTTATTAATATTTAAATTTAAAATTAATTAACAACTCACTTTCCTTTTAATTTCAATAACAAAAAAATTAATTCGGTGAAAAATATTTAGCATTCAATGATTTTAATCATTTGACTTTTAATTACTAAAAGTTGGATTAAAAGTTTTAGTTTGGTTGATTTTTATGATTTTCAACCGAACATAAATCAATTGTCATATTTTAAAAACCAAAACTCAAGAGAGGAGAATAATATCTAATGTATAATTAGTCATAAGATAATATATATTATATTATTATGTAAATAATATTTAATATATAATTTTTTGATAGAGTTAATATATAATTTATGGAGAGTTGATTTATTATAATTCTTTTATAAATTTTGTAGAATATAAAAATAGTGATATTTTTTATATTATTATTTAAAAAATTATTCATAATTTTAAACTTAATTAATAATATTTATTATTGCTTTCTAATCGAAATAGTGTGTCCTTCTAAAATCATCTGCAATAATTTGCCTTGTAGAATATCTATAGAATAAAAATTTGGGTGAGACTTCAAACTTTTTCTGGCCAAGTAGCCAACAATCTAATCCTCTTTTCCTTCCTTGTACACATGCTTTAATTACAAGTTATCTATTTAGATAAGAAATTAACAAAAAAAATTAACTCGTTTAGCATGATAGATTTAAAAAAAAAAATAGATTAAACTTTTATTTTGAATATCCATATATATTTGATATATAATTAGTTCATCCATTTAAATTTATAGTAGATCTAAACGAACTGGACTAAATGGACCAATTTGTTTAACACTCCTATTTACACAGCTAACTATATCCAAAATTGAAACTATAATTTAACCAACAATATTTCTGAGCCAAAATATTTAGATTTTCGTTTTCAGTTATATAATTATAACTATGTATTTTTTTTTTCTCTTTCTTCGTAAATAGCTTAAGGGAGGAAGGATAAGTAGAAAGGATTCTATGCCTGTGAATTAAATCTAGTTGAGACCTTGCTTACTATAATCTTCTGAAAATAATTTGCTCATGCAATCAACATTTTTATCTTTGTTGAAAATAATTACACACCTCCTGCAACATTTTTCCTTTTAAAAAGATATAATGTTCAACTGTTTAAGTAATATGTAGATATATAAGTTAAAACATGGTGACATAAATAAAATCTATACACTAGAATTTCAGTCTGGTTGATTTTTTATGACTTTCAACCAAGACTGAACATAAATCAATTGCCATATTTTAAGAACCAAAATTTAAAAGAGGGAGAATAATCAGAGAAGAAATGAGATTTTCATTCCAAAGTTTTAAGCTGCTGCATTAAAGGAATGGAGAACTTGATCTAAAATAATTTGTTTATGTGGCTCAAGAGGACTCTCTGGTTTATCAGAATGAACAATGTTAAGAAGATAGAGTTTCTTTGAGGTCAATATCCTCTTCTTTCCTCTACGAGTACTATCAATGATGTATTCAAATTCATAAATTTGCAAACCTCCATCCCCTGATCTTTCTGAAGCTGCAATTAATTCAGCTTCCTTTGTACTTTCCTGAACATGAGGAGAATAATACACACAAGTTAAAATGATATACAATCACATAGACATTTGATTATCCCCGAGGATCAAAGACAATTATGAACACAGAAGGAATATTTCACTATTTCAGAGAAATAAGCTTTTTGCCTTCTTACTTTAGTTGTTAAATGCAGAGCAAACTATATGTAATGGCCATTATTCCTTTCGTCGAAATATAGAAGCAACAGGGTTAGCCTGGTGAACAAGCATCCACATTAACACAGGATTCGGAAAAGGGCCACAACTAAAGAGTGTAATGTACACAAATTAACCTGATAATTACATTAGTGACTGTTTCCATGGCTTGAACCCGTGTGACCTTTCCCTATATTTGTTAAAGAACTCCTGCTCCGTGAATACATCTATGATCATTGCTACTTTTAATTTAAATAAACAGAGATCAACCAAGAATCTGCTATGGATAAAAGAAATCATTATAGGAATATTTTAGAGAATAGGTGAGGTGCCAATAGTTTGTGATAGAAAGGGAATGTTCTAGATTATTATATGTAATTATTTGGAATGAATGAAACACAGAAGACAACTGTAAGCTAATTAGTTAATTTAGCCATTAGTGTCTTAGTGCTCAGTATTAGCTAAAATCTGTTCACAACAGAATCAAACTAATCCAAGAAAAATTTCCAGCTCATTGTTCCCTTGCTTATGTTGTTACCCTAGAAGTACAGGGAGATTCTTCTAATCAATACCATCAACACTTGACTCAAATTTTGCATTGGTCATAGAAAGTTCCAGCAATGGAAACAAGAACCTTACCTTAAGCCTTTCTGCTTGTAAATGCTTATCAGCTACAAACTCGGGGATCCCGAAGTCTCCAAGATTTGCAAGACGAACTGGGTTCACGACAACCCCAATGTTGTTGCTCCCCATACTTGCATCTTGAAACAAAGCAGTTGCCCCATCCCCCTATTCATTGTAGAAAAAAAATAATTTACCCACCTCATTCCATTTCCATTTAACTCTATTGAATCATTTTCAAACGCATCATACCAAACAGAGAGGAAAAAAAACATATGCAATTCTTCACAGTAGAAAAAGCTTATCAAAGATTAAGGTTAATAGTAATTTTGAATGCTAAAAAAATGGGTAAATAATTTTACCTTAGTCCAAGAAGAGGGTATAAGAAGAGTGTAACCTTCCTTGGAATCAGTGTATCTGTGAAGCTCCAAGTCCAACTCTTGAGCCATCAAGAATGCAGCACTAGTGTTTGATAAATTGCACGAAAGAAAAGTTGTGAGAAGAGGAGGAAGATGGAGCTTCCTCTTAGTAAAAAATGTTGAGAAATGCAGGATGTGGTTGTTGTGAGGTTCATTGTGAAGAATGCAGGAAGCAGAATTGAAAGAGGGGATTGAGAAGAAGGTTCTGGAAGGAGAGTGTTGTGAATGGTGGAGAAGAGTGAAGCAAGTTTTCAAAGCCATTGGAATTGAATTGCAAAGTCTAATGTGTTGGGTTTCATTCGTCACAGCTCACAGCCTCACAGGGACATGACAACGTTAAGCGCGTTAATTGTAAAAATTGAACTCATTTGTTACCGTTTTATTTTTATTAGTAGTTTCAAATGTTTGAGGTTTGAAAATCAATCGGGTCATCTAAGCAGTGAAATTAGATATTCAAAAATATAATCGAAATTTAATTAGGATTTAATGGGATATAATAAAATAGAGGAATGTTAGGGGACCAGTAACTTTTGTGATTTGTAGCCATCAAATAGCCATCAATGATGGTTTTAATAGTGTGAGATTGGTGTGAGATTTCATCCAATGGCTCACTTTTCTTTGCTGGTTACATGCTGGCCAGAATTTAACAAAGTTGCTGGTCTCCTAGACTTTTCCAATAAAATAATATATTAATATATATAAAATATTTTAAAAAATAGGGTAAAAAACAAGAATAAGCCATGGAGAAAAAGACATTAGTACATTACGTGAATAAGCCAAAACAAAATCCGTTTCACCAATCAATCAATGCACAAATATATGTAGTTCGAATCAATCAGTTTCGAACCTGGATTGAACGTAGTTCGAATTGAGGCAATTCGAATTACTATGAAGCCTGAACTAAGCATAATTCGAATTGAGGCAATTCGAACTACTATGAAACGTCAGCTCAACATAATTCGAATTGAGCTGGTTCGAATTACTCCTATCTAATTCGAATCAAGCTGATTCGAACTCCTCTCATGCATGCCATGCAACGTAATTCGAGCTGGCTTAATTCGAATTACTCCAAGTCTAATTCGAACCAGGCTGGTTCGAACTATAATGGAGCAGAGTTGTATATATATGTTGTGGACATGAGTTGCTCTCATTAGAGGGGTAGAATGGCTAGTGAGGAGAGTTTTGTGGTGTTGGTTCACCACAGAGGATCGATTAAGAGGAAGACACGTTCCGGTGTGAAGTTCACTGATAAGGATTCTCTCTGTATTATCGTGAGGCCTACGCTAAGGTACGATGACCTTGTTAGCTCTGTGCTGATGAAACTGGGTCTGGATGGTGTGAAACGGGTTAAGAAGTTCTTCTATCGCATTCCGATCACGGTGCTCCAAGAAACCGTGAAGTATGATTGTTTCACGATCGGGAGTGATGAGGACTTGCAGGTCATGTTTCAATGTCGCCGGTAGTTTCCGGAAGTGAGGACACCAGAGCTGTTGGCAAAGTTGGTTGATGTGGTATCCAGCTCGGGGTTCGAACCGGAATACCACCACTTTAGCCACGGTAGCTAGTTCTAGCTCCAGACCTGCCGTTGCTTCTACCTCCGTCCCTGCGTACGAGCCACCCGTCCACCCTGTCGCCTCCCCTTCCTTCGCTGCTGATCTCAACGGCAGTGTAGGCGACGAGGTAGAAACAGGGAAATTTCGGCCGAAATCTTTACAGTGTGCTGCACCGGTGGGGTTGGAGAGCAATTTTTGGATGATCCAGAGGACGATGATGTCGAGCCTGATATGATTGCTGATGACAGTGGCGATGATATTGGAGCGAGTGAGCCTGCTGGGGCGGGAGGTGGTTCTAGCTCTGGCACACAGCAGTACCCTCCACATTTTTCATCCTTGGACTTGGATGCCATGAGGCAGGAGGGGGTTCAGGGGCAGCCTGCTGGGTTTGGCGCCAGAGATGCGGACGGGTCTGCAGGTTTGACAGAATTCCAGGTTGGTCAGCAATTTCAGGACAAAGATGAGGCCCTGTTAAGTGTGAAGACTTACAGCATCCGCCGAGGGGTACAGTACAAGGTAGTGGAGTCTGACTATCGCCGGTATGTGGGCAAGTGTTCTGAGTTCGGGAATGGGTACACATGGTTGATTCGGCTGAGTCTTCGGCAGCGCAAGGACATTTGGGGCCAGTGAAGGCAACATACGGAAGGCTGGCCGAACTATTTGTTCGCAAGGGGAGAGAGGCTGAGGCCCAGCTGCGAACCGGACAACAATTCAGTCAGCACTTGGTGACTTGTATCGAGGCCAACTTGAAGACGGCGAGGTGCTTCACGGTGACTTTGTACGACAGGGATAACTCGGAGTTCACCGTCGCAGAGACGACTCCAACTGGTTCGTTCTTACTGGGTAGCTACAGAGTCTCGCTTGCATCTCAGACATGTGATTGCGGATACTTCCAAACACTTCATTTTCCGTGTCTGCACGCACTGGCATGCTGTTCCTACTCACAGCTTACATGGCAGCCTTACGTCCACCAGGTGTACCGTCTTAGTTCAGTGTTCAGTGTGTATCGGATGGGATTCACACCTCCCATTCCGGAGGGTTTCTGGCCACCATATGATGGGCCGACTATGATCCCGGACCCTAACAAGAGGCGTGCGAGAGAGGGTCGTCCGAGGTCCACTAGGATACGGACCAACATGGACGAGTCAAATCCGAACCGGCCAAAGAGATGTGGCCTCTGTCGGCAACCCGGACACACACGTCGGAGTTGCCCACAGGTCGGAGGGCCAGAGCATACAAGGGGACATGAGTAGGTGTATTGTTAGCTTTGGTACTTTGTTTATTTCACTTTAGCGTTTACATTCCACTGTTATAGGTTTTCTTACTTGTTGTTGTTAAGTGATAGAGTTTGTTAATGTTAATGCGATGTACTGTGCATCAGATCTTACTTAATGAATATGTTCCGTTTCCGGAGTTTTGTACGAAATGTCTGTTGAATTCACAACGCAATAAATAAATCTACAAATTAAACTAATACATGATGCGGAAAATATGCTAGTAACTGAAATAAACCCTGAACAGCCATTTTCAAAGTAGAATATCATGATTTGGAACAACATATATATACAACTCTACTCCTTTATAGTTCGAACCAGCCTGGTTCGAATTAGACTTGGAGTAATTCGAATTAAGCCAGTTCAAATTACGTTGCATGGCGTGCATGAGAGGAGTTCGAATCAGCTTGATTCGAATTAGATAGGAGTAATTCGAACCAGCTCAATCCGAATTATGTTGAGCTGACGTTTCATAGTAATTCGAATTGCCTCAATTCGAACTACATTCAATCGAGGTTCGAAACGGATTGATTTGAACTACATATATTTATGCATTGGTTGATTGGTGAAACGGATTTTGTTTTGGCTGATTCACGTAATTTCTTTCTCCCCATGGCTTATTCTTGTTTTTTACCCTAAAAAATAGATTTAATTTTTTTTTTTGTAATTTATTATTTTGAATCGATTAACTGTTAAAATATATATATCAGTTTAATTAGGTAATCAATTTTTTTTATTTTTAATTAATTTTCTGTCAATCAATATATATTAAATCGAACTAATTTGATGGCCAATTCTTAATTAATTGGATGGAACAGATTAATTTCAATCTGATTTTTAATAATATGGTCATGTTAGTTCATTTTAAAAAATAAAAACTCAAAATAAGAATTTTTTAATAAATTTTTTATTGAGATTTTTTATATCTATAACAATATATAAAGGTAATAGGAGAATTTGGTATCCAATTTTCGCTTTTTTATGTTAACCCCATTAATAAAGAGTAACTGATATAACCTTTTATTTTTAAAAAGGTCAAAAAAATAAATTACCAATTCACTTTTTTTTTTTATTTCTATTACGGTTACTTTTCTATTTCACGGATAACTTTCGATCACTTCGTCTTCTTTCTTATTTCATTCTCTTCTTTTAGGTTTTTGTCTACTTTTATTAATTTTTTTAACCTCTCTGTATCTTTTTCCATTTTTTAAATTAATTATGTGTTACTTTTTTTTTTGTGTCTTCAAAAAATTGTAAAAAAAATGACTCATAATTAACTATACCAAATTTTTTCCATTTTTATGATAATAAGAAAAATAAAGGGAATAGAAGAGTTTGGTGTCTAATTTCTGCTTTTCCATCTTAACCCTATTAATAAAGAGTAACTGATATAACTCTTTATTTTGAAAAAAAGTCAAAAAAAAATAAATTACCAATTAACTTTTTTTTTATTCCTGTTGCAGTTACTTTTCTATTTTACGTATAATTTCTAATCTTTTCGTTTTCTATTTTATTCCATTCTCTTCTTTCAGGTCTTTGTTTATTTTTATTAATTTTTTTTATTTCTTTGTATCATTTTTTATTTATTAAATTAATTATGTATTACTTTTTTTTTGTCTTCAAAAAATTATTAAAAAAAATGACTCATAATTAATCCTACCAAAAATTTCATTTTTATGATAACTATGAAAAGTGGTTATAACTTTTCAACAACTTGTGGTAATATAAAAGATTGGATTAAGGCACAGTAAAAAAAGACTGAAAGTAGATAGAGTATATATTTTTTGTCTTCATATGATTTACATAGAAAATTAAGAAGGAATCAATTTTTAAGAAAAAAAAAAGATATACTTTAGAAGGGATGAAGACAAGGCAAAAATAGTCTCAATTTATATGGTTTAATACTAACTATATACTCTGTGATATATTGTACTCTGACTTGTAATTCGGTCTCAACTTTTAACAAACATAAATAGAGAATTCATTACATACATACATGCATTTTTAAAAAATGATATTATAAAATAATAAATTAAAATATTTTTTATAATATTATTTAATTGATATATATCATTAATAATTTGTTTTGTAACTTTTTTTAGATAAATATATTAGTTTTACCGCTGATTTTCATATATCATATATTTAAAAATAAAGTAAAAGTGTTTCATACAATATTACTTGGTTAACATTTTTTATTCATAATATCTTTCATTTTGTTAGGTCACATTCTATTTCACATAATTTTTTATTCTATTATTTGACCACAAATTAGTCATTTTTTAGTTTTGTTTTAAATCTTAGTTTAAAATCTTAATTCTGTTTTAGGGCAATATACCAAAATAAATAATTTGACTTCCAATTTTACTAGAATACACATTTTACAAAACGGATACTACATTTTTTCCATAAACTATATAAACCGCGATAGGGTACCCACGGTTTACAAATGAACGTAAACGCTACAGGGATCTCGCGTATTACGTTCGAAGCCAAACTGCACATAATCCGCGATAGAGATCTCGCGGTTTGTATATGAATTATAAATGTACATAAATCGCGACCCTTTTTGGGGTGAAATAATAATTTAGTTGATTCGGAGTGTTTTCAAGCCTTTCTTCCTTCCTTGCACTATCATCGTTGGTATCTACATCTCTCCATCTTCTTGCTATGCATCACCATGCATCACTATGTCCCTGCTGTTAGTCCCACCACATTGTTTGATTCTCCCACCAAAAGGGTATTAGCCAAAAATCAGCCAAAATATCTTTGGTGAATCCAAAATCTCTACGAGTTAATATATATGGATGTTTCTTCTGCTAAGTATCAGAATGTTTCTTTTTCATACTAAATGGTTGTTCTTTTATATATTTTTCGAACTTTTTTGTATTGCAAATGTGAATGTCTCTATTTCTTTAAGAATTTCATATTTTTTTTAAATTTTATAGATATTTAATTATTTTTGCTAAAATATAACTGGATATTTCTTTTGTTAAGTATTAAGATATTTTTTTCATATTAAATGAATGTTTTTTTTATATTTCTGTAATTGTGTAGTTTGCAGTCTCTTTAATCATCAAAACGGCACCTAATATCCCAAAACGCAGAGAGCAACATCGTGATGATGCTGCTACCGTGCAATTACTGTGAAAGCCATTGACAATCCAAACTTCACATGATCACCTGCATCATAGTACCCTCCAACCAAGTCCACTTTCAAAAATAAGAACATATATTCTGTGCCGCTCTTTTTCAGTCTCTACTTTTCGAAGCATGTGGGCAAACGGTTAACCCGCTTAACGGTGACGTTGGACTACTGTGGACTGGAAACTGGTACATGTGCCAGGCCGCCGTTGAAACGGTGCTCCGAGGAGGCTCCCTCAGGCCTATGCCGGAGCTACTCGGTCTCGACGCGCCTGTTCCTATCGCTATTGACGCCGGCTTCGAGGGAGAAGTCACGTGCGCTGACGCGCGGAAGCTCCGAGACCCGAACCCGAGTCCGAACATAAGGTTCACGAGCTCCCGATCTGGTAAAGACAGTTTCAGCTGGAAGCGGAAGCGATCGGAGGAGTGGGTCGCGGTGGGGAGGCGGAGAGGGCTAGACGGTGAGAGAGAGGTCTGTGTGTGTGATTGTTGGAGGTAGGTAGGTTAATGTGAGAGAGAAGATGAAGGTTTTTATAGGTTTTAATTAGGTTTACTTAATCAATTTTAAATTTTTAAAATTTTGAATTTAAAAAATTTAAAATTAATTATTAATATAAATTAATGTGGTTTTGTTTAGTTTTTTACTGGTAACCTCTTGGTTCCATATGCTTTTTCTTTGTCAGGCTATGCCTTCTCTAATTATTGACCCATTTCATTGGCTAAATTTTCTGCCATTTGATCAAGAGAATCTCAATGATGCTCCTGAATCTTCCTTCAAGTTTAAGAACAATTTATTTTTATATAATATCAAATATGAAATAAATTACAATATTAAAATAATTAATTGCATTTATATGGATCAACCATTAAAAAATAAGACTAGTAAATTAATCTATTATTCACTATAACTCTTTTAATTCAGGTAGTACAAAATAAAAAAATTTAGAAATAAGGTATCTTTTTAAAAAAATTTAAATGTAAAAAATTGAAAATAAAAATTATTTTTAAAAAATAAAAATAAAAAACGAAATCTAAACCTGTTCTTAACAAACCCCTTCTCTCTTTCCACGATGAGATGTCAGACAAGGGTGAAGCACTGAACCTAGTGAAAATTATGCTAAGGTTGAAGGTCTAGGACTCTAGGTTGAAAAAATATTCAACTGGAAGAAAAAAACACATATACACAGAAACCGCGAGACACCTACCGTGATTTTTAGCCATTTTGCATATCAACATAAACCGTTGTAGGAGTATAGGTTTATGCACGTTTGTAATTCACATACAAACCGCAACACCCCTATCGTGGATATGTGCAGTTTGGCTTCGAACGTAGTCCGCGAGACCCCTATAGCTGTTTACGTTCATTTGTAAACCGTGGATCCCCTGTCGCGGTTTACATAGTTTATGGAAAAAATGCATTTTGGTATTCGTTTTGCAAAATGTGTATTCTGGTAAAATTGGAAGTCAAATTATTTATTTTGGTAAATTGCCCTATGTTTTAATTTGTATTTTTTGTTTAGTTTATTTTTAATCAAATTTGATTTATTTATGGGCAATTTACTGAAATAAATAAACTGGCCTCCAAATTTACCAGGATACATATTTTACAAAATGGATACCGAAATGTATTTTTTCTATAAACTATGTAAACCGCGACAGGAGTCTCGCAGTTTACGAATGCACGTAATCCGCTATAGAGTGTCACGGATTACGTTCGAAGCAAATCATCACATAATCCGCGGTAGGGGTGTCGCTGTTTATGTGTGATGATGCAAACGTGCATAAATCGCTACAGGGGTCTAGCGGTTTATGCTTTGTCAAATTCGCCTATATATACCACTCAAGTTAGGGAGTGGGGCATTTGAGGAGAGTTATTTTCACACTTTCACAAATGGATAGTGAGGAGAGCTTGTTGGTTCTAGTCCACTACTCTGGTAAAATAAATAAAAAAAGGTAATAGGCATGGTGTTAAGTTCACTGATAAAGAATCACTGAGCATTTTTATCCGTTTGATTGATACTTTGTCGGATCTGAAGAGGAACATATTGTAGAAGGCAGGGTTGTGTGGGGCCAAGTTGGTGAAGAAG
Organism: Arachis ipaensis; assembly: GCF_059453495.1. Taxonomy (NCBI): domain Eukaryota; kingdom Viridiplantae; phylum Streptophyta; class Magnoliopsida; order Fabales; family Fabaceae; genus Arachis; species Arachis ipaensis. The sequence continues at coordinate 138,946,801 of NC_142443.1, forward strand.
GTATTCTACAAGATTCCGATGGTAGTTGTGTCAAGTGGTGTGCAGTATGAATTATTTGTGGTAGGGTCGGATGAAGACATAGAGGTCTTGTTTCATTGTCGGCGGAGTTTTTCGGAGGTGAGAATACACGATTTGTTTGCCAAGTTGGAAGACCGTGTCGACAGTTCCGGGGCTTCAGTGCCAAATCCTTAGTCGACGACAGTGGGGGGTGCTTCGACTTCGATGCTTGTCGTTGCACCTGGTTGTCTCTTAGCAGCACCTTCACTTGTTCTAGCACCAGCAGCTAACTCACCTGGTTTGATTACTGGTCTTGTTGGTGGTGGTGAGGCGGATCACGTTGAGGACGCGATACGGGAAGATGATTCGGACAATGAGCCCGATCACATATCGGGAGATAGTGAGGCGGAGACTCCAGTGGCCCCACCTGCACCTTAGGGGCCATCCAGTTCTGGGTCCCACCAACAAATGTAAGACTCAAGACTTTTGAAAAGTCCTATTTTGAATTAATCTCAAATTATATATTTTTTTATAGTTTTAATTTCAAAAATTATTTTTAGTAAAAATAATTAAAGGCAATTAATTGGATTTGAAATAAATTAAAGTTTTTATCCAAACTTTATACTTATGGATTATTTTCCTATTCATGATTAAAGTTTTAGAAATTCGAGAAATAATGAGGTTTGGCTATTTAAATTAGAATTTTGTGTAATTTTATAATTATTGAATTATTTTCTATATTTAAATTATAAAATTGGTAGTTATGAAATAATATGAATTTTATATGATTTGATTTTAGATAATTTAATTAATATCATTTAATATTTTAAGTTAAAGATAATGAAAAAATTAATTATATTACCATGAATTTTTATTTAGGGTAATTTATTGAAAATCAATTAGTATTTTTATACCCCAAATAATATTTTTAAAATAATTTTAAAGATCAAATTAGATTTCAAATTAATATTCTATATCCTAATTTGATTAAATTAAAAACAAAATCCTAACTTTTCTAATACTACCCACCGCCAGTAACCTTCCTTCCCCAAAACCCACTACTCAGCAGCTTCAGGAAAATCAAAGAAAGAAATAATTAGGGCTGTACACGGATCGGATCGGATCGAATATAGCCTAAAATTCTATCCGATCCACACTGTACTCATCGGATCGGATCGGATACGATATCCGCATTTTTTCAGGCCAGATCCGATCCGATCCGATCCGCATATTTGCGGATCGGATCGGATCGGATATCGGGTATATCCGCATAATTAAAAAAAAAACTATTTTAAAATTCTATTTGGCTATTTTTACAAAAAAATATCCATAAAATTCATTTTTCACCTGTTTGAGCCTATTTACTTCTAGAATATTATCAATAAAAATTCTCTTGAATAACAAAAAAAATAATAACACAAGATTTAAGTTTAATTATTCTAAGTTGAAGTACAACATAAAAAATTAAAAACAAGATATCATAAAATTCATAAAACAACACACTAAAATTTATATCACATTAAGGTTTACTTTCTTAAACTATGCTATTTATATGAGACATGCGGATATGCGGATTTGCGGATCGAATCTGCGGATATCACTGCTAAATCCGCAATCCGATCCTACCATAGTGCGGATCGGATAATATCCGCAAAATTTGGATCGGATGCTGATAATTACCGTGGATATGCGGATATTATCCGATCCATGTGCAGCCCTAGAAATAAAGAAAAGAAAGGAAAGAAAGAAAGGGAAGAACGGAGAGGGTGAGAAAAGGGAAAGAGGGAAACAGATCCGCAGAGGAGGAGGACGGGGAAGAGAGAGATTTGAAGGGAGAGGGAGACCGTGACTGGCGGCGCCACCGCCTCGCCCAGCTGCCATGCTTCTCGTCGTCGCCGCCGAAGGGAAGAAGGAGAGAGAGCGCCGTCGAACAGAACGCGAGAAGGGAGAGGAGTTGTGTTCTGTTTTTGACGTCGCACCACCGCCACGCCACCATGCTGTGCGAAGTCACCGCCGTCGCCTCGAGCCTCGCTGTCGTCGTCCTCGGCCCGAGCCCTTGCCGTTGTCGATGGGGTCGAATCCACCGCTAGTTTGAGCTGAGAGAGAGGAAACGCGTATAGGAGAGAGAACAGGGGGCTTCGTGGGAGCTTTGCCAATGCCTAATTGCCGTCACAGGAGGAACGTCCCGCCACCACTATGCTCTGTCGCCGTCGAAATTGGAACATCCACCGTAACTCTGCTTCTTCCTTACTTAAAATATGTTCTGCTTCTATTCTGTTCCACTGTTTTGATTATTGTTGGTGTCTCTGCTGCCTTAATCACTCATATTAATGCTACCGACGCCACTGGCTTGCCATTTGTGCTCGGCTGTGCCCTTATTTGCCGTTCTGATTGTTGAAAGGAAATGTTGTCGAAGCTATAACTTCTCCATTCCCCATTCTCTTATTTCTTTTCTGGTAAAAAAAAAATTCTGTTGTGCTTTATCTCGCCATAATACTCCATTCCGACTCTGTTTTATTAGTGCGTAATGTTTCTCTTTGCCTTGCTTGGTTGTGTTTATTCTGTCTGTTACCTAGAGCTGCTGTGTTTGCAGTTATTACTTTTGCTTGTCATTCTTCTCCATTAGCAGAGGGTGCTTGGAATACAAATCATGATGTAGCTGCTGCAGAATAAGGTGAAAAGAGGGTTTATCGCGTTAAAATCGCTGCGGGTTTGATTCTTTGAGGTAGGGATTTTTCTTAAAATCTATTTTATATTACAGAGTTGTGATAAATAGATATTGATGCAAAAAGATATACTTCTGTGATTATATTTGTCTTGTGGATGTGATGGTTGGTTGGACTGGATTATTGGATGCTTGATTGTGTGAGTGATGTATGGTTGTTGATAAAAATCGGTTTGAAATGTTATTTACTTGATTATTATGAAAAGTGAATTTTCTTGGTTTTGGAGTTTACTTGGTAATATAAATGAATCGATTTCGGAAATAATTTGAGATATGAAAATAAATTGATTCTGGGAGCGGTTTGATTTTGAGTTGATCTGATTTTATAAATGATTTAATATTTGAGCTGATTTGATTTTAAAAAGAGTTTTATTGTTGGAATTGGTTTAATTTAAAAATAATTTGATATTGGAATTGGTTCAACTCTGGAAAATGTTTGAGATTTGGAAATGGTTGAGAAAAGGTTTGAGAAATGTTTAGATGGGACCCGAAAAGGGTGGCAGTGTCCGAGTTTTAGAGGAGATGCTGCCGAAATTTTATAAAATTGGAAGTTTCATTTATTATTTATCAAAGAAAGAATTATGTTTTGAATTGGGATTGTTAATGGACGGAATGGAAAGAAGGATGATGAGGATTTTCTTTGAAATATGGTTTTTGAAAGAATTTGGAAATGAGATTTGGATTGATGAATGATTATGATGTTAAGAATGTTGAGAATGCTGAGATATCAATTGAGAATGTTAAGATATGATTTTTGAATTATTCATATGGCTTATGAATTTGAATTATCTGAGATACGAGGTTCCCTGGATAAAGTACCATGGCTTTCCACCACGTGTACCAGGTTGAAAACTCGATACTCTATTGACCCTACAACGTAAGTGTGACCGGGCACTATATAAATTCCCGGGAATGTAATCCCCATTGAGCAATATTGATTATTTGAGAAAAAGCTATGCATAGACTCTTGGGGATGCACGTCGGGGGACAGTCTAATTATTTTCAGACTTATCGGGTTGGCTGGATAACCGACAGATGAGCCTCATCAGCCATAGGAAAGGCATGCATCATATGCATTTGTATGCTTTGTTTGGGTTTGAACTTGTTTTGGTTTGCCTAATTGCTAAACTATTCTTAACTGCTACTTGAACTATTTGCTGTAACTACTACCTAAACATGTGCTTTCCTTGTTTGTCTTGCTTGTGTTTGTCCTGGCGTGCTACATTTGAGAATGAACTTTGGTGCTGGATTAATGATTGTGTTGTTTGATTGCGTGGTTGGTTTCTGATTGAGATTTTCCTATAAGAAAGGAAAGGTTTCGGATTTCTGAAAGATTAAACATTGTTTCTTTGAAAAGGTTTTGAACGATTACCTATTGGTTTTTAAAAGATTCATAAGGCAATGATAATCACTGAGCTTGAAAACAGTTTTCTTATTAAATATCTTCTTATGACAATTTTGAAACTCCGTGATGAGACCATGTGGTTAGGTTCTCACCCCCCTACAACTTTACCTTTTCAGGAACCGGATGAAGCATTATGAAGAGTTATACTGCATTTAGTTTATATGTTGTTGTATTAATTAGATTATTTTCTTCCCTCATCTTTGTTATTACAAGTTTGTAAGAGGGATAGGAGTTGTATATTTTATATGTATATTATATCATGAGATATTATGTAAGGAGTATTGTATATGAATCTATGCCTGCTTGTATTTTTCTTAAGATAAAGTATTTATTTCTGGTTTTCAAAGAAATCAGCGATACGGTGTCAAGTCAAAGGCTCCTATTTTAATATTTAGTATATAAAGTAGTCGTAATACTTCTTGCTATCAAAGTGGCGCAGTCGAAAGCGTGACATTCTGGTAGTGAGGGTGTTACATTATGGTATCAAAGTGGTCTTTCCTGTAGAGCCTTGGGAATGGACTGGTTATGCTTCAATTGCATACTCTGAGAGTCTGTCATGTAGTAGGTCTTGTTTGAATAACAAGAATTAGAGCTTTATGAACATGACGGTCTATTGATTAATGCTATTAGTCTTGCGTTGCATAATTCCTGGTATTAAGTTTGGCCGGCTTAACACCAGTGAATTATGTATATGTAAGCACTAATGGGTTATCATAGACGATATGCGAGTCATAGATAACGCGAGACGCGAGATTTGGGAATGCTAGAGACTAAGTTCTAGAGATTATTTCTGTTTCGACGTATAATCTTTATTCGTGCTTGATGTTACCTCTTTCTTTATCAATTGTATTGGAATCTCTAGTTCTTGATTTCTTTCTTGAAATGTGTTTTGTATATTTTTCTACCATATCTTGTCATTCAGATATATCTTTGCTTGATTATGTTCCTAATTGTTGCTTGAATCTTTAAGGAACATTCGACCTTGACACTATTCATAAATTTGGTATTTATTGATTTGATCTTGAATTAGTTTTAGTGCAATGCATAATCCTTGATTCCTAAATTATTTGAAATCTTAAGAGTCGCGATTCGTAGTAAATTGATTATGCGATTTAGTTCTCCTGTTCTGTGTTCTACAACTATTGTGTGTCCTGCTCGGATTACAATTTTTGGTTTTCTGTTTCTTTGTAAAATGATAAAAGCTGACCTTATTTTGATAAAATGTATCAATTCTAGTAGTTTTCTTCTACAATTCTTATCTTGGAATCTCTTTTAAAAATAGTTTCATTTTGGTTCTTTTTCTGTTTGATTCTGATTGTAACCATTATGTGAATTCTGAATACGACAACCTTTGATTTTACAAGTATTTTCCTACAAAAAATAAATAATTTCTTTATATAGTTACAACATGCTTTTATCTACAAGTACTACTTAGTCTTTATTTATCCTTACAAGAATACTTTACCTTAGATTTTCTCATTATATATATATATGTTTACTTGATTATGTATCTACGAACACTTCAAACCTCCTAAAGCAAGATGTCTGCTTTTATTCTAATTAATTTTCATTTAATAAACTTTATATAAATTATTTTAATTTGAATTTGGTTTATCATAACATAATATTTACCTTTGTTTAGTTTTTTTTTTGAAAAATATTGTATTTATATACTTTCTTTAGAAAAAGATAAACTAATTCCCTTAGGTTCAATTTGAAGTTGTTCTAAATTGCTGTACTCTCTTTCTTATTATTGCCCATGTCGAAGCTCTTGAATTCAGAATTCCTTCTTAAGCTTTTGAATTAACTCCCTTTACATTACACTTCATTGCTTATATACATCCTTGTTTGTTGATAATCTCACGTATTTTCAAAATCCTTACGAAATACCATCCTTGTCTAATTGTGAACCTGGGCAATCTCTCGATTTCTTGCAAATACCGTTTATGCCGTTTGTCCTTCTCTTCTCAAGTTCCATATTCCTTGTATGTTAGCTCCTAGTGATGTGAATTGTGCACACGAAAAATGAATTTGGTAAGTGTACAAGGTTATAAGGAGTCGCGAAGTTTCGAGGTAACGCAAACATCTATACTTTGTTTAGTTCCCTCAATTGTTTATTTCATATCTTCTCTTTTTGCTAGGTAAGATGATCTTCCTCTTAAATTTATCTATTCCTTGTGGACCTTTCATTTGATTGCATTCCTACACATTTCCTTGGATTTTGTAAATGACGTCCTTGACTCTGGTCACCTTCCTGTGAATCTTGTACTTTGATTCATCTTGAATTCAATTCTAACCGTTTTCCTCTCATCGTCTCCATTGAAGTTCTTTAATCTCTCCATACGTCCGCCTCTTATTTGTAAAATGCTATTTGAATCTTGAAGAACGTCTATCCTTGTCATTATACTTCTCTTTGACATAACATTGGAATTATTTTGGGTACGATACCGACCCTAGCATCTTTGAAAATGTAAAGTGCCTTTTTTTTATTATATGTGTTCTAAATTGTGCCATTCAATTTGACGTGTCATTCCTCCTTCTCTTTTCTTGAGATGTAATTTAAATTTCCTTGCTTCACCATTTGTACCTTACGTACACCTTGATCTGTTTACACTTCTGACTATGTTAAAACTTTTGCAATACGGCTATTGATTTCGTACTCCTCCACGAACTATGAAAACCCCGTGATTATTTGAAGATGTTCCGCAGTAATTCGTCACCATAGTCTTTAATCATTCATTTTCTATGAAATCTCATACTTCTTCGACTCAGCTTGGATATGTTTTAAATTAATGCGCTAATTTTCTTTTTATTGATCCTATTGAATTTCTTTGGTCCAAAGGTTATCCTTGAAGTTGTCAATTGATTTCTTTCTAGCAAACTTTGTTGCTTGAGCATCATTGTTTACCTACAATTGCATTTATTCTTTCAAATTCTCGCGAATGCGGTCCTTGTCACTTTTCATTCTTTTCTATGGTCGATTATCTTTATGAGTATACTCGAGATTAATTTTAGTATCTTGTGTGATCGTTAGACTTAGTAAACGACACATTAGCTCTTTAGGACACGTTTGATGAACGCAAAAGGTGAAAATTTGTAAATATACGACGTTGCAGTGAGTTGTGGAACCTTATTTCATGTGAAAGAATTTTGTTGATGTTGGGTTTGTGACCATTAAGATTTGCGAAGTGTTGACGAGGTTAAAAACCCTTAGATGAGTTGTTTGATGAAGTACGATTAAGGATGGAGGAAATAAGTTAAGTTGAAGTTTGAATAATTGAATCTCTGAAGTTGGTGTGAGAATCCGGGTATTTGAAACTATATATATATATATATATATATATATATTAAGAACTTTTTGCTTTTTCTTTAAATGTATTCAAGAGTGGAGTGATATGAAATCTCTTTTATTTTGTATCAATTTTTTATGATGAAAATTTTTATAAGGTGGGTAGGATGTAAGACCCAAGACTTTTGAAAAGTCCTATTTTGAATTAATCTCAAATTATATATTTATTTATAATTTTAATTTCAGAAATTATTTTTAGTAAAAATAATTAAAGACAATTAATTGGATTTGAAATAAATTAAAGTTTTTATCCAAACTTTATACTTATGGATTATTTTTCTATTCATGATTAAAGTTTTAAAAATTCGAGAAATAATGAGGTTTGGCTATTTAAATTAGAATTTTGTCTAATTTTATAATTATTGAATTATTTTCTATATTTAAATTTTAAAATTGGTAGTTATGAAATAATATGAATTTTAAATGATTTGATTTTAGATAATTTAATTTATATCATTTAATACTTTAAGTTAAAGATAAAGAAAAAATTAATTATATTACCATGAATTTTCAATTAGGGTAATTTATTGAAAATCAATTAGTATTTTTATACCACAAATAATATTTTTAAAATAATTTCAAAGATAAATTAGAGTTCAAATTAATATTCTATATCCTAATTTGATTAAATTAAAAACAAAACCCTAACTTTCCTAATACCACGCCCGCCGCCAGTAACCTTCCTTCCCCAAAACCCACTACTCAGCAGCTTCAGGAAAATTAAAGAAAGAAATAAAGAAAAGAAAGGAAAGAAAGAAAGAGAAGAACAGAGAGGGTGAGAAAAGGGGAAGAGGGAAACAGATCCGCAGAGGAGGAAGAACGGGGAAGAGAGAGATCTGAAGGGAGAGGGAGATCGTGACTGGCGCCGCCGCCGCCTCGCCCAACTGCCATGCTTCTCGTCGTCGCCGCCGAAGGGAAGAGGGAGAGAGAGCGCCATCGAACAGAACGCGAGAAGGGAAAGGAGCTGTGTTTTGTTGTTGACGTCGCACCACCGCCACGCCGCCGTGCTGTGCGAAGTCACCGCCGTCGCCTCGATCCTCGCCGTCATCGTTCTTGGCCCGAGCCCTTGTCGTCGTCGATGGGGTCGAATCCGCCACTAGTTTGAGCCGAGGGAGAGGAAACGCGTATAGGAGAGAGAACAGAGGGCTTCGTGGGAGCTCCGCCACTGCCCAACCGCCATCGCAGGAGCAACGTCCCGCCACCACTGTGCTCCGTCGTCGTCGAAATCGGAACATCCACCGGTAACTCTGCTTCTTCTTTACTTAAACTATGTTCTGCTTCTATTCTATTCCACTGTTTTGATTATTGTTGGTGTCTCTGTTGGCTTAATCACTCAGATTAATGCTACCGCCGCCACTGGCTTGCCATTTCTGCTCGGCTATGCCCTTATTCACCGTTCTGATTATTGAAAGGAAATCTTGTCGAAGCTATAGCTTCTCCATTCCCCATTCTCTTGTTTCTT